>NC_045582.1:4583544-5783544 GCF_009819795.1 Aythya fuligula | reverse complement strand
ACGTCTACAACGGCCTGGGATCTTCCAGCACCTAGCACCTCAAGTCTGAAACCCTGTGCAGGGCAAGGACCTCCTCGTGTGACTGAGCAGAATTAGAGAGAGGGAAAGGACGTTTGTTAGTGATGACAAGGACAAGCTACCAAGCTCCAGGATCAGTGGACGATACGCAGCCTCGCCTCCAACCTGCAACGATGACGGCTTGGTTCGACTCCCTGACACTCTGTATGTGGTCTGCGGGGGAAAGAGCTGCTGTCCAGGGGGGGCTCTAAGGGTGTATTGCTATCTCCTACTTGATCTGTACTGCTGGGACAAAGAAAACCATGAATTCACAGCAAGATTCAGTACACAAGTAGAATTAAATTAACGTGAAGAAAATCTGGATTCTATGAAAGCTGCAATACTTTATGACTTCCCGTTTGAAAAACCTGAACTCAGTGCAGTTAAAATATTTTTAAACAAATGCATGCAGCTTCTTGAATCAAGGAAAGGCAAAGTGCTCTGATTTTCAAGGACACCAAACACCAGTGGTTCCACTGACATGACCAGCCAGTGTAAATGCAGCATCTTTCAAGCCAGAAGAACAACAAAAATTGTTACTTGCAGGGGAAAAATAAATATTGGTCTTTGCAGCTATGAAGAGTTCATTGATAGGAAATACTTTCTTCAATTTAGTAATGGAAAATAGCTGGCTTCTCACTTAGGCTACGTACATCCACTAGCTCGTGTCAGCTCTGTTTTCCATAAATATACTTTGATTATAGTCGCATGTTTCAGTCCAGACATCTTTGGCCTAAACAAGCTGTACAAAGCAGGATTTCCACAGGAACAAAATCCTAGTGCGCTAATTGAGGACACATTTCAACATTGTAATGATCTGTAGACTCCCAAACCTATTTTCCAGCCACCTTTGAGTTGCATGCTGTAGCAGTACAGTCAGCACCTCTCAACAGATAATGCTGCAGAGATGGATCCCACTTCAGCGGTGATAGTCAAACAAGTGCTTCCAGTGAAACCCTCTGCCCTGTAGGATTTCCAAATGCAAGCTGCCTTTAGAGAGCTTTCTTATTACTGAAGAGATGTGAGAAGCTGCAAGAAGCACATTTAAGAGAATATACTTGATCCACTGTGATCTGTGGAGTAACTGAACTTTAAACTTTACCTGGGAAGTGCTTTGATCTGCTATTGTTTTAAACACCCTCCTTTGCACAAAGACATTTGTCATCGAAACTAGTTCCACAATGTGGAACAGGCTCTTACTCATTGCTAAGAGCAGATTCCTTTGTAAAGGTCAGCTGAATTACTAACAGTGAGCTGGGTAAGGATTACAAAACAATTTGTGAATAAATGTTAATATTGCAAGTATTTAGATGTGTGGCATTTGCAAGTTATATATTTGTACTTACTCCTTCCCTCTCAATTTCAGTTCAAGCCTGTTAGGCACTTTTGGGTGGGCCAACAGCATGAAATACCTGAAGCCAGAAAAAGCAGCGTGAGCACCACGCTCCTAGTGAAAAATCTCGCAGGACAGGTACACCAGACTCTGACAAGGAAACCACTCCTTTTAATGTGTGCAATTTGCCAATTTCAAAAGCGCATGGGTCATTAATAGGGTGGGAGCAAAATCGTCATTGGTGGCAGGAAACCTGACAGAATTATTTGTGCTTCCCAGCTACACTTTTTTTTTTTTTTTCCAAGAATCAACAGTGTACCTAATGAAGATAACGTGAAGATTTTTAAAGCGACTGGTTTGTTTCTGATGGCACTTTTTAAAAACCAGGCTTGTCTACAAGTCAGGGAAAAACCAAGCCACTGTGCAGCAGTTGCAGCTTTTGAATTCTGGAACTAGCACACGAAGCCAGCTCCAGCACACTCCAACACAGAGCACGGTGGATGTGACAGTGCAGAACACACATTTCATGAGTTCTGTGACTTTTTGCAAGAGCTCAGTGTCCCAGGCTAAGGGTTTTTCTCCTCAAATGCTTGTTTCTCTTAATAGATATTAAAGGTGGTGTGTGTGTGTGGGGGGGGTTAAAATAAGAACTTGAGGTTTTACCTTTTTCTTCTCTTAAGGATTAAACCATTCTCCTCTCCATCAAATGCTTTTCAGATTTAACCATAAGGCTACACTGCCTATATTAAAGCCTACAATGAAGTTGGAGTAACAGTAATAATGCCACAATATTTGGATGGTGATATATGCATGAATGAGATACTAAAGCTGTAATTTAATTTCAGTTTTCTGCCACAGTTCAACATTAATCAAACTGCAACAAAAGATTACATTTGCAGGTGATCCAAGATGCACTGTCTGTCTATGTGCTCGTTCAGACTTTACATGCCTCCGCAGGCATCACTTCCTTCAGGATACCACAAAGATTCGATCTATGACCATTTCTATTCCCCTGTTTGGAAAACATTTAGAAAGCAGATAACCAGGCTAGTCTGTAGGTAGTATTTTAATTATTTTGTAAATGCTAATTTCCAATGTGGCACAGAGTAGGTAGGGTACCCATGAGTATTTCTCATTATATCTACACAAGAAAACAAGCTTGGCATTTTAATTAAAATCCCCATGTCACAGCATAAGATTAAAGTATTCAGGAAAACATTGAATACAAATTCCCATCTCTGCAGCATTATCTCATGCGTCATCAATTACTGCCATGCCTAAATCTAGCATCATGCCAGCACATTAAGACAGTAGGTACTATATGCAGTGTTCACTGGACCAGAAGAACAGAAATAAGAAGGGGGAAAGGAAACCCTAGAGAAGAAATTAAAAAAGGCAGACCGTGCAATACAAACCAGATCATGGCTGCTTAGCTAATATGGGCCAACTGCTGCGGAAGAAAAATGTCGAACACCCCAAGTTGTGTAAATTTTTGTAAACATCTAAACACGCACACAAACACACACAACACCAACCTACACATGAATGAAAATATATATTCATCTTTTACTAACACTAAGTTTCTTCTAAGTGCACGCTAACATGAAGAAACTTTAAAATTATTATCTGGGAAAATAAATATTTGAGAAGTTCTAACTTTAACAAAAAACTAGTCTTAATCAGAACACTGCTGGGCAACCCTCCTTTGTTCTTTACCACTTTTCTTCCTCTTGTACTGAAACCGCAAATGAATATTTAAATTGAAAGGCAAAAGCTAAGTGCCAAACTCACGGGTGAAGTTTAGGCTGAACAAGATATCATGCCTAAGACTAGCAGAAGATGTTTTGCAGAGAGAAAAATTAAAAAGCTCCAAAAAGCTTAAAAAAGTAAAACTAAACAAAACTTAACTTTCCCCATCTATTGGCTGTACTCTCCATACCTAATTCAGAGGTTTTTTGTTTGTTAAATGAAAAATACTTTAAAGAAACTCACATCACAGTTTCAGATTCATGGGGAAGGGCTGCTATACTAATACATCCATGTTTCCATACTGCCGGATGTCATCCTAACACTGTTCTTTAACACACCAGTACTAAACCAAAATTAAAAGCTATCAAGGATCAAAATACATTTTACTATGGTCTTCCATTAGGTTCACATAAGAATTATACTGATTCTTCAACAAAATACATAAAGAACAAAATAAGTGTCTACAACTGCATGTATTACTGTAAATAAGTTCTGAAATATCACAATGAACTAAAGTTTAAGTTACCTATAATTTCAGGAGAGCTACTTCAAGATTAAATCCCTGGCTCATTTAATCTTGGCATGCACTTCACCACAATTAACCCCGTACTGTCATTTTCAAAAAGGAGCCCACTCCTAACCAATTTGACTGCATTCACATCAAGTACCATCCGATCACGGCCTAATTTTTGGTGGCTTGATGATGATAAGTATGTATCTTACCGATTCTATAGGCTTGTCTAGAGATGCTTGCTCTATCTCCAGGTGCCCTTCTTCATATTGATCAAAGTGATTGCCCTGGAAGAAAAGGAAACTGTTAGCTCTACAGCAGGACACACTGCCCGTGGTGTCATTTCAAGATACAGGCTTGTGCATATGTTAGATTTTATATTTGTTTTACTGGCTAAATATAAACTAATTAAATACAGCCTCTATTCAGTATGTAGGCTATAGGAAAAAAAAAAAAGTCATTCTGAAACCCAACTGTACCAATTCAATGAGGTTCACAAGTTATAGAAGTTGGTAAAATATCAAAAAATTAAGATGACAACACTTGGGGTATGTGTGTATATTTTCATTTTGTTTTGTTTTAAAGTCTGTGAAACATTGACTACAAGCACCAGTGCTGGCCAAAACCACACAGAACAAGAATCAGAAGGAACTGACACTCCCCCCAGCTCCAGGAAGGCTTTTTGTGGTGCTGGTTTTTAGTTTGTGTGTTTATTATTTGGTTCATTTTGTTGTTGCTGTTTTTTGTGTTTTGTTTATTTGTGTTGTTGGTTTCTTTGGTTTATTTCTTGTTTGTTTTTTTTATTTGTTTGTTTTTTAAAGGCTTTCCTTGCATCAGGAATCAAAACTGCTTGCAGCATGCGTGTAATTTCACGCACCTCAAGTCAACCAAAACCCACAGCGGTACCGCAGGAAGCCCTCGCTGTGCCCCAGCACACAGCCATGGTCTGAAGCAGCCCCCTCCCTGCACCCCCAGCCGCATAGCGCCAGGTGAGCCCAAGTGACCACCAACACCTGAACCCAGCAGTTTCTGTGCCACGATCAGCCTGCAGACATGTGGACGCACCAGGAGGGAGCATTTTGGGCGCAGTACCTAAAGCCACTACGCAGAAGCGGTAACGGCCAAACAGATGAACACGTCTGAGCAAAGAGGACCAAGAGACGCACAGCACACTAATAAAGTGTGCAGATGCTGACAGGGCAAAGAAAAGGCTATAGATAGCCATAAATCCAATCCCCTTGCTTCTCTACACTCCTGGATCAACTCCGTAGGATAGCTGCAGCCCACAGGGTATCTGCAGTCCTACAGAGTGGCCACGTGGATAGGAAAAGGAAGCAGGATTATTGTTATTGTGTGCCACACCTAGCTCCCCCACACACACACCCCACATGTGCTTCAGAATCGCTGACGTCTGAGCAGGGCCACCCAGGGCCCCACGGAAGCACAGCACAGCAACGATGGCAGCCGGAGACCAGCGCCACGCACCCACTGCAGGGCAGGACCGAACCTCCCTGTCCTTCCGAGGCGCTGAGCAGGGGGGCTCCCAAGCTGGGGAAGCAGACGCCGACGGCCTGGAGAGCAGCCACCGGTGCTGGAACACCCTCAGCACGAGTGGCCATTTCAGGAAATCCATGTCTCTGTTGGAGCTTCTCAGAAGCCTCAAATTCCTGAAATTGCGAACGCTGTGAACCATTTTTGGCCATTCGCTATGTTTACGACGCATCACTAACAACCACCACAGTTAATACACATCCTGGGGGGGGGAAGGGGGAGCGGGGTCCCACTTGCTCACTGCAAGCTTGAAAACAAAGCCGAGAGGTGGCTGCTGGAGGGAGCAGGCCCAGGAAGGGGCTGCTTCTGCAGCTTCCCAACCTCCCCCGGGCACTGTGCAGTGTCACGGCCCCATGCAGCCACCAGAGGCTGTCACCGTCCCTTTCCCAGTGAGACCAGGACCCTCAGCCAGTACCAAACACGTGGGGATTTTTATTTGTATTCCAGCTCCACAATTTCTTTGAGCAGGAACACCTTGCACTGCTGCCAAAAGAAACATGTTGTTGCTCTCCTCCTTTCTACCAACACCAATTTTTCCTCCTACAAAAATTTTAATGAAAGCCAGCATGAGAAAGAGCAAATTACAGCTGTAATGGACTGCCTCTTGGAAGCTTACAAGCCAGACAACAGCCTCCAAAAATCTTCTGAAACTGGAGTTCCTGCCAGTGATGCAAATTTGCAAGAGAGCATCCTGACAGAAACCTGCCGCCAAGAAAACGTGCCTCAATACCCAAAATTCTGCCCTATCCATCACCCGTGGGGCACAGACAGCTCACACAGGCCACGCTCTACACCCAGCAGTTCTTCCCCATGTGCCCAGAGCAGATTCGGGATTTCATCTGCAGGCAGCAATCTTTTTCGGACAGCCTTCAAGAAGCAAGCTAAAGGCAAACGTACTGTGCATGTGAAATCCTTGAGCTGCGTACGACAAAAATCAGTAGCTTTTGGAGCCGGGCACAGCACAGATGTACACAGCGTACACGGCTGTGTTGTGAAGTCAGCAAGCCCAGCCTCCCCATAACAGTGCCCAAGAGAACAAAAGCAGTCAAGAGCATGTACACTGCTGATGAATTTGTACTGTCGGCTGCTGCACGTTAGTAAAAACTTCATGTACAACATTGAAATCCACAAAACATTTAGATAACGAGCACCTGAAACACTCCCAGCAAAAGCCAAGTCATAGGCTGCTTTTCCCCCCCGTTCATTTCACGATGTGATTTCTCTGCCTGCAGATAGCTCAGAGTATGCCAACTAAATTACCTGGAGCTGGCAAAATATTTCTGCCTACTCACTGTCTCCTTCTGTGCACTGCCTGCCAACATATTGAAATTATTCTTTAAAAAGGCAAGGGTCAATTCCACTCTGAAAGCACACCTTGCTGATTTGAGGCTTTACAACTCTATTTGCCTTCGCTTTAAAAAAAAAAAAAAAAAAAGTCTCCTCCCAGAAGCTATGCATGGGACTGAACAGACCAGAGACAAATGCAAAGAAGCCAAAAAGCAACCAAAGCTGTTCCAAGTCCCAGGATCTCACTGTTATCTCCTTTATGTCCCTCAGGATTCATTTTGTATAGTTGTATACTTCCGGGGTTTTGTTGCCGGTCATGGCAGCGGAGCCGGGCTGCCTGCTTTTACAAGTAGCAGCACTACAAATGCCTCATGTGTGGAAGCAGGCAGGGCGCTTGCCATCACCCCGAACTCCTGGGTAACACAAATTCCCTCGGCACACACTGCGCCAAGCCCCGGGGGATGCCGACACCGCACTCACTATATTAGGAAGTTGTCTGTCCCAGGCCTGGCAATTGAAGCCACCAGGGTAACAAAGCGTCCAAACCAAACCAAAAGCAACACGCATCACAGGGAGAGTTCTTTTTCAATCCTTAACGCAGACAATTAAAGGAAAATTTCTCTTTCTGCCATCAAGTAGCTCACCCTGGATAAAAAGCCGGGAGGTAACCCAGCAGTCACACCGAGGTCACATCTATGAGCGTGTTCATCATAGCAGTGCCTAAGGAGCAAGCAGAGAAGGGGCTCTCGCTTCTGCTGTCACAATAAAGCCTCACTAAAGCGGTGCTGCCTGCCATTGCGTGATCAGAGGCCTTTTGGAGCCGGGACTCCATGGGGCTGAGGCAGCACAGTTTGTCCCTTCGCTTCCTCAGCCCTGGAGCTGGCTCCGAAACAAGCTGGGGGGAATTCAATCTGTTGTCTTTGTTTTCCAGTTCCTCAACCTGGCACATCGAAGGGATCCATTTCACATTTCTGTGCCGCTGTGTCTTAAGACAATGAATCAGAGGAAGACAAAATACTTTAACATTTAAGTCTAACAATTAATTAAAACCTAAATGTTGAATCTGTTGAGAATAAACTACATTTCTGGCAGATGAGAACTGTAAGCACAGACCATGTTTTAATACGAATTTAATCTGCATCTTCTGCAGACTTGAGCAATGCTTCTCTCTTCAGAAGAAACCTTTAAGTGTAGCTGGTAATTCAATCCCTACCAAACGGACACCAGATCATCAAATAACAGCCACATTAAAAAAAAAAAAAAAAAAAAAAAAACAGTGCTTGTTCAAAACCTAGTCCCAGATCATCTTCCCTGCGTGACTGCCCCAGAGAGATGCTAAATCCTGGCCCTGCCAGCTAACGAGGCCCCTGCCTGCTCCAGCAGCACACTCCCCAGGGCTGAGCACAGCGCCCTCATCCCTCGCACCCTCTGCCCCCAGCCCCAGGGCTGTACTGGGGCCTCCCAGCTCAGGCGCTGTCAAACAAGACGTGCTGCACTGCTTTCATTGCCTCCTTGCAGCTGCGAGCCCCATCCTGAAAGAGCAGGGCACGTAAGACGATGGGCTTCCACTCCAGCATCCTTCACTGCTATCTGTAGCACTCTGTGCTGCAGCGAGGGCTCCAGCCGGGTGCGTCACTGCAGTCCTGATGAAATCCAACACACCTTACTGCTGGGATGAGGAGCGAGGGCAAGCCTTTAATGCCCACACACTTGCTCCACACTGCACACCAGCTGTTGGGCTTGCTGCGTTCCCCTCCAGGAGCCAAGATGCCCACAGCCTGTGGTTCATCTGGCTGCGTCATCTCAGCTCTGCAGCCACCGCCCGGTCACTCGCAGCCCCGTGCCCTTTCCTTTCCCCTCCTCTCCCTGTTGGATCCGTGCACGAAGCTCTCAGCCAAGCCCTGTGTCTCGGAGCCCTCGCATGCTAAACGATCAAGTCTGGAGCACAGCTTTTGGAAGTCAACTAGCAAAAGCTGCCTCCATGTGGGATTTTGGACTGTTATACTCCCTTACTTGGGCAGCAAATACATGGACCTTCCAGCCCAGTAAGTCCCTTTTTGTCCAAGACTAAATGGACACTGGGTTTTCTGAAACAATTCAAGTGAAATAGCCTGAGGGGAAGAGCACTGCTGCTTGTTTCTTTCTTCCAAGCTCCCAAACATTGTAGCAGTGAGACCTGGCATGCATAATTTCAAATTTTAACAATTTAATCACACTTCTAACCCAAAGTATTAAGTGTGAAGAACTGTTGCCACTAAACGGCTAGATATAAGTGAAATTAATTTGGTGTTTTACACCCACTTGTCAGAGTAAGCTGAGGATCCCGGAATTTACTTTGGCCCCTGTAAGACAGCAGCCGGTCATCTCCACGAGGCAGGCTCTCACAAAGGCTGGCAAAGACAAAGCATCTAAGGACCCACAGATCTTCCTAGGAAAGAAACTCCTTTTAAAAGCATCTTCACAGCTACAAGGTGGAAGAAAAACATGCTCTCCCCTTCCTTCTCACCTGAAGGGTGGATCCAAAACCAGGCCAGACATCCAAGCACTGCATTTTCTAAGTCACCTACAGCATCACCACCATGAGGAAAGGACGATGAGTCACTCGACTGTTTCAAGGCTATTAAACCTCCCTGGATATTAATTATCAGACTGCTCTTTACGATCTGTCCAAACACAGAGGATATTAAGATGTCAGCTTGCAGAGCGCATCCCATGCAGTGCACATTCCTGATGGGAATTAGTGGTTTCTTCTACAAACAGCTGTACGTTACCCATCTAGTAAGCGTGGCAGTCCACAGCTCGGCAGCTAGGCTGAGCATTTCAACGCGGCACTCCAGTGGAGAGAGCAAACGACAACAAAAAAGGAGCATAATGGAGATGTGAAAGTGATGGCTTTCTTTCAGAACGCTTTCGTTCAGCTGCCCTTCCAGTTACTGCTCAACAAGAGAGCTCAGTTACAAGAACACTATTGCTAATGTAAAAGCAAACAATGCAAGCCACAAAACCCAACAGAAATCAGAGACAAAGAGCCTACAATGTGAACACCTGGGGGAAATCCTGCCTGCTCCAGACTCACACAGACAACTGCAAGCAGAGCTACGTCGGTGAAGACTCCAGCTCACAACCACAGGTCCGTGCTAAGGGCACTAACATCAGCATTGACCAAGGAGGGAACGCACAGCACACAGTCACTGAGATGTCAGAGCCGAAGCGATCTCTATTTCCACGCTTACCTTCCTCCAACTCAGGAGGGTGTACAGCAACACGTTCCCGTGACCGTGCATATAATCTAAAGAAAATAACTTGGCAGAAAAGCCTCACTGTACTCATCTTCGTTATTTCTTAAATGCACCGGAAAAAAGCACAGCGTGATCACGATTTTTAACTGCATTCAAAAAGAGCACAGCGTGTTCAAAAATTAAGTTTTCACACTGGTGAAACATCAGAAAGACTCAGAAAACAATATTTATAGTCCATTTACTTTAGAAAATGGAATTTTAAAACACTAAAGCAAATTAGCACCACCTGTGCATATTCTAGTTATCTAAGAATTTTCTCAGTAAACCTTAAATTCTCAAAATACTAAGTCAAACCACCAGAGTGGGCGTTGTTACCCAAAAATGCCACTTTAAAGTACTTAACCAAACACACTCCCACTTTCTGAAAGCTCTCAAGGCATTGTTTTAAAATAGCAGAGGAGACACTAGGAATGGCTAGGAAGAGCTGCTGGTACCCACAGACAAGGCCATGGCGTGGTGCAGCTAGAGCCGGGGCAGACCACGTTAGTTAGCTACGAGTCACAGCAGTTTTTGCTCCACTCTCCAGTGTCCGCCTGTAAGCACAGCTGATGCCTCCTGCAGCCATCCTGGATCAGGTCAGCACAGACAGGAGGTTTCAGCAGCCAAGCTGGAGCAGCACCCGAACACATCTGGGCAAATGCCAGCTCTCCGCTGCCCTCGCTGCCTGCCTGCCTGCAGCTGGTACCTTCCTGGGTAAAGAAAAAGCCTCGATGACCCCAGGAACAGCCATCCCATTACATTTAATTAATTAATTAATTTTTACAAGGAGTTGGAATAGTTGAGAGAAGACGGGGCAGCCCAACTTCCAGCATCAGCTGCAGCCCAGCAGCTTGCCCAAGTTGTGCTGCGGCGAGGCAGGGGATGGTGGAGCCGCGTGAGAGGAGCTGAGGGAGCAGCACCAGGCACTCTCACCTAAACCAAAGGCTCCGCCAGCCTCTGTATTCAGGAAAGCACAACCTACAGAGGTCTCACATGGCGTTCTGCTTTGCCTCCAGCTCTTTTCTCATAAAAGCCTTCCTGGCCGGGTCGCCTGGTGCAGAGCCATCGGCTTCGCACAGCCCGAGCTCGGTGGGATGGGAGAAACTGACTGCGGGTACAGACGGAAGGAGAAAAGCCACGCGTGCCCAGGGCCACCTGCACGGCCCTTCAGCCCTTGTGCAGGGCTCCAGCGTGGCCAGCCCCACCGCTGAGCCCAGCCATCACAGACACGAGGTTGGAGCTGTGAAAGCCAAATCAGGCACACCACAGCTAATCAACTGTTTACGGCACGCAATCAAGACTTAATGGGTTTCTAATTTCTCTGCAAGATCCATACTGCCGCATGTATGCTGACTGCGAATCTCAGGCGGTAATTTATGCTGCCCTTATAAGCTAAGCGGGACCCAATGACTCCACACGATGGAAAATCTCCAAAATGTAATTGATGCAGACAACCGTGGTGATGTTCAGAAATCCATCCAGAGAACTCAAAAACAACTCCTGCAAAGCGTAGCTTAGAAATGTTTCTTGAATATTCATTATGCACCGTGAAGATGCATTCTGAAGGCCAATATATGCTTACGAAGACAACTCCATCCAAACCTTCGCTCACATAAAGAAGCTCTCTTGGACACTTTTAAAAGTCGAGCAGTTCCATAAAATTACAAGGAGTAGTGATACAAAACCAACGTGGTACCTGGAAAGCTTTTGTTAATGTTTCTCAGAACAAAACCATTTTCTTTTCCCCCATTGTTTCCTGAAATGACTGCAAAGACTTAAAAAAAAAGAAAAAAAAAAATTGAAGTGATCCTTTTCCGGCAACACAGACGTAAAGCAGTCACAAACAACAGCTCGTGTTTTCACTGCCTTCGGCACACCGTAAGTCATTTCCCTAGTCCCCTTCCTGTACATAAGCAACGTAAGAGTAGGTACAGACAACGTACACCTTCACACCCTCAGAAATAGCTTAGTATTTGCAGTCAACATCTTGTGAAAGCAGCAGCAAAACCATATTTTAGGCAAACACACAATTATTTTGAGAGTACTTCAAAAGAAAATCCTCTCAAGTCAATACAACAAAAGCAATCACTTATGATTTGGATATGAATTTAAATTGGCAACTTTTGAAAGCACCTTGTAATTACATGTTGAGATGCTGAAGGCACCTTTTGTTTAGCTACCTAAAAATTAATTTTGATGGTAAAATTCTGTTAAGTCTAAAAACGTTGAAACAACACTCAACCAGAGCACATTCAGGACTACTGGTAGGTCACAGCTTTAAACCACGAAAACGTGCAGATAAACACCTCGCTAGAGCTGTCCCATTTCATGTCCTACGGCTCACAGATAAACAGCTTGTACAAGGAGTGGAAGCCACAGGCAGGTCCCTGCTTCGTAGTGCTTTGCAGTCTTTGGCACCAACCAAGAACAATTTAATGTCTTTCAGATTCCTTCTGCCACCACGAATGCCAGCACTAAATCTGCTCCCGCACGTGAAGAATGCTGTTCAGCTCTTCAGCACTTCCAGCACCCGTACTGGGGAGCATCAGCACTGGTCTAACTCACCCAATTTTCTCTTAGCCTCTTCTCAACACAGTGATGCAGAAGGTGCTGCAGCTTCCAGCACCCACATCCTCATCACCATCAAGGACTTTCAAGCAAGACAAAGGGAAAATACCCCGCTGGGTGCTAGTCAGTTACTGTCTAGGGTCTAACTTGTTCACCACCATGTGCTTGCAAGTATTTCTAGTGGCATCTTTTAAAACATAATAAATGGTGTTTGACTTGCTAAAGGATCGTTTCTGCACCAGAACATCACAGGACAGCTCGCTCAGGAGCATGCAGGAGGGACTCAAGCTCCCAGGTCCCTCCATGAGACTTGCTGCCATTCAACATTCCTACCAACAGCCAGCAGGGAAAGCACAGTAACCATCAACAGAACTCACAGCTCGTGAAGCCTGCCGAGCAGCGAGCAACACCACGGACATGTTTGCACAGAGCAACCCGAGCTGTGTGCCAGTGACCTGTGTGCAGCGCGGCAAAGCCTACACAAACCCAGCACGGGGCTGCAGTGAGAGGGCCGGGACCAAAGGGAACCCACGCTGCTGGCACCTGCTCCACGCAGCACAGCATCAAAAGGAAAGAAACACAACCCAAGGGCAGGTATAAAGGAACAGCAAATAAAGTAGTAAAAATATGGTTATCTCCGCGCATTATACAGCTGGGAAGTGTTCTAGGTTCTGCCATGCAAGCCTTCCAGTCACACAGTAAAGGCTTTGGAAAGTGTTAAGATGCCGGAAGCCATAACACCACGGAGGGAACAGTAAGATGTCCTGCAGTAACAGGAGTCAGAGCTGGCTGGGACAGCTCTCAGAAGAGCCTGGAGCTAAGACAGCAATGTTGTACATGCCCTCGTAAGAGGCATGGCACGAACAAATTTCGGCACAGTAGAGAAAGACTTAACACGGAAAAGCAGATAAAAGCTGAAAACAGAAAAATCTGAAGAAAAAACAAAGGCAGGCACACCTTTCTTTGGACAAACTCCTGGAAGAACCTCCAATGGAAAACATTCGCTGCTAACAGCTGTCTTCAAGAGATACTGTAGCCAAGCACTCATTCCTGGACTCAAAATGGGGTCATATGATGGAAATCAAAAGGTAAGCAATACCCAGATATTTAGAGCTGACATCCTAATATTGATTTCTGGCTTTACAACTCTGAATGGTTAAAATCTCTGAAGAATTAATTACTCCTGGAGCTGCCTGAAGATGGAAAGTACTAAGAACTACTGAGTTTAAAAGAGCACAACAGAAAGAGGCATATCAACCACAGAAACCTTGGCCAAGAAGCGCACCTGATCAGGTCATGTCCTAAAGCCTGACGACCCCATGCAGCAGGAGCCTGGAGGCCAGTCAGGATGGGGCAGGGGAAGAGGGGGGATCACAAGAAACTGCGATGGCTTCGACACAGTTTGTCAGCCAGAGGACAAAAGTTTCCTTTCCCACCTAGTTAGCCTTGGCCGCAACAGAACATCACTGCATGAGAGAAGAAAAAGGAAGTGGCAAAAAATGTAATAAGGAAAGGTGCAACCCAGGAAGCAGCAGGTCTACAGAGATTTCATCTACCCTGCAAGTTCCAGAACTTCATGTCCAAGTTCAGCTTTTCCTGTCATCTAGAACTGAAAGCAATACTGTTTGATCTACTTTTTAACCCGTTTTCCCCCAATTTTCTCCTCCCTTCCAGGTTCACGTAAACAGACAAAAACCAATTGTGGTCCCAATGCTCCCCCTTTGCCCACCCAAGGGGTCGGTGCGTCCTGCCAAGGAGGTAAGGACAGAGCTCGTCCTGTGCTGTAACGCCAGACATTCAACCACGGCCTCACGATAGACGAGCATCTCCAAACAACACTAACAGATTTCAAAAAACTAAGATTAATTCTTAGGACAGAAAGCACGCCATGGAAGAGAGCTACCTCTTGGCCTGCTCCCAGCTACATTTATCTAAGGCAAATTCAGGCACAGGGATCTTGTGTCGCCCCAGCTCGGGATACCATGTTTTGCAGTGACTCCGCTCCTATTCTTTCCGCCGTTCCCCCACGTTACATTTTTTCTCTTCCCAGATAGCACAAGAAGGCAAAAGAAGACAGCCCTATTCATCTCGCTGCCGCGCAGAGAAAAGCCACTGACCGACTCTGTCCTACAACCTGCGAGCAGCCCCGGCCTGCTGCAGGCTATAAAAACCAAGCAGGTTTGCCTTAGGCAACGTGTACAAGGTGAAGCTGCCGACAGCCCGGAGGATCGCAGGACTCTGCGCTGCCCGCCCAGATGCTGGCGAGCCCACGGCCTGCTCAGCCCCGCTTCTCATGTGCCTGCCGGGCTGCCAACGCCAAGGCGCGAAGCCCACGTCCGACTTGGGCTGCTGGAAGCACAGAGCGGCTACCAACAGCCACGGGCTCAGGTAGCTCTTGGAGTGTTTGAGGAAAAAAAACTTGTCTATCTCCGTGGCGTAAGCAAGAGGAGGGGAACCGAAGTCCAGACTGGCCACAATTCAAGCCAGGTTGGAGAACTTGCCTTTTCTGCTTCACGGAAGCGTTCTGCCATGCCACAGACTGCACAAGGAAAAGAAAAAACCCAGAGACAGAACAGCCTGCGTTCCGTCTGGCTAATGATGCAAGTAAGTGCAGTGTACGTAGGAAGAGGAAATTATCGTACACATATACACATATGGCTCGTAATATTTCTGCTTCAACAATGCAAAGGAGAAGGAGAGAGCAACAAAACATTTTCTCAACATCTGTGACTAACTGGGAACTCCGCTGGATTTCAGTGCCGCACAGACATCCGTGGTATTCAGCCTTGGAGCTCAGTCTAGTTAATCTAAAGAAAAAAAAACGCAATTACACAAAAATAACACTAAAAATATGTTTACTTATTGCAGCTGTCTCATGTATTTACAGCGCTTCCAGTAACACTTTTTAAAACACCCTGTTAGCACCGTCGACAGCTATCGCTCACAGTGACTGCAGTCACCGAGGTTCACAAGCTCGGCTCTGCCGCGGGGAAGCCAGTCAATCACGGGGCCTGCAGAAGCTGACAAGTGACAGCCACCCCTTCTAACCAAGGGACCGAGCCCCGCAGTGGCCCACCCAAAAATAACCCTTTGTGTTACAGGGCAGGGAGGAAGGTCAGCACCTATTCAGGTAAGCCTTCAGACTTCTCTTTAGGCTTGGAAATGGTAAGTTAAGAAAGAAGGAAGATGGGTAACATCCTTCCTCCTTCAGTAAATCATTGCCTGAAAGTCTCCCAAACAAGTTGCTGTGCTGCCCTGGTCAGGGAAAGATCAAGTATTTCTGCACAGAGCAAAGCTCAGCACATTTCACTGCAGCTGCCCTCAAGTTCAGCACCTGCAAAACAGTCAAAGCACCGGGGCTTCCCCTTCCATTTGTGTAGGGTCTAGGATCACACAGCAAAAAAGGGAAGAGGATCTGTGCCCTCCATGCAGCTTCTAAACCTACACAACACAGCAAAAGCAGGACTTGGCTGCCAGGCAACCCCACAAAAAAAGAAAAAAATACCAAAAAGCAAAGCTCCTAACCACCCCACTGCAGCGAGATTTTCTGATGCCTTCTCCTGCTCCTTTGGCAATTTCAACTTTCAAACCACTCTCAGCTCTGACGTTCCTCCCACCCTGCCACAGAGAGGCCTCAGTAACTTGTGAGCACACACTCCTCCCACCCCGTACCACCACCTTTCTCCTTAAGGCTGCCTGACCTTATCCTTGTACTCACTACTCTTTTCCAGCGTCCCTAACAACCTTCTGACAGAGCAGCCATTCCCTCTGCTGCTTTCTTTACAGCCACATCGCTTCAGCTGCCCCTACTGAAAAATCCCCCTCTTCTCCAATCCTCAGCTGAGCCCTCTGCTCTGCAGCCCAGCTCCCCTCACCCCCTCTTGGTGTATTTCAGCCTGTTAATACCTTCTGCTTCTCTGCTGGTTCAGGCCCTTTCCCTCCTGAAGGGATTTCCCCCAGTGCTGTGCATTTCCATTCCTGCCTTCCCCTAATCGCACTGAGCTTCCTTTAGCCAGGCACGCGGGAGGACAGAACAGCAATCAGCAGCTCGTTCACCTTTAATCCACTTCTCTGGGCATCTCACAAGTGCAGAAACCTGAATATCACCTCTGTAAGCTCTGCAGTGCTAACCTCATCTCTCCCCTGCCCACATCAATGCTCAACTCACAGTCTTGCCAAGCCAACCCTCCCAAACCCGGACTCTTCCTAGTTTCTCTGCAGCAAGAAGGCAGACAACATATAAAGAGAAGTCTGAAGAGTTGTTTGTTCCAGCCAGCAGCGCTTTTCCTTCAGTCACATCGCTAATCCCAAGGCGCTTGTCTTTCTTCCAAACAGTTAAAAGGTTCCTTTGACCCATACGCTTTACTCCCGACCTTTTGTTTCTCTTCGTCTCTCGAGGCTGTACACAGCATTTTACTTCATCCAGATCACAAGATCACAAGCAGATCGCCCAAGAATGAGATCTGAGGGACTCCCTCTGCGGCCTCCCACGCTGCCACCCCCCTCGCCATGCTGCAGCAATGCCAGCTCCAAGCCGGGTAATTTTAGAGCACCATCTCCCTTTTGTCATGCCTGCTTCGGTCCCAGCAGACCAGCAATAACACGAGGTCACATTCGTAGCCATGCTCTGTCACAGCACAGAGAGTTCAGCAGCTGAAGCTTAGAATTAAAACTGCTCTAAATGGGGTGACAAAAAGCTTTCTTAACCCCGACAAAACGACCTCCAAAGGGAGGCTGCATACAAGTTCTTGACTTCACACTAACAGGCAGAGAATCTTATTTGCGGGAGCAGTAATTGGGGATGCTGGTTTTGATCACCTACAAAGGCAGCATAGCAGGTTATTTCCTTTACTCCACACCAATGTTATCTCAAGTCACCTCGGTCTAAAAACAGAGAAAAAAAGCCAGAAGTAATCTCCAAAGGCAATTTTGAAGAACAAAGAGGAAAAAAATAAGATCCAAAAATCCTTCTTCCACCAGCATATTTCTGAAAAATGATTAGCCTGACCGTGCATCAGGGTTCCTTGCACAGACACCCGAGCTCCCACAAATCCAGCGCAACCTTGGCCAAGGTATTTGGACCCCCAGCCTCCCATCCGAGCAGCTCTTTTATAACTCATCACTTTGACATTCTGTCCTCTGCAAGCCTTAACCGACTCCAAATTGTTCTGTACTTGGTTTCTTCCCAGGGGACCGATTCCCCTTTTCCCTTGGAAGGAGCCTTAACACACAAAATGTCTTCTCACTTTCAGATTTTCAGAGAGAACAGAGAAGTTACCCCACTACAAAAACAAACCCTACCTTTTATTTTAGCCTACGGGAAAAGCACTGAAAGCCTGACATTTGGCATGGATAGAGCCCTAATTAAAACTAGTGCCCCTTCCTAAAGTTAGAGGAAAACAGGGTTGGGACCGGGTTATTGTTTGCGAGCATGCTCAGCAGCTTTGAAGATTTTGGCATCAAGTAATGGAGCCCTGCTTCCTCCCTGACATCACCGCACGTTCTCCCTGCATGACCAGAGCAACGCAATGACACAGTAACAGGTTTCGCTGCTACAATTACTCCTGGTGAAGGCAGGCTGGCCGCAGAGGTACGGACACACCAACACGCAGAACGCCCCCGCGCAGGGGCCGTGCGGCAGCGGGTTCCGGAGCCTGCCCATTTCCTGGCTGCATCCTACAGAGCCCTGCCCGCGCTAGGCGCCCCGGCACCCTCCTGCAAAAGCAAACTGCCACCAGAAACACTCGGAAACTGCAGATCGGGCCCGCTCCACCGCAAGGAACGGGAGCTCCACGGCCCGACCGGCCCGTTCCGGCATTGACGCCGAGGCGTTTCTTTGTTCGGCGAAGGCACCGGCCATTACACGGCGAGACCCGGGAACCGTCCCGGGGGGAGCGCAGCGCCGGGAAGCCTCACGGGCAGCCCGCAGCCGCCCCGGCCGCAGCCCGGCCGCTGCCTTTTGTTCCCGTCCCGCCCCCGATCGCCAACGGCCGCCGCCGCCCGGCCCGAGCGGGGCCCTCGCGGCCTGGCCAGGGCCGGGGGCGGCCCCGGGGGTCCGCGCTGTGCCCGCCGCCGGCCCCGGGTCACCTTGGGGCGGCCCCCGGCGAGCACAAAGCCCCGGCGGGGGGGCGGCCGCGGGGCCCCGAGGGGCCTCCCGCCGGCGCCGTTCCCGGGGCCGCCCCCGGCCGTTACCTGGAAGTCCCGGTCCTCGTTGAAGCGGGAGAACCTGTCGGCCATTTTGCGCCGCCGCCGCCGCCCGCCCCGGCCCGGCCCGGCCGCCGCCTCCCCTCAGCGCCGCGGCGCCCGCCTCGCCCCGCCCCCTCCGCGCCCCGCGCACGCGCCCCGCTGCGGGCGGGCGAGGACGTCACGGCGCGGCCCCTCGCGGAGCCGCCCCGCAGCGCCGCGCATGCGCCGCCGGCGCTCCGACGAAGCCCGCAGGGAGCCTCCCGCCCCGCGCGTGCGGGCCTTCCCGCCCTCGCGACGCGGACCAATGGGACTGCGGCAACCTCTTGAGTGATAGCAGTGAGAGCCAATAGGAGCGCGGGCTCGTTTAACCGCTTGCTGAGGGCGTCGTTGGCTGGGGAGGGGGTGCGCGTGTTCCCTCAGATGGGCGGCAGGGGGGCGGCGGGCGGCGGGCGGCCGGGGGTGGCTCCCGGGCTGCTTTCGTGCCCTGAGGGGGGCTCGCGGTGCCCGGCCCGAGGCGGCTCAGGGCAGCCACAGCGAAGCGTGCGGTGCGCCGCGCTGCTGGGAGCCGGCCCCGAGGGGCACCCCTGAGGCTGTCTCGCGGTGCCGGGGGCGGCCAGCTCGCAGCTTTCCTGTCCCGTGCCACAGCTGCGAGCGGCTGCCTGCGGGCACGGTGCGTGTGCCGCCGGCTCTGCAGCCCCGGCCGCGGGCACAGCGGCTCCCGTCTGTCTCCGTTCGTGCCGTTCCCGTCTCTCGCCACGGGTCCGGCTGCCCAGATCCTGCTTGCGTGCTGCCCTCTGCTGCCCTGTCACAGAATCACGGAATTTCTGGATTGGAGGAGACCTCCAAGATCACCGAGTCCAACCTCTGACCTAACACTAACAGTCCCCACTAAACCATATCCCTAAGCTCTACATCTAAACGTCTTTTAAAGGCCTCCAGGGATGGTGACTCCACCACTTCCCTGGGCAGCCTGTTCCAGTGCCTCACAACCCTTTCAGTAAAGAAGTTCTTCCTAACATCCAACCTAAAACTCCCCTGGCTCAACTTTAGCCCATTCCCCCTCATCCTGTCACCAGGCACGTGGGAGAACAGACCAACCCCCACCTCGCTACAGCCTCCTTAAGGTACCTGTAGAGAGCGATAAGGTCGCCCCTGAGCCTCCTGTTGTCGAGGAAGGCAGTTCAGAAAGCGGCCTGGCCAGCCCGTACCACGCCACGTTACCTGTCCATGAGGCAAGAGCCCATGGCGACACGCCATTCACTGCGTCCTGCAGGGCCTCACCTACCGGCGATGACTTGGGTGCAGGGGGTTATGAAGTGGTGGCTGCATGGGAAGCTCCAACGCACTCTGCACCGTGCTTGTGAGAGAGCTGGCTCCACCTGTCAGCACCCCTCAGTGTGGGCTGTGCTGCCAGGACTCCTGTCTGGAGCTCCCTCAGACCCTTGCCAGGAGGGATGCCATTCTCATCCCCCTGCAGCCACCCTACAGAAATCCCCCCAAGGAAATTTTCTGATTCCTGACTCTCTCCACCTCTGCCAGAGGCTGGGACCGGTCAGCCCCGTGTTTGTGCTGCTGGCAGCAGTGCTGAAGCAGTCTGCTGCCCTGTTTGTAGGCCTTGTCATCAAGAGCTGGGCCCTCCTCATCACCTGGTGTCTGTGAGGGCTTTTGCCGATCAGGAGAAAACTTTGGACCCTGTCCCCAGCTATCCCAGTTTGTTCTGCCTGGGTGCTAAGCAGGACAGGGCACTGCTGCACAGCTTTGCCCCCCTCATCCTTCTCCCAAAACCCCTTTGGGAACCTTCGGGTGAGTTTCCCACTGTCAGGACCAGCAGTGGCCCTCAGTAAACCCGTGCTCTGCAAGCATCACCCCCAAACAGAGGCAGGGACACAGCCCATCGGAGCTGGCACCTTGCAGAGTGACTGCACGGCCTGCTGCGGGGTGGCAGAGGGGACTGGGGTGTGAAGTGACAGCAATGATGCCACAGAAATGGGGCCAGACTAACAAGGCAGGGAGTGGACTTCTAACACCCATTTTTCTGCTACCCCTGCTGACAAAGCTGGGCCTGACCCTCAGCACTGCCCTCAGGCACTTCTTGTCGCTGTGTGGAAATCCCACTGAAGCTGTGCCTCTCCACGCTCCGCTCCCCAAAACGCCGCAGTGCCAGGGCTCACCCCTCTCCTCCTGCCTGTGTCCAGGCCCCTTCCCGGGGAAGCCTCCTGGGCAAATCCCTGCTGCAGCTGTGGCACATGGCAGCGTGGGCAGATGGAGCTGGGGAAGCTGCTGTGTGCCATCCCTGCAGGCAGGGATTTTTGGAGAGGAGCCTCCAGGCGGCTCTTCCTCATCTCCTTCTGGGCGGGGAGCTGCGCCCTGCACCAGCATCATCCCTGCTGAGCGGGGACAGCATCACAGAACGGCTGGGGCTGGAAGGAACCTCTGGGGATCACCTGGTCCAACCCCCTGCCGAGCAGGATCACCTGGAGCACCTTGCGCAGGATGGCATCCAGGCACGTTTTGAATATCTCAAAGATAATATCTTTTGAATATCTCTGGAGAAGGAGACTGCACAGCCTCCCTCGGCATCCTGTCCCAGTGCTCTGTCACCTTCCCAGTAAAGAAGTGCTCCTCATATTGAGCTGGAACCTCCTGTGCTTCTGTTTGTGCCCGTTGCCTCTTGTCCTGTCGCTGGGCACAACTGAGAAGAGACTGGCTCCATCCTCCCGACACCCTCCCCTCAGATATTTATACACATTGATGAGGTCTCCCCTCAGTCTCCTCTTTTTCAGGCTAAACAGGCCCAGTTCTCTCAGCCTGTCCCTGTACAACAGGTGCTCCAGTCCTCTCATCACCTCTGTAGCCCTCCTCTGGGCTCGCTCCAGTAGTTCCATGTCCCTCTGGTACTGGGGAGCCCAGAACTGGGCACAGGACTCCAGGTGTGGCCTCAGCAGGGCCGAGCAGCTGGGGAGCATCACCTCCCTGGAGCTGCTGGCAACCCTTCCGAATGCAGCCCCGCATCCCGTTGGCCTTCTTGGCCACAAGGGCACTTTGCTGCGTCCCGGTCAGCCTGCTGTCTGCCAGCACCACCAGGTCCCTCTCTGCAGAGCTGCTCTCCAGCAGGTCACCCCCCAGCCCGTGCTGGTGCTTGGGGTCATTCCTCCCTAGGTTTTGGGGTCATTCCTCCCTAGGTTTTGGGGTCATTCCTCCCAGACGCTCTCTGCTCCCCCGGCCTCCCCGCCTCCAGGCGTGATGGCTGCGTTTCGGGGGGGGGGGGGTTCTGCCTCCCCCTGCCCTTCGGGACCTGGCGCACCCGCAGCGAGCGGCCCTGTGCTCGGACACGCGTGTCCCGCGGCCTCCCCACCCGTGGGGCCGGGGGCTGCGCCCTGCGCCCTGCTCGGCCCCCACGAGAGGGAGCTCCTGCTCCAGGCAGGGCTGCGCCGGGGGCAGTGGGACCCTCGCCGTGGGCCCCCTGGGCTGCTCCCCGGCGGGATGGGGCCACGCGGAACAGCCCCACACGCACTTGGGGTCGGGGACGGGAGAGGGCTGGGGAGATGGAGCTCCCACGCACGCTTTTGGGGTCAGGGATGGGCGGCAGCCCCTCAGTTCAGGGTGCAGCACCGGGGAGATGGGGTCCCACAATCCAGGGTGGCTCCAAGGACCGGGGGACACAGCTGTGGGGCTGAGTCCCTGCTGGTGGCTTATGTCCCTTGTCAACGTGGCACCCCCGTCTTGCTGGGTTCATGTTTGCTTTTGTAAGGTTGTCCGGGGGGGGGGGGGGGGGGGGAGAGACTTGGCCCTGCCAGCTTGGACTTTGGTGTGAGGGGGGATCTGGCACCCCAGGGTGCCCCCACCAAGCAGCTGGGTGCCCTCTGTGATGCACAGGCACAGCCCGGCCCTGGTCCCCCACCACATGGGTCGTCAGGGGACACCGGTAGCTCCTGTCCTTCCCCAGCCTGGCCTTGCCCCATGCCTCAGTTTCCCTCAGCACTGAAGGCTTGGTCAGGGCCCAGCTGCGGCAACGGGGAACTGCAGCAGGGACCAAGCCCTCCTTGGGGTGCCAGCCCCGGGAGCACTCACGTCCCCAGGGGTGAGCTCCCTGCCCATGTGCTCCGTGCACACACATGTGCGAGCGCATGGGGACACGCAAGACACCAGCGGCGCCTTCGCCTGCGTGCCTGGGAGGTGGCAGCGTGTGCGTGCAGCACACACCTACACGTGTGAGTGCCCGTGTGCGTGTGTGCGAGCAGGGGGAGGCCGGAGCTGCTGCCTGGGAGCGCGGGAGGCCCCTTCCTGCAGGGCCGGGCCAGGCGCGAGGGGCTGGAGGAGGAGGCCCGGCAGAGGCCGCCTGGGCCCCCTCTGCTCTTGTAAAGCAGCTTTGTGCGGGGCTGGGCCCCAAGCTGCCGGCCGGGCAGGGAACGGAGCCTGGGGGGGCTGGAGAAGAACAGCCCCACACCCCCCGGCTGTCCCCCACACCCCGTGCCCAGCGGGGATGTGTCCAGCAGGGATGTGTGCCCCACAGGGATGTGTGCCCCATGGGGATGTGTGTGTGTCCCCGGTGACAAATCTGTGGGGTGGCTCAATATCTTCATTGGGCATGGGGACAGCTCAGTGTCCCCCCTTGGGACGCCCCCGACCTGGTGGAGACAGTTGGGGTGGCTGCGAGACACCATGGGGCCAGCCTACAGGGATGACTTGGGGTGGTGCTGGCACAGTTGGGGACAGGCAGTGCAGGGGACCCTGCGGGACAGCCTTCGCCCATGGCATGAGCACCTTGTGGCTGCTTGCCCCCTGTTCCCACACTGTCCCCAGGGAGGGGTTTACAGCCCCTGGCACCCCTGGCCCCTGCCGCGGGGTCACAGAGCGTGTAGCTCTGTCAAGGGACGAGTATAAATAGCAGCCAGTGCTGTCACCTCCTGTCACATGCCCACTGCTGGCAGGGTCCCCCCGGCATCTGTCAGGGGCACAGCTGTTCCCGGGACAAGGAGGGACGGCCACGCCATTGGGGCGCCCCGTCCCCTCCATGCACCCCCGCAGTGGGCACCCCACCCCACATGCCACTGGGGCCACCCACAGGAAGGGGCCACGGCATGGGGGCACGCAGCCGGGACATCGCTCGCTGCCTCGGGAACGCAGGGGACACATCCCGACCCAGCCCCGGGCTCCCCATGGGCACCCCATGAGCACATCTCCCTGCCAGCACCAGGGGCTTCCCTCCTTGGGGACCAGCAGGACATTTCTGACCCCAAACCAAATTAAAAAGGGGAAACGTTGGAGTTGGCAGGGCTGCAAAGCCTCCCGGCAGCCCCCACCTTGTGCCGCCCACTCTCACGAGCAAAAATTGTCACTGCTCAACCTGCCGCTCTAAAAATACCCTGTCCTGACAGCGACAGCTGCGGGACCAGGCGGCGGATGCCTTGGGGACCCGCTGGGGGCGGCCGCTGCCCGCACGTCCCCATCCTGGCCCACGTGCCCCCTTCCTCCTTGTGATGCTCCCAGCGCCCATTTTGGGGGGCCCCGAGCACCCTGCCCCGCCAGGCCCAGCCCGCTGCCCCCTTCTCCCCACCGGCCCGCGGCACCGTGCCCGCTCTGCCCCACGCGCCCGTCCTCCGGCACAGAGCCGGCCCCAGCACGCCGCGGTGGCTGTGCCTTGCGCTGCCCCCCCGGCCCTCCCCGAAGCCCCTAATCCATCTCTCGCAGCAGGAGATGCCTAAGCTGCCTTTTCATGCCGGCTCCTCCGCGCGCGAGCTCGCCGCGCTTTCAATACCGGGCGCTGGCAGGAGATGTGTCGGACAAGCTCGAGGGATCCCTCCCCTGCCAGCAAGGTCAAGGTGTGTGTAAGCCAGCTTCCCCGCGCGGCACGGCCCGTGGACGGGGCACGGCGGGGCCGGGGGCTGTGGCGGGGCTGGGGGAAGCCAAGCCCCAGCCCTCCCCACTCTGCACAGCCACGGCCAGGGGCAGCCGGCAGCCTCCTCAGCCCAGCCCAGGGACCCCACCGAGGCCACGGGGTGCCCAGCGCCCACCGGGGTGCCATGGGGCACCTCGCAGGGGGGCACCCCACAGCTCTCTGCCAGTGCTGCTCACAGACCCCACCAGCACACAGAGACACCGCGGAGCATTAGACCAGTGCAAACCAGTACGGACCAGTGCAAACCAGCCCCTGAGAACCACTGCCCTCCCTAACATGCAAGATAGAGCAGAAGCATGGAGCAACAAAGCTTCACACGGGTGTGCACACATAGACGTGTGTGTGCCAACATACACACACAGACAGAAGCACACACACACAGGTTCACACCTCTGCATGCAGACACACATGTGCACGCAGACATGTGTACAAACACGCCTGCAGCTGTTTCACACACGCATCCCCAACGCTCCCACCCCCAGCTCCCCTGGAGCCCCCGGTCATGCCTCCACATTCCCACACGCTCTCCCCTCCCACCGGGGCATCACACGTGTGCACTCTTGTACATGCGTGTGTGAGCACGTGTGCATGCTTCTACACGTGTGCGTGTGTGTGTGTGTGTGTGTGTGCGTGCCACCCCTGCAGGGGGTGCAGCCGGCCCCCGGTGCCCATGCTGGGGCCCCCTCAGTTCCCTTGGTGACAGCCCCCGGCCTCCGCTGGCACCTTGAGCCCACAGCCAGCCAGGCCTTTTGTGGCTGGTTTTAATTAGCGGCTCTTAAGTGTGAAACAAAGCCGAAGGCAGGGGCCAGAGGGGGGGGGGGGGGGGGTAAGGGGGGTTTCCTCTGAGCTGCCGAGGACCCCTGGGGCCACCCGCAGCAGGTCTCCATCCCGCTGTCCCCCAGCACGGCTGCTCCGCGCCCCGCTTTCTGCATCGCCCTCCTCCATGCCTTTCCCCAGGGCTTGAGGGGGAACCTGGGCATGGCCGGGTTTGATTCCAAACCAAAACCAAACCAAACCAAACCAAAATGATCCAAAACAAAACAAAAAAAGAACACAGCTAAACCGGGTCTCCCTCGTGGGCTGGGTGCTGTTTGTAGGGCTGCCAGAGCTCCCTGGTGGCTTCCTGCTGTGTCCCCCATCCATGGGCCTGCCGGCACCCCGATGGCTGGGAGAGTCCTGGGGATGGGGAGGGGGCAGGGACTGTACCAGGCTCTGGCAGGGCCACCAGGGCCACCGGGTGCAGCCCCTCTGGAGCTGGTGGCACCCATGGGCCTCCCCATGGGGACCTCAGGGTGCTGGGGGCAGGGGCAGGCAGCTCTGGGTGCCCCCAGCACCCCCAGTACTGCACTGGGACGAGGCCAGAGAGGGGAGCGGGGCAGTGTGAGTCCCTGGGAGGGGACAAGGGGAAGCAGCGAGCAGGAGGGACCTCCCGCGGTGTTCCCTGGGCCCCCCAGCTCCGTGTCCCCAGGAGGGCTCAGCACCCTCACCGTGTCCCCAAGTGTCCCCAGGGCCCAGAGGTGCTGGGGACCCCCCTGTCCTGAGCCACCAGCACCTGGGAGAAGGGGGGATGCCATGGGACAGCCCCCAGCCGGGCACAGCATTCCCCCACACACCCCGTCGGAAGCCAAAATCCCTAACTTTTAGGAAGCCAAAATCCCAAACTTTTAGGAAGCCAAAATCTCGAACTGTTAGGAAGCCAAAATCCCGAACTTTTAGGAAGCCAAAATCCCGAACTTTTAGGAAGCCAAAATCCCGAACTTTTAGGAAGCCAGGCTCCACGTGGCTGTGCAGGCACCTCCGCGCCGCCACCGTCCCCCAGCAGGGATGAAGCGTGGCAGTGGGGTACGCCGGGGGTGCCACCACCCAGCCCCATTCCCGTCCCTCTGAGGGGAGCCGGGGCCACCCCGCACAGCGGGACAGGACCGAGTGACCCGGCGGGAGGCCCGGATCCGGCCCCGCTCCAGCCCCCGCAGCCGGCGCCTTGCCAGCCTCCGCGGGATGGGGCCTGGTGCCGAGGTTCCCCGGGGGCCCCCGAGCCACCCTCGGGTGCCGTAGGCCCCTGAGACATTTGTCCCCGCGGTGCCACCGCCACGGCTGGGGCCAAGGGGACGCGGGACCCCCGGCAGGACAGGGCGGGGGGGGTGTCCCTGACACCCCGCGGGGACGAGCCATTGGCAGGGGGCCGGGAGGGCTGCTGGGGCGCGCGTCCCCCACGGCTTTGATTTTTTACATTTTATTTTAAATTTGATTTTACTTTTTTTTCTGGAGCCCCCCCCCCCCCCCGCCGCCCTTCCCCCTCGGCCGGGAGCCGCGCAATGGTTTCAATTACGCTCTGAAAAGCAGTGGGGCCCTCTTTTCAAGGCAGCCGGGCTGCTCCTGCTCACAACAAAAGCTTAAGTTACAGGAAAGGGAGAGCGAGGGAGGAGGGAGGAGGGAGCAGCCGGGGGAGAGAGCCCCGCGCCGGAGGACGGGGCCGGGGCCGGCGCTGGGAGGCCGCCCGCTGGCCCCTGCCGGACCCGGGGGGGCCCCCCCCGCCTGCCCCCGGCCCCCTCCCGCCGCCCCGTTTTGGGGGTGTCCCCCCCTTTCCACCCCCCCACCCCCCGCCCCGGGGCTCCGCGGGGGGCCCGATCCTGCCCCGCTGCCCCCCCCGGGGACCCCGAGCGGGTTGGGGGGGGGCTGGGGAGGGAGGGGACACCCCCAGGGAAGGGAAATTCCGCCCCCCAAAATCCTCTGTGCTCCCCCCAAAAAGCAGCCCCCCCCCACACCCCGCGGGAGGGGGGTCAGGGCTCGGGGGGGGGGGCGGGGAAGTTTCGGAGCACCGAAAAGGTTTGGGGGGGGGGGGGGGGGGGGGGGGGGGGGGGGAGGGGCCCGGTGCCCCCCGGTGCCGGCCGGGGGGGGGTGGAGGGGGGGGGTCAGAGGGGGCGGGGCGGGGGGCGGGGCTTCGGCGGCGTTTGAATGTGATTGGCGGGGCGGGGGGCGGGGCGGGGGGGGGCCGCTCCTCCCGGCGGGCCCGCGGCGCTGCCCCGCACAAAGGCGGCGGGAGGGGAGCGGGGAGCGGCCGCTGCGCTGCGCTGCCCCCCCCCGAGCGGCTCCGGGACCCCGGCAGCGGCAGCCCCCCCCCCCCCCCGCCCCGTCCCGGGACCGGCCCTCCGGGACCAGCACACACCGGGCGGGCCCCCCCTTTCCCCTCCCCGCCCCGGACCCCCCTCCCTTTCCCCTTTTACCCTTCCCTTCCCCAGTACCGGGACCCCCCCCCCCCCCCCCTCCCCAAGCCCTCCGTTCCCCGGCACCATGCGGGGCCCCCCCGGCCCCGCGCTGCCCGCCCTGGTGTGGCTGCTGCTGGGGCTGAGCGCGCCCGGCCGGGGCCAGCTGCACGGCGAGAAGGGCATCTCCATCCCCGACCACGGCTTCTGCCAGCCCATCTCCATCCCGCTCTGCACCGACATCGCCTACAACCAGACCATCATGCCCAACCTGCTGGGCCACACCAACCAGGAGGACGCGGGGCTGGAGGTGCACCAGTTCTACCCGCTGGTCAAGGTGCAGTGCTCGCTGGAGCTCAAGTTCTTCCTCTGCTCCATGTACGCGCCCGTCTGCACGGTGCTGGAGCAGGCCATCCCGCCCTGCCGCTCCATCTGTGAGCGCGCCCGCCAGGGCTGCGAGGCCCTGATGA
The DNA here is from genome assembly GCF_009819795.1 of Aythya fuligula. NCBI lineage: Eukaryota > Metazoa > Chordata > Aves > Anseriformes > Anatidae > Aythya > Aythya fuligula. Next base: position 5,755,452 of record NC_045582.1, on the reverse strand, counting down.
ACAAATTCGGATTCCAGTGGCCAGAGCGGCTGCGCTGCGAGAACTTCCCCCGGCACGGGGCCGAGCAGATCTGCGTGGGGCAGAACCACTCGGAGGACGGCGGCTCACCGGCGCTGCTCACCAGCGCCACGCCGCCGGCCGGCCAGGGCACGCCGGGCGCCCCTCGCTACGCCACCCTCGACCACCCCTTCCACTGCCCGCGGGCGCTGAAGGTGCCCAGCTACCTCAACTACAAGTTCCTGGGCGAGAAGGACTGCGCGGCACCCTGCGAGCCCGCCCGCCCCGACGGCCACATGTTCTTCAACGAGGACGAGATCCGCTTCGCCCGCATCTGGATCCTCATCTGGTCCGTGCTGTGCTGCGCCTCCACCTTCTTCACCGTCACCACCTACCTGGTGGACATGCAGCGCTTCCGCTACCCTGAGCGGCCCATCATCTTCCTCTCGGGCTGCTACACCATGGTGTCGGTGGCCTACATCGCTGGCTTCGTGCTGGAGGAGCGGGTGGTTTGCAACGAGCGCTTCCAGGAGGACGGCTACCGCACAGTGGTGCAGGGCACCAAGAAGGAGGGCTGCACCATCCTCTTCATGATGCTCTACTTCTTCAGCATGGCCAGCTCCATCTGGTGGGTCATCCTCTCCCTCACCTGGTTCCTGGCCGCCGGCATGAAGTGGGGCCACGAGGCCATCGAGGCCAACTCACAGTACTTCCACCTGGCCGCCTGGGCCGTGCCGGCTGTCAAGACCATCACCATCCTGGCCATGGGGCAGATCGACGGGGACCTGCTGAGCGGCGTCTGCTTCGTGGGGCTCAACAACATCGACCCGCTGCGGGGCTTCGTGCTGGCCCCGCTCTTTGTCTACCTCTTCATCGGCACCTCCTTCCTGCTGGCTGGCTTCGTCTCCCTCTTCCGCATCCGCACCATCATGAAGCACGGCGGCACCAAAACCGAGAAGCTCGAGCGGCTGATGGTGCGCATCGGCGTCTTCAGCGTCCTCTACACCGTGCCGGCCACCATCGTCATTGCCTGCTACTTCTACGAGCAGGCGTTCCGCGAGCACTGGGAGCGCAGCTGGATCAGCCAGAACTGCAAGAGCCTGGCCATCCCCTGCCCGCTCCACTTCACGCCCCGCATGAGCCCGGACTTCACCGTCTACATGATCAAGTACCTCATGACTCTCATCGTTGGCATCACCTCGGGCTTTTGGATATGGTCAGGCAAAACCCTGCACTCGTGGAGGAAGTTCTACACGCGGCTCACCAACAGCAAGCAGGGCGAGACGACGGTGTGACCGTGGCCCGCCGCTCACCCGGGGCTCTGTGTTTTTGGGGGTATTTTTATTTTTTAGATTTATTAACGTCTAAGGGGTGTCTCTCTCTCTCTTTGATTTTTTTTTTTTTTTTTTGTAATTAAACCTGTAAATAGCATTTGTAAATTTAATTATATATTTCTATTTAAAACACATAAAAAAGAGGAAAAAAGGAGGAAAAACAAAACAGGAAAAAACAAACAACTGAACTGCCGAGAGCGTGAAGAGGCTGGGCTGGGAGCGGCGCCTCGTCCTCCCTATCTCCCCCTTCTTTTTGCTACCGAGGGTTTGGGTTTTTTTCCTGCCTTCCCTCCCCTCTCTGTGCCTTGGCAGCGGCCGGGCGGCGGAGCCGCAGCGGCGGATCTGCTGTTTGTCTTGGCCGGGGGCGGCCGCTTGCCGTTGAACTTCCATAAAAGCCCGATCTGTGGCGGCTCTCCCCCGGCGGGGCAAGCTGGGGCGTCACGGATACGTGGAAAATGGAGTGGGGACAAAAAAAAAAAAAATCTCGGGTTTTTTTTTTTTTTCAATCGCTGTTTGGAAACTTACCAAGAAAGGTTTGGGGATTTTTTTTTTTTTTGGTTATTTTTTTAATCCCCCACCTCCCCTTGCTGTCCCAACCCCCCCCCCTCGGCCAACCCCCGCTTCGCTTTCCTTCCCAACTCCTTTTTAAAGCCGCGTCCTTTGCAAATACAAACGAGTAAAACAATCTGCTGACTTATTCCTAAAGGCTATTTTTTTATTCCCCAAATCAACAGTTGGGGGGTCGCCCATGAGTGCTGCTGGCAGGGGTGGCAGGAGGGTGTAAGGGATCGGGGACCCCCCGGGTTGATTTTTGTGCCCTGTGTGTGAAGCAGCATCTCCCTCCAGCTGCAAACAAAGAGCTTTTGCAGAAGGAAAAAAAAAAAAAAAAAAACTATTTCACAAAAACCAGAGGATTTCCCCGCTGCAGGGCACGCTTGCAGCAATGGGCTGGGAGCGCGGTGTCTGGGAGCATGGTTGGGTGCCTAACCCCTAAAGGAAATAGCTCACATTTTCTGCAGGATTAGGTTTTAGGCTGTGCCACGGGGAGGTTGAAAACACGTGGAAAAGTCCACGTCCCGGCACTGCGGCTGGCCCCAGGTCAGTTCCCTGCAATTTGGGCTGAAAAAGAGAAAATGAGGTACTTGGAGTCTTGTCCCGCAGCATCGCTGGCGGCGGCAGGGTACACAGAGCTCGGATTTACATTAAAAAACAAACCCAACCTTTCCCAAATGGAGAAAGTTTGGTGTTTGGGGGCATCCTGCGGTCTCCCCCAAACCAGCCCCAGCACCTTGAGGCAGCTTCGCCCCCTGCGCCTTCAGGGACACTTCTGGGTCTGCCAAGAAAAGCTTTGTGAGCCAAGTTTCTCTCGCCCCTTCCTCGGAAAAGCATCAGCCCAGGTGCTCTCCGAACACCACAAATCCTGTACACGCCAAATCCTGCATGCCCCAAAAATTAAAAAAAAAAGAATTTAAAAAATTGATTTGGGGCAGCTGCGGGTGAGAGCTGAAAGGGTTAAGGCAGCGCCTTGCGCGTCTCCAGTGCACATTTTGGAAAGGAAAAACTCTTTGGATCCGGTTTAATTTTCCAGCGATGAGCTGGGGGGGGAGAGCAGGGGGGAAACGTCTCCAGGTCTTTTTTTTTTTTTTTTTTAAATTATTATTATTTTTTCCCCCTCTACAGTTTGGAGCATCAAGCTGGGCTGGCCAGGGCCTTCTGGAAATAGGAATTTAAGCGGGGCTGAGTTCTTATTTCTGCGGCTGCTCCCGGGGACAAAACCCCGCAGGGCTGGGCATCCCGCCACCCCGAACCTCCACACCCCGTGGGCTTGGGGCTTTTAACACCCCGCGCGTGCGTCCTCGAGGCGGGGGGAAAACACAGGGCGAGGGCTCCTAAAGGGAACCAGATGGGAGCGGGGCCCTCCCCAGCCCCCCCGGGGCCGCATCCAGCCCGGGTGCAGCAGCTGGTTCTTGTTACTTGCTCTGAGGAAGGCATCCGAGCCCTGCTCCGACCAAGACGGATCACACCCAGCTCCGCATCCCTTTGTGCTTTTTGGGATTTTTTTTTTTTTTTTTTTTTTTTCCAGAGGCGAAACTGCAGTGCGCAAATCGCCAGGGGACAGAGCGGGGGGAATGTAAACTCTGCGGCCAGGAATGCAGGATCTGGCCTTTCTTAAAGCCTCCCGTGCCCCCGCTCAGCAAAACACAGCCAGCACCTCGCAGCTCACGCCGGGGGTGCCCCTGGGGGGTCTGCTCCCTGCCCCCCCCTCTCCCCGGGGTCTCCCAGCCTCTTGTGGGCACTGGGGTTTGAACCAAAAGGGGGAGTTTGTTCATATCCTGCCCTGCCTGCGGGGCTGAGCCTGGGATCTTTCAGATAGCTTTTTGGGGGAGTTTTTTTGGGGGGGTGAGTGGAGCAGGGAGGGAGCTGGAGGGTGTGAGCAAAGCCCCCTGTATCCCCTCGCTGACCCCTGGTGCGTGACCCCAGGTCCAGCCTTGGGGACAGGTCACCCAAAGGATGTCCCTACGGATGGGTCACCCCGGGTCCAGGACCCCAGTGATGGGTCACCCTAGGGATGGGTCACCCCAGGCCCTCCTAACCCTGGGTCACCACAGGACGAGCTTGCCCCAGGTCACCCTTTGGGATAGGTCACCCACAGGGCCAGGAGACCCCCCCCCAGCTGGTGACAAAGTTGGGACATGGGACACTGGGTGCAACCCCTGCCAGCGCCCACGGGGGCCAACCCTGGGGGTCCCCACTGGGATTTCGGGGTGCTCAGCTGTGCTGACGCCATCCTCCTCTCCCTCTTCCAAGCAAAGTAAAGAGGCTGGGCCGGGGGGGGGCTTTGATGTCCGCTAATGAGCCCCGCTCTGTTTTCACAGCTGTCCCAGCACAGCAGAAGTCAATTAACCTCTCCCCCACCCCCGCCGGGCACCCACCGCTCGTCCCACTGGTGACATCGGTCTGTAGGTGACACCGGAGCTTTGGTGACCTCCCCAAAGCCTCGCTCAGGTTTTTGGTCTTTGGTGACATGGGGGTGACCCCCACAGCATCCTCCCAGCCCCAGCAAGGAGGAACTGGGAAAATAACTGGTTGGACTGGGAGAAGTGTAGGTCAGGGATGTCCTCGAGGCCGCTGCCCCCTGACCTGTGAGGTCCCCTGGCCCATGGATTCCTCTGCCTCGCGGCCATGAAGTCTCCTGTCCCTGTCCCATGGGCTGTCCCATGCCCAGCCCCATTAGCAACCCTATCGTCATGGCCCATGTCTCCCCTGCCCCATGGAAGTCCTCACCCCTTGTCCCTGCCCCATGGCGACCAGTCCCAGCAGCTCAGCCCCAGCTGACAGTCCGGTTGAGGCATGGGGGTCCATCTGTCATGCACCCCTAGTAATTAGGGACCTCCCTAATGAGGGTTGAGACACTATCCTACAGGGACACCGTCCCCATCCCACTGCCCTGCCTGAACAAAGTGGGACCGGTGGGAGTAGGACCCTGGCTCCTGGAGGGTGTAGGGCAGGAGGGCACAGGGCTGCCTCCACCCCAACACCCTCCTGGAGCCCCCGGGATGAGGTGGTGTGATGGTCGGTCTCCTTCTCTGTGCCTTGCCTTGAGGACTTAGGACAAGCAGATGTGGTGCCCCTTCTTCATCCCAACAGCCCTCCTGGAGAAGGTGGGATGGATGGAAAAGGGAAGGGTGGACATGGGATGGATGGAACTGGGATGGAGGGACATGGGGTGGGTGGACATGGAGATGGATGGAAGTGGGACGGAGGGACATGGGATGGAGGGACACAGATGAGTGGACATGGGATGGGCAGACACGACACGGGATGGGTGGACATGGGTGGGTGGATATGACACCCCACCTCCATCCAGAACCCCATCTAGAGAACGTGGGATGGATGCACAGGGGTGGGTGAACATGGGATGAGTGTCCATGGGACAGGAGGTCATAGGGTGCACGGACGTGGGACAGCTGGACGGTGGCACGGCACCCCACCTCCCTCCCCGCGCCCACTGGGACCGTGCTGCCCCCCCTGCTCCAGGACCCTCGTCCCTGCCCTGTCCCCCTCCCGCTCCCCAGGGTGGCCGCGGCCGCGCGGGCTGTTCCGGCGCAGCTGTCCCGCGGGGAGGAGGGCGCGGGGGCCGGGGCAGGAATTCGGCCTGGCCTGGGCAGCGAGCGGCGGCTCCGGAGACAGAGCCGCCTCTGAATGCGGGGAATGTTTTTGCAGCTGGAGTCGATTAGGGGAGGGCTCCGCGGCTTTATTAATCCCAGCGTTATTGCTCAAGAGGCGCGGGAGGGCGGGTGTGCGAGGGGGGGAGGCGCTTGGGTGTGCGAGGGGGTGTGCAAGGGGGCGCGTGCAAGGGGGAGAGCATGTGCAAGGATGGGGTGTGAGGGGGCGCGGGTGGGTGCAAAAGCGGGCATGTGTGTGCAGATGAGTGTGCAAAGGGGAGCGCATGTGCAAGGGGAGTGTGCACGCAATGGGAAGGCACTTGGGGCTGCAAGATGGGGTCTGTGCAAAGGGGAGCATGTGTGTGTGCAAGGGGGTCATGTATGTTAAAGGGCATGTGTGCAATGAAGAACACGTGTGTGCAAGGGGATGATGTGGGTTAAAGAGTGTGTGTGCAATGAAGAGCATGTATGTGTGAGCAGGGCATGTGTGCAATGAAGAGAATGTGTGTGCAAGGGGATCATGCACATTAAAGGGGGTGTGTGCAATGAAGAGCACATGTGTGTGCAAGGGGGCACAAGGAGTGTGTGCCTGAAGGAGAACACGTCCTGCATGCGTGCAGAGCGCTGTGTGCATTCAAATGGGGTGTGTGAGCACACAGATGTGTGTGGGGGAGCACGTGCACACACATGTGCAAGGAGGGGACACACACCACAGACATGTGCTTGTGAGTGGGTGTGCAGACGTGTGCTCACCAGAGCAGATGGAGGTGCACACCACCAAGCAGGCGCCTGGCATGGGGGGTGTGAACAGACCAGTAGGGCCCATACATGTGCACATTATGTACACGCACACTTAGGCACAAGCACACACTGTGCACATGCACCCCCTGAGTGCACACAGACACATTTATGCCCACACGTGCTCAGATGTGCACACGCACATGCACGTATGGTGCAATGCTGCAGGCAAGTCTGCGTGCAAGCTTGCATACATGCCTGAACACATCCGCACACGTGAACAGGCACACACGCACGCATGCACACGTATGCATGTGTAAGCACACGTACACATGTGGGGGTTGTGCCTGGGAGGGAGGCTCCCCCCATGGAGGTTTCCCCACCGTGGAGGCTCCCCCCATGGCAGAGGCTCCCCGCGAGGGAGGCTCCCCCCGCGAGGGAGGTCTCTGACCGTGGCCATTCCTCCATCACGGAGGATTTCCCCACCACGGAGGTTGCCCCACAGCAGAGGTTCCCCACAGCGGAGGTCTGCCTACAGTTGAGGCACCCCATGAGGGAGGCCTCCCCCGTTTTGGAGGGTTCCCCGTACGGGAGGTGCCCCCATGGCAGAGGTTTCCCCCACAGAAGAGGTTTAACTAAAATGGAGGTTTTCCTGATGAGGGAGGCTCTCTGCAATGAAGGGGGAAAACCCCACAGCAGAGGCTCACCCTACAATGGTGCTTCTCCCCTTGGTGGAGGTTTCCCTGATGATGGAGGTTCCACCATGACGGAGGTTTCTCTGACGATAGAGTCTCTCCACATGAAGCTTCCCCCACAAAGAAGGCTCACCCTATGATGGAGTTTTTCCCCCTGATGGCAGCTTACCTCGTGGTGGAAGTTCCCTCTCTGTGGAGGTTTCCCCACGATGGAGGTTTCCCCCATGAGGGTTTCCCCGATGACGGAGCTTCTCCATAGCAATTTCCCCCACGGTGGATGTTCACCCACCCGTGCACTTTATCCCCATGATGGAGATTTCCCCACAGCAGAAGCTCCTCACCATGGAGGCTTCCCTGAGGACAGAGCTTCTCCCAGATGAAGCTCCTCCCGGCATGAAGGTGCCCCGACACCAGCGCTTCCCCAGCACTTTTTGGGGCAGGGGTCGGGGCCCGTCAAGCCCTGGCGCAGCGGTGGCCGGCCGTGATCTCACCCGGCCCCATCCAGCTGCAGCAGGAGGACGCGAGGCTAAAAATACCCGGGGAGCCGCCGTGCCGGGACCGAGCCAAGCCAAGCTAATGACAGCGGCGTGGCCCCGTGGAGCCCTGCTGCCTCGGCCTCGGCCCCGGCCCCGCGGGTGTCCCCTCGCCCCGACACCCCTAGGGCTGGGGGACGGCCGTGAAGGGTGGGGACGTGGGGACGTGGGGACGTGGGGATGGGGACGTGGGGCTGCTCCAGGAGGGGCTTGGGAAGGGGCTGGCTGGTGGAGAAGGGGTTGCGGTGGGATGGCGGCGGGAGGAGGCTCTGGGCTGGAGGCCACCGCGGTCTCCGCGGCCTCCCGGGGCCCTGGAGGTGGATGGGGAGGACGCGTGGAGACGCAGCCGGGCGCTGTGCGGGCCGGGCCGGCCTCGGGGCAGGAGCTGCTCGGCCAGGGGGGGAGCTGCGGGCTCTGGGAGGCTTGGGGCAGAAAGCTGGGATTTGGGCAAAAGGAAAATTGGGGGGGGTGGCGGGGGGGGGGTGGGGAAAGAAGGCTGGGGCTGCTCCTGCCCCCAGCCTGTGCTGGCCTGTGGGGCTGCTCCCTGCTCCTTCCTTTTTCTTTTTCTTTTTCTTTTTCTTTTTCTTTTTCTTTTTCTTTTTCTTTTTCTTTTTCTTTTTCTTTTTCTTTTTCTTTTTCTTTTTCTTTTTCTTTTTTCTTTTTTTTTCTTTTTTTTCTTTTCCTTTTGCTTTTCTTTTTTTTTTCCCTCTTTTTCCTCCTTTTCTTTTTCTTTTTCTTTTTCTTTTTCTTTTTCTTTTTCTTTTTCTTTTTCTTTTTCTTTTTCTTTTTCTTTTTCTTTTTCTTTTTCTTTTCCTTTTCCTTTTCCTCTTATTTTTTTTCCTTTATTTTTTCCCTCTTTTGCCTCTTCTTCTTTTTCTTTGTCTTTTTCTCTTTTTTTTTCTTCTTTTTTTTCTTTTCCCTTTCCTTTATTCCTTTTCTTTTATTTTTTTTTCTTTTCCTTTTGCTTTTTCTTTCTTTTTTTTTTCTTTCATTTTCCTTTTATTTTTCTATTTTTTTTCTTTTCTTTTCTTTTTTCTTTTATTTTTTTATTTTTTTATTTTCCTTTTGCTTTTCTTTTTTCCTCTTTTCCTCTTTTTCTATTGCTTTTCCTTTTAATTTTCCTTTCCCTTTTTTCCTCTTTTTATTTCTTTTTCCTTGTCTTTGTCTTTGTCTGTTTCTTTCTCTATTTCCTTCTCCATTTTTTCTTTTTTTTTTTTAATTTTATTTTTTCTTTTTTTTATTCTTTCTTTTCTATTTTTTCTATTTTTTCTATTTTTTCTATTTTTTCTATTTTTTTCTATTTTTTCTTTTTTAATTTTTTCCCTTTTCCCTTCCCTTCCCTTCCCTTCCCTTCCCTTCCCTTCCCTTCCCTTCCCTTCCCTTCCCTTCCCTTCCCTCTTTTTTTGCTCTTCCTCCATCTCATTTTTCTTCTTCCTTCCTTTTCCTCCTCCCTCCCCTCTCTGCCCTTCCTCCCTCTCCCTTTGCCCCCCAGCACAGCCCCCAGTCCGCAGCCCCACAGGGGCCTGCTGGGGTCAGGACACTCCAGGCGCACACCACGCCGTGCACACTTGTTCACCAATCCATGCGAGTGCGCCGCATGTTTCAGCACAGTCACTGCACGTGTGCCTGTGCACGCATGTGCAGATCACACACGTGTGCATGCATACATGCACACACACATGGGTGTGGGGGGCTGCACATGGCATGCACGTGTACAGCCCCCACGTGCACACCGCCAGCTCTACATGCAAAGCCCACCTGTGTGCATGCACACACTGCACACACCATGCACACACCATGCACACACCACCCACGTGTGCACACAGTGTTCCACGTGCACTCACACACACCCTCACCCTGGGTGCACCCCAAGGGGGCCAGGGTGCAGGGGCGGGGGGACAAAGGGAGCAGCGGGGACACACACGAGGACATGCTGATGGTGTCCCCAGGGACGTCCCCACAGCACTGCCCCCTCGGGCCTGTGTTCACTCTGGTCCCTACTGACCCATGGGACGCTCTCAGAGTGCATTCACACCGGGGGCTGGTGAGGGAGGAGGGAGAATGTGAGCAGCAGAGAAGGAAAATGCGAGTGTTTACCCTGCAGTTAAATATTTATTTGAGCCAGCAGCTGGCTGGGAGCTCAGGCAGGCACTTCCAAAAACAAAAATTGGGGAAAAAAAGGTAAAAAGAACAGTGGAGATAAGGGTGGAAGGTGTTAGGGGTGGCGAACGAGCAGGGCCCCTGCCTGGATTCCAGCACCCCGAATCACTCGTTTGCAGCACCCTAAGGAAGTGGGTACCTGGGTGGGTGCCTGGGTGCTATTTCCACTGCTTTTGCTCAAAAAGCACCCAAACTAAGGCTGCCTTGTGCTTCAGGTTGAACAAACTGTGCCGTGAACCCGAAACAGCACTTTTAAAAAGAAATATCATTACTGTTATTACAGAGGTTGAAGCACGGGGCTGCGGTCGCCTCTCGCAGCGCTCACAGCTCCGTGCCTTTGCCTGCACCACCCTCTGGTGCCGGCAGCCTCGGGCTGGCTGCAGGGTGCTCATTGCAACGGCTGTAGTCCCAAAACCCACGTTTGGGGTTTTCTGGGAGCTACGCCCGCTAATTAAATCCAGGGTGATCCCAGACGAAGAGCTCCCATGTCAGCAGTGAAGCAGCAAACCCTTCCCGTGGGTTGCACAAGGACAAAGGGATTTTTTTCAAAGGATGAGCAAACGGATGGGTCTGTGGCTAGATGGATGCAGACAGGTTTGGGATGCCCTGTGCTCTTGGCCATGGGATGAGATCCCAGAGTTTTGGTGGACTTGTGGCATCCCCTGGAACACTGCTGGAGACATCAAGCAGCGGATGATCAATCAGCATGGGGTTTCCTCTCTTATGGACTATAGGTTATGAGTTATGGATTATGAGTTATAAGTTATGCGTTATAGGTTGCGAGTTGTGGATTATGAGTTATGGGTTATAGGTTATGAGTTACGGATAATCAGTAATAGGTTATTGGTTACAGGTTATGAGTTGTGGGTTTTAAGTTATGGTTTATGGGTTATGAGCTATAGGTTATGGGTTCAACCCCATTCTGGGGGTTACAATACAGCAATCCCAGGCTCATTTCACCCCACACCACTCCTGGGTGCTCCCTGGGTCCCCAGAAGGGCTGTGGTGTGGGGGCTGCCTGTGGTGGGGATCACTGTCCCTGGGGGCTCTGTGGGCACCAGGCACTGCACCCCAACAAGCAGTCCCTCCCCAGCTGTCCTGCAGCACCCTTCAGGCCCTGACAGCCCCCTGGGAGCTCTCCCCGGGGCCTTCCCCTCCCCAGGCCGAACCCCCCCAGCTCTCAGCCTGGCCCCACAGAGGAGCTGCCCCAGCCCCTGAGCCCCTGAGCCTCTAAACCCTGAACCTCTGAGCCTCGAACCTCTGAGCCCCTGTGCCCTGCAGCCTCTGACCCCTGAACCTCTGACCCCTGACCCCTGACCCCTGACCCCCCGACCTCTCCAGCCCCCCAGCCCCCCGCCCCCTCCCTCCCAGGACTACAACTCCCATCGTGCCACGGGGGCGGGAAAGGGGCGGGGGGAGGGGCGTGCCCGCGGGGCGGCCGTTTCCGGGCCCGGCGGCGAGGCGCAGTGAGGGAGCCGTAAGATGGCGGCGGCGGCGGTGCTGGAGTTCCAGCGCGCTCAGTCCCTGCTCTCCACCGACCGCGAGGCCTCCATCGGCATCCTGCACTCCATAGGTGAGGCCGTCGCCCGCCGCCGCCTCCTTCCGCCGGCCCCGGCCGCCCTCCTCCGCTCTCCGCCGCCCGCTGCCGCCGCCTGCTGACTCACCGTGCGGCGCCAGGCCCGGACCCGGCCGCCCCCCCCCCCCCTCCCCGCTGCCCGGAGCCCCCCCCGGGCCCGGCGGGAGGAGCGGCGGAGGGGGGGGGGCGGCCGGCCCCGGGGTGCCACCTGTGGAGCCGGCGGGCGGCGAGGGCCGGGGGGGGTGAGGAGGCCCCCCCGGGGTGCCGCTGCCCGCCGGGTTCGGGGTCGGGGAGCCCCGCCGGGGGCCGTCGGTGCCGTCAGGGCTGTGGGAGCGGCGCCTGTAAACGGGGAAAGTTCGGGGGGGGCTGGGGCCGGGGCTGGGGCTGTGACCCGGCGGGGAGGTGGCCGGGCCGGGCCGGGAGGGCTCGGGGCAGGGAGCGGGGCTGCGAGGCAGCGAGCCCCTGCTTGGTGTGCCCGCCGCCGTCACCCTCCTGCGCCCGGCGAGTGAATGTCTCCTGGTGCCTGTGTTAGACCGTGGCGGTCGGAGCGCTCCGTGCTCGTCCCCGTCGGTGTTTGTGTGGTTAATTAGTAGGTGGCGTGCTCAGGGCTGTGGCGTGCCTGCAACTTTCTGTCCGGCCAGGCACAGCGGGAAGAGCTCGTGGTGCCTGTGGCTGTGAGTCGGAGCTGTCCAGAGAGTGCTGCCCCGAGACGGCCCTGCTTGAGAGACATTGCTTTGCGTTTGATGCTGCACGTACTGAGTTCTGGGGATGGAAAGCCGTGGTCCCTGCTCTGGGGCAGTGCAGAGGATTTCAGTTCCCTCTGTAGTGCTAGGTGACAGCCCTGTGGCAGCAAAGACTTTAGCTTTATTTGTTCACGTAGAAGCCGAGGTCGTTCACTTGTGCAGGTGATGCTGGAGGTGAAAGTTTACGCTGCAGCAGATCGCAGAGTAATGTTGTGAGTGAGGTGTATCGTTTTGTGGATAAATTATATGAAACTGATGCTGTGCAAACAGAGGCTTGGTGTTGCTGTATCACAGTTGACCCTTTTGTGTACCTCAGAGCCACAGTTACTCACGTTGGTACACAGCGTTGTTCGGTTTATCAGGATTTCGTGTGGGAGGGAACATTGACTCTTGCAGTGGGTGTTAAAAGCAGCGATGGTAGCACCTCCTTGCTACTGAGCAAAGAGGGCATATGCACTCCGTGGATCCAAAGTTGTTGTTGTGCCGCGTTTTGAGCAAGGGATCCTCGCAACTTGACGCACGAAGCGGCAGCATCGTAAATCCCGATACCAGAATACCCAGTTGGAAATCCTATAAATTTCTTTTATTTAGTTTTATGGCTCCAGGGGGAAGAAAGTCTGTTGTGTGGTGGTGTTCTTTTGAAATGAAACTTCAACAGCTGGACGAGCTTAGTGAGACTACTTCAAAACTTAGGCAATATTCAAATTGGAGAAAGCAGTCATATCTATCAGCTGGACTAATGTCTTTGTGAAGTATAGATCAACTGCTGCTTGTAAGCGCTGCATGTAAGCTTTCACGTAATCTGCTTTCCAGATCTTGTAGCCCAGGCTGAATTTGCCTGTTATAACAGTTACTTTCTTGGTGCCTTTCCAAGAGAAGGCTGGCAATGATTATCTTCTAACTGAAACAGCGTTAAAGGTAACTTTTCTGCTTTTTTTCTAGTGAAACGTGATGTCCAGGAAAATGATGAAGAAGCGGTGCAAGTCAAAGAGCAGAGCATCCTGGAACTGGGATCGCTGTTGGCCAAGACTGGGCAGGCAGAAGGTGAGCCTGAAATAAGTAACTGAGGTATCGGGTGAGAGGTGCGTATGTGGAAACGAATGCAGTCCATGCAGGTAATGGGATAGAAGTAAAAGCAAATTTAGGCAGGAGATGTTATGTGTGGTGAGAGGACAGAAACTTAATAAGTAGATAAACAGCATAAAATATTAATCTCATGCTTCAAGGCCCAGTGTTCCAAAAGATTGCTGATACATTGGAAAGTTTAGTTTATGACCTTTTGGCATGAGGCAGCTTAAGTATCTAAAGTTTTGTTCCGTTGTCATGTATGCAGCGAGAAGTTTCTCTGGATTTGTTTTTAAACATCTCAGATCCTTGTTTCAGATTGGAAATACTATCCAAAAAACTCCTTTCTCAGCAGCAGCTTCTTTCTCAATTGATTTATTTGCTGAAACATTACATCAGAAAATGCTTGGCCAGCTCTGCACAAGAGCAAGACTTGACAGTCATCCTGTTGTGACCGTGTGAAAGGACAGAAATGGAGAAAAGTTCTCTGTTCAGTGATTTTTGAGTAAGACCTCTTCGTGTCTTCTGTGTCCTGGAAAGCTTAAGGCGGTGTCTGTGCTACTTGGTATTCAGTGGTGTTATTTTTTTCTTTTGCTGAGGAATGGTCTTCCCTTTCTGGAGCATCTTTCACCTTGAGTGTTTCAGGAGCTGATACATCATATCTGTACAAAGAGCGTTCTGTCTACAGCAAACAGTTGGCCATGGTATAGCCCTGCACTGTTCTAAGTATGCCTGACAATAAATCAGAACTTGAAGTGAAGCATGCATGCTTTTAACAAACTGAAACTGGTTAGGGAAAATGGGCCAGCAGAACCTTTAACCAAACTGAAATTCAGCTGGGACGCCAAACCTAGTGTTGGAGTAGTTCACAGAAAGCAGTATAAGGTCTTGGATATCAGCTGGTCAAAGATTGCAGCTTTGTGTTTGTTCTGAAACTCATGCTGTGTGCTACTCTCCAGTCTTTGTAAACGTGTATTTTGACTTGGTCATTTAGCTGGTCAACCCATGCCTGTATGTGTTGGAGCCTTCTGGACACTGATCCTGTGTGATTTGCAATTGAACAGCGCTTGGGACAACGTAGCTGACTTGTGCTTAGAGCTGGAAGCAAAGGTGCTGTGTGTCTCACCTGGCTGTAGCTGTCCGCGTCTGATTTCCTAGTTTGGGCTGTCTGCTGTCTGTACAGTCAGTGGAGGAGAGAGAGGCTGTTCCAGCACATGATTAACCTCATCCTGCAGTAAGAACGTAGAATGGGAGAAATGCTGTAGAAGTGCCCATTCCTCTCACTGGATAGTACAGGACCTCGGGTTGCTCAGCTCGGGTGCAGGTGTCCATGCTGTACAGGCGTCCTGTGCACTCTGATGGTTGCTTCTGTAAAGGTAACAAGGTGTTGAGGCACGGCTCTGTTCCTACTCCAAGGGAGGAAATCACCAAAAGAGCGTTTCCAGGTAAAAGATCTGATGTACTGCTGGTTTGTGGAAGCCTGAGAAAAGTTCTCTTAGGTGCCTGATGGCCTCCTTCAGGCCGGATTTGGGATATTTTTGAGTTGAAGTTTGAGTTTCACAGAAGTATGAAGAACTTCATTCCATCCTTAGGGGATGGATAGCTAAAAGATTTCTAAGGGGAAGGCTAAATAATTGAAAGTGACAATGTTAATCAAAACCTTTTTTATTTTTTCAGAAGGAAATGGAGTTGGCACCATTAAGAAGCCAGTTGTGTATACGTAGATCGGTGTGAGATCACCATGTGTGCTTTCTGGAGTTTTGTAAAGCTGAGGGACAAAGAAAGGGGGTGGTACAACAGTGTAGAAGTATGCTAGACCTGTAGGAAAGACACTGGCACCTTCCCTTCCTGTCTGCTTCCTGGGGTGCAGTATGCTGGTAGGAGAGACAGGCAGGCAGGGTCAGCAACACCTTCCCCAGGTACAGCTGTTAGCAAGGATGCTGGCGACAAGCAGGCTCAGATCTTTATGTTGAGCAGGAGTGAATCTGGTGCTGCCTAGCCTAACAAGGACATTTTTGAGAATGCAGTTTCTGGTAGGAATAAATTAGATCTCATTGTGAATCTCGCTGCCTACGTTTTAGTTTTAGCTGGTGGAATTTATTGATGGGTTCTAGATATAGCTCAGTGGCTACTTCCAAGTGATAACCAGGAATTGGACTTGATGATCCTTATGGATCCCTTCCAACTTGTGATATTCTATGAACTTCCAGAGGTGAAAGGCTCTGTGAGTTGCAGCCTGTGGAAAAAAATCAGCAGTTTGGTTGGTAGGGTTAGGAAATTGTAACTGCCCTGCCACTGTCTGGCTGAGAGCGTAAAGCAAATCTGTAGTTTTTAGAGGACTAAAACTCTGGTGAACTACAGCCTTTTTGTTGTTGTTTTTAAAAAAACAACAATTTACCCCCTTTATCTGCTTGATAGATAATGAGGATTCATCTGGAGGATTAATCACTTTTAAACAGGTCTAGATTTTATAGCATTGCTTAAAACTGTGGGATTGGAATAACTCTCAGATCAGGAATTCAGGTGCATGGCATATTAGCTTGTGGAAGCACTTTCTCTGAGGCTGAATATCAAAATTCATTTTCCAGGGCTGCTGCTCATCAATCTCTAGAGCTGTCAATCACACCCCTTTTACCAACTATTGCGTTCATTTAAAAAAAAAAAAAAAAAAACACAGCACTGAACCGGTCACAATACTGCGTCCTTATCTGATAGCTCCAGAACTATGAACTTTTCAGTCTTCCTCATCACAGCAGCCAGGCTCCCTCCAAGGTCCATCAACTCTCAGCTAACGCGAGGCACCGCTCCCCACACTGCGCACTGCTGCCTTACACCAGCTTCTCAGGACCAATGGAATTATGTTTGTTTTAGTGCTGAACACGCTTTTGCAAAGGAAAGGAACTTCAGAAGAAAAGAAAGGCAAACCACATGAAATACACTGCAGTACCCTACACTGCACCCTAAAAATAGTTGACAGTTGCATTGATGGGAAAGAGAAATTTCAGTGGGAACTTTCAGCTTGCATGCCTGAACGTGGTCTGCAAAATGTATGGCTTTCCTAGCTGTTGACTTAGAATCTGTTGTCTAGTGAATTCCCAAGCAGCTGTTGAGCAAGTCAATAGGAAGGTAGGTACTGCAGTGTATTTCATGTGGTTTGCCTTTCTTTTCTTCTGAAGTTCCTTTCCTTTGCAAAAGCGTGTTCAGCACTAAAACAAACATAATTCCATTGGTCCTGAGAAGCTGGTGTAAGGCAGCAGTGCGCAGTGTGGGGAGCGGTGCCTCGCGTTAGCTGAGAGTTGATGGACCTTGGAGGGAGCCTGGCTGCTGTGATGAGGAAGACTGAAAAGTTCATAGTTCTGGAGCTATCAGATAAGGACGCAGTATTGTGACCGGTTCAGTGCTGTGTTTTTCAGTGCTCGTGTTAGTTTCACTGGGGAAGAACACAAGAACCTGCTCCTAGGCAACTCCAGCTCTGGTGCTGCTCCTCTCCCAAGCCCCGCAGGCTGATCAGGAGCCCACCTCTCCCAGCTCACAGCAAGAGAAGGGATGTTTGGGAGTAGCTTGATGTATTTAATGTGCTATGACATTGGGAGATGCTGCCTGTTGCTGTCATGGCAGTTTGTTCACTGTTAGGTGAAACAGTTGGTGAAGAACATTTAACTTTTCTTTAACTTAAAATGATTAGGGTTTACACATCTGAGTGGTATTGCAGGTTGAATGGTTTGCAGTGTAACGTGTGTCCTCAGGGTGGTTAAAATTACAGCCTGTCATGGGGCAGTAGGTAGAGTGCTCCTTGTTGAATAAAAGCTGAGTGCTGATTAAAACTATCTGTCAGTGGGGCTTAATCTTACTGAAGTAGCAGCACCTTGGTTCTAGAAAAACCTGCCCATTTATTTTTAAACATAGAGAAAGTAAAAATTTTTTATGAAATCTTAGATGTGGCAGTCAGTGTTTTTTATTGTTTGCTTGTTTTACAAAAAGTGAGTGATTCATTATAGAAAGGGTCACGATTTCTTATACTGCTGTTTGGAAAATAAGGCTCCTGTGAGAATTGGTGCAGGAATTATAAGTTTCATTTGTTTTAAAACTGCACTTCCAGGTGTGTAAAAATGTCAGTGCATCCCCATGAGCAACTGGGATGGAACACTGAGTTCCATCTCTTAACAGGGTAAGAAATGCAATTTTATTAGGTTTGATTAACCTTTTAAATAGTTTGGAAAAAAAAAACAAAAAAAAAAAAAACAAAAAAATATTAGACTATAAGAACATCTCAGTAATTCTTTTTCATTAATGCTAAGTGAAATATGAACACCTTGTTTTCAGCTGTTTTTATTAGAATCTTTCAAAACCGAAATTCTGTTGAGGTTCCTCTAATGGCCTAGTTGAAGTAAAATTATGCTAGTCTAGTTTTGATTCTGATACCAATTTGGTATAGGGTATATTGAGGGTTTCTGATACATTTATTACGAGTTCTGTTTGTTTGTTTGTTTTGCTATGAAATCTTGTAAAGAATCAGTCTTGATGTCTGGGTGAGACTTGAAATTATAGGCTGTGATTCCAGCACACAGCCCCACAACTTCGTGAGTCAGCACTGAACCCTGCACTGGCACGGTGCTGCGCTGCTGCAAGTGTCATCTTCCATGTAAATGTAAATAGTCATCAGTCTGACCTGTCACGACGGGCCGCGTGGTGTTTATCACAGGAGACTTCTGGCTTGCACTGTGCAATTCCGACATGTAACTCCCTTCTGCTTTGCGGAGTGCTGGGTCCTGAAACTGCTGTGAAACTGCCTGCCGCTTCCCTTTGCACTCTAGGAATGATGTTTTCAGTGTATTTCACCATAAAGAAAGACTTTTCCTTTCTTAGCTTGAGACTAGCTCTGTAAGTATATGCTGGACTGGAGACTAGGTTAGGTTAACAGAAACCTAGTTAAGCCAGCTGAGATCTAATTAGGTAATGTGGGTAGTCAAAGTGTTAAATGTCCTTTTTTCAGCAGTGGAGTGTATCTGACTTGCTAGGGTTCTCTAAGTATGGTAGAGGAAAACTTCAAACTGTGAGTCAATAAAAACATACTTAAACTATAAACTCCATTGCCCATTTTATAGAAAAATCTCAAAGCATTTAACAGGCGCTTACATTTTTAAAGTGTGCCTGAGGCACCTACAAATGGTGTTATAATTGGGCGAACTGAAGTAACGGGAAACGTATGCTGTGTGGGTAAGACCAGAACCCAGCGGTCACCCTTGCCAGTCCCCTTGTTTACTGCGGGGCATTCTTTCAGGTGACGTTTATCGCTCTTTTCCTGTAAGTGATGTTGAGAGACTGCTATAAAGCTCTTGGTATAATAAGTACTGCTGTGTATAGGCATGTCAAGTACTCCAACTGCAGTGTAACTTTTGGTTCTGTGGTTGTATTTCATGACATGTTTTTTCCTGTTCGCAGAGCTGGGAGGACTTCTGAAGTATGTCCGACCCTTCTTGAACTCCATCAGCAAAGCAAAGGCAGCCCGCCTAGTCCGATCCCTGCTCGATTTGTTCCTTGATATGGAGGCAGCAACGGGACAGGAGGTGAGATTTAAATTTCAGCAATAATCTGTTCATCAAAAGCCTTCAGCATCATTACCTGACCTACTTTATTTCACACTGAAGAATTATTCATGTCAGGAAACGTTCATTGAATGCATTTGGATATATTCTATTAATAAAACATCAGATAATTCAGTTCACTCATAACCGTGCTTGTCTGCAAGCCTCGTCTTGGTGGTGGGGTCTAGGAGTAACTCTCACCCTGAGAAATTTTCAAAAATTTGTGTTGTTTTTATTAGGTGTAAACCTAATTTCAGCACTAGTAATATTCTGTAATGTGATTAGTGTTCGGGATGTGAGAGGTGAGATGTGCTATACAGGTCCCAGGGAGCTCAGTCTAGTGGAAAACTGGGGCAGTGTGTGATGGCACAGAGCTAGAGAAGTGAGCGTTCAAAGTCTGTTCATGAGTAGGTGGGATTGGAAAATTGCATTACTTAGCGTCTTTCAGCTGGAGACATGAAGTTGCATTGTATGGGGACACAACGTGGTGGTTGTTTCATTCTACAGAGAGCTTTTGAGGTGTAGGAGTTACTCCTGAAGTGGAAGTGGAAAGCCTTTTGGAGTGACCAAGCATAAGCTACTTCCAGTGAATGAACTTTTCTCCTAGGAAACCCATAGAGTGTAAACTAGGCCACAGTTAGGATTTACTCCATTCTGTTTAGTTCCCTGGAATTTGGTTATTTATTTTCTGTTGTCCATGTGACTTGTTGGTTGGAGGGAATAGGAGAAGGACAGGAGCGATGTGTAAATGAGGAGGGGCCACTTACAAGTGGTGTTAACCTGCAGTACTATAGGCTGTACCGTGGCTGACCCACCAGAGCAGGTAGATGGAAAGGGAGCTAGAAAGGAGGTGAGCAGTGTGTTAAGAACACAGCCCACACACCACTGTGCATGCAGTGACTGACGGGTTACAGTCTTGAAGAGGATATGTCACATTAAGAGGTAGATGGCATTCTTCTAACCATGTTGTCACAGAAGTATCATCCTGGAGTTCAGGTAACACAGCAAACGTTCTTCATAAGCTGCTCAGTTCTTTTGGCTTGCTTCCCCCTTAAGGGGAAGCAGTGTAGGATGTGCAGGTAAGGAGGGAACCCATTAATGGCTTGGGGAAAAATGAGTGGCTTCAGACTGCTTTCTGAAGATAATTTGAGGTAAATGATATTTGAATGCAGTCCCAAAAGGTGGCATTTTATGAGAGGAGAAGAACTTGGAGTCATAAAGTTGGAGACAGCTGTCCAAAACAGTCCCTTTCACACACATTCAGAAGCCAAACCCAAAACCTTAAGGAATTGTAACACCAAACCTGTGAGGTTCTTGTTGTGGTACTCCTGAATATGTTTAATACCTTAGAAATGTTCAGAGGGATATTTGCTTCCCCAGTGTAAAGCATGTTAAGAAGACTCCCAAGAGTCCAGTAAAGCAATGAAATTAGAGACTTCTACTCCTAATGCTCAAGCTATCACTGTGCAATAAATTGCAATTTCATAATGGCTTTTCATAAGCTGTCCTCATTTAATAAGAAGTGATGAGGAGCTGACAAGTCCTGCAGTGTAGTACAGCTACAGAGCTGCTCCAGAAAGAACTGTGATCCAGAGACTTTGGAAAAAGGCATTTCTGAACCTAGCACTGCAATATTAATTGTTATGTATAACAACCCAGTACTACATTGGCACCCTCTTCTAGTTAGGGCAGAAAGAAAGTGCTTTATCCATTGCAGGAATTTCATCAATCTTAAAAAAGAAGAAGCCAGTAGGTTGCTTTGAAGCAATAGATGACATCCAGTGTCACTTACTGACTGATTCCTAGTACCTAACTTGTTTGTAAACAGTGGAGACCAGGCATCTCTGCTGCTTTATACTACTGAAGGACACCCATGGTCTGACATATTTAAGCCCTAAAACGCATATACTTCATTTTCCTCTTTATTTGTAGAGCAATTGAAAATACAGTTCTCTTTGTTGCCAAATGAAATAGTGCAAAACACAACTGGAAGAGACCTCAAAGCCTTTTAGGCTATTCCTTGCTTAAGGAAGAATCAGTTCTCATGTACCCAGATGTTGTTTCAAACAAACCCCCAGATGTTTAAGAAATACTCCCAGGATTTCAGAAGCAATTCTAACTGGTGCAACTTGGGAAGCCAAATCTGTATTTTCATATTCCAGTGTGGGAGGGTTGTCCCTGGTGGTCAGAAAAAAATTACTGGAAGGTGAAATGCATTAGAAAAGCCATGAAAGAAGATGGTCTGCTTTTTGTTTGTTTGTTACAATTAAAGCTTAGACTGAACCTTTGTTTGCCTTCTGAATTTTACTTTCTCTTGCAGTACTGTTGTAAGTTGTGTAATACAGTGAACAGAATTGCAAGGTGAAGGAAGTTAGTCTAGCAAGTAGAATATGAAAATATTTAAAGTAAAATCTAGCTATTCTACCTCATTTTGTGTAACATTTCTGAGAGTTTAAATTCTGCTGCTAACACAATGCGTCCTGAGGCTGAAGAATATTGTGTGTGGTAACCAGCGAGTACTTGTTTAATAGAGGAGCTTAGCATTGTGCTACTACTACACCTTACGTGGGTAATACTGAAGGCATGGTTCATTGAGACACTTGGGGTAGGCATTAATGATGAAGGCTGTTACCTAATCTCCAGGTTCATTTTAAAATAAAGCTATTTTGAGATTCAGCAATGCTGCTCTTGAGACTGGATGATTGACTTCCTTACTTACTTCCTTAACCTATGTTGTGGAGATTTAGGCTGTGTTGTATTTTTGTGTTACTTTGTAGGAAATGATTGAACCATACTGCTGTTTTAAAGAGGGGCAGCAGAAGGCTTTACAAATTTCTTTCTGCTCCCTTTAAGGTTGACCTGTGTTTAGAGTGTATTGAATGGGCCAAATCAGAGAAGAGGACTTTTCTACGCCAGGCTCTGGAGGTATGTTACATTGTGTTTTCCAGACGTGTATAATAGCATTTTCCCTTTATCAGATTTAATGACAGTAAAAGAGAAATTCTAGTGTGTTGTCCAGATATTTGTATGTGCCGTAGAAGGCCAGTAGTGATTATACTGAATGCTAGTGACTCTTCTTGATATTTGAGTAGACAGACCCACTGTATTTAGTTCTACCATTTGGACAACTGGCTAGATCTTGCAGAATTGGATCATGTGATGTAGTGAATACAAACTAAGCTAGTGAATTTTGTGCAGATAAGAATATAAAGCTTAATTTTACCAAATAAACCTGTACTACCTTTCTCTGGCTTTCCTCACAGCAGTTCCTTTTCTGTTCTCCAGGCGAGGCTTGTCTCTCTGTACTTCGATACCAAGAGGTACCAAGAAGCACTGCAGCTAGGTGAGTCTCCCACTAGGTGGCAGTGGTAGTTCTCTGCTTTGAAATTAGTCTAGAGGCTGTCAAGGGAAAGGACCAATTACGTCATGTTCTTTGATAAGTTTTGTAGGAATCAGGTATTAATTTCCTCAGTGCTGTACCAGGTCTGCCATTTTTTACTATAGTGTGGCAATAAAAGCTTCTAGAGACCTCTTCATTCACATCATGTGTTCATTTCAAATAATTCTGGAAGCAAAGGGGAATTGTATCCAGTTGAAGCCATCAGGTTTGTCTCCTTCTGTAACACATGTAGTATAGTGCTGTGGTCAGAAAATGGCTTTCTTTGGCTCACTCAAAAGTTGCCTCAGTAAAAATAGTAGTAATGCCAGGAAATGGCAAACCTCTGAGGATGCAATTACACAAGCTCTTGTGAAGTAGTGTAAAGGCTTTAAGAATTTGCTTCTACACCACCTGAGATATGGTAATTAACCATGTGAACTCTCCTGCTCTGCTGCAAAGCAGAGTAAAGCAGGTCATCTTACACAGCCCAACTCCCTTTGGTGCTTTACAAATGCTCATTCTGCAAATGACTGCAGTGATGGGAGAAGAGGTTTAAGCTGGCTAAAGGGTATTTGTACAGAGCGCTCTACCAGCTCAGTGTGTGGGTATGAGCAGGGATGAGAGATGACTGCACTGACGTGAAAGAAGTGCTCACCTGGGCAGTGGTGATGCTTCACTGGGGACCCATAAGTTCTTAAGCAGCGTGGCAGCAAGCGCATGTGTCATGTCCAGAGTCACCTGGGTGGCTTGTGTCCGAGTAGAATATAAAGCTATCATAAGTGCTCTGATACATGGAATTCAATATCAAGTTAGAATTAGTTTGCGTGCAGATGTGTAATGACCTCAGGTTTAAGCTCATTAGAGTTCCCACACCAAAGCTATGCTTAATTAACTTAATCACTTGAGTGATGGTGGTACAGCTTATGGAGTTGAGAAGGCCTTTATGTATAGGGCATCCTCTCTGAACACTCTATCAAGATACCAGTGTTTTGGGCTAGCATTGCTTTGTGGCTGGTCAAGAAGACACGATTATGTCTGCAGCAGAGGGGGAGTAGACGCAAGGAAGAGCATTTCTACATCGCATTTCTAGAGAGGCACTGTTCTTTTCCAACTTGTTGTATGGTTTAAGCTATGTTTTTCAGCTTGTAAGTGCAGCAAATGAGGATAAAGTTCATGTCTGCTTGCCCTAAATTGGCTCTTTGGTTTGTAGGGGGAGAAGAAAGGGGGAAACTTTCCTCTAAGGTTGGTTCTTGCTGTCCTCACAAGGCTTTAATGTGATAGTTTATCTAGGTGTTTCTTAGGCTACCCGTTCCTACCTCCTTAATTTGATCTGTAGCTGTTTTGTGCTTAAAACGTTCCTTCCTTATCCCGTATTTTTAGGATTTGCTTGAAAATCCCCAGGTCACCCTAGGGGAATGATGCAGGAACGGGCAGTACTTCTGGTTTGATTGGAGCTCTGAATGTGAGTGGTAAATGATACTGTCACCTGGGGAAGGTGTAACAGAGTGACAATTTGAACTACACAACACATCCTTGACTTTCTGTTGAGTGTCTGCTGCCGGTGATAAGGTGACAGAGGCACCCGTCCACATACACAGCTATTCTCACTGCCTTCCTCTACCTCTAGCACAGAACTGGTTCATTCTTCTCCAACTCTGGATTGATGCTCAACTGCTATTATTCCCTTTCCTTTGTTTCTTCTTGGAAGAACAGGTTGTGTAAGCCTAACCTGCCTTCCTCAACGCCAGTACTGCCTATGGGGGAGGAAGGGTGTCATCTGGAGGGAGCTGGTTTGTGTAGTCACTGGTAACAGATGTGGAACAACTTACAAAGGTTCTTGTTCTTCCCCACTGCTAGGCTCCCAGCTTCTTCGGGAATTGAAAAAGATGGATGACAAAGCATTGCTGGTAGAAGTGCAGCTGTTAGAAAGCAAGACTTACCATGCCCTGAGCAATCTGCCAAAAGCAAGAGCAGCTTTAACCTCTGCACGGACTACAGCCAACGCAATCTACTGTCCACCTAAACTGCAAGCAGCATTAGACATGCAGTCAGGTAAAGCCCTTCAGGAGAAGGGGAGAGTCTGGGACTTGTCATGAAGGAACAGTTGACTGATACTTGCTCTTTCCTGAGTGAATCATAGAATGGGACCTCAAGATACTCGGTAGTCTGCCCAGCTGCCTCAAGGCAGGGTTAGCTATAATCACATTATTCCTGACATATGTTTATTCATCCTGTTCTTGAAGCTTCCAGTGGTGGAGGGTCCATAAATGCCTTAGGCAGTACAGCATTACACCTTGTTAATGTAAGTGTAACATTATTCCTGGTCACATTTGCAGGCACTTACCTGAAGTGCCCCAGACTTGTCTGTTGTAACTAAAACTCCATTGTCTATCAACAATGTCTGGAAAATCAGATAAACAATGGGGACAAGTGAAAGTCCTAACGGAAACAATAAGGGGTGTTGACCATATTTAGCTACATCCACAACTTTGGTGGTTCTTTTTGGGTTCGCTACCCACTGTCCTCAAGAGAGGACATGGATGTTCCTACAGAAATGAGATAAATAGCAGCACAGAAGGGAAAGCTTCCTTTTCCTGAAGCGCCAGATGAAGTACTGGGCAAGCAAATCATTCTGTCTTCTTCCAGTTACGTTTAGAATTAACCCTGATGCTTGCCTGTTTGTTCCTCTCAACAGGTATTATCCACGCAGCAGAAGAGAAGGACTGGAAAACAGCCTATTCGTATTTTTATGAGGCGTTTGAGGGATATGATTCAATTGACAACCCAAAAGCCATCACTGCACTGAAATACATGTTGCTGTGCAAAATTATGCTTAACATGTACGTGGCAAATGGTTCTGCAAAGAATGCTTCCTACATTTAAATGGGAAAGGCTTTTTGTATATAAGACTATGGTAATGAAAGAACTAAATCAGACAGACTCTGCTGTTTGTCTTTGTTTATGATCTATTCACTGGTCTGATATAACATTATTTGAGCTTTAGTAACTTGTTATGAATTAGAAACTTGGCACATGGAAATTTAAGCTGGCCATGTTGTTGAATAGATACTCTCTTCCCTTCCTTCCCCTCTCTAGCCCAGAAGATGTGCAGGCATTAGTGAGTGGAAAGCTTGCTCTGCGGTATGCGGGAAGACAGGTAGAGAAACTTAATCCTTTCTATCTTCCTATTATCTCTGAGAATATTGTGTTACTGTGTAAGATCTTTTCATACCAAAATATCCTACACTTCTGAGTATCCTGAATAAGATGCAGAACTGATTAAATTATCATAAATCAATTGACTTCAAAAGGAACACAATGATTTTTACCACCTGAAAATCTGACCCTCTCACTTCATTTTCTCTGTTTTTCTCATCCCTGTTTTCTTCGTGAACTTCTAAATGCCTGGTGATGTACGGTACTCATCTGAACCCTCATCAGCTGCTGCAGCCATGAATCTGATGCATTTAAATTTAACAAGTTGTTCATTGGTTTTACTTGTGTTGTAGCAAGTCAAAACAATCCATTCACAGCAGTGAGGCTGAGAAGCTTGAGACCTAGATGACTGTAAGGTGGAAGGCAGGCAGCTGGGGAGTTGTTAAATCAACTGTTTATTCTAATGTCAACTTGCCAGCCTGTGAATGCCACCCCCAGATTAAATCCAGGGATGCTTATGTTAAGCACAGGGCCAAGAGCCAGGCGTGCCAGGGTCTGATGCCCTCAGTGGCTTTGGTCTGCCAGCTATTTGCTTTGACGCAGGAGCTAATACCCACCTACCTCACAAAGGATTGGGGAAGCTATTTAGTAGAGGAGGATGAGGTCAGTGAGCATAGGTGCATAATAGAAAGGAGTCGGAAGTAGGGATATCCCTGCATTATCCCTGCTGGATCACAGAGGGCAGCTGTGGCCATGCTTCATCCTCTTCTCCATGGAGGAAATTTCAGCTGTTCCCTGCACTGTTCTCTTGAGACAACAGTGACCACAAGCTTGTGCAGCAGCTGTGGAAACTGAGCTTAGGGAGCAGAGGGAAAGTGGACA
Organism: Aythya fuligula; assembly: GCF_009819795.1. Taxonomy (NCBI): domain Eukaryota; kingdom Metazoa; phylum Chordata; class Aves; order Anseriformes; family Anatidae; genus Aythya; species Aythya fuligula. The sequence goes on along the minus strand of NC_045582.1, from coordinate 5,729,443 downwards.
GACAGCCTTGGGGGCAATTCACTGGGAGAGATGATAACAGAAGTGTGGGCCTCGTGTACCGCAGTCACTGGGCTGACCTGTTTCTAGTGCGCTTGTGTCTCTCACCACTTAGAAGCTATTGTTCCAGTGGGGTTACTATCCTATTTAATATCAGTATGGTAGTTTGGTTGTGGCTGAGTCTTTTGCTTTGTTACAGCAACTGCTGGGTAGACAAGAAACAGTTTTCCAATGCTGTTGGTGATAGGGGGTTGGTAGCAGAGGCAATGCTGAAGGGGAGAAACACATCTTAAGGGCTGAAAATGGCCCTGTTTGTTAAGCAAGTGTGCAGTTTCCTTAACAATTGTATCAACGTTGCTCCCAACCTGCAACCTGATAGGACCTGCAGCTGGTATTCTCAAACCTTGCAAAACTTGAGTTCTTTGCTGCCATGAAGCTGATTTCATGCTGTGTCCTGCAGCTGTTCTGCAAACTCTCCTTTTTAGCAGCTGTTCTTTTCCTACATGGAAGTAAAACTGACATGGCTTTGTAGCAAAAGGAACATTCCTTTTTGCTTCTTAAGCACGTCCTCGGTATGCTGCACAGTTGACATAATAGCACTGAGAGGGGAATTTGGAAAAATAACCTTCTCTCATTTTCTTTCTTTGCAGACAGAAGCATTAAAATGTGTGGCACAGGCCAGTAAGAACCGGTCGCTGGCAGATTTTGAAAAGGTGAGTCAGGAGAAAGAAAATGGGAAATGGCTAGCCAAAGCATTCAGAAATACCTGAGTGCAAAGCTGTAGGAGCTGCTACTTCCCACAGCAGGAAACTGTAACAACAAATGTTTGTAGAAAGCAAATACTCAGTAATACTCAACTGGTTTATTTCTTGCAGCATGGGGAGTAGTAGTCTGCTTGAAACTAGATTTTTCTGGTTTTGAAGAGCCAACTCAGAACCAGTTTCCAGTAGTTCTGATGATGTTCACTGGGATGCGCACATTCCTAAAAGTTTTCCTGGGTGTTCAGCAAGAATATTACAAAGAGAAAGGGGGGGATTCCTACGCCAGGGAATAATCCTATCATGCTGATTCCTGAGTGTCAACCAGAGATTTTCTGGCCTGCTAAGCTCCAGTGGTGTAAAGATGAAAGATGCTTGCTGCAAGGTGTTTGAAAGACTGTTAGGCTGTGGTGATCTCCTGGCCTTCCAGCTAAGTTACAGGATTAGATTAGCCACTGATACTGTACTGGGCGGGGAGGGGAGGCTATTTTATACTCAGGGGACGTGGAGGACAGGAGGCCTGTCGCTACCTGAGTGATCCGTTTCCACTGTGTCTTCTTCAGGCTCTGACAGACTATAAGGTGGAGCTCAGGGACGACCCCATCATAAACACTCATTTGGCTAAACTCTATGATAACTTATTGGAACAGAACCTGATCAGAGTCATCGAACCCTTCTCCCGAGTACAGGTAAGTGTTTCCATCAAGCAAACCAAAATACTAGCACCTCTGTTCCCTTCTGTTGGCGTGTAACTGGATGAACGACTTGTTTCCATGCAGAATGCTTTTTACTCATTGCTCCTCAGCACATCCACAGCTCAAGGACTCATCAAGTTCAGCTGAAGGATGATGGGGAAAGGTTTGAGGGGAACTTTGGAAACCATATTCCAGAATTGTTGTACTTTCCACCTATTTCATTTATACATGTTGAAATGTGGATGTGCTTTTACCATTGAAGGGAACAGTGTTTGGCTATTAAGGGCTTTTTCAGACTGTGTTAAAGCTGCAGTAATCTTGGAGAAGAAATGAGTTATTTCATGTTTCACAGTGAAGTGGCTCTAGGTGTCTGGCTCATAGCTAGTCAATCTTCACATGCAATCAGATATGAAATCTGAAGGACATGAAGCTGCAAAACAGATAAAAACATTTTAGATTGTAGGTCAGTGCATTTACAGGCCCTTGAACTGTTGTGTAGGTGAGCCCCATACCTCAGTGTTGTGTGTCAAAAGTACAGCTGAAGATTTATTTAACTCTATTAATCTCTCTTATAGATTGAACACATATCCAGCCTTATCAAGCTCTCAAAGGTAAGAACATTACTAGAAATCAGTGACGTGTCTTAAGAGGGTAAGGGAATTGAGGTCAAATGGTGTTTGCCACCAGGAAATAAACACAGGCTATTAAACCCAACAGGTCAGCTCCATAGCAGTTACCTGCAAATGTCGCTCTTGGGAATTTAATGTGGACAGTTTCCATGGGTTTCATTCCATGTGTTACCATTTACTTTTTATTGGAGACAGATTTTCCTCTGCAGTAGTGATAGCTCACGTCATGATCAGCTCAGTCTTCCCAGTTGAACTGCATTTAATCCTCATGAGCATGCCCAGAGGAATCTGTGTTTAGACCCTTAAGATGTAGGATCCAGCTAATCAGTGATAGAAATTTCATTAGGGATGCGTATGTCACACTGCTCATTGCAATAACTGCTTTAAAGACAATCCCAGCCAGCTTAAATCTTAGGAAAATCCACTGTAGTCTCCAGCCAGTTGCATCCCAAACTGCTTTTGTCCTGTAGTATGACCTTTAAGATCAGAGATCTTAACTGTCCTGAGCTCCAGCCTTCCAGCTTGTTCCATCAGCTGTCTTCCTTTTTCACCCATGCAGGTCTTTTCTGGTCTAGCCCTTGGTGCTCAGTGCATGCTTAGTAATGAGAGTAAAAGCTGGACTGCAGCTGGTTCTTAACTACAGCTGTGTGTCCCCCGTCCAAAGAGTGCAAGAGGAAGAGCCATCTCCTGTGGGGCTGTGCCTTGCTCTGAGCAGGAGATTGTCTCAGTACTGAATGGCTTAGCTGAAGCTTGGCCAATGCTTGACTAAAGATTTGCTGAACCAAGCTAGAATGCTCCTAATGGTAATGCCTGTATGAAGACAGATGGCACCATCTTTAGTGGAACAAAAGGGCAAGACATCTTGGTGCTCTCACCATTAAAAGCTACTGCTTAATTTCCTATGTCATCTAAAGCATATGGTAGTACCAAAGCAGTGTGCAAGGAGAGATTTGTCCTGACATCATGTTCCCTGGTAAAATACCTGCTTTCAAACAGTGCTTGTATCTTCCCAGGGATGTTGAGTGTGGACTGGTATAAATCATATTTCTTTATATAGTTCTATGAGATTTCCATTATTTATTTTTTTTGATTCAATTTCAGGCTGATGTAGAAAGGAAACTGTCACAAATGATCTTGGACAAGAAATTCCATGGTGAGTCTGCATTCAGTCTTGACTGCCCTGCCACCCATGGCCAGGTCATGTACTAAAGCTTTGGGTAGTCTCTTCTTCATCACCGTGCCTTTGAACTTGTTGGAGTGCTCTGCTCTGCTTCTGACAGCAGGCATGCAAGTTAACAGGCATTGGGAAGAGTACATACCGGTGGATTCTCTGTTACTCTGTTGTCATTAAGGTTATTCTATTGCTCCTTTCTTCTGCCTTGATTAATCCTGAGGGTTAATTTCTCACAAATCAGAAACCACACTTTAGTCCTTGCTTCCTGCAGCTGCATCCAGGGAGAGTTGTGAGATCCACTGGTGGGCTGCGTAGCAAATATGCACTGTTCTGCCTTGAAGCTTACTGGCATACATGTATGTGGTCACCTTTCCCCACTGATGGTTTGGGTTTGTCTGGGACCACAGGGAGCTGCTTTTCTAATTCACCCTCAGGGAAGAAGCTCTGTTCTTGTTTCTTCCCTGGTGTTGATTTAGAAAGCCCTCGTGCTCTGGCTGAGCAAGATGAATGGGAACTGGCTAAAAGAGGCACATTGCTTAGAGAGAAGCTCAAAAACAGCAGAACTCAGCTGCAGTGTACCCATCTGGCACCTGGAAATAGTTTAATTATAAAATGGCTTCTTTGCCTTGCACCAGTGTCTGTTGTGCTGAGGCGTCCTGCAGGGCACAAGGGCCTTGAGGAGGAAGGTAGCAGTTAGGGAGTGTGCAGTCCTGAGCATCTCCTTGGTGTGATTTTGGGCCCTTCTCTGGGCTGTTTCTTTCTGGGTAAGCTACTACTAATGCAGTCTGGGCAAAATCGGTCAGCTCATCTAACACAGCACATCAGCCCTTCCCAAACCTGGTGCAGCTGACTGAATGTCTGTTGAGTAGATCCCTGAATGCCTGCTGTCTAGAAGATCAGATCTGTCAAACAGTGTGATCCAGCAAGTGTTACAGGGGTAACCGCAGCTTTGTGTCCGCAGGCATCCTTGACCAAGGCGAGGGAGTCCTGATCATCTTCGATGAACCCCCAGTAGACAAAACTTATGAAGCTGCCCTCGAGACTATTCAGAATATGAGTAAAGTAGTGGATTCGCTCTACAACAAAGCCAAGAAGCTAACATAGGTGAGTAGGCGCAGGAGCCAGAGGTCGCAGCTGCTCTGGACCTGCCGCTTCTCCCAGGCCAAGGTGCGTTTGTGTCCTCGAGGCTTGTTTTCTTTCCTCTTGATTGACGTGGCTCTGTTTTCTTTTGCAGAGTTGAATTTGCTAGCTGTCATTTGGAGAGTGTGTGTGACAGGAGAGTGAAACCTTTGGGAAAATGTTAGGAGACTTTTTTTCTTTGTTCTACTTTTCGCTCGGAAAGTTTTTAAACTTCCTCATCCGGTGCATCTTGTATTCCATACGATGCGTGTTCCAGTTTCCATGTAATCTTTACTGGCCGAACTTTGTATCTGGGGGGGGAAATATTGTTTAAACAAAGAGGGTATTCTAAATAAAAGGAAAAAGGCTTACACTACCTAAACATGTGCTTTCCACTTCCTGAGGGATGTCAGAGTTAAGCAGGGACAAAGTTTTGTTACCGATAGGTGCCCAAAACAGTTAGTTTCATCTCTCCCTCTACTCTGAAACCCAAGACTTACTGACGGTGTATAAGCAGCCAAGTTTATTCCATTTGTACTGAAGCAAAAAACCCGAAATGTACAGACTGCTGGTTTATTTTTAAATCTTAAATAAGGCCTCAGATCCCCTCAAAAGCAGCTCCACAGTGATTTTCCTGAAGGCTTTCGCACCTGAGGAACCTGCTTCAGAATTGTCATTGTGCTGTGCTGGCCCAGACTGACCTCGTGCAGCCAAAAACTGAGAAGCTGCAGCCACTGTCGAGACCATTAGGCCAGTTTCTAATAAAGGGAACAGCGCAGGTTTCCCTGAGAGGCCTGCATTGCATGCTATTGTTTTAAAATAGACTAGATTTTAAATGTTTTAACTCTTCCCCCCACCTGCATTGGTAGGAAGAACAGGTGAGCAGGCGTTCCCCGAGAACTCGCCTCCCCGCAGAGCCGAGCCCTGGCTGGTGTCTGGCAGGGAGGCGAGCCACTGCTCGGGCGCTGATCGGGCTGGCGATGTTTACCTCTGCTGTGGAGCGTTTCTTTTCAGCATTTGATGTGAGACAGCTTGGCCCTTGTGGAATGACCTAGCGCAGCTCTTGCTGGGGAGCTTCCTTGTTACTGTTCCCAAGTAATATATGTGGGGGGTGGAGCACAGTGTATTCCAGCATGTTTCATTTTATGGTGAGATTACTAGCTAGGTTTTAATGCCATTTGGGCAGTGTAAGCTTCTGCATCTCTGTCCTGCTAATCTTTATTTTTCCTTTCCCCTCTGTCTCCCTTTCCACGTTTTCTTACAAAATTTATATTTTGTAAAAGGATTCTGTTTTATCAGGAAATATTTTGCCTTCACATTGAATCTTAGACTGGCTGATTTTTCTGCTTTCTGTTCACATTTTAATCTCTCCAACATTTTTTTAAACTTTCCATCTCATCCAGTCAGTCACTGTTTGGGTTTTTGGCACCATCAATATCAAATGTACAAACGGTTCTTGCTAACCAACACCAGGTATATCTGATGTTCAGATGAGTTCCAATAAAATAATTTTTTTTTCAAAATCTGTCTCCTGTCTTCAGCTGTTGAGGCAGATGAAGTGCATGTTTGGTGCAATTGCTCTTTTCGCTTAGGGAAGGGTGGCTTGCAGCACAAGCTGTGCATCTGTCCAGAGCTTATAAAAGCATCTTCAGTGATTTCTGAGACAGAGTGGGACAGGGGACTGTGCTTTAAGCAGCATCACTGAAGTTTTATAGATTGTTACCTGTGCTTACAAGTTTGAGTTTTACCAAATGACGTGATCTTTTTATTACTATTGAGGTGAAAAATCAATTACACGTAACCTCTTACACCTTGAAAATGCTCTGATGCTGTATTATTGGAGAGAGTCAAACTGTGTGTAACAGTGCAGTAGATTTGTGTTAAGGCTAGAGAAGATCTCAAGACTTAGTTGAGCTGATACAAAATCCTACTTCTCACGTGTGAAGCACGTGCCTCCATCCCTGACGCTGCCTGGTTGAATGGATGCAGGTCTGCATCATCCAGGAAAGAAACCTGGCTTCTACATGAAGGCCTCAAGTGCTGGGAAGAGTTGGCAAACCACGGGGTCAGTTGGTTGGCAGAGGGTTCGGACCCACTTTTCCACTGAAGTGCACGATGCCCCAGTGCTGGTGCCTGCTTTGCTTTCCTTGGGTTGCAGCACAGGCTCTCTCTGCCTTGTCTGGGGCCCTCCCAGCTGCCTGCTGGTGGCTGCGATCAGGCTGCCGTTGCCTCTCTCGGGTGAAGGAAGCTGGGCGTCTTCACTTTCTCCCTGTAAAACGTTTTGGAGCCCTTCTTCAGCTCTCACACTTGAGCCGGGGTGCTGGCATGCTGCTTACCCCCCAGGGGCTCGCTGTCAGCTGTGGCCTTGGACCGCGCAGTGTCAGGATGTTCCCCCTGGTCCCACAGCTGACATGCCTCGTGCTGCTGCAGGACTGGTGCTCCTAGGCAGGAAAATGCAAAGGACCTAACTCCTGTTGTTGCCTAAGGCGTGGGGGGAATGTGTTCCTGGATTTCTTGGTAGGTGTTTTTTTTTTTTGTTTTGTTTTTTTTTTTTTTTTTTTGAACTATAAATATCTCATAAGGTATTTCCCAAAAGCTGCTCTGGCCAGTTCACTGTAATGCCACTGAAGTGGCGTTTTCCCCTGGGGGTTCTTAGCTGTGGATGTGACTTGCTGATTTAGGTTGCTGATTGTAGGTGAATGAGGGGAAATTCATTCATGGAGCCTGTGTGTGTGCAGTGCTTATGTGCACAAACAAGGTGCTGAGGTGAAGAAAGAGCAGGAAAAGATGGAGATCATGCATGTGTCCTCAGTGAGGGCGGTGTCCAGCTCTGGCCATCATCTCCTAAAGGGTGTGGGAAGACCAAACCAGCAGGTAGTGAGCAGACAGGAGGAGCATGGCAAGGGGTTTGGGGCATGTGGCTGTGGGGCCGCTGTCCTGATGGCACGCTCATCATTCCAGCTCTCCGAGGGAAGCTGGGCTTTACTAGGCATCCGTGCACCTGCCTTCCATGTCCAACCCTACTAAAACTGGGGCCAAATGATCTCAAAGATTAGACCTCGTTAAACCCTTTTAGCTTAGCCTTCACAGGCTTAACTTAAAAACCAGGCTTTCCCATGAAGGTGTGTTTCATGCTGCAGGGCTTTGGGTTATGTTTTTAACAACCGGGGGCTTTCCTGGTAAGAGCAGTGCCCGTGGGCCTGGCCCTGTGCAGCCCCAATCCCCCTCTGCTCTGCTGCAGGAATCCTCTGCAGCTGGCTGTGGGGATGGGAGGGCAGGAGCCCACCAGGGACCAGCTCCGCATGCAGCAGTGGGGGGACGCGTGGCGTTCCCGGTGCGTGGGGCCAGGCCTATCCTCGTGGATTTCCTCGGTCCTGGGCAGAGGGGGGGTGTGTGGGGCCTGGCTGCAGCACTGTTGCTCTCCGGCCTGGGGCCTCGCTGCGGGTGCAGGTTTTCCAGCCCTGCCCGGCATCCTGAGCTGCTGCACAGGGATCCCAAGTGTGACCCTTGTGCTGCGAGCTGTGGCCGTGGAGCTCCGGGTGTTGGGAAAAACCCGGGGTGCTGGGGAGGGGGCAGCGGGGGGGTCTCAGGGCCTTGCTGCCTGCCCGGGCTCCGCTCGCTCGGCACCGCCCGGGTCCGGCCCCGCCACCGGCAGCAGCAGCGGGGCCTTGACCTCGTTTTTTTTTTCGTGCCTCGGGGCCGGGGGCCGCTCACCCCGTCCCTCCCGGGGCTCCCCCGCTGGCGGCCCCGGGCGGCAGCGCGGTGACAGCGGCTGCGTTGCCCCGGTACCGCCTGCGGGCGTCGCTGCGGGGCCGGCCCCGAGCTGCGCCCGGTGCTGGCGGCGGCGTTACCGGGCGGGGCGCTGGGCGCGGCCCCGGGCCCGCTCCCCCGGGTTCCCCCCCCCGATCCCGGGGTCCCCCCGGGGCTCCTCCCGCGGCTCCCCCGTTCTCGTCTCCCCCCCCCCCCGTGGCCGCACGTGGCGCGGCGGCGCCGAGGGGGCGCGGCCGGGGGCGTGGCGGCAACCGGAGGGGCGTGGCCTCGGGCGCGGTGGGCGGAGCCTCCCCGCCCCTTTTCCCGCCGGCGCGGCGGGCGCACGTGGCGGCGCCGGGGCGGGGCGGCGGGGGCGCGCACTGCGCCGGCGGGAGCGCGCGCGGCGGCGGGGCGGGGCGAGGCGCGGCGCTGAGCGGCGGCGGCGGCGGAGCGGGCAGCGAGCGCGGGGCCGCGCCGGGGCCGGGGCCGGGGCCGGGGCCGGGGCCGGGGCCGGGGCCGGGGCCGGGGCCGGGGCGGGCGGCGGGCCCCGCCGGGCGGCCGGCGCCATGGGCACGGTGCTGTCGCTGTCGCCGAGCTACCGGAAGGCCCCGCTGTTCGAGGAGGGGGCGGCCACGGTGGGGCACTACACGGCGGTGCAGAACAGCAAGAACGCGAAGGAGAAGGGCCTGAAGCGGCACTCGCTCATCTCCGTGCTGCCCTGGAAGCGCATCGCCGCCGTCTCGGCCAAGAAGAAGAGCTCCAAGAAGGTGCAGCCCAACGGCGGCTACCAGAGCAACGTCACCCACCTGAACAACGAGAACCTGAAGAAGTCGCTCTCCTGCGCCAACCTCGCCACCTTCGCCCCGCCGCCCCCCGCCGCCGCCGCCGCCGCCGCCCTCGCCTCGGCGCAGAAAGCCCCCGCGGCCGCGCCCGCCGCCGCCGCCACCCCGCGCCGCGTCGTGGTGCAGGCGTCCACCAGCGAGCTGCTGCGCTGCCTGGGCGAGTTCCTGTGCCGCCGCTGCTACCGGCTGAAGCACCTCTCGCCCACCGACCCCGTGCTCTGGCTGCGCTCCGTGGACCGCTCGCTGCTGCTGCAGGGCTGGCAGGACCAGGGCTTCATCACGCCGGCCAACGTGGTCTTCCTCTACATGCTGTGCCGGGACGTCATCTCGGCCGAGGTGGCCAGCGACCACGAACTGCAGGCAGTGCTGCTCACCTGCCTGTACCTCTCCTACTCCTACATGGGCAACGAGATCTCCTACCCGCTCAAGCCCTTCCTGGTGGAGAGCTGTAAGGAGGCCTTCTGGGACCGCTGCCTCTCCATCATCGACCTCATGAGCCCCAAGATGCTGCAGGTCAACGCCGACCCGCACTTCTTCACGCAGGTCTTCGCCGACCTCAAGAAGGAGAGCGGCGCCGAGGAGAAGGGCCGCCTGCTCATCGGCCTCGACCGGTGAGCGCCGCCGCCGCCGCCGCCTCGCCCCCGGGGCTGCCCCCCCCCGACCCCCCTCCGATCCGGGACCGGGGACCCCCCCCGACCCCCTCCCCAGCCCAGCAAAGCGGCGGCGGAGCGGAAACCTCGCCCCTCCCCCCCATCTCCTTCTCCATCATCCCCCTCCCCAATATTCCCGTCCTCCGGGGCTGGCTCAGCTCGGCTGCAGCGAAACCGGGTGGGGAAAAAAAAAAAAAAGCAAAAAGAAGGAAAAAAAAAAAGAAAAAAAAAATAGCCCAGAGGCTTGCGGCGGCGGGGGGGGGGGGGGCCCGGGGGGAGCGGGGCAGCCCCGGTCTGGCCCGGCCCCGGCGACAGCGCGGCCGAGACAAAGAGCAGGTAGGGGGGAAAAATGGGATAAAAAAACAAAACAAAAAAAATCAAAAAAAAAAAAAAGGAAAAAGGGCAAAAAAAGCGACCCCTGCGGGCCCCGCCGGCTGCGGGGGGGCGGCCGCCAGCGGGAGCCCGGCTCCGGTGCGGGAGCTGCGGGCGCGGATGGGATCGGAACGGATCGAAATGGATCGGATCGGAACGGATCGGATCGGATCCGAAAGGAACGGATCGGAACGGAACGAAGCTGTGAAGGGCCGGGCCGGGCCGAGCTGCCCGGCCCCGGGCTGGCCCCCGCCCCTCCCGCCCCGTTATTTATTTTCTTTGAAAAGACTCGGATTTCTGAGTGGGTCTGGGGTAGGGAAATAACTGCTACTGTATCATTACATCAATGTGAAATGTATTGTTCCCATCGTGCACTGATCATGAGTATTGTGTAAGGATCTACTTGAGTGTGCAAGCAAGGAAAGAAATCTACATGCTGCTATATGAATACTTTTAGAACAAAAATACTAACCTACGGGGGAAAAAAAAGGAGAAACCCTTCTTTATTCTTTCATTGTTGCTTTTACAGTGGTATTGCGCATGCAAACAGAAGCATTTTGTGTCTTCAAAAAAAAAAAGGGAAAAAAAAACACAAAAAAATCAAAAGAAAACCTTACAAGAGATGGCTGTAAAAATTACACCCATGCACAAAGACCCGACACCACCCTGATACCGCAGTCTTGAGCCGGTATTCCCTTATCAGGCCTGGGGACTGATAAGTTTTTTCTTTTTTTTTTTTTTTCTTCGTGTGCACAGTTCTAGTTTAGTTCTGGTCCATCGGTCGTTAAACATGCAAGCGAGAGGGAGGAATGACGTGCCATTTCTTTTTCTTTTTCACTTGAAACTCTTCATCGCTGTACATTGGAACCTGCTAATTATACATGTGTACGTATGTTTTTTTAGTGCAATCTCTTCTGTAGATCTTTGTTGACCAAATTGGTGGGTATTGTTACTTATTAATTTATATTTGTCTCATTTTGTATGTATGTGTATAGTGCGTTTGTAAGTATGTGTGGTTTATAACCTGACAGACTGTGTCATGGGGCTCAGTGTGCCTGTAATTTAATCCCCTCCCCTTATTTTTATTTATTTTTGTACTGTGCTGATTAAATAAAATGCACTGACCATCCATTACACGGCAGCGTTTCGTGGCGGAGTCTTTTCTGCAGCGACCCGTGCGGGTCAGACGCCTTCCGTGCCCGCGTCGCAGCGTTGGAAAATTGGATTTGCCTTGACGAAGGAGGGGTTTAATGCATCAGCTGCGCCCGCGCCTTAATCGCGTTAATGGCACCGGGGTCACCCTGCCACCGGTGGCTTCGGTACGCGGTGTGGGCTGAGCAAGCAGTGGGGCTGTCCCGACGCGGCTGCCAGCAGAGCAGGCGTTTGGGGGCGAGGGGACAGGCACAGGACGGCGAGAGGAGACAACGGCGCCACCGACAGCAAAACTGGACTGAGCCGGGAGCTGTAAGGTGCCGAAGGCTCCCCGCCACAGCACTGCTGCCCCGTGAAGGTGAACCGTGGGTTTGAGTGTGGTGAAAGGGGCCCGGAAACTCCACTGCCCTTCCATACGTCAGGAGCATCGTCTTCCCCGCGACGCCTTACTGGTCAGAAACGGGCACCACAAGAGTGGGATGCAACTAATTGGTCTTTTATTTATGACAGTAAATTATGTAAACAAAAACCCAGGTCAATGATAGTAGGTTTTTCTGCTTTTTTACACATTAAAATATCAACTACTTTAAAAAAAAAAAAAAAAGTTCATTGCATTATCGCCCCAGGCTGAAAAATCAAAATTCAATTTAGAAATAGTTAATTTATGGGAAAAAAACACAGGAATATATATATTTTATATATTTATATATATATATATAAAACCAGAGCAGGAACAGATAATATATTTTATAAAGACATTTTTCATCTCATACAATATTGCTATCTCATCTCATAGCATTAGAAATTTCCTACACACGCGATTTATTGCTGTCCATCATGATTCAGTACAACCATTTCGTTGGAGGGATAGTGTATAAAAGTGCTGATTAAAACTCCTGCCACTACCTTGCCTACGGGTTAGTGTCACTAGGGAGGCTTTGGGACCATTAGATACAAAAAGCGAGAAGTGCAAATAGAAAGGCACAGCAATGGCGAGGACTTTCCTGCTGGCACTTCCTTGGGATGAAGGCAAGCACGCTCTCCTCCTGCCCAGGTGTGGGATGGCTTCAGCAGTGGCACTGCTGCTACTGTGGGGCACAAACTGGGATTAGCTGGCCAAGGGGCTGTGGGGTCCCTGGGTGGTCGCGCTCGGCATGGGGCAGGGGGCAGGGGGCATGGGACATGGTCGGGAGCTGGGACATTGCTGCCAGCCTCTCAGCCACAGAGCTGTGGGGCAGCCTTTGGAGGGTGCCTGGTGCTTACCAGCCCTTGGAGGGGCCTCTGGAGGCTGCGGGGGCAGCCCCCGTGTGTGGGATGCTGCGTCCCCGAGCAGCTCCCTACAAGCAGACACCAGTGGCTGGGATGTGGCTCCAGGCTTCTGGGTTCTGGTCCCATCAACCTCAGGTCTCTGGCAGTGGTTGGGGATAAAGGCTGCCCCTGCTCCCCAAGGCCATGGCATGGCTTTTGAAGCATTTTATTTAGGGTTCGTTAGGTGCATCTGACTCCTAAAAGCCCAGAGCTCAGCTGCACCTATGGGGGTGCATCCCACGGGCTGCAAATCCTGACCTGACCAGCAGCGCCAGGACCTGGTCTACGGGATCCCAACAGTCCCACAGCTGCCTCCGCTCAAATACCACCTCCACAGCCTGAGCTACAGCTCGCTGGCATTAAATAAAAAGCGTGGCGGTGTACCTGGCACAGAGGAGAGCTGGTGAAACCATGACCCTACGTAAACACAAAACACCAAGAGCGAGGTTAGCCAAGCTCTGTACATCAGCTAAAGGTGATGCTGGCCAAAAAGCCGAGGTGATGGCAATGGGGCTGCTGACACCCAACCAGGAAACTTCGAGGAAGGGCCCGGCCTTGCAGCTGGGTCTGTGTTCCTGCCCTGCCAGAAGCAGCGTCTGCATAGTGCAAAGTGGGGCAGCACTGGGCCGGGTCCATGGACCCTTAGGCCCCTGCAGAGACCCGGCCAGTGCTTCCTTACAGCCCTCACCAAACTTCATCACTGGGGATACCAAGAAGCCATGGGATCATATGAAAACTCTGCAAGGCCGCTGGGTCCAAATGGGAACCCACTTTGGTCACTGGAGAGGGTAATTAAGGCAAAACCAATGCAGATAGATGAAAAAAAAACAACACCTCTGCACTGTGAATCCCATTCCCCGTTGCGCTGGACTACCCGGCTCCCACCAACTTGCCTCTGTGCTCCTGGATGCCAGCAGGGAAGCTGCGAGCTGCGTGTCCCCAACCAGCCCAACTCTGTGCGTGCCAGCGGGGCTGGGGGAGCGCCGGGCGGCTCCTCAGCAGAGACACCAGCCCTCCTCTCCAAAGGGGGCTCTGTCTCCATCAGGATGTGGTGCTCTATCACCAGACTCCCTACCTGAGCCGGTTTCTTTGGTTCCTCCGGTGGAGGCTGCACAATATTGCAAAATGACAGACAAACACAGAAGGGAACAGGGGAGAGGGCTGAAGAATCAACGTGGGAAAGGGAGGAGAGGGCTAAGTACCTATAAATGCTTTTTTGGAATAATTCAGATGCACTTTCCTGATATTCTGGCCTGTTTTGTAAGATGGTTACAGGCCACATTGGCTGTTTTAAGCCTTTGTTGCATATGGTAGTAAAACCCTCTCCTGAATGTGGGTTTGCTAAACCTCTAGCTTTAGAGATCTTTTTGGGTGCATGACTGTGTCACAGCTGAGCATCTCTACATTATTCCCCTTGAAAGATCCAAGGCACAGGGAGGGAGACCAAGGCCCCAGTCTGTCTTTCCTCCGCTCTCTCCCCAGGCTCGCTGCGCTGGCGGAGTGGATGCTAATTCCCTGGCACGCAGAGGATGAAACCGGAACGATGCTTGGTGAAATCCGGCTGGGATTGGTTAATCTTCGTTTCCACGGAGACGGTGCATTTCCGCCCGTGCAGGCTGCACTGCACCGGGTTGGTGACGCTGACTTGCAGCGCGCGCTTCTCGCTGCAAGGCAAAAGGAGAGAAAGCGTCAGTGAGGGTCGGGCCGTGCTGTTGGGTCAGGACACGTCCTGCGGCAAGCAGGGCAGAAAGCATAAAACCAAGGAGGCCCCCGGCCTCTGGGCCTCGGCCGAGACCCTGCCTGCCCCTCAGCAGAGGGTGTCCCACGAGGGGCTTCCAGCAGCGGGACCAGCGCCGCCCGGGGGGATTCTGCTTTGTGGCCAAAGCAAAGGCCGGGCTGCAGAAGGCCTGGGGTCTGCTGCCAGCTCTGCCACCCACTTGCTGAACGACCTTGTGAAAAATCACTCTCGTCTCTAAAATTAGAAAAACAGCAAGGACATCCCTCGTTCCAAGCTTGCAGATTAAAAATACAGCTTAATGTAGCTCAAAGAAGCACAGGTTGTTATTTCTTTTTCTGCCGTACTGAGGGAATTCCTCGACAGACCGACAGACAGACAGACAGACAGACTGACCGGCAGCTCCCGGGGTCAGAATGCCCTGCTCAGAGGCAGGGACAGGACTGTGTCACTGCAAACCATTCCCAGTTTTTTTAACCCTTTAACCCAGCTTTGTTACTAAAAATGAAGAAATAAATTCCACATGAATTGAAGAAATAAAGTCCACAGCAAGAAAAAAAAAAAAAAAAGAAAAAAAAAAAAAAAAAAAAGAAAACAACCCTGGCTCCCCAGACAGGCAATTGGCACAGAGAGGAAGGGTTCAGTGGTAAATCCAAACCCTCCAACCAGCCATGGCTGGCCTGGAGCTGAACTTGCATTGCTCATGTGCAGCTGCGCTGGGGCCACCCCAGGGAGCTAAGAGACGTTTCACACATAGGACAGGGAAGATGCTCCTGGGTGCAGGGAGAACTTGTTCCAGCACCAGGCCCCTCGCTGGCCTCTGAGGAAGGAAACAGGGCTCTGAATGCACATCTAAGACCCATCTGCACGTGCTAGGCCGTGGAGCCAGCTGTGCCAAGGGACGCTCATGACCAGGCAGACCCTGCTGTGCAGTGCGATGCCCATGGAGATGCCACGGCCATCAGGGCCACCGCGAGAGCTCCCTCACTGCCTCCAGGCAATTCACCTTCTGCTGCCATCCCCTCTGTACCAGAAGGGAGCAGGCGCCACGGAGCAGTGGAGTGAAGCAGCAAGAGAAACGCCCTGTCCCTGTGAGCCCCCGCTGGCCTCAGGATGCAGGAGAAACACAGGAATTTGGCCTCTGGGAGAGCCTCCTGCAACTTCACCCGTGCTTCAGATCCTGCTGAACTTCCAGCAGTTCTTAACACAATATTTAGGGCTTTGAAGACTCAGCAGCATCAACTCCACTGCCTCTCGCCATATAGCATGGAGGATACGCTGGGTTTCTGTTCTGCGTATTGGCTGTGCTTAGCTCACAGACATGAGGGCTTGCCTTGCTTTAGCTGCTGCAGTATTTTCAGTGATGTGGCGTAAGCCCTTTGAACTGCACAGGCTTCGTTTCCACACCACTAACGCAGACTGATCAAGACGCATCATGCCCAAAAAGCAGCACTTTTATGCAGTTTACCACTCTTAAAAATACTGAGTGGTTGTTTTGTTTGGAGAGGTGCTGGCAGGGCAGCAGCACACAAAGCCCTCACGTTGTCCCAGGTATTTAATACTTATTTACTCTTGCCGCAGTGAGTTGAGGCTAAAATCCCTACTTAGTTTGCTATTTTTACCATGTCTTAGCAGAACAAGACGTATACGCAGGAGGGCCTCTTGGAGATTCCTGCCATCGTGTGCTTGGTAGGCAGGGTTAGCATGAAGCGTCTGTAGCAGGGCTAAGTGCTGAGGTCTCCTCTCTCCTCTTCTGCAGCCCTCACCAAACCGCAGGTAAGAAGATTGAGGTTCTGCAGCCACGAATAGTTCAACTCTGTTGACCCTTCTGCACAGCAGTAAGCCAGCCCAAGCCAAGGGAGAAGAATGTCACCCAGCTGAATCTCAACCACAAGCAGGACCAGACCTGGAACTCACATGTTCCTGGATGTATTTTGGGGTCTGTGTTTGGGCAACCTTAGGCAAGAAGCTAAACTTCTGGAGGTGTCAGCTCTTGCTGGAGAAAGGAGACTGCACTAAGTACATGTCTACATGAACTAATGTTGTCCTGGGATACTGGACTATGGAGAAGATCTTCTCTCCATGCAAAATGTCTGTTAAGTGCATGCTCCTCTTCCTCCCCATGTTTTCCAGATCCCAACATGATCCAGATCCCAGCACTCACCCACACTTCATCACATGTTGCTCTTCATGTGAGAACAGGTTTCAACCTCAAAACATTTTGTTGGGAAGCAGGACGGCCCTTGAATGGCACCCAAAGAACCCTTTGCAAGTCCAGCGAAGGATCACAAACCCTGTCCTTGGTCTTCCCCAACAGTGATGCAATGCTGAACCCTGCCACCAGCTCCACAAGCAGCTCAATGTGCTGGGACCTTCTGTCCCTTGGATGCTGTTCCTGTGCTAGGTCAGTCCCAGCAAAGATGAGGTTGGAAACAATGTCAGCCTGGTTCCTGGTTCATCAGTCACATTTGCATCGCACCTGTTGGTGCAGCGGCAAAAAGGGGAGATGGCAGATGCTGGCTGTCCTGGAGTGAGATGGTTCATAAGTGTCCAAAAGGGAAAGAACAGCTGTCAGCATCAGCCAGTAAGATAGGGTAAAAGACATCCCAAAGCTCAGTGGCACAACTTGATTTTAGCAGATAGCACAACTGGGAAGATGCTTCCCAAGTTCCTGCAGAATTTGGGTCACAAAGGGATAGGAAGAGTCTGAGATGGAGGTGGTCCAGTTACAATCCTGAGAGTCCAAAGAAGCATTCTGAGGGCAACACGCAGTGAAAACAGCCTGTGGGGAGCCATCGGTGCTCTGCAGGTCAAACTGAGCAAGAAAGTGATGGCAGCAAAGGCTCAAAGAGACAAAGACTTGTCAAAGAGACAAGTCTCACCTCCGCACAGTCTGGTGAAAGGCCTGAGTTCTCACTGCATAATCCTGTCCCACTGTTGTCCTTTGCCCTTCCACCTCTCCACCTCAGTAAGACAAATCACGGTCAGAAAATGGGGTTGTTATGGTGAAATTAAGGTGGAAGAATGCTTGCACTATTACATTTCAAGCTTGGAAACATAAAACTGGTCCTTGTCTCACCATCCCTGCTGTAAGTCCATAAGCATTTCCATGGTTGCTTGTATTTGAGGAACATTTCTGAATTTACAAATTGCATACTAGTCATCCTCTGGCCTGACAATTTAAAGGAACACCTGGGGTTTGCAATGAAGACGGAATATTTTACCGTCTCCAGGTTGGTGGGCAGAACTGAATGGGGTGTTTACTGCCAACCCCCTGCTGAAGACACGGTCACCGTGCAGGGAGCTAAGTGACAAGCCCACGGTGCTGGAATGCAGCACCAGAGTGAAGAGCTGAACCCAAATCCTCTGACTCTCAAGAGTTGTTTCTTAACCCCACATCCTCCCCAGCCTGTGGAGGAGGAGGAGCACAGGATGTGTGTATGAGCTTTAGCCCCACGGCCAGTCGCTTCCTGCAGCCTGTGCACACAGATCTACCTGATTCTAAGTTCCTGCCTTGGGGTCAGGTGCGGTTTCTTACCGAGAACAGCTTCAAAGCCAACTCCTGCAACCAACACACAGTTCCTGTTGGGATGCTGTGTTCTCAGTTCAGGAGAAGCCCCCTGACCTCATCCTTCTGCTTCCACCCCCACCACAGCCCATGGAGGTGCTGGTTCTGCCCGAAGGACATCGGCCCTGCAGAGCCCCCCAGGGCTGCCTCCAGCCCCCTCCGCCTGCACAACAGAGGCTGTTCCAGGCATTGACCTCTATTTTAGAAAGTCCTTAATGGGCTTCCAAGATGCTCCTGGCATCTCTCTTGCACAGGCACACATTTAGGAGACCAGGCACACAACATCAGGGCTAATAGAGCCATAGATCCCAAGCACAGCCCTGCCTCTGAGCGCAGCCCCATCTGAGCTGGTTTATGGCAGGTTTGGCTGCTCACCAAGCCCGGACGTAACCCGAAAGCTGACGGAAGTAAAGTCAATTAGGACAAAATGATGGATGCTGCTGCTGGGCAGCTTCTGGGAAATAAAATTACTTATTTTTAACAACTATTCCATTAGAAGAGGCAGCGAGATGCAAGTGCTGGCTGAGAGCCTGCTGGGGAAGAAACGTGAGCCCCCAGCACCCAGGCAAGAAACTGAGAAGGTGTAAAGTACAAACGGAGAGCGTTTGTGGGAGTCAGGATCTGGCCCAGCAAGGAACTGCACGGTCATAACGGCATTATCACCACGTGAAGGCCTCAGTGGCTTGCGACCACATAGGTCTTTTCGTACAATGGTACTGCTGGGTGGAAGCGGCCTCTCCCTCGACATGCTGCTCTCAGCTGCTTGTGTGCAGGGGTCTCTCTCTGCTACGGGGATTTACAGCTCAGCGAGCCCTGCAGGACGCATGACTTCTCTCCCTTCACCTGCCCCGAGCCATCCTTGCACGCAAACTGCCTTTATCAGATTACTGCCCCTCATCTGTGCTGCAGTCCATCGCCCTGCACTTGTTAGAGATGCTGTCAGCGAATGGTTGGGGCAGTCGCTGCGTGAGAGCAGGCGCGCGGGTTAAGCACCGCCGGTGTCGCACGGCGAGCCGCGTGCGTGAGCAGCCACATCCTGCAGCCAGCGTGGCGTCAGGCGTCCAGTGGGAGCTGGTGAGACACCTGGGCAAACGCCGGCAAAAGGGAAACCAGCAGAGAAGGGATGACTCAGAGTGGAAGCAGACTACTGGCCCATGAAATATGAGAGTTTTGACTGAGCATTTAATCTAGGACCTCAGGGAAAACACAAGCCAAGTAGCGCATAAATGGCCACAGACATCTGTCAACATTGTTGATAATACAAAAGCATCTTGTCTCCAGTAAGTGGTGGGGAGCAAAACGAATGGAGAAAAAGAGTGGAGAAAGATCAGAGGGAGTTTCTGCAAAGACAGCGGGCAGAAAGTTAAATAAATGTATTGTTAAATAAATGTTAAACACACAGGATGCTTAAGAGCAAACACAGATGACTTCCAACGTTTTGCAAGAACTGTAATAGGCATAGAAACGGAGTGAAGCAGTAGTCGATGTGATGCCCTTCACTTAGCCGTGAACGCACACGGTGCTGGGCCGGCAGTGCGGGGGCCCCGGGGAAGCGGCAGAAGGGGCAGGCGATACGGCCTGCGGGGGGCACAGAAGCAGCTGGGGCAATCGTGGAGTGTGGAAGAAGTTCTTTTTAGGAATCAAAATTTGTACAGAAGAAGGAAAACAGAGTAAAGGGAGCATCTGATTTTCGTGGCAGGGATTTAAATGAGGTGAATGAAGCATGCTGTGCAGTGTGAAATGAGGGCTCGGCAGCAATAAACCGAATGTGATGTATTTCAGAGGGGATTTTTTTAAACGGGCAAATCTTTCTAGAACTCAGATCAAGGCGTCTCCTCTAGAAAGAGTCATCACTGCGACTACTGGGCTAAGGCTTCATGACAGCATGTGGCTGCAAACAAGCTGTTGGGGAGCATTAGGAGCAGGATGGCAAATACTGAGCAGCTGTAACACCTGATGTAAGTCAGTGCTGCAGGCTCATCTGGCTACCGGGTGCGGCGTTTGGGGGGGGTCAGAGATGAAGAAATACAAAGGCTCACAGATGAAGGGAGGCTATAAAAAAGTAACCAAAAAAAGCAGCAGCTATATTCTGCATGAAGAAGATACGTAAGAAGCGGTGATTAAAAACTAGAAAGGGCTAAAAAAACCAGGCAGCTCTCAAGTCTCTGTTTCTACTAAAGTCCCTACTTCCAACAAAAGCCAGAAAGCCAAACAGCATGTTTGATAATTTCGAGGTGGGTTCAAACACATTCCCAGGCAATGTGTTACTGCTGTGGGTCACTGCAGCTGTGCCACTCACTGCTACTGTGTGGCACAGAGGGGAGAAGAAATAAGCAGGATCTAAAACAAGATTGGACACAACATTTACATATCTGAGTTACAACAGGTGTCATTTGTGGAAAAGATAAATGTCTTCTGCAGAAGGGCTTATAGAGTGCTGCCTTTGCAGGCTGTGTATCTGGCAGGGAGGGACAGGGTGTATCTCCTCTGAACACTTGTGGCTTGCTGCAGCTTGCAGGACAATGATACTGGGTATTTGGGCTCGAGGGAGTGGGTGGTCGGAGAAACTGTAACACTACAATGGCTTCAATGGTACAAAAATAAGAACAGCTGGTCTTGGCACGAACAGACGTAGAACCAGCACCAAGACTGGATGTGTGTTTTGTATCTCCCTCTGTGTTGTCTGAGTCGCCCCGTGCACAGGACCAGCACGGCGGGCACCACATGCCAACAGCCCTGGGGACACCTCACTGCAGGGGAAGATGCGTCCTGTGCAGAGTCTGCGGCGCACTCCGGCACGCTGTGTCTGCTTGCTCCCTCTCAAGGGGGCCATCAAAGTGAAGTGTACATGGCTTCAAAGCCCTGGGTCCCACTTCCAGAAGAGATTTACACACTTGGAGCATAAATTTCCCTAAGTAAGACTTGGATGATGCCAACAGCATCGGCCCTGTGACTCCTTGGCACACTTCATCCTTCTGTGCTCTGCTTGAATTCCCACTGCTGGGACCTGACATCCGAGGCAGAAACACCTTTTCCCATCCAGCTCTCATTAAAATACACTGGCTCACGTAGCTATGGGAGGTTAAAAGCTGTGATTTACTACCTTGTGTACCCGAGAAAATAATTTAATGTCCTCTTTGCCTCCTTGCACTGCATGCAGGGCTGTATGAGTGCTGACAGTGAGAATAAAAGAAACCTCTTCTCCATGCTGCCAAAGGGGCTTATGTTTTTTGGAGCACCCCCAGACCAAGCCAGCGGGCTCTACTCTTCATCCCACAGGCTTGGTGCCCCAAGGGGAGAAGCCCAGGATACGGAGATGAGCTGGGACCCATTTTTGGGTGCATATCACTCCTCCCTGCTCAAAGTTCAAGAGCAGCCGGAGGAGTGGGGGACACGTGAGCATGGCAGGCAGCATGCCACCCGTTTGCTGCTCGCCCTACGTTACTTGCACGTGCACGGCAGGGCTGTGACAACTGCCTGAACCACAAAGGGTTTTCACAACCTGCCTTGTGAAACAGTCCAAGGTCTCACGCAGTGAGAGAGCAGAGCCAAGCATGAGACAGCCAGGGCGCTGTTTTCTCACGTGGGTTCTTGCTTTTAGGGACCCAGCACTATTTGCGTGGTTGGGCTTTTCTGAGCAAGGTGGCCTTGGCTGGGATTTGACAGGTCAAAGCTATGGAGGAGAGAGAATACAGAGCGGACAGACACAAATAAAGGAGATCTCAAGTCAGGATCAAAAGGCAGATTTCCATAGCCAAAGGTCAGAACAAGTCCTGCAGGCATGTTAATGCCACCAAAGGTCAGCTGAGTTAAATGTGGCTCTAGCTGGCCATTTCTCAGTAATTTTTCAAAATTATCCGCAGTCAGATGATACTCGATACCCTGTATTTTTTTTCAGCCTTCAAAACTAACAAATGTTTGCGGCTTATTTCTAATGCACTTCTGTACCACGTGGTCTGTGTTCAGGCAAATCACATAGGAAGCTGGAAGACATGCCTTTTCAAAGGCAATTTTTAATCTACGAGAGAATGACCAGGCTAGAAACTGCAGTCCCTATGGTGCCACTGACAGCGCCGCCACTACCCTTGAACAGTGGCTTTAAATCTTCTCTGGCTCAGACTTGCCCATGTGTCATTTTCCTCTTTAGCTCATGCTGACATCTATTTACCGATGTAAACCACAGAGCCACTTGCCTGAAGTTTTGGGAACCGTACAGTACCACATATTACAACATCAGGCTTGAATTGCGTCAGCAACTCTATTCTTGCCATTTTAATGAAAAACAAGATTTCTTAATATCTAAAAAAAATGAATATTCTCAAGGGAGAGTGTTACATATGTCCAATGCCACATAGCAAGGCAGAAGAAAAGCCTGCTATAAATACTCTGGTCTGTTGGCACCCAACCAGTGCACTGTCTTCATGTCTAAACCATAAAAACTGCTCTCCTAAGAAGACAGCAGCTGCCATAACACGGATGTGCTTTTTTCATGATGCGTCTGTGGCAGATCCAGGTATATTGCTTCCCGTCTGGCTGTCGGTAGTGCCTGAGGAACAAACCTAGTCCATTAAATGATTCACTCTCTCATTCTTAAAATGCATTTATTCCTACTTGAACCCAAGGTCAGGTGGTCCCAGAGCAGCACAGGCGAGTTGCAGTTCATTCTTTATTTATTTAGTAACTCGGGCATTCGTGCATCCATTCCGACTAGCCAGAGAAAGCTTTCCGGAAAGCATCAAGCTGTAAAATATTTCCATCTCTTCCAGCAAAGCCAGCTGATTCTCCTGCTCCTGAGCAAAGGAGGGTCCCCACGGTGATCAGGGGCTGCTCCCCATGCAGGGCTGTACAATTATGGTCCATGAGCACGATGTCCCAGCCCAACAGCCAGCCTTACTACTCAGGAGGATGGCACCCAACGTGTGCATTTTACATTGGGAAAGCCCCGAAAAGTGTTTTTGAGACAGCACTTTGGCTGCAAGCAGAAGGCATGGTGGGTCCAACCACCTGGAAAATTTGATGGAGCAATGTGACCTTAACTACCTGTATCAGGTGAAATTCAAGGAAAGGATTGTTTTGTCGCAGACTGTGGCTTTGCTCAACCAGCAGCATGATCGTTGCTTCCCATGCGAGCATGGGGATGGGGGAGATGCACATCAGGAACCTGAGCTCTGCTGCAAACCATGCCCTGACCTTGGCACCTGCTCCTTCTGGTGCTTCCCGAATTCTGTTCCTATAGAAGCTGAAAAATTCACATGTGCACTTCAAAAGGAGAAGGCTCTGTCTTTTTTCTCTTCTTGTGTCTTCAGCATTCAAAGCCTGATGTAATTTATCCCTTACAAAGCATTCACTAAAGCTGGCCAATGGTTTTCTGGTTGAAAAATGCATTCACTAAGTAGGGTATTTCCTGGGAAATCTCATCAACAAAGCGGCTTTCAAAAAAAAAAAAAAAAAAAAAAGCAAGCAGCACATGCAGTGTGTTAAATATTTTATTTTCTCAAGCATGCAAAGTGAATGATTTCAGAGCCCTGTGTGGGTGTGGAAAATAACCATTTCCAGTGGGTAATGGAAAAGGTGGCTCCCAGCCACCACAGGATTGCCACCAAAGTGCCCAGCTGCCAGGGGCCATGCACAAAGACAGGGGCTGCTGACCTAGCACCCTAACAGGAGACACCCCAGCATGCTGCACTGCTGGCTTAATTGCTTGGGGTAACAAGGACATGCCTGCTCCAAAATCCACAGAGCCACTCCTTCACCCCCAGTCCCTGTGTGCAGTTCAGCACTGCAGGAGTTAAATTCACTCCAGAATTCCGTGTATTTTGTGCTCTCTCTGAAGCTAAAAATTATAAATTTTACATGAATTCTCCCACATGCTAAAGACTGGCAATAAGCTGCTATGTTGCAAGATAAGGTGAAGGAAAGTAAAAAGAGGGGGGAGAGCTGCTGGTACATCTGGGGTCTGCAGCATCCCTCTCACAGGGGGAAAGGTGCCTGAGTTGTCTCCATCTCTCCACATACCCTTGAGTTTGCAGCAGTAACAGGAGTGTCTTTGGGGGCTAATGCACCTGTACCTGCCTTGGAAAGGAGTGGAAACCAGTTCTGGTGCATAATTATGGAATGGGTGTGCTACTTAGGTAGGAAACAACCTTTAGGAGCGTGTTACATCCTCGCAGCCTGGCTCCTCCCTGCCCACACGAGGCAGGCACGGATGACTCCACGTGCTCTGCAGCTCCAGTTACGTTCAGCTTGCCTTTGGATGAGCATGGAGCTGAGTTTCCAAGGCTGATGGTTACCTGTGTTACAGTTGGGCTACAACACGAGGATGTCTTTTACCACTTGACTTCATCTACTCAAACCGGCCCGGTTCCTAAACCCAGCAGCTTTCCCTTGGTGCAGCACAAACATACCAACTACAGCTTCTTCTGAAGTCTCCTTTTAGCCACATTTTCTCAGCTATTCTGAGGCCTGGCAAAGCTTGTGAGAGTCAGCTCTCATCCAGCTTTCTACTTTAGTAGAATCAAACCTGGCCACAAGACGCTTGAGCGTTACATATTTTATGAAAAACCACTGTGCCAAAAATATGATTCAAAGTCCTTGGCTATAGACAGGGTAAAAGCACATCAACTCGTTCACGAGGTTACGCCAAAAATCCTGCATTACAAATGCACCGGCACATAAATAAAAGACGACCACTTAGGAAGATGAACACAGACTGGCTTCCCATTTTTGACATCATGGGCCTTGATCTCTGCACAGGGTGAGAAGCAGCAGAGGTGCTTTGCTCTGTTCTCTTCCCACCGCTGGTCCTCACCACCACCCAGCCAGCTGCTGGGCTCCTCAGCTCATCACAGAGGCACCCATTTGCCACATCCCTCCCGAAAGGAGGCTCTTGGATGCTTTGGCAGATGCTGATAAAATTCTGCAACCTGAATTTTTGAAGGTTAAGGAATTTATGCGGCTACAGAGAAATTTGGAAAAAAGAGAAAAAAGCAATCTAGCATGTTTCAGTCAGGTGGAATGCATTATGCACCTCCTGAAAGAATTTGAGGTGAAGGCTTTGATGATGAAAATGATAAATGTGGGATTCTTCAGCTGCTTACCACTCAAATTTACAAGGGGACAACGATTTCCTTGTGTCAAACAGTGGTCAAACGGTTGAAGACAAGCTGGGTGCATTAGGTTGGAAAGCCATGCTGCAGCAAAGTGCTGCTGTCACCCTATCAGCACAGCCACAACCCACAGCCAGCCCGATGGAGGAGCAGCTCTGCTTCCCCCACTACCACGTGCAGGGCTGTAATTCAAACAGACACTTCTGAAATCGGCAGGCAGAGGTCTGCAGTCACAAAATGGTGGAACCTGCCACTCAGCCTCAAAGAGATCACACACAATTACTGTGAAAAAACAAGTGCGGAGGCTTTGGAAATTCTCTCCTCCTTTTGGGTTCCTTATTCTTTGGGACCAACCTGTGCAGGTGAGGTAAGGCTGCTGGGCAGCCATCAAATATCAGTGGGCTTTTTGCTTGGGCGAAGCTGCATGCTCAGTTTGCCAGTACTGGCTCCGACTTCACCCGTGATGACACTGGAGCCGCCAGCGGGGAATGGAGCCCCGAACGGGGCTGGGGAGCAGGGCTGCACCACCGTGCTGCGCTGAGCCCGTGGCTGGCACGGCGCGATGCCTGGCACAGCCGCCCCCAAAGCCCCAGCATCGCTCCTGCCCTGCAGCCTGAGCCACCGCGTGGCCAAATGCAGCGGCCCCACCGTGTCCCGAGCACATCGAGCTCCTCGAAGCCAGGAATTGGGTGGGAGGTGGGAGGGCCCCGCCGTCCCGGGGAGCACCCACAGCCCCATGCGGGCAGAGCTCCTGCAGCACCCTTCGGCCGGTGTGTGTGCGCCAGCACAGAGAGGGTGATGGAGAATGGCTGCTTTTAGCACCACGGCTCCCGGTCGCTATAGCAACCTGGATATTAATCATCCCTTCGGATGCTTTGCTCCTGCCAGCCAACCAGGGGCTGGAGCAGAGCACCGAGAGCTGGTTTCATTTACTGCCTCCCGCGACTGCTGCTCGGTGCACCCTATATAACCCCTGTAGAAGCTAATTCTGCATGAATTCCCCTTCCTACGCCACCCTTTCATGAGGCTGTTTTGAAGTTCCCTGGGGATAGTCCTGCTCGCCTGCAGCTGCCATGGCAGAAGCTGGTGCAGAGGATGCTTGGGTGTCACCAGGACTTGCCTCGTGCAGGATGAGGGGACAGCACGCTGAGATGCCGGTGGCTTCCTCGGACCACTCTGCCCTGCAGCAAAGCTGAACCAAGGCTAACCCGAAGGAGATTTCTGACACTGAAGCCCATTCCTTGGCCACAGGCATAACCTTGCTCCATCAGCAAGGGCTGCTTCTCCTCCTCAGCTCCTCTGACCTGGAACAGCTGTGCTCAATCCTATCTCTCTATTTCCAGATCTGATCTGAAAACCTCAATTTTTCGCCCTTGCTTATATCGCTTAATAGAAAAAAAGAGAAATTAGCTAAAGCTTCAGGGGATACAAGAACGCCACAAAAAAAGAGGTGCTGTGTTCTATTGCAGCTTTTCTCCCAAGGAGAAGCAGCATTCCTGTTCACCCTGCCTGTGCGAAGCAAGATTTTATCACGTAGCATCTGATGAAAGGTCACAGTTTTACAGCCAACCAGCACTGCACAAGAACATTTTCCCCAGTGGTTCGGGCAGGCAGCATCACGGCTACTCAGCCCTCAGGTTCTTTCCAAAAGTGCAACGCAAATTTTTATCGAAGGTGAGTACGCAGGGATAGGGTGTGCTCAGGTCACCATGCCCGATGTTGGGTGAGTGAGTGAGGAAGCCTCCCCTCCTCTTCCTGGATCCACAGCGCCACGTCCAGCTGAATCCTTCCTTTCTTAATGACAGGCTTTTAGCCTCATGTGGAGGAGTCTGGCTGAGGTCTCCCTGCTGTTAAAAATGCCTCTCTGTACAGCCAAAACAAGAAGCATTTAAACATAGTGATTTTTTTTTTTTTTTTTTTTTTTTTTTTTAGCACTGTCCCCCTTGGGAGCTGTTTGATTGGGACTGGTGTGGCAGCGAGGACACCGCAGGCAGTGGGGTATTTTCTGCAAACACCCAACCGTGCCAGGTACCTCCCGAAACAAAGGCGGCTTAAAACCAGTACCAGACCCTGCCAAACAAGGCAGGGAAGAATCATTAGCCAGCAGATGACAGACAGGAAGGGGAAAGGTAAGCAACGAGTCAGAGTGACTCAGGGCACAGACCTCCTGATTGCTCCATCGCACTCAGGTTTTAGTTTTTGCAGCAATTGCAACTTCCCTGCTATTTCCTGGGGGCAGCAGCACACCCAGGACCTTTATGGGGAGCCTGAGGAGATAACACAAGTAGGCACTGCTCAAAAAGGGATTTTAAATACAAGGCAAGCTCAGAAGGTCAGAGGGAAACTGAGGAGCAGATCATACCAAGGGTGGTACTACTGAAACAAAAGAAGATGCTACAAGCATGGGGTCCCAGGAACAAGAAACCCGGTGATGGAGCGCGTTGGTGCATTTTTCTTTTTAGTTCCCACCTCTCCACACACTAACAGCAGGGGCCCCGAGGCTGACAGTATTTTAGGGATGATGTTTTATCAGGTTTACAAACATCCTTAGGATGTCGGGGGCTGGCGCATCTTGTCTGCACTGAAATTCCCCACTAATGCTGCTACTTAAGTTCTTGAGAAAATTCAGCCCCTGTTTCTCAGCATGGAAAGGCTAAAAAATGGGGACGAACAGTCACGACCCAGAGGAGAATTTGGGTTACAGAAAAGAGAGTAACAGGCAATCGTGAGGTGGGCAAGTTGAGGAGGAAGTGGAGGATTTCATCAACATCAGGAAGGAAGAAAGAAGATGGCCTGGCCTCACATGGACAGTGCCGGGCTGGGAACAGCCCTGGCTTCACCTCCTGCAGCATGGCGGAGGCTGCTTCTGCCAACGCCTGCACCTCTAAAACCGAGCAGCACAAAATTGTCCATGTGAGAAAGCCAGCCATGGTACTGAGATCACCTCTGTACCCACACTGCAGCATCCCACTGAAATATTCTGTGCCCGATCACAATTCAGGCATGATAAAGTCATTGCTGTTACGGAGGAAAGCATCGGGGTGAATCAGGTTTTAAGATGTGAAGTCTGGGAAGAGCAAATGATGAGGTTGATTTCGTAAGAAAGATTTTCCTTCGATCATGAAATTTAAAAGTCACAAAACAAAGCCCTTCCTGCAGTGCACACTAGCATGGAGGTATTTAAAAAGAGGAATATAATTTTGGCCTCCTGGTCTCCTCTCCGAGGACCAGCCACAGTCAGATTAGCCTAAACCAATGTGACAGCCGACCTGCCATGAGGTTGGTATCAGCCACAGGCACTCCCCAGGAAAAAGCAGCGAGCTGAAAAATGTAACCCTATGACTAATGATTAAAGGCAGCCTACTTCTCTACATTTCAAGCCAGATGACTCCTAAGAGCAGCAAGCTTTCACCACGTTTCCTTAATATTATGGATTGGCGATGCCCTGCAAAGCATCAAGAACGCGTCTTAGAACCAGGACTTAAGATGCACGTGGAAATTGATTTTTGTGATAGCAAAATGACGGGTGGGGTTTTTAAGTGGACCTTGTATTCAGAGAGGTGGGCAGCCAATTCACTTCTATTATTTCAGGAATGTTTGCCAAGATGTTCCAGAGAAGCCTTGGTATCACTTCCGCTGAGTAAAAGGCTCTGAGGCTGCAATCCCAGAATAAAAAAGCTGGCACTTCTGCTCCACTTTGTTCTTTTTTCTTTATTCACTGATACATTAGCACAATTCACATAGGCACGAAAAAGGCAGCTTGCTGTGAAGAGAGACAACTACATCTTATTGAAATAACTGACCTATTTCTGCTTTTCCTTTCCC
Organism: Aythya fuligula; assembly: GCF_009819795.1. Lineage (NCBI taxonomy): Eukaryota > Metazoa > Chordata > Aves > Anseriformes > Anatidae > Aythya > Aythya fuligula. Next base: position 5,700,763 of record NC_045582.1, on the reverse strand, counting down.
TAACTTATTCAACGAGAAGTTTGGAGTTACAGAAATAGCTGCAATAAGTGTTGAATCATGGGAAAATGCTCTTCCTTGTTTTAAAGGAAGCCTTAAAAACAGGTGCATAAGCAAAAAGACTTTTGCTTACAGAAATGAAAAGTTCAGAAGGGAACACACACTGCCGGACTGTCTCAGGAAGGGGTGATTCCCACTATATTCAGCAATCACATTTTCATTGCAACACCACCTGTTTTTCATTTCAGGGTGTTACGTGACTCCTCAGGAGGACAACACCTATGTGTGCACAGCACAGACATATACACTAAAACGTCTGTCATCGGTTACCCAACCCGGAAACACAGCAAAATCCTGTTGTCTAAAAATCCAGCTTCCTGCTCAGTAGGGTGATCTCTGCTTTGGAAATCACGGTCTGTATCAATTTTACAGCAATATTACCGCCCCATTAGGCGATCCTGGGAGCACATTGCAGAGCTGATGGGAAGGCGAGGCCCAGGGAAGGTGCAAGGGATGCTTCAGCCTGAAGGAGAGGAGTGCTGTGGAGGGTGGAGAGGGGCTGCAGGAGTGCTCGCAGCCAGACTGCAAAGCTGCCGGCGCACTCTGTCTCACTGGAATAAAAACGGGTCTGTTCCAGAGCAGGCTCGGGATGCGAGCTTTAGAGCTGAGACACGTTACTAGGCACAGTAAAATGCTTTTAATTACTGTCTGGCACAGCTCGCGTTCTCAGCTGCAAAAGAATTGATCCTTCTTCCTATCTTCCCATGCAGCGTCGGGTACGGTTTTCACTTAAATGCTATTTCTGTAGATGTGCCTCTTCCCTTCCCACCCCCGACCTGCTGCTTCATGCAGATTGGAGCCGATGCCAGGGGCTGCAATTCCTGGCAGTGCTGTTACACCACTGCCCCGCAGGCAGCCCTCTCCTCGGCCAGGCTCTGCGATGCAGGAAACCAGACCTGGCGGCCTGCGGGGTCTGTGCGGCCTTAGGCTCCGACAGATATCTCTCTGAGTACAGGCAGGTTTGGCAAAAGAGAGTTGTTCTAAGAATAAGACATGCCATCACATTTCCTTAGCTTTGCAGTCTAACAGGGATACTAATCACTTCTTGGGCCTATGGCAAGCATGAAGAATAACTAAAATTCCCATGACAATACTGAATGCTATTTTGGAGGTACCAAACGGTGCTACACTCACCGTGATCATTATCCATATTTCATGCCTCAGTATTTCAGAGTCCATGCTAGGAGAAATCAGCAGATTTACACATGGCACTGAAAAATTTGCTACATCAACCAAATGACTGCAAAGCTAAAGCCATTAACAAATCAAATATCTACAGCTCAAGCATTCAGTATTAATTTACTTTGCTGCAGTCATTCCAGCTGAGCAAAATATCTTCCTCCACCCCAGTTTCTAATCAGCTTCCATCCTCCTCTGGGCTTACCAGAGTTAAATCTCTCACATTGCTCTCTGTGATAAATTGAAAAATTGAGCTGCGAATGGGGAAAAATGAATTGCAAAGCAAATGCTTCCACTAGTAATAGATTAACTCTTTGTTCCAAGGCTATCACATCATTTCAAGAGGCTTCCTATATGTTTTCTCAAGAGCCATTGCAGTGACAAGATAAGATGCCACCACTGTGAAATAATCTCCAGGAAAAGAACCATCCCTCCAGTCCCGAAGGTATGTCTGTGTGTGAGCTGGCTGTAGAGCTCAATGGTAGAATTACCAAAATGGCAAATTAACCTCTCATCTCAATATTAAACCTGCACGAGGACCCTCTTGCACTCATTTTAACCATTTTAAGTACCTTGCACTAACACCACGAACAAAGAATATTCTCCAATGCAATTTAAAACCTGCATCTGAGGATCTTGGCTTTTGCAACAAACTTTTGTGTGCAAACTACAGAGGTAGCTGCTAAGAGCAAATAAGACAAAAAAGATCTTTTTGCGAGATCTGTTCTTGGTCTCGTGAGTCTCTTTTCCTGCACACAGCTGAGCAAAGCAGTCTTCTTCCCCTTTGCAATCCCAGAGCTTCTCCTTTCCAGCTTCAGCAGCTTTAAGCACCGAACACGCTAACAGGAGAACAGCTGACTACATCCAGGCATCCTTTAATTCAGCTTAGGAGCTACAAATATGGAGATAAGTCAGAATGACACGGCGGTCAGATCTCTTCTTAAACTAGGATGTGGGCACCACTAAGCGTGGAAACCAAAATCCCAACATGAAAAGCCAGAGGATCAATGGGAGTGAGCACAGGTGGGATCCCTCAGGGAAAAGCGCCAACGCTCTTCCCAACCTTGTCTGTCCTGGCCCAAATGGCTCCTGTACGGCATTCAGCGCATTGCCTACCTTCATGCCAAGCTGAGGGCTCTGCATCAAACCAATTCTGTGTCACTGGGTGCACTTCCAGAGATCGCAAGTAGGTTGGGTGATCAGAAGAGTCTGCCTGACCTTGAGTTCAGTGAAGGCCCTCCTTAAGTCATGCACGTTTCTCTGGGGCTAAAATCCTGCCACAGACGCTGAGAGCCAACAGGCTTGTTTGGATCGCTCAGAAACAGAGGTCACAGCAAACCTGCTGCTGCCAAGTTCAGCATGGCGTTGCATGATGCCTAACACCAGCTACTTAGTGAGCCAATCTGCACAAACCTGCCTGAAAATGACCAGTCAGCTTACAAATCCACTTCTGTCCTTTTGTGTTAGCCCTGCTTATACGCAGTGAGGTCAAGCTCCCTACACATGTCACCAAGTAGCAGGTCCTGATGCTGGAAGGATATAAAGGCTCCTTTCAGACCTGTGTCTCCCAAAGGTGCCATGCACTTGAGTCTCTTTCAGGAGTATGCATCTTCACATGACACAGATTGAGGGAAAAGCTAGCTACCTTTAAATTGCTGCACATAATTACCTCTGAATTCCTGCAGTACAAGAGAAACAGCTGGAATGACTGGCTGCATGTGTAAACACTTGTGACCAGGAGAAAGCAAGCTGCTGACAGGTAATTAAATGCTCCTGAGCCGGTGTAAACACTTAGGTCACTAATTGGAGCTGCTTCTCACTCTTTAGCTTTTTGTTTCTTTCCCTCCCACAAGGAACTGAGCTGCTGCCAGCAAAAGGTCAGCTCAACACAAGCTTATTAGTTCAGAGTTCTGTCCTTAAAAACAAAACCTTTGCTGTGGTTTTTCAAATCCTCCCTGATCTCCTCTGTGAACCCGCACCCCCTGAACTGAGAGGTGCTGTGGCAAGAAGGGAAGGTGAGAGGCAGCCCTTAGGATGACATGGCTGGGACAGGGGAAGGACCAAAGTCTCAGGACCCAAAGGTGCTGCCTGAGAACGACTAGATTCCCAGCAAGCAAGGCTGCAGTCAGCCCCCGGCAGCCCACCAGCTTTCAAAACTGGATTTTTTGGTATGTTATTGAAATTAAAACCAAGTTCTGATTTTGACTTCATCAAGGCGGTCACTGCTGCGTGCAGAGGCTGAAGCTGCCCTGACAGAGGAGTCCTACAAATATGACACAATCCAGGGCCCTTGTTTTTGTGCAAGTACTTCTGGTGAACACAAGCAGGGGCTGTGAAAACCTGCCTGGTGAGCACAATGCCCTGTGACACCAAACCCATCCAACGGTAACAAGTGCTTCAGTATTTTCATGCCAACCAGCCACACATCCAACTGCTGAGAATTATTATGATTAAGCATTTGTAGATGTGTGAGGAAAAAGCTTACTGTGCCGATTTTGCTCTGTTCCTTGGATAACCACTGCCTAATTACCACATTTTCCCTTACACAGATAAACTGTGCAACTGAACCCCTAAACACGCTAGATCTGCTACAGAGATAACTTCCACTTGAGATAAAGGAGCAAGTGGTACCAGAAGATGATTAACAGCCTAACACGGAAAGTTATCTGGCAACAGCACGACCAGTGACCTACAAATATCCACTGTACGAGGGCCTGGCAGTCCAAGGCTAGTAAGAACAGCTGCTAACAACTGCGTATCGAAGCACATTTAAGAGGTGTATTACATTTCAAAGGCATTCTGGATGAAATTGGGCTGCACAAGCCCCCTTCTGAGACTTCCAGAGACAACATGATGCTTGTGGCAGCCTGCACGACACAGATAGAAAGCACTCACAGAAATGGTGAGAAGGAAAGGCGAGTTACCTCAGCACCCCAGAGCTCTAGCCAGAAGGTAGGCTCTGATGCTCCTGAAATCCAGCCGAGTGCATTTGAGTGAGGACCAAAAAGTATTTGAGGGAAGCCTTGTTTCTAGGAATACCTATTATATTTCACTACCTTCCCTTTCCTCTGGTCCTGCTGAGTTGGCACATGGATCGTCTGTGGTGTTTCTGCACTCCGGGCTGGTCACTTTCCACCCTTTATATTCCCCAAAGAAACATTTGACAGCCAGGCACGCAGCTTCTTCCTGCTTCTGCAAAAATACACACCAACAGAAGGCAGGACAAGGAAACATAACTTGTTCAGAGCCACAAATGAACACAAAACCCTTAACATACACCGCAAAAAGAGAAGCCAGATACCTATTAGAACAGAAAACTTTGGAGCTGGCAGGGTGTTAGTGTGGAGCAGCACAAAGCACTACACCTAAGCTGCAGCAGAGTGCCTGAAGCTGTCACGCAGTGCTCTGCTTATACGGACCTCGAGGTCCACTGTAGTTCCCACTGCCCTTTAACAGCATCTCAGAAGTACGGTGAGGATGCAGTTAATTTGTGCTAGACTACCAGTGACTATTTTGACTGCTGAAAGCATCAGCGTGCTCCTCCTGTTACACCGGGAGCCAGCTTTATGCTTTCTCCTCAAAATCCCCAGCCGGCTGTGCTGACCACGCTCCCGGTCGAGTCTGGCAGGACAACCGGAGTCCCACAGATGTTCAGCTGGGGACAGCAGAACAAACTGCTGGTCTGCCTGCATCGCTCCTCCGCTGGCATGCAGCTGCTCTGCATCCTCTTTTGCAGAGGAAACCGCAACCCAAACCCAGCTCACTAGAGACTCGCATCGCCACATGCTCTGAAGTCAGCTGGCTCTCATCTTTGCAGAATTATGCTACTTGGGGGAAAGCCCTACAGAAACGTGATAGTAACACCTGCTACCACTTCTGACTGTATTACAAACAGGTCACTTCTTTCCAACTTTAGCTTGAGAAGGAAAAGCCAAAGGGCAAGCAACAGGCTGCAGTGTGGCCACGAATGTAACGATGGCTCCAAAGGGGATTTTCCAAAAACTTCCAGTTTAGTTTCTATATGCAAAGGTCAGAGCAGGAAGGAAAAACCCTCTGGTGATTGTGGACTTGTGACAAACCTGAAACCCTTAACAGCACAGTGCTGCATGGTGTCTGTGCTGCCCTGTTCTCTCAGAGCTGCTAGCAAGCCACAGACATCTCGCCAGCCCTTTTCATGCATATTTCATTCACTGGCTACAAGTTATTTTTCCAGCTCAAGAGGACTGAGTGGTTTCTGCCGCCCATCAATACTGTTCGGCTGCCCAGAAATGCTGTTATTGATGTGGCCATGGCTGGATGTGCTCCCGCCACACCCCCAGCCTCCGGCTGACCCAGAAAGCAGGGGTACAGCAGCCAGCTCTGCTCCCAGGGACCGAGTTCAGCCCATCACTATCTGTTCTTCCAGCACTGGCCCCGGACAAACGGACTCAACAAATAGTTTAGGCTGGAGGGGCTTGCTGCAGGTCACCTGCACTGTGCTCTCCATTCAGAGCAGGGCCAACTGGAAAATTAGATCCAATCTCAGGACTAGGCAGCAAGCAAATCCTGATACAGCTGACACATTGGGAAGGATGCTCAGGGCCAACTGTCCACGAACTGCTATGGTCAGCCCTGGCTGAACGCACTGAGGAAGAGGACACTTTGTGGAAAGAAGCCGTTCTCTAACAGCTGCCACTTCACAACCTTCATGGACAAAATGTTTAGCCCACTACAGATGAATTAAAGATTTTCCTCGAGGCTTCTGAAAAGCCACATCAACAGCTTACAAGCTCCACAAACATTAGAGTCAGGATCGGGCAGAAAATCTTTAAAAGCAATATCCCACCTCACATGGGATAGAGGTGCAGCCAGCTACAGGGAGAGCACCTCCCGCATCTCCAGACCTGGCATTTGTGAGCAAATGAAAAGCGGCAGCCTGGAAAATGGGAGCAGTTGATGGATTTACAGCTGTGAAGAGGCAGCCACCACGATGCTCCCCAGAGACAGGTATGTGCCAGGGTGTGCGTCTCCGGAACAGAGTGCGCAGAGGCAAGGCTGCCGTGCGCTTGGCAAAGAGGGACACCCAACTTGCCAAAAAGGGACACCCAGCTAGTTCCAGCCCTGGGGACAGAGCCTTCAGCTTCAGAAAGCCTGGAGAAGGACAGATTGCTGGCTTCTCCCTGCCTGTGAAACTCTAGCCCGGGGGCTGATCACTCAAATGGAGACTCCTTCCTTTCCTTCATGCCTTTATCTCCTCTCTTCATCTGCATGATCCAAAGGAGATGAAAAACAAAGAGGATGAGCTGTCTGCTGCCTGGTTGCGCAAGGACGCAGACAAAAGGGAGAAGAGGGTGCTGTGCTATTTAAAGCTGCCTCCTCCTCAACTCCTATGGGTGGAATTTTACCTCTCTAGTGTTGGCTGCTTTGGAGGAGGGATTTAAGGACTACTTATACAAAAATGATCATTAAAACCTAAATTAAACCTATGCTTAGTCAATATTTTCCATTTCAATTGTTCTCAAAATCCAGAAAAACACATCCAATTTGCCACAGAGATTTACTGCCATTTTTCTACCGTTTTACTAAAACAAAATCAAAAGGCTGGTTTTTAAAATTATAAGGATGCAAAAAGCTCCTTTGACAATAAGCTTGCAGCATGATTCCTTAACTACACAGCATCTAAAGTGACTTCAAATTAAAAGAATTTGAAGCACTGTGATTAGTTTGATTACTAAATCAACAACTTGATTTAGTAAAATCACTGGCAGCTCACAAAGTATTAACAAAAACAATTAACAAGTGTTGGCAGTTTTCAAGTTATATTTACAAACTAAATTCAGACTCTAGTAAATGTAGACAGCTGAAATCCCACCTTCCGTAATGTTTTTAACTTTTCAATCTTTAAATTGGTAAAACAGAAAACAGCGCTTATAATAGCCAGCATATACTTTCAAGGTTAATGCTGGTCACCTGGGCCAAACCGCAGAATGCACTGATGAGAGATGAAAAAGAAATCATGAAGTCAGAAATGCTATCACACAGAAGCCAGTCTGTGTTAGGTCCCAAGAGCAGTGCTGCCTTTGCTGAACTCATTGCTTTGCCAGGTGCATTGGTAAATTGAGTCTGGACAAACACTGTCCAACAAGTTTCCATTTTTTAGGTCAAAAGTGGCTTTTAAGACCCCAAATCAGAGTGTTCCAGCCCATCCCCTTGTGCCATTAGACACAAGCAATGAATGCTTGGATGCCTAGATTTGAAAACTGAGGTCACAAGCCACAGCAGGGAAACAGCACATCAGAAATTATGATAGCTTTAACAAAGCACAACTGGTTCAGTGCTTGCTCTGGTTAAATTTAATGAGTCATTGGGTCTTGATAACGTGGAGACAATACAGCGTGTTCCCCCTTATATAATCTTAAATGTAAACAGATTCTGTGAATAAGAATTTTCAAGGAATAAATGGGCTTCTTGTTAATAAAGTGTCAAGTAACAAGTTGCTGCAGCAATGGTGATGGACTGTTAATGCCTCCTCTGGCTGCTGAAGGAGGACACAGAGCCATGTCAGCTTTTCCCTTTGTACAATTTCCACTCATCCACTTTGTGAGGCAATCCCAGGTGTGTATTTCTACTGCAGAATTAACGCTGAAGCTTTGCACTGGGACCTGCAACAGCTTCACCTGTCTGCGGGCGCTTGCCACAAAACCACACCTTCGTTACCAGGGGAGATCCTGCAGCCTCCTCGGTGCTACCAGGGACACATCCTGTAGCTTTCCTGTGTGGCAGCAAATCTACCTGCCCCAGTTCTTTCCTCCTGAGTTGCTGGGACTCGTCTGTGCCTCTGCAAACCAGGAGCTGAGAGAGGGCTCTCGGCACGCCGGTGGCTCCACTTTGTGCGCTGAGCCAGGAGGCTGCCAGCTCGTGTGGTAGCTCAGTTCAGCTCCGCTTGCTGATCAGAGGTGTGCAAAGAGATGGGGGCTGCAGAAGGGGCAATGCCCAAAGCCAAGTTAACCTTCCTCGGGTGACAAAAGTGACAGCCAGCCAGCTGCTGCGGTGCTACCGCTCCAGCTGGAGCTCCCCACTTGTGCTCTCCACCCAGTGCCGCTGCCTTCAACAGCTGCAGCAGCTGTTTAACCTACGCATAAAGCTATCCTCAAAACCAAGATCTACTCTGAAAAGGGATAATATGGACTATGTGGTTTAACAGCAGCTTGATTTAGTTCAGATACCTTCCTTACCAAGTTAAAATGAAGTAAGGCACGAAGCAAAGTAGGTGTCTATGCAAGGTTTGGCACCGCTCAGGGTGACCTGTTTTCAGGTTCAGTGACAGGATACCCACATAAAGATCATCACTTAAAAGAAGAGAGTATGCAGTTGTTGTCTACCCTGCACAAGGAGCCAAGGGCAGCAAAAAGTCATGAGGGCTTTTGTGGTGGGCTGCTGGGGAGGGCAGGCAGGTGCCATGCACTTTGAATCCTCAAAACCACTCACGCACAAGAGGAAAACCAAAGGACAATTTTTTGGGTTTTATCCCAGCCATGTGTCCTAGACTTCTCTTTTTTGCATGTCAAGGCCAAGTCCCGGCCTGTCCTTCCCAGCACTGCCACAAACACTGCTTGCAGCTGAGCCATGCAGCCTCCACACACCCGCTGTGCGCCCTGCAACAGCCCAAAGGGGCAAACAGCATTTGAGACAGCACCAGTATCGCACATACCTTTGGAAAGCTAAAAATCTTCTAAACAGTGAGTTAATAAGAAAAATATTTGGAAATGTGGATATTATGATTTAAGGAGAAGTAGACATTTTTGGTGTCTGGATGCTGGCAAATTCTCCTTCTATATGAGATCTGCGGTCTCCTGGAAATGCACACCAGCTAGTTTGTTGGCATTGTCAGGGCCAGGCTTCTTTGTACTCAGCAGCAGCCAGCATAAAAAACTCATTGTTCGTGAGTGCTACCCTGGTGTCACTAAAACAAGCAGTGCTTTGCTCACTCTGCCTTGGCTGTCCCGTTTTTTTTCGCCACCATCTCCTTTCCTACCAACTCTGCAGAGTTGTCAGAGAATTGACAGGGCCCAAGCTGGACCTCAGTCCAAATTCAGACGAATAAACCTTGATCTCTGTCAAAGGGTGTTGGAAATGTAATATTTCTGGGGAAGTTCCAAGTTGCTGACTGTTCTCTTGAACAATGGTCCCACTACTGCACAGTGCCTGTTTGGCCTGATGTAAGGGGAATTTTTTGCTGCTTTTTTTTTTTTTTTTTTTTACCTCAAAGCCAAACTCGTCGTAAAGAGCTTGTGGTGGAGCAGGCAGGAGCAGAGGCTTCTGCTGAGGCCCTTGGAAGAGCCCTGGGCGATGGCAGCTGCAGGCACTGCAGCAGTTAACTGCATAGCAAGGAGACAGCTCTTCAGCTGAAGTGACAGCTCTGATGCCAAGGTTATCTCAGTGGTTCATCAGGAGAGAGAGCAAGGGAGCCACAAACATGACAAATATGCAGATTGCTGGTCTCCTGGGACCAGTCCTACCTACAGCCTCTCCCCTGCCTCGGTCTGCTGCTCCAGAGTCAGGCCATCTCCTGAAAGCTTCAAAGATCTTTCCTTTGTCTCTGGCTCTCAGCACACCAATAGGGAGATCTTATCTTAAAGGCCTGTAAAAGCTCCTTCTGAGGTTTTGCCCCAAGGTTCAACAGGGAGATTATCACTGCTTCAGGTCTGTCTGGCACTGTCTTCCTCTTCCATCTGACCTTTTGGCAGCACAGCACGTGGTGCAGACAGTGACATCGGAAGGTTTTGACACTGAAGGACTGAGAAACGAAACAGAAATGTCTAATTTCAGGCACGACCACGGCTGCTGCTCTGACTGCAAGACTTAGTGTCAAAGTTTCTACCACCGCCCCCCAAAACTACACCAAATACTACATATACAGAAATGGTTTTGTCAGTATTCAGAGATAATCAAGCCAGCTTTGAAACCTATCTTCTATAAACCAGTAGAATGACATTATCAAGTGGTAACTGCTGTCTCTTTCTCTGCATTTTAAATCATTCTTGTAGCTCTTCTGAGAAAACATTTCCGGCATTTCATTTCCTATGTTAAATTACAGATGGCAGCTCTGGGTATCACCACTCTAAGTAACGCCTCATTGCTGCGAGTAAATTCTTGGCTTTAGAAATCCTGCTTGTCATAAATATAAACAATTTCCCTGATTACTGTCAGGAGACCTTTTTTTTCTTTTCTTTGCATCCTAAAGTTCCAGGAGCATAATGTGATACAGGTGGATTGGCAGGTTGAAATCACAGACCTAAATGACCTGCCACTGTTTTTCTCCCTAGAGGATTACTAGGGTCTTCCCAAATCACACACCTTCACAGAACTCTCTCTCTTTCTAAAGGTATCAGACCGGATACTGCCTTTATCTTCTCCCAGTGTTGTTGGCTGCATCACTCTGGTTGCATCGTGGTGCACAGCATGTCATTTCAAGCAGCTGGGGTGCAGTTCTGCTTCACTTCCTTTGGCAATCCTGGAGAGCACTTTAGGATTAGAGAGCCCCTGAGAGATTCTCTCTAGGCTCCACAAGCCCGAATTTGGGCAGATTTAAAGTTTCCAAAGAAATCAGCCTTTGAATGAGTCAGGAACCTTTGCACTGGTTTCTTAGGGCATTATCTGTGGTTTAGTTTTTGAAGAGTAAAAGCTTCAGTTGAGGAAGTTCACTGAGACCAAGTAAACTGAGTTTTCTGCTTGGAAGATGGTAACCTTTTAGGGATTTTGTTTTGCACTGTGACCTTGGTGTCTGCAGTCTCTGAATCACCTCAGTACCCCGAACGTAACGCCAACCTTAGCTGCGAGACATGAGCAGCATTCTTCAACCCAATGGCTACAGCAAGCAACACACCCCAGGAGCTGCCTTTTTGTTTTCTTCCATTTTTCTGTAGAGAAGAAATCTGATTATAAATAAATAAACAAACAAACAAACAAACAAACAAACAAACAAACAGCACTTCCAATGAAAGGAATTCAACTTAAAATCAGTATCGTGAAAGCTCAATTCTGAAGCAGCCCAGGAGTCCACAGCTGCAACTCTGGAGGAAAGGGGTCTGGAGAGGATTTAATGACATGCAGCTTCACAGCCAAGCTTACAGCAAGCATTTTTCCAACACAGACGTTTTGCAGGTGGCCCCAACACATTCCTGTTTTCAGGGATAGGACACCAAAGGAATAACTCACAGAGGAAACACCAGAAGTCTAATATTGAAGTATTAGCATATACCTTGAAAAGCAGCAGCAAAAGGAACAGAAAGTCACCAAACCTCATGCTATTCATGGTAGCAGTTTTGTTTTCCTCTTTATTCCTGATTTTCTGGGAAGTTTCTGAAACACAAAAGCTGCACTGACTGTGCTGTCAGGAACAGCATGCCGAGCTCACAGTTCTACCTGGAAGCCTTGCTCTATTTTGATTCGTATTATCCCAAAGATAATGGTTATCTGAGAAATTGGAACATACAAACACTCAGGAGAGAACAAACCACTTCCTAGATATGCCTTTCCTAACAGTGGAGGATTATAAAAGAGAATTTTATGTTATCCCACATTTTTGCTTGGGTTACACCAATTTTGATGGTGACAATTAATGTTTATCATATTAAATGCAGAGAAGCTAATGCCATGTTATGCTTCAGTTCAAACAATTGGCTCAAATTTCAGGAGCCAAGGTTGTTCTATCAGTGTCAACCACGTCGGCTGTGGCTCCCTGGGGAATTACCATGAGGCTATCAGCAATCACCCACATGGGTTTATGTTTCACAACAGAAAGGGAAAAGAAAACATCAGACCTTGATCCAAGCTATGTGGCAAAGCTAACACTGCCAAATCAAATTCAACTTGGGTATCCTGCATGTACTTTTACATGAAACATGAAACACAGCTTGTTTTTCTTTCCAGCAGAAATTAAAAAACAACAGTATAACAAATTTCAGTCTTTTCCTACCTGTTTGACTGAAATTAGCTTGGAGCACCGTACTTCCTGAATCCCCACATGTGGGATTTTGGGGAAGGGGAGAGTATTAACACACTGCCTTAGGGAAGTTCCAGATCCTCTGTTTTGACCAGCTGGCCTCAAGTTGACATCAACAAATGGGCACTCAGTCATTTGCACATAATCGTGCAAGATATTGCTAAGCAAATGTCTAAATGCCCAAGGTAAAATAATCTACTTTGCATTCTTAATCTCTACTCTACTTAAAACTGCCCTTGGCAGGCAACCAAACAGATTTTGGCCATCACTAATAACAACCTTCATCAGATCTTGGGGGTTTACTCAGAGGTGCCACTTTGTGCTAAAATGGGATGACTCATGTTTTTTTTCAGGCACAGGGTAAGCCCCAGCAGCTCATCCCATGTCAAGCACCTCTTCCATGCCAGGAAGGATGTTCTCTAAACCAGCTGGAGTGCACAGGTTTTTTTTGGAAACTATCCAATGCCTGGCACAACTATTATGCAGAGAGAACATGGTGAGGGGGCAGAGGAGAACTTTACCTCTGTCCAAAAAAAGGAGGGGGGAAAAGAAAAGGTGAATGTAGCATAAGCTCAGGCAGCACAGGAGACTTTGCTGGGGAAGCAGCGTCCAACTGAGACATTCCAGAAAGGCTGCTGTGGCTATTTCTTTAGGCAGCCCCGTCCGACCGGCGCTACCTGTACTGTGCCCTGCCACTGTGACACGTGATGAGCTCGGGCTTGCAATTGCAAGTGTTTCAAAGCAGAGTCATGATGCATCTGAAGTGCATCACTTCTCTTCTGACAAACACGCCACCTGCTTTCATCTCAGCACGTAGTTCTGCTTGCCCGTCAAATCAAACACACTACGTTAATTGCGGGGACAGAGACAAGCACCTAGGAAAAACACAGTCCTTTGCCAGGCTGGGAAAACATAGGTGTATCTGTTGTCGGATGGAAAATCATGCAGGCAGACATGGTAACACGAGCAGGAGGAAAAAAGTGTCAGGACAATAAAAACGTGATGTGGACTATATTAAAATATAGTTCAGTTTACACCAAAGCAGCAACTTCCCCTTAGCTGATGCATTAACTAAACATAAATGTGAACAGAGCTCACATTTATTTCTCATCTCAAGCTTCCAGTGATGCGACACAAAGGAAGCCAGTGAACACTCTGTTTTTCCACACAAGATTATTACAAAGGATGAGATGCAATGGAGGCAACACAGGAAATAAAACATTTCCACTGCACAGCCTATAATACAGGCAATAAAAGGAGGAATACTCCCATTGCAAGCTGCTGCTCCCAGTGCTGCTGTGTGTCACAGTGCTGCAGGGGGCTGCTACAAAACCACCCTGCGGTGACACATTATTAAAGCCCTCTGACATTCAACAAGCAGGCTCATTCAAATGTGCAGAAGCTAAACTTTTTGAATGAAATTCTTTTTAGTCTTAGGCCTAAGATTGAGTTCTGAAGTGAAATAAGTCAATTAAATAGACTTCAAAGTATTTATCCTGTCTTTGCCTAAATCACTGTTTTAATAATAGGTTTGTTTGCCAAGACTTTAATAGCTTCAGCAAAAATATCTAAAATGTACAAGATGATATATGTTCTTGTACAAGTCTTACAAAATCCAACCCACCTTCTAATAATAAACTGTTTCAGGCTTTCATTTGCTAAATTGTATGTGTACTTTGGAGAGAGCTTGTCTTGAACCTGCTGCATAATGAAAGATTTCAATAAATCTTGTCAAACCAGACAAACAAAACAAAATTTTAATTTTACTTTTAAATTGCAGTTGAGTGCTCCAGTAGATGTATTTTTTGGTGACTGCCACACAACTAAGGTGGAGGAGTTTGCTTATTTTTAACAAGATAGTGGCATTGTCTTCATGTGTTAAAGCATTTAGTTGTGAGGTGCGCTATAAAAATTTAACCTTTATATACGCAGGAAAAGATTTGTCTCCTCTGCTTTAGCTCTGGTCTGTAGGGGAGAGAAAATATTACAGGAGGGAAAGGGAGAGAAATATTACAGTAATTGGAAACGACACCTTAATCCCTCTGGTAAGGCTCAGCAGGGAGAATCATTCTGTGCATGCTGTATCATGGTGCTGAGCAGACGTACAGCCGAGGCTAAAGCTTGGCAATACTGTCTGTGAAGCAAGATGACTTTGTTTTTTATATCACTCACTATGAAAGAAACATCCAAATTAATTCACGGTACTTCTGAGAAATAGGCTTTTTGGTGCTATTCCCCCATTTCTGTATGGTCTGAAGAGCCTCCATCAACTTGCCGCAGCTGCATATGATGAGGGGGAGTTTTTGGAGCACTGAGTAATTTTCATGTTAAGGGTTTCTCTTCAGCACGCCGTGCTGAAACACACTGTGCTAAAAATAAAAGAAGATGCCCTCCCTGCCAGCCCACGAGAAGGCAGGCGGGCACCTCCACAGCCCTCCTCCTTCTCCTCCACCTCCTCCTCCTCCCGAACAAGCTGCAGGAAGCCTGATGGCAGTCTCTGTGCCGTGGGAGGGGCTGCAGCCACCCCCCGGCTGCCTCTCACCACCAACCGGGGCTTCGTCAGCCCTGCCACTGTGCAGCCCTTCCCATATTATTATGATTATTATTATTTTTAGGATGCAGAACCGAACTCCTCACATCCCCATCATGGTGCTGGCCACAAAGCTGCTGCTGTAGCTATGGCAACGTCCCTGGCTCCGGGGACCGCCGGCCCAATAAGCGCTGTCACCCCAAGTCGAGCAGGGCCAGCCTGTGCTGCCACACAAAGAAATGCCATTTTCCCCCCAATTTGGGGGACCCGTGTGCACATCTGTACTCCCTGCCACTGCTTTCCCCCCTGCCCATCCTTCCCCGCTGGCTCTGGTCCAACTGTTTCCTAGAAAGGCCAGATCGCAAGCCGGCCCTGGCTGTGCAGCAAGGACACTTTGCAAGGCATGGCCTCTCCTTGGCCTCTCCCTGTCCGAGGCCGTGCAGACGATGCAGGAGGATGCTGCCTCCTGCACAAGGGAGATTCAGAAGGCACCAAAGGCGTGCAGCAGCCGCCCGATCCCGCCGGCTGTTTGGAATACTGTATTCCTTTCTGAGGTTTAACCAGCATCATCTGAGCTCTCGTGTTTGCAGAGTAAATAAAAGCTGGCTACAGCATCGTTCTACAACACGGAGATAAAAAGAAAAAACACAGCTTGGATTTGTGTTTACACTTAAGGGTACCTTAATTCATAATAATCTAAATTAAATGGAGTGTGCTGATGACTGCAGTGGAATGCACTGGACATATCAACACGACACCGCAGACAGGGCTCAGGCAGCAAGGACGAGCGCTGTTGCAATGCTCATGCTGAGCAGGAGGCAGAGGCAGGCTGCTCGCAGGGCTGCACCAGCTCCTTCCCGAGCACCGGCACAGCCAAGCTGCTGCCTCCACGCTGAGCTGAGTCAAGGCTGCGAAAGATAATTCAATCCAAAATATTAAGAGCAAATCCCATATGTAAGTTCTGATAACCAGTTGTAATAGGCTGCACCGTTACAAAGACAAGATGTAACTAATATTATGCAGCTTTGCAGATAAAGATCTTTGTCAGTTAAGATTATTAATAGTGTTCAAGTAAATGCTAGCATCTTGTTGACTAGATCTTACGAGCTTGTGATAGTATCATCTCCAGTGTTGGGATCAGTTAAGTTACCGATGCCATATGAGGAGGAAGTAAAACATTTGCATAAACTAAAAATTTTTTATACTTTAATGTGCAAGGATATGAAACTGCAGCACGCCCCCACCGTCACCTTCCTTACCAAGGAAACATCCTCTCTGCTGTATCATTTCTATTTGTGCTCTAAATCACCATGCCTGAGTCATGGCAGAACAGAACAGCCTTTCTTTGCAAAAATATATTTTCCCAACACATGCAGTTACAGAATGTGCTCTGCTCCACAAGCTCCCTGAATATTTTTAATGATGCTAAAAAAAATTAAGAGTTACAATTAAGATGCCCGCAATCATAACTCTTACTTTCTGTGCTACAGTCAGACCTTGACCTCTAATTCCTGCTCTTTAGAGCTAAGCTGACAACATGTAGCAAAACCAAACACAGGATGTGGACACTGTCAGCAGCCTGAAATGAAAACAACACACCACAAGTTTGTCAGACATTTCTCTTTAAAAGCGAATTTGAAAATCTGACACGGCGCAGCTTCAACATGCTGCTTTCCACATGCTGGTGAAAGCCCTTTCC
The DNA here is from genome assembly GCF_009819795.1 of Aythya fuligula. Classification (NCBI taxonomy): domain Eukaryota; kingdom Metazoa; phylum Chordata; class Aves; order Anseriformes; family Anatidae; genus Aythya; species Aythya fuligula. The sequence continues at coordinate 5,684,314 of NC_045582.1, read as the reverse complement.
AAGGCAAACACAGGAGCTGAAAGGCAGCCTGTCAGCAAGGGCAGCGTGTCTCACGCTGACAAACAGCCCCGGCTCCCTGGCTTGTTCTGCATGCAGCTTTTTTTGGCACTCCGCTAAACGCCCATGGGGCCAACCTTGCAGCAAAGCATTGCTCCCAGCATCTGCAGAAATGCTGCAGGCCATTATACTGGAGAATGCTGGCTGCTGTCCTGAAACTCCCCAATATATTTGTGCGTCTCTCCCAGAGGCAGAGGATGCTCTTAAAATGAATACTTAAACGTCTTGAAAGCAAGTGTTTGGTTCTTGGGTCAGTCCATACCACCTTGCTTACTATTCCAGCAACAGATGGAGAGAGCATCCTTTTTCTGATACAGAGGCCTAATGCCATCAGCCATACGATGCAATAGCAGACAAACAGCAGTACTTGAGAGCAGCTCCTTTTTCCAGCCTTATTTATTTTGGTACTGCTTTCCTGATCTTGCTCTTCAGGACAGATGCAGCACCTTGCCTGTGCCCCAGTTCAGGATCTCGCTCGGTCGCATGAAACCCAAGGCTGCCAAATTCAATTCCTTGATTTAGCGGTCCTTCCAAGAGGCTTTCCCAAGCTGCTGCTCCTCTGACAGGCTGTGCTGCTGACTCTTTTCCAAGCTTGCTGAAGAACCTGAGGATTTTAGGATATTAGGGTTTCTCTCCATATCTACTTTATTTCCTCAGATAAAAGGTGTTCCACTAATTTTGTCTCCCCTCCCTCCTCTTATCCACACAGTTTCTTGCTTTATATGAAGACCACATAATACAAAAGAAAAGGAATAAATTTAGCTTGTAAGGTTGCCATATTTTTTTCTATGTTTATCACTGCTGTATTTAATTGCCTGCATCACAAGGATCAAAGACAGATGAAGTGGGAAATTCAGTAGGTAGCAAACAAGCGCCAATATAATTTGATGGCTGACTTTCTGCTTGCTGTTTTATGCTCATTAACCCAATTCCTTTGAACTCAAGTAGGAGATGCAGTTAACACATCATTGGCAACCAACCTCCAGGGATGCCGAGAGGGATAAGAGTCCCGGGAGAGCTGGAGAGAGACGAGCCGGTGATGTCAGAATTTCCCAGCCTACACTCCGGTGAGCAAAGCAAAAATTTGGGAGCGTTGACCCAATGCCTGTCTGCTGACGAGGCTGTTGACACGGGGAGCCATGCACGAGCCCTGTGTCCCAGGCACTTTCCCTCCTGTCTCTGCTTTCCTTAAAAATGAGCTTGCGAATTTAATTAATGGATTTACTGATATTCCATCTCATTAGCTATACAGGGTAAGATCAGCAACAGACCGTTCAGAAATATTTTAAGAACTTAAGTGGCCTTACTGCTCCGCATATCAGATTGAACACAGAGAGCCACGGCCAGGCGCAGCACGCTGTGGTTGTGAATAAAATTCCTCCTATAGTGCTGTCCTCAAGCATGCCCAATGTGAACGGGATGAGTAACAGTGCACAGAGATGAACCAAGCTGATGGTAAAACTGTCCTGCATCTTAGCAACAGAAATGGAATCAGATGGTGGTTTTTACATTCAAGACAGGCAAGTGTCTGTCTTGTTACAAACTCCATTGTCACAGGATGAAAGCTGATTGCAGCTCACTTGATAAGATGAGCGGTCTCAGGGATGCCAGGGGCGAAGGGGCACCAAGGGAGCATGTGGCTGGAAAAGCCTTTTGCCTTTCAACTGTTCTGCAGTAAAAGCTCTTATTGCCCTTTTTGAAATTCATTGCTTGGAAAATCAGCAGACACTACTATGCATAATCACACGTTCATACCTGCGGTCTGAAAACAAGCAAATCTCTTCCAAGTCATTGTTACCATCAGCAGCGACAACACCCGCTGACACCAGCATGCAGAAGGTGTTTCAGCTGACACAGCCAAAGCAATCAAATTCATTAGCAGCAAGGATGCCTCAGAAGCTGCAGAAAGGGCAGCTACACATCAGGAATCTAATTTGCTTCTTTCCTCACCTTCATTTCATCACCTACCACCACTTCATTGGCTTGTTACCTTTGTTTAATAATTTATATAGCCCCTGCTTAAACATTCTGGTGTGCTCTGCTTATGGGAATCTGTGAATATGTGACTTGGGACTTTATGCATATTTAAGGATATTCCAGCCGGGCAAGCACCTTGAAAAAGCGGTTCTGAGGCTGTTGGAAAGGAAACAAGGAGGATGACAGCTTCAGATGAAACAACGAAACAAAGCCCATTAGCCCTCTTTCAACAGTGTCTGGGTAAAAAGCACGGCACGCCTCAAATGAGATGGGGTGGATGCGTCACCCAGGTAGAGCTATGGTTGAAGATCTTTCACTGGCTGGTGACACGATGAAACCCACCTGCATTCACAACCTGTCTAGACACAAAGGAACTCCATTTTAATTAAAGCTATTTAGCTAACCCTGTGCAAACCCCGTGGAGGCATTCAGTTCAGCAAGGCTCAGACTAAATGCAAACTTTCCCAGGAATAGCTGTCAGCCTGAGCTGGTAAGATGCATGAAGTGACTGACACAGCACTGAAAGAATTATTTTTGTATACACACAGCTGTACTGACACAGCATTTTTGGCATGGGGGAGTGAAATGAGATGTTCAAGACAGTTGTCCTCATAGATAAAGGACCCAGAGCACTCAGAGCTGGTCGCCGTCCCCTTCACCATGTCATGTAAATTCTTCACTGAACAGACTTCAGCCTTTCCTCTCCCCTGACATTCACACCTGCTTCCTCTCAGCCATCTAAAATCCTAGCCTGGGTGCCCAGGTCCCCAGCTCAGGCCAGACCACATGCTCTGTGAAATGGAGACAAGCATGCTGTGAGTGAGGGTATGTAGGAAGGAGACACAAACACAGGCAGCGACCCAAGGCCTCATCGCCCAGAATTCAGTTTGACCCAGCACAATTCACCATGAGGTTACCCAGGTAAGAGCAAAGAAGAAGGGTTCTCAGGGCTCGCTCAGGCAGCTACAATTAGGCTGGTAGAGGATGAGGCTGGAAGCGGCGCTTTGGGGCAGAGATTCTGCTTGGGAGGAAGCTGACATTTTGTAAGCATGTAGGAAAGTAAAGGACTTTCCCCTGAAAGTTTACAGTTAAAAAACCCTCCTGGTAAAAACTACAGAGCTGTTGTATACTTAACCTTTTCCTTTCCAAACTTGTCTCTGCTGACGTTTGATATTTGAGAGTGAAAGAGGAAATACAGGTCTGTCTTTTCAAAAGCAGCACTCATCTCAGCCCGGTTACCTCTGCTGGCACAATCACACCGCCTGTCCATCTGTCAGTCCCCACTCTGTCCCACGGCTGACAGACAGAAGACTAATACACAAGTTAATTTTTCACTTAACTGCCAGAGATATCCAAAATAAATACCTCGCTGATGGAAAGGCAAGCCAAACTCAGCCTTTCCACGTCCCTTTTGCTGGCTGCAATTAAGTGGGTGCCTGCAGATCTCTGGAACTTGCCCTGGCAATGCTGTGGGAGGATGGACAGAGAAGAGGAAACAGCTGATGTGCCAGCAGTGGTGGTACTTCAGACAAAGAGGACCTGGTTCTTGGGCAACCTGGTTTTATCTGCTCCACTGCTGCTAGAGAGCCCACTGAGAGTGATGGGTGCTCCCGTTAAAAAGTACAGCTTCCAGAGGGAAAACACTAATGCAACGTTAACCTGTAATGTGTCTTTTTCAGGTTTATGTCCTATAACTCCTTCTTTCCTTACTGTTCACAAACCACCTCTGCCCCAGGACTGAAGTTGGTTTGGTTCTGGGTTAAAAAGTTCAAAGGTTAGAAGTTAATTCAAGACCAAGCATCCACCAGTGCTCCCAGCATAGCCAAGCACCCCAGTCCACCTCCTAGCTCACTTGGCTGGCTGCTGGGTTCAGCATATCCCTATCCAGGGGGCTGTCCCAGAGCAGCTCAGTAACCTCCCCTCCCCTGTAAAAACAACAAAGTAAAACATGGGCAGATCAAAGTGCAGAAATTGTGCTAGAGCAGTCAATTATCTTGGGTTTTGCTGCAGGAGCTCTTGCACCCAGGCTAGGCAAGTGCAAATGTTCAGACCCTGGTGCCAACTACCTTAGTAAGCTATATGACTTCCACAAATACTTTTACATTCCTCCTTAAGACAAAGGCTTGAAGCTGATTTGCACACACAGGAAGAAAAATGCTGGTTGCATTCTAACACTGCACTAGACAGAGCACTGTTGACCAGTATTTCCTAAGAATTTCCTTCCAATCTGCAATAAAATTTGCATCGAGCTAAATTTGTCTGAATTCTTCAACCAAACCCAAAGCTTACCAGGGAACAATCCCCTGCAAACAGAGCATCCCTTAGAAGCTAGGTTGAGAGACATACAGCTTTTATCTCCAAGTCTTCCAAAATAGAAACTGACCTAAAAAACAGGTCAGTGCTGGCCATCCTGCCATTTCAGACACTGTATTTAACAATACAAGCACACAACAAAGTGAACACACTGCTGTTAACTATACTACAAGATGTGTGATCATAACTGACATTCATCTTGCATGAGCAGCCAACCCTCCACAAGGAATCCAGAGTCCCAGGGAGTTTACAAACACTGAGCGATCAGCACCAACTCCCTGTCGGTTCAATATCAGTCACTAATTTTGCTATCTTTCTCAACACAAATATGATCAAAGCATGCCTCTAAGCCCAGGGACAGGATTAATGGTCCAAATGCAAGTCCAGCAGCAAAGCCCCCAGGCTTTCTGGCGCACCCACTGACCACCAGCAGCTCAAGCACCTGCATTTACAGCTACCTGGCCCTGAAGAGGAAATGCTGGAGGCATACAGGAACACCCGGCATTGAAACATCTTCAAGGCCACACATCTCTGGCCGCCTTACAAGTGGCTCCATTCCCCATCCTCCCTCTGATTCACATTATTGTGCTGAAGTACTGCATGCTGAGCAAAGACCAGCAAGGTTGCTAAGAGAAGCAGACCTGGTGTTTGAAACGTGCTCATGGAGAAGAAACAGCTCAGGCCTCCCAGTCACAGCTGAGAGAGGTGGTAATAGAATTTTGGGTGTAACCTCAAAATAATCAATCACACTGGATACTTCAAATTTTATAAAAACACACACCTCTGCATGTCCCTAAGCTGGCGCTTCAGCATGTCCTGCTCCTGCACACATGGAGGCTTCACAGTGCCCTTCAATCCCCATCTCTCCCTGCCCCAGTTCCCCCACAGGTCCCAGTGGCTGGGTGCTACTGGCAGCCCATGGAGTGGATTTTCCTGCTGGGCTGCAAGCAGCAGCAGACTTCTGGGGTGGCAGCTTCCACGCAAGCAACTCTTTTCAGTTTCATACACATGTGAAAAGCAAAGCTGAAGCCCCCAGTACAGAGAGGAGTCATCAGCACTGATCACTCAATCATTCGCAGTGCAATTACTCAGCCACTCAACCCACAGCTGCAGGAGCTGTCTTCACACCGGTGGGAGATCCTGACACGTTATTCCCTGTCAGGCATGACGTGACACATCCCCAGCATCCACTGTTTGCAATAGCATATGCTAGCGCAGCGTGTGGTGAGGCTGAGCACTTCAGGCCCACTAAGGTATCAGGACTGGACTCGCTGAAGCTTTCTGCTAAGCGAACTCCCTCCAAGCTGATTGTTCTGCCATGGTCTGAGCTCAGCCACATACACCCTCCTCCTTCGTCTTACCATTCATGGTTTCTCCTAGCTGACTTGCAAGATACAGTACTAGTGGAACTGTAGGCGAGGTACAAGAAGACTCTTAGCATTCAAAACTCTTCATGTAAATCCTGATTGTAAAGCAAATTAATTCCAGTCTGAGCCAAACTCAACCAGCAGCTGGGCAAACACATATGCCTCCAAACTGCAAGCATACAACTTAAGCAAATATAAGTAGCTGATGAATGCTTAGGGTAATCGCATCCTTACCCCATTTCCTCCAAAGTAGTATCAGTTAAAACCAGTGGAGACATTTCCTGCTCAGATTTCAAGATGAATGGTGGAGTTAATTTCCTAGCACAGGCATCTACTGCTACTTCAGAGACCTTGGGGCAAGTCCCTTGCCCCAAGATGCCACTGCAGAAAGGCACAAGTCTAAGGCCCTGTGTCCGACCACCAACTCCATGCAGATTTCTGACACACCGCCAGGCATTTAAAGACAGCGCTGAACACCTATGCTTGGGCAAATGAATTCCACTCCGGTCTACTAGTTCAATCTACTTCAAAGCTCCGTTTAATGCCTGAGTCAAGGCACGAAAACATGCGCTGCAGTGATCTCCAACTTATGTTGGCTAATTCCGGAAAATGTTAAGATCCTCTATAGTATCACCCAAAAAACGACACTCTCAGCAAAGCACAATGGAACACCTGCTGGCTGTTGATGTGACATATCTACGATGATTAAGTGTTTTACTCACCAGTGTTTCCCTCTTCAAAAGTTCCTGGGAAGAAGTGTGACTCTGGATTTGGAAGCTAACACCAAGACCACCAAGTGCCAGAGTGCCTAACCCACCTGTGGCCAGCAAGTTTGCAATTCCAGGGCCACTGGGTTCAGGCACTAAAGATACTTCCTTTGCCCTTTCCTACATAAAAAAAAAATATATAAAAAAAAATCCATTCAGATGCTGTAATGTCCTGTACATGGCTCGAGGGCACCCTGAAAGCATCTTTTGCGCTTCCATTGAGACTGTGAAGTATGAGTGCAGGAATGCACTACAGCCTGCTCTCCTAAATAAATACTCCTAAATAAATACTGTCCCTGCCTCTCGCGCCCAGATTTACATTTCCATGCTTCCCCTTACCACACCGTGAAACTTCTTTTTCCTGTTGGGTTGAGCAAGCAGCAAGGCAGCAGCTCCCACCAGGATGGAGGGCAGCCGAAACATCTCTGCGCAGCAAAAGGCAGGAGATCAGAGTTTGTCTCTTTAATCAAAATGAGTGATAGTCATGAAACTTACAGAGAATGATCTTTGCTACCTCTCTTCCTCACTGTCAAATCTGAGGATGCAGCAGCCACATAAAACCATGTTTCCCTGGGAAACCAAGCTAAAAATAGCCAGGCTGGCTGGCTCTGGAGACTGGTCTGGAGATTTTAAAATTGCAGTTAGAACGAGATATTACCCTGGGTTAAGTATCCGGATTACTGATGCTGAATGCTAAAGATCCCAGTGTGAAGCCTTGCTGTCCCACCTACCACAGGGTCACTCTGAAGAAGGCCGACCTTCTTCCCGAGCACAGGGAGGAGCTCGCTCGGCCTTCACGAGGCCGTGGGGGGACCAGGCCTGTGGCAGGCAGCCTCTGGTCCGGGCTCCCTGGTTTGGAAACACCTTCAGCCTGGGCTCAGCTTCCAGCACATGGACAGCACAGAAGTGCAGGCTGAAGCCAGCCACAAGCCCCCTAACCCAGCCCAAATCCACGGTGACTGAGCACTGCTCCAGGGGCATCAGCTGAGGTCCTGTGTGATTCACCATGGCTGGTGTGACCGTCCTCTGGCACCTTCATGAGATCCTGGTCCGTGGGACCAGGGCTGGGGGCTGCTGGGGACCGAGGAGTATGACAGGAGCTTGAGTGCTTCTGGCTGCTCTGTGTTTTTCCATCACAAAGATGTCAATGAAACATTGCACGCTGTCAAAGTGATCTACGCAAATACGAATACGACATATTTCTGTTAGAAGGAATGCCCCCCCCCCGCCTCGAGGCCCAGCTGCAAACCAAGCATTTCTGGAAGGGAGATGACACCCAGAAGGGCACAGGGCAAGGATGAAGCCATCTCTATAAATCATCCCTGGCCTGCCCCAAGAGAGCGCCCCGCAGCTATCCAGATGGGGTGCCAGAGAAGGAAGAACACTTTCCTCCTTGCCAGTATCAGCTCATCATCTGAGTTCACACCAGGAAAAGCAAGAAGGGGAAAAGCAATCCTTTGTGCATTTAATTCAGAATCTAATTACCTTGTATAAATTAGTTAGCCAAGGTTTCCACCTAAGATTTAACACATAATAGCCTATGAATCACATCTCTGTTACATGATATATTGTGCCATTTATATGTAAAAATGCTTTATACAAGACACCCTGTGGACTAGGGATATTAATTTATAACACAGTCTCTGGAAGATTAAGTGAAATTAAAGAAGATAAGGAGATAAGACATTTCTGCTGATCAATGCGTCTTAATGAGGAACATGCTCTATGTGCATTTTAAGGTGAAACCAGCCATCAGAGTCTGTACAGCCATAAGGTCAGTTGTCCTATATGAAGGACAACTATGAATCCTATATGTATATATATGAATCCTATATGAATCCTATATGTATATTGTCCTATATACATTAAAAGCTCACTGATTGCAACAAAGATTTTCCTATCAACAACACTGAAGCTTTTACCTTCTGCATGTTTTGTCTGCTGCTTGTACTGTACACTTTTAAATACTCTGCTTAATCTGCCCAGATTAACTCATGTGGATACTGACCCAGGCAAACACTATTCCTCTCTCTGCAGTCTTTATTTTCCTCCTCCCACAGTGACCCACGTCTCGTGGCAAGAACTTTTCCACCAGCTGTTCCATTCAATCCCTGTTTAGTTCCTGCCAGTTTACGAGCACCCCATGTAAGAGTGACAAGGATCACGCCGTGACTGAAAACAGGCACATGCACCCTAATTTCCCTAATGAGGCAGTGGCACCCACTCCAAATGCTTTTAGCTCACTTTATAAAGAGCGCTAATCACGCAATTTATTCCACCCAAAGGACAGTGCACAACAGCCACAGGCAGGGGCTGACTAAGAAGTTGCACTGAGGGATGAGGTTCCTCCTCCTGAATCAGCAGTCTGCATCTCCAGCAGCATGAAACTGTTTTCATGTTTATGCTGTCCCTACCAGCTCCTCCTCACTACTTAAAAGAGAACAAAACATTACTTACAGTCTAATTTTAAGCTAGTGTCCTGGAGCCAGAAACTGAATTAATTTCCATAGATACTGAGTGATTTTACCAGTACAGTGGAGCTAATTACCTCCTCTCCCCCCATCTCCATTATTACTGTCACCTCCTGTAGGGACAGCACAGAAGCAACATCCTAGCCGTATGAATGCAGCACGCAGCAGTGACCCAGAACTGTCTGGAAGAAGACGGTGAATGCTCCCTTAGCATTTCATACATGCCAGACATGAAAATACATGAAAATAAACCCTAATGTAAAAGACTCTCAAACTTCTGGACTCAAAAAAACTTGAGAAAACAAACTTCTTGCAGTCCAAATAATTCTTATTTTATTGTATATGCCTAAAGACAATGCGGCTTAGCTCCAATAATGCAAAGGTGCCAGGTGCCAACAGATGCAGAAGCCACCCAGTGGTAACTTCATGTTGTGTCTTTATGCATCTGCTTAGAAATTCCATTTTGATTAAAGATAAGGGAATTTAGACTGGCATGAAAACATGGCATACCAGGTATAAAAATTGAACTTACTAGAAATTAGTGCTTTAGGTATGATTCCTTGTACACGTGTTTCAACAGATGTCCGTATCATCCTGTTGATATCCTTTGTAATGGTAGGATCAATTTATCCATAGCACATATGCATTCAGTTGCGAGCATCCAAAAGACAGTTTAATCACAGTATCCACAAAGACATGAGCACATGTCAAGACAACTGTGTTCCTTCTAGCAACACTGGCCTGATGTGTGGGTGAGCAAATACCCAGGAGCATGCAAGTCTTTCTCTAAAAGAATGTGTACAGAGGAAAAACTAGGAAAAAGAAAACTCAAGAGGTGCAATATGCACCATGCTGGTGTCATTTCAACTTTCTACCCTGGACTGCAAACCTGAATACAATAGCCCCATCAAATACACTGGAGTGAATATAAAGCATTTATTGAACAATCACCTCTGTTGGATCATTTTCACCAGAAAAAAATGATGCTCAACACAGGCCTTTAACAGCACTGCTTAGGCTCTCCAGGATAGAAGCTAGAAGCCTAATTTTCCTCAAAAATGAAAAGATTAAGGCATCCTGCGATGTAATGGCATCTCTTCAAACAACAACACTGCCTGCAAGCAGAACACAAAGGCTTCTGAGCAGGGAGACCAAAGATGGGAATAATACATCACAAATAAAAAAAGAAAAATCTAAATGATGCAATAAAAACATTTCTTTTCATAAACTACTGTTAAACAAATGTGGGCCCATATTTTGCATTCATTATCATTCCGCTAGCAATTCCTTAGAGATTGCAAGCCAGCCAGCCTTTTAGTGCACACACTAAAAGAGATGAGGAAAGAGGATTTTAAGTAGGTCAGCAGTAAATATGATCAAGATGGATCTTTTTTTTTGTTGTTTTTGTTTGCTGTCAGCCACTGGAGTCCTTATTTGAGAGAAACGCTAGTGCTGGGAGTAAACAGTTCTCAGAGGAGCAAGATGGGCATCACATTTAGAGAAAAATGTGTGTCTGTTACCTTTCTGAAACAAACCTTTTACCTCTGCCATAGGCAAAGCTTGTGACATGAGCTTGCTAGCAGAGCTGTATGACGAGCACCGCTAGGACTCGCCAGGCACAGCAGCTGCTTGCTCTGCCTTGTGGAAATGGTTATGTAGAGGTCTGCTGATGAGGAATATGGGGAAATGTAGCTTGGGATTCTATGCCAAGGGGATTTTAATGGAATTACAGCATTATTGTCTTCTCTTTCTAATTTCCTTTCCCACCCTTGGATTTCTTGAGCTAGGGAAATCAACCTCAAAAGATCCCCCTCCCACCTTGCTGAATAGTGTGTTTGGAGAAAAAACAAAACAAAACAACAAAGAAGGTTTGGGAAAAAAACAAAACCAAACGGTCCCTTTGTTCCATGAGCTCTGGGGATCACTGTGTGCTTGCGTAAGGGTGGGACAGAAGAGGGATGGGACAAGGAGAGGCAGGATGCCCGGGAGAGCAGCTGCCTCCTACCATGCCCCCCTGCTGCTGTGCTGGGAAGCCAAGGCCAGCCGCAAATGGAGGGATGTGCCAAGCCCAGAAGAATAGCTTCACCGTGTGGATAGAGGCCCAAACTGCAGCGGATGCTCAAACCCTCTAAGAGGATGACAACCCATCATCTACCATTTCCTGAAAGCCTTCATGGCAGAGTGCTCTGTGGTGCTCTCGTGCTGGAATCCAGGTGTGGAGCGCTGGCTCCAAGATGCTTTTCTCCTGCTGCGTGCAGCACAGGACCCCACTGGTTTCAGAGCAGGAACAGCCCTGCAAGCTGCTCAGGTCCCGTGTTTGTACAGCACTTTCCCCTCTGGCGTGGAGCACTGCCAGTCTGCAGGGACTGACTGGCACTGGTGCCATGCAGCAAGAGAGGGAGCATGGAGAGGGCAGAAAAAGGAAAAATACAACTAACAGCTTAAACCAGTGCAAGACATTCCCAAATATTCAATAAAAACTGGATTGTGGCTGCATGAACAGGAAGAAGAGAATAGTTTGGTTTCATTTTCAGATGCGGAGACATGTAATGCTATTTCAAATTGCAGTTTACATCCCACTCAGCTCTGCCTTAACAAAACAAACTAGCATGTAGTTTCTAAAGCTTAATTGTTTAGTAGTCTGAGAGCAGACGGTGCTAGCTTTCTCAGGGTCCTCAGGGATGTGAGCAGAGATGGACATTGCAGAAAATGACTCTCCAATATAGTGGCTTAGAAAGTTTTAGCATTTCAGGAGTTTCCTGGTCCTGGCTGAGTACCTGGCTGTTGACCATGCCCATTGTGTACTTGTAGCTCATTCCACCTCATCTTTCCTCATCAGTGGAAAAAAAAAAAAAAAAAAAAAGCCAATGAAAACAGAAACTTGCCCACCTTAGAGGCAGAGTGCAACATCTGACATGATCAGAAGGTGGAAGCAGTAGGTGCTGTTTGGGCTTTCCTTGATTCAGTTTTGTCTCATTTACCTTTCGGCACTGAAGCAGCCAAATGAAGTCCCTGACGAAAACCAGCTGTAACAGAAGAGCATAAGCACGCCCTCATCCCCAGCTCAAGCTGCACACTGCAGAGAGGGCAGATCTTTGGAAGCAAAACCTCTCCTGCCTAGCGGTACATGGGCACATGGGTAACGAGCCCATCACATCAAGTGCATTTTGCCAACTATTTATCAAACCACCGAGTGTCATTTGAAGAAAATGGCTCATTGTTTTTCTCTCCGTAATAGCTGTCCACTGAAGGCTGCGGAGATGCTGAAGGCATGTATAATCGCAGCCGCTCCCATTTAGCTCCCAGGAAAAGGCAGGTCAAGCTGAAGTACCCAAAGGACACCACGGAGCCTCGTCAGCAGGCAGCTATGGCACAATTTGGCTCTAGCAGGGCAGTAGGGTAAGTACTGGAGCCCCTGACCAATGCTTTAAATAACAGAATGGTTACGGCAGACATTTCTTGCAGCAGTTCAAACACCACCATTTGGGTTTGAACTCATTTAGTTCTTCCAAAGAAAAGCAGCTGTTGTGCTGTGATCGTCTGCAGTCTCTCCCCACATACATCTCTCAGAGTACTTGATGTTCTGCCTTTTTTCAAAAAAAAAAAAAACAACACAGGTTTTAAGGCAAAACAGCATATCACTTTGATCATTTCCAGGCTTCAGAGCTCTAACTATGATGTGCCCCATTAGCCTGGTACCAGCAGCACATTTTAAGGCTAGATTCTTTAAGGTGACATTTGATAATGTGGATTTTGTTTCAAGCATCCCTAAGTGTTATGACTGCCCCCACTGCAGCATGGTGCAGAAATCAGGGACAATACAGCTCATGTCAGTGTTGTCCTCTGGAGCTTGTGATACACAAAGGCACAATCCAGCAACCCCATCTGGGGACAGAAATGCCTGAGTTCCAGCTGAGCAATGGGTTCAGAGCCACTGGACAGAGATTTATCCCAACTTCAGCTCTCTTGGGATGTGCAGTATCCCCCACAAAGGGGCTCCTGGGGATTCATGCCCTGCAAGACCTTCACATGAGCTCCTGGGGACTTATGCATGCTTTGAAGTTGCCTCCCGCCCCAAACAAGCACACTGATACGCAGCACATGCTAGATTCCATTGGAAGTTGATGAAGAGCAATGGAAAGCCACAGTAATGAACACTGCTGAAGGAGACACTCTTTGTGCAGCCCTACACCTTGTTCTGCTCCCTGTGGGGTGCCAGAGATAGCACCTCGGAAAGGAAGAAATTCTGCTTTCTAAGAGACAAAGCCAGATGTTTTCTTCTCAGAGCCTGTCCTCAGCACTGCTGTATAACACACCAAATTACTGCATCACCAAGGGACAAGCCCTCTAGGGCACGATCCAGTCATCCAAGGCCATCTTCCCTAGAGTAAAGGCACCTGCTGGGATGCAAGAGCCCTCGGAGCAAGAGACCCCATCCATCAGTCCTTCACCATGCGAGAGATCACCCATCAGCATAGCTACAGGCACTGGAGGCTCTGGAACTGGGTACAAAATGTAGAATGGGGATTCCACACCAGGTCTCTCCTTTCCTTTATTTCTCTAGCCTTCCTACTTAATTTAAAATCAAACCATACTACTTGGACAGTAAATTATTCCATGTAACGACTGAGCGACAGACAGGATCAAACAGTTTCATTCTTATAAGGAAATTTACCTCGGATCATTCCTGACACCTCTCTTTTGAAAAGCGGAGAAAAAAAGCAGTGTTTAAGCAATGGCAAATCAAAACTGATTTAGGGATCTGAAGGACTGAAATGAAGCCAACACATTAAAACTAACCGCAGAATTTATCATAACTACACTTATGCAAATCTTTTTGATATTACATAAAAACCAACACTGCATTATTTTTAGGAATTTGGCACACTAGACTAGAGCCATGGACAAAACATGCGAGCACATATTTCTCTCAGATATTAGAGTAAGAAACACAGCAGCAGAATTACAAGCTGGAAAGGGAAAATTTATAAAGAGAGCAATACGCTGAGCGCAATATATTAAGTAGATATACTTCAATTTCATACTGTAAATTTGATCCCACAGACTGTACTGTCTTTTTCCAGCCTGCTTTTTAACATGAGCTGTAAAACTTCAGCTCAGATGACAAGTCCTGAATTCATTCTAAAAGGAAAAAATAAAAACTGTAAAGTTTGTCAAGAATCAAAAGGTGATTCTTTGGGGGTTAGTTTGTTGTTGGCCAAGTCAGGTTAGTACAGCCACATTAAATTAAAAATTTACTTGACCCTATCTTTAGGAAAAATTGTTGGGACCCAGTATTTTACCAAATTTTAGCCTCCATTTAAAAATTAAGTTCCTTAGACATTTTCAAAAATATCAAGTACCAAGCTAGGTTTCTTTACCACATCCAGATTTTATCAGACAGATGCTTCACACTTTCTAGAGAACAAAACAAAACCAACCTTCTACCCATAAATATGTAGTTATGCACAAAAGTCACTAATTACTTTTGAAAGCAGTCTCAGAAACAGGGCACCTTTTTGAGAATAATTCAAATACTGAGTTCACAGGATGAAATGCTCTGGGTGATAGATAAATAGAAAGAAAACAAGTTTAAAGGAGAAATTTTTGGCTCTGCCAAAGATGCTATGAAGTAGGAAACTGGAAGGAAAATTTCATTAATATGTACTGTTACAATACTTTATTTAATACAAGAATGTGAAAAAGAACAGAAACTATCCTGATGAATTTGATCAAATATCTAAAGAATTCAAGAGAAAATGCACATATTTCCCCTTTGTTTCAAACATTAAACTAGGAAGTCTATTTTAATATTTTTCCACTCCTTTAAAAATATAAAACCCTTGAAAACAATTTTTGTCCTTACCCTCACAAAAACATCTTTTTTGATATTTAGCAGATCTCTCAGAAGTTGAAGGAGTGCAGTTAAAAGGCAAAACTGTCCAGAAGCTTGGGTCTAGATTTGCTGCTCCACAGAGCTGATGAACTCAGCACCTTTAATCAGAAATATTGAGACTACACAGAGGAAAACTACCCCATAAGTGACTCGCTGTAAACAGACGGCAAACACATCAACTTATGCTGATATTTAAGCATCACCTATGAGACATTTTTAATCTCCAAAGGCTTGTAACTAGCAGCTCCTGGATGCTGGCAACCCCAATGTGGTCAGTCAGCAGTAGCACCCCACCTAACGGGGAGGAAACAGGTTAAACATTTGGCCGAGATGCCACAGCAAGTGCAAGAGCAGGCACAGGGATGTGAGTGAGTCTGAAGTTCTGTGTTTAGAACAAAAATACATCTGTATTCATTCTGAGTCCAAATCTGCATTTTTTGAAAACAGATAAGTAAAACATGCTCAGCTCAGTCTAGTTACAGCAGACTACAAACTACAAGGGGAGTGTACAAGATTACTTCTCTTGTAGCTTGTTTTCAAACGTAGTGTCCCTTTGCTTAAGCACAAGGCAGATGGCATGAATTACAACCCCTCCCCAAATAAAACAAAAATATAAAAGTTTTATATGCCTGAGATTTGTGGAGCGGGGAGGTTCCCAGCATGCAGGCCGGCGGATGCCAGGACAGCTGCTCGGGGCAGATGGGTCCTTTGACAGCTTGATAATACGGACTTGCTGGTGAAACTAAGCCCTGGTAGGGACAGCCAACGTGGGGCCATCTGTTTACTGGAGAGGAAAGGCTCTTGGAACAGCAGGTAGCCAATGCTTTGGTTGAGAATTAAACCAACAGCAAGATCAACAGTATTTACAACCTTTACTTGTGCAGCTACATACATACAGCTGGCAGCGCAACTCTTCCACGTCAGGCTGCTCCTGCGCAACGCTGTAGCACTGCGCTCAGCTTCGAGATGTGACCTGGGATTTTTGCACGGTGTGCACCACCAATGGCTTTTTAGAAGATAATTTCTGCTCATGTCTGTTTGTTAATGCCAGGCAAGGGAATGGTTTGCTTCAAACCTTCAGAGTCTTGGATGAGTACCAAGCGTTGTAGTTTAAGACTGAAAGTAATATGGTCAGAAGGTGTACAAATTGATACACTGAACACAGCAGAAAACCAATAAGGACTCTTTTTTTTTTTTTTTTTTTTTTTGTAAGATGAAACATTCCCATTCAGCTGTTCACATAATGATACCTTCTCTGGGGAAAATCCACAACACAGCAGCAAAAATGAAGCTCAGTTGGGAAGGCTGGTGCGCTAGCAGGAGAATGAAGAAACTCTGCAATGCTGCACCATGATTACTGCTCAGCAGTGATTTCTTTAATCATTTCTATATTCTGATCATCAATTTCTCAAGGACAGTAGGGATCTGGACATAGCCCCATAAAAGGGCAGAGAAAATGTTAAGTGCTCTGAAATATTATAATGTTCACATTTGGCAGCATGGTGGCTTCTATAACACCTAGACAGGAGGAGGATGGGTTTGAATTTTCTATTCTAGGACATACAAAGCTTCTAGGACACACAGCTTCTGATAATCTAAATGTTCTTTTTTTTTTTTTTTCTTCCCCAGAACACAAATAATCCTTTCAGTTTCATCGTACTGCCATAGACAGTCCAAGAAGAGAAAGGATTAATCTTTTTTAACCCAGTGCATCCACTAGCTGGGGATGAGGAATGAACTGTGTACCTCAAATAACACTTTTGAAAATATTGCTAATAAGACCAAACATCATTAGTTAATGACATATCAAACTAGTATGATGGGCTGGAGAGGAACTTTGGGTCACTGAGGTATTGTTTTTATCGGAATTATGGTTACAGAAAAAAAAAAAAAAAAAAAAGGTTCTAAATTTTTGAAGTAATCAATGATTATTTATCTATTTATTTTATGTACCCTGAAGAACATTTCCTCAATAACCTCTACACAAAACAACTTCAGAAAACACCAAGCAACCAAACACTGAAATTCCATCTCCTTCAAAGAACATCAAGCTCCAATAACTTCTGTCTACCAAGATCTCCATCCAGTCCAGGAGGACCCTGAACTCCTGCCTGGCGCTTTAGCATCTAGGTGCTCTTTACAAAGCAGACAGTATCACAGTTATCTTCTACTGGCATCTGTGTGCAACTTGAATGTGTTTCAGCCACAGCAGTGTTCTTTCCAGTGAATTTCAGAGAGAATTTGTGTTGTCAGTGGGAGTAGGACTTGGGAAGGAAAAGCTGACCAGTAAAACTCATTACACTCAATGGAATATCATAAAATATAATAAATTGCTACTATTATGTTATCAGACAAAAGAATTGACTTTTACATTTAGAGGTCAAGTATGCAAATAAAGGACTCAAAATTTTGCAGCAGAGATTAAACTCAGCCTCTTGAGAGCCCAATCCCCTCTCCAGAGCTCACTTTATTCTCAACATAAATCCAGGACTGCAGGAGACAAAGTTATTTGCACTGTGCCAGGAACATATTGAGAAGTATAACAAAAGGCTACTTTTTCCACCAGGATGTGAGACAGGGAAAGCTTCCCTGGTCAGGGGGTTCAGGACCCATGTCAGAGACAGTGAATGAGCTCTGCTCCAGCAACAGCATCAGGAAGATGAGTTTTAAGAAAGGAAACAATCCTCTTCCAACTACCTTAATGAGTTCCCTTCCAGGAGGGCAGTTCTCTAGATAAACTCAGTAGCATCAATAGCTGAAGAAAACTTTTCCAAATAATACAAAATTTAAAAAGAGAACATTAAGAGTTCATCGTGGTGATAGAACTCTTCTTATTCATGCCTTGAAGCCACCAAAGCAACAAATCTTTCATCTACACAATGTATTCTCCAAAGAAAAACTGTCATTTCTTAATCCCAGTTACAATTGTGTGGTTAACAAACCTGCACAGGAATTACCAGAGATGATTATAAAGATCATAAATTAGCCAAAGGCAAACCTTAGCTAAATACTAGAAAAATTTTCTAAGCCACAAAGACAAGGTTAGAGAAATTAAGCTTTTTTTTTTTTTTTTTTTTTCATTTTATGTATTTTATAGAATAAGGAAATTGTTTTTCCTTTTGCCACCACCCTGCTGCAGGGTTGAGCACCTGGTGCTTAGAAGCTGACAGCTAACTGCAGGCTAGGGCTCCTCCCAGACAACAGCAGAGTTTTACTAGAAGTTATGAATAGAAATCCTGTATAAAAACAAAGCTATTTATGCTCCACTAAAGCACTGAAAAAAAATGTTACAGAAAAATCTGATATGAATAAAGTCTAGCCCTTTGTCAGGATTCAGCCGATGATAACAATGGTGTCAGCCACTGGCACGGCTGAATCAGAACTAAACACGGGTTAGTTGGCAGTGGTGACAAAGGACAAATCACATTAAATAGCAATTTAGAAGCAGTTTGTTTCCAGCCCGGTTTTCTGAAGCAGCGCTCAACTCCTTTTGATCTTGTCTAGCCTACGAGAAACCCCCAGTATAGATGGAAACTTCCAGTTAAAGAGCGCTCATCATGAGCCCGGCTGCCGGTGCTGCTGACACCCACTGTCAGCAAGAGATAATTTTCATAGCATTCACAAAGCTTAAGTGACAGATTAATTTGATACCAGCAGTTGTAACACCCTTCCTTTGTGTGGAGGTTCTCTGCCTTATGAGGGATGGTTATTTCCTTCGAGTAAGGATGGCTGGTTAAGAGCACGCTATCACCCATGGATTTTCAAACACCAGTTTGGGCTCCTCTGCCTTCCCTTCGGTCCCAAAGAAACAAGAGTTTTCATCAGTATTGTCTCTTTGAGGTGGTCACTAACTACAGAAAAAAAATGCTTCTGTCTTAACTTACATGTAAATCTAAGTCTCAGCAGTTAATAAGCTTTCTACAAGAGAAAGGTACAGTTTTTAAACAAAGGGAAAACGTTAAGCTGATTAAAGTCAGCAGGGTTTCCTTATGAAAGAGCATCTTTATGATAAATCAAAGTGTTTTAAACCTCTTGCATGACACCTACGCCTAAGCTGGAAGGTCTGTTTCTTCATAGTGGAGGAAATAAAAAATATTGAATTGATTTTAAACAAACTGGGCTCTCCTGCTTAATGATTTGTGTTCCAGATTGTGCTCATAACTGGGCTGAGGACTGATTTTCCTAAATAAGCAAAATAAAATCATGTTGATTTTTTTTTAATGGACAGCATCAAAAATGTATAAATTGCTCATCCTTACTCCTGCACAATGGATTGAAAATGTGCATTTACAGACTGCTTCTTTCCCTCTACCTAGCAAACACTCATGCTATTAACAAAAATCACCCAGGAGGCAGCACTCTCAGAGCTTAACCTTAAACACTGCTATTAAGATAATAGCAAATTTAAAAATCTTTCACTTAAATGTGTTTGCAGAAAGCTTTGTTTGCCACAACATGATTTGTTACAAAGAACAAAATTCAGAAAAAAAAACATTTGTGAGTTCTCCTGTTCCAAATATATTTAATCTCCCCAAATTGCCTGCAATTCTGGACAGGCTTTATTCTGACACTCAGTTTATGTAGTTCGGGGGATTAGGGGCATCCTGCACTCATCCAAAGTTTGAAGCAATTCCAGTGTTAACAAATATTTATGGCTGGAGCTTTGAACACTAGAAAAGCAGTCAGAAGTGCACTTTTCTTCTCATTTTCTCTCTTCACAACTACTCCATTTCAATGCAGCTGTTTCAAGAACTTCCAGGTACAGCCAGATCACAACTATTAACCGCTTTCTAACACATCAAGCAAGGCCATTACCTAATACAGTCTCAAGAACCACTCTGGGAAATATTTCAAAGCACAGCCAGTCTACACAGAGTGGATACGTATTAACCAGAGTGGCTGCATTGGAGGTGTGCATGGAACCTTGCAAAAAGCACAACCACTGCAGCCCTCTGCTCCCCAGTGCAATGCAGTGCTGCTTCTCCCCTTTCCACCTCTCTGGTCTGCCTAGGCAGCACACTCTTGCACCAGGATCTGTTTGTTTCCAGTGTTTAGCATAATAAAGCTGTAATCCCAGATACATCCCACATACATCCCCTACGTGCCACCATGCTGCTGAGGGCAGGCAAAGAAAGAGGCTTTTTGCAAGGATGTGCTGCCCTATGCAGATCTTGCTTAATAAGGAAGCCTGGGGAAACCGCGCACCTTATACCTAACATGTTGGTATTTCAGTTTATTTTGAAAGGCTGATGAGACAGATTTTGTCCATATTAAAAAAAAAAAATATATATATATATATATGTATATACACACACACTCACACTCCTGCATTACATACATACAATATACACATATGTGCCACTAAGTCAAATAACCAAGCCTCCCTGCTTCCACAATCAAACAAACCGCTACCATCTCATATAACATCATGAAATGCACAGATGGAGCAAAATTACTATATTGATAACATGTGAAAGGGAAAGCTGAGAAACATAATCTTCTAAAGACACCTTCGTGCCAGGCCAAAAACAGCCCCTGTGTGGAAGAAGAACAGGATAACTGACTCTAATGAAACCTACAGCCCGTCGCCTTTAGCCTGACATCCGTTTTTATGAATTACTGTTTGGTCAATAGTGTAACAGTGCCAAGGCAATTGGCTCCAAGGCATGCCTGTTTAAGAACCCAGAACTAAAGAAAATTAATCCAGTGAGCACTAATGATTAAAATTGGCTGACAGGTCTCAAAGCGGAATGGAAAATATAAAATTATCCTTAGGCAACCGATTTTCTGCTGGAGTTCTGCAGGAATTGCTTTTTACTGTTCTTTTAACTCCTCCTTCCCTTCAGCAATCCTGGAAGAAAACCAGTGGCTGTGGCTGCAGACAATGCAGGGATTAGGGAAACAGAAACACTGAAGAGAGCTGGCCACTGATACCCATGCAGCTTAGATCAATATGCATGTTGAACTGAAAATACCATGCGTGTTTAAACCAGATATAAAAAAAAATTCTTTAAGTTTGAGTGTACTGCAGAATGGAGCACAATGCCTGGAAACAAAGGATGGGTCTCAGTCACCTTTGGTGATGACATCTGAGCTGCCTTTGCCATCAAGGGTATTCAGCTGGCGATGCTTCCACACTTCAGGAGGAACCAGACAGGAGCTGACAGAGGCAGTGCGAGACCCACCAGAGGATGAGAAGGAATTGGTGCTGTGAAAACGGGCTAGAAACAGTTCTTCTCTGGCAAAGTATGGCTCCAAAGTACATCCAGAAAGAGTCCTCAGCACACTGGACTTGACCTGCTGGAGAAGCCTTCTAAAGGCTTAAAGACCCTGAAGCAACTTCGATGTCAAAGATGGAGAAGATAAGTCCTTTCCTGGCTGATAGCCCTCACCCTTTTATATCCACTCTCACTCCTGGAAAAACTTCTCAGATCCCTTTTTCCTGAACATGAGCTTCAGCACTTGACGGTACACTGTGGCCATAGCATTAGCATTTTAGCCAGCTCTGCCATTATTTCTGTTGGGAATTCAGTTAGCTAAATAATTGCTTTGTTTAAAAAAAATAACAGCTGCCAAATTACAAACATGACTCAAACACCCATTAGCTCGACTACATTCAGTTCCCTAACACCTTAACCAGCAGAGTTGCTGCTGCAAAATTGTATAGCTCATAGAAGCTTCATGTTAATTTTACACTAAGAAGCTTATTCATTTCTGACCACAACTTGAAAGTGTGAAAACTACCACTAGGAATCAAACAAAGCATCTGAATGAGAAGGTCTAGACATCCATAGCACAGGTGTCACCACCAGTCTCCTCCTAGTCCTGCCTATACGTTAGTACAGATTGTACAGAGTTGTAATGATTTTATCACACAAGTATTTAAAACATCGTTATGTATTACATGGAACCACAGGTAGCTGTGCAACCTCACTCTTGCTAAAACCTCCTAATGGAGATGTGAGGACTGGGACCAGGATGGCTGGAAACTAATTTGTACGTTTGGAGAGGACCTTATGTGAGACCCCGCTGTCACCCAAGGAAGCCGCCCTGCACATCACAGGTGTCGCACTGCTCTGAAATCACATCCAGGGTCACGCAGCCACCCGATTTTCACAGGGTTTTACTGCTGGATCCACTTTGTCACAGCAAGCACCTCCTGACAGGCAGGACAGGGAAACCTGACACTTGCCATGAGGCACACAGTGACTCTGGACTCTTGGCTAATCCTGGTTAATGAGGAATTCCCAAAGTGCCTCTTGAGCAATGGGTCAGCTAATCCCATTCACAGACAGGATTTTTTTATACTTAGAAAATTGAAACTGCCTGAAAACAAGAATTTTCCCCTTTTGATTTACAGATATTGCTTTGATGAGGGAAACCATGACATTTGGATATTTGGCAAATGAGGTGTTCCTGTACATTATCCTTAAACCTGTAACCTCGACCAGACATCTGAGAAAAAGTTTCAGACACTTCCATTTAACCAGCTGTGCTGAGAGTTCATTTAAAACAATAAAAAAATAAAACAACGATACTGTAGTAAGTGAAGATTAAACAGCATGTAAGAGTACTGTCTGTAATAAAATGGCAGTTAACTAATTAGATGGATAAAAACTAAAACTAATTCTTTTTAAAAATAAAAATGTCATTGTTAAATCAGTATAAGAAATTGAAAAATCAATAGTTTATACCCTATATGAAAGGCTCAGTATTTTAGACCAGTCCCCACAATGGTGTCAGCATGACAAAAGGATGGGGTGCTTTGTTGTAATGACTGAGGAAAAGGAACAGCAAAACAGGGAAGTCTGAACACTGAGAATACAGGATCTGGGGTGCAATCAACAGTTTCACAGCTCTTCCCAACATTACAGACTTGTTAAGTCACTGAAGAGCATCAGCTGGAGATTTCACCTGCGTTCAAAACACATCAGACATGAAAGAAATCCAGCTACTTCACACGACTCCTGAAAGGATGCGTGCTGCTTTACAAGACATATTCCCATAACCTCCTGAGCCTCCATGAGTAGCTACATTTGAAAATTAAACTATACTGAGGTAAATGCAAAAAAAAAGAGAATACTTTCTGTTGCTTTTCAGCACTGAATTTCTTAAAGCAAGTTATGCCAATGCTTAGAATTAATTTCAGATGAATTTAGCACCTATCTCCAGCAGTACTGACAGAAGTGGCTAAATCAGCGTGCTCAAGTTCACGTAAAAAATTACCCAGGCACCTAATATAACAAATTCACTCACTGTCCTGCCACCTGCAGCTCCAAATAGGTATTTACCTATAAAGACTCCTTTTTGTCTATCATAAATGAAGCACGGTATTATGAATGGCAACACCCAAATGCTGCATATGATGCTAATCAGTATTGATTCTCATGAGAATCTGTTCTGGAGGAGCAAGAGAAGAACTCTGAAGGTTTGTCCAATTGTCAAGACCATTTCTCTACAGAGTTAGTTTTATGTGATTTATGTGTCTGCAATGCAATGACTGCTGTGCAGCTTTTCTGTGCAATCCCAAACCTGCTGTATACTATAAAGGTGATTACTGCTAGTTCAGCTGTACCTCCAAGAAGCTCAATGCAAGATAACCACTTAAGTGTTTAGTCTACGACTAAAACAGATTTTACACAGTGATTTGCAAGTGAGACAATTTGCAGGGATTCAGAGACAACATTTTACAGCTCAAACACTAAATGATCTACTGACACTAGTGGCAGGGAAAACAATTTGAAAAAGGAATAGCTGTATCCTAATTTTACATATGAAGAGCTTGACCTTAAAACATGCTTATGAGACGTTGTAACACACTCAGAATGCCATCTTCAGTGATGTGTGTCCCCAAACATCTATGTTCTAATACGCACATATAGGGAAGGAAAAAGGGGCAAGCAATGTGTGGTAGTTAAAAAGTATGTCCCAAAAATACAGGGAAAAATGATGCTCTGGTATCCTAATAATACAGTGAAGTAACACAGATAGAACTCCAGACTGACATCAAAATGACTTCACAGCAAGTTTCTGATTTGGCATGCTAGACTGAGTTTTCAGCACAATCCAAACAACACTGACCTCTTGAAGTGGCTTGTCAGGACTCCCACCAGCTCTCCAATCCTGTTGTCATTAGATGGCTCTTTACTGAAGAGACAGACTATGAGATCCTTGTTGTCCTTCGTGTGGAAGACCACGAGCTGGTCCTTTCCGTTGGAGACGCTCAATCCTATCAACTGTGAAGAGAAAGCAAGAGCAATGTCATACACTTTGATATATCTTTTACTAAGGGCCAGACCAGCTCTTTCAACCTCAGTATGCCATGTTGCCTTTCAAGTTCTACCTCTACCAGCGAGAGCAGTGCCTGGAGAATGGCCGCGTGCAAGCTCACCATACTGCTCCCACAAGCCAAAGTACAAGTGAAACAATAGCGATACAATAGGTTTTTTTTTGTTTGTTTTTTTGTTTGTTTTTTTTTGGTTCAGGGGAGGTAGTCAATGGTCCCTGCTAAAATTCTGCTGGGAAATTCTGCTGTCTAGGCTGTGTCCCCTGGAGCAGCTCCCGCTAGCAGTGGTGCAGTGAGTCGGTGCCCTTCTGCACTTTCAGCACCGCATGCTGCTCACCAGAGTGCACCAGGAGGGATGAGGCTCCCCCAGATCTCACCCGGGATGACACCACATCACTCAGGGGCAGATCCACAAGCTTGTTTTATTTTCTTTTCAAGGGAAGCCAACAATAACCATCAGTCTGGCCAACAACCATCTCCTCTGCTCAAATCCACAGACACGGCTTCAGGAATGTAATGATAAGCAGACAATACAGGAACAAAATCTACTGAAAGCCCAAACATTCTGATGAAGAATGTAAGTTGCAAACCCCACAAAGCTGTGTTGATTCCAGTATTTAGTCATGGATCAATGTCTTGCTGTTCTGACAAAATAAAGAGAGATTTTTCTCTTTTTGGTCTGCTAAGTAACTGCTACTTGGTACGTTAAAGACTTTGTCCTTGTCATCACCCAAAGCAAAAGCAGGAAAAATTTAGGAGTGGCAGTCTAGGTACACAGGCTATTCAGGTGAATATTTAAAAAAAAAACAAACAAACAAGAACAACAACAACAACAAAAAGCAACAACAAAAAAATCTATGCTAGGGAAACAAAATATAAGGATGCAAAAAGAAAAATCAAGAGGCAAGTACATTTACAAATTGGTGCTAGAGGGAGAGAGGAAAAAGAACGATTAATACAAACAGATACTAGAACAGACATTCCTTGTCCACCAAAGGACAACCCAACTCTTTTGAGTCATCCAGGGACAGGTAGAAGGAAGCCAAATTCTCCTAAAAGCAAGAGGCACTGCTACACTGAAATCAAAATCTCATCATCCTCTTTTTAAAGAAAAAAAAAAAAAGCCTTCTATGCATCCCCACTGCCTGTGTTGGAAAGCATATTAGCACAGATAGAGTTGGAGACTATGCAGTACTTTCAGAAGCATGAATCTCTCAGAAACAGCCTAAATCCATATGCTTGGTTTAGTAGGCACCCTGTATTATTTCCAAGAAACCTGTTACAGCTTTGGATGTCTACCATATACCAGACAGCAGCATTGTCCCTGAAAAGCATGCCACAGCCAGCATGCAGAAGTGTGGTGTGTGCCCTATTTTCTAGATGAAACACTACACAAGTTGAGAGTTGCTCAAATTTTGCTGGCTTATTATTGCAGCACAACAGATGAGAGTTATTGCTGATATTCTAGGCGCTGAGCAGAGACCTCCTGCTACCAGTTGCACATACCCAACACAGGTGGAGTTTATTCTCTACCATTCACAGTATTTTAAGGTTACAAAATACTTTCAAAACAAGCTACACTTCATGCACACACATTAACAGCTGCCTGGGTTTATGGTGTCCCTTAAAATTAATTTGCATGCTTAAATAACATCCTGGGAGCACAATAACACCACAGGGACTACTGCCATCAAGGTTTTAAATGTGTACCGAGTATGAAAGACGAGCAAGTTGAAATCTCTGTATTTGAAAAGCCTATTTAAACATCAGTTATTCAAAAGAACTGTGATAGAAGTCCATGAGCCCTTTAAAATGTTCCTATTTTGCCCCTGCTCACGAGATTATCTGAACAAATAAAAATAATACAAAAGAAATAATCGTAGAGAAGGTGCTTATCTCAGTATTTACAAACACTAATATTAGCCCTGCTTGCAGATCAGAAAAAAATCTCAGCAGCCACAGAATTTCCTTTATTATATTCTCCACTGTACTGGGAAAGACAGTCGTAAGATCCTTTCTGCTGCTCAATCATCTTCTAATTCCTTCTTGACATTATCTGTTTCTTTTTTCTCTCCAGGTAAGAATAAAAAGGTAATTTTACAGTGGTACTTCTGAAGCAACTGCCAGAACAGTTGCAAACAAAAATTCCCCCAAATAGCAGCTCAGTCCAGTGAAACAGTTAGGGTTGAAAGGAAAGTTATTGCTTTGTAATCATTTGCACAAAATTACAGATTCCTTACACAGGGTATGAAATAAGAATGCAGAACCTGAAATCCAAGCAGACATACATTAAGGCCTATGCTTAAACCATTTACAAGTAAACATAGCTAAAGGAGATGGGAAACTATAGAGCGATTCCTTCAGCCGAAAACAAGTTTATGGTAGGAACAGACATCAGCTGACTGTCTCCGATGAGATTTCCATGGAAACACCATCCCTAAGGATGTTGCCATGTTGATAGGGTGCTTCAGAAATGCTGATGGCAAGCAGCACAGCTAACAGGCAGATGAATTTCAGCTGGGTTCACCTTTATATGTTAGAAGGGCAATCCATCTTCCCCAGCGAGCATGCACCTTTCTGGTGGGACATACCTGATACACCGAGAAACACCAAGACCAGAGTATTTATTACCCTTTCGCTCCTTGGAAATATGCGTATCAGTTCAAACAATTGTTCTTTCTATGAAAGGGAACAAATATCTGCATCACGGATGGCCACTTACAGCACCTCCCTGCACACTGCCACAGGGCTGCCATGCAGGGAGAGATCAGGCATGCAGAAAAACAAGGCAGTGCACACGAGGCAGCAGGCAACACTTATGCAAATCACTCAGTAACACAACACAAAACACAACCAGAAAAGGGAAAAGCTATTGGATTGCAGCACTGATCATTAGCAGTTTAGCTTAAGAAATCCTAGTGAAAAAAAAAAAGTATTTCACATACTATATAGAAACCAAATACATTTCCAAACTCTCTTCTTTCTGCTGCTCAGAGAGGAGTAAGCAGCAAATCAGTAGGATCAGTGGACATGTCCTGTCACCATGATGTCACCCCTATCCCTGTGCCCACAGATTTTCTTGTGTTCCCAAGGACCACAGTGGAGTGGAAACAGGTGAAAGGAGGACCTTTGGCCAACAGAGCAGAAATCACTACAGCATTTACCAAAGATTGTTTTCATCGGACAAGTTTCCAGGCTGGAATAAGACTGGCACCTGTGTGAGTCACTGAGGGATTTTTTTGGACCAATTCCTCCCATAGGAAGTAACCCAGGAGCTCTTGGTGATTGCTCAGGTAAAGGAAACTGCTGTCAAGAAGCCTAGGGGTAAGCTGGAAAAGCGAATAATTGCAGATCTACAAATAAAGCTGATTCCTATTTATAGAAATTCAAATATTGTCACAATAAGAGACCTATATGCACAGAACATTTATGTGCTTTGCTGCTCCAGGAGATGCAAAGCAGACAGCCAGCACAGGCAGCCCATGCTACAGCCAAGTTATCACTCACCTTGTGTGAATTAATCCTCCCTTTCAGACATACATGTCTTGTGAAAGAACAGTAATTACTAACATTTCTAAGTAACAGACTTTCTATAGGCAACCTACAAATTGCATCCACATTGCTAGGAAGACAATGAACTCCATCCCAGGCAGACCCAGGACAATGGTTTGTTAAGTGTCTGGCTCCTTTTGCAGTGCATTTGGGTTCCAGCTTCTTTGGAGTTAGGAATAGGAAGCTGATGTTTCCAAACATTCTGTACTGCATCCTTCTTGGTTTTTTTTTTTTGTTTTTTTTTGTGACTTGGTCTTACTCTGTTACTTGAACGTACAGATCCACCTTTAAACCCATCTGTATTACAGACATACAGGGAAAGCAGGGATTTCTCTATAGCTGAAATAAATACAGCTTTACTATAATTACTCATGTAGCAAGTGAATTGCACTAGCTTAACCATTTTGCATAAGGCAACAGCTTAGAAAACTAACAGTGAGAAATTGTGACGGACAAAATTCTACCTTGTCTACCTGAACTCACCTTGATTCTTTGAAAAAAAATCCACCCACCTTGAAAGAGCAGTCTGCCGTAGATTTTAACAAGTCTGTTTGCACAAGCAAGAGTTAGTCATTTAGCATTGTCTGCTGACAATTTCATTTTGCACAATTAAGTGATAACGTCAGTAGAACAGAACATCAACTTAGGAAAATGACCTGCAGCTGCTAAATACATGGCAGTAATATCTTTTCAAAAACAAGAGACACTGCCATGGTCACACTGCTTTGCTGCAACAGATTTTCTTGTTAGGGGAAACAAGTAAGGCAGGCAAGCAGTTACTCCACATACTGCAGTGGGCAATCAGTGTGCAGCTTTGGTGGGTAACCAGCAAGGACGTTAGAAGAGGTCCAATAAAACCAACATTAAGGATGCAATCTGAGCTAATCGTTCCATCCACATTTGCAGATTAGGTTTTACTGTTACTCTAATCCCATCTTTAGTCTTTCAGCAATGTGGGGCCTGCAAATTTATTATTTCTTCAAATGCAAGCGTCCTAACAAATTTGCGTACGACATTTGCAAGCAAACCAGCCAGATTCTGTAGGTTTAAGATAATCACAGTGGTGTTACCTCAGGCTGAGGAAAACAAACAAGCAGTTGAATCCACGCACCAGGATGCTGAAGAGCTAAAAATGAGCTTTTCTCCCAACCCCCTTCCTATCAGTGATAATCTGCTTCTTTGTGACTGGCAGCTAAACTCTGCTACCCCGAAGGCCAGATACCTCACTACAATTCTGAATTTAGCTTTGATAAGATTTACATTAAACATGGACAAATACATATATATATATATAAATATATATATAAGTCAAACAACATGAAGGATCAAACAAACCCCAAGAGACAGAGAAATTGTGTCTTAAGCCACTGTGAAATGCTAGCCCTCTTATGGGGCCAAGATCTTGCAGCACACAGCAAATAAATAACAAAATAGAAGAACAAACAGAAGAAAGTGCAATAAGCAGTTTGTTTTTCAGCTTTTATTTTATGCACCAAAATTAAAAGCTAACGTTAGACAGCAGTGCTTTAGATAATTGCACTTAAGTGTTTTAAAGCTATTAAATACATAAAAACTGTAAACCACAGTCTTTTTCCATTCTGTAGATCAGAAAACGGAGCTAAACAGTAGATGACCTGCCCATGACTAAGACAGCCTGAGATGAGCTTCTCCAGGCCTTGTACTTACATTATAGAGGGGGATGGTCTTCATCACTTTGTACTGCTTCATAGGGTCCATCTTATAAAGGTGTCGATCAGTAATGAAGATTGCTCGGTCCTCCACCTTACTAAAGCGATTGACCTGTAAAGAAGCAATTTTCAGTCACAGTGATCAATGCAAAAAGATGCAGAATAAAAAGTCTGCAGCAGTAGACATGCAAAACTCACATACATCTTCAATAGGTTTACTTGAAGGAGTGAAAAGGGAAGGTTGACCCCATAACCATATTTCATAAATAGAGAAATGGGTAATCTCAGAGAAGCAACATTCCTGGAGTCATCCAGCTGGGACAACCATGGCCTAAACCAAGGACAGATGCTTTCCACTAGCAATTTTTAACCTATGTCCCTGTCCACTGAGCAGACCCCAAAGCCAGGCAGACAGCTTTTGTTCCTACATTATGTATGTGCCTTTGTCACCTCGGAAGAACAATGCAGAACACCTGCCCCCTACAGAGCTAAAAGGGTGTCACCAGGTTGTGTGCCAGTCCAGACCTGACGCATTTGAAAGAGGATGACTTCGACCATCCTAAATCAGATCAGGTCCCATTTCCCTTTAAAACATTTTAAAATGTTTTAAAAACATTTGTGCTCTCAGTGTAGCCAAGCAACTAGCCCAAGAAGTGGGAAACCTGGACAATCATCCTTCCCCTGCCCATTAGTGATGTGTTAGCCAAGTAAGGGCATGCTCCTCCAGTTCTGCTGAAGTTGTGCCACTCTGCAAAAGGAACTGAAGACTGAATAAAGAGGAGCCTGGGAGAGCCAGGTCTGCACGCAGGGACCTGGTGCAACCACCTGGTAGAAGAAAGGCAAGGGTAGTTCTTGGCAAACACAAGACCCAAGCTGCAATGCCTGCAGGCTGCAAAGGGTATTGAACACAAGCCTCTCCCTTGCTAAGCAAGAAATCTGTTCCCCTTTCCAGGGGGTCTAACCCCAAACCCCAAGCTAGCTATGGTGCCCATCAGCCCTACCAACTCCATAACCTGACAAAAATCTGCCCTTTTTATGAAATTAGTGAGGGAAGGGCTGCACAAGCACCACAGCAAGGGAAAGGCATGGTGTTGCTCTGGGTGATGATGAACAGGCAGAACGCAGGGTGAGCCACAAGATAGCTCGGCTGTGCCAGACCCTGGCTGTCAGTAGCAGATTTTTCTATTGAGATGGACATCACTCATCTGGTATTTTAACTTGACCTTGCATTCTGTTAAGGACATGGCATTCAAGGCAGTGATGTCTAAGTATCACCAGTGAGTTCAAGTCCCTCAAAAGAACTTCTTTAAACTGAGCTTGCTGCCCAGCTATGCTCTCTGCTGCTGTTCTGGGAACACAGAGAGCAAAGCTACAACAAGCAGCAAACTTCTAATGCTGACAGGAAAGCATGCAGAGGCATGTGTACCTCTAAGGTTAACTGACCACTGAGGAAGATTGCTGCTGCTGTTAAATCCTTATACTGTTCTCAGGTTGTTTTGAACTGGACTCTGGTCTCCTAATTCACTCCTACAAGACAAACAAGGAAAATCAGACTGTACTTCAAACAACTTCAGTGCTGGCCTCCAGAAAGAGACAAACTTAATTTTCATCTTTACATAGCTGTACTCTCTGACAAAGGTAGGGTATGGAGGAGATGGAGCTAGACTTCTCAGAGAAGTATGGCTAAAGGACAATAGGCAACGGGCAGAAGGTGCAGCAGCAGAAAGTCCTATGGGACATATGGGAAAAAATCTCACTGGAAGAGTGGCAGCTCTGGTGCAGGGCTCACAGAGGCTGTGCCATCTTCATCCTTGGGGATTTACAAAGCTCTGCTGATGAAGAGCCTAAGCAACCTCATCTACTTGAAGACCTGCTCTGAGTAGGAGGTTGGACCACAGACTCCAGAGGTCCCTTCCCACCTCGATCATTCTCTGATCTCATCAGCCTGTACGCTACCAAGAGCACAGATTTCACAGTATCTGAAGTATTCTGACAGTTTCAAGTAGTTCAGCAAATGCATCTTAGTGTTGCCATTGGGAAGCATTAATATCTTAATATCGCCACTGGGCTGGCTCTACAGCTGTAAATTTAAGACCAATTATAGATACAGCTATAATTCAGTGAAGAACCATCAATTGCCTGCTGAGGCAAACTGCTGTATTACCACCTGTAATCTCATCGTCAGTCAACAGCAGCAGAGATTATTTATACATATGTGTCCCAACCCTCATGCAATAATCTTAGGCGTAGTCAAGAAGATGGCTCACTTCAGTTTGTACTCAAAACACTATCCACCTGGGAGACTGCTTGCATAACCAGACACTCGGAAGAAAGGGGCAATAAAAGCCAACACTAGCAGCTCTACTGACAGTGCACAGGGAAAAGAAGCTCTTTCTTATAGTATTCTTATGTTTTAGTTCACGTGGATCAATCCTAAAACTTTTTTTTTTTTTTTAAACCAATTATTTTTAACGTTTTTTATAAAGTAAAAAATAACTATGGGAAGACTGAAATGCATGAGCTCACAGATGTTCTGGAAGAACCAAGTGCAGTTGAAAACAGTCAAGTACACAGCCCCATGTCCCAGTATTTTGTTCGAGTTCACACAACCTGTTTCTACATAAGAGTTTAAAAAAAAAAAAAAAAAAAGAAAAAAAAAAAAGATTGATTAAGCATCAGCTAATGATGTAAAGTAATAGACACAGCCAAGCACCAAGAAATGTAATTATATCATTTCTCTTAATTCTAGATATTCTGACTTCATGTATATTGTAGGCTATCAATCAGGTCTCCAGCAACAGCATCCCTGATAAATTAAATCACCAAAAATGCTGTCAAATGCCACATAAGCCATAAGTACCTCTGGAAAATTATTGTAAAGATGTGCAACTGTTTATTAAGAATGCACTCATTCAAAGGCTACAAGATACTAACTGACATACCTTCACAATAACATCAGATCTGTGGAAAATACAGGAAGACTGACACTAGTCAACTACTGTTACATATCTCATACAGCTGATGTGATTTTTTTTTACAGAAACAGAAGTAGGAAGATCACATTCCCACAAAAAAGAAAATTATATTCTCTCCAGAGCAGTGTTTTATACCCTGGGATCATGGCTTTAGTCACATCTCCTTTTTATACACAGACCATTTAAATCCCTCCCATCCTCCTGCAGCTCATCTCAAATATTATTCTAGGCTGCTGGTGATTTTAGGCTCTAGCAAGCAGGGTTTTTAGAGAAGAAACATGTTTCACTAACATTACAATTAATTCGTCAAGTAAATACTACACAAAAGGAGAATATTTGATGCAATCTAGACTTTCACAGGCCCACTCCCAAGAGGCTAGGTACTAAACAGTCACCAAGCAAAGTCTTTACAGAAGGAAGTGAGAAAGTAGGGCAGAAAGTAGAAAATACTTTTCATCAAGGCAAAACCAGAGTTATCAGTGTATCACAGTCACAGAGATATTTATTAATCAACTGAGAAGTGTAAACAAGGGTGAGACATGATGAGGCACATGAACATAAATACGATTTTCCTAGGTGAAATCAGGAGACTGGAGACCTTAAATATGCTCCACCAACAGGCAGCAGAGTGGCAAAGTTCAGAGTAGATAAAAGCAAAAAATGCAAATCAAAGAGCTACATGACAGCTTTAAATTAACCACACCAACTCAGAAAAAGTAACTGAAGATGATTTTAGACAGCTTTGGATAGAACTTGGCACAAACATGTGAGGCAGCTGAAAAAAAGGAAGGAGTTCATATGCAGTAAAGACAAGCATGGGGAATAATGTCCTGGTTGCCAGGTTCTTACTTGGGATACTGGTAACACACTGGTGTGGAGAAGACAAAGGAGAACATAATGGTTCAGAGAAGGTAAAGAAAAATTGGTAAGAGCCTGGAAAATCTTACAAGCAGAGATGCTGAAAAACTGGAATTACGTTAGGAAGCAATGGATGGGAGAAAAAAAAAATAAAATGAAACACTAAATGGCATGGAGAAAGAAGGTTAGGAGTGTGTGGTGCTACTTGTGGGGTTCTTTGAGCAGAGCAATGCAGCTTCTGCCAGCTGTGCTTGGGATTTGCAGCTCACTGGACACCACTCTCCATGGCTTGGGAAGCAAAGGCTTCCCTAAAATCGTAAAATCATGAAAGTTCTATGTTTTCAATGGAAAACACCTCCAATATCATTTGGTCCAGCCACCCCCGACCACCAATGTCACCCACTAACCCATGTCCCCAAGCACCACGTCCAACCTTTCCTTGAACACCCCCAGGGACAGTGACTCAACCAGTTCCCTGGGCAATCCGTCCCAATCCCTGACCACTCTTTCTGCGAAGAAATGTCTTTGCCCTCAAAGCACGTTCTGATTCTGCAATATAACACTACAGCAGTTTTACCAGAGTGTTTCAGACTCTTCCTTGGGTCTACCCACTGTTGTAGCGTTCACACTGAACTATAAATTCAGCTGAACAGTTAAAGAGCCACACCAAAGGGGAACAGCAGCTTATCTCACATGAGAAGCAAATTCTTGCTGCTGAGTAACTCATGTCCTTTTCAGCTCTTTCCAAGCAATTGCTTTGCTTCAGGTGCCTCATGCATCTATGGCATATTTATGTAAATAACACATGTTGTGTTTTTAGAAGTAACCTGTCACATTGGGAAGCATGCACAGAAGAGATTCAGAGAAATGCCAGCACAATTGCAAATGCCGCTATTCTTTTGATTTTGTAGGAGTAGAGACAGGCCTTATGTTCTCAGATACTGATTATACCCTCTCAGAGAACAGCCGTTCCTCGCATTGTGTTCTCTGCACCCTCTGGGCTTTTTTTATTTATATCTTTGTTGATCCCAATGTGAATCAGTCCTAATTTAGCTTCCTGCCTAGCTTATAGGGAAAAATGAAGGTCCAACCCTCAGCCAATAGCAGAAAAACCTTCAAATGAACTTTCCAGGTCTCTGCCACTGCAGGGTGAGAGGCACCAGGCTTTGGAGATGGTCCTCTCGAGGGAGCACAGTGCCACAAATGAAAAGGGAGAAAAACGGGAAAAAAAGCCTTATTCTAAAAAAGGAGAAATTGTTGTTTCCTAGGTGATAAAACAAAATCTGGTGGTGTGCATGAAATATGCATTTGGTTTCCCAAGGCAAAAATCTTGAAAATTTCCTCTGAAAAATAAAGAGCATCATAATGCTCCGTAAAGATGTATTTTTCCAAAGGCCGAAATGACATGCTTCTACCTATACCTACTGCGAGAAAGCAAAGACATGCACATCCCATCAGCGAGACATCAAAGTCTCTTCACAGGCATTCTATAAAAAGAACTACAAAACCTTCGGTCCAAACAGATTCGCTTGCTATTATTCATCTCAAGCTGTTGAAATTAAGACCCCATACACTCAAGATAAAGAAAACTTTAACAGCAGTTATCAATACTTCAAGAGCAGCTCCCTGGCTGCTACAAGTTGCTATTACTTTCTTGACTTCACTACAGCAATGTCAATCAAAAAAAAAAAAAAAAATCTGTTTCAAAGAAGTTAACGGTTAGCAAATATCTTACAATCCACAGCAGATATGTTCTATATGTAAACTTTTTTACATACATGGACTCCAGACTTGTGTCTGTTCAATTTGCCCATTACTTATCCTCTTTATGTCATTTATTTTCAAAGAAAGAAGTGCATCAGACTGCAATTATCTGAAAAAATTAAGGATCAGACACCTAATATTGCTGTTGAAAGACAAGAACTGCTTTACGCATGGTGGAAGGAAGGTATGGCACCTTATTCAAAGGCGTAAAGGAAGTCTAATGTGGGTCCAAAAATAAAACATTTATCTCGACTCAGTGCTCTTGTTACAGTAACACCTTTCTGCCTGACACAAGGACCAGCAGAAACAGCACATTTTGCTCAAAAATCCCCAAGTAAACTGAATCATGATAATACACAACCAATGAACTTGAGTAATCCTGTTCTGTGGACTGATGCTTTGTTGAAGAGCATTATTTAAGCAAAGCAATGAAATCACCTAATAAGTAATCACATTTTCCTTTTTTTAACGCATTTTTCAGTCCCTTGCTAAAGCTTGTGAGAGCCAAGTTTCAGCTGAGAAACAAACAATAACAGTCAATTTGCAAATCCACAACAAACCAGGTTTAGCATAAGAAATTTGACAAACTTCACTGCAGTGAAAATACCTCCCTTTCAAATGTTCAGACCATCAATACAGCTTGTACGTGCTAACATTAAATGCCATACTTGTGCAAGTAATGTGGTATTACATGGGCAATTTAAAAGAGGATAAAGCTAACAAGAAGGAATTTAATGTGTTTTTTTTTTTAATTATTTAATTATTTAATTATTTTTTTAAAAAAATAAATTATCCCTGCCCAATAGCACTGACTACAGTACTTTTTGGGTAAAGAAGCTTTTTTTTTTTTTTTTTTTTTTTTTTTTTTTTAAGTATTTTGTATTGTAGGTTTTTTTTTTTCTATTTTTTAAAAGAAGCTTTTTTGTATTTTTGACAAAAAGCACCTTAGTTTTAAAAATACAGCTCAAAATGTAAATTCTTTTATGTGACACAGTGAAAGACAGGCTAGCACTGTTTTCAGGGAAAAGACTGTGTTCGTCTAGTCAAAGAATGAAGTTGCTTACAGGCTTTACAGCAATTTTCACTCTTGCTTAGTCTGCAAATCTGAGGTTCAGACTCTGTAAAGAAGTGCATTGGTTGGAAAGTAAAATGATAAATCTTGAAATGTCAAATCTTTGTCTTGTTAGCTTTCAAAGTTCACGATTGTTTGTTTCTCTCCTTTGTTCACTTCAGGTTTACTTGGACGTTTCTTGTTCATATGAGGGAAGACAAGCAGTTCGCTCAAAAAGTTGTTACATCCAAGCATGGATTTGAAAGGGGTCATTTGCTTTTGAGTTTAAACACAGAGATGTACTGAAATTGCCAGGCTTACATACATCATTAAAGATCCTAGATGCGGGCTTGTCTTCAACAGTAATGCTGGAGTGATTTTATCCATTTGTTTGAGAAGAGGTGCCTCCTACCAGTTTCTTCAAGGCCATTGTATCACTACATTTAGCTATTTTTTCTAAGACAGATCTTTAAGGATGAAGACCAGAAAAGCATTAATGACTTTGAAGACTCAGGCACAGCTGGGTTTGGAGGAGCAGCCATTCCCATGTGCCAGCCAGCTGCCATCCTCTGCTGGCACCTGTCCTACCTGAGCCATATGTAGCCTCCTGCCATGTTTGTGTGTGCTTCCACTGCTGATGACTTCAAAAGCCAGGCAAAGATGTCCCGAACTAACCAGGCAAAGGAAGGATGAAGCCTGACCTCTCTGATATATGAGAGTGACCAACGATTTAACCTTTAAACGAATCAAAAAAGTTGCAAGATAATTTAAAAACCTCAAGACTGCAAGTCTATAACCTCGCAGTCTCTGTGGCATTTCCCTATTTCAACTGAGCTACCTTTTTTTTAAAGCACCCATGATAAGCTAAAGCTTTCTTCACCTCTGCAAGCACTGAAATTTCAGGTAGAAACCTACTTTATGATAGGCAACATCTTCTCTGTCTCCAGCCTGCTTTTATTATCAATAAAGCGGTAGGACACCAATGCAACAAACCCAGGCAGAAAATGCATTTTTCTAACAAGGTAAACACAGTAAAAGGAAGTATAGAAACAAGGTCTGTTTGCATTCTCAAAGATTTCTTCATGCACCATAAGCAGAAAGGAACTGCTCAGATGCTTGCCTAAAGGTAAGAGTTCTGTGCTTGCAATTACTGAACAGAATAAGGTATGGATTTGTGTTTCAAAAATTTGCTTTTACCTATTCCCGTGCAGGATATTGTCCTTTAAAGCTGAATAAGGAGCAAGTGAGAGAAACAGAAGGATTTAAAAGATTACAAGTTGCATAACAGTGAGCAATATATGTATACCCACTGTGGGAGTTTAATATTATACACACACCAAATAATTCCCCTCACCGTCTCTCCATTCTTATTCAAAATGACAACTCCTACAGTCACTTTGTTAAGAACTTAATATTGTATTTTTACAATTATTCCAGTTTAGCTAGAAACAGCAATATTTTTGTTCTAGTTTATTAAATGAATTACAATAAGAATTCCTTTGTTTTCAGCCTAAGGTGAAAAAAGCCAAACTTTTCAAACTGCTGCCAAGATTGTAAAGATGAGGTTCAGATTCAGACTCACCCAATCCTCCTTTAATCCTAACAGCATAAACCAATATCACTCAAACCACTCATTTAATCAGCAAACCACACTCTTAAAGTGAACATGTTAAAAGCAATGGACTACTCCACTGAAATAGTTTTAGCAATAAGAGATTTCTATTTTTATATACAGAAATCACTTACTGTTGTATAAATAATATAAATCACTACCACTTGCAAAGAAGTTTTGTTATAAAGTGAGATTTCTCACTGCAAAATTAATTTTGTTTTACTGTTAAACATAATATCTGCAGAATGATAACGATCACACACATGCTCTACTTCTGGCAAGTGAAGACCGACTACAAAAGCACATTTTTGGAAATAAAAAGCGTATACAAATATAAAGCTCCTGAAAAACACTTGAATATCAGTAGCCCTGCCATTGAATGTCTTTGTCTTTGTAAAAGTCAAAGTATCTTATCCTGACAGACATTTAAAAACAGAATAATATAGATCACTCTAAACTATCCATAAAAAAAATTATGCAAGTACATTATTCTAATTAGTTTTTAAAACCTTTCAATCAATTTAAGGAAACAAAAAAGAACTAACTTTCTGCTATGGAAAAAGTCAGACCCAAGCCAGTTACACAGAATTTATTAATTCCTCTGAAATGAAGAGGTCAGAGAAGCCCCTCAGAAAAATCATCCTTTGGTGCAATAGGTTCAGAATTACGTATCCATCAAAAATCACTTATACTATTCCTTAAAATAGGACTGCTTTCAACTGCCACCTGTTGAAATATCTCCAGCATTACCTCTCCTCACCCTTTGCTTCACAAAATTTTAGCTGCAAGAATTTTCCCCACCCAGATCATGTGTCTGCAGACCACGCACATGCCGGTTACCTTGCGGACGTGACACGAGAAGAGGACGTTCATGTACTTGTCTTTCCGTTTCAGCTCAGTGGCAACAGGGATGAAGGAGCCAGTGGTCTGAGGGTTATCTGGTCTCTGAAAGAGCAAACACAGGCACACAATTCTTCTTGCTTACTAAAGAAAGTAATTGCATTACGTCATGCCAGGCCTGGCAGAACCACAGCTGCACCACCGAGTCTAAAGGCTTCAGCCAGTCCCTGCCTCACTGAAGAGCAGGGGAGCATCTGGAGTTTTATGTGCTTTCTGAGAAAACCTTAACAAAACAAAATACTTGAAGGAAGGATGGAGTAAAAGAAGCATTGCAACTTGCCTAGAGAGAATTTTTTCGTTCCTTTTCATTTAATGCTATTTCTTAGCATCCCATTTTATCTAGAATTTCTGCTTTCTGTCTTTCCTAGGCTTGGCAATTTGAAGTGTCAGCTAATGGCACTACTCAGTATCATTTAATGTTGTTTGGGACACTCACTCAAACTAGGCTTTGTAAAATTTAACTTGCAGTACAGTAGAAATCAAAGACCATATGAAACCCACAGAGAAAACGTGAAAGTACTCTCCCTCCCAAGAAACCAATACCCACTTTTTAAAATTTAATATCAAATTTCTACCCTTTTAGTGTTCTGAGCCATAGCCATTGCAGCAGTCCCCTTCTATTTGCATTGATTACTTCACTTGGACTCACCAGTGCGATGTAATTCCCCTCCCATGCTCTTTGTAGGCCAAGATCAGCTCTGTGACCCTTCAGCACTTCCATGGCAGCAACCTTTGCCCTCAGTTGAGGTAGGTCTTTTGGTGGGATGCTCCGGATGAGTTCACCTCCTCTCCACCTGCCACAGAAAGCCTGAGTCAGGTCCACAGTCTGTACCATGCACTATGAGCACTAATTTTGTCAGGTCAGCAAACACGGGCAAACCTAGACTACAAATGGCAAGGAAAAAAAAGAAGTCCTTCCATTGCATCCCTTCATACAATACTTAGGTTTCCAGCTTTAGGTGACATAGCACCTTTGATTCCTGACAACTTTTGCTGGTACACTTTCCCCTCCCTCCCTCTAGTGCCCAGAAGTAAACTACCAGCACATCTGTGTGCAATAAAGTTTTTGCAAGCCATTTTTTTTTTTTGGCTTGTTTACAACATCATTCTCCTTTAATAACTGAATTTGGCCCTACGATTGAAACCTAACCAACTGTAATATGAAACAGGACAGTACAGGACAGACCAGCAATTACTCTACACCATATTCCAGCCTTTAGCAACACCAGATCCCTAAGACTATGGCTGTGAAAAATTTTAATAACTAAAATTTTGTGGTTATAATAACTGAGCTTATTCAGAAAGCAGGATGCCTACCCAGATAGGTTGTGGATGGTTTTCAAGAGACATCCAAGAAAAAAAAAAAAAAAAAAAAAAAGCTGACCTGATCTGGTGCTGGTGGTAACACTGCATCAAGCAATTGGCTCATCTAGAGATCTCTAGATGTCCCATTCAGCCAACATTTCTCTTGTTCACTGACTTTCAGAAGTTACCGTTTTTCAAACTGGAATTGTAACTGCTTTATACCCCTCTTGTCTACAATACCAGACTTGCCAGAGGAAAAAGGTTTTAGGTATCAGACACTTCTAATAAATGTATAAAACACCTTTTCTGCATACAGTGAACAGTGAAACACTACTTAATCTATTGCAGAAAAAATGACTTATAGAAGTTTTGATGGAGTCCAGAAGATTCCTTTTCTCTTTCCCCCAGCCTAACACCAGCTGCTCTTTTCTTTCAAAACTGATCAGAAAGGCCAAGAGAGGAGCTGAGGAAGGAAACACAATGTCCATCCTGAGTAAATCTCTGAAACAGAATAATTATTTGCATGGTCAAGAGTACCAGAAGCCACTAATACCTTCATCTTTGATTCCCAGTTCATGTTCTCTACTCATTTATCCAGCTTTTATGGAACAAGTAGTAATTGTTCAGTCCTTTGGGTTAGACTAAAAACACAGAAAGTTTTATTAGTACCTATGGTAAATCATCTGGAGTGCCTCTTCAAATCGGTGCAGCACTTTTGGTGGAGTGGGCCATTGCACATGCTTGCCATAATCCTTCATTGACCTCACACTGCGAAAGCGTTGGGCAACTTCATGGATGTAGGCCTTCACTTTGTAGCGGCGGTAATACTTGAGTATCGTCAGGGCAGCCTTCGTCCTCTTATAGCGAAGACGAGCCAAAGTGCCCCTCCAAACCTAAGAGTCAGTGGAGAAGACAGTTTTAGCAATAAAAAGGATACATTTTTCTCTTTACTCTTCTATACTGCTAAAATCCATAGATACATAAAATCACAAATTTGAAAGGGACTCTTCTATGCCAATAGGACCCAATTAGAAAAACATCACAAAACGGACACTGTGCTTACCTGCCTACTTAGAAACAATTCTAACTCTGATTAAATGCTAGAATGGGAAAGATTGTTTTGAAAATAGTTTGGGAGACCAGCTGTGTACTGAAAAGCAAGCAATTCTCCAACATAAGTAACATCCTCCAAAGCTCACTTCCAAAGTCGCTGCCATGTTTGCTCCCAAATGTGGAGCCCAAGTCTGCCAGCACTACTACACGCATTGCCCTGGCCTGGAGAGCACTGCAAGCAGAAAACGTGCCATGGTCTGGACTTCTCCTTTGGACCTGCCAGGTAGAGGCACACTGCGAGGTGGGTACCATGACTGTATCTTGTTACCGACTCCTAGCCCGCTTGGCTCAAAGACTCCACTTGCTCTGCCAGGCTGGGCGGGCTGTGTTGGTTTTACCCTGTAACCAGAGAAATGTGTATTCACCCAAGTGCTGCCAAGCTCACGTGCACATCCCTGAGGAATTCGTGAACAGCTGTACTTTGCTTCTAATATAATCCACCACGATGAAGGTTGTATTTTTGTTTCCTTGTAGAATTAAACTGGAAGGATAATGAGCCTCCTGCATACGAAGAGTGCTTTACTACTCACTATGGGCCCTGCTGGAGCATTTATTTCTCTCTTGAGAAACATCCCATAGCACCATTGATGCATATCAAGCCTTCTATTTAAAGAAGAAATAATTAATTACCTGAGGCAATTTGCAACATGATATTCTCTTTATGAAGCTGATGTCAAAGGTTCTCTTGACAGCTTTACTGATAATCCTGAAATTTGGCTGAGAAAAAACAAATGTAGCAAGAGGTAAAGCAGACATGAGGGGGGCTCTTCTCTGTATGTTCACAATTCAAAGAGGAAGTAGAAACTCTGGGGTCCAAACCCTTAAAAGCAGAGGACTCTTATTCCAACCTCTTCCAGAGTAGCCCCTCCTCATTCTGCTCTGGCCTCACTGCCCTTGCATAGGATCTGTCTTCACAACAGGTACGACAGATCCTCATGGCTCTGGCACAGCCTGGAAAGTCGATTTAGCACCCACTCCCTCACTGGTGCATTTGATGCTCTCTGAAGCATATTTGTTTCCAGCACATGAAAACTGAGTCAAGACCCTACATAACAGTGCCCAAACATCCGATGGTAATGCTGAGACATTCCACCCCTTGCATTTTAGTGCGTCAAACCAACTGCAAGTGTGTAACCTTCAACACTGGAAAGAACTGGACTGAAGAAAATGAAGCATGCAATGAACAGAACAAGTCAACACATATAAGGTGACCCAAGGCACCACACTCCTTATCAGACCCCAGACACCAGCCAGTACTAGGAGCCTAAGGAAGACGTGGGCATCATTTCAGTGCTCAAGGTGAAGAGCTGGGAAGGCGATGCGTGACACAGGAGAGCAAAAGGAGAGGTAAGAGCAGGAAGCACAAAAATCAGTCCCTGTCACAACAGCAAAAAAAATAAAATAAAATAAAAATTAAAAAAAAAAAAAAAAAAACAAGGAAAAACAGCACAATGTTTTATTGACCAGCCAAATAAATCTGGCAGTAAGACAAAGAGCAAGTTCAACAATGAACAGTGTGGACTGGTACTGAAAATCTCAACACTGTGTGCATATAGGAGAGTGGCAAAACAGTACCTAATATTTTCCTTATTTATGCTTTGAAATCATTAGACAGAGTGAGGGAAAGCAGCATCCTCTGCATAAAATATGTTGTTCTTAATAGTCCCTTTTAGTGTACAATTAAAATTGTAGTTTTTGTTCTACACAGCTTGAATATCACAAAAAAAGAATATTACTATTTAAAAAGCATCAGAGATCCTGAGAAGCTCAGGGCTTCCTGGAGCCACAAGTTCAAACTGACTTGCACAGGGCCTGCATTTTACCCAAAGCATCAAAGGCTGATTTAAGACTAGGATTTCCATGGCTGAGCACGTATCAGATTCAGAAATGGCATGAATTTGACAGAATCAGCAACTAGGATAAAATAACTGAACAACTAAGGAGCATTAAAATAACATTTCCTTTTTTTTTTTTAAATTGTTAGAGGCATTTAAGTATAGACTAAAGTGTCACAAAATGTTCCTTCAAAGTATATACAGGCAGCAGAGAAGATAAACTGGAAAAAACAACAACCAACAATTTCTTAATTTTTAAGTTCATAAGAGTAGAAATGAGAAACAATGGGTTCTGGGTCACAGCTAATCAGCCTTCTGAACTTCATAAAGGATCACAAGAAAAGAACATAAAATGTAAATTTGCATAAGCTGGTGAAGACTTTGCAGAGTTCTACTTCTGTCATTTTTTTCTCCAAAACATTTTGATTTGGTTTTAGATACAGAACAATGTCTTAATTTTGCTTCCTTGTGCTGAGGTAGGCATGCTCTTGAGGAAAGACTCTCTTGCTGTGGTTATTTTTCACACCAGCCAGACATCCGTGGAACAAAGGCACTGTAACAGATTGCCCCGATGTTGTATCAGCTGCATCGCTCCAGAAATTGGCTTCACAGCAAGAAGTGTCACAATTGCTACAAACACTAGCCTTCCAAATCCAATTATCCAGCCGAGGCATGCCCCTTGGCTACACGCAAACAGTAAACTATTAATGAAAAGCATGTCCTCAAATCAAGTTGTCATAACTGGAAAACCTCACTCCTAGTAAGGACCTTCCTAATAGCCACAATGGCAGCACCTCCCAAAAATACAGAGAAAGCCAAAGAAAGGAACAAACTTCTTCCAGGAAATGGGATACAGAATACATTATATATATAAATAAAATTGCTTTTCTGGCTTGGCATTTTTCTTTTAACCACCGGGCTCATTTCTGCTTAAGGCAGCCCATCAGTAATGCTGAACTGCCAACACAAGCAGAGTGCCTGATGGCCTAAGTGGTCTCTTCCAGAAACACAGACCCTTCAAACCTGCAAGCAGGCCATAG
This sequence comes from Aythya fuligula, assembly GCF_009819795.1. Classification (NCBI taxonomy): domain Eukaryota; kingdom Metazoa; phylum Chordata; class Aves; order Anseriformes; family Anatidae; genus Aythya; species Aythya fuligula. Next base: position 5,640,487 of record NC_045582.1, on the reverse strand, counting down.
AAGCAAAGTCCTTGTTCAGCAGCCACTTTGTGTGCTCAGCATTGTGTCATTGTGAGCAATGGGTCAAACCATGTGCAAATCCAACCAGAGTGCTGGAGTGCTTCCTACTAGCACATACTCTCCTGAGGCTGGAATAACAACACACTGTACCATCTCAATTCTTTTCTCTCTTCCCTCCAGTTCATTACTCGAAAGCATTAAGCACTGTAAATTTTAAAAATAAATAAATCAATCAATTTTCCAGGGCTACGTTTATCATGCCATTTGATAGATATTATGCACAGATTCTCATGTTGTGAACGCTGTATTTCTGTTACATGCTGGAGGACAATGGTAAAGTGATGGCCAAATATGTGGATCAAGGTGCCAACAACACAACAGAAAGATCTGTGCATCCAGGATTCAGCTTCTTTCTTTCCAGCCTTCTGTACCCAAGATATTGTCCAAGTCATATTCATATGTGCTACAGAAAGGATTCAAAAAAGGACACGCGTAACCTTTCTGAAATTTCCAACCAGTGCACAGCTCTCAGCTTGAGCTGCACACCAGCAACCAGCAAGCAGGTGTTTTCAGCACTTGTGTTTAGCAAATCTTGCAAGGATAGGGTAGGGTAACCAAGGATAGGGTAACCAAGTCTGAGAATCACAGTGTGCAGTATCATCCCTCCTACAGGCAAGAATAAAATGATACTTTGCCACCTTTCTTTGTCTTTAACTTCTTGTTAACCTGGCTTCCTAAAAAGGAGACTAAAGATCACCCTGTCCCTGGCTGACCTGGGATTGCCCTGCTGTCTTCTGACTCTCTAGCCAGCTTCAGCCAAATCTGACAGAGGAACAGGAGACCAAAAGAGTCAAGTCCATACATCTTTCAGGAAAAATCAACAGCAGGGTAGAGGGAGCCTCAAATTAGAGTGACATTGTTGGAAATGCTTCAGAACAAGCTCAAGAGCCATCTGCTTTGTCCAATCTCCAAATCCCAACCAGTACACGCAAAGCTCCTAGCCAGGCACAACCACATGAGATTGCATATCAAGCCAAACTGGTAGAGGACACGAGAAGGATCTGGCAGTATTTCAGGGGGCAGAGGATGGTGGAGATGTGTGAAGGACAAGAGGGATGGAGTGGATGATATGGTGAGGAGGAAGGGAGAGTACTGGCAGTGATCACAAGAAGAAAACTGTGATTGTCATCACGGTGGGATGTCAGCAGTATGGGACAAACCCACGGGAAGCCAGGCTCACGGAAAAGGCTGATGACAGTTTTCAAAGTGAGAAACTGAATAGCAGGCCCAAAAGAAATCAATTTTGTTGTCGATTAGCGCAGTGCCTAGTGAACAAGCAAGAGCAATTGGGCAGGAAAGAGATTATCCTCTATAAGCAGAGGTGTCCAAAGAGACAAGGCAGAAGTTGGGTACAGGAAGGGGACTAACCAGCAGTCAGTGTTGGCTCCAAAATGGAAAGGAAAAGAATATCTAAACTCGCCCTTCCCTACACCTTCACCCAACCACTCCCCACCCTTCACTTCTCTTTCACTATCTCTGCCATCTATGCTGGTCCTCCTAAAGGCCAGGCAAAGACAAATGAATAGGGATAGTGAAATTATAACTATAGCCTAGGAGGCTGGAAAATAAAGTCTGAACGACACAAGAAATTCCATCAGAATTCCTGAACATTAAAGGGTATTTATTTCTGAGGCTGCTTCCAGTGAAACGAATCATAGAATATCCCGGTTTGGAAGGGACCCACAAGGATCATCGAGTCAACTCCTGGCACCACACAGGTCTACCCAAAAATTCCAACCATATGACTAAGAGCACAGTCCAAATGCTTCTTAAACTCCAACAAGCTCGGTGCCATGACTACATTCCCGGGGAGCTTGTTCCAGTGCTTAACAACCCTCTTGGTGAAGAACCTCTTCTTGATATCCAGCCTGAACCTCCCCTGCCACAGCTTGACACCATTCCCTCGGATCCAATTGCTGGTCACTAAAGAGAATAGATCGGTGCCTGCCCCTCCACTCTCCCTCATGAGGAAGCCGTAGACTGCAATGAGGTCTCCCCTCAGCCTCCTCTTCTGCAGGCTGAACAGGCCAAGTGACCTCAGCCGCTCCTTGTACATCTTCCCCTCTAGGCCCTTCCCCATCTTAGTAGCCTTTCTCTGGACACTCTCCAACAGTTTTGCGTCCTTTTTGTACTATGGTGCCCAGAACTGCACACAGTACTCGAGGTGAGGCCGCACCAGCGCAGAGTAGAGCGGGACAATCACCTCCCTCGACCAACTAGCAATGCTGTGCTTGATGCACCCCAGGATATGGTTAGCCCTCCAGGCTGCTAGGGCACACTGCTGGCTCATATTAAACTTGCTACGAACCATAACCCCCAGATCCCTCTCTGTGGGGCTGCTCTCCAGCATCTCATTGCCCAGTCTGTACGTATAGCCAGGGCTGCCCCGTCCCAGGAGTAGGACCTGGCACTTACTCTTGTTATACTTCACATTGCTGGTAATTGCCCAGCACTCCAATCTGTCCAGATCTCTCTGCAAGGCCTTTCCACCCTCAAAGAGTCAACAGCTCCTCCCAGTTCCTTGCTGCTTTCCTTTGCCACAGTCCCTTACACCCTTTCAGTTACAACCAGGGAGGCAGAAGTGTTCAGTGGTCATGAAAAACACCAGACCAGGAAATCTTCCTGCACAGCCCTGGGTTCCTGGTGATCCCATCATCACCCTCCTCCCAGTGCTGCAGCTCCTTTGGTAGCTTTGGAAAGTAGGACTTGCATGAAAAGAAACTGAGCATTCATCCAAACCAAGAGTTGTATCTTATCTTATGGGAAGTGCTGAAGTAATTTCTGAAGTATGTTTAATTCACATGGTTTTGATTAAAATTTAATAAATTAAAATTCAAATGAATGAAAAAGGAGATCTAGACATACCTTTAAAAGCAGCTTATAAACTCTGTGCATTTACACCAAAGTTTCCAAGATTAAATAAAGCTACTACAGATTAAGACCATCATCTTAACAGAAAAAATGATGCATCAAACCAAGTATCATAGGCTCATCTGCAGATTGCAGACTGCTTCCAGGCTCAGAATTTTCCATTAAAAAAAAAAAAAAGGAAAACAATTAAATAGGCCATGCAGAACACAGGGAAAACTATCAGACCAGACAGGGTGGGTCCAGCATGCTGAGAATGCTTCACTTATATTTCTTCCATGGAAAAAAGGATAATCTAGATTTGACCTAGGCACTGCCATCTCTGCAAATATAGGAAAAAAAAACACACAGCATGCAATCTAAACACACAAGCAAGCAAATAAATGCCCAGAATTCAGAAACTAAGCCAAGCTTGTCTAAATTAAACACTGATGCTATATTTTGGAGCAGTGTTGCAACTAACTAAACCTTGGAAAACTATTTCATGCTTGCTCTAACACAGCACACCTCCTCCCACTGGGCCTCCTTCGCACTAGCCTGAACTGTTTCGTGATCAATATTTCATGCTGCCCTAGCACAAGCTGCCCTCCAGGCATCCAAACTGAAAAGAATAAAACAAAACCTAGCTAGAAATTCACACAGACATGAACCTTTCTGCATAGCTTTAAAGGATCTCAAACAGGAAAGGTTATTAAATATTTAAGTCAATAGTGCAGCACAGACCCTGCATGCAGTTCCGCCACAAGGTCCTCTGAGGCATGGCAGTTTGAATAAATGCTCAAATCAGAAGCAAGCTTTAATTATACTATTCCTGATTGCTTTTGAAAGGGGTCATCTCCTTGCAGAGCACAGATATGATGGAATGGCTAATATACACACCCAGCACCCACCGGGTACTTGCGTACACCACAATTTGTGATCTGCATTTTCACGATGCAAGTAAATTCAAATCCCATAGGAGGTTTGAGGCAAATGTTTTTAAATCAAAGCATCCCCATTCTCATAGATCACATTACAGAGCATATAAACAGCAAGTGGGAAGAGCTGCTTAATTTACTAAATGCTATTTTCTCTTTTCACATGAGTCAGCTGAACAATGCTCATTCTATTGCTCTGCTTAATAGAAACAATATCCCACTAGGAAGAAAAGAGAGAAGGGTCACACTCAGATTAATTAGATTGTACTAACAAGACTGTGTCCAGCAATAAATATAAAAAATATCAGAGGAACAGTGTTATAAGCAAGTAGCACATGTGAGACATGCATACAGATGAAACGAGGAGCACTGACAACAGGTTTGGGTTTCTTTTGAAGCTCAGCAATGCTGCTCAGCAATGACTGCAGCAAATGCCACGCTGCTGTGCCCACCTTCCTTTGAGGCCCAGCCTGAACCCCAGGCTGTGGTGGTTTTTCAGCCTGAAAGCTTCCAGAAGCCTCCTTGCCATTCTACTTGTAAGTGCTTGCTGCGTCCACCTGGTGTCCTTTGCAGTGGTCCTGCCACGGTGACAAAGCACACCCTGTTTCTCCTTACTTGTCACGCTCTCCTTCCTCTGGTACTGACCAGGGAAGGAAAACGTTGGGAGAGCAGAGATCTTTTCTAAGAACAAAGAGAACTGCCAAAGCTCCTGTGTTAGCGAAGCACAGAAGCTTGCAATCACCAGGAAAATGTTGCTGTCATTAGAGGACAGCAGCAACCTTCTCTTGTCCCTTCAAGGCAGAGTTTTTCACACTGAAGATAGCAAAATACAGGTCATTTAATGACTTTTCATGATTTTTTGGGGGGTAAGAACTTCAAGAGCAGCCAAAAGCACAGAGCCTCTAAACATGGAGAAGTTAGAACGCCTTTCTGTGGGAAAAGATGACTGAGGGGATGTAACAGATGTGCACAGAACCACAGGACAAACTATTCACTCATCCCATCAGTGCAGCAGTTAGCGGATATGAAGTGAAACTGTGAGATGCAAGGACCAGAAGAAAGCAAGACAGCTCTCCCCATGCGATGATTAGATGAGCTTGCCAAAGACAACTACAAAACCTAAAAGCTGGTGGCACTTGTTTGACGACAAGTTCAGGGAAGAGAAATCCACTGTGTGTTACTAAATTAAAAACAAACGCATCCAGCTTAGGTCGTTCCAAGTCCAAATGGCTGAAAGAAGTGGGAAAGCATTAAGGAGAGGTACAACAAGCACTTTAGCCCGGTTACTGTTCTCCTGAGGCATTTGCTTGCAGTCCCTCTTGGAGACATGACTGTACTCCAGAGGGACTTTCCCTCTGATGCCACACAGCAGCTGCTACAGTTTAAAACCCACATCCATTCAGTGAAGCGGCTGAGAATTATGCTCTATGTTTCTGAGGTTGTGACAGCACTGCTCTGTTAACAAGCCTTCCCAGAACAAAGAGCAGACACAGGCAAAATGGAGTCATACAGACCTAGCAAATTTGACTTACCTTTGTCTAAAGGACAGGAATGCCATTAAAACATGCATCTCTGCTAGAGAGGACAGTATTAATCATGGTGAAAAGAATAATTACAGAGACACTTCAGTAAACACAGCTCTACCACCATATGCTCGTTTTTGCCCCAAAGTCCCATAGCCAATGTGAATAGCTCACCACCCATCCCCATGAAAATGCGGTAAACTCCCTCAGACAAACCGTGATTTATACTGCAGTGTCCTATTATGGAAGAAGATATACACAGAAATTGTGCATCTTTACCTTATTATAGGCACAGTTCACATGATACTGGTATTTTTACTACTGTTAAATTAAGATATTTTCTAAGTTCAGTTTACTAAATGCTATTTGGGCTCGCTTGCACTTTAATCAAGTACACCACACTGGCACTATTTTTTATAGTTTAAACAAGGCTTAAAGACATGTTGAGGTGCAGATCAGCACCTTGTCAAAAATGAAAAGTTGAGGCACAACAGAAAATGACTCCCTTCCACAACAACAACAACAAAGCATCAGTGGCAATGGTTGCAGACTCTGGTCTTCCAAATTTGTGATATACATAAATGAGCATGAAAAAAACACGAAAACAAAAAACGCGAAAGGGCAGGGTTAGAATGTGAAATGCTCGATTTGCAAGATCGGGACCATAATATATTTGCTTAATAAACAAAGGACTGCAGAGGTGTTTGCTCAAAGAAATCTATTCAAAAGGAAGGAAAAAGCCCTGTCTGAGTGAGACTGACGTTCCAGAGGGCCACAGAGATCCAGCAACCCCCACCTCCTCTGATCCATCATTGCAATCAAGATCTTTCTTATCCTGACATGGGAAAGTAAAACCCCAAAAAGCAGGCTGGAGGCAGCAGTCAGAATCATTCACACTTAAGTGCAGACTGCAGTTGGCTTTGCAGCAGTCATTAGCAGTCATTTAGGAGAACATACAAGCAGCACTGCAAACAGCAGAAGACCAAGATCAAGGGTTTACAGAATGATGCAGCTACCTGCTCTACAGCTGGGCGCTGTGCTTCTCATTCAGCTCACTGAAGTAGTTCATGCACTCACCAATGTGTTCTCTGTGATGCTGCCAATACACTCAGGGAAGGCTTTTTATTTATTATTTATTTTACTCGCCCCCGTCTGCCCCTGATGCAGGGAAGTTTGGAAGTTGTATGGTGACCCTAGCAGCCATGAAGCTCAAGGTCTCAAAGCTTAGGCAGCTGCCCAATGATCCATATGTTGCTGAGCCATATTTTTAAATACTGATACATATACCCAATATCCTCTCTGCTCCCTTGCTAAACAATAAATGGATATTTACATTTATTTAGATTAAAGCATTTTTTTTCCCCACAGCATTTCTTGGGCAAGGAAAAAGATGGTAAGCAGGTATTCAGGTGCCCCATTGCACCTGCTGCTGACAGGGTAGGATCCTGTAACTCTTCCCCTCTCTGCTTTCCCCAGCAGGCATGCCCCTGACCTCATTTTTTGCCAGCACAGATGTTCATCTGAAGGACAGTGAGCTGGTTGTGGAGCTCAACAACCAACAGAAAACACACCCTTGACATTTTTTTTGTGTATGTGTTATTTATTTATGGCGGGGGGGGGGGAGAGGTGGTGGGATTTTCTTTCTCTTTTTTTTTTTTTTGTTGTTTTGCTTTGTTCTATTTGAGTCTGAGATGCCTCCATGCATTCACTGGTTGCAGACAAGCAATGTAGTGCAAAGGAGGCACAGAGCATGGGAGAAGTACTCGGATCAGCCAGCTAAGAGATCAGCTTGGCCATACTGGCACATGGCACTGTCAGCACAGCAGAGATACCCAGTCCTTCATCTTGGTCCTTCACAGCACCCACATGCTCCTCCTCTGGATGCACATTAAGCATCTTCTTTCACAGCTTCTCCCCACCAAAGCCTCTCTGGATCAAAGTCCCCAACCATGGCACAAATCCACAGGTATATACCTATTTCCACTTAGATTCAAAACTTCACATACACTTTCCCTCAAGATGGTAAATGCTGACTCTGGATGGCAAATGTGCTACATCACCTTTTATTTGGGTCACTGCACAGAAGCCCTCATCAGATTACCACTGCCAATCCATAATCTGACGTGAAAATGCCTTCTTTGTCGAGTGAAAGCTTCCCTTTGTGGTTAACGTTTCCTAGCAAACTGTGCTTCGTGGACTCATGGGGATGGAGAAGAAAGGGAAGGTGTGACATTAAATTTCAGCAAATCAGCCACGGCTCCTTCCTGCTTCTCCGCACCAATGGCAGCTGCAGGGATGGGGCCGTGGGTGCCCGCAGTGAAGCGGCTGTCCTGCTGCACGGCCTCCCCGGTGTGCTTATATCCTAAGCACGCAGCAGAGCCAGGAGCCTCCTGACCAGCAGTGTTTTCCTCCTGCTTCAAGAAGGTGACCATGCACAAGGATTTGTGCCCGGGTAGGTGCTGGGCTGTAGCACAAGAACAATTCTCGCTTCCTCTGCATTAAGCAGTAAAGATTTAGTGAAGTGATTATCATATGCAGCTGTACTGGCCTGATAAAATTACACCGAAATAGTGCACTAAATTATATTGACAAGATACATCATCTTTGCATACTGCACGTGCTGGCTGGCTGGGCTCTCTTCTTAAACAAAGCACTGTTTTACAAAGCTAATGAATATGTGGGAACGTTTCCAAGGGCAGAAAAGCAACTGAGTTTTATGGCAGCTTTTTTTTTGTTTTTAATATTTTTATTAGTAACATTAAAGCCGCCCCATTTGCATTCATGAAGACAATCATAGATGGCAAGACCACAGGTATAGTAACTAAACTCAAATGCGTCACATAAAAAGAATTTATGTTTGCATCTAGTGCTTCTAAAATGACCATCCGAGTTAACTCGGATAGCAATGCCTCTCCTGCCATATGGGTCTTCTGATACCGGACTGCTCTCACTCGCTAAATTCTGCTGAAGCCAGCAAGTTGCCACAGCTAAATCACATCACATCTGCTTCCTGACTTGGCCTGAAATAAAATTATAGCCTGGAATCCCACTAACATTTTACTACAGAGGAAAAAGGGGAGTTAAAGATAAAGCTTAAGGAGAAGACATTCAGAAGACATAAAACAAAAGAAAGCAAAATTATCTACTTAAACTGGATGGCTGTTTTAATTCAATTTAACCAAACTCATAAGAAGCAAATTCTTATCATTATTAAACAAAGGAACCAGCATTATTTTAAGGGTTAAGGGTTACCCACATGATGAAGCTCTTAAGATAATTACAGAATCTTTCTGAAAGCCTTAGGTTTTATATGGGAGCAATAAACCACATAATATATATAATTAGAAATGACAATGTACATTTAAAACAACCAAGAAACAGAATTGCTATCAGCAGATTCTTCTTTCATTTAAAATCCTTCCTATACAAAGAAAAATGTTATTGGACCCCAGCCTGTGATCGGCTGCTTTTAAAGCTCCACTTTGCATTTCCCCTCAGCTTTTATCACACAAGTGCTTATTGTCACAACACCACATTTTAGCTACAGTTGTCTCTTCCTTTGCTAAATTCAAATTTGAGTAGCTCCAACACAACAGAAAACTCTATGTATATTTTTAATCAAGTTCATCTCTTTCTTTTCAGATTTAATCTTGTGATTCTCAGAATTATCACAGCTTGCCTTACGCAGCCTTTGATGCTTATAGGCAAAAATAAAGTAGGGAAAAAACCATCACAAATTAAATTTTTGTGAGTTTTTCATGAACCACTGAAAGCCAGTTGCAAACAAAAACTAAGATACAGGCAAGATTGCCTTGACGTTTCAGAGCATCAGGAAGGCCTCTTAAAATCCTCAGATTTTATTTGTTATTGTGTTGATTGCTCCTTTTTCAGCACAGCCAGCCTGCAACTGCCCCATCTACTGGTAGCAGAACACAGCTGTTGCAATAACAAGAGTGATAGAGCAGAGAATGAAATCTAACAGTAAGAGAAATACAGAAAATGGAAGAAAAAAGATCATTTTCCAGACAGATTTAACACTGTACCATTACATACCTATAAACATCAACCCAACACCTGCCCTTTTGTGGATGAGCTGTTTAGCACGCTTTTACTGATTTCATTGGAGCTTCTTGTCTTTAGTTGCAAGCTCCAGGACTCTGAACAGCTCTCCACCACTGCGCAAGCACTTTACCACAAGAACATCCAGGAAGCATAAGCAGAAATACAGGTGAACCACAGAAGGGTTAAGCTGCAGAAAGGAGCTGTGGACATCCACTTTTCTTTTTAGTACAAACTTTTCAGTACTTTTAGCACTATCTTTTCCCTGCAAATCTTAATTGGGCAAATTAGAATCTCACTAGAGAAAAAAACAAGATGGTGACTCCATCTGTCCTATTTCAGTATTTTGGGCAGAACAGAAATACACCTCCATAGAGAGTCTTGTCTTAGTCCTGCTGTACTCAGGGAGAGGAAAAAGAAGGAGAGGGAGGTTTGTGGGCCATTGGTCAACGTCCACCAGGAATATACCTTTTGTTACTCTCTTGATTGTCCCAACAAGAGAAAACCCAGAAGCACTACAGTTCTGCTATACATAACCAGCATGTCTGATGTTATACAACACCACTACAGCAAAATCCCTCACAGAGCCAGAGCTGACCCCTTACTCCTCATGGGGTATTTACCTCCTAGAAATCTTTAGCCCTCCAAAGTTGCTGAAGCCAGTCCAGATGACAGCCCAGACTATATAGATAGCATTGAAGTTTGCACCTAGAGAAAACATGAAACGCACAAAACCAGACATGTTGCTGTCAAAACTGTGCCTCTTGCTGTTTAGCAGATTTTATCTGAAGGAAGAGCTTCAGGGCTCACCTTGCAGTGAGACATCATCTGTTTCACAGCACAGATTGGTCTTTTAAATTATTCTTCAGTAACTGCATCTTTCAATTTCAAAAAAGGTCACCTCTCAATTCCTCAGATGTTTAGTATGAAAACTCAGGTCACTTGGGAGCAAGGTGTCCCCCCTGCAGCTTTATTCAACAAGAAAGCCATTAGCCTGCCTCATATCACCATGGGAAGAAAGACAGACTCCAGATCAGTGGCATGACCCAGAGAACTCACTGAATGCCCCAAATAACACCAATGTGCTTGCAAAAGCAGCTGCAGACAGGAAAGCTCCTCCCAAGAAACCAGAGCGAGCACAGCCAAAGAGCAGTCAAATAATCCAGAAAAATCTAACAGAGGTGTATGAAAAGGGCTTAAAGGTCACACACATCAGACACATTTCAATCCAAAAGGAAAACCAGAAAAAGTGTGCTACCATTTCAAGGAAAGACACCTGGAAAATTACAAGCAGTCCAAGAAAGCTGTTGTGAAACTCATCAGCAGGGCAAGGAGAACATTGCTTAAAAACAAACAAACAAACAAACAAAAAAAAACCAAAACACAACACTGACTCACAAAGCTCAGGAACAGGCAGGTCCCTTGTCATTTAAGCAGTCTGAACTTTGAATTTCCAGAAAAACTAATCACATATACATATACAAAACTTACAAAATTCCTTACTAAAGATACACCATGCAATCTGGCACAACAAATACCACCACAGATGCAACCCAGGACTTCCAATTTTCTCCTTCATACTGGTTGAACTCTTTTGCGTTCCAGAAGGTAAATCAGAACAAGCATGTTAATGCAACAAACCTGAGAGTTTCACAAAACCATTAGAGGTTGTAGGTCATAACTTTTTACCTTCAGAGTCTTACTCTTTACCAAAGTGACACAGCCCATCAGATTTAGAAAGTCTGTGTAAACTTAACTGCGTAACTTTAGAGCAGGCTTTTTCTATGTGAAGGTTTTATGCCCATCTATCAGCAGTTTCTATTTCTGACAGGCAAAAGGTGTTTCAGAAGGGGTTTAAGAAACATGTTAAAACCTTGAGCTTACCAGCAATCTCTGTTAGTTAGGACAAAGTCAGTTCTACCATCTCAGTGGCTATAGAAGTCAGCAATCTGCTCTTTTGCCAGACAGATCACATTCACACAGAACACAGTTTTGACTAAGTACTAAAGCCAGTTCTTGTATTTTTTCCCCCTCCAGCGTATGTTGCTTTTGAGGTTACAAAGCCAGCTTCAATGTGTTGTGGTCCCCAAAACCACCTAAATGATTCAGGAGTTTGCCAAGTCACAACAATTCCTATTGTTTAGAAGAATATCTTCATAAGGAAAGTCTGAAAACACGTTTGCCCTGCAGTCACAGAACGTAAAATCATTTATCCTAAGGGTAATGCTAGAAAGAGCTAGAGCTCAATCCCATGTTTGGAAGAGGGAGAAACATGCAGAGATCCTCTTGCACAGTGCCTTAGGTGTCTTACCCTTTGTAATGCTAAGGGCCTTCTGTAAGCAATTATGTAGACTGACTTTCACTCTGCTACCCTTTCACCCAAGTTGCTGTGGCAGTGTTTTCCAGAGCCTCTGCAGCAAATGTTTCCCTTGTTCTTGTGATGTAATTCTGTGGGCTTGCATCTGCAAACCCCAATATTGCTGTTATAGCAGGTTCTCATGGGAAGAAATTGCCACCAATGTGCGAATCAGTCCTTTTCCCCTCATTTTCTATCCTTTGGCTATATTTTTTGATTTACACTGGGAGACTCAATGACATGTATGCACAGAGCTTAATAAACCAATATGCATGAGCATCTGCCCTGATCATTTTCTGCTCAGTTAGCAGTAATGTGATTGTCAGAAAAAAAAAACAAAAAAAAACACAATAGGAAGTTTGAGCTGGCCCTAATGAAAAATATGTAATTATTATGGGAAAAATATGATAAAGGACCGTGTGCTACAAGGACACCAATGGAGGATGCTTATTTGGGGATCCTGTCACTTTTCTTCCTACCTGGCCACTGGGGAGAGTTTTCCCTGTCCTTTTTCTCCCTCTTCCTGCTTTTCTCTGCCCCTGTAAGTTTTATCATTAGAGCTGATGTATGTCATCAGCTATGGATCCACCAATAAACTTTTATGCACATATACCTGTTTCAACATCCTTTATGTAACACTCCTCAACATTTATCTACAAAAGTTCCTTTAAGTGTCTAAGCAGCCTACTTTTACTGAGTAAAAAGTTTTGTTTTGTTTTAAATAGTTTCCAACAATGTTACCAGTTCTCCTGATCACAGTGTATTGTACCACATCAAGATTTTAATGCAGCTACACAGTATTACTAAAAGAGCTTTAAAAAAAAAAAAAAAAGCAGTATTCAAACTGCAACATTCTACAATTTGTAAAGACTTGTCACTTTTGTGAGCTCACTTGCAAAGGAAGTAAAGGTGTTTTAAGGAAGCTGAATTGAGTTTTTTAATGCAGTAAAACTAAGCTTTACCTTCTGTAGGAAGAGGACAATCCTCACGAGCATTTTGGCATGCAGCTCCTCCAAGGTGAACAGTGTTCGAGGTGTACGGATGAATATCTTGGTCTTCCCATAAGCAACGTCATGCTGAAATCCATGACTCTCTATGAGCTTCTTCACAGCATCTTTGTCTGAAGGGAGGTCATGGTTTGGCCAAGTGAATTCTGAGATCATTTTGTACCTGGAATTACAAGGTACAATTTACAAATGTACGCTTGCCATCTGTGTTCTCAAAAAGGCCAACCTTAAGCACATTTTAGAAATAATTCTAATAAAATTATTTGATTACAGGTAGAAGAGCTTTAGACATTTTGTGTAAGAGATGTGACCCTCAAAAGCCGAAGTACATGGAAAGTGAATGTAAGAGGTATGATTTTGAGCCACTGAAATTATTGTGAGGAGCTCACTTCATCAACACAGAACTGATGTGACACAACAAACCACACCACTGTCTTCCTGAAGATTTGGCAGTTCCATTACTCACACCCTCTGCATTTGACTTTTTTTTTATTATTATTATTATTAATTTTCAAGGAAGAAAAGCTTTGGTTTGCTCACATTCTACATCAGAACTCAACTGTAATCAACTACTCAGTCAGACAACCTAGATTTAAAAATTCTGCAAATAATGTTCCTGTTCATTTTTGTAGCCATTTCTAACAAACTTCATTATTTACCAAAGCAGCAGACAGTTGACTGCCATGGTTTGTGCAAACAATAGTACTGCCTGTAATCACTGTTCAACCACTCACTCTAGTTCTTTCTTCCCAAACCTCTTTTCACAACAAGAGAGAGAATGCGGATTGGAACTAAGACAACCATGAATCAAGTACGAAAATAATTTCAAAATACCTGCGCTTTCTAAGATTTACTATCCTTACAAAGTGCTGATTGTGTGAACAGACATTTGTAAAAAGCAACAATGAATTTTCTGCATATAATTTATGGACATAATCAAAAATGCAATAGACATTTTCACTGTTATATTACCCACATTCATGTCCTAAATAAAACATGCATGCAGCAATCTTAACCACTTCTCTATTTAAAAGCCCATGATGCAAGTCAGCCATCAATCTCAATATCTTAGACATTCAGAATTCTCAGCTACTCTTAAACGGCCACAACAACAAACCTTTTTACAAGGGGAGTGGGTGCACTAAAGGACTTGATAAACAGACTAAAATAAGCCTGGATGAAAATACCACACTGTCGCTTTCATTCATCAAATTAGCCTTTCTGAATAAGCTTTTGAAGAGGGGAAAAAATGCGTGTGCGCACAGCATCTAAGCAGGGCACGCTATCAGCATGAGGGCTGCAGCACACGGAACAGAGATCATTGATAAATAAAAAGGGCATATAAAAAACTTCAGACTCAACAGAAGATTCTGCATTTATACTTGGCTGGCAAAAGCATTCCCACTCTCAAAAGCACATGCACATAGGACATGAAATATTTCACACTGGTTTCTCTTTCCTGGTCTCATCAGGACAACATTCCTACAATAATTAATTAACTGGAAAATCTTCCACCTCAAAACACTTACATTAGGGAAAAAAAAAAAAAAGAAAAAAAGACAATCAGGATGGCACTGCTAACCCACACTTTATTAAACAGGTCTGCTCAGCTGATGGGGACAGAAAAAACAGGGAGAGACGTCAGGGAACTGGAAATATGCCCAACCAAAGGAAAAAAAAATAATTCTCTTCCTACTTCACAACAAAAATAGGGCTGTCTCATTTAAAGACATCCCAAGACAATGGGACCGTGAGTGGGGGGATTGGCGGTGGAGTTCAGCACAGTGCTTTTGTTCCTGCCAGGCCTATGCAGTGCCACCAGTCCCTTCCCCTGAGCGTGGCCTGGCTGCCGCAGCAAGGCAAAATCTTGACCTCGCTGCTAATTATAGTGAGGCAGAACCCAGAATAAAGCTGCTCACTGACACCACAACCCTTCCCCTCTCCTTTTGCCTGAAGATCTTGACAGCTTTCAAGGTTACTTTTACAGTAAACATCCATTTCTCCTTCCCTGCTTAGCTGCAGAAACAGCCAGCATGCACGAGGCTGCTACTAGAGCTTAGGATTCACACACAGCTCTCCTAAAAACAAGATGTTTATGAGCCACTCGAGTACAAAGCTTTGCTGAAATATATTTAGTCTGCACGTGAAGCAGGGTCGTTCTCTTCTCCCACTACTGTGCAGTTGATGGGTATCTGGGTGCTGTTTTCACGCTATGTATAACACTACCTGCAAGCAGGCACGTGGATGCCTTAATGGTCTGAGTGTTGGGCTACACTCGCATGTGCCCGCAGATTCTTCCCCTACCTCACCCCCCCCACCATTCTGAAACCCACTCAGCAATCAGCAATTTTTTGACAATAAATATAGACTAAAGCACAAAAAAAAAAAAAAAAAGTATCACTGCTGTTTAAGACAGGTGGTCCTGGCGTGCATTTCACACAATTAGATGTAGTTACCAAGTGACAGCACATCTCTTGGTGCAACCAAAAAGTATGGAGATCTTACTTTCTACAAATTGGCAGGGGCAGACTAGTTTGCACAGAGCTCAACTAAGAATTCTCTTAATTTCAAGGAAATGTTGGAAAGGACATTCTTTAATGGTCTTAATTGTGCTTCACGTCATTTCCTTCCCCTCTTACTCTAGATCTGTCTTCAAAAGAGCCCCATGTGCAGGGCAAGAATCCAGAGCTGAAGGGCTTGGAGTCTCCCTCATGCTGTCTCCCAGTAAGTCTGTTAAAAAGGAAAGGAACAGAAGTGCCTTGCGATCCCTGTTCAAAAGCCATTCCAAAAATGTGCAGCTTGTATACAAGTCATATCTCCTAGCCCTTTTAAGAGGGGCAAGTCTCACTCAAAAACAAGGAACAAAGAATTCTGCCTCAACAAAAGCAAAACAAAAACAACATCCAGGCCAGAAGTTTGTTGTTGTTGTTTTTTAATTTAGAAAAGTCAATGTAGACTGGACTCAGAGAAATAATGGGGTATGCAAATACAGTGTCTGATATCTTACACTTTAGATGTTTAATCCTACTCCTGGGTTCAGCAGAACAAATGTTGCAGTAGCCTGAAAGCTGTACCAGTTGCCATGTGCTAATTTGGTTTACTGGCTGTAAACAGCACTTCTGTTTTTAAGATTACAGGAGCTCATCAAATGTTCTTTAAAAGCAAAGCAGCTGTTTATATTAATAGTCATTACACAAATTTAAAGAGTAGGTTGTAATAAATTCCACACGTGAGGGCAGAAGCAAGCACTAACCACTGCATAATGTTTAAGAGAACTGATAAACAAGACTGCAGGCTGTGTTTGATAAGTCATGCCCTTTCGTTCTATGTCAGGTACTGTGAAACACCCAGGAAAATCTCCACTGTGAACAGCAAAATATGTTTCAAGATCACTTTGCTTCCAACATGCAACATCTCACCTGCCTAGTTGTTTTTTTTCTTCTTTTTTCCTTCTCTCAGGGACTTTTCCTCACTTGACTCAACAAAAGTAAAAATCAACTCAAAATCTTAAGAGGATGGATCCTTACTACCCATATTAATTTAATGAAGCTGTAAGACAAATTACAATCTAAAATATTTCATTTGTCACAAGTCTGTTAGGAATAAAGAGTCCAAGGAGGATCAAAACACGTTTTAATGGGGTCATGTTATTATCTGTTTTTTAGACTTCCAGTTTTTAAGTCCAGAGGTCTCCTCCTGCACATGCATAATGTCACTGTGCACCATTAAGCACTTCCCGAGAAACATAACGTCTGTCTCTTTCACTGCAACAATTAGACAATATTCAGAGAGAAAAGAGAAGTTAATTAGTTCTGGTTTTAGGGTTATGCTCTGGGGAAGAACCTCATTACACATTCCTTCTGAAGAGACTAATACAGCAAATGAATTTTAGCACGAGGAAGCTGAGCCTGAGTGCCAAGTACACACCTCTAAACCCATCTGCTGCCACAAAATGAGACAGCATCCAGCATCCTTGTTAGATCCATGTTTTATTGTATCCAATGTCAGATATTAAAACAAACACACACTACTACCCTATGTGCTCAAAAGTGAGGATCACAAGCCCAGAGGACTTGAGACTTACTGTCCACTCATGGGGAGACAGCCAAATCGTTCCAGCACCCGAGCTGTCTTGCAATGAGCTGAAGCGAGTTACTTGCCAACACCCTCCTTACCTGTGCAGAAACTTCTCGTACGTTTGGCGGTAGGCAAATCCTGCTCGGCGCACTCTCACATTTTCCAGAAGGCCAAGGTATTCAACCTGATGCCTGCAACGTTCCTCGTCAAAAATCTGTGGTGACTTCTTATCATTGGGCTTAATGCAACGGACATAATAGGGTTCCTAATAGGACAAAGCAAACCGAGTTTCATTCAGAAAGAGTCTATAAAAATAAAACAGCTTCTACATGAAAACCTTAAAACATCAGTCCACCATACTCATTTGAATGAGGTTTGGTTGTTTAACAGGAATTACAAGGCTAGAACAGAAATGACAAGCGGCACACAACATGTTCCTCCCCTTAGCACACTGCAACAAGATCTGTTACAGAATTGTGTTACTCATTCGAGCTCTATTGTCCTTTGCTATATGTCAGAACCAGTTTCACATCCTTCTTCTCTACAGACTTGGACGATAACAAAACCAGTCTTCATAAACAATACAGCAAACGATATCATTCATTGTCCTGATAGTCAGATAAGGCTTTTCCAATATCAACATATAAAAGAAGCATGGATTACTCTACAATTCTTAAACTATGCTGCATGCAACTCCTACAAAGCTTGTAGCAACATACTTGAATGATGGCAGTCACTGAACACTGCTCTGTGCAGGGCAAAAAGTGGTTCCCTTCAGGCTGGTTCAGCATCACAAGCACATCACAGCACCAACGCGAGCCAGCAGCATGCGCATTCTTCTCTCTGCACCACCCTGGGGCTGCACAGGGCAGACAACAGCAAACAGGACACGAGGCACTGCTCCATCCACTCCTGCCTTGTGCTGGCTGGGCTGACCCAAGCCAGCTCAGGTGAGGGTCCCACAAGGCTGCACACCTTCCACTGCCGGTCAGCCTGCCCTCATCAGATATGCCCCATATGCAATCCTACAAGGTGTTTTTTTAATGTTTACTTACATATTTTATGAGGTTAAAGGCAACTTTCAGTTAGGCCAATACAGTCTATAACTAGCACCAGCAACACTTGTAAAGGGTGACTGTAATTCTTTAAAATTAATTGGTTTTAACCACAGTGGGATTTGAAGTTGATTCATTTCTTCCTCTTCGTTGCTAACCCACTTCTAACTTTACAGGGAGATAAAAGGTTAATAAGCGTTGTAAAGGCTCAAAGTGCCCACCCTTGTTTTTCAAGGTAAAATTGTATTCTTATAACCTCAATATAAACTATTTTTACAGTAGCCCTTGCAAAAAGGACTGGCATGTTCTGCAGGCTGGCAGAGCCTCCTGCACAGAAATCTCATCATTAGCTGAGGAGAGAAGTCAGATGAGGATCCCAGTCAGCTCTTTCAGCTCAGAAGGTCACAGTGTGTCTGGAGATGTGCTTCAGAGGATATGTTGAAGATGCACCTCAACTGGAGTTTTTCAAAAAATCTGTTTATGGCAACACTAACATTACGACAAATGGAGATAAGCAGCCTCTCTGAAACCTTAACATTAGAAAATTCAACTTAATCACAACCGATAATTAAGAGTTTCAGCAATTTGTCCCTGGACTTGATGAAACATCTGGCTGTACAACCACCTATAAAACTGTTCTCTGGGAAACCACAGACCCTTTCCCCAAGGGCTCTCCATAAGAGTCTGCTCTGTTCCAGTACTACCTGATGGTTTCAATAGATATCTGAATGAAGAAGTACAGTGTGTTTACTAAATCTGTAGGTAATATAAAATTTCAGTGTGCATGGACAGAACTCACAATTTCAACACATGTTGCAGGAAAAAAAAGGGATGAATTTAATGAGGACAAATGCAAAGTTCCATGGTTATGCAGAACATGAGTCAAGTTCATACTTTTCTAACAAAGGGGCACAGAAAGGGCAAAACTGTAAGACAAAAAATATATCAGATTTCTACTTATCTGAACATTGCATTCAGTTTCAGGCACTGAAGTTCAAATAAGATGCAAGTGGACCTGAGTCAGTTCAGAGGAGAACAAGAAAGATCAGAAATCCAGAAAACAGGATCCAGAGAAAATACAGTTTAAGTCTAGAAGGAGTGAGAAGCCACATAACCGTCCTGATGGGCAGCACTTAATATACCTTACGTACATAATATACCTAAAGGGTAGATAAGAGAAGAAGTAAATATTCTGTTTTGAGGACAAAAATCACCAGTTTTAAATACAATATATAAAAAATCAAGTTGGACATCAGGAGAACAAGGGATGGGAACAGAGTGCCTGCAGAAACCCCCATCGCTGGAGGGGAACAGACTAGACAAGCATCTGCATGGAGAAGGGTAAGGCAGAGGTGTCCTCAATCAGGAGGTGAATTACATGCATTCCCAAGGTTCCTGCTAGTCCTATTTTCTGTGATGTAGCCCTGTTTTCTATGATTTTAGGTCTCTCCTAAACTCAGGATAACATGAATGGCCCCAAATTGCTATTCAGTAATGCTGAAGAAACAGGATCATCCCTGAATATCCCGGCATAAACTGGAGATACACAGCACTGACACGCGCATGGAGGTTTCACACACTAATGAATACAAATAAGCCAAATATGAGTAATGAACAGGCTAAGACATAGGGGCCTTGGAAAAGCAGAGCCTTGTATCCTCGAAACTGATATGAGCCAGGGATCTTTTGGGGAAGGTGTTGGACTGAAACGTTTCCCTGCTTTCCTAAGTTTGTGACACACAACACCAACCTGTACCTTTCTCTTGTAGGACTGTCCTTGGGGTAGAAATATACTGGTGGAGAGCTGCACTGAGGAGAGGGAGCACAAACTAAGCCAGCCACACATATGTGCGTTGGCAGCATCCCTGCTCTGCCCATCCTTCATGAAGTAGCCCAGGAGTGGGCATGGGGAGCGAGCAGGTAAACAGCAGGACATGAAGCTGCTGCTGTGGGCCAGCTGTAGACTCGTGGGATTGTTTAGGTTGGAAAAGACCCTCAGGATCATTACATCTCCTTTCTCCTCTAGTGACTTCACCTCTCCATGTGATGTGCTTCAGGGATAGCTTTTTCACAGTCTGGTTTGGCTCCTTTCTGTACTGGGGAGATGAGGCAAACCTGCACGCAGTGGAGAAAACCACCCTGCTGCCAAATAGCTGGCCAAGTCCCTGGCAGGGCAGTGCTCTCTTCATCCTGCCCTTCTTTTCAAAACTCCAGAGAGCAGCAGGCTCAAAAAAGGTAGCAGCATTGAGGACAGAGCATAGACAGGATCTTTAAGGTCCCTTCCAACCCAAAGCATTCTGTGCCCCCAGACAGCCATGGGACAGATCTGTTCCGTGTGAGGTCTTCTCTCCGAGCTCACCACCACATTAAGTACTTTCTTCTGCTGCAGTAATTCAACACAACGTGTTCCTATTCTATTTGCTCTCCTTTCCTTATGGAGAGGATAGTGAAATACAATGTGCTGGCAAAATTTAAAGAGTTTTAAGAGATTTATGCATGAACTTTTTAAGCTTTCTCCTGAAAATTCTCTCTGCACTGAAGGTAACAAGGTTTACAGGGTCTTTATTCAGTCGACAGTCTCCTACCAGATCTAAGAACGTGCAATCTGCGTGGGTGACAATTTTTACTTCAGTCGTAGAACTCAGCTGTGCCATGGGAACGCGGCTGTCAGCAGCACTCTTCACACTCTCTCAGACATCATGTGTCAACCTCTGAAGGTAGAAGCAACCCCATTTGAACTTCAAATCAGTGTTGAAGTAGAAGGCTTGATGTGGTCGTGGCAGCTATTACTGGTGAGGAGTAGGAGTTTGCTGGACCTGAAGCCTGCGATTTATAATCCCTGTATTGTAAGCCCTCAGTTGTATGGCAAGAAACAAAGACAAGGTCATTTATCTGCTAGAACGAGTCCTCTAATGAACTGGAAATAAGCTACTTAGGAAAACTGCAGGATATGCAGAGAACTTCCTGAAATACAGCTGAACTTAGAAGCTATGAAGGAGTCTGCAATTGTAAAGATGAATGGGCTGCAACTCTCCCCATCTCCTCCTGCTAATACATGGAGCTTGGGCCACTTCTCTATCCACACGTTAGCGAGCCAGACTGTCACACAGAGAGACCCATCCTTGTGCTAGTAACAGGGTTGCTAACATCAGAATGATGCTTGGCCATGCCACATCTGCCCTCAACACTGTTGTGTTGCAACTAACGTCAAGATGAATATAAATCCTCTGATGAGACTGATATCACAGATATTTATCACACATTCAATCCACTGAATTGCAGCATCTTTAGAACACGGTAGTTAAGAGTGTGAAGTCAAGAAAAATGCATCTCTCTTCTCTGCCTCAAGGGAATTGGTGTCAGTTGTTCATTACAGACATTATAGCGACCAGTTCACAGTTATTTGTTATTGCTACATAAACCCCCCAGTGGTGAACCACTGCAGATTTGCCTGCTTGGGTTGTCATTCACGCCTTTGTCATTCAAAAATGCAACAAACCTCTGTACAAAAAGTCTACCCTTCATGACTTCAAGCCCAGTACAAAGGGGAGAGAGTGACTATCTGCATTTGATACAAAAGGCAGAAGTCGAGATGCTGCTTTCCTTTTGGAAAACAGGAATAGGAAGTTCCTGTACAGACAGGAGATCATCTATCAGTGCAATTACAGTGTAATTAAAGCCTCTCAGCAACGACAGCTACCAGGGTAAATTCTAAAGTAGATTATTCCATGCTTACAATCCCACCAGCCTCAGCTCTTCAGGGGGATAATTATGCAGCTCCCATTATTGCACCATGAGGCTGTCAAGCCTGGAGCTGCATTTTATAAATGGAAGAACTGAAATACAGAAGCACAAAGGCCCCTTTTCTGAATGCTGTTTAGGTGCCTATTTGCAATTGATTTTTTTTTTTTTTTAATGAAGTGATTTTTAGATTTTTAAGTATTAAAAAGAAAACAATCCAGTTTATAGTTTTTGCACCCTAACCAAACTCCTCCCTGAGAGATTTCTATTCCATAGTTTATAGCTCATTAGATGAAAGAAGGGATAGGACACATCCAGAACAAATTTGTCAGTTCTATGTCCAATCAGTCACAGTGATGACATTATAACTTACTAGAGATGAAGCCTGTCAAACTGGATAGGAGAGGTATGGATGAAGGAAAAAAATGAGACAAAAGGAGTTACAGAGAAGGAAAAAAAGAAAAGAAAAAATATAAAAAGATAAATGCCAAGAGAGTTCCTACAGAATCTCATCATTTACATTCATGTCAACCAAAGGACTTCCAGTATCAGTATTTAAAAGAAAAAGAAGAGCCACCCACAGCAATCCATCACAGAAAGACCAGATTCTCAAGAGAACGGTATGGGCAGTAAAATATGTGCTTGAGAAACGTTACATGGCAACACAGTAACTCTATAAAGCTAGAGCATTTCATATATATAGAAACAAACAAACAAGAAAAGCTCTTTGTTCTACCTATCACAGGTTTCTGCCCAAAAGACTCAGTGTATGTCTGGAGGTATTAAGATACCAGCAGGGATAACCACCACTTCAACTCAGCATCCTCCAAAACCATAGTTTTTGAGACTGCATATTTGTAGGAACATGTGTAGATATAAGCTAAAGTCAAATTCATATTTGTGAACAGCTCTTGCAGTGTTAAGACCACTTTCAGAAGGATGTGACACCTCCTGCCCCTTCCTCTCTGGGACCGCAGAACTCTGCTTCATCACCGGACCCCAGCGTTAAAGCAAATTACCAACAAAACAGAATTTTAAAAGTAAAGCTAAATAACCAACTCACCCTGTAGGTTTTGATTGCATTTACAGAATTTAAGATTCGCTTCTATTATTATCATTATTATTCCTGCTCACCTAATTAGCATTTTTGGAGACTACTACCCCAAATGACAGGTTCAAAGACACTGTTGACACTGCTGAAAACACTGCAGCTTTTCTGGAAAGCCAAATGAGTACCAACGGACTGCCAATCTGTTCAAGGACTGTAGAAATACTCCTCATAAACATGGTTTGAATTAGTTTAGGGAGAAAGATTAACCAAGCAAGAACAGCCCCGTTGGACTGTGAGGCTGGGATGAGGAAAGCAGCACTGACTGTGCTTCCACACCGCGCACACTCTGGTAGCGTTAGTGAATCACCAGACTACAACAAAAACAAGCATGTCTTCATCTCGGTTTTTGAAAAACAGTTGAGAAAAGAATGAACTGGTATTACCTCTCCCTATGGAACCTTATTCCTCTGTCAGCTGTAGACCACAGCAGCTAACTCTACTTGTGCAACACTTTCCAGAGAGCTGTTTTCACCAGCTGTTACCACAGGCTTTCCCAAAACCATCCTGCAGGGCCCAAACAGCAGTCAGAGATGCCGAAGTTGTCATTGCTGATCCCCAGAAATGCAACTCTGGTCCCAAGTTAAGCACGGAAAAAATGAGTAACACGACCCAAGGGAAGAAGCTGCGGTACCTGAAATCACAGTGAGTGGCGTTGCCCGAAACAGATCGCGGTTTCACCAGCCCAGGAACAAATGCTCACCCGCTCACCAGCCCCAGCAGCAGCAGGAGAGCTGAGACAAGTACCCAAACCGGCAATGACTCAGAGGCAGGGTATCCCATTTATTTGTACTGCACAACCAGCATCTAACAGAACATGGTCTGAATGCCTAGAGTTCTTAGCTCATTAACAACATGCACATGGTATTAACTGCCCAGAAAGCCACCTCGAAGAGATCCTCAGGCCACAAAAGCCAAGCAGCAGCACCATCTCTTTGCTCTCTGTTTTACTGTTGGAAGTACACAATGATTGTCTTCGCGACCCTTATCTAAGCACCCTCTGGTTTTCAGAGTACACCAAAATTTACATCCTTTAAAGAAACATAAGCTTGATCTCAGGATGAGTCTCTCCAAATTTTCTTTTCTTACCCCTCCCTCCCCCCAGGACGTATGACAGCCAAGTTCTTCACTAAAAACAGCTAAAGCCCAAGTACATAACTTAGTTTGCAAACTTAAGTACCTACAAACTCTGCTCTGCAGGGAGCATTAGCCATGCAAACTTTTAATCAGCAAACTCCAAAGTGCAAATTTCACCCACTTTGTTCCAGCCTTCCATCAGGCTAAAGGTTGGCCATAAACCACCACACAATTATGACAGCCCTTGACTTCTTGCTGCTTGCCAAGAGCCCTTGTTAAGTCCTGACAAACATGTCTGTTTAATGACAGTCCTCCCTTTAATGGGATCCAAAACCTTCTGGGAAATACAACACTCTATGACAATTTTCTCCATTGCTATTAAAGAGAAAATAAACAAAAAAAAACAAAACAAACAAACAAAAAAAAACACAACATCATCTTAAACACATGTTTCTCAATAAAAAGTTAGTAGAGGTATAGAATGCAAAGAAAATATTTGTCTCTAAGTCTCTAACTCTTAATATTCTCCCCAAGAGGAAAGAGAAATCCAAGCCCATGGTATGGCTGGCTACAGCTCTAAGGTAAATGGCAAGTCAGGCTGAGAAGGAAATGTGCCCCATCTCCCTTCCATCGGGGTCACAGCCACCTTCTCCAGCCCAGCACTGTACAATTTGCCATTCAGGAACGGTCCAGCAGTGGGGTAGGAGCACTCGCCTTCTACTGATGGTGCCTGCCTACAGCACTGCCTAGCCTTAGGCTGGGCTAATACGGGCATCTTCTCAGTGGCCCTCCATCGTACGCTCACTGGGGAGAGCTACAGGGCTTTATTCCTTGGTCGGGAAGGTCAGCTAGCACCTCTCAGATCACTGTTGGTTGGATTTGCACACCCTCCTTCAAGCGTTACTACTGAAGATTAAATCCAACCCAGAAATAGAATTTAAAAATATAAAGCAAATGTGTTTTCATCTCCTAATTTTGGAAAACATGAACCAACATACTATTGCTTGTAACATTCCCAGTGCAGAGAGGGATCTGCTCATGCCATTCTGTCCCCCAGCATTCAAACAGCCTCCTTCAGAGTTCATGCCCTTACCTATCTTTCTCCACACAGAGAACTGCTGGCCAAAGCAATATTTTACTAAATAATTATTTTTTTTAGTGGAAAGTAAAAAGTTTCACTTCTCACCCTTTCATACAGCAGAGGAAAGAAGGAAATCACACAGGTCTGTCTGTGTTTTCAAGGAAGTCATTTGGCATTGAAAGACAGAAAGAGAAAATCTCCACATCGTGAAACTACATCCTCTGAACACTCTGCCAGAAGAGCTTTATTATTTATTTGATACAATAATTATTACCCAAGAAAGACTGGCTTTACTACAAGTGAAAGGTACACTGGTCACACACTGAACAAAAATTCACCTTCTTTATGCAGGGTTGGCAGCTAACTGTCCCAAGAGATCTTCACAGCTGCCCATTGCTATAATCAAAGCTCATCTGCCACTGATCAGCTTGGCTCTCTGACAGATGACAATGATAGGAAGGTGACAGTCTCTCCACGGACGAGCTGCACCCTACTAATCAGATGGAGTCAATTTTGAAACTGAAGTATTTACCTTTGATGCCAGGTTGTCCACTAGCGCAATCATGGAGTTCTTAAAAAGGGTAGCAGCTGTCAAAGGTCGCTTGGTCACCTCAGTGATGCTCAGTTTACCTTCAGGCCACATCATCTTCAGCACAGGATTAGAGCTAAAAGACAGTTGCATTAATTGCACAGTCTAACAGAAGGGCAATAAGTGTTCCATTAAATTTAAAATTCAACTGCTCATTTCTGTCCAGATCTCTTTGCCATCTAAGTCAAACCAACTTAACATTCTTGGGCAAAACATATTCTGCTTTTGAACAATATACAGTTCAAGCTTACAACTGAATGTTCCAGAAAAATGACAAGCTCGTTCTCCTCTTAAGATAAAAATGTGCAGTAATGGGATAGTAAAAATCCTGCAGAAGTGATCTATCAAAAGCAGAACCTGCCTTACTGACACAAACATAAAGAATTTAATCAAGATAGAAAAGAGCAAGATCATATCCTACAGCATCCTCCCCTACAACAGAGTATTTGATATCACACTGTATTTCTGCACCATTCTTGATATATAAAATAATCCATACATTTTAGCCTACATTTTCTTGAAGGGTTGAAGGTGAGATAAAATGGCCAGGATGGATGGCAAGAGATCTGGAATAGACAAAAGCTGAAAGCAGTTACAGCAATCTAATAGCCAATCTATCACATGTTTTAATATGCCATAAGTGGTCTTTGTGAACAGTCTTTACCAGAGATTTAACTGAAAACAGAGACTAAATTTAATAAAACATCCATACAGCAAATATTCTGCAGATTTCGAGTTAATATGAAGTCTTGAAAACACAAACAGCAAGACTCTTCAAAAGAGTACACTGAGTAAACACGACAGGTCTGTAAACTAAGTTAATAGTTGTACTAGCTTTTAAACCAAGGAAACAGAATTGTCCAAGCAGTTGTAGGCTATTTTACACTGTTTTCCACCTCTGAACAAAGTCTCTGGAATGCTGAGATAAGCCACAATTACAAAAGAATTACAACATATTTAATACCAGCCATCAAGGAGAACAGCTTTCCGGAGCACCTTTACATAAAAATATGTTTTGAGAATTTCAAATGTGCTTCTCAAAAGCAACTTTTACTTGCCTAATTAGTATTTATAGCAAGTGACTACATGGTTTAAATTTGTCATATCATAGCACATATGAAAAGGATTGAAATCTTTTTCTTCAGTTTTCCCATCACCCCAAATATTTCTTTCAAAACAGGAGCTTGTAATTGGGGCCAACATATCTTTGTTGACCAAATGTTACTCAGTATCTTTATCAATGGCTAAAGACAGATTAGTATTAGCACATCTGCAACTGGTCCAAAAACCTGGTTAATGACAAATCAAGCAGCACAGGTAATCTCTGTGCAGTTATCTTGATTGCACAATGAATTGCGTTCAAACACTTCAAATTTCATTAAATTAAAGGTTTAATCAAAGGAGAAAAAATAAAACGCAAAACAAGATACACAGAATAATAACTTTATCCTAAAATTAAACTAACAGCCTTTGGGTCATGGTAAATATACAAACATCAAATGTCAGAGCAATATGTTTATTGCAATAGCTAACAAATACACTGCACGCACTGTAAAGATTGCATCAGTGAAAATGCTAGTTTCTTCTAGCATCCACTCTTACAGAGTAGGATTCTGACAGATCAGATTCTAAATTCACCTCATTAATATTTTTATTCCTACCTGTTGTACATAAGACGCTTGAAGTCTTGAAATAAAGTGTCCTTGTTTTTGTCAATAAATCCACTGACTGAGTAACTAAAAAAAAAGGGAAAGAGTTAATTGCGAAGTCCTTCCCAGAGCTACTGGTATCACTGTGGAATCAGTATCCTTGCACTCCTACAGACACAGCAGATGCTAATCAGAAATCCAGCTCTGTTTTCCAACCTATCACTAATGTGCTGCATGAGCGCTGTCTGAGACTTGGATCTTTCTCCCCAGCTTTCCAGCTCCAGCATGGCAACAACATGTAATTAGTTTTTAGACAGTTGTTTGCTCCATGTAGGTGAAGAGCATGATGGCTGGGACACATAACAAGACTAGGGTGAGTTGCAGATTGCCCAAATTCAAGAGTTACGCTCATGACTTCCACCTTTGAATTCAAAGCATGTGTTTGTATGAAATCCTACAGACCTAAGCTTTGCTTTTCTACCTATCTAGTCAATCCTTTGCTTGGTGTCAAAAAAGATCATCTCGTGGGACACGGTCTCAAATCAGGAACAGTCTATAACCAGTGACAAGGGAACTCTATTGGAAATCAACATAGGAATTGTGGACTTTCCTCTCTCTATAACCATGGAAATACTCCCCCAGAAGACTACTGTTGGACTTCTGAATTTCATCTCTTCTCCAAGGCTCAAGACAGGTACTCTGTCCTCAAAGAGGACAAAGGTCCAAAATCTCCCCATTCAGCAACTCCCTCTCAGCTGCCTCCTTGTACCACTGAGCTTCAGATTACCCCTGGAAACCAGCACCTAAACTGCAGACACTGGGATCTGGAGCGTGACAAATTCAGGCTCAAATACTACCTGCAAACGTTTCCACATTTCACCTTTTTTTTTTTTTTTTTTTTTTTTAGAAAATTTGTTCGCTGGGCACTGGCAGTACAGAAAGCACTAATATATAGCCTTGGCTTTTTTTTTTTTTTTTATCCTTGGCAAAGTGCTTTGGAATCAGCAATGTATATCAGCAATCACTCAGCACAGACTCCAGAACAAAGTCTGTCTTCACTGATCCAGTACACACTGGATACCTTTATAAAATGAAAGTAAATTTAATCCCCAGTCAAAAGGTTAAAAAAAAAAATCCTTAATTGTTAAAATCCTAAATGATTTCCACATTAACCTCCCTTTAAGTTCTGCTAGCACAGGGAGTTGCACAAATTCTTAGCCATTCCATCATTTCAGTGATATTCCAGACAACAGCTTTCCTAGTGAGGTTTCTAACATATGGGCATCTTTCACTTCTAGTTAATTTTCCTTCATACTACTCTCAGATACTGTAGCCATTTCTGTAGAGTTCAGGTACAAAAAACTTTTCAACCTGAGTGGGAAAGGCTCCTTGCACTGATACTTATTTGAACTTAACACTACCCTGCATATTTTGAGTGAGCTCAAACTGATTTGAGAATTTAAAGCCAGAGAGTTAGATAACCATACTAAACAGATGTCTAAACAAGATTTTATTAGCTCTGTATAGCTTTCTTGTATAAACAGTGCTAGCTTCCCCCCCCCCGAAACATTGCTCTCCCCTTCACCTCCCCACCTCATATTCTCCTTTTGTTTCAATTCCAAGAACAAAATCATATTCTATACAGCAAGTAACTAGCATAAGATTTAATTGATAAGCAATTGCTGCACTCTGTAATTCTGTATGACAGCTATTCTGGTTC
The DNA here is from genome assembly GCF_009819795.1 of Aythya fuligula. Lineage (NCBI taxonomy): Eukaryota > Metazoa > Chordata > Aves > Anseriformes > Anatidae > Aythya > Aythya fuligula. Next base: position 5,611,600 of record NC_045582.1, on the reverse strand, counting down.
ATACCAGAAGCAGCATTAAATCAGAATACCATACCACTTCAAAGCTGGCTAGAAGACAAAAATAGAAGGTGCAACTTTATTTCTAAAAGAAACTTACATCACATCTCCAGCGTAGTGCTTGATTCGAAAGTCTCTGTCAAACTCCAGGGTTTTGTCAGTTGCACAAAGCTAAAACAAATTTCACATACATTAAAATCTCACCCTTGGATTTTTAAGTTTCACAGAAAAGTGATGTGCCTTGGAAACATAAATGGAAACTGTAGTTTTTCCACTTTACACGCACATGCGTGGACCTGAAATCCAGTTGTAACACTGCTTTATAACATTTTTTCATGGATGTGTTATTAAAAGCATATATTTGTACAAAACCAACTTGTAAGAACCTACAGTTTTATTAACAAATTGAAACTACCTCAAAAATACCATTAAGCAAAAAGAGTATTTGTGCATACAGAGAACCATCACACCTAAGATTTCTTTATGCCCTTTTAAAAGTCTTCCTTTGTATTTTTTTTTCCATTGCAATGTCCCTCCTCAGCAAATAAATGAAGAAATCAGAATATGACAGTTATGATAGCAATGCTTCTTCTGTTCCACCACCAGCAGTCACTGTAGTTCATCGAACACCTCTCAGACAGTGACCAGCCCCACAGATCCATCCAGGGTGGAGAGAGCTGCAACCTTCAATTCTCAGCTCAGACTTCACACTCATTTTTTCACTACAACAAAGATGTCAAATGCCCATGTGGCAGCCACTCAGCAGCAGCAGCCATAGATTTCTTTGGAGGAAGCATGGGCACCATGAAGGCTATGAGCAAGTATCTATCACCCACCCAAAGTCTTAGGAAAACAAAAGAGGAAATTAGCACGGTCAAACTGCAGGATAGAAGAGTTTATTAGAAGCAGGAAGATATCTTCCAAAAAGCTTTACCTGTGTCTAAGAATAGAAAATAAATTGACTTAAAGAGATTAGATGTAAAATAAATAAATAGAAGATTAAACAAACAAAAAACACAAGAAGGAAAGCAAAAAGTTTGCATAATGAAATACATGAAGGTTACAAAGGTATAAGAAGTCCAGCACAGCAGGAGCAGGAAGCATGCCAGTATATGCAGAACTGACAAATGACCACAGAGTAGAAGGAACACAGAGAAAATGAGGAAGAAGCCAAACCAGGAAAATGAACTAATTTTTCTTTCTGCAGCTGTGCTTACCAGCAAGGGGCTAGAGAGGATCTAATGCTTTTTTCATCCACCCAAAACATACATCTCAACCCAACATGTCAATAGAAGAGGTATAAGATGAGCAAAACCACAATGAAATGAAGCAACTCTTCCTGCAAGATGGGACACACTCATCTGTGTAAGCTTCTCACTTAAAACTCTTCCAGCATGGGAGATACTGGAAGGGGGCTTAACACAATGCTAGTTCTCATACTGAGTCTTTCTCTCTATGAACTTTGTGTCTACTGGGCAAATCGGCAGAAATTATTAAAAAGAATAGCAAGTGTACTGATACAGTTGATAGCCTGCTTGGATTTCTAGGAGCCCCTTCTCAAGGCTCCTTATTAACAACTCAAAGAATTCAAGTTTCTGTGCAGGACAGGAAGAAAGGGGCCTCAAACAAATAACTTTTGGAAAGATGGGAAATGGTACAACAGCGAACAGTTGGCTCCTACAGTTCATCTGGGAGGCCTGCAGAGGTCTGTACTTCCACCTACAGTGCCAACAGAGTCTTAAATGAGCCAGGATCTGAGGGTAAAAGACAGGTGATCAAGACTGTTGATACTTCTTAATTATTCAGGGAAGTAAAGACACTGTCTGGCTGTGAAGAACTGCAGGAAGACATGAGATTCCAGAGGAATGGCACTGAAGAGCAAATGAAATTCACTTAAGTTCAGAGACATCCACAGAGAAAAGCCAAAGCTCACAGTAAGCCACAAACCCCAAACTATTAACCCAACAAGTACTTAAAATACCCTCCATCTCAAAAAGGACATAGGATAGTTGGAAGAGGCTTGACAATGGACAAACTCTATCAAAAGCACTGACTGCTACAGGAGACAGAGCCAAAGGAACTCAGCCCCTTCAGGTCAGGAAAGGAATGACAGAAGACACAGAGAAGATGTAGTGGAAGATACATTGAGCGACGTTTTGCTGTTTTAGAACTAGGAGGCAACAAATGTAACCTAAAAGGGAAAATGGATGGGAAGGAAGGAGCTCTTCAAACAAGTATCTACGCTGTGGAACACCTTATCAGTTAAAGAAGAAACACAAAACAACCCCCAAAAAACTATCAAGAGCACTAGCCCCGATTCAGAAGGACAGAAAATGGCTGGAGACTGGGGCCACATCAAGTTATCACTACATTTGTCCCATATTCTTCTCCCAGTTAGACCTTCACTGTTGCCTAGCAATTTGGCAGATACTGGATCAGGTGGACTAAAATGGGTCTTCTCGCATTCCTACCTTCACAATCAATTTCTTGAGATTGACACCCATCAGAATTTTCCACTAATGGACAATTTAGGAATTCATATACTGTTCATCACTGCACTCAACACTTTGAAATTACAAGATCAATTGAAGAAACATCAGAATTTAAAGAGGATGAGAAAATGAACCTTTGATGTTGAGAAGTCCAATCAGAATAGCTAATATTTACATATCTAGACAAGCAATGGACAATTCAGAGCTCTAAGAACATAAATTTGGCCACAAATATTCATAGTGGAAATATTTACCAGTCTTCCTGGTTTGTTTGGCTTTCACCAGGACAACCAAGCAGACAGCAGCAGATCAGGCATGCAGTGCACAAACTAGGACACTACTATTTAGGGCACAGCAGCCCCTTAGAGCTTATCCACATGGAGCCAGCGTGCAACATGCTCTACAGGGGAGCAGTGAAGCATTAACTCAGGCTGAAAGATGGGAGCAGTTCCCATAACATATCAGCACATGTACTTTAACCCTTTAGGAAAAGCTTTGATCTACACTCAGCTTCATAGTCTCTGGACAGATCTACCGCAGACTATGAAAGCAGATTATGAAGTGAAATCAAGTCCTTTGTTTTAATACAACTAGAAGAGGCTAGCTTAGAGGGCTCAGATTTCTTACAGCAGTTCTAGATGGGATAAGGGCTCACTGAACATGATATCTGAGATAATCTAAAGGACATCTGCAAAGACATGAGAGAGGGGGAAAGATAATTATGATGCTGAGAATTTTACGGGTCAATTTTTTCAAGGCTATATTGATTTAAACTAGAAATTAGCAAGCCAGGAAGATACATCATACACTCCATAAACATTATTTAAAACAGTATTCCTCACTTCCCTTCAAATCTGTGCAGTTTTCTGACAATGCCACCCCCTACTGAGGAATACTGCAATTGGAGATATATATATACACACACACTTTTTTTTTGTTGTTGTTTCCCACACTGTGAAGGGACTTGTGAAGGTAAGGACTTGAGCAGATTCTTCTTTTTAATTTTCATTTTATAACCTGCCACATGCTTTATGAAATTCAGTCCTCTTTCCCCACTGTATCTATGCAGTACCTACTCTCTCTGTGATGGAACCACCCCACCTTAGTAGATATAGTACCAATGACAGAACAGAAACCGAAGTCCTCTACCAGTCCTCTACCTAGTAACTAGACAGCTCCAGAACTGGACCACTGCCCGCACTATCCCATTGCAGAGGATTTAAGAATCCATTCCCTCAGGCTTCACTGTTCACAACTGTTAGTACTACCAAAGCAAGCAATTTGCACTAAAATATAGACACCCGGACTAGGCTTCATGAAAACGCTTGATCTCATGCGAGTCTACTCAGAATGTGTTATGGCTAACACATCTGCTGCTTAAGCACATAAAATCTAGGCTAACACAGAAAGCAAGATTCTCCCTCAGCTAAAATGCATGTGGCAGACGAGATGACAGGTGTGCCACAGCTAAAGTGCACATAAGGAAAACCACATCTGGAAGAAAAACTGATTTTATTTTCTTCCTAGGCTCTGCTCAAACAAGCCACAGCCAGATCTATTGTTTATATTCAGCCTCCCTGGAGGCAGTCTCTAGCACGTATCTTATACAACGATGCTAATTTTATATTTCTGACCTACATAAAACAGTATGCTGGGGTGGGAGGGAGAAGGGGGGAACCAGCATTCTGAATGTCATATTCCAAACAATGTTTCTTAGCAGACAGACATCAATAAACTGAAATTTATTTCATAAATGAAATTTGGTGTGAAGGATTCTCAAATTAATCAGGCGGGTGACCATGTTTTCGCTATGCTGCCAAGTGAGGAATAAAGCCTTTTAATTCATACATTGTACCAAAAACAAAGCAAGTCAAATGGCCTGGAAGATCATAGGTACAACTGGAGATGAACATGTTTTGTAGCCAATGACGATGAAAAAACAACCCACAGTGCTGTAATAAAGCAGAAGTGTGAATAATTTCACTGTCACTATGTATTACAGCAGCCTGGGAAGAAAGCCACGTGAGCCAAAACCGTGCCTCAATTGGTTACAGATGACATCATGATATGTCAAAGCACAAGCTCCTGCTTCTTTTATGCTCTGAATAAAATTGATCTCACATTGGACATACTTGAGCTCCCTCTACCGGCTATAAAGCCATAGGAGGTGCCTTACCCAAACCCAGACCAGATGGCCTATTTCTGTAGTTAAGAGCTGCAGTTGCTCTTAGGCATTTAATTTCATACTCTATGGCAACAGTTTGAACCTCAGACATTCTTCAAATCTTTTTCCTTATTCTGTTAGGTCTAAATAATGGAAAAAGCATCACATAGGATAAGAAACAAGTTCTGAGGATACAGAAGAGTACATTACCTTTCTGCTGGAGAAGTGTGCGTGCTTCCCTAGCTTGTTATTAAGAGCCTCAAGGAACATCTCATCTGTAACTTTTCCAACATTCATGCAGGCATCGTCCAGAATGGCAATGATCCCTTTGTGCTGCTGCTCTACCAGGTCGACAATGACCTGATTGTTAAAGTAATCAATCTGAAGAAGAAAAAAAAAACAAAACAAAACACAAAAACAAATGAACACGTATATTTGTGACTTTGGCTAGTAAAAGAGAAGTGCACCAGTGTTAGTCACTGATTGAACTGCACCATTTGTCTGACAGAGGGATCGGACACCAATCACAGGTGAAACAATCAGCTTTCAATATGCAGATTACTAACTCAAAACTAAGTAGGCTATTCTTCTGCCACTAAACAGAGGTGGTAATCTTCACATGCCTCACATTAATTTTGTGACGTCTCCTAAAAATCAACTGCTACATAATGCACTTTAAAATGTTTTTTAAAATTCATCTGCATATAGTTAAAGCGATAAAAACCGGGCATCCAATCCTTTTCATCATGAAAGGAATTTGAACAGAATGCCTAGAATTTTTCTACCCAAATATCTACAACTACACAAAATACGTAAGTGTTCAGATTAGGAACTCAGCCACAGAGATGCCATGAGAAATTTTAACACAGATCCAGAATCAACTGTTTTCCAAAACCATAAAAATAGGTTGCAAGATAATGGGTTAGCTTTTTCCACAGTCAGATTTCCAGACAGCAAGCCTGATAGTACCATTGGCATGGACACAGATGTCCTATTGACTTGAACAGGAGCTTACTCGTGGACCAACTTTACATGTGTGACCTATGCTGCTCGACTGACCTCAAACCAACCTCTCCCTCCCCTGCCAAATCACTCACATGCTTCCAGGGAATTCCTTCTCGCTGGTACTCTTCCTGCTCCTGCTTCAGAACTAGCTGAATAAAGAGCTGCTGTAGCTTTTCATTGCAGTAATTAATGCAAAATTGCTCAAAACTGCAAAAACATAAGGAAAAAAAAGAAGGTGGTGAGTTTTCTCACTTGGGAAAGGAGAAGGCACAGCACTGTGCTTTAACAGTACGTCTCACCTGTTGTTGTCAAATATTTCAAAGCCATAAATATCCAGGACACCAATGACTGTGTTTTTGCCATGTATTGTAGTGTCGTAGTTCTTCACTTCAATCACATCATTGATGTGCGCCACAATCCAACAAAAGAGGCGCTCGTATATAGCCTGCCAGGAAACAAACACTGAGCCATTTTGCCTGCATCTGTCTCTGTTCTTTCTGTTAAGTACAAAATACGTTGCTACAAAGTTTAATTCAAGATGCTGCCCAAACTAAACAAAAACCACAGATAAATTTCTGTTAAAATTGAACAATCATAGATAAGAAGAAAATATTCTATAAAAATATTTCTCTTTCTTCCAAATCTCATTTAGCTGAAGTCTAAATCTTGGAAAGATCACTAAGTATGGAGGTTAGCCCATTTGATTCCAGTCTGTTTTTCATCTGTCTAATAACTTCCACACCTGTGAACTATTTAACAATACTGAAGAATAAGTTAGAGTTCAGTTATAGAAACATAACAACTGAACAATAGCAGTAAAATGTTCCTGTACACCTTGTAAAAGGAAAATGTTTTGTAGATATAAGTATCTTCAAAGTCTACATGTTCAAAACGTACTCCAAAGCTGGGCAAACGTATCATCTTTGTGGAAAAAAGTCAATAATCAAGGACCTTCAAAACTTCATCCATTCTTCCCTTATAATTTTATTTATTAACAAAGGAAGGACAATTGTTACTCCTTTTGCTATCAGTATCCTACTTTTCCATAAAAAGGATAGCACAGTGTTTCCAATTTAAGTTCTAGATGTTACTCTTCTACTCTCTACCCTTTGAATTTAACTTCTAAGGAAATCAAGAACAATATTTTCCAAAATATTTAGCCCTATACAGTGTGTTCCTTTTGCAGATGCCAGCAAGCTAATCTTGCAACTCCCTCCCCTCTTTCACCTACCAGAAAAGCATGGCTGGTTGTGTCACAGCCAGGGAAGGGTAGAGATGGTGCTGCTCTGCAGTCCCCCTGTTGCTGCACTCTGGGTGAGTGCAGCTATACAACACAGGAGCACACAGAGTCAGAAAAAAAAAATCAGCTTGAGGTAGAGACTTCCCCTGTCTGAGCAAGCACTGTACTCGTTGATCTACCCAGGAAACCTACTGGGATGTGAGCATTGGAAAATGCAGCTACAAAACAATTCATTAGTGAGAGTCCTCCTCAGGTATCATCACTCTGTGCTGCACCAAGCACAACTCTACCAAAAAGCAAAAGCAAAGTGTCTGAGTTACTGTCACACATAAAATCAGATGTAGAGAAAGGAAATTTAAACTCACTTTTGCAAAGGCATCTCTGCCGTAGGTGGCTTCTTGTTCAGTATGCTGTTTGTCAATGACATCCCGACCTGTAGCTACAGTTCGGAACAAAAGAGCCTTCTCCACCATCTCAGATTTTGTTGACAGCAAGTCTGCAATGATTGACACAACCTTGCTATTTTCTATTAGAGGCGTATCACCATCCACAGAAAACTTCAAGTTCCCCTGCAATAATTAGCAAGAAATTAATTTCTCAATATTTGTATTAATATAATTTTAGTACGTCCTGAGTCCATCCACAACCCATCTGCTATTTGAGGCCTGCATATCCACATAACCACAAACATCCAAAATCAGTAGAAGCAACAAAGCCTGACTCAAAGGAATGCATTCCTGCTCAGTGTTCAGCTGAGCTTTTGGAAAAGAAAAATAACATCAAAGACTTCTGGAAATCTAATCAAACACTTTCAAGATTCAGAGTCTAGTAATAGTAAATGGCCTTAGATACACAAATTCCAAATGCAGCAGCTCATCTTCACTCCAGTTCACTACAAAAACAGTAAGCTGCAGTTATTATTGCAATACTGTTGCCCACAAAGTTTAGGTGAATGGTCTGGAGAAGCTGACAAATCAACACTGCTAATAGGATTGGAGTGACAACGTACCACAACGGCACTGTTGCTCAATACCTGTGATGACAGAATTCGGCAGCAACACCACCATATTACCTGCGAGTAGTCTCACAGCCTGCTAGCATGGCCTGACTCTGCTCTGCCTCCACCCCACTTCCCAGCACCGGGGCAGGACTGCGCCAAAGAGGAGAAAATTGAAAAAAAAAACTGCTGTTTTCTTTGCCACCTTCTCTCTGCTTGCCTATGGTGCTTTTCTTCTCAAGGAGGGGCAAGAACTGTGCTACAGGAACACTGCACAGGGAAGAAAATTCTGTGGGTCACAGGAAAATATGAGCGAAGGAAGGATTTCCTTGGTATTGGAATACAGAGAATTAGGAGTTCTGCTGTACCCTGCTGTGCTCAAGCTGCTAACCAAGTGAAGTACCATCCCTCCAGCATAGTTAGAGTGGCGGTGGAGAGAGCACAAGGGTAGAAGAATACTAAGGTGAGAGCTTCCTACCCACTCACTGCCAAAAACCCAACAATTTCTACTCATATTTACAGATCCACATGCTTTGTGGTATGGCTGTTTTGGGATCTGGAATATGCAGGAATAAATGTGATCTTTCATCATTACTGCAGTGTCTTATTTCATCAAGGAATTTCACTCAAACTGGAAGCTGTAAACTGCATACAGTTTTCCAGCCAACAGATCTGCAGTGAGAAAATTAGATCTGCAGGAAGTACAAGTGCGCTGCTTGACTTCTGAAGAGCAGCCTGCTCAAACCTGCAGGCAGAGAACTTACCAAGTGAAGAATAGCTGCCACAATTTTGTAGACAGTCTGAATTTCCTCTTGCTTGAAGCCTATCACTTTCATGGCATCAGCTACAGCTTTGAACTCTGCACCATCATTGATGGAACACTGAGGGGAAAAAGATGTTTGGGACACGTGCTTAATGGTAGTGAGAAAGCAAAGACTTTGAATGCCCATGGGCAAGACACGTGCTTCACTATTTTTCAGATGCAAGAAACTGCCATGAGATTTTTGCCTGATCCTAATCAGTCATTATCCACTTGTATGCTGAACCCAGCAGTGAGATAGAGAAATCCATCACAGAACATTTTAATAACTCAATATTTTCCCAGTGGAATTTGTTGTGAAAGTGCAGAAGCTATTCATAAAAAATCAGAGTGAGAGTTACAAATAGTGCAGTCATAGACCCTCTGAGCAAAAGCTGCACAGCACTAACGGCAAAGTTCTAGTCGACATCTTTCTCAAGGTGAGCCTTTGTGCCCTCCCTTCCTGATCATCTGGTTTCTTTTCACTGCAGATTTCCAGAGAAACTAATAAAGGCCTCTGAGTAGGTCTGCAGGCTTGTATGCCAAAGAGCATCTCAAGAAAGCAATTAGGAAATCAGGCAGCCTTTTGTCTGGACCCTGCTTCCTAGGTATGACACTAGGGACCACTCCCAGCATACTTAAAGTGTTCAGGATTAAAGTGTTCTTGTTTCCTAAAAACCTTATTGGTCTGTTCCCTTCTTTTCTGCTCAGAGGCCCCTCTGAGGGTATGTCAGATATGAAGAATGAATGCTTCAGTAACTTAAATGGTCCTACTGTACAAAAAAGCCACAAGGAATCTTTTTTTTTTTTTTTTTTAACAAAAAAAAAACACAAAACACAACAGAGCAGCTTCTTCAGTTACCATTACAAAGCACTAAAAGTCTGTCACTGCTAAGAGGTCAAGTATCTCTGGCTGCATTTATTAACAAAAGTGATATTTCCTACTACATTTGATGTTTTTTTTATAATTAGAAACAAGTGGATGTGCACTTGTCTCCTAGGTCCAGAAGCTCCATTAAAAATAGCATACTAGTGTTATCTTTTAATATTTATCCCATAAATATTGTTTTCCACTTCTACTTGCTTGGTAGTACTTGAAACATTTCAAGAAGCACATACAATTTTAAAGCAAGTTACCTGTAACTCACTGACAACACCCTCACCTTTATCTGTGCTCCAGGAGAGATGTAGCTGTATGCAGATGCATCCTTCTGAAGATGTAGAGAACGTAACATCTGGTCAGAACCCCCCTGGAGGAGCTGTACAAAGAGTAAGAAAAGGTAAATCAAAATAAAGCAAATCCTTCCTTTTTCATAGTAAATCATTTTTATACTAAATAAATTCTCATTCACCTGCTTGCCAGGTGAAACCATAAAAACATGAAGTTACTGCTATGCTAGAATCACCTATGATACTTGGAGAGTCACAAGCACATATTCAAAATACATGGTCTGCACTGTTCTAGGGCTCTGCCTAGCTGACTGACCTTTTGAATGGTTCAACTGCTTAGAAAACAAGTCTGAACTTCATAGATGATATGTGTACACCTGTGACACATCACAGATGTGCCCTGCCAAGCACATTTATGTTCTCTGCTATACACAGAGACCTTCCTATGGGAAACACAACATTTGTGAGAAAGGTGCTAACATGCTATCACGGACTACTGAGCACATAAAAATAAATAAAAATAAACCTACGGTTTATGATTTAAACCCCCGGCAAGGGAGAATAAAGGTTATACTAATAGACTGACCATTTCCCCCAAAAGACGCACAAGGGAATCACCATAAAATATGGAAGACATTAAAAAGAACCCAAATATAAAAACTAAAGTGAACTCAGTGTCATAAAATTACTTCCATATGAACTAGAGGCCTCCGAGAAAATAGAGGAATTAGACTTATTACAAATTAAACAGTGAGTCAAAGTCCAGTATTCTACCATACTTGCTTAGTTAGCCTCCTTTTAAGTTTACAAATGTGTTAATATGGGACTGGAGGGTAGAGAAAACAAGCTCTTTCCCCAAAACAGGCCTCTTCAAAAACTAAAGAAACTAAGATCACCCAAGATGTAACAACAAGGGAATCCTTTGCAAAAGTCATGAGAGAGTGAAAACTTTGTCTTTTGCCTATCTGTCTGGGAAACATGAAAAAAGTAATTTGCTCTGACAAAGGAATACCAACCTGGTAAAAAGAATGAAAGCTTCGTTCTCCTGGCTGTTGTACAATCACACGAGACTGCAGGGGAAAAAAAATACAGGATAGGTATTTCTGGATATGGATGGCTTGCTTCCCAAACACCTCCCCTTAGAAACCAAAGAATCAGTTCACCACTGCTAGAACACCTCCAAACTATCCTCATTTTACAGTAAGTTTATAATAAACATTACTAATTAGGCATGATCCTCGTGTCTGAAGTCTATAATCAAAAAGACCAGCTTGCAAAACATCTGCAACATGCTACCTCCAGTCAGAAAGCCCATGTGGCAACTTCAGGATTGCTTTCATGGAAGAGTCAAATAAAACATTTTAGTTCAAGAGTTATTTAATTGCTGGAAGTAAAAACAGGACCACATGACTATAAACAAATGTCCCACAGCCATAGCTAGGGCCTTACAATAACTGCTTCTAAAACCTGAAGACAGACTGACCAACAGCACCCAGCCTGTGCGTAAATTGACTCCCCACCCTAACACACAGACATTGTTTTAGGAAGCAACCAGTAGCTCCATCCTCAGAGCGTTCATTCCAAATTCACGTAAAATAGCAAAAGAAAAACTGTTAATTGCAGCAGAAATTCAGTCAACAAGAAACATACCCTTATTTCACACTACAAGTTCAAACAGTGGAGTGTGAGGTATGAGTTCATTCTGCAAAGTCGCTGTCTAATGAATAATTGTGTTTGTACCCAAACCTCAACTGCTTTCAAATTGGAAAGAAATTTAACTTGATAGAAGTCAAAAATGTTAAATAAATGATCAAGACTTAGGTCACTAGAGCTGCAGCCCCATCTCTTTTTGCATGAAATTATCATGTCTTTTTTTTTTTCTTCAAATAAAATATTTGTTCTGGAAATAGACTTCAGGGAAATAATGGCAGAAGTAAAAAAGAAAACAAACAAAAAAGCAAGTTAGCAGATGTGGTCAAACATACAAATTAAAGCCAGACGTGTGTCTCACACATCATGAGAACTGTTAATAGACTCAGCCCAATTTCTTTACAGGGTTTTACATATTCCAGTGTTCTCAGCCACCACTTAATGACATGAAAAAGATTATGCCTAGGATCATTTGTAACATATAAAAGCATAGTTGCTAAATGATCACACAAGGCTCAGTGTGGGAACTTACAATAAGAATAAGATCTCAGTGTGGGAACTTATAAGGAGGGAGTTTTACAGATGTTAAATTCATCTCAGCTTTTATTTGGGATGCAAAACACATAGACCTATATGCACACAAGCTTCTAAGTAACACTGGTCTCTTAGATGGTGAACTCTGAAAGCAGTGGTGTTAAAGTACTTCTGCAACAGGGCAGTGCTTGTGCTTCAGCAGTGTTTCACTCTTATTAGTTCTTGGAGAGAAATTAAACTTTAGATTTAACGATATTCTGTGCCCTCATACATCACATATGGATGTACCATGGTTGAAAGGAAAACACTGTATAGGCAAAACACGTATTACTGAAGTAACTAAACAGAAGCCTTTGACTAAAACTGAATTTGGCTTACCTTTTCAAGCAAGTAATTATTGATATGCCCACCTATTGGATCGCCTTTAAAATCAAAGTTGATATCCATATATTTTCCAAACCTGCTGGAATTGTCGTTACGGTTTGTTTTGGCATTGCCAAAGGCCTCTAATACACAATTAGATTTCAGCAATATGTTCTTCACTCTGGATAAATGGAAAAGGGAACAGGATGAGTCCAGACTCATGTATTCAGCCACAGATTTTTTTTCATAGGCATTTTTAGAGAAGATTTTAGTAACAACAGAAATACTCTTTGATGGCATATCTAGGCAGATGTGTAAGACATTAGCAATCCTGAGGGACATCACCTGGAAGCTTTTGGTAATGTTCCTTAGAGCTGAGCAAAAGAGAACCATAGGCTCCACTGAAAACAGCATCAATCAAAATGCAGTTCCTTTACACGCATAAGTTTTGAAAGCAATGTTTTGACTTCTTTTGCAAATAATTAGCTTTTTTTTTTTTCAAGGTAGGTGTTAAATCTGTTTCAGCAGAAAGCCATATTCTTTGCTGCAAAAATTTTTACCCTATGACTGACAAACACATGTTGCGACTCAGGAGCATGCAAACTTGAAAGGTCATGGAACATGCTGCTTGTGCTCAACATAATACACTAACACACACATATTTTAAGCAAATTGACACAGAAAACGTGATTTCTAGATGCTGTTTTTATTTTGAAAGTTTGAAGGCTTGAGTTCTCCCTAACTTTTCTATGTGATTTTAGTAATCAATTTAGTAGTCAGCAATCAATATTGCAAAATTCCCACAGTAGAAGTTTTATCTGAAGAAAACAGGTAAATGATGTAGTAATTGCATGCTGATTTGGCAAGAGACCATCAAATAAAATGGCATTATACAGTCTACTAGAGACAAAGCCATTTCACTTTTCTACAAAGCCCTTACCTTTCCACCTCAGCTCTTTGACCAGGGTTGGTAATGGCTGCTATGTACTGCATAATATATTTACTGGCCTCAGTTTTCCCAGCCCCACTTTCACCTAAGGGCATAAATACAAAAAAGTCACAACAGAGCAAAACAGCAAAGCAAATCACTGACCAGCATCCATCATGCTAGTGTCTTTTTAAAGCTCAAAGTATGCACAAATAAGCTTGAATTTTCTGAATGTAGCCATAACCCTGCCTGGCTGTTACTGCTGTGCTGACTTAGAAGCAGTTATGATGTAAGATTTCACAGGTCGGTAAAAGGCCTAGCACACAGAGGATCAAAAGGAATATTGTTAGAGGAGAAAGACTGTCATGCAGAGGCTCAGATTGCAGCAGAGCTCTGAACTGCAGTACAAGAGGCTACTGTTCAGCACCCCATCTCGGGTCTCAGGCCCTTCAGAGCTGCGAAAGCACGGGGACATCAAGGAAATGAAGTGCCAGGATCCAGATAGCAACCGTTCATGGCACAACCACTGCTCCCACTGTTAGCACCAGGACAAGCAAACAGCTCAGCTATCAAAACAGAGAACAAAACATTGACCAGTCAGCTAAGGGACAAAAATCAGCATTTCTCCAAGCTGCTGGAGACACAGGAACCCCATTCTCACTGATCATCATTCACACAGGCATAGCAAGCAGAGGCCTTACCTTCAAGTTACATTTTACACGCACAGATTAAGCTAATGACTGACACCAGCTCTTGAATCAGATAAGAAATAATTGTTGAGGTCTCCACACACAGATTCAAATGCAAATAAGCAGTTTTAAGATTAATGAAGTTTTCTAAAACGCTATCATTAGACAAATCCATCTTCTGCCTAAAATTTCACAAAGATCAAGTGTTCATCATAAAGACAAGCTCTTTCAGCTTACCTGATATTACAATACAGGTGTCTTTTGATCGCCTCTTCATCGCTTTGTAAGCTGCATCAGCAATTGCAAAGAGGTGAGGAGGCCTCTCATACAATTCCCTTCCTTTGTACTGCTCGATCATGTCACGCCCATAGATGTTCAAGTTTTTGTAAGGATTCATGGAAACAACCACTTCCCCAATAAACGTATAAATACGTCCTTTTTCAAACCTACCCAGGATGAGACAAAAGGGAGAAAGAATCAGTTAAATGTAGAACTTCAGAAGGTTTTCCAAGTAGCCTATTTCATCGTATGAACTCTTTAATTCATCATCATATTGAAACTCTTATAAAAAAAATAAATCAAAACTTGAATAAGGTCATTATCTGTAAGCAGTGGGGCCCAGAGAGCGTATGAGCACATCACATCAGGTCTCTAAGTAAAAACGACTACGAATGAGGATTAGCTTCAAATCTTACCATGTACAAAGGAAATTTCTCCTGATATTTCACTTATGGATGCATGACAAATCAGATTACTGTGGTACAAATGCTGACTTTATTTTTGAGGATAGCAAACCTCTGGTTTGCCAATGCAATCAAGCCTGCTTTCAGCATCACTAGGTATTTCTGTTTCCATTAGTATACTACCAGAAACAAATGGTTTTAATGAATTCTTTAGTGAGATTTACATTAATATAATTCACTGCTTCTACACCTGATGATAAGCAAAGATGAGTTTGTGATGAGTGATGGGTTTATATGTTACACAAAGTGGATTTAAAGGCAAATTCTTTATTCACATTCAGAGCTTATCCAGATTAACAGAGGTTTTGAAACCCCTCACTCAGAGCTCTAATAACATTTACAAAAGAGTAAACAAAGTTACAAGCCAAGAAACAAATTACAGCCTTTCAACTTGAGCAATTAGCTTCCACTCATCCTTTTCAGTGCAATGGGCTTTTATCACTACTGTTAGATCAAAAGTAAAAGCTTTGAAAGAATCTGTGAAACAATCCTAAATTACACCTTTCCTAAAGTCTACTAGCTCATTAGTTTTCTTTCTGGAAATGGGATAGAAAAAAAAAAAAAAAAAAAAAAAGAAAAATTTTGAATCATTTTGGAAGAAAAAAAAAAGAAAGGTCTGTTTAAGCTAAAAGCTGTTTCCAAAGAAATCAAGATTTTACCAAACTGTTTTCTTTTCTAGCAGATGAGCACACAAGGAATTTCAGTTTAACAGTTGAAGAATTCCCACAACAGCAGATTTATAGATCAATCAAAACACGGCATCTCTGTAAGTACCTGTGTGCATCCTGCATTTAAATCTTACAGCATTAGATGGCACCATAACACCTCTACAGGCTACAAGAAGAGCCTTCTTAATGCTTCATGGACTACAGCATAAATTCTAGCAATATTGAATTTATTACCACCCCCACGTGGTGACAGGCATGACATTTTCTACTGTTCATCTGAGAATTTTCTGCAGCATCTTGGAAGTGTTAGTTTTTAGCAGGTGTAATAAAACTCAAGAAATGCAATCCAGCAAACAGCATTCCTCTTTCTCAAAGCAATTCTGCCTCTAATTCCAGAAATACATCACTGCAAAGACACAGGAACTGCAAAAGGCCCTTTTATTCCTGCATTCAGTTTTGACTGGAAGTAGTCGTAATGTGCATTTCCCAAAACTTTAATTGGCTTGAAATACAAAGATATATTATATTTTTGGTATATATGCTACTTGAAAGCTACCAAAAGTGTTTTAGAAAAGATAATGCCCGTAACAATTAGTGATACTAACTGTGATGTAGCAGCTCTTTCCTAACTATCGCAACAAAACCAATAGATAACACACAGGCAATTTGACAGAGACTATGATGCCAAGCAACTGGTATGAAATAATAATAACTGGTATGCAATAAAAATGAAATACTGAATCTCAGCCTATTTTCAAAAGTCCAGTTTATCCCCTCAAGGGAATAAACAAGAAGGGAAGCCACAGGTACAGAGGAAGCCTCAGTCCTTATCACTTGCCACCCCTAATTTTAATTCTCCGAAATACTAAGCCACTGGGAATCGTGCTGTTGGGAAGACACCAAAGGCTCAGAAGACACATATGGGTGCAGCGAGATCTCACTCCAGGCTGCTCAGCTTCTGCCCTCCCAACAGCAGGAGGGCACGAGGGGCTCTGCATACACATAGGAAAGGTTTAAAAAGAAGAACCACACCGCTGCTTGCTGAGGAGATCAAATCACACAGGGACATACATATGTAGTGGAAACCACCACAAGGTCATCAAAAACTGCAGTCTATCCCATCTCTTCAGAGGCAGGCTGTCCGCAGTAGGTGAGCTGCCCAGTGAACACGCATACTGCATTCCAAAAGTCGCTGCACAGCGGGCATGTAACCACCCCAGAAGGCACCACTCAGTGATAAAAAGACAAACACCATGACTTTGGGAGGAGGTTTCAAGCCATACCAGAGATGCACGGCCAGAGGATTCATGGCAAGCACAGAAAGCATAAGGCTGCTCCTTTTAGCTGCTGAGAAGAGAAACAAAAACAAACAAACAAAAAACAAAACAACAACAACAACAAAAAAACATTCCTACAGAAGCATTGTGCCAAGTCACCACCCAGTACCCAATACTCTGACCTCTTCCTAAAGCAATGAATTATGTACACTTGCAGTAGCAGAGCACAGTTTAAGTTTCTTCCTTTGGCAGTTCCCTGTCCCTGGCTGCTTCAGAAGCAGAGCCCCCAGATTTGTGCTTGTCAAGGGTGTGCAGCAGGAAGCTGGGAGCATGCGCCTGGAGAAGCCCTGGCATGTGGGGCAGCCAGTGTGCTGCCTGTACATGGCCACCACCTCAGCTTTAAGGCAAGGTTTAAGAGGTTTTTTAGACCCTGATGAGTTGTATTTTCAGCCTCCTTGGCAAGCAGCAGACAGAGGAGGAAGAAGAGGTTCCCTCTCCAGGCTGGCAAAGGGGCATCTCGCAGTAAGCGTGGCTTTGAGGACACAGACTTTGTCAACATCTCACATGCCCATTTACCTCTCTATCCATCTTCATTTCTCAGCATGGAGTTAAAATTCCAGAGCCGTGCTTAGATGTTCCTAAAACGAACAGCTACACCTCACCCCTCGCTGCTGATAAAGACTCTTTTCATCAGATGGCGTAGTCCAGCGCTGCGGCAGGCCAAAAACAGCAGTGTCTGTTTTCCTAGCTGCATTGCTTTGGTGTGAGATTCTTGGTTTTCCTTGCCCGAGAAGAACTCATGAAAACTTAAGAAAACAACTAATAACTGAAAAGCAAACGGGGAGGTGTAAGTTGTGTTAAAGTCGCTATTCTGCTGCAAGGCGAGGTCACACAACTGGAGTAGGAATGAGGTCTGGAAAATGCTCAGCGATCCCAGCAGACATCCACCGAGGAAAGCTCATCGTCACACAGAGTACCCTGACCACTTTGGTGCCTGCATAAAATGCCCAGGAGGAGGGTTTTGTTATTAAAAGCCTGCCAGGGCATTTTAAAAGGAACGCCTCTCCTTATTCCCTCAGTCAAACCCCATTTTGTAATTTTGCATGCACCACAAAAATCATGGATGTGCTGCAAGGAGAGGAGATTGTTATGGGGAAATAACAATTGTATTACTTCCAGTAATTTCTCTATCACCGTCTTCTGAATTTTCCACTTATTACTCTGGCATCTGGAAACTAGCTCAGCAGCCAAAAGGAAAGGCACAGTCTGCGTGTTATTTTGGTGAAGTATGTCAGTTCTTTCATGAGAAGTTTTTACACTAGTTTTTATTACCTCGTTAAAACATCGATTGATGGTGAGAAAATATAAACCAGTAGGTCACAGAATATAAATCTTCTAAAGGGACAGAAGTGATTGTTTAGGAAAGAAGAGGGCCAAGGAAAGAATAGGACTCTTGCTTTGTTTTGTGTTTTTTATTTTTAGGGAAAGGAGCTGAAAACAAAAATGCTTAAGTCCAGACATAAGCGAAACAACCTGACACCACTTACTGATTCTTTAAATTTTAATGGAAAACATGAAGTATCAAATAAAATTTTAAATACTTTTGCTATGCAAATATGCATCTTTTCAGAAACGGTTACATATATGTTCACATCTAACTGCCATTGGGCAACAGACTGTGGAAATCAGAGGGCTGAAGCAGAAATCTTCGCCACCAGAGAGCACTCACATTTAGGATTTCTCCCACCTGACAAACACTCCAGTCAAAAATAAAACTGTTCTTACCGAGGAAATGATGCAACTTCAAATGCACTCAGTACAAATAAAGAAAAGTTAGTTGGCAAGACTTGGAACCAATACTCCAAAACAACATCTGCAGAATGCAGACCATTAAAAAAAGGCACCCTACCAGGCAATCACCACTCCAAAGGCTGCAATTCAAATTATAAAGGCATTTCATAATTAATCATTTACTTGTCACTCCTCTGTACTGCCAGATAAACAGAAACTTGTTGGGATCGCAGACAGCCAGCATCATTCTGCAGGCTCATTGCTATTTCTAGAATTCAGCATACTTTCTGAGATAACCTGTGCCAGGAGCAGGGGAATCAGTTTGCAGTGAGATCACAGGCTGGGCTTCACTGGGGTGTGAAACTGCTCCTCAGAAACACATTTTGCCAGTCTTTCCCTCCATCTGTCTAATACTCAAGCAAAGCAACTGCTGGAAAAATCATGTCAAGTCTCCAACCATCTTGTTTTGCACTGCTTTAAGGCAGCTGAGCGTAGATACCAGTTTTATGGATCATTTTCTTCTGGGAAAAGACCTTCTCTCACATGGAACTCCTTTCCCTCCTGAGCACGGACTGATATAACATCCTGCTCTGCATCCCTGTAGACACACAAAAGCTTCTCCCACTTTAGCAGGTACTCAGTACACCTCCCTGGTCTCACCTCTTCCTGCTGCTGGATGACACTGATGTGATGCTCCAGAACCAGAACGTCTTCACAACAAGAGGTCACAACTTGGCCAGCACCTAACGACTGGTCTTTGGTTTATCTATGCAGCAGTGGCCCAGTGTAAAGGAAACATTAACAGAAAAAGCAAAAGCAAATAATCCAGAGATATAGGAGGGATACAGAAGCCTCAGCCTGTGCTAGAGAGTCAACAGCCAATGTAGTAACAGTGATGTTTTAAAGAACAAGGGCTGAGGGTTTCAAATTATTATTTCTGACTTATTAACTCCAAAGCATAATCAAATCAAAATACTTGGTGCGAGTACTCTTTCTTCCTTGCTCCTTTGTGCGTGGGAAGGAGACCAATGTAGAACCTGCAGAGGTGCTGGCACACAAGAGGGACAATCCCTTCTCCTATTACAAACACCCTGTGATTTGGGTTTACCCCCTGCAAAGGGGAGGGTCACAGCTCCTAGCTATCATTTACCACCACACACATACATTAAAATTCCATTTCTGCAGGCTTTGACTCCATTCTCTGTGCAAATACACACAAAGACATTTAATTAACCTCGTGTTCATGAAGGGATGTACATGCATAGTCAAGGATGGGCCTTTAGGATGTTTTCATTAAGGAAGGGAATTTAAGTAGGCTTCTGGCAGTGAAATTGTGTTTACCTGCATTTAAATGCAAGAATGCATAGCCAGTTGCACTGACACAAAGGCACAACTATTCTTCTCATGCTGGAGGAAGTAAAATGACTTTGCTTAAGCACACTTCACCCTGTGTGTGTCAGACAATTGCCTTTTATATGTGATACCAGGCCTCTCTACTGAGCATTCAATGCTACTTAAAGACCTTGTCTCAGGTAAGTCTCAAAATAAACCCAGCTGTCAAGCAGGAAAGTGCTTACTTTCAAGTATTTCAGTAAACTGTTCATAAATTGTATTCTAGCAGATCATCCTCACCAGAAGAGGACTCAGATAAACAAGATTTGTGCTGGCAGAAGTATAGCTAGGATATTTTGTTGCAGTTGAGAAAAGAGACCAAACAACTGCCTGGTCAGTATTACTTCCCTGTTTTTGGAAAACAAACCAAGTCTGTCACAGTATTGAATATGCATATCTACTACATATAAGTATACCCCATGAGCCAGGAAAAAATTGAATATAAGCTTAATGGGCAGGTGAAATTTTTGCTTGCAGTTGTGCCGCATGGAATCAGTTTTGTACATGTTGCCAGTTTCACAAAATAGGAAATGCCATTCATCGTGCATTCTGCACCACTCCTTTCCTGTAGGGGAGGGAGCAGAAAGGGCAGGGTGAGGAATACTTCATTCATCTGCAATTTTCAGAGTCTGCTTTGGAAATAACATTAAAGAGCCCTTTGTAATGATGTAACTTTTTCAAAGAAAATAGTAAATTATGACTGACCACTGCCACACTGTTCCCAGCAAACCAACATTTAAGCAAACTGTAAGTTGGCAGGGCTGGTTCAGCGCCAGCACAGCTGACCCCTGCATCATCTCTGCAGCTCTGCAAACCCAGAAGGCAAGGTCAGGGGAAAGGAAAATGGAAGGTGGATGCTAAGTGAGTTCTAACAAATGCTGAACAAAGACTGAAACTATTAAATGTGGCTAGCTAGCTAGGAACTGGAATAATATTAAAATCCCTCTCCTTATAAATGAAGTTAAAACACTAACCTTGCACTGAAAAGATGCCAAACCACTAAACATAGGAGTCACTGAACTTTCATTTCTATTTGCGTCAATGGACAGAATGAGCTGTCTCTCCAACAGCAGGGAAGTACTGCGTGCTCCTGGTACGCATCTAGAAGCACAGCAGAAAGCACAAGCAGACCTGAAGTAGGTAATACGAGAAAAGGGAATTCTTTGAAAAGCTTCCAGGGACAACATAACACTTTGTCATTTTTCTTTCCAGTCCACACCTGAGAAAGATGCTACTGAATACCGGTAGAGGAAAAAAAATTGTTCCCAATTTCTCTGCATGGAGCACCATATGAGAAGTCTGGCTGCAACACTGCAGAGTCCTAATGCAATAATCATATTACACTGCTTTGAGCCTGAGGTTGCCCTGAATGACATCCTGAAGCCGAATTATCCTATGATCCTGTATCTAACCAGGAAAGAGAAGTAACAGGCCTGGAATAGCAACAAACAAAAGACTGCCATCAAGCCATAATCTCTAGTAATCTGTCAAAAATTTGAAAGAGCATTTCAAGAGAAGACTAGTGGGTCCTACTGGATATTGCAGAACTTGTTTTATGAATGTGCTCAGAAAGTTTGGCTTCTTGCACTGACTAGCGAATGACTTCACAATCCTTTATGTTCCTTCCACTCTGTTACAGCATTGATAGATCTTAAAAATGACACATTCACTTCCTCCTCTTTCCAAACCCTCCAGCATTTTTAACTGTAACCTGCCACATCATGATTACCTAAGCCTTCAGCTTTGGGAATTCAGCTTTGTTCATTGGATTATGTACCACTGTGTTAAATAACACAGTTAAATAACACAGTGGTACTCCACTGTGGTACTGGAGTGGTACTCCACTCCAGAGGTGGAGTCACCATCCCTGGAAGTCTTTAAAAGACGTTTAGATGTAGAACTTAGCGAGATGGTTTAGTGGGGACTGTTAGTGTTAGGTCAGAGGTTGGACTCGATGATCTTGAGGTCTCTTCCAACCTAGAAATTCTGTGATTCTGTGATAATATATCACCTTCAAGTGTATCAGTGGACAAAACTGCAGCACAAAAGGTAAAAAACAGACTAATGACTGGTGGCCAGAAAGATTTGCATCGTGTGGAAGATCCAGACCAATACAGACCAATCAGCTCTCTGGTTCAGTTATTCATGAGTTCTGCGATGGCAGTTTTGCCTGAACACTGTACACACAAGGACTAGCTTATGCTTCTGAATAACAATCTTTTTTTCAAGGGATGCCAAACGAACTATAAAATCCTACAACACAATAAGAAATGGCAGAAAATCAAAGACCATGAGTGATACTGGAAAGGTTTCTCCAAGAACTTCAGGGAACAAAACCCACTCATTTTGCTGCTGCTGACCCTGATGAAGCAGTATCATTGTACAAAGAAGCATAACCTGAAGTCACATCATCTACAGGATTGATGAAAACTTTCAATAAGTGATATTCATATATTGAAATATATGATATACATATAATATACTTTAACACCTTCCCAACTTTCTGTACATGCTGCACAAGGAACAGGACTTTGCATTGATTTCTAACTGGACCCCCCCACACTTCATTCCACCATCCTAGGTGCTAAGGTACAATCACAATATTTCACAAATTTTCTTTGTAGATGCTTGGAGACTCCTTTTCCAGTCAGCTGGCCACGAGCTGCTGATGTTCAGATGCTTCATTGTTCTGTTGTAAAAGAAATATTCTGCATCTGTTAAACTCGTGCCCAGTGCCGATCTGCGAACACTGCTGGAGTCTCCTGAATACAGCATTGTTTTGGTGCAGCGCTCAAAAAACCCAACTCATCTCATGGTGGTAAGATACCATACGCTACCCGCCAGAGCTCCAAAAGGCTTGCTTAGTCCTCTGGTAACAAAATAAAGTTAGACGCACAATTTATACTAACATAGGCCATGCAAATCATGTGAAAATACTACTACAAAATATGAAAATAACACACACGACTTACATTTCTGCATAGTTAGGGATCTTTTACAGTTATTACAGTGACCTGCGCCATCTCCCTGAAACACAAATATTGTGAATGTAGTGCTTAAACAGAAGGACTGTTTGTTTTTTGGTCATGAAACCAGGCAGACTTCTTTAAGCATTTATGTATTTTACAGCATAATGTGCCTTAACACAGATCTTGTGGTTTTGGCTCGCAAACTGTCCTAGCAGCACATTAGATTACCAACTAAGGGCTTCGGCAGGCAAACTGCTGAGTCTCAAAGCAGCAGATTAAGATATTCCACCTACAGCTGCCCATCCAGCTCCACTGCCAAAGGCTCCCTTCTGCCACGTCTGCTGAAGGGGCAGCAGTGGACAGCCCTCATCTTGGCAACCCTGGGTCAGATAGTCACTGTTTGCTTAGGGACTGATAACACCAACTTCAGCCTGCTCACAATAAGAGCAAGCCATGGAAGGGATACGAGTTTCTCAGATCACAAAGCAAATACTTTCCACCACGATATGTCCATTAGCTGTTTAGGTTGAAGGAAAGGACTTTCAGTCGTGCTTTTCTTGAAAGCACGTCTAGTCAGTAAGAGCCTCCCAGTTTTTGTTTGGCACAGATCTGTTGTGTTATTTTTTCTTGTATTTTGTTTTGTATTGTAAAAGTTTCGCGTTGCCTAATGGCAATTTGGATCAGAACTGCAGTGAAATTCCCTTTTTGCCACCTTTCTCCCAGCCTCTCCCTCAGCAGCAGCTGCCCCGGATCATAAACCCTACAGGCTCTACAGAAACAAAATTCAGTACATGTATCAGTGCTGAACAGGGCCAGGAAACATGCAAGATTTGTTCTTTTAATTAAAGAGTAACTGATGTTTTACAGAAAGTTTGTTTTAGAAATAAAGATGTGGAGTTACTTGTAGTAAAAAAAAAAAAAAAAAAAAAAAAAAAAAAAACTACAACATTTTCAGTTGAAGCCATAAATCTGACCTTGCAGACTTGCCACCAGGACTTTTTTCCTCCTCACTGAAAGGGACAACTTCAGAAAGGGGAGAAGGAACCAACACGGGAACTTGTCAAACATCCTTGTGGATATGGCAGTACAACAGACCAGATAAGCAAATGGATTTGCACAAGTTAAGTATTTCACTTTATATTCTTTGAATGAAAAAACATCTGAGAAATAGGAGTGCTGGAGTGTTGTTACTTATGCATTCATCATTCAGAGCAAAAGGAGTGAATTTCTAAATGCCAGCTGTATCGAGTTGTTAAACAATGGTGTTTCAAAGAAAACATTAGCAATATGGAAAAGGACTTAAATGGTTTAATTATTAAAACAGATTACTTGATTTATATGCCACTTTTTTGCTGTTTGTTTTAAATTATCATCAGAGAGACTGTTAATTTACTTCCTTTGGATTTTACATATATTTTCTGTCCAGATAGCTCCCACACTGGGGCTGAAAACAATTCAAGCAGTACTGTGAGACAACAGAAATACCACATAATTAATATGCAAATAACCTGTAAAATATCTATAGCTCATCTTCCACAAGCCAAGACAACTTTGACCACACTGTCAGGTTTTAGCTCTGGCACAATGAAACTCAGAAGCCTGTTGAATGATTTAAAACAGGACCTTTTCAGAAGATGCATCAGCCTAAGAATTCAGGCCACCTCCTGCTTCTGTTACGCATCTTTTGTTAGGTAATGAGCATTAGTTATCCACCAACACCAGAAGTCAGCACAGTGCTACACTGCTTACCAAAAAGTTTATAGACAAAATTTTCAGCAACCAGTAATTTAACTAAGAGCACAATTTGAGCCTAGGGTGGTGGTCAAGTGCATGCTCTCAGCTTTGGCAGATCTATTTAGACACTCAAAAACAGCAGCATATAGTATGATTGCACAGCTGTCTATTTCCTGGATTATCATGTTAATTTTTGACACATGTAACAAAGTAGTTGGCCCAGTTTTAAAGCAGGCTCTTATACGAAATGACCTCCACAGGTCTCACTCAAAGAAAATTGCTCTATGGCTATAAAAGCATGGAGTAGCTTCAAATATCGGCTGAAAGTAAATGTTATTTCTGATTATAATAGCACAGGTTTTCAAATTAAATTTGCTATCAGCCTTTTTTAAATTAATTTTTTTTTTTTTTTTTTTTTGCTTTTTTTTTTTTTTTTTTTTTTTAAGAAATCAGCTTAATTAAGTGTTCAGAGCTATGATCTATCCTCCTCCAAATGCAGCAATGTTTTTCTTTTCTTCCTGTGAGTAATCAACTTCTAAGCCCTTGCAGAACAGCAACATACTGCAACAAAAAACAAAGAAACACACTCAGTCAAGAGCCTTCATTTCTCTGGCCATCTCAAACTGTCAAACACTTTAAACCTTTAAATACATACATACATATGTATATATATATAAAATCTTCATCTATTGGATGGATAAATTCTTTCATATGTTATTTTCTACATCTGTTAAATACAAGATTTAGAGATTATCTTTTCTACATTCACCTCATTGTCTCTTCTGCCACAGGGATATCTCAATCTCACTTGTACTTTTGGAATAATACAGATCTTACCAAATTGGTAATAGTTAGAAACTCAGAAACATTCGTTTATCAACTCCCACTTAGTAATCATTTTCCAGCAGGCAATAACAAGCAGGGGAAATAGATCCACTGCCAGTTTACCAAGGATTTATGAAAGCAATGGAGCATCTCAAGCTTCACAAACTATTTTGTTTTGTTACTTGGAAAGCTTTAGCAACCCACACGTTTAAGATGTCTGCTAGCTCTCCATAGTTGAAGACAATTACTGCCAACCAATATACATCAATACACAGACATCATGACTTCAGTTCTGCAAAATCCATATAAATTGCATACCTATCTGATGGGAAATAGAAGCAAGGATGAAATCCTCACCTCAAAGCGGCCTTTTGTTATCTAACTAAATTCTGTTTGGATCTATCTCAAGCATAGCACCGCTCTCCACGTTTATTAAATAAAAAATTTAATCCCACAACATTTGCAACTTTCGTTTTGAATGTTTGCTATACTATGATGCAACAGTTTGTGTTACAATGGTGTACGTGTATGCATGAACACACACACACCAAGTACAGCATTTTTATGGTTGTTAAATGTATATATAAACTGCCAAGGTTAACATTTACATGAGGCTCCTCCTAGCACATATTGCACAGATGCCTCTGGCTGGCTTGTAACCAAATCTATTGATAAAATAAGGATTTATAAAACTAAGTAAGAAAATACAACTCTAGCTTTTGGATATGCTGAAATGGTTTGATGGACTTACAGATAAAGACAGGGTTCAAGCGTTTCGTTCACAGCACTTTCATGCACTGCCAACAAAATTATTACAAATCCCGGTTTTGTCAAAAGGACAGTGGAATGCATTTATGAAACGGCTCTTTTCCTCATGAATATATTTAAGAGAGACTTACAGGAAAAAGAATAATGCTTAGTTATTTCCTGTTCACATCTTTGTCCTTTGAGTAAGAGAACAAAGGAATTTGACACCTCATATCTATACTCATCTTGAGCACCCCTTCTTTGGCCTTTTAACTGGAGTCCAGACTGTCATTAGCAGTTAAGGAAATAGTCCTACATATACAAAAATCAGAAGCTTTGATAAGTTGCTGCTAAAGTGCACAGGTTATTAATGCTGATAAGCAATCACCAAGAAATAAGGTTGGTTGTTAACACCATATCTTCACTTCTCTCAAAGTCCCATGCTACATTAGATAAAAAAAAACAGGTAATTAACATCTTCTACTTCTCTCTCATGCTAGCTAGCTTTATCTTTTGAAGATGCTTGTGCAGTGAAATTTCTGTCCAAGTCTAAAGGAGTTCCAGCTCAGCAGTGAAAACACGAATGGATCAGGCAAAAAAGCCGTGCTCAGAGCAGGCAAAAACCCTCCTAAAATCTGCAGTAACCTGATACAAGAAAAATCCTTTCCATAGTTCAAATCTGTTGATGTGACCTCAAGCAGGACAGACCAGAGATCCAAGATGGTTCAAAGCCATTTGAAGTGGCAGTTCACCCTGGAAATATCACATGGGGGCTGGGTCTCATGTAATTCTCGAGAACAATAGGTACCCCAGGAGCCAAAGACGTGTGCCAGTATGATCCCTGCGTGGCCTCCACACGCACTAAGCGGAAGCCCTAAAACAGAGAGAGGATTGATACATTAAAATAAAGCAAAAAAACCTGCACAGATGTTCAGCAATGACAGCTGATGATTTCCCCTCTGCCAGTTAGAGCTGCTTTACCAGCATTATTCATCAAATTCTTTCTCTTTCTTGCTTTGGGTCAGGGTGGAAAGAAGAGGAGAAAGACAGGAGGGAAAGCAGACCAAAGTGCAACTCCATCACCTCAGGTTTGTAGAGTTGTTTTTACTTTTAAGTTAAAAAAGTCAAACTATTTACTGTCGTTCCACAAGTCACTGGCAACTCATTATCACAATAACCATACCTACTTCCTCTAATGTATTTAATTTAAATAGAGAGAGACAAAACTGCTTATAATATTTAAAACAAAAGCCTGATAACATTTTGTTGAGTCCTACTAACATTTCCTTGCTTTTACTGACTGTACCTTCTTCCTCCCATGGCAACCCTGAGCCTCCTGTGTGTCTTCTAGAAGCTCACTGAACTGCTGGCTGGTATCATGCAGCATCCTCTAACTCTCCCCTGCCTCTGATCCATGACCTTGCAATTTACAGCACATTATTCATCTATAAATGAAGGGCTCAGCATTTTGTGGAACAGCATTCCACCCATGAGGTGATACAGGCATCTTCAGCAGGAGAATTTCCTCCCCGATTTGTACCCTCACAGATGTTATGAACCTTGCTGTTACAGAAAGGCAACTTCTGCAACATCTTCAGCATCTTCATGATGCACTCTGGGGAGATGCCTGCTCTGCAGGCCAGCTGGCCAGCACCAAAGAGCCCACAAGCGCAGGGCCCACGCTAGCTCCTGGCATGCAGAGGTACTGTGAGCCTGGGACAGGGGTCCTTTTCCGTGGGTCTTTGCAAATACACACTCGAGAGCTCTCTAACAGATCAATACAGCCAGCTGAGCCCACACCATGGCTGCCTGCACTGGGCACCGTAATGTAAGCCAGGTTACATTTTTTAATTTCCGAATAGCCTGCAGGACAGTGCCAGCTTGCCAAAAAGTGTAAGGAGCACTTCCAGTCTGCCAGCACCACATCTGGGTTAACCGGCATGCTGCCACACAGCTTCACCCAGTCACATACAGATATATCAAGCCCAAAATTTCATCAACTGCAGTATCACTGGAAACCTGGTGAATGAAGAGCGCCTAACAGTGTGAGCAGTGCAGGTGCAGGGATTTACCTCCCATGGGAGCATGGCAGCAATGGGCAGCAGCTGGCTGCTGTGAGGGAAGCACCAGCACGGCTCCTCACCACCAGAGCAGCCGGGGGTCTCTTTACTGACAACACAAGGCACCATTTCAGTTTCTAGTAAACGTGTATCATCATAGAATCACAGCATGCTTTGGGGTGGAAGGGACCTTAAAGCCCATCCAGTGCCTCCACCTGCCATGGGCAGAGCCCCCTGCCCCCAGCTCCATCCAGCCTGGCCTTGGGCACCCCCAGGGCTGGGGCACCCACAGCTCCTCTGGGCCTGGGCCAGGGCCTCACTGCCCTCAGAGCAAAGAGTTTCTCCCTAATATCTCATCTCAATCTCCCCTTTTTCAGTTTAAAGCTATTCCCCCTTGTCCTGTCACTGCACCCCAACAAACAGTCCCTCCCCAGCTTTCCTGCAGCCCCCTTCAGGCCTTGACAGGCCCCTGGGAGCTCTCCCCAGGGACTTCCCTTCCCCAGGCCAAACCCCCCCCAGCTCTCAGCCTGGCCCCACAGCGGAGCTGCTCGAGCCTCCAAGCATCCTCACAGCCTCCTCTGGACCCTCTCCAACAGTTCTGTGTCTTGCTGGTGCTGGGGGCCCAGAGCTGAACGCAGGCCTTCAGGGGGAGTCTCACCTTTGATCCTTGTAGTTCCCTTCCAACTTGGACATTCTGTGATTCATGAGAAATATACACACAACATTAAACACTACTTCTACAAACACGGGAGACTTCCGTGAAGTTGGGATTTCTTTCAAAGGCTCACATACAGGTGGTCCTTTCGTTTTGTTAAGGGAAACCTCTGGAAGGTAAACTAACACAATCACAACTATGACAGGCTTCACACAGCACTGCACAACTGCTAACATGCAAACCAACACACAGCACACACCAATACGGTATGTTTAAAAGCTACATCAAAGTGTGCAACTGGTTGTTTGAACACCAGCTCTTGCAGCACCTGTTTCACCACAGCACTGACACCTTCATAAACATGTAATTATCACACAAAGGCTAAGAAGGGCATGTGTGATATTTTCACTACACACTAATCACCTGTAAACAGTGTATAACAAAGCAAAGGTATCTGAAGGTAGTACTGTGAAAGCTGCTAAGCTGTATCACCACATCAGCCAAGCAGTGGTACCCATTTTTAAAGTACAGCTTGTTGGATGATAATTACTTCAATACTCCTGCAACTATTGGGACTTATCTTCATTGTTTGCTCAGAAATAACACCTAGTTGCACAAGCACACTGCTGTTTGAAAAATTTCTGCAACCATTAAAATGACCCAGAGAAATAATAAAAATTTTGCACAGCATCAGTTCCTCTCATACAAACTGAAAGGACTGGCAAAATACCTAAATAGATTAAAGAACACATTAAATCAATGTAGTAGCCTATCAATCTAGTAGCCTATATTAGAAGATTGCAAGCCTTTATTAGTCTCTGCTCATTTACAACAGCACCTTTCTTACTGCTTCATGAAACCTGGAACTGGTTCATGGCCCCCTCCTGTTCCTCTCCCTCCCTTCCTCCCTCCCACTGTATCTATCCCTAATAAAAAAGGGCAAGGTTAACAAAAAAGCTAGATACAACCATCTTTACACCACTACTACAAGCAATAGAGACCGAAGTCCAGCTAGGCTTTGATTTTCAGCCCTGGTCAGCCACAAGTCAGGCAGGTGGTCTTCATTAGCACTCCCATCATTAAAACCCCCCAGCAAGTTCACATGCAGGGTCAGAGGAATGAGATAACCCATGCAGACGGGCTTGGGCTCAAAACAGCCAAGCAAGCAGTTGTTTGTATACATGCCATTAACCGGTCACCGGCCAAGTGCAGCCAGCACATGCAGATCTACAGCAGCAAGGGCGATTCAGGAGCAAAACGAGCTGCAACGCGAGCAAAGACAGTTTATTAGCTGTGACCATGGAACCAGCCAGACAAGCAAGCAGGATTTTTGGCAGCGCTGCTTACTGTGGGATCAAGGTATTATTTCAACTATTGACAGATTATTCAGTGAGGCATCCAAACAAAAGTCTGTTTCAAAGAAAAAAGTCTGACATTATAGAAAGACAGATGCTGCCAGGCGCTCCCAGGCAGAACTGCAATTACAGACACTGCCTTCTTCACAGCTGGCACTCGATCTATAATCATAATAAAAAGTAGGACATTAAAAGAACAAGCATCCTGTGCAGATCTGTAGGAAATGAATACAATAAAAGCAGCTGTGAAATAGCTCCAGTACCTGTGGACCAAGAAACCCTCCATCTTATAAAGACCCCTACCTTTCTGCACAGCAACATAAGCTGGAGCCAGGCCTGCACTTTCAGTACAGCCGGCATAACTTTGGAAATCAGCCCCACAGCCAGTACACCCAAGGCTTGGTTCATCCCTGCAGTGCCCGATAAACCTGTAGCAAGTATATGGCAAGCATTTTGCCCATATACTGCTAATCTGACCTTTGCCAAGAATACAGCTGATACAGCCTCACAAAGTAACATTAGAACTGCAGATGGGGATAAATCCTTTCAGCAAGTTAATTCCTCCAACGCTGACATTGTCTTAGGGCTGAGATGTTGGGTGAAACATTCACAAAGGTATCAAGATGAGAACGCAGGGCTGTTCTTATTTTTACAGCAGTGGGGTTTCGGTGCCTGCTGGTTCTCCACAACCTCTCTTGCTGTTCTTCCCAGGCCACCTCAGTGAGACGAGCCTCCTCATATGCTGTGCCCATGAGGGCTGAACCCAAGGTCTTCCTGTGAGCCCTGTCCAGCAACATGAGCACAAATGCTGCCGTACTCAGAGGAAACCAAAGCTTACATTGAACACAGTAGTAAAACAACATCTGAAGAGTTCATACAAATCATAACATGAGTTAAAAGCAGAAAAAGGAAGTAAGATTCCAAAACAGGATTAGACACTAATGCGAAACTCCAAGATGCATTCATGAACACAGTCAGAAGTCTTAGCTGTTCCTGATACAATCTAGCTCTAGTCAAGCTTTGCTTTCCCAGAATCTGAGTGTGCAAGGAAGGGGTCAAGAAGGAGCCAATGGAGAGCTGCTTTCCAGAACCTTCCCTGACACTGCACTAAGGCACAGTTTCTCCAAAACTTAAAATGTGTCCAGGATCTTGAGAAATCCGGCAGTGTACTTCAGAGAACACAGAACTTCCTGTGCCAGACGTTTTCTCCCACTTCTGGCTCCAGCTTACAGCAATGAGCAGAGCACAGGTCCTGAGCCACCACCTCTTGCAGTGCCAGCACGTCGCTGCTCTGCCCGTGGACCCTCTCACCAAGTGCTAGAGCCTGTCTGAAAGCTGTCCAGTGTACAGTATTTGCTGCGTGACGTTCCAGAGGCCACTAAGAAGGCAACTTGCCTTTAGCAAACAAACGTTTAAAATTCTGATTCTATCTAAGTCCCCCTCCCAATAACATCAAATAGTTTAAGGATTCCCTAAATGGAAATACAACTAATACAAGGCTTAAAGGTCATTGCAGAGGAAAACTGTATGCAACAAGAAACACCCAGTCAATTCCACACAAGTTATTCCACACCGCCTTGACTTCATTGAGGGAGGGAGGGGAAGGATTAAAAAAAAGAGGGGGAAGAAAATAAAGGAAAAATGAAGTTGCTGGTCAAAGGAAATTTGAGGAGGTTCTTAGCAATTCTTTTCAGTATGAGGAAAAAGGATTTAAAACCAGCTCAGCTGTGGCTGCTGAGCAAGCAGTACTGGACCTCTTGATTCTCCGTGCCCATCCTTGAGGATGGGTTCGATGTCTGCTCCTCCTGGGTGAAGGCACATGGTATTGCTCCCAGGCCACACGCTGCACAGTACGCTCCGTGCCGATGTCAAGTGGCACCTCTTGGAATCTTTCTTCAATGGCAAGACACACAGGAGCTGCAAGCTGCAGCCAAAGCACTTTGGATACTGCGAAAGCAGAAGGCTTTTCTGATTGCTTTCTGATTTTCCCCGAGTGTTGGCACTCAGGACAAACAACAAAGTGACTGGAAGGGAATGCAGTTGTTGTGATACAGTAAATAAGGAAACTCACATTTATAAACACACCTCACCTCTGTCAGTTCTCTATGCACTGATACTTCGAGTGTTACTGCCACATCAGAGACCACAGCAAGTTTTAAATTGCTTCCTTGTTAGAATCATTGCTTTGGGGCCATATAATTATGTCTTATATAGTACTGCCTCTATCCAAATTAACAGAAGCTTTCTGACTTTCTGGAGAAAACAAGTTGCTTTAAGATATTAAGTAAATGTAATAAACTCTTTAACCCTACCAATCTCTCAGCTGTTTCAGATGTGTGATATGCCTTTATTTATATACATATATTTAAGTAAAAGCATCTGCCTGATGGTTATTTGCACTACAAACAACAACTATCATATGTGGCTGTGAAATGTGACTTTGAAAAATCATGTGGCCTAGATGTTTATTATTTTTAAGCTCCCATGATAGTCTGCATTTACTACAGATAAAAAGCAAATCGTCTTTTCACAAAGCTCAAATATTCTTCCCTCGAATTACTCAAAACAAGTACCTTACAGTCAACATCAAGACAGTACAACTGATGAGCGTAAGCATACACAAGCCAAAAGGAAACCAAATTACTAAGGAAAATGAAATTACATCCTGTTAGACTAATAGCTTGTCTGTTTGCAGAAAGATCAAACAACAGACTATCATTTTGTACAAGGAAAAAACACTTATTCTGACACACAGAGCCTTTGGTGGCTGTCTATTTCTGTCTGCTGACCACTTTTCCTTTCAGAACAGCTTTAGTAAGAAAACAGCATACATGTTAACATTTCTGCTTGTTAAGGAATTAAGAACACAGGACAACCATGACTCAAACCAGTGCTGTCACTGAGAGTGCAGCTTGCATTTGTCTTGCATCTCAGGCAGTAGCAGCATTACATAAACATTCAGCAGCCGTTTTTCGTCCTCCTACCTAACCACTGCAGTAAGAGAGAGGCTGAAAGTTTTCAAGAGCACACAAAGTTTAGGTTCAGGTAAGTGCTTTCTGCACTAAACAGAGCCTCAGTAAAATAAACAAGCTTCCATTAAATTTATGGATGCACCAATAAATTGCTGGCCAACAACGAGCGATTAGAAAAGCAAAATGCTGGTAATCTACTCCTGAAGTCAAAACTAAATTTCTGTTCATGTTCAAAACAAAACTGAACTGCAGAAACGTGGAAAATGTGGAGCTTTTGAATCAAAAATAATTCATGTCTCAAATGTTGCTAAAATTATCACTAACTAATTCTCCCGTATCACTCACCTCCCATGAAGCTTTTAATCATGGGTTACTGCCTCACTACATTTAAAAAGCTCAAATCTTCATCCAGAACACTACTAAAGAAATCTCTCAGACGAGCCCAGTCATTTTTCCACCTTCAGTAAGATTACTGCAAGAACATTTGAGAAATTCAGTTTGGCAAACTGATGCACCACTTTATCCTGCACAGCTTCATTTACTGCAGTGAGGTTACAGCATCTATCCTGAGTTATTTGCAATGCCAGTCCATATTTCTTGAAAAATTAAACTCAGGGATAAAGCTATAGCTGTCACCATGTCAATTCAGAGGGATATTTTATTTCATATCCGTAACTACGTGCACTGCATTCTCTTAAGCAAGAAGCACTGGTTCTTTCAACATTTAACAAGGGCCTAAATAAACGTCAGTTCCACATTCCCACTTGGATGGTAAACAACTAGGGAGAGATACAAAAAAAAAAAAAAAGTAGCTTTCAGTACTGGAGCTCTTGCTGCAGTAAAAGTTTGAGACAGGAGACAGCATGAGAAAGTGTTATGGTAGATAAAATCTGATTCTAACTCCTCAGATTAACAGTTCACTCCATGGCAGCAAAGACTTTCTCAGTCTCTCTCCACCTGCCAAAATAAATTTACTGCCATTTAAGGCTGTTAAAATTTTTCCCTGATTAATCACTGCTTCTCGGCAACATCTGCCCCAGCCGGGTGTATTGCTGGCGCTGGTCAGCCCGTGCAGCACGCTACACGAGCATGGCCGTGCCGACAGCCTGGCGCACCGGCAGCCGCGGGGAGCCGAGCAGCAGGGGCTTTGCAGGGTGGAGCGTGTGTGATAACAATAATAGGGCTGAAAAGCACAGGCCCCCCACACAATACAGGCAGACCAGGTCCCGTGGTGCTCAGCAGGCAGCATGCTGCTAAAATCACTTCCCTCTCCTTCAACAGAAGGGGTGGAAACGGAGAGGAACGGACCCATTTAGGCCTCCTGTGGGTCACCCTGCTGCTGGAGCCCTGAGGGAGCACTAAGGCAATGATAACAAATCACCTTTTAAGAAGTAAGAGCCATAATGTCTCGTGGTAATTCTGTAAATTATAGAAGCCCCAGAAGAAGCTAAAAGGCTATTTTCTTCCTGGAAATACAAAGTTCACACCTTTATTTAGGCTCTACTGTTTAGCCTTACTTACTTAATCCATGAGTGTCGATGGTTGCCTCCCATTTAACCTTTTAATTAACCTCAAAGGCAGCTCTTCTTTGAACACCCTCAGATGCACATGCAGCAAAGACAGCTGCTTCTGGCTCCAAACACCTCACAACAAGAGAGCCCAGAGGACAAAGATGTCAGCAGCAAGGTGCTGGGAGAGGGCAAAAAATAGGAAAGACTGCCTCAAGCAGACAAAAAGCTGTAACTAAAAATCTTTTAGCTTCCTCCATTCCAGTTACATGCTCCCATTTATCACACCAGTACTGACAACTTCCACACAAGACCCAGGTGCAACACTGCTATCGGTCATGAATTTTCTGGCAGGAAGCTTTGCACCAGGAATTAGGAACTTGGACCTTCCCATGGGATGTTTCAGTAGATGGTGCTCCCAAAAGAGAATTCAATTCTAGTAGCCAGGCTACCGTTTCCTGTGAGTTATCAGACCAGCTGCTTGCTCTCTGAGGAATCCACATAGCACAACTTCCAGATTAAAAGCATTGTGCCCCCAGTTCTCTCATGCACCATGCAGCTGCGTGCCAGGCCACCAACACAAAACCAGGTCCTTGCTGCAGCTGTGGTTTTGCAACGGCAAAACTACCATTGAAACAGAGATAACCCAGGGACTGTCTAGGAAATTAAAAACCAGCACTGGTGTGGCACACGCTAATTAACCACCAGTACTCCCACAGGCTGCTGCATGCAGGATGAGTCTGAGGTCTACAGAAACCAGCCAGCAGGTAAGAGACAATGACAGGAATAACAAGTTATTGCTTTCTGGAAGATGACCTTGGGCAATTTCCACTCCCAGTTATAAAACCAAGGCAGATGGGAGGGCAGGGTAGCAGCAGCAACACTAATGGAGCCACGCTCCAAATTCATTTGGGGCATTTGTCTTTGTTTACGCGGAAGAATGGAGGAAGAGAGAGAAACCTCATGAATACAGGTTCAGTTAATGTTCAGTGGCTACTGGGCAAAATACTAAGTAGCCTAAACAACACACACTGTAATGGCATGTCCTATATTTTTGCTATACATGGGTCCTGGTAAATGAGTCATTTCTGGAGAAAATCCCAAACTGCTCTATTAGCACAGTCATCTCTGTGCATATAAAGGAAGGAACTAAGTGCACAACAACAACAAAAAAAAAAACAAACACCTCTGTGTTAACAGATGTTGTCCAAATTTGTCAGGGAACTGCCGGCTGGACAACTTTAAAGCAAATATTAAGGTCACAAGACAATTTTGTACATGGAATAAGAGGTACAATATCATACACTATCTTTGAATGTATGATCTAATGAAGATTTCATGAGAGCCCAAAATACACGCAGTCAGGATTTGGTAAGAAAGCAGGTCAAACTGAGACAAGCAGATGCTATTTACTTAATAGGAAGGTGATTTATTATTGCTATTTTGACTTCTCTCTGATATAACTTCACGGAAATCCAGCAAGAAAAAGCCAAGCCACATGCAGAATGGCTACTTACACTCTGCAACCATGAAATCCAAAAAACAAGAGTGACAAACTGTAGTGGGATCCAGAAGAACCAGAAATGATTAATAGCATGCATAATTACAGAACATAACAGCAAAGCAAACACTTCACACCAGGGTAACACAAGCGATGCTTCTGTGGCTTCCCGGGAGTCAAGTGCTAGCTAAACAGCAAGGCCCTCGAGAACATTTTTGAAGACTGACACATAAGAAAACTGCTCCAGAAAGAAAGCACAACACAAACATACTCAGAAAGGAGCATTTCAGCCCTCCACGAGCTCTCTGATGGGCCAGGCTGGGGTGCAGGGAGCCAGGCAGTGGGATTCAAAGCGGGGAGGGATGGAAGGATGTCTGTCTGTCTGTCAGCCCAGCGAGCTCCAGAGTCACCTTGCACCACCTATTCCCATCCTGGAACGCTTGGGACTCCGAACTGAGAAGCAACAGAATCTTTGACAAGACAAAGGTTCATTTCCAGCAAAACTGGTTTTCTTGACCCAAGCACCCAGGCGTTAGGGACATCCCTTCTGAAAGCATCACACTGAAGTTCCTGGGAAAGTAACTTCTGACATTACTGGCTTGAGAAAATCCTTCCATTGCTGACACCTTCTCTGCATTCACACAGCCTTTCAGTAAGACTCAAAACTACTGTGCTCCTCCGCTCTGACCAAAAGATGCAACTTCAAAGTTAAAATCCCTGGTCCAAAAACTCTGCAGCAGCGCAAGTTAATACAGCAACTGGACAACCCCAGGGGTACTGATAGCAGTACTGAGGAAGGAGGTAAACACAAGGCCAGATTAGAGATAGAAATAATATTCAGCACTGCCACTTGAGATTTATTTTACGGGTCTCACAATAACTATTGTTTTTCTTAAAATATATCCCAGAGTAAAATGAATACAACCGTCTTCACTCTTAATAAGGGACATTTTCAGCTTTCATCGCTGTGAAGAGAAGCCTGAAAGCAACCACAGCATATCCCAAAGGCTCAAGTGACAGAAAGCAGAAAACAAAATCTGTATGGTTGAATTTGTCAGTGCTGCTCACTCACCACTTCCACACAGCAAGTGTCCTTACTGAAAGACAGGTTTGTAAACGATATGGGAGAGGATGTTGGTTTTTTTGTTTGTTTGTTTTCCTCCTTGGATTAAAAAGATGAGGGCTATCTGGCAATCACAGCACTGGAGTGCACAGACAGTACCAAGACTCAAGTCAAAACTAGAAAGAAATTGCTATCGACAGTAACAGGAATTTTCAGTTTGCAAAATATCTATTGCACTCTATTACTCAGAGAATGACAAAACAAAACAGCATTACAAGCTCCCACTATCCATTTGAACACCAAGGGGTGACCAGATGGGTGGGCACAATTGTGTAATTTTTCTACACACTGTTACACAGCAAATTACTTGGGATCTGGCCATTAGTGCTATCAGCTTCTAAATCAAATGCCTCATTAATATAAACAGAGGCTGCTCGCTTATCTTAAACTGTTTTGGGCTAAGACATGCCAATACATCTACATATGAGAGGTCGGTGGGTTGGATTGCCGTGTTTTTGTTTGTTTGTTTTTCCTGCAAGCTTTCCCAGATTGGCTATGAGACTCATAATGCTCATCAAGAGAACCAAGAATTTGGCACTCAAGGGGTAAAATGCTTTGGTGCTGCACAGAGGATCTGAGCGTGGTGTGAGAATGACTACTGGAGCAAGATACCTGACATAAAAGATATGCATAGGTATGGAAGAGCCTTCAAGAAATTTAACACAAGTGTCTTCACAAAAACAGCCCTGGTTCCTTAAACATTTGAACTCTCCAAAGTCTTCCCACATACCTAGCACAGCATCAAATACACCTACTGACCGAGACAGCCTTTCTGTAAGAACCTGTTAATTTATTCCATCCCACAATTCATGTCAGCTTAATGGTATACAGTAGTAAATATAACCCTAGCAAACTTTTTTCCTTTAATTTAGCCAAAGCACTAAAAAAAAAAAAAAAAAAAGCCAAAATTCACAGTATTTGACTTATGTCATTTTTTTTTTTTTTTTTTTTTAGATAAAAGGACAATGCAGGGAAACCAGAGGGTTAAAGTGATGAATCAGATGGATTTTAACCATCTAAAAGATTTTGACCCAATTCAATAACTTCCCTGGCTCAACTACAATGAGCTGAACTACAGCTACTACTGAACTACTTTTATAGCTCCCAAGCTAGTTCATACGATAAAACAAGCAAAATTATTCTGATCTGTCTATCTGCACAGGGTCGAGTCACTAATCTTAGTCAGGATCCTCCCAGCAGAGAAGCTGAATTATCAGTTATGAATCAGCAGCAGGAAGTACTCCCAGGAAGACACCAAGATCTAGACTAGAGTTTTCTCCCAAATTCAGGCATGCAAAAATTTGTGTTGACCACTAACACTACTGATTGCCTACAGTACAGCACCAGAGCCTCAAAACAGTGTGATCACATCAGGGAAGTCCTGAAAAAAGGGAAGATCTATCCACTCGAAGACAGCCATGTCAGTTGTTCCTTTGTGCCGTGAGCACCAGATGCCACCTTGGCTCCTAGATGGGAGGGTCAAAGATTCGG
This sequence comes from Aythya fuligula, assembly GCF_009819795.1. Classification (NCBI taxonomy): domain Eukaryota; kingdom Metazoa; phylum Chordata; class Aves; order Anseriformes; family Anatidae; genus Aythya; species Aythya fuligula. Next base: position 5,572,761 of record NC_045582.1, on the reverse strand, counting down.
AAACCAGAGAGAAAAGAAAAAAAAAAAAAAAAAAAAAAAAAAAAAAAAAAAAAAAGACAGACACTCTTGAAGCAAATTAAAACATGGAAGTTTACATTACTACACGGTACTCTTCCTTGCATGATGGGGGATGATACAAACCATGTTTTAAAAGACGCTATCTACCCTCAAGTCTTCTTGGCTTTCACACTCCCACCTCCAGAGCAGCCGTCCAGGTCCAGCGGGGCACGAAGCGCACTGCCCCAGGCCCCCCCACTGCTGCCCCCTGAGCAGGGCAATGGTCCCAAAGGAGAGAGAAGCAGCTGAACAGTTTCAGTGAAAAACAAGACTCAGTTTTGACAATAAGCAGCCCCCCCCGTAACACTCCAAAAATGTAAGCCCTTAATGGAAAACATGTTTTCTATCAAGTGATTGGAAAAATTAAGCAAAAAATTTGTAATTATTTCAGAATTGTCCAACTTGACTACAGACTCGTATCAAGTCTGGCTTGCACAGTCTTACACCAGGCTTATAAAGATTTACACATATCTATTTTTTCTTGGCTTTTCCTCAAAGCGGTTTAAGCTCAGTATAACTAATAAAGACTCTGAGAATTAGCTGCCAGAGACTGGAGATGTCTAGCTTAGGAATGTCTGCATCCCTGAAAGCCAGGATGCAGTACAGCCCAAAAAACAAGTTAAAAAAAAGGGGGGGGGGGGGGGGGGAGACAAGATTTCTATTGTTTGTTTTGCTAGAGACATAAATGCTACATTTAATAGGAAAAGGGGAAACAAATATACTCCTTTTTATATACTGATTTCTGCATGTACACACAAACATAAGTGTTCTCGTCACTTAGGTCAGTACATAAACCACATAAAGCAACGTTACTTTCTTACTGCGACACAGATGAAACTCAAAAAAGGAAACACTTTATTATCAAGAGGCATTGTCCACAAAGTAATACATCTAACCCTCAGTCTTATTTTAGAAAGTCTCCCTGGTAATTTGCCTGTGCTTTTGAAAAGCAAGTAATATGTTTTGAATTATAAGAGGTTACAGGGACATTTTTGTGGTAAATTTGGACTTTCATTTGCAAAAAAACCTTCAGTGCTACAGAAATCCTTTCGGAAATAACATTTTTTTGTCATTGCTAAGCACTTTTCAACAAAGTTTAATAGCTACTGTTCCAAGGAGCTGTTTACATCCAGCTTTAAAAGAATACCAGGGTACTTCTCTCCCTGCAAACAAAAGGAAAAGCAGCATAGCTTCTTTCCAGTATTTTGAGAAGCAAACAAAAGAGATACACACTCTGCATTATGCAGGAGCAACAATCTTCTGAGAAGGCTCACTTAGAGTCCTAGTGCTCAGGCTCTGGTGTTCTGGGCTTTTTCTAGAGCTTTAAATTATACTCAGAGCTCTTCAAGCCTTCTTTCATTAGTTCCCCTGCTCTTTACACCCAGGATCAAGAAGGAACACATCTGCTATTAAGGAGAACAGGAAAATACTATTTCTAGCCTCAGAAGTTTATAAAGCAGCTGGGATATCTAGTTTGTAAACAGTGCATGGGAAGAAGACCTCAAAGAAAGGTAGTCAGATTTTTTCTTTGAAGGTGAAACTTCCTTTAAAATTAATTATTTTAAACAAAATAACCTATTTACTTGAAGTTTAGCAGTATGAATAGAAGAGAAAGTTTTACTGTAAACATCTAAAAGATGCCTAGCCACATGAAAGCTTCATTGTGCTCTTGATAGCCATGATGTAAAAGCCTTTACAGCCACCAGTTTTTGCTGACTGATCTGCCAGACTTCACCATCTCAACATACTGTAGAGGAGCTCTCCCAAAAGAAAGCTGTGTTGTTCATACAGAGGGAAAAGCACATTTTTTGTTGTTTTAGTTTGTTCTTCCTCACTATTCATTGTGAGACAGCCTTTGCTGCCACCCAGTAAGCTGTTAAAATATGCGTTCCCTGTACTCAATTGTCTTGCTTCCTGGATGGAATGATGCAGTGAATTGCTCAAGCCACCTTCAGTTTCCCTACTGTGGCTTTGTCCTAGCCACCATAAATAAAACAGTGCAATGATGAAGGCACTGATGAGTCTGATGCTTACAGTGGAAGACAGGTATTAAATGGGAATCTTTTCTGAAAGTTTCAACTGGCTCCCCAAAGTATAATTCGCCTGAGGGGTAGCAATGTATGCCTGCTCTGCATCACAGATTAAGAATCTTTTCATCAGGAGCCTCATTTCAAAAGACTCATTCAAAGGACATCAGAAGTTTCAGTGAAAGACCACGTAGTTGGCTTGATCTAAATAAACAAGATTGCGTGTGTGGAGAGACAAGCACAGAAGTACAAACTTAAAACATTAAGCTTCGGAGATGGAGTTGCCCTAAGCTAAACATTCACGACTTGGAGCACATCACATTGCACAAGCCAGAGTCCTGCCACAAACCTGCTCGCTCCAAAACTTTTGTTCCACAGGAAGATGCAGCAAGGACTTCAGGCTTCCCAAATGAAGCCACGGCAACCTTAAATGGGAACAGATCACAATACTTCAGTAAACCCTTCTTTACCTGACCAACTTCAGACAGGATAGCATCAGGCAAGGCTCTGTCCAAGCCAAAGAGAACATAAACTCCCCCGGGCACAGATCCCATATGGAACCAGGAAACTACTTGAACAGATCAACACGATAATCAGTGGTTACAGCATACCAAACCTCCTACCATGACAAAGTTTGCGCAGCCTTCATAAATTAGACATTTAAGGAGGGGGCAGTATCTTTGCTGAAATTTATATGGTTCTTCTTCCTTGCCAAAAGGAGCAAGGGAAAAGTACAAAAATGCTTGTCAGATAGCTTTCAGGCAGACCTATTAATGATTTGGTACTGTGGGAGAAACTGATAAACAGTAGAAGGAGATAAACTGTGCTTCTGAGGTCGAACAGGAAAAAGGCAAAGAGATAGGTGAAGCAGATAAAACAGGAAGCAAAAACAATCTCTGTGGATGCACTTTGAACGAGCATGTGCGGGAAAGGGGGGGCTGCCAAGGCCTGAGATGCAAAACAAGCTCAATATCAGCATGAAGGTAACTCTAGGCAAGAGATCCAGCTGTGCACATAGCCCAGACTCAGACCTGATGCAGGAAATAACCCATAACTTTGAGCAGAAGGGGTTGATCAGGTGGGGCAGGCAGAACCACTGCGCTGCTGTCCAGAGAAGCATGCTCAGCCTTGTGGGCAGACCTCGGCCAGGACTAACACGGTGGGGCCGGGGAGGACGCCTCAGCCATCAGCAGCATCAAGAACACACCAACGGCCTCTTCAGCAAGGGGGGCGGTTGGGCAAGGGCTGCATCTGTACAAAGGCACCGACGGTGAGAGAGAGGAGCATCGGGGATGGCCCAGGGGATACCATGGCTATAGAGACACAGCTAGAAAATCAGCAGGAGTAACGAAGGGGCATGCAGCACAGCGCTTTTCAGAGGGATGGTGAGAGTACTGATGCTCTGGAGTACAGCAAGAAACATCCAAGGATGAGAAATGATATGAGGGCACATAAGCAGCTGTCTACAGGTCACATAACTGGTTTAATGTTATGTTTTCACCAAACAGTCAACACGTTTTTCTGGGAAGAATGCTCTCCATCAGACAGGATCATACACTTGCTGCTTGCTGAAGTTTCACATCCCTCGAGTCTGCCAGGTCAAAGCAGGCAAATGGCAGCCGCAGGGCAGACCACTGCCAACTTCTAAATCAAGAATGGATGGCCAGCAGCACCACAGCAAGCAGGAACCACGTGGTGCAAAACGCTTCAGCAGACTGGTGAATGGGACACAACGCAACAGTGGTGAGACACGAGCATTCCAATGCTGTTCAGGGAGAAAATTCAAAGTCTGCACAGAAAAACACTCTGAAATCAGAGGGCAAAATAGGAAGTACCATCACTGTCACCAGGTAAAGCAGTAAGAGTAGATATGCCCCGGCACCAGTCACACTTCTACGGATGAGACTGCAAAGTGGAACACTGCGAGAGCATTGATGACAATGAGGATGGGTCCCCTGGCTTATCATTAGCAACTATTTTATTTAAAATATCTTCACATGATCCCCCTTCTTCCTGACTCAGCTTCTCACTGCTGGGTTCTGACAGCATCTGCCCAGGAGTTGGATCCTTGTGGGTCCCTTCCAACAAGGGATATTCTATGATCCATCTAAGTGACTACTTACAAGCAGAACTGGTCCACTGTCCTGTCACAGCCTACAGCAGTTTGGCCCCAGGCAGACCAGGTGAGAATGCTAGCTGAAATAAATCCAAGGAATTCAAAAAACTCATTCCTAGCAAACAGAGAGAGGATCAAATTAATGGTTTAGGTCAGAAGAAGTCTTTTCAACAGCTTAAAATCTAATGCCCCTTTTTTACTCCCAAAGACAGAACAGCCTCACCTCCAAGGTGTTCTTTTAACATTTGGAAGCCTCACGATAAAAACTTATTTCCCCTCCATGGTCTGTTTAACAGAGACAGAAATATCAGTACATGAACACAGCAACGTGAATTGAGGTCTCATCAGATCTAACTGAAAAGCCACGAAAGGAACAGCCATGTTCCAGAAATTGTGACTTTGTTTCTGAGAACTGGAAACGAGTATTTGGTACAAAGTGAAGCACACCTCCCTTATTTAACAGTCACAGACAAACCTGGGTGCAGCCATCTATTCCTCTTCAAAATCCTTTCATTCAAAATCCCACCCCCCCCCTTCAAAATCCTTTCATTCCACAGTGAGATGCAATCCTGACTGAGGGACTGAGAAACAAGAGTGATGATGCAACTGCCAAGTATGTAGCAAGATCCGCAACTATAAAAGGAATTTGAATAAATATGACTAAAGGGGAAATGCTCAGGTAGTTTAAAAGCTTGCTCAGCCTGAAAGGAATGCAAGGGGTTGGTGGAGCAGCAGATCAGTGAAACCAGCAGAAGAAGCAGAATTTTGAAGAGAAGTCAATATAAAGGACTCTTGACTAAAGGGCACCACGAGACTCATTGGAAATATTAGCTAAGACTTGCTGTAAAAACTTGGCAGATCTTAAAGCCAGATCTTTAGCTAGTGTAATTCAGAAGGCAATAATAAATGACTTCAGCTAAGATGACACAGGCTACACATACCATCTCAAACGTATGCAAGTAGAATGCTGTACTTATTTTGACATTACAGCACCACAAACAGGTACACTGCCCACTCTGATGATCTTTAGTATCCATATTACTTCATCAGACTACGAAATAATTGCAGGGAAGAGGCAAGGATGAAAGTAAAAAAGGTTGCTGAGGAAATCCTAAATCAGCAGCTGAGTTTCTGTTGATATACTTCTTATAAGCAATTTTTTGGCAGCTATTTACACAAAGATGTAAAAAAGGAACATGCCCTATTCAGCTGACATAAAACAATTTGCTTACAACTGGATCTGTAGGGCTTTCTCTCCACACCTGAAGCCACTCCCCAGCTTGCTACCTCCCGTCACATTTCATCACCCGTGCTGTGGCAAGTGTCATAAACACAGCTCGGTGGCAGCTGGCAGGCCAGGACCAGCAGGTCTGCTGCACAGCATCACCAGCATAAGAACTTAAAAGGTATCCTGGAGGAGTAATCTCATTCATAAATCTGCCCTCGTATATTATTCATTATCATACCTCACCCACACCGCCTACTGTAACTTTTCACTCCCAGAACAGAAGGCGTTCATAACAGACGTGCAGAAGGCTCAGAAGAACTCTACAAATTAAGCATGTACAGAGGCAAAACAAAGGCTGCCCTGGGCACCCCGCACACTGCTTCATTCACACAGGCGCCGTCCGCTGGCTTGTCCTCGCTCTGGACACAGGAAAGCTCACCCTGATGCTCCTTTCTGCTACTTGCATCCTTCGGATTTGCTTTTTAAGTGAGATGGATGGCCCTTCCCATTTGCAAAGATCAAGCTGGAACACGTCCAAGCTCATAAGTCAAGTTTTGACAGACTAAGGGGAATTTTCATTCCGATCATTCCAAATCCTGACACAAGACAGCTCCCTGCAAACCGAGTAATTCTAAGGAGGCCCAGGAAAGCCGGCACAGCTTCGCTGCCAGATGCCTGAGCAGCGCTGCAGTGGCAGAGAGGAGGCTTCCCAGCAGCTTTTTAATTCAACACCACCCAAACAATTCAAATATTCATATCTCATTTAGAATGACTAAATTAAAATGACTTAAAGGCATGGAAAGCTTGTTCATTACACATGAATATTTCATTACTAAAAAGTATAAATGAAACCACACATTCACGTAATATTTTCTCTGCCAGGATTAAAGATACTTTACTACCCAGTGCAAAGCCAAATCTCCCCGACCACAGCTTCAACCAAAAATATGAATGTTTAAGACAGCCCTCGAAAAATAAGAAAGACAGCGTCAAAAGGTCAGCAGAATACAGAGAGTGCCCACTCACTCCAACACTTTACAGTAAGATTAAGTAAGAAAGGGCACTATGCAGATGAAGAATCAAATGATATGGATGCTCAATATCCCCACTGAGAAAGAACTGTTCTTAATGTGTTTATGGAGACTCCGATCCTCTGAGGATGGTAGCAGAGCACTGCCTGGGTCTACACCAGTCCTTGCTCATGTCAGCAGACCTGCTGAGGACAGATGGAAGGAACAAAACCCCCTCTCCAGATCCAGAGGATACTAAATGACGGAGCAAGGCTTGGAACCTGGATTTCAGGTTGGAAATTAGGAGACATTTCTTCTCAGAAAGAGTAGTCAGGCACTGGAACAGGTTGCCCAGGGAGGCAGTGGAGTCACTGTCCCTGGGGGTGTTCAAGGAAAGGTTGGACATGGTGCTTGGGGACACATGGGTGACACTGGTAGTAGTGTGATGGCTGGACCAGATGATCTTGGAGGTCTTTACCCACCTTAATGATTCTGTGATTCTAAGGTTTTGGCCTTTCAGAGCCTTAAGGTGAGTGAACGTCTGCATATTTACACACACACACACAAGTCTTAATATCACCTACTGAAACGGAGTGCTGAAGGTGGCATTCTAGGTCCTTTTCAGTTCGCTCAGCAGTGACGAAGTCTGTATGTTTTCAACACCATCTTCAGCTTCTCATATCCAAGGGGAGAGAGATGCAAATCCAAGAGGCTGATAGTTTTCCACATGAGGGTCATTCAGAACCCAAAACAGATCACTTTTAAGGCCATCAGATACTATGCAAGAAGTAGGTGCCTTTTGGGGAGAGAGCCCCAAAAGGTATAATCTGTGCACAACTTCCTCAAGAAAATCCATCCAAACATCTCTCTTCAGCATTCAAAGCCTTTGTTCATTCATTTCCTTGTTTAACTTTGCTACAGTTTTTTTTTTTAGGGGACCGCAGCCTTACCTTTACTTTCAAAGAACAGAGCTGGGGAGACACGTTCAACATGAAGGTGTAAACGACTCAATTTTAAAGCCATTCAAGGCATGCATCACTGACTGGGACTCATGGCTAGTCACTGAACTTGCCTCTTTTACAAAAAACGACCCAAATAAAGTCAAGAAGAATCCCACTGCCCTTCCACATACCCTTGCACAATGTTTTAGTGTGCAGATGTGGCCATACACAGGCCAAACCAACACCACTTTCTAGATAATTGTACTTGCCACTGTCACAGGTATGTTTCCCTCTCCACAGCAAACAAATCCTCACAGGACCAGGTTTTCCTTACAGTCTCAATACCAAAAATATCAATCATAACCAGCATTATCTGCCTTTTAAATGTATCTGCAATGAATAAGAATTCAAAACTGCTGTCTTAATTTAGGATAACATTGATAAGGCTGGGTTTTGCATTGTAAGCAACAGCTCTGTAAACAGAAAACCCACACTTCTGCATCTTCTTTAATTAAATGCAGAGCCGTGTTTTTATTAAGTGTTGCTATAGGAGGTCAGAATTCACAACATGTGCAAGAAGACAACCATACAAGCAAAAAAAACTACAAAAAACACTTTTTGCAGCATATCCTCAGACATGGGAGCTCAGATGTCCAGGAACTATTTGAGGTTCAAGTACAGCATTTCACATAGGGTTTTGTGCTGGAACTAGCTAAAAGGAGGGAAATAAATCTTTTTACAATCATTATACCGTACCACATTATTTCACAGTCTTCCTTTCATGCATCCTTGAATTCTTTAATAATCACGACAAAGATCCATTCTGTTCCCAGGAGGGGATTTGCACAACGCCTGCAAGAACATGCAGCTTGCTCGGATCGCAACAGCTGAGTCAAGGAGCACCTGCTGGTGAAGCAGGCGGGAAAACAGGCAGCCCTGGAGCACGCAGATGACACAGGACTACCCTGAAAGCTGCCCTGTGGCTCCAGGACAACAGACCCTTGAATCCAGTGCCTTGCAGCCAGGTCCCGCAGCTCATGTCTGCTCACCTCTGGCTGCACTCCCCCAGGTGCGACGAGAAGAGAGCCTGGAGTCACCGCTAAGAGAAGCGAGCCTGGAGTTACTCCTGGAGTCACCGCTGAGATCACAGAGCAGATCATTCAAGAAATCGAGCTGCCCCTTCTCATGTCCTAGACACCATTTTTAAAGCTCTGAGTTTTGATTTGTTTGTCGAGGTAAATGCTGATTCTACAGGACAGCGCAATGAATGTGCTTTGCAGGATAATACAGGAGAACGTGTATAACATAAAACATTTCATGCTTGTGACAAATAACCTGGCTCTCTTTCTTACAAGGAGGCATATCGGAAGTGATGATCTTCAAGTCAGAGAAACAAACTCCGCAACCCCTCACTTTTCTCATCACACTAGAATGGAAACTTCAAGCGATAAAAGTTTGCATCCCAAGTTTTGTTTATGCCACAATTTCTGCAAACTGCTGGAAACTCCCACGAGACCACTGCCCCTCTCCACCTGCCATGAGCCAGTCACAGTCAATGCGAGCACCCCGAGCCACCCTGGCACAAGCACTTGGCAGGACAGCAGCAGATCAGCGCCTCAGTGCTGGCACAGCCGAGGCCTGGGAGCTCGGCCACATTGCCAGATTCCCTGTTTCAAGGGGTCTTTCAATGAACCACACCTCCTCTGATAGAAATTGAGATACTAAACACCACAGCAGCCAACTTGTTCCCAGGTGCCCACAAAGAACCAGTCATAAATAATGCTGAGTATCTACTGAAGTGCAAACTCCTCAGATATGGCCATTTATAGGATTTTATAGTTGCTCATTAACTGGTTGTGAGTATCTGTTAAAGCTTTGGAGGTTTTCTAGAAAGAGATAAAGCTATTCCCTAAGTCCACACTGGCTATTCCAATACTCCTGCATTATTTTTTAATTATTTTGATGACTAATAATCACAACTACGCACTGGTTAGAAGCCCATTCAGAAGTAAGGAATTAAAGGATTGGCATCTTTTATTTACAATTATGGTGTAACACCCAAGGACTGCTTGAAAGCCCACACGAAACTGCCAGTTCAGTAACTGTTTGCAAGACATGGCTATGAAAAAATAGCTAAGAATATGAAATCCTCACTGAATCACAAGACGACTCTATAAATAACAGGGCACAAAGCACAGTGGTTGGGAACCAAAGTATAAATCCTCCTTGAGCCCACCCACCTACCGATGGTGCCTCTCACTTCTACAAGCAAAGCAGAGAGCCACACTAATTCAGCTCATTTCAACAGTACTAAATTCAAATATTACACAGTAATGACAAGGATAACTTAACCATTTCTCTTTTGCCTACTAGAGATGTCCTCGGGGAAAAATCCTTGCATGCACCGAGACTGGTATGATTTCAATTCCACCCACATCTGGGCTCACTTGGGAACTAAATCCAGCACAACCCCTCTTGGGTCAGCCGGTGACCCTGGACAAAAATAGCAGCTCTGGCAAAAAGCTGGATTTATGGAATAGGGCGGAGACCGTCCAAGTGTAGTCATGAAGTTAATGACAGAGGAGCAACAATTTCCCTATTCTATTCCATGCACTGCCAGCACAAAGGCAACTCATGCCATCTACACAGCGTGACAAAAGCAACGTGACATCAACACCTGAGCAGGTCTGAATCTCGGCTGCAATTTGGGTCTGACACAATTTAAAACATATCATCAGCAACTGCTAATTACCACCTCCAGAGCAGTAAACAAAAGAAGCTGATGCTGCCTGAGAAGGACGATAAAACCAGGGGCACAGGCAGGTCAGCAGGTAGGGCCAGAACTCTAACCACAGTGTCAAACAGGGCTCAGCAGAGTTTAGCAAGTTTACTAAAAAGCCACACTTTTGATAAATTCAGACTAATTTTTCCAAATGTCTCAGCACAGACAAACCTAAAGTCAGGAGGCAACAGTACCAAGGTAAGAAAAATGAACATTATTTTTAACAAAAGATTATTGAATCTACACTGCACAGATAAAAGACAACCTCGAAGCGCGGGCAGAACTGTGCCTGCAAGTTGCAGATTACACGTGCTGCAGCAATTCACAAATTCTCGTGCAAAAGCAGCAGGAGTTTAAATTGGTGTCACAGGGAAGAACCTGCTTTTGAGTACCAGTGACAAAGGTACTGGCATTAAAATGATGCATTACAGTATATCAGATTTAATTTCTATACTTTAGGAACGTTGAGCCAAAATCCTGAGGCAGGATCAGCATGCAACGGGACAGGAAAATCTACGTACCGAATGTAAGGATCTAGAATCACCAGCTCATTCCCATTTTCCTCCATACAAAATTAAGGACTACCTGTGCAGGTAGTCAAATCAATCAAATTAAATATTTTGATTCCTAAATGGAACTAACTTCCTACATTGATTTTTAATTTATCTAGCAGTCCTTCTGTTTCCAATACCACTCTTAGATTTCTATTACGTATTAACCAAAGAATAAAAACCACAAGAACAAACTGTTACATGCAAGTTTCCTGCTAATTACAACGACTTTGTGTGTAAGCCTTCTGTAATGCAATTAGTGCATCATGGCGTGCACAAATAAGAGGCAAAATTAAGCTTTTAGAGGCACCACAACATTTATTTCAATCTGACATCTCCTTATGTTCAAAGTTCAACTTGTTCATAACGTATTTTCATTACTGTTTAAATATAAGTGTCTTCCCCACCCAAATAAAGGTCCAACACGCAGGAGGAAGGAGAGCAACAAGCACACCGGCTGCCACTTGTTACTATGTGGGGCACTGCTGGGATCTCAGCCCCAGCCTCGCACACCTCTGCCCTGCAGCACAGGCTGCAGCGCTCAGTGGCAGTGCTGTCAGACCTGAGAGGTGGCAGATTTCAGAGGCACAACAGCCCAAAGGAGCCCGGTTCTCCCCTTCCCCAGCAGCTGGGGAGGCTTACACCAGCTTTCTTTCCTTGGCACTTGCCAGGGCTGCCCTGAGGTGCTTCCAGCAGCCCGCCACGTCGTTAATTCGGCCTGCTGTCAGCAGCTCCCCGCGGCACGCAGGTGGCAGGCGAGGCAGGGTGCTTTCGCCGAGGTCAGAGACACCTTGGCCAAACCTCTGGGTGGCAGCCACCAAGTCACGGTTCTGTCCCAAAGGCGTCTCTTGGCAAACGCCAAATCCTTGCACAAGAAGGGGCAGAAGAGTTTATCAGGAAAAGCCGGCATGAATCTTTTATAATGGAAAGTGAAAGACAGCCACAGACGGTGGGTCCCCACGAGCTGTCCTCGCTATCAGCGCTGCCCGGGATTTGTTCAGACCTCGACACCGAGAGAGGAAGCGAGAATTAAAGCAGAGACCTGCCCGCAGCCCATCGCGCTCGGGAGGGAAATAAAAGCATCGTAAAGATCACGAAACGTTAACGTGATGAGCGCGCCACGACCGGTTTTATAGCTCCTGGGGAAGCAGAGCAACCTTGGACTTGGTGACTTTTATCGCCGCTTGCCTCCTCGCAGCTCCGCGCACCTGTCGGCGGGCACCGGGTCCCTGCTGGGGGGCGGGTGAGAGGGGGGCACGGGGGGGAAAGGGAGAGGGCACGGGGGGAGCGGCCGGAGACCCCAACCCCGGGGCTCCCCCTTACTCCCCTCCGGTGTCCCCGAGCTGTGCAGCAGCAGAAAGCCCCCGCCGGGAGCTGCCTTTGTCCCCCAGCCCCTCCTGAACGCCTCCCGACCGGGCTCGGAGCCCCCTGAGCCGCAGCCCCCCCCGGCTGCGCGGCCGGTCCAGCTCACCAAGCCGGCACTGCCCCCCCCGCACCGCGCCCCCCGGCCAAAACCCCGGGTGTGAGGGGGGGGGCCGGGACCCCTCACCTGCCCCCCGAAGCACAACCCGCGGGGGCGGCGCGCTGCCGGCACTCACCGCAGGCGGAGGTTGGCCATGAACTCGGGCATGGTGACGGTGTCCAGCAGCACGAAGTCGGCCTTGCCGAACTCCAGGCTCTCCTGCTCCGCCATGGTGGCGGTGTGCGGAGGGGAGGGGTGGCCGAGGCACCGGGGGGGGCGGTGTGAGGCCGCCGGGCTCTCGCTGCGCTGCCCCGGGGGAGGCCGGGGGGGGGTGGGAGGCGGCCCCGCCGCAGGTGAGGCGGGGCCGCGGGGCCCGAGGCCGCCTCCCCGCAGCGGGGACTCGAGGGGCGGCGGCGCCCCCTGCTGGGGGCCAGAGGGGCCGAGCACGGGGCCGAGCCGCTGCCCCTGACACCGAGCGACCCGGCCGCCCCCCTCCCCTCCCAGGAGGCAGCCTCGGGGTAATTAGGCTAGCGGTGCTAATTAGGGGAACGAGGAGCACACTGGGAGCACACTGAAAGCGGTGTCCTGGGGAAGAAATGATGGGGTTCGGGATATACGAAGGTAGGGCAGGAGGTTGAGTGTGCAGGTGGCTGGCACAGTCCCCGTTGACATCCCTATAACGCAGAGGCGCCATCCCTGCTCCCATCCCTGTCCCACACCCAGCCCCGTGACTCCAGGAGTCCCAGGGGCTGCAGCTGGGCTGGAGCTGGGGCAGCACCTGGAGGTGACTGGGGCAGACCTTCATCTACGGGTTCAGGGAATGAAAGACTTGGTAAGCCCATCTGCCAGTGCAGACAGGGGCAAAGAAGTTGCTGAGTACCCAGCCTTCCCCATGTCTCTCGTTACTGATTACTCAGATATAGAAACTCACTCCTAAGAGAAGAAATTGGCCACCTATAATTGCTCACACACTACTATTTTTTTTATCCAAGTTCGGATGCTCGTGCATTAGCTGAATCTGGAAGATTTTTGCTTAAATTAAAGGGGTGGGAGAGCTCTGCGCACCCTGTGGATGGCCATGCTCACACCCTTGTCTCTCCCCATGGATGGATGTGGTCCTCCAGAGCCTTCTTCCTGGAGGCCATCGCCCTCTTGTAGCCTTGGCCACCATGAGCTCCTGCTGGCCACAAGGCCACTGCTCCTGCAGGAGCCTCCTCTGGGATCCTCAAGCTGCACGCTGAAGGGATCTGGTGAGATGGGACAGTTTTAGGGGCATTTTGATAGGGCTTTGGTAAATAAAGGATTTATTAGCGTTGTTTAAGGGAGCCTCTGACTCAGGTGGCCAGCAGAAGGGCTTGGACCACCCCGGCTCTGGCTGACTGCGTGCCCCTGGCAGGGGTGCAGGGGGCTGCTCGCACGCTCCCGCCTCAACACGCACAGAGCAGCCCTGCCGCTGCCATCGTTTCGCGGAAGTCCAAAGGGCGCTGCCCTGCCCCAGCAGTTTCGGCTGGCCTCCTCTCTGCCCCAGAGCTGCCCAGGCCCAGGATGGAGCAGGAGGAAATGTGGATGTCGATGCTGCATGGAACCAGGGCAGCCAGCGGGCACTGGAAACATCATGGTGCTTGCAAACCAGCAAAAGGCAACCAAGGAGAGCGGTGGTGTCACGTGCTGCTGCCTGCCTAAGGACAGAGGCCCAGGAGAAGGCTGGCCTCTGATGCCCATCTGCCATCTCTGCAGCATGCAATGCATTTGCTTCATCGCCCACCTGACACTGGCGGGTTTTGTTGCCTCAAGCCATGTTCCAACAGCCCTGAGTCTTTTGCTAAGACAGGAGAATCTCAAGTCAATAGACCCAGGGCCAATTCCTATGGGAATGACCATCATTTTCACAGCTCCAGGCAATGCTGACTTTACCTACAACTCTCCTGGCCAAGGAGCATTCACCTGCCCCAAAAACCTCCACAGAAGAGGAGGAGGTCCACACCACTGTGATGCCATCTGGCCCAGAGCTCCTTCATCCCCATCGTCAGGGTCTTTCTCCTGTGCTACAGCGAGGAAAAACTGAGCCAAATGCTCACTGCACCCAGCATGAAGGCACCAGAGGCCAAAGCGGTTCAGCTGCTCTACCACACTCAGGAGGGCTGCATGTGGATGTGGACTGAAGACAGTCACCCCCTAAAGATGGTTGCAATACTTCAACCCCCCCTCCTATTTTTCAGATGCTCTACCAGCACCTCTGGCTCTTCAGGGTCAGCAGCGGTGCTCAGATCCCTGTGCCAGTCCCTGCTCATTGCTTTGTCCTTTTTGCAAGAGTCCTTCCAAACTCCTCTCAAGCACCAAATCCCCTGTGGAGAGTTGTGCTCCGGTGTGAGCTAGGAGTGGCTATAACAAGATTACTGTTGTCCTGAGCAGCTTGAGCTAATGATTTACCAGCCAGGCCCCTGGTTCCCATCACTTTTGTGGGTTACTGCATGGATGCCCTGCACATCTCATTTCTTTTTAGCCTCGGTCTACAGAAACTTGCACCCATCTCCAGTGAGGGCCTTCACACAAATGCAGCGGTGAATCCCCAGGTGCAGGTACAGCTACGGGATGCTGCTGTCAGGGCAGCTTCACCCTGGGAAGAGCCCAAGCAGGAGGAGCAGCCTTCACAGATCCATGCTTCAGTCACTTTATCTTCGTAGAATCATAGAAAAATAAAGACCTCCAAGATCACCTGGTCCAAACGTCCTCCTACCATCCATGTCACCCACTAACCCATGTCCCCAGGCACCACATCCAACCTTTCCTTGAACACCCCCAGGGACGGTGACTCGACCACTTCCCTGGGCAACCCGTTCCAATGCCTGGCTGCTCTTTCTGAGAAGAAATGTTTCCTAATTGTTTTAATTGTTGAAGACTAGTGCCCTTTGTTCTACACTTTGTTTTAATTGTTGAAGAGTAGGGGCATGACGTTTCCATTTTCCATTCACCAGGGACATTGCCCGACTGCCAGGACTTTCCAGCTATGATAGAGAGAGGCTTGGTGACTACATCAGCCAGTTCCCTCAGGACCTTGGGATTCATGCCATGAGGTCCCATAGCCTTGTGCCTGTTGAGATTCATCAGGTGATGGCTCTTCACTTACAGTGGCTGGGACTTTGCTCCCTCAGCCTCCATCTACGTGTTCAGGGAATGAAAGACCTGGGAAGCCCATCTACCAGTGCAGACAGAGGCAAAGAAGTCGCTGAGTACCCAGCCTTCCCCATGTCTCTTGTTACTGATTACTCAGATATAGAAACTCACTCCTAAGAGAAGAAATGAGCCACCTAT
Organism: Aythya fuligula; assembly: GCF_009819795.1. Taxonomy (NCBI): domain Eukaryota; kingdom Metazoa; phylum Chordata; class Aves; order Anseriformes; family Anatidae; genus Aythya; species Aythya fuligula. Next base: position 5,557,275 of record NC_045582.1, on the reverse strand, counting down.
AATTGCTCACAAACTACTATTTTCACCCCTCAGTTTCCATTTCACCTCACTTTTCTCCTCAGCCCCCTCATGACAGAGAGCAGGGGCCACCACCCCCTGCTCCCCTCCCACTTCTCCTCATAACCCCCTGCTTTAGAAACAGAGAGTCCTTCTGTTACAAATAAGGACCTGAAGCATAGGGTGAACCAAGTGCCTTCCCCAAAATCTTCTGGACAGTCTGCTTTGGGGCAAGAGGGAAGCATGCTGTGCTGATCCCATGGCAGCAGCAGTTTCTTACTTATGGGCAGCCTCTGGCACACATTTGCCCCGAGCCCCCTAGGTTTTGTTTTTTCCACAGTTGCACACTTTGTTCTCAATTTCATCCTCCCCGCCATGACACATGAATGGGGAAACATCCAGATGTCTCCAGCCTGGATTCAAAAGTGGCCAAAATTGATTTATGCATGGAAGGGGAGCGCCCTGTTGAAGCCACACCACGTGGACATGCTTTATGAGCCATCTCTGGGCTCTGTCAGCCCAGAAAGCAGCTTTGGTAGAAGCGGATGGTTGTATCCCACATTTACTGGGCCTAAACTGGCTTTTTGGAGGCTTTAGGAGTTTTTGATGGTGTCGTCTATTTTTCTTTTAACTCTGCTGGTGATAGAAATTGAGACAGACTGAAGAAATGGAACAGAAGATTTTTTTGTTTGTTTTCTTTGTCAATCCAAAATTAACAGAGAAGGACTTCTGTCCTTCCAAAACACAGGCTCGCAGGGAAGGCTGCAGCTCTCACAGTTCACTGCTGAAGAATGGACTCATGCCATTTGTGTTGCCTTTGCTTAGGATGGCAGTGGCCTTTCCAAAAGCACAATCTGAAACCAACCCAAGTCTCTCATCTGCAAAACACAGCTGTGGTTTTACAGCTCAGGCTAGAGACTTTCAAGCAGAGTATCCTAAATTAGGCAGCAAACAGCTTTAGAAAAACAAGCAACAGGGCTGCTTCACACGCATAGCAGAGTTTGAAAGAATGGGGAAAAGGCATTAAAATTGCTTGCTTTTGTCCCATGTGTGATGAAGGACAAGCACGCTTCCCCTCACCAGCGTGCTGCAAGGCACTGAACTGAAAACCATCCCTGGAGTACATCCCTGCTCTTGAGCAGGAAAACAGCCAAGGAATCAAAGCTGTCTGCCAGATTGTCCTCAGACATTCAACTGCAGATCAAAAGCGGGACAGGACTGGGGCTGTGGAGCTGGGGAGAGCCAGGGTGGGAGACAAATGGTGGCATTGTGCCTGCTACAAGCACCAGCAAAGAGCTGCACCACATCCTGCAGGTTCCTGGGGACAGCAAAAGGGACATGGCTTGCTGCTGTCTGGCCTGGGCCAAAGAGGGGGTGCCAGAAGCAGGCAGGGCACCCACATCTCCCATCACCACAGTGCCCAAGAGGAGCAGCCACCATGGCTCCAGCATCCCGGCATGCATTTCAGTTCGGCCAGGGCAGCAGCCCTGAAATCCACCCAAGTGGCTCTGGACACACCAAAATCACATCTCTGGAGCCCACCGGAGAGGAGACACAAACTCCCCTGAAAGCTGGCTTATCCCTGAGATTCAAGGGCTAAACTGGGGGCAAAATCAATCACTTAAATGCAGAGATTTCTACGTAGGATGTTCTCTGATGCCTCAACTGGTTATCTGCTTGGTCTCCTTTTAAACACGAGTTTTGCTCTTGATAAATTATACAGATACTTCATTTCTTCTTTCGTAGTTTCCTCTGATATTTCTTCTTCTATTTCATTACTCATGTCACTTTCCTCCTTCAGTACTGGTAAATGGCTGCTATGGGTCTCGCCAGCATTAACCATTTGTGAGTTGGTAACATATGCAGTTACCTCTTCTCTATTTTTTTTTTTAAAAAGGGAAGCAAAAAAGAAAATTACACATGACATCAAAAATTTCCAGTCTATCATGGATACACAATAATGTTATGCTCTCTAGCTAAAGAGGAGGATGTTAAACTGTAAACAAAACTAAATATTGAGTTCCCAGGCTTTTTGTAATCATATGAAGTGAATACTGTGCTTTCTCTTATGGACTTTTCCGGGAGACATTATGAAGACAGAAATGAGCCATACCAAGTCTCTAACAAGATTATTGCACAAATACTTGGCAATTTATACTGAGAGAACATTTTTTATATGGCTGTTTATTAGCATTCACTTTCAGGATAGAGTGTGACAGAAGATATCCTGTAACAGAATGCAGGAAAGGCAGAGTCCATAATGCTTTTGCTTCTAACCAGGAGAAATTTCCCCTTTCCCAAATCTCCTCCTGAGCATCCTTCTGAGGACATTTGTCTGTCTGGGAGGAGAGCGTGGAGGAGCATGAGGACTGCCAGGGTTACAGGGCTGCCTTGTTCCTCAGTAGAATTTGACATTTTTATTTTCTCCTACAGTTCCTGGAGAAGAAGGAACTTGCCCTATGTAAAAGGTTCGCTATGAGCCACTTCATGTCTCATATACGCTTGTGATTCCCCAACCTAGCGAGAGATGGGAATCCAGCCAAAAGCACCAGACTCATCAGAACAGAAGGGAAACATCTTGTGATGTTCACCAGGCATGACTGAAGCTGCATCTGAAGCATCCTGGGCAAAAATACCACCCTTCCTTGCCGAGACATGCAATGTGGAGACTGACCTAGCCCTTACAAGCACAAAAGTGATGGAAACCCAGGATGACCATTGCAACTCAGAGCTCCTGTGCCCTAACTTCATGGCACTTTGTTGGGGTGCTCCTACACCTTAATCACCGTTACCCCCATTGTGTTGCATCCAAATCCACTGAAAATCTTCAGAAGAAAACAAAAGGAAGAGGTTTTGAGCCATAAGAACATTGAGAAAGACCAGCCTGCTCCCTGATCCCTCCAAGATGTTCCCAGGGAGGCTCTCCATCCTCTGGCCACCCTGTTGTGCAGAGGCAGCACAGCATAGCACTGCTTCCCCTGCAGCTCGATTTTCATTTTGATGGGAATGAAAATCTCATCCTAAAATCTGCACCTGGAAAGGGTGATCTGATTCAAGGCTGACTGCAGTTAAACAACCACCTGAATCTGTGAGATGGTTGAGAACAGAAGTAGAAAAGCAGAGAAAACAGAGATGGAGCAGTGCTTTGATGACCTGTCAAATCTCCCTGCTCTGGCACAGGGTAAATTCAGCTTAAACCCTTTCTGATGGATGTTTGTCTATTTTTTATTTTTATTTTTTTTCTCTCAGAAACTTCCACTAATGGAGACTTGATGTCAGGCAATCTGTTCTGGCGCATTGCTGTATTTACATTTCATCAGTCCCCAAATGTCTAACTAAAGCTCTCTCACCGCAGTTTCATCCCATGACTTCTCATCCTCTCCAGACAGACACAGAGAAGAGTTTATTCCCTTCTTCTTTGTGGCTGTCTGTTATTTATTGGAGGGCTGTTATCATAGGAGTACGGGAAATGCAGCTGCTGAAAGGAAGTTTGGACGTCAGCTACTCCACAGCTGTCGCATCTTCCCCCAGCCTTCAGTCCCCTGGACCAAACAACCCAATTCTTTCATTCTTACCCCGTGGATCATACTTTTTAGACTTCCACTAATCCTTGCTGCTAGCAAGTAAGGGATTTCTTCACTAGACCAGTTGTTGTAAGGAAGGAGCAATCTGGTCCCAGAAGGTGAGGGAAGCCCTGCGGGGTCACTTGGTGTCAGCTGTATTTGTTTGTTGGGCTCGCCATGGGAGTCAGCAAGGATCTGCTGGGGATTGCAAACCCGCCTGTCATTGTGTGAGCACTGCAAGAGCACAGGGCTAGGAGAGAAGCCAGCAGCACAGCAAGCAAAGGCAGCAAAGCAGGAGTTTTGGAAGGGCTGACCACCTTTGTCTAGTCTTCAAAATAAAATGGGATACCCCAAATAAATATCCAGCTCCACCAGATTTTTTTGTCCCTGTTGATGTGACCTATAAGTTCCCGAACTTGGTTTCTTTCATGGAAATTTGTGACATATTGGGTCTTTGCCCATCAGCTCTCTCTGTGCAGACGTCTCAGGCAATATAAAGCAGAGCACCTTCACCCAGAGTCACAGCCACTCTCCCTGCTCTCCTCTTTGTGAAGGGAGAAGGTGCCAGGTTGTGTGGTTCCTTGAGTCAGGGCCACTTGTCCAAGAAAAACATATCTCTGATTCACCTATTTAAAAAAAAAAAAAAAAAAAAAAAAAAAAAAAAAAGAACATTGAACATTGAAGGCTAATTACAATCTCCCTGTATTGCTTTCTCCCTGGAAGGTAGCCTGAGTCAAAGGGACACAGTTTCCCAGTGGGAATTCTAGCATATGGGTAAGTTTCCAGATGCAATGAAATGCCTAAGAAGGTGCCTCATAGATACCTGGCATCCTGATGCCAAGAGAATGTTAAAAATCTCAGTAGGTATTTCCTTCTTTCTCAAAATCTGAAAAATCTCTGTATCTTAAGAAAACAAACAAACAAACAAACAACAACAACAACAACAAAATTGGCATGGTTGGCATGGTGACTTCAGCTGCACAGTATCAGCATAACTCAACATGACAATCAAACATTCATCATCAGACATTGTGCCATTCTAGGAAAAAGGACTCCTGAGGGCATGAGCTTTCCCAATCAGCCATAAAATTGTGTTGTAACCATTAATAAGCTTCCTCCTAGCTCCTGCAAGTGCAGCAGCCATGAGCCCAGAGCTGTCCTGGCTATGGGAGAGCAGTCCCAGGCATGAGTCAAGCATGGCCAAGCATGGCAGAGCCTGATAGCGATTACCTTCAGTTCCTCTGAGCTCCAGTTCCTGGGAAAGCTATGAACGACTATGCAGAAGGAACAAAAATACCACAGAACCAAGCAGTAGAGGCTGGGTGTAGCTTAGCAGAGATTCAAAAGAAATACACAGCCAAGACAGGTCCTGGATGGGCGCCTTGGTGGTTTCCAAGTAGGTAGGCATGGAAGAGTTTTTTTCCCTGGGCCTTGACTTGATGTCTGGCTACCTGTGACCAGCAAATCTGTGATGGGCTTGGACAGAGAAGAATCTTCTGTATTTAAATATGTGAAATGACTGAAGTGCACATTGCAGACTCATGTCAAGCTTTTCATCCACCAGCACCCCCAGGTCCTGCTCTGCAGGGCTCCTCTCAGCCCACTCATCTCCCAGTCTGTGCTGATACAGGGCACTGACCTGAGCTGGGGGCAGGACTTTGCACTTGGCTTGTCGAACTGTGTAAGGTTCACAGAGCTCAAGGGGGCCAGGGGAGCATGTTACATGGTCGGTAGCCCCAAATCCTCACTAAAAGAGCCAGAGGACTCTTACACAACCTGCTCCTTGGCACCAGCTCTCTCTGCCACCCAGTGATGCCTGTAGGGATACAAATCAAAGAAAGCCTCAATACAGACCTTCCGGGGTATAACACCCAGGAGCCGAGCAGCTGAGTAAGTCCTTATTTCACCCAGACCCTCGCTTGGCTACCCTGCCCTGGCAGAGAGTGGCCGTGTCCGGGCTGGAGGAGGACACGCACTAGGTGGAGCCATTCCATCGGGAAACTGGGGGCCGGGCGGCCAAGCTGAGAGCACAGCACAGCCCCCGGCACAGCCAGCACAGGCCCTAGGAAGGGGACTGAACCTGGGACAGTTCGGGGGAAAGGGCACTGTGGCCACCCTGCAGCTCAGGGGATGGAGGTGCTGGAGGCCGGGAGGGCTGGATATGAACGAGCAGAAAGCGGTTACGAGGGTCACCTCTAAGTCTGCGTGGCTCAGAAGAGCAAATGAAGGATGGCGACTTTACTGTGCAAGTGCAATGTAGGAGCATAAGGAGATGGGGACCTGGAGGACAGGGATGAAGGACCAAGGGGAGCTGGGAGCTCCTGCTGGCAGAGCTCCCCTGGGGAGCTGGCAGCAGGTCCCACACCCTGCACCCAGGGTGCCTGCAGCTCAGAACCAGCCAGAACCCTGGCAGCTCCTATAGGAAGGAGGGAAGGAGGCTTCTTCAGTCTGGCAGAGAAGAGAAAAGTGCAAGCCAGGAGCTGCTGGCTGACCTGGGCATACTGGGACTGGAAACAGCACACATTTGTAACAGGGAAGGTAATTAACTGTTGGAGCCACTTGTTAAGGTATTGGCAAGCACAGTCACTGACATCCTGAAATGGGGTTGGACAGGTTTTCTTAAGCAGTTTTCAGGGCAGTCCTGCATCACCCAGATGACTAGAGTTTTGGGTTTAAACACCAAGTTCAGCGTGGCTGGTTGTGTTAGGCAGTCACAGCTGAATGTCCCCACAGGCATTCTGCCTGAAAGCACCACAGTCCTACAGTGTTGACAGGCTGGGCAAATGCCGTGTGCCCTTACAGCATCCCTCAGCAAGGGGGTCCTCTTGTCACTTCCTAGTCCTGCTGTGGTGCAGGCACCTGAAATCCTTACCAAGTGACAGGAGAGACAGCCCGTAGGCGTCTCACAGCACTCGCCTGATCCTGCTTACCATGAGCTGCTCCTAATGCCATGCCAGTAACTCCTGGACACAACCACACAGGCCTGTATTAGATCCTAGATCATATAGCAATTTCTTGAGGGTAAGAAGACTTTGCAGAGGGATCTGGATAGGTTTGATCGATGGGCCAAGTCCAATTGCATGACATTCAATGAGGCTAAACACCGGGTGCTGCATTTGGGTCACAGCAACCCCATGCAGCTGTACAGGCTTGGGGAAGAGTGGCTGGAAAGGTGCCCAGCAGAAAAGAAAATGGGGATGCTGGTCAGCAGCTGGCTGAATGTGAGCCAGCAGCATGCCCAGGTGGCTAAGAAGGCCAACAGCATCCTGGCCTGTATCAGAAATAGCGTGGCCAGCAGGACCAGGGAAGTGATTGTCCCTCTGTGCTTAGCTCTAGTGAGGCCCCATCTCGAGTACTGTGTTCAGTTTGGGGATCCCACACTACAAGAAGGACATCGAGGTGCTTGAGTGAATGCAGGAAAGAGCAATGAAGCTGGTGAAGGGACTGGAAAATAAGAGTTATGAGCAGTGGCTGAGGGAACTGGGCTGTTTAGTCTGGAGAGGAGGAGGCTGAGGCCTCATTGCTTTCCCAACTACCTGACAGAGGTTGTAGCGAGGTGGGTGTTGGTCTCTTTTCTCAGGTGACAAGAGGAAATAGTGTCAAGCTGTGCCAGGAGAGGTTTCAGTTTGAAATTAGGAAGAATTTCTTTATGGAGAGAGTGATCAAACATTGGAATGGGCTGCCCAGGGTGGAGGCCCCAGCCCTGGAGGTATTTAGAGTGTGTGGATGTGGCACCTTAGTGGGGAGATGTTTACGGATGGGACTTGGTAGGTCAGGTTGATGGTTGGACTTGGTGATCTTGAAGGTCTTTTCCAAGCTCAGTGAGTCTACAATTCTGTGATTCTATTGCAGTCTTCTCTTGTTTTTGACACCAGGCACCACACAGATGCTGTCTTTACACTGGCCACTGCGTGGGACTGTGTCAAGTGTGTGGGACTTCACAGGGCTGGGAACAGCCGCTTCCACTCCCAGTAAACAGGCAAATAACCCCTTACCACTCCTTGGTAAGAGATGTGGGAGAACAAAAATAAACTGATGTTTTGGGGGTGAGAGTTTCTGCAGCAGATGCATTACCCCCGCCTGGGGTGTTTCCAGTTAACAGCTTATTTGTGAGTGTGAACATCAAAAGTGCCACTCAGCGAGGTGAACTGCAGCTCCTCTCTCCAACACCCAGCGTCAGTGCCAAGAGCCTGCACCTTGCCAAGTGTTTACAGTAATCCTTGGCAGGTAGCCAGGATTTCAACAAAGACATCTGCTAATCCACTGAGCAAAGCTTTCAGGAAAGAGAAGCTGGATGGTTTCAGGAAACCCTGCTCTCAGCCAGAGTCTTCAAGTTGCAGACTTGCCTGTCCCGGCTGGGGAAACACACCTGAGTCTCCCAAGACTGGGATTTGTCTCAGACAAAAGTTCTCAGTAGGTTTCCTCACTTGGCTTAGTTATTCTGCAGCTTTTGTAGCCTCTGTCCTCATTTTGCAGCCTCCTCACTGTGCATGGATCAAAGGGGATCCTTGTGAGTTCTCCACATGGGACCTGAGTCAGGCCAGGCACTAACTGCAGGAGCAGAGCCAGTCTCACCCCCCTGCACTTCCCTCCCCTTAGTCATGAGGCTGCAGGAAAACAGGACAAGAAACGGAGGAGCTGGCAAGAACCTGGGCACAGGAAACGCCTCGTGCTGCTGCTGTGGGACTCAGCAACACCTCTTGCCACATAGAAACTGGGGGCTCTGTGGTGCATGGGGTTAGGCAAGCTGAGATTTCCTTGCATCCCTTTGCCTTAACACTCTAAACCAGGCAGGTGCACCCACTGTGCTAGTGCTCAAACTCCCACTTAGAAAACAGGAAAAAAAAAAAAAACAAAAAACAAAAAAAACCACCACTTTATGGCTCTGGAAGAAATGAGCAAATTTCTTAGGAAATATGCTGAAAATCTAAATACTAAAACACTATATCTAAATATCTGAATACTTAAAGTGTTCTCCTTCTCCAAAGGCTACAGCCCGCCCTCCTGCATGGTGCTGCAGAGGTGCTGATTCGCAGTCCCTTTATCTCCTCTCTGTGGAGGGCAGATAAAGCCTTTCCTCCTGAATCCAAGCTGCCTATTGCACAGCTTCTCTTCCTCTCCCAGAGAGAGGCTGCTTTCAGTTTCAGCGCCGGGAAATCACATGCTTGATGGCTTAAACATGATGTAATTGTTTTTGGAAGAGACCTGAGCGCTGGTTGGGTTTGCTCTTGTTTTTCAGGCACACAGGACATTGGGAAGGGGCAGAGAGGAAACTGCTGAGAGTGACTGGTGTACACAGTGAAGATGGAGAATTCCTCAGTGGGTGTCACCAAAACCTTTTTCTTCTCCCATGTGCTTGTCTCCAAAAGTGGAGGTTCCCACAAGGGCTGATAAACACAAGTCCAGAGACGGCCATCCACTTGACAAAGTCCTGAAGCTGTGGATCACTGGAAACCAAGATGGTTTGCTGGGAAAGGGCCTGTCCTCGGGCTCCTTCCCATGTGTCCCATTAGCTCTTTAGGGATTCCCCCCTTGGAGCAAGAACAGCTCCGAAGCTCATCTGACTTCTGCAGGGCAGTGCCATTCAGGCACCATCATGCCCCAAGCTTTCCCTGAAAGCTCTGACATGACAGGTAAATCCTGTACAGTTCTCAGGGAAAAACCTGAGGCAACCTTGGAAGAGGTCCTCGTGCCATGTGCATACAGGCATGGGACAGATGCAGCCCACACAATTCACTTCGGTGAATGACGCCAGGTGAGGGGTGCTGCATTGGCAGCAGGAAGAACACTCATCCTGCTGGTGGTCACTCATCATCATGTAGATGGTGGGCTCTGTAGCAATGTGGTTTCAGCTCTTAAGTCCATGGCTGGGATGGGAAAATACAGTGCAGCTACAGAGAGGCTTTTCCACAAGTCAAGAAGCAGAGGGACCAGTCCTAAAAATGGGATCACTGGTAAAAAGGATCTTTGGATTTTTTTAAATAGTGTATGCAGCACTTTCATGTAACAGCCAAAGAAACACTGGTTTCTGCTCAAGGAATGGGGTAAAATATGTGGTTCAAGATGATATAGCTGGCAGCACAGGCTCCTTTGTCATGAAGTCTGAATATGCATGTGGCGGGAGGGAGAATAAATGTACTGTGTGGAGGAGGGGATTAAATATGCTTTATATTCTACTTGAACCTATTTTTGAACCTATTTTTCTTAAGAAAAGCATTCTTAAGAATTTCTTTCCTTTTTTTTTTTTTTTTTTTTTTTTTTCAGAAGTGACTTTTTAAAGGTGTGCATTCATGTTAAAAAAGAGGAACCTATTTCTCATCTTCACAGGCTAGAAGCTGCTTTCCATCTAATATGAGAATTGTTGCTGTTATTTATAATAATTCTTTGATTGGTTAAGACATGTCTAAGCCTGTGTATATGGAGAACAGAATTAGGCTCCCATCTAAACTTGGCAATGCAACAACTTTTCCCCATGATGTCTGTTGCAAGAGCATCTTGGGATCTTGTTGATGAATAAGGCTCTTTTTGCATCTGGTGTTACACGAGCCAGAACAAAGTTTGCCTCTGAGTTAAATAATTTACAGCGTAACATGACACAAGACAGGGATATGATATAATGGTAAGTTTATCTTCTGCTGCACTTCCATGCTGTGGCAAGACCCATTTATTTTAATGCAGGAATTACTGTGGGAGATGGTCAAGCCTGCAGCTCAGACAGACACTTGATTTGATTTTAGGACATCACTGATGGAGTGGTTCAAATGGTTCCAGTGAACCTTTCCCGCTCTTTGTGATAGCCTGAATTTGCCTCCTTTCTCCTCCTGGCTGCTGGCACTCATCATCCTTTCATTTGTTAAACTAAATAACTCTCTAACTTCAGAATATTTGTAGGAGATTGTGATCAAGTCACTCCTTGAACTATTCTTAGTTAAACAAACTCAATACAGCATTGCTTTCATATCTGGTCAGTGGGTTTGTCATACTGCCAATCATTCTTGTAAAGTTTTCTGAACCTTTTCGAATTTGTCTTTTGAAGTGGCAGCACGAGAATCGTACCCTCATTCCCAAACCTTGTGACCAGGTCTGGATAGATCCTTGCTGATTGCACTCCAGGGTGAGGCTCAAGCTATTTAAAGCATTTGGCAGTAACAGAAGTTCACTTCACATGTTCATCACCAAACATACCCTGGCTGCTTTCTCAGTCCCAAGACTGCCGGCCGCCCTGCAGAACAACCTGCCTTTTTCTATCCGAACAGTGCAGCGACCGTAACTCAGAGACTCGGAGGAAGCCCAGGCCACATGCATGCTACTGTCTGGAAAGCTCTTGGTGACTGCATTTCCTTTTCCTCCAGAACTTCCTTCCCATCTGATCAACAGAAAAGGATGCATGTGTCAGAAAAGGACCGGATCTATCAGCCTGACCCCAGCTGCACCGGGCATTTCTGTTCCACCCCTTGCCTACACGGTGGGATTTGCATCCAGGAAGACAGAGAGCCTCATATCTTGCAAAGGACAGGATAGAAAAGTAAGTTACAGTGACCTCCAGAGTGAGAGAGGGGTTCTCTAAAGCTCAGCTTAAGTCCTGGCAAGTCCAGTTGGTTTACAGGAATTAACCAAATACAAACACTGCCTCCAAACTTTGCCTGTAGGATTGCATGGATAAATCTGGGGCACTTTCATTGAGATTGATGGAATTTAATCTACAGTTCCACTTCTCCATGCTACAGACCAGCAACATTTGCTGTGGGGGCTTCGCCCACTTTTGAAATACTAGTCTTGGAAAAAGGATTCCCAGAGCCCCACGTGGTAACAGTAATCATCTAGGATACTGTAAAGCATCCAATTTGCAGTTGTTGATTTATTTCTCATTTCAGTAAGTGACCAATGAATTCAAATAGCCTTAAGATGACTGATGGTTTCCCTATGGGGAAACAATTGTATGACAAAAGACACCCCCTATGGGAAAAAGAGGTTAGACTAATCGGAAGGATATGGATTTAGGACAACATGAACAGTGTGAGAAGGGGTTGGTTTGACCCGTAATACTGTGTCCACTGAGAGTGTGAATTTGTTTGCCTGGAGATCCTGCAGACCCACCACTGGGTTTCTTGTTGCATTTTTCAAACACTGGACTGTTTTGTTACTCTTGCTACTGGATTCCTCAAGTGAATAGCACACTCTGTTAACACGAGTGCCTCAATGATGCAAAACCCAGTAACAGAAGTGTGCAACTTCAACCGTGTATATGCACTGTAAGAAACCAACAACTGATACTTCAGTTAAAGTCTAGAGGCTAAGTGTTTTGTGTGGGCTGGAATGCTGTAACTTTAACCCTTTAGGCAGTTCTCCACATACACGACTGGCCCCATGCTTCCTCTGGAAAAAATGACAGGTTATGGAACCACCATTTCTGGTGAAATCTTGCAACAAGCACACTTCGATCTTTTGCACCATTAACATCACAGTTAGGCATGTGTTGAGCAGTGCTCCAAAGAGCAAGTGGAGGAACAATTGCCTGAAATTTTGCGAAAACTACGGTGCTGCACCCACCTCGCAGGTACTGATCATGCTGAAATGTGCCCGGGCTATATGGAAAATGGTCACTTGTGGAGGGAGAAGTGCTGATTCCTACAAAACTGGAGGCTTGTTAGGGGACAAATTGCCTGGCTCCAGCAGAGTACAGCCACCTTTGCTGCTACATGACTCATGGGGCCAGGCAAAACAGTGCCGGATAGCCTGGTTGTGGGGGCTGAGTGTGTCAGACCACAGCCCGTGCCATCTCTCTCTGGGTGGAGGCAGCACCACGGCACTGCAGATGCAGAGCTCCTGGCCTGAACAAGGAGCACGAGGCTCTGCAGGGTTCTCCTGGGTTTCCCTCGGCCCCGCCAGCTCCCTGCCTCCCACGGCCAAACAGCAGCAGGACCTCAGGTGTGGGAGATAGCTCCGTGTTGCCTTTGGCACCCAGCTGGCATGACATCTGTCCAGTTGACGTATTGCACGTGAAGACTTCCTGCATAAAATCTCTGACCTGCAGCATGCTTTAACAGCTCTTGTAATTTTGCAACAGATTAGCGCATAATTAAAGCATCTCATGCATCTTTCTGTAAGATTAATGTCTGGTTCAAAAGTCTGGTTGAATTTTTATCCTGTTTAAATTTATATAGTTTTTTACAGGTTGCTTTAATTTGATTAGAAATTCCAGTCCCTGACATTTTTTGCTTTATCATAATTTCATAAGTAAAGGCAGAGCCAGCTGCTTGCCACTTGTTGCTTAAGGAAGAAAGTATTTCTTGTGGGAAACATACCTGTGTAAAGACCTACTTTGTGTTATGCCCCTGTTCAAACTTGTTTTCTGTTTAATGAGGATACTGCCTAATTATTGCCACCTGAATTTCCATGGTGGAAGAGCAGAGGAAGAGGCAGTGTCTGGTTCCTCCTGCAGGTACACGGAGAATGCCCCATGGACCAGCACAGGAGCTAAAGGATCCTCCCAGGGAACAAAACCACAGAGCCCGTATCTGTCACCACAGACATACAGTGCCTACGCTTTCCCAGTCTATTTTGTAAAAACCCTTCTTGTGTTAGGAAAGCAAAGATAGTCTGGGTGTTGCTTTTGCATGTTTTGCCAGGTCCTAATATTAGCTGTGGTTTGCCTGCCTACAATAAACCCTGATTGATCTGTATGTAAATATTTAGCTAGTCTCCCCCCTACATCTAGCTGTCAAGCCTGGTGAAAGAAATCTCTCTCCTTTTTCGGTATTTTGTTTCAAGAGGAGGAATGTCATCTTCTTGTATGGTCTTGTACATGAGATGACTTCAGACATGTTTGCACCCTGTTTCATGCCCAGCTCTGGGCCCTGGCTGCCTGCTCACCCCAGGGACAAGCCATGCAGAAGGAAACCCAGGTGCATTTCCCTCTGGCTGCCTTTGCACAGTAGCAGGGATGAGGATCATGCCAAGCTGGACTCCCTCTACCAAGACCATCCTTATCCTAGAAAGTTAAAAATGAAAGGAATCACGAAGTGGGAATTAAAGCCCTCAGATTTGTGAAGTTTATTTTAACTTATTGGTATGCCTTTCACTGGGAAATAAAGGTCTCAATGAATAGAAATAAGATGATGAATATATGAGATCAGCAGAGCTGTGGGGGAGGACATCAAGATGGGACTGGGCAGAGAGGAGCTAGGTGAGAGGCCGCAGACATCAGGGAAGGGAGAGAATACCAAGAGTAAAAAAAAATAAAATAAAATAAAAAATAAAGCACTGGAGAGCAGATGTCTCTGGCTGCACTGTGGCTGACCGCCTTTGCTTTTCTCAATGTTTTCTGTTTCTTGGTAGCTCTTCCCACCACATATGAGAAATATGACAAAATATGCAAACACTTCCACTATTTTCTCATATTTCCAATTTGAGAAAGTTAGTAACACATTAGAATTACAACTAGTCATTTTGCTAATGTGTACTAGACCAGTACTGAACAGAAACAGGGAAGTTCCTGTGGTGGGTGGCAGAGGCATTGGGTCAGGATCATGGCCTGAAGCAGTACGAGAGCACTGGATGAGGTCCCAGGCTGTAGCAGCCATGTGAACAAACCTGCTGGAAGGACACCCAGCTCCTGCTTGGGCTGGGGGGAGGCACAGACATGGAGCTACGTCCACATCCTCGGGCAGGGGGACGGCCACGCTCACTTGCCCCTTTGTGAAAATGGAGCGGAAGTTGCCACACAGCAGGGAGCAGCTGCTGGTTTTTAATTCAGACCATCTGAATGCCTGTAAGAGGAATGAGCTTATTGACTGCTCGGGATTTCTGAAGGTTCAAGTGGAGGACAAGGGCTGGGATCGCGTGGGACATTCCAGAAAGGAGACTGCAGAACAGCCGCCGACAGCTGAGCCTCCCCCAGGTCTCCCTGTCCTGACACCACCCTCTTGGGATTTCCTCCTTGCCCTTGTACCACATCCTAGATCTGCTCCTGTCACAGGAAGCCCATCCATGCTCACTCACATGGCCTGTCAGTCTCTGTGAGATGGCTCTGAATGGTCCAGCTTCCCGTAAGGCAGAAAAAGGGCTTCATGACCACAGCACAAGACCACGCACAGGCAGGAGAACCCTGAGAGCCTTGCTGACACAGACCTCATTGAGAGGCAGGATATTTCATAATGAGACTCCATATTATGTCATTCAACAGCAATTTAAGACTTCGAATGCCTGAAACAGAGGTTCAGGCTCAGACCTGTGCTATTTGTCCATTTAAACGTTTGCTCCAAAACCTTTGGTCCTTAAAGCAGTGTCTTGTAACATCAACAGCAGACGTGCTCCCAAGTCCTTGGACCCAGAGTAAGCCCTTAACCTTCCCCAAGGCCTGGGGGAGACAGCCACATTCAGGCTGTCAGGAAAAGAAACCGCTGTGCACAACAGGAAGAGGCCTCTCTGGTCATGGCACCCATGGCATACCACATCAGGCAGCACACACGTGCCCTGCCTTCTAGGGACAGCCCGGGCCTGATGTCCACCTCCCTCTGTCCCTCAGAGGAGGCTTTGCTCCAGGTAACATACTGACCCTACACACCCTGACCCTTAATAAAGGGCATAATCTACTTAGCATCACTTGGCTTCACTGCCCAGCTGAGAACAGCCACAATTTGCTGTCAAAATCTCTGCCAAGATGGAGGAGCACAGGTGCAATGTGCACTTCTTGCTCTACATACTGAGGAAACAGCACAACGAACATGGAAGTGGTCATTTATAGACCATTGCATTTTGGGGAGGAAGAATATTGGGTTGTGCCCAAGAATATTCAGTTGTGCCCAGCGACAGGACGAGAGGCAACAGGCACAAACCGAAGCACAAGAGGTTCTGGCTCAATATGAGGGGCACTTCTTTACCAGGAGGGTGACAGAGCACTGGGACAGGTTGCCCAGAGAGGTTGTGCAGTCTCCTTCTCTGTAGATATTCAAAACCTGCCTGGATGCCATCCTGTGAAAGGTGCTCTCAGTGATCCTGCTTGACCGGGGGTTGGACCAGGTGACCCTCAGAGGTCCCTTCCAACCCTGCCCATTCTGTGATGCCGTGTAATATATACAGCAACCACTTTGAAACCCAAATAAAACGCCCAAGTAAGCCAAGTCATCAGCCATCAGTCCGTGGGCTCTGGACAAAACCTATCTAGATTAACTCTTGTAAATGAACACGCTGGTATCTAGACTGCCCCATCTGGGGCCTGTGGCAAAAGCATGCCAGCAGATATACCAACACAGAAATGATGCTATGAAAGGTGAAACTGCGAAAGAGCACTGCAAAGTGCTGTAATGCTGCAGTGAAAGGTAAGCCACCAGATCGCTTGGCTGAAATGTAAAGACAGGTTTCCAAACTTTTCCAGCAGTCATGCTTGCAACAAGCTGCATGTTGTTTTGGAGTGACCTGCACACCATGGCCCAGACACCAAGCAGAGTCAGTGTGGCTTTTGGAATCTGCATGACACTTCTTTGCTTGGGAGTACACAGCATTACTTGCCAGGGTTCTAATAATAATTACTAGCATTTTATCTGCATTGTGTAACAGTGAAATTATAGTGGGGTGTAAGAAAACTGGCTATCTAATAACAAAGTGCTCTTTATATGCAAAGCAAAACCTGCACAGGGAACATCAGCTTCAGCTCCTCCTTCTGCTGAAATTCTTCACTTGGTTACTGATCTCGTCACATTATCGAAGACAAAGATTCCAGTCAAACCAGTCTGGAAACCCTGAACATTCTTCCCATTAAAGAAGTACTGGATATGTAGAACTAAGTTCTAAATGAATAAAATTTATCTGAGATACATTTTTGACAAACTTGTCAAAAGTTTGACAAACTTGTCAAAAACTTTTACAAGAATCTACAAGAAGCTGAATTACAGCAGCTCCCTCTGAGGAAGCTGCTGCTCCTGCTGGGTTGAGCAGTTAAAGCACAGAGTACTCAGCTACGAGCAGTGCTGCTGATCTCACCACCTCTTAGAACTGATGAGCTAGTTCTCTCAAGGCTATATAAAAATATTTTTTTAAAGAAGCAATATTTTTCATTTACTACTTAACCCTCTGTTTAAAAAACACACAAATACTGTAATATTCTTACAAACATTTTGTGCTTATTTTCCAATACACCCTCAGACATCTGAGGTGCTGTAAGGCTTAAGCAAGTAGCATCTCTCCTTCTGATGCAATCCGTGACTCTCAAAAAAGAAAAAAGATTTTTAGGGAGCTGAGTTTGGAAACCCTTTAAGTGCCCTGCCAAGAATTTAAGTACTCATCACTTCAATGTAAGTCCTGTAATCTGCAAGAAGAACGGTTGAGTGTCCCTGAACTGAGCAGCCAAAAAACTGAAACTCCCAGATCAGGGGCTGCTTTTAATAATCTTAGCTTTATCTTTCTAGTGCTCATTTCCTCTTTTTATACACTAGAAATAGTGCCTCTGCAGAAGAATCTGACAAAGATAGAGTTTCACGAAAGCTGTTTTATGGAGTGCTGAAATCCTTGGATGACCTTCACAGCAGAAGGTAAAATCAATGTTTACTTGATCCTCCTAACTATAAGTGAACAAACAACAGCTCGCCCCAGCTCTACTCCATATGCACCCAACTCAGATCAAGAGCTCATTCTGAACAGGACACACAGCTGTTAAAATGCTGACATGCATTTCCTGACAATAGACCAGAGCCAAAAAGCAGAACTTGTTCAGAAAGACAAGCAATTTGATCATATTTTGGCAGAGATAAGAGGAAGCCATACAGAAGCGTATTCCCTGCAGGGGCCAAACTCCGATTAATTGGAACTGCTTAGTATTCAAAAGAGCTGATGAAAAACTCAGGAAAAGACTTCAATGCATTTCAAATTTCTCACTTACACAAGCCATTCAACTGGAAGGAATTACATCAACATAGCGTAACTGAGATCAGAATCAGACCCATCCTACAAAAGGCTTATGTTTGTTTTCACATCTCCCACCCAAATGAGATAAGCAGAATGGCTTTTTTCCAACATTAGGTTTAATTTCTGTGACCCTCTTCTGCAAATTCTAACACTGGAGAAACAGTCATATGCCAGCATTCTGTAAGCAAAGACTTGTAAAACCCCGGGCCCCTTTTCCCTCGGAGGTACAGCTGCTGTGCTAGACTGCTTTGCTAATCTTGCTCAAGTCTGGCTGTGATACATGGCTTACTTGGAGTTATGTTATACAAGAGCATGAGATAAATTACCCATTACTTTTTAATTCTACTAATCTAGGCATCTTCATCTCTTTCTCAATAAGCAATATTACAGACCTGCTGCTGATTATTCTTATGTATAGGATATTTATAAGACACTGTATCAGCTCCTGAGCACTTCTGTCTGTGGTACACCCAACCAAGACAGAGCCTCAGTGAGTTTCTCATGTGTACGTACATGCAGCATGAAGGACAGAAAAAGCTCTCAGTTACTTCACCTGGGACTGAAACTACAAAGCCAAGAAATTTGCCAAGGATCATAGAGCAGTGGCAGAACTGGAAATTAAAGCATACTACCTTAAGCACCTCTTTTGGTTTGGGGAGGAACATGCTTTGAGATTTTTTGATAGAAGCGCACTGTAGACATATAAAGCATTGTTATTCCTAAAACAGCATCTTTTGGTACATGATATCCAAAGAGTTTAAAGAAGTGAATTTTTCCACATATAAGTGCAATAATTCTAGGTACAACTGCACTCCCGTTCAGCCCACCAGCTCATAGGCTGCAACATGACTGTACCCTGCAGAAGAGGAGCGCTCCTCGCCTTGTCTTTATCCAAGAGAGCTCAAGGGTTAAGGCCTGGAATATGCAAGTTACAAAGCATGCTGTGCCTCATGTGTGGGAGTAAATGTCATATCCCACTGCACAGGGTATTTATAGAACAGCACTATTTGGGAAGTGAAACTTTTCAAGTTTTAGACCAGTTGCTTCAGGTTTAAGTTCTGAAGATCAAAACAGCTGAGAACCCCATTTCACACATTCTGCTCTTCAGTTGGCTCTGGACACTGCAACGAAACACGTGGAGCCTGAATCTGGTCACCTTTCGTTTAAAGGCTCGGGTCTCTCCCACTTGCACTAGAGGACCATTTGCCTGAATCCTGCAGCTGACACATCAAACTTGGGGCCCCACAGGAGGACAGAGCACTGCTTTGTCAGGACTACCTCACTACCTGGTGAAGGAGCCGTTTCCATGCAGGAAGAAACGGTCCCAGTCCCAGAAGGGTCAGCCTCAGGGCTCCTGGGGGATGCTGTTCTGGCAGCCCAGCTTGGGGGACACCCCATCCCCTCCAGCTATTCCACATGGGTGCTCCAGCACAGCTGCCCACAGCTGGGTGACAGACTTCAGAGATGGAAGCAGGGGATCCTTATTTCAAGGAGTGACCTGGAACCAACAACAGCTGCTCTGGAAAAGCCAGCAGTAACCTAAGGCAACAGCTCCCATACCTCCTGTGCTGTGAGCTCAGCAGCACCCAAACTTCTAGAAAGGGACTGGGATGAGATAATGAAAGGGACTGGGATGAGATAACAGGGAGGGTGAGGAAGGTCAAGTGGTCAGAATTCTTTGTTAAAATGGTGATGGGCCACAGGGACTGCAGGGTGAGGCGGAAGCTCAGTCAAGGTGGTATGAGCCAAGTCCCCTTGAACTGCCAGCAGCCTGCCTGGTTCGAATTCTTGCCCAACTCCCCATTTGTCACACGCTGCTCTTGGCTCACACATATGCAGCCAGCACCAAACTTGGAAGGAGGGACTGAAAATTCCAAGTTAAAATCTTTTTTTGATCAGTGATCCCTGGGTAGTTCACTATAATCAAGCCAGGCAGGAACAAAAAGGCCTTCTGTGAAACTGTCTGTGCTCTCTGAGCTGGAACTGTAATCACAGCACATGTGCTGAGAAGCAGGGCTCAGCATTATTGGGTCACCCAAAGGAAGGGCTATGTGTATCTTGCACCAACTATTACAGTAGCCATTTGAATTAACCCTCCAAACTGAGGAACTAATACACCCTGATCAACATACATAAATAGGAACAGAGTTATATTTGCATTCGCTCTATTTGTACTCACTCTGATAACTGCTTGTGGGTTTTATTGCCGCAATAGAAACCAGAGCTTGATTGTACTTGTCCCTCTAAGTAAGGAAAGGACAGAGCAGAGGTCAGGCGGCCACTGCCTGTCTCTCAGTCTTGCCTCCACCAGCTGAGAGGTTTCTGCTTCGGTGGGTCAGACGCGCTGTGCTCCCATCCCACCCCAAGCACACTTATTCTGTTGGAGAGTTGTCAGGAGAGCTCTGACAGATCAGTATGTGCTCATGATTCTTCCAGTTAATGGGACTCTTCACATCTTCAAGCTGCATGTCATGAATGCCGCTTGCTTACTAGAGCAGTCATTATTACATTATTTACACTTTGTTCATGCTTTCAAGACATTCTTTATAGCTTCAAGGGTGACAAACTTCTCTGCCAGTAAGCTGTTTGATACCATTGATTCATTTCACATAACTTAACCACAAGACAAAAGCAGCAATCTGGGCTTTAGCTTGAACCTGGGCTTGTTATGAGTGCCACATGTGCTCCTCAAACTCTCATTACCACATACCTCCTGCCCACCATCTTCAGATAGCAGTTTCCATTTAAGTTACATTTTGTAAGTGTGGCTTGTTCAAAAAAAAAAATCATAAAGTGACTATTCAGGTCCATTGTACTGTCAAAAGATCTTTTTATATATTTTTTTCCCATTGTACTGTCAAAAGATCTTTTTATATATTTTTTTTCTTTCCATTGTGATAAAAATGTCAAGGTCATAAATACCTCGGAACACATTATTGTATCACCTCAGCTACTCCAGCAAAAATAGCCTTGCAAATATCCCCTCAGATTTTTCAAAGGCAGAACTTTTATCAAATTACTTCAACTTCTGAAGAGCATTGCCATATTAAAATTTTTTCTAGTTCTTCATCTTGACCAACTGACACCACACATTTTTCTTATGCTCTTAACATCTGGAAAAGATGTGACTAGTCACTAGCACAACTCTCTGCAACTCTTTCCTTGCTTGAGGTTTTCCTAGTGCTTGGATGCAAAGATGATTTTTTACTCAGGGGACATTGGACTGGGTGGATCCGGTTCTGTGACTAGAGCACGTAGTGTAAGGAACACAGGAAAACACAGCCCTATCCCTGCAGCTCCGTTTTCTCCATACACCCCACGCAGAGCTGACTACAGCTCAGTTCCTCCAGGAAGGACTGAAAGCCACCTGCAATTGCTGGCTGCTTCCTTGAGAAAACAGACCTGACACCATGCACACTTCCAGTGTTTTCTGTTTCAATTTTAATCATTTCCAGAAGTATTGCAGTAGTATGCAGAATTGCCTCTTGACTATTAAGAGACCATGTTTGATAACAGCCTGCTGTGACTCTGGTTTTGTACTGTAACTGGGCAACAAGGGATTGTTTCTCAATAGTATTTTGCCCTTTTTCCTTAGTAAAGGGCTCTCGTGATGGAAAAGCTCTCTCCAAACTACGTGACGCGTCTGAGCAAGAGGCACCTGTATTGATCCAGTACATACTGAGGGTGAGGGATTTGGGGTTGCACTCTTGAAAGTTTCAAGACTGCTCAGAGCACTATCACACAAAACCTATTTGCTGCTACCATGAGCTATCCTTCTGCATGGGGCAAAGCACGCTGTATGTCATACAAGGAGGCCAAATCCTGCAGAACTAAGCAAATATATTACTATTTTTGAGAGGTCCAAAATTATTACCTTTATTTTCTGTGGCCCCCAGCCCCCCAAAACAAAGAACAGAAGTTACCCAAAGTGACCCTTATCATCAAAGCAAAGAATAATGCTGCTTATACAGGTTAGCATTGAGCGTAAACTATCAGAATCACAGGGTCACTCAGGTTGGAAAAGACCTCTAAGTTCATCTAGTCCAACCTTTAACTTGGTGCAAATAAGTCCACTGCTAAACCATGCTACATCTACACATTTCTTGAAGACGTCCAGGGATGGTGACTCAACCTCTTCCCTAGGCAGCCTGTTCCAATTCTGCACAACGCTTTCAGGAAGGAAATTTCCCCTAATAGCCAACCCAAATCTCCCCTGGCACAACTTGAGGTCATTCCCCCTCATCTTACCACTTCATAAAATTGATGTCTCTCACAGCACAGTTTGGGTTGGAAAGGGCCTTAAAGCCCACCCAGTGCCACCCCCTGCCATGGGCAGGGCCCTATCCCACCAGCCCTGGCTGCCCCCAGCCCCATCCAGCCTCACCTCGGGCACCTCCAGGGACAGTGCACACACGATTAAACAAACCTAAGATTATCACAAGCTCAAAGCACTGAGAAATAGCACGCTCACAGCAGCTCTGCTGCCAGACGGTGACCCCCCTCCTCACAGACCTTCTCCTGGCACCTAACGGGCAGGAGCCAACAAAGCCTTAGGGTAACAAAGGAGCCAACAGCTCCCTCAGCCAAGCATAGCGAGGGATTTTACCACATAAGCAATCCCCCTGACAGCCAGCCCACCTTAGGGCAGCCCCGACCTCCGCAACCCACAGCCGCACCCAGAGCTGGGACCGGGGCAGGAGAACACCACTTACTGAGGTCCGTTAAACAAAAATAGCAATAATAAAAAACGACAGCCAGCGGCACCCCCTCTCCAAAGCCAAAGGGCACAAGGAGAACCCGCTACCAGCAGCCCCTCCCCGAGCGGCAGAGCGACCTCCTCAACACCCACCCGCCCCCTCCGCGGCCCGGGGCCGTTTAACGGTCACTGGGCGCACGCGCACCCTCCTCTCCCTCCCCACCCCCCGCCCCATTCCCATGACGCATGCGCACCGCGCATCTCCCCCCCCCCCCGTGTAGCCCGCCCTCCCCAAGCCCCGCGCACGCGCAGCGCTGCACCGGCCCGAGGAAGCTGTGGGCGGGGCCGCTTTGCAGGAAGCCCCGCCCACTTCTGGGAAACCCGAGCCGCCCCCGGCCTCCCCGCCAAGCCGGGCTGGGGGCGTGGCCGGCGGGAGGCGGCGGGCGGTGGTTGGGCGCGGGAGGGCGGGGGCGGGAGCGGGGGCGCCGTCACGCGGGCGAGGGGAGCGCCGATTGGTTGGCGCCGCGGGGGGGGTGGAGCCGCAAGCCGGCCGCGCCTGTCAGTGTGCGGGAGCCGCCGACGGGGACGGAGGGACTACGGCGGGCCCCGCGCTCCGCGGTAGGTTGCCGGGGGAGGGAGCGGGGTGGCGCTGGGCGCTGCTCGGGGCCGGCTGGTGGCGGGGGCAGCGACCCTGGAAGCAGCCCCGGCAGGGCGGGGGGCACCGAGTCCGGAGCTCCCCGGTGCCCCCTGTTCTGCCGGGGCTGCTCCCGGTTCGGCAAAATGAGGCCCGGTCCCTTAAACCCCGGGGCTGGATAAAAAGGGAATTACCCGCCCCTTGGCCCTTCTTTGGGGCAGGAGGTTCTGGTGCTGCTCTGCTGATGAATCGGTCGCCGCTGTGGTTGAGCTCGGTGCTTCCTGTCTGCCTGCTGGGGACGCGCGGGGGGCAGCACCCAGCAGCCCCCGAATTTCTTTCACGAGGTGTTTATTCGTGCTCCTTCACGGGCAAGAGCTTGCACCTTCTGGGCCGTGACAGTAGCGATAAGAGCAACCGGGCCGGACTTTGAAATGCGTGTCTGTAGCGCGCCGCTTTATTGCCTTTTAACCACGTTAAGATCTGTTATTGGCACTGCCACCAGATTCCTCTGCAATGAGTCATTTGCTATTAACTATTAAATTTTAACTGTTAAAAGAGAGACCGAACCTTCGCACAGCATGCTGTGAAGAAGCAATATAACAAGGGAGCCTGTGGCAAACAAAAAACCTGAAGGATTTGCAGGGCCTGACCCGGCATCGCTGGGCTTAGCGAGCTCTGCCGCTGTCCTGAATCTTGTTTCAGCGCTCACAGCGGTAACAGGCAGAGCTGAGCCCTTGCTGTGGCAGTGATGTGGTCCCTAATTATCCCTCTGGCTGCTAACGGGAAGGAGCCAAGCGTGACCGTGCTGTCCCTGTAACTCGCCTCCTGCAACTTTTGAGGTCGGTGGCAAGCGCCAGGCAAACCTGGGAGAGCGGCAGGCTCCGAGGAAAAGGGACGTCGGTCTGCAGAGGGTCTGGAGGTGCTGGGGAAGAGGGGGTGTGAGGGAACCACGCCGTCAGGAGGGTGTGTGGGGGACCAGACGGAGGCCTCGGCACGTGGGGCTTGGAGCTGTAGGAAGCCGGGCTTTGCTCGTCACGTTTCAGCAGCATCGGAGCACAGGGCACTGAAGAGGACAGAGCACGTCTTGTCGGAAAGGTGCTTCTTGCACGCTGTAGTTAAGATGGAATTTTGCTCAGGATGGGCAATTAGAATTTGCTGTGGTCAGTTCCTACTTCTACTTTATCATATGATAATAGTTAAATTCACAGGACTGATTGTAAATTAGGATTGCATAGAAATGCTTCTATGCTAAATTTGACAAAGCTTTGGGTTTTTGTTTTTTTGCTTAACATTTCGTCAGTGGTGCCTTACATAGCACTACAATTATAGCCTTACATGACGTTTTTATAAATGTGCATTGAAAATTTCAAGCCACAAAGCAATTATAATTGTAATAACTAGTAAAAACCTGGACCTGCTGACTCGGGCAGAATTGATTTTAATATATGTCTGTGGTTAGTGCTGGAGGTTGTCCATCTAGGTGCTTCGTATACCTTCTTGCTGTAATTTAGGAAATAGCTTCACTCCACAAGTGGGTCTTCAAAACCAGGCTGTTGTTAAACGGTGTCCTGAGTCTGCCAGGCCAGAGTTCGTTCGGATGCTTTCTGTAAGACTTGTTTGCAAAGCAGCTTGGAAAAATTGGGCACCTTGAATGAATGAGAATGCAGTGATGTTTATAAACTCTGGGTAAATGGTGTTATTCTTATCTTTGTTTAAGAGCATGGAAAGAATTGTTAAGGGGTGAGCTGTTCTCAAGCTTGTACTCGAGGAAATGAAGATAGATGTGTTTAGATACTTACAGAAATTCTGCTGATGGTTAAACCCAGTCAAATATTTTTCCTGCAGACTTTGGAACCAAACTATTGCAATATACTACTGTCTGGCAACTAAAAAGAAGTCGAGGCTCATTATCGTGCTGTTTACAGTAAGCAATATAAATGGCTGAAACGGGATTTTGAAATATTTACTATCCAACCACTTTAAAGAATATGTTGACATATTTATTATCGTTTGTAACATAACTTAAACGTAACGCTGATAGTGAAATCCTTCAGACCGAGAGTTCTGCGGTGGTTTGGCTTTACCTGGTGGCCTTCAGGTGCAGGTGTATGCTGCAGCACCTGGCAGCACGTGGGACACCGAGAGGAACCAGGCAGGTTGTCTGGAAGCCTGCTGGACAGGCAAAAAGATAACGCTGTGTAGAGCAAGAGAAGGGAAAGGCTGTGAGCATCCTGGAATAGTAACTGCTGCTCTGACTCACCAGCAGTTTAATCAGCCAGACGCTCTATTTATTTTTACTTTGGAACTCTTAAATACTTGAAGTAAGTCTTTTCCTCTTAAACATATTACCTTACAGTGGCATTAAGTGTGTTTTAAGATAGGGGTGTGTGTTGATTACTACAACTTTTTTCTTTTAGTCCCTTCTGAGACAAATTGAAACCTCTCCCTTGCTGACAGCACTGAGCTTGTTTAAATAACAACCCCAGGCCCATGCTACAATAATATGCCTTAAACTGACACAGCCAAAAACGGAACTGTCTTAATTTCAGTTCCATCTGAAACGTGGCAGGCAAGGAAGCTCATCTGCAGCATCCGAGAAGAGACAGACAGCAGCGAGGAGGCAAGAACGAATGGAAGTGGTACCTCGGGTGCAAGAGTGTTGTGTGTGTTTCCATTCCTTAGGTCCCAAACCAGATCTTTAGCGTGATTGATTTATTAACAAGCGTCATCTATTCTTCTTTTTTCCCCAGTGAAAACTGTTTTTTGGTAAGGCGCGATGTCTTTGACTGATGATTTTGTAGCTAATACTCCAGACGGATCTTTTTGGTTGCAGACTTGGCTCGCTCTTGACTAACCATAGCTCCACCAGCAGGTATTGGGACTTGCAGGTCCCCGTGTGGTGCATGCTTTTTCTTTTCAGTTGCTCTTCCCTGCTCTAGTGATACATGAATTCCTTGCTCTACCTTGCTGTTGCTTTGTGGTAGTGGTCAGCAATGCAACGTGATTTAAAATGCTAGTTGTGTTGTTTTAATAAACCAATAGCAACTGCAAAAGAGAGGATTAGCCTAAGTTAATATATTGTTCATCAAACTCTTCTCAGTAAGGAAGTGGGAAACCTCACTGAGACAACTTGATTTTTTTTTAAAACTAAATGTCAATGTGAAACTGCTGCTGAACGTTCACACTCAGACTAGGAGAAGAAATCTACGTACTTAGAAGCTGACCTATGAGGTCTAATGCATATTTTAAAGCTCTTTCCCAAGTTCTTCTTAAAACTATAACAAAATGTTAACCGAAATTCTCCAAAAAGCTGTTGGCAAGGAAGATTTGACTGATGCAGACCAAGCAGGATTGCGTATTATGGTGTGCTGCAGGGTGCTTTAGAGTTGAAGAGGTATTTGTGTTATTTTTTTTTCACCTGTGAGTCTTTCTATGTAGAGCGTAACTTCATGAAACACAGAAATGTACTTTTAAGGTCCCTGCTACAAACAGCTTCCAGCAGAAAGGCCAGTGTTGAGATGGAGGAGCCAAAGAGGGTGAATGGGGACTTGGTTATGGACAGGCAGGGGAGGGAGGAGACTTTAAAGGAGCAGAAAATGTATGGTTCTCTCGTGCATTAATATTGCTGAGTGTCTCCTTCGTTCTGAGTCCGTATAGGCCTTGGGTGGCCTTAGCCAGGACACCAGTTTCTCACAGGCAGTGCTGGAGGGAGGAGTTGCCGCTGCCATCGGGCTGGTGCCTCCACAACACAACTGATACCGTGTTTGGCTTTCATTCTGTAAAAATGCACTTTCTTTTTTACAGCAGTGAGAACTGACATTAGTTAATGAGATGTGAGCTTAAATCTTAGTGAAGTTAAGGAGCAAGGGGCCTATCAGACAGCTAGCAAAAGCCCTTTGTGGGCTGGGGGCGTAGCATGCACGTTTATCTGCTGTATCATTACCTGACTTCTCCTTTCTTTTCTCCTTGAAAATAACGAGCCCGTACACATGTCTACAGAAGGAAGGAAGTTGGGGATATTGAAAACAAAAGTCACAGTTGAGTCTCAGTGACTTGGATGAGTGAGACGAGGCCTTGAAAACCAGAGAGGCAATTCTGGGGCACGAGGCAGCGGCGACCCCCCAGCCCGGCAGCGAGGCTCCCGGTGCTGCACATCTGTAGCCCGTACAGGAAACCCTGCTCATCCTGGGTGGTGGCGAGTTCACAGGCAGCCGAAACCACAGCTCCAGCGTGTCTCTTGTTGGGCAAATCCTGTTCTTAATGGTCTTGCCGAGGAACCTCGGTACCCGCTCGCTGCATTGAAAGCTCCTGCCTGGAGCTGCACTGCGCAGAGCTACACCTGTGGGGCTGGGCGCAGGGACCGAGTGCCCATGTCCAAATTGTTGGGGCTTATCTCTGCGGGTTGCACAGCGATGAGTCTCGCCTGTTTGGTTCTGAATATGTAGCTCCGAGAGAAGTTATGCTTCAATAACTATTTAAAAGTTCTGGTTTGGTTTTCATCCCAACTTCTGCCAAGTGTGCTGTGCTGTACATACCATCAGAACAGTTGGGTTTTTGGTCCTTGCAGGGTCCTGCAGACTGTATGGCAATGGTTAAACTGGGCTGGGCGTGCAGCTTCTGTGCCTACACAGGCTTGCAGACCTGAGTCACACATTAAACTGTCTGAGCACCGGCTGTTGCTTACACTAGCTACCTCCTATTTTTTTTTTAGTCGTTGGGTGAGCTATGTACTTTGTTGACTTTAATCTCAGTGAAGTTTCCTTGTTATTCTTTTCCATTTCAGAGGGTGGCAAGGACTTACAATTTTGTTTCTCCCCTCCCTCTGCTGTCTTTTAACTAAGCTGAGGAGTGATTTGGAGGATTACAGGTTTTCAGAGATGGGGATGGGTTTGCACTGCGATCTTTGAAGGTCCTTGAAGGTGAGGGGAGGTTAAGGAGGGACAGAGTTAATGCAAATCAGGAGAGAGTGAGTGTAAAAATAGCTCTGAACTTGTCAGTTTGCTCACTGGTGGCTTGGTTAGTCATCTGGCAGGCTGGCTTTCTGCTGCTCCAAGGGATTATTTTACAGCACTGAGATTTGACATAATTTCTGTAGAGAAGAGGGAGAGGGATTGGTGTAATGAGTGGGATACTGTCATCAGCACTTCTTTTGCACAGCAGCTGTTCTCTGTTTAGCCGCTGAATGTGGTCATTGTTGACTTTCCTTGTATACCTGCCAGGTTGTTAGGTGACTCATTTACAAATCACACCAAGGTTTGTGCACTTGGCTCCCAGGCCATTCCCTTCCCCTTCCCTCGGTGGCCCTGTAGGCACTGAGCTCCCGCTGGTGCTGCATTTGTCACCGTCCAGTGACAAAGAGCTTGTCTGGGTGAATGTCTTGTTGCCCCAGGCAGCTATTCAGGGGAAAAAGGGGAAAGAAAAAAAAAAAAGACAAGAAACTCTGTGGTGTAGATTTAAACTGAGGAGCCTCAAAGACCTGCTCCTGTAATAGTTCTGTGATCTTGTTTTGGTTGGCCTTTGTTCAAAAGTCCCTGCTTCTCATCTCATATTGGGTTTGTGGTAGTTAACACCTGTTAAGGTTTCTGAATTTCCATGGGTTGTTTAATGATGGAAATAGTCATTTTAAGATTTTACACTTGAACCGTGGGAGAACAGAAGAAGGAAGCAACCTGGGTGGTTAAGGGGTGATCAAGCATGCTCTGGTTTCTGGGTTAAACTCTGGTTTCTGGGTTAAAAGAAAGCTGCTATGGCTTAGCTTTTCCAGAATCCAGCTTGGGGGTAGCGGGGGCCAAACCAAAGCTGTGTTTGTGCTCCCTGCTCAGCCCCTTCCCTGCCGTGCTGCTCAGCTATGGAGCTGCTCCCTGCCAGCATCTTCTCCAGCACCGACTCACGTTGGTCCAACAGGCTGCAAGAGCCTTTCTTTTCTCAGACTCGTTTGTGGTTGACCAAGGATTTCAGAAGTTATTGGCAATTAAGGGGAAGGAAGGTGGAGAGGGAGGAGTTGTGTACGGGCAGGCTCGTTGCCTAACCTTTTTCATTGGAAGGAAAAATGGGAAATGGATTCCAGGGCAACTGAGTACAAGGAGGAAAGCAATTAACAGGATTTTATGACCATTTTGTGTGCTGCTAGGGCTTATTGTAATTTCTCCTAGTACACTCTAGGAGAAAATCTCCCATGTCTTTGCTTTTTTTTTTTTTTTTTTTTTTAATGTATATTCTTCCTGTTTAGTGATACAAGAGTTCCCTCTACTATATGGTTTCATAGTTTGCATTTAAGCTGAGGGAATATACCAAAAAATAAACTTCCCTTTGAAGCTTGTATAGCCTCAAGTACTGAAAATAACATTGACTCTTCAGATCTTCAGTGGTACAAGTCAGGGATGGAGCACTGGCAGTCTTGGGTTCATTTTCGGTTCTGTGCTCAGAGGTTGGACAGGACCTTGGTTTGGTCTGCATTGTGTGTTAATTCGATACCTGCAGCAGGCTCCTGTTTCTCTTGAACCTGAAGCTGCTTCTGCCTGTGAAGTTAATAATTTTGACAAGTGTTTTGCTTTGTTTCTTTTTGTTCTCTACCAGTGACTCTCTGAACCTGTGAAATGGCAGTGATGGGAATTACGTGCCAAGGAGCTCCTGATCCAACTGTCAAGCATAAGAAGGAGCTCACAGCTACAAAGGGACTGAACAAGACAGTGAGTGAAAAGCAAAGTAGTGTTTGCAAAGTAGAAGATTCGAAGAAGGGCATCTTTCATAGTCAGTGGAAAATCCTGAATGATGTAATCACCAAAGGAACAGCAAAAGAAGAAACAGAAGGAGGCTGTGCATCAATTTCTATTATTGCCCAAGCAGAATGTAAGTAGCAGGGAGGTTTGCTGTTCATTGAGAAAAAGGAATGTGTAACGCGGTGTGAGATTTCACTCGCTTTGCACTCCTGGAGAGTTGAGCTGAAATCTATTTGTAATCCCATATGGGGTGGAGTTGATGACACATCCCAGTCTCTATTTAGGAAGCTCATGAAATCTCTTAATAATGTAGCAGCATCCACTGAATAAAGCAGAAAGACCAGCATGTGGCCATTGCACCTAGCTTTGTTGACTAGAAATCTATGTCCTTCATTTGTTCTTGGCTGACTTCTGAAGGGTGTTCTTAAAAAAATAATAATAGTAAAATAAATAAATAATTAATAATAATAATAAAGGCTTTTGGGTGGGAAATAGCTGGGGGTCAGGAGATCACAATGCTGGGGAGCTATATCATTCCAGGGAAGAAGGGATGTACTGCAGGCAATGTGGCACGCCTGTGTGATGATTTGTCTAGATCACTGTTTGGTTTAGCAAGTTGGGAAAGGTGTTTCTTAGTTCGGTAGTTAACAGAAGAGGGCTTGCATGATACTGAAGATGTGTGATGATCCTGTTTTCTTTCACACAGGTGAAAACAGTCAGGAATTCAGCCCCACTTTATCAGAGAGATCTTTTATTGCTCATACTAAACGTTACAGGTGAGAGATCTCTTAACGTGAACACCCACCTTCACTGTTGTGTGTGTTACCTTGTCCAAATCACACTGGCTCTGTGTGCTTTCATTTATGTTTCTAAAAGAGACCCTATCTGGATTGGCTTTAGTGTCTGAGGCTTGGGAGGAGCATGTCTTTCCTGAAGCGTCTTCCTCAAAGCCTTTCTTTATATATTTGAAGAAAATATAAGTTTAAGCACAAACTACTCAAAAAGCCTTGCAGTGTCTCATTGTCAATGCCAGCTGTTTTACTGGCCTTTGTAGTTTTCTGCCACTTTATCCAGGTTCTCAAATTTGTTTTGAAATCATGGAGTGTTTTTTGAGGTTCATGGGCTTGAAGTAGAAGGATTCAAGGGACAGTTTTGGTCTTTTTTTAACTGAACAGCACTGATGCTTTTGAAACTTCGTTACACCATCCTCTTTAAAAAGTTGTGGGAAGATTAGACTACTGCTGGGAGTTTTCATAAGAAAAAGGAACTGCTGCTTTTCTGGGGAGGATAAACAAAAGAGGATGAGAGAAGAGCTTTTGCTTAGTAACAGCATCAGCAACGGAGTTTTGAAGAGAAGCTGAAACAGATAAAAGGGGAGTAACCATTGCAAGAGAAAAATGGAGGTCTCTGGGACTTGCTTGTCTGAAGTCATCTGGGCATGAGCTGCCTTTTCTTCCATATGTGCCTATTAGGGCACAAGCTGTAGCTTTATTAAGCCCCAGCGCTCTCTTAAGTGGGTAACTGGGATATAGAATTAGGTTCTGCCTGTTCTCTGGAAGTTTTCAGACGCTGAATCTGATCTTGTGGGTTACATGGTTTGACACAGCACACTGACTTTGACGTTGTCCCACGAACCATCTGAAAAAATGCAGTGTGAACCATTTCTTAGGGGTTTGATGTGGAATGCACATCATGAGTATGTTCAGGTTCAAGGCAATGTGGTAATATCAGCACCCAGGCCTCTGGTTATGGGATCTGTTACCATTCAGTGGTGCGCTGAGACAATAGAAAAGATGGAGAGAGCAATGGTGGCTGTGAGCTGCATTGCTGTTTAATAAAAACAAATGAATATACCACATGGATTAAAAGAACAATAATAATTTCTTCATTTGGAGATCAAATATCCTGTTTTCTCTTACAACTCAATTAAAAAAAAATCCAACTACCATGATTGCTATTGAATAACTGTGGGCATATTTTCCTTCTGAGAACTGCATCTATTTGTATAAGCCCTCAGCTGTTATTCTGACCAGTGCTGTTTTATACACACACGTGCACACATAATGCTAGAAATGTTATTGTAGTATTATAATAATTAAGCTTTACATGCTAGAGTTTTCTAGCTTCTTGTAGCTGTTCCATTTTAGTGCCCTTCATCACCCTTTTTCTCTGCTGCAAAACCTATTTTTCTTTCAAATAGAGAAGACATTTATATTATGAGCACTTTTGTTCATTTTAACAAATATTTAAATATTATGTTTATACTTAATCTCTGTGTTCACTATAAAACATACACATAAACTGTCTCAGAGCAACCTGGAGACATTCGGTGCTTTTTGCTGTCTACTTTGCCCCTTAGTCTTGCTGTTCCTTGCAGAATTTGCAAAAACTGTGAGCCTTAATGCTTTGCTTCCATCCCCACAGCCCGTATTTCTTCCTTGCAATGCCAGATATACTACTGTGCCTTGATTCTGAAGTTACAATTGCTACATATTAGAAGGCAAGAAGCTATGTTACAGTTCTCTATTCTTGACATCTCAGGAGGCAGAATTGCTATTTCTTGTTCTTGTTCCATCGGTCGTAATTGTTAACTGAGGGTGTGCTTTCACCATCAGATCTAAGAGACTTCATGCATTTTGGTTTCCAATAGCCGCTCAGACAGTCTTGATCAAATCCCCAACAATGTGGCCCACGCAACAGAGGGGAAAATGGCACCTACCTGTTGGAGAGGGAGGCATCGTGGTAAAACAAGAAAGAAACGTCACAAGAAACGATCCAAGCTGAAAATACAAACAGTGGCTGCTGGCAGGCGAGGTCCCAGAACTCCAGAACAAGAGAGCTGCACCCCAATTCCAGTCCAGGTGAGAATCCTTAGACCTTCCTCTTGCAGGGGTGGGACCCCTGCGAGCTCTTAACAATTCTTCTTTGAATTTTGGGTAGCTATAATGAGTTTACTCCTCAGCTGTTCTGGTTTGTTTTCTAGGAGGATGAAACACACCAAAGTACTCTTCTCAGAAACAATTTTTGGTTGTCAGAACTTAACAAGGATTTGATTTATGATCCGCTGCCATTTGAGAAACCTGAGAAAGTTCTGTCCACAGGCAAACTCCATTTACCAAAGAGCCAATACAAAACAGAACTGCACAAGCTGATAAGCCCTGTTCAGTGCCTTAATCACGTGTGGAAACTGCACTATCAAAGGGACAGTGTTCCACAGCCTGAAACTCTCCATCCCCTTCCATACAACATAATACCCCCTCATTTCCCACATCTGGACAGTCCTCTCCATCACATGAAACTGAATGCTCTGGAGACATATTTCCATGGCAATCTCAACTATCAAGACAGTGAGCATCGTTTATCTGGGCTAAACTTGGAATATAGTTTCCCCAACTGCGTCAACCAGTCCATGCAAAACAGTTCGGACAAGATTTCTGTGGAAGAATACTTGGTAGACGCCTTGAAGGGGAGTGTGAGTCTCGGTGAACCACAAAATTTAGCCAGCCTAGCCAAGACGTGGAGAGGAGGCGGTCTGGACCTGAAGGAACAATTTCAAAGAGCAGATGAAAACGAAGGCGTGCTACTTACTGAGGTGATCTTCTGATCCTACATACTAGTGTTGTGGTAGGCAGAGTTTCTCTTGGGCTTCAGAAGAGAGAGAACCTATATCCATGTATTGACTTCTGTAACATGACCGTGTTTTCTGTGTGGGTATTGATACGGTTGAACACTGTCAGTTAGAGGTAGATGCGACCTTGTTATTTGAAGGACATAAAGCCCTGTCTTATATTGGTGTCTCTGATTTGTTTTCTCATTCACAAAATATGCATGCTTATTTATGAGAAGTATTTCTGTGCATAGTCAGTCTTCAAAAACATCTTCTCTGTTTGTGAAAGAATCCAGTCCACTGAGGTGAACAGACAGCAATATTTTATTGGCTATAGTTCACCTGGATTGTGACACAGACAGAAAAATGTACCAGGGACCTATAGATTGCCAAAAGTGTGTCTGCTGCCTGTGGTGGTAAACCATTGAGTTACCCACTATCCCTTGCCAAACGCAGGACATGAGCACTACAAATGCATGAAAATCTTACAGACATGATTTATCTCTTACAAGTTCAGATCTTAGCCAGCTCCTTAAACTCCTATTAGAGCACTCTTCACTGGAATCAGTGATGACCCTATCAGTACAGTCAATGGAGTTCAGGGTGTTACTTACCTGCCTGAAAATGTTTACGTTGAGATGTAAAGCACAATCTCAGTCAAGTGAGTATAAAAAAGGTGTAGCTCACACATAGATGCCTCAATTTAGTCAGATTAACCTTGTTTTGTTTGTAGAATTTATCTTCATCTTCACAGTCTTGCAGGTGAAGGGAATAGTTTGGAGCTCCAAAACTATCCAAACACGGGTGGTCTTTCTTTATGACAAAGGTGAATAGTCATTTAGGTGAAGTAGGGCACACACAAAAATCTGTCAGGTCCTCCCATATTGTGTCATCTCAAGCCAGTGGCAGAAGTAATTTTATTCACGGATTTTTAAAGAGTTATGGTATTATGTGCTTCCTTGCTTGCTTCATCTTGTTTTCTGATTTTTATCCCCTAGAAACTAAAGCCAGTGGATTACGAGTACCGAGAAGAAGTTCATTGGACCAAGTGTCATGGTTCCTTGGGCATTGGCTCTTTTGGAGAAGTCTACAAAATAGAGGACAAACAGACAGGATTTCAGTGTGCTGCCAAAAAGGTAATCTATGTGTGAGAAAGGGGGGGTTGTCTGATATAAGGAGACATAGGAGATGTGTACTGGATGTTAGGAAGAGTTTCTTCACAGAAGGGATCGTTAGGCATTGAACAAGCTTCCCAGGGAAGTGGTGGAGTTGCCATCCCTGGAGCTATTTAAGAAACATGTGGATGTAGCGCTTAGGGATGTGGTCTGGCAGGGGACTTGGTAGTGTTACATGGCTTGGAGGATTGTACCTGAAAATATTAAGGGTCTTTTCCAACCTAAATGATTCCATAATTCTGTAAAGAGCAAGTGTCTTCTAATTCCACAGACTGTACAGTCACAGTGCAGTGGTTATGTCCAAGGGAAAGCTTCAAGGTGGTGGCATGGAGAGAAGCAGCAGACAGAGGTGTGCATAGTAGGGCAAGCTTAGCAATAAGAAATAGGTTTATTTGGCTTCCAAGTGTGATAAAGGTATCTTGGTTTTTGCACTAAGACAGGCCAAAAGAGTAGAGATTTCAGGAAGATCTTAAGTGTGTTCTTAGTGTCTGCAGATGGAAAAAAACCAGCTCCGACTTGCATGCTTGTCTAACTATTCCCATCTTAAAACACACCCAGTATAAATGGAGACATGGCAGGTGTTTCTCTGTTGGCAACAGACTGAAGTAGGAAAAAGATCAGACAGTTGATAGGTACTCAAAAAGGAGAGAGCTTTCTCCTGTTCAGGGACTGTCATACCCAACACTGGCATGTTGTAAGGAGGTGATCCTGTTACAGGTGCAGCAAGGATATGTGTTTTTCCAGGAGTTGGCATAATAATCTATTGTACACCAAGTCATATGTCACTGTCGTGTGATGTGTGTGTAACTTGAATGAGGGTATTGATTTGTAGGCGGCCATGGGGTGCCTCAGAGGTGAAAGCAGAGTTATAATGGAAGTAGCTGATGAGAACGCAAACTACTTAACTTGAACTTAACACTTGAACAGTTTTATCACCTCTGTAGAACTGTTTCGCACATTACTCCAATAGAAAACTTTGAAAAGTGTGTGGGAAGTGAGTACGAAAATGTTATGTGAGAAAAGAATTGGAACTTGTATTTTTCAGTTTTAAAATGTTCGCTTTTTTTTTTTGTTTACACTGGCATCAACTTGATGTATTGCCTGGTGGAAATACAGAAGTGGCAAGACTAAGCCAGCTTGTCCAGGTTTTTAACCATTTCATTTTTCAGGTGGATAGAAACAAACATATTTAAAGCAAATAGAAAATTATTTCTTGTTCTTCATCTTTATGCTTTACACGTGGAATTTTGTGGTACCATGACCAGTTTTTTTTCTGACAGTATGTAACTACTGAGTTTTATTATCCATCATGCAATTACGCTGTCTCAAGAGAACTAGCTGTTAGTAGTGGGGTCTGTTTTCAGGAAGGAGAGGTGGTAGTGCTGAAAAGAAATGTAAGAGGGTAGGAGATTCTTAAGTCTTTCTAAATGGCAATTACTTTTTTAATTCCTAGAGGATTTCAAAGGGTACTTCTGTAGATAAGAAGTGTCTTCTCAGGCCAAACTCTTAACCAGTGAGTTCTAATGTGCAAGTTGAACATTAAACTATGGTGTATTTCATTTCACGTAAGTAATTGTCTGGAATTACTGCTGTCTGCCCTTGTCAGAAGGGGACTACCTGACCTTCTTTCACCATACTTGGTGTTGCAAGCACCTGCTCTCAATTGTTGAGATTAAAGCAAACTGGCTATAGCTGGATTGCTGACAGTGAAGAAACATGATACATCTTTTTCCCACCAAAATCGTAATGACTCATGTTTTCCTTCTGGTCTTTAGCAAATTTTTGGTTTATTTTATTTGGCCAAACTCAGTGAATGTTTTTTCTTTAACCATTTTTCTGTGCAGGCTGAACACCACTAAAAAGGTGGTAGTGTATATCACTGCTTCAGGCATATTTCATATTCTCTCATATTTCACAGGAGCTGTGTCTGCCAAGTACTGCACCATCCTTAGAATTTTTTTTTTCTTCTTTCAGATCTCATGAAAGCAGAATGCTTAAGTTGTCAGTATTATCTTCTTAACTGAGACAGAAATTACCTTCCTCCTGAAGATTGCATGTAATCTGTAACCAAAAGCCAGAGGAATTGCAAGCTGGCATCTTTTTTTATTATTACTTTATTATTTTATTTTTTTGATAAATCTTCACTTGGACACTGAGGATTTAGGGACTCCCTTTGTCCTTGTTCAGAGTTGATCTGTGTGTTGCCACTTAACTGCTGTACCCACCGATTTCTGAAACCAAAAGCTGTCTGTGAGTTTCCGCTGCTAGGCAGTGCAGGGCTCTCTGACGCAGGCACTGGGGAGGGACAAGTCTGTCAGGATGTGTCATGAAATTTGTTTGGTGTTTCTTTGTCACTCCAGGTACAAGTTGAACACTTCCGTGCAGAGGAGTTGACAACGTGTGCTGCGATAACCAGTCCTAAAGTTGTCCCCTTGTATGGAGCTGTGAAGGAAGGACCTTGGGTGACCATCTTCATGAAGCTGATGGAGGGTGAGAAAGGAACAGCCACAGTGGGAGCATCACTGTAGCTGTCAAATGCAGGGGACATTGATCTTCTCTTTCTCCTGCCCCAATTTTAAATTCTGTTAATTCTCCGGTGTATCTAAGTGTTCCTAGCATTAACTCCTGAGTGGGTTGGGATAGGTTTCTGTTACCCCTGCTGGTGTCTTTTTTGGGGGGGAGTCATTTCTAGTCCAGCCCCTCTTCCTTTCAAGATGCGTATCTCTCAAACACCAGCTGTAAATTCTCACTAAACCACATAGTTGGTGCTGTTTTTTGCTTTCACTTTTATTTGCATGGCACCATGTAAAGAACGTTGGACTAGAACAGGAGATGCTCTATAAGCAAATATAGATGGTTCCATGTTGCCCAAGGCTCCTTTTTCCAGCCAGGCCCATGGAAAGCACAGCCTGTGAAGGATGGCTGATGATCAGGAGCACCTAGAAGTGTCTGATCACAGAGTAGTTGATTTTAACACGAAGCTCTACTGTTAAACTGATGCTAAGCAAAAGGATTCATGAAAGAGGCTGGTATCCACAGGCAGTAAGACCTCTGGGTATGAACAACAGGAATAAACCCATGTGTGTAAGACAAGGGCTGTCAGGCCTGGCAGTTTTCATTTCTCCGTCAGAAACAAGGAATGTTGATGATGCTGAGAAGAACTTAACAGATACGGACTCTATGGATTCCTTTCTAGGTGGCTCACTAGGTCAGCTAATTAAGCAGAATGGCTGCCTGCCAGAGGACAGAGCCCTCAGTTATTTGGGCCAAGCATTAGAAGGCTTGGAGTATCTTCATGCTCAGAACATTCTCCATGGAGATGTAAAAGGTAGGATGCTATTTGAGGTATCTTGTTCTTCCCTTTTTCTTACAAGGTGCAAAGGGCTTGGAAATTGAGTTACTGTGAGTGTCTAAAGTTTATTTACTACATTTTCAGCTCTGCATTTGAGATTGGAGCTTAACTTAGTTCTATACAGCTGGGCTTATTGTGATATTTGTCACCTCTTTCTGTTGTCCAGTTGGTCTGACAGGCTGTTTGCCCAGGCCACTTCATCAGTGGGATAGAGGATAACTGGGATAATTATAGTTGTGTATGTGCTTGAGCCAGTGACACTCCATAGGAATAACAGACCTTGGTTTGGGCTCAAAAAAGTACCTCTGTGGGCTTTAGGCTTTGTATTGTGGCCACTCAGAGGAGGAAAAAAAAAAAGGAACTGACCAGTTAAAAACCTCTCGTTGGCAGCGGAAAATGTGCTTTTGTCTGATGATGGAAGCAGGGCTCTTCTGTGTGATTTTGGTCACTCTGCTCACCTTCATCCAGATGGCTTGGGAAAGTGCTTGGTCACAGGTAAGGTTTTTCTGGTGTGATTCTAAAGAATTGCCTTGCTGACTCATTCTTTCTTTTTGAGCATTCATGCTTGGCTAATCTGCAGGCAACCGTATTTTCCAGACTTAACATTTATTGACTCTACTGTGAAGTATGTCACTGACAGCTAAAAGGAATTTAGGTTTGGAATTCAGTCCTTATCTTCAAGTCTAGAAGGTTGTTGTGTTTATGTTGTTGTTAGTATTATATTTTTATTGAAAATTAAGTCAACCTACCCCATTCAGCATTTTGTCCCTGCTGGACATCACATCCAAACTTACACGACAAGTCAGAGTTAGATTTTTAACTTCATTAAACAGCTGGGGAAGAATCCTGACCTCCACCAAAGGAAAAAATAATTGCTGACTTCTGGCAGTGAAACTTTACTTTGCTTCTTAATGCATCTGTTGGAAGAGATGGATATATTTTCTAATGCTGAGTTCACCAATGGCATTTGCCTCCCAAAAATGCTAGGAAGGGAAGTTTAATACATACATCTGCATATAAGGGATGAGACTAATGGGGGCATGTAGCTCTTGAACAGCTGACAGGAGTGCTTGATGCTGCTTTTTGGGTGAAGCTGACTTGTTTCTCACTTTAACTGAAAAGACAAGGAGGCTGCCTTAGGCTTCCCAGCAGTTGCACTGGAACAATTGTCTAGTTTACGTGCAGTGAATTTTCATTTAAATGGTTTTAGGGAACTATGTGCCTGGCACAGAAACTCACATGGCTCCAGAGGTGGTCATGGGAAAACGCTGCGACTCCAAAGTGGATGTCTGGAGCAGTTGCTGTATGATGCTGCACATGCTTAATGGGTGTCACCCTTGGACCCAATATTACAATCATCCTCTCTGTCTGAAAGTAAGTAATTCAAAATATGTCAAGTAAAAGGTACTTAGGCCTGTAAAATCCCATTATAATTAACTAAACAGCAGTCATTTTAGGAGGTCTCTCTGAGAGACAGTTCTAAGATGATGCTAACCTTGCTATGGCAGTTAATAATTTCTTACTCCATTTAGACTGTTGCATATTATACATTCTAGAGCTCTTTCTTTCCTATTCTGCTCATGACTTCGGTGTGAATTTTGAGTCATTCTACTCTAAAAAAAAAATAAATAAATATACTGCTCAGGCCTCTCATGCAATGGTAATTTCAGTTGGAAGCTCTCTGAGGATGGGAAGAACCTTTCTGAAATCAAATGAAGCCTCTCCGGTCTAGCCTCTTTCACTTCCTGTTTGTTTCACAGATAGCTAAAGAGCCACCTCCTCTGAGGGAAATTCCACCTTCCTGCAACCCTCTCACTGCTGAAATTATTAAAATGGGTCTGGAGAAAGAGCCTGTTCAGCGAGCATCTGCATCTGAACTGAAAACCAAGACCAGTGTTGCACTTGAAGAAGGTAGAAATGTCCCATATATAAAGCTTCTTTCACATGCTGGTAAAGTGACCGGTTGTGTTAGAGTGGTCCTGTAGGGACATATCAGTGTGTTTTACCGATGTATTCTGGTGTCTGTTCAACATATCACTTGCACAGGCTTCAGCACTGATGTACATTTTGGGGTTGATAGCTTTTGCCCACATCCCTTTCTTTGAAATTACCCTGAAGTGACTTCTTTATGTTTCTCACCCAAATAAATTATTTCCTGTGTGCTGTCACATGCTCCTTCTTCCTTCTCTACTTGAAGCAGATGATGTTTTGCTTTACATGGGCTTGTTAAGGTGTGTGCTGTGGCTTGGCTTGTGCTCAGCTGATGTATCAAATGCATCTAGTGTGCTGGAGCCTGATATGCAGCAAAACTGAAAGCAGAGGTTTATTGCATCCTCAGCTGTAACTTATAGTTGTGATCTGGTCTTCCCTCTAAGACTATCCATGATTTATTTCAACTTAATCCTTCTGAAAAGCTCTGTGATACAGTAAGAACTTGTGGAGATGATCTGGCTCTGTTTTCTGAAGAAGCTAAATTTCACATTTCACAGCATTTCACGGCAAGATACAGTTCTGAAACTTGTATTGTGAAGGAAAACCTTTACCTCTTTTCTCTGTATGACAATGTTTGTGTTCTCTGTTTTTGTAGTGGGAGGTGTGACAAGCCCCTGGAAAGGTGAATACAGAGAGCCTAGACATTTATCTCTGAACAAAGAAAACAATCCACAGACATCCCTGTCCCCCACAGTGAGCCCAGTTTCTGAGACTCATTCTGACCCAAAATTGGCAGACAAAGTTTCTTGTGTAAGCCCAGTCTTACCACCACCACCTCTGGAACAAACAGAGGAGGTTGAGGGAACCCCTTGGAACGTGTGCAAGGAGTTATCTGGGATCTGGGATCCACCACCTCTCTCCTCGACTCCTCTCCCCCTGAAGAGTTGCAGCCATGTGGAGAAAGCAACAACCATTTCAGAACAAGAGCTTCAGCAGCTGGAAATAGGTAAGTGATGAGATACGTAGGGAATTCAGCTTTTTGCTTAAGAACATGATAAAAACACAGCTGCTTTATTTTGGCCTTTTGGCAGTTATTTTATTTCTTTGGGAATGTCATTTTGTTCATAGTGCATCTCTTGTTATACAAATGGTTTGCCCTTCCTTGAAATTATCAAAACTAGTAGCTCTTAAGCAACTAAACATGCCATGAAGGTAGTGGTCAGGATTTCCTTCCACTGTCTGACCAGTGTAGTGAACTTCTGTGGGAGGTGTGGGAACCTCTCAAAAAGCAGCCAGTTTTCAGATGTGTGCTTATGTGCACTATATAAACAGTCTCTGCAGTTCTAGTTTCAGATGAAGGTTTGAATACTTCAAAAATAATTTTTTTAATAAAGGGATAAGCCTTTTGAATGGGAGATTTCAAACAAAGCAGTGTAGTTGAGGTCAGTCTATGGCATTGGAAAAGCTATACCCACCAGCCAACAATACAGAATCTGAAAACATGAGATTAAGTTCAGAGTGAAAAATCAGTGAAGTAATAGTCCAGTTCCATTACCTCAACCTTTCAATTCTTTATCCCATATTTTCTTGTCTTCATAACTGAATTGAAAAGTTCAAGCTAGAAAAAAAGTGTCTTGAAATGTAACTTGTCAGAGAACTGAGGAATATCATTGTAGGAGTTGCTGAGGGCTGTCTTTTTTCTCAGATGGCTTTGGACCTCCATCATCCTTGTCAGGTCTGGATATCATCAACACAAGTTAGTGCAAGAGCAGAGTACCTCAGATTGTCCCTTTCCCTGGTATGATGCAGATGGTCTAGAGTGAAGACTGACAGGTGGCACAGTAGGCAAGAACTGGGAACTCCTGGGTGCAAGCCCTTTCTGACTTTTTGCATGTCACTGCACGATTCCTCTGTCCTTTCTGGCTCAGTTTCCCTATTTTCCCCGTGGTAGCAATACCAGAGAAATTATGTGTCAGGTAGTTTACAGACACCAGTGTCAGTGGTCATTATCTAACACAGAAGATTATTAAGATTATTGAGATTATTAAGAGTATTAATTGTTATAACTGGGATTGGAGCAGGAACTCACAAAAGGAATAACTTTAAATGTTTTCCTTCCCTTTCTTTCTGCTTGCAGAACTGTTTTTGAACAGCCTTTCACAGCCTTACTCGCTGGAAGAGCAAGAACAAATGCTTTCATGTCTCAGCATCGACAGCCCATTTGTGTCAGATGCCAGTGAGAAGGTGAATATACGTGGATGCTAGTTGTGTTACTGGGGGTGTGGAGGGGTCATAGGGTAACCGCCTCTGGAAGCTGTGACCAGTGAACATCTGGAGCTTTTCACATTTCTTGTTGCCTTTGACATCTGTTTTTCTGCAGCATACTGGAGGGATGAAACTTTGTTCTTAGGCAATGGGGTATTTAGGATTTTAGTTGTTTTTCAGTTTGTTGTTCCACGATGATCCCTTTCTTCCAGTTGCTCTTCTGGGCTGTGTTTTCACAGTAAGCATCAAGTGTGTGGATCTGGAAAACATCAGTGGTCTTGATCCTATTTATGTAGAATCAAGGAACTGAAGAAGTAGGGGTGAGCGAGCATAGGAACTGTACTGAGTTGGACCCAATGGCTGAGGATCTTCTTCCTGGCCACTGGAGGGATGTTTAGGGAAGGAGCAAAAGAATGGGGCAGAACAGTAACCCTTCTCCTGGATATTCACTCCCAACCTATGGATCTGATCTCCACAGATCTGTTTTAACCTACTCATACTAATGACCTGTATATTATTTAAACACTAGGTTTAATTAATCAGTTGCTTTAACTCCGTTATTCATAAGATAGGGAATACCAGTTAAAAACGAACAAACAAAAACAACAACACAGAATAAGCCTTGTTGTACCAGGAAGGATGTAATTTAATTGTAAGCCTTCAATCGTTGTTTTCAGACAGGGAGTCCAAAATGGTGTAGCCTGCCATCTGCAGGAGTCATTTTTGAACGTGATTGTCTTTGCTTCCT
Source organism: Aythya fuligula (assembly GCF_009819795.1). Classification (NCBI taxonomy): domain Eukaryota; kingdom Metazoa; phylum Chordata; class Aves; order Anseriformes; family Anatidae; genus Aythya; species Aythya fuligula. Next base: position 5,514,685 of record NC_045582.1, on the reverse strand, counting down.
ATTTCTGTTCCTCTTCTCAGTATTGTAGTGCTTTCTGAGGAGAGTTGAGCACAGTTCTTTGCAGTAGTTCAGATGTTGATACAGCATGGGATGTGACTCTGCTTTTTTTCTCTATTTCTTTTGCCTAGCTCATAACCCTAACAACTGATGTGACTTTTGATGGGTCTTTACCCATAAGCTGTTGCTGTCAGATTGACCTCCCATGACTCTAAGATAATAGAGACTTTTCCAACAAGCACAACAATGCAGTTGTTTATGTAGAGTTACTGTTTTTTCCTGTGCATTGTCACTTAACAACATTAGATTTATCTGATGCTTTATTCTTCTGTCAGTATTATGAAACCCTTTTTTTCTTTTCATCCAACTCTTCAGCTGATAACTGATTTGATTATTGAGAATAGCTTTCTGTGTCTGCAAACTGTTGCATTGTTATACATCCCCTTTTCTAGATGGCAGGTAAATGCTGAGTAAGTCAAGGCCCAATCGCACATCCCTGTGGATTATTTTTTTTCCCTTGAGGTTATTTTCATGTTTGGTGTCTTGTGGAAGCTCATGTTCTTTAGGAGCCTTTGACAGACTTGTGCTTACTTCTGCAGAACTCCATGAAGGCTTCGCATAGCTTGAGGGACACTATGAGCTCAGGGATTCATTCCTGGAACAGCCAGACAGATGGACAGAGCTTCAGCTTTAACAACCTACTGAATCGCAGCCGTCACACGGACACTCCTAGCTATTTCAATGGTGAGTCCATCTTTGTGAAGTCTGGATAAATGATTGGGTACAGCCTTCTCAGTATCTAGCAGATCTGGGGTATGGAGTCTTTGAATTCTTCATACCCTTCAGTTCCTGTGTCAGCACAGACCCTCCTGAAAGCATATGGGCTGTCAAGAGGCCAAGTCTGCTCCAGTCATAGGTGGGTGGAAGTCAAGTCTATATAATCCAATAAAAGCCAAAGAAGCTTCTGAACCCACGGAGTCTGATTCAGCTTTGTGCGTTGCCTTGTGCAGCTGCCATGTGCAAGACTATATGCCTTATAACCATAAATTTCTACGGAGTAATTTTGAGGGCATGTTGTACAAATCAGTATGTCTCTTCAGCTGCTTTCTTGCTAAATCCAGCTCTGCTCTGTGAGTCATTGTTTTCTTCAGCAATCCTGTGTGCCCTGCCAAGACCTACATAAATGAAATACTTGATGACAAAAAAAAAAAACACAACAACACCACAAAACACTGGTCTTTTGATGCCTGTGTATTGATAGTCAATTCTCCAATGTGGGGCTGTGAAGTTGTTATCCGTACAGCAGAAGTTAATGACTTCTCTTTCACATTTCAGGAGTGAAAATCCAGGTCCAGTTGCTAAGTGGAGAAAATTTACACATCAGGGATTTCCAGAGAACAAAGGTGGGAGACATTGCCACTGGAATAAGCAGCCAGGTAAGACACAAAGCTAGGAGTTGTTTAAGTATGGCATTTTGTCAAAATGATTTCTTCTATCATGCAGCCTCATCCTGCCTTAAAATCAGCGAACCAGAAGTCCGTTCAGGGACCCTAATGATGTGTTTAGTTACATAACTTGAGTGCTGTTGTTGTAAGTGTGATACCAGAAGATACTTTATGAACTACAAACCATTGGAAATCATCATAGGTATTATAGTTCATAGAATCATAGACTGGTTTGGGTTGGAAGGGACCTTAGAGATCATCTCATTCCAACCCCTGCCATGGGCAGGAACACCTCCCACCAGCCCTGGCTGCCCCCAGCCCCATCCAGTCTGACCTTGAACACCTCCAGGGATGGGGCATCCACACCTTCCCTGGGCAACCTGTTCCAGTGCCTCACCACCCTCTGGGTAAAGTAATTCATCCTAATAACTTACCTAAATCTCCCTTCTTTTGGTTTAAAACAATTCCCCTTTGTCCTATCACTATCTGCCCATGTAAAAAGTCGCTCTAAGGCTGCAATGCAGTCTCCCTGGAGCCTCCTCTTCTCCACGCTGAACAACACCAGATCTCTCAGTATTTCTTCATATCTGAGGTGCTCCAGCCTCTGAGCATCCCTCATGGCCTCCTCTACACCCCCCTCTAACAGTTCCACATCCTTGTTGTGCTGGGGGCCCCAGACCTGGATGCAGCACTCCAAGTGGGGCCCCACAAGGGCAGAGCAGAGGGGGACAGTCCCCTCCATCCCATGCTGGATGTCCAAGATGCAGTTGGCTTATAGTTGTTGAGCTCCATCTTAAAAAGTACCTGTGCTCCAGTTTAAAAATCCTTCTCTTTGACTAGAAAGATAACTTCTTTCCCCTCTGCTTATAGAAGAATCACTCTGACCTTTTCTTCAAGAGCAGTAATACCAGCTAAGGGAAACAGGCTGTGTTTGGCTGTGGTGCTTCCTGCTTGTTAATGTGGAGGAGATGCTGGCAGACTCCAGTGAACCCCACTATGGGCCTTTTTGGCAGGACCTGAAAGAGACTATGGGTGTCTGTGGGACCAAGACTCATCCAAGTGTAAAATGTGATCATCTCTAAACAAAGAGGTTGCAGACGTCCAGAATGTGTTTCACTGCTGTTGGTTCTCTTTGGAGTACATCATTCTTGTGGACATCACAAAGCAAAAGGTTACCAGCCCACAGACGAACTGGCAGTGCCCAAATGCAGCCAGTTCAGAAAACACCTGCAATGGCCAACGACCTCAAGGAGGCAAGTTAGCAGCAGGTTGAATGCTATTAGTCCAGTTTCTGAGATACTTTCTAATGAGATAATCTATTTCAGGATCTTTCTGCCAGTCACAAGCTTCTCTCCTGCAGCTTTTCTTGAGTGGTGATGTCATTTGCCAATCAGGCTGGGTTAGTTAATGGGTTATTATGCTCTGAAAGAGGCTTGAAGTGGCATTCAGATTAATTTGTTCTGCTTCACAGGTACGGGTCCCTGCCTTCAGTCTGGTTACCAAAGAAGGCCAGCCAGTGCACTACGACATGGAGGTCCCCGACTCCGGTATTGAGCTGCAGTGCACCCTTGCCCCTGACTGCAGTGTCAGCTGGACATGGAGAGTCAAACACGGTCAACTGGAGAACAGGCCGTGAGGCTGCTTCTGCAGTGGAGGTTTTTACCTTGTTGAAATATGGAATTGCAAAAGCTTCCAGCCACCCCTGCCATCAAGCACCACGCACAGTTGCTGGTGTTTTGTGCTGAAGTAGGATAGCAGTTCAGCAGTTCACTGCTCTCGGGCCTCACTTCTGTTGTCTGCTCTGATCCAGTTCCAAGACATGTCCTGAAGCTTAAATGTTCCCCAGAACAGTGGGAATTACTTGTTTTGGGTGTGTGAGATTGAGCTTGAGAATGGTACACGAAAATTCCTGCTTTTCAGAGGAATGTGATTGTGCTTTTCAGGAGCATATGGGGATTGGATGAGAGCTCCCGTTGCTCAGCCTCTGAGGTGAAGCTGGTAGTTCCTGGGCTTGCTCAAAGGAGGTGGAGGTTGAGTATCTTCAGTGCAGCTGTGGTTGTTTGTGCTGAGGGGAGCTGGCTAACTTCCTTCTAGCTGGAGGAAAAACTTAATGTTTCTGTAGGCTTTGGGTAGCATCATCTCTACCTCAAGCCTTCTACATGGGGAAAATTGACAGCAGTAACTAGCTGGGTGCTTGGTTTCACCTCCCACCCTTCCCCGCAGACACTTCCTTCTTGAATCAGAAAAGAACTTTGTTCCCAGAAAGAGCTTTGCTTGCAGCTCTCATCTTCTGAATCTCCTCCCTGACATAGGAGCTGGTGCTTCCCACTCTGTTGTTGCTACCAACGAAGGGAGTACACGGTAGGGCAGGAGGAACGTGTTCCGTGGTGGGCAGGGTTGCGCTCCTCAGCCCCGTTTCCACCGCTGCTGCTGCTGACTTGCTGCAACTTCACAGGAGCTGTCCTTGTCCGCACAGCTCCCCCTGGAGGGGGCAGGACAGCAGCTCCATCAGCTCAGGCAAAGCCTGAATTCTGCTGCAGAACTGTTTTCTTAGATCCCACTCCCAGCTACCAGTCCTGCCATCCGCTCAGCCCCTCCGCTGGAGATCAGTGTCCCGGTGCTGCGTGGCGTTAGCTCAGCCCGTCTGCACCAGCACCTAAAGGCTGGTACCAGGCTTCCTATTCCTCCCCTCACGTCAAAACATGTTAATAGAGCGGGACGGGCAGCTGGGCCCACAATGCCTTAATCATTGGTGAACTTTTTTTTGGTGATTATTTTTTTGTAAAGTATACAGAAACTGTATGTGTCAAGTTCAGACGGGCGGGTGTTGCTAGCCCTTCTGTAACCCAGAACAAAACCAGAGGGAGGCGTAAGGTACTTGGGTGCACTCGTTCAGGGCTGCTCAAAGTCCTTGTGTGTCTGCAAACAGCAAACCGATTTGCTGGTGTGCTGTGCCTCTTCCAGAATGCTGGAACCACAGTGGCCGCAGAGCCGGGGCTGCTGACACCCAGGCTGAAGAGAGGAGCAGCTCCCAGGGAGCAAGGTCAGCCGTGCCAGATCCAGGCTGGTGTTGGGAGATGCAACGAGGCAGGAATGTCTGCAGGTTTCTCAAGTGAAGTTCACTTAAAATAGCTGGGAAAAGTTAAGCTCTGGACCTCCCATTCTGAGGACCAGTGACCTGCAATTGATACTCTTTCCCTTTGGTCTCCCAGAATATTGGCTGGTTTTGCTACGCTAGGTGTTGACATCCTTAACCAGGAAACTGAAGTTATCATGCAGTAGAAAAGTGGAACTCTTGAAGAAGTTAAACCTGTCACCACTGTGCATATAGTCTCTTATAGCACTTTTTTGTTCTAAAGCACTTAATGAATTGTCCAAAATAAGTATATCTGAAATGCAGCCACATTAAGAGTCTTTTCAGTAAACAGTTAAAACATTATGCACACCTTTTCCAGGCAGGAGTGGGGAGGAATAGGGAAGTTGGCACAATTTTTAGCCATAAGCTACTACAAGTTCTAGGCTCTGGAGCAACAGGGATCGAGATGCCTTGCAGCATTCCCAGGAGCTCCCAAGCAGGTGTTGAGTGCAGAAACCAAACTTCCTGCACTTGGCACCCTCCTCGGGCTTCCTCTGAGGGGGAGAGGAGAAAAACCTGTTGGCTGCTTCTAAGAAGAGTCTGTCATAATAACTGTTGGTGACGTGTCAGTGCAAAAGAATAGTCTGTTCCCTTCCTGAAGGTTGCACCTCACGGCTTTCACTGTCGTCCGCAAAGTGCCTCAATGTACAGGTGTGCGTTTTTGTACGTTGGTGTTAGACCTGAGTTCTGCCAAGCAGTAGGACAGAGTACAGCAGTCCTCTGCTTGCAGGACCTGTGAGCTTTACACTTCATCTATAGCATTAACGCTAGTCTTGGGCCACCTGAGTGGGTGGGTGAAAGGCAGGAACCCTTGTGAAGCCAGATCGTCTTTGCTGGGTAGGTGGAGATGTTTACGTTCTCCTGCGCTCTCACACCAGCATTAGCCAGTATCTCCATCCTGTTCATTTTGTCCAAAAACTTCAATCCTATTTTGCTGCCACCTCAAGCAAGAAAGTGAGGCTGCAGCCCTCCACGTAACAACCATTTACAGGGCAGCTGCTCAGAGGAGCAGGCTGGGGCGTCAGCTCTCCCTGCCGCGTGGGAAAGACGCTCCGGCTGATACCACAAACCATTGGTGCTTTTACTGTCCTGAAATGTGGTTCTGCTCTCGGAAGTATCTCCAGGGTTTTAATGTTTTTGCCACCTACCAACTTGGGATCTCAGCTCTCTCCTGCTGCTGGGACAGTTTCCTGTTAATTTGGCTGGTTGTTTTTGCTGTGACAGGCAGAAAAATCCCAGCTTGCAGAAAGGCTGGCTGTGCAATACCAACAGGCAAGAAAGTCAGGAAAGTTTTTTTGTTATCCCTGTTAACATTTGTCTTAAATTGTGTGTAATAACATAATTAGGCTTTAGGACTGAATCCCAGTACAAGTTAGGGAGGGAGGACAAATAGTAATAAATACAGATGGCTCTTGTCATATAGCACCTTCCTTAAGGTCTTTGGGAGAAAAATCACCTTTGGCAAAGCAATACAAAGCTTTGGGATGGGCAGTACAGGCATGGGTGAAGATGATGGAATGACTAGCTGGTATTGAATGAATGACACTTTATAAAACTGTGATTTCTTGAAATTAACATTTCAACCTGTATTTTCACAGAAAAAAAAATAAAAGCTGGAAAAAAAGGATTCTTTGTTTTCATGGTCGGGGGTTTGATATGTTGTACCAGAGAACACGAAGACTACCGAGTGTGGCATTTTTTTAAGAGGAGCCTGGTTTGAGTAACCTTCACCCTAGATTTTGGGGGGATGCAGGGAAGAGTCCTTTGTGGGTGTGAAGAGGCAGCAGTACCTTTGGCAGATCTGAGCACAGCATTTGCTGAATGTGTTGATGCTGCTCTGTTTCCCAGTTAAGCACATCGTCCCCTTTCCTCCTCCTGTTCCAGTTCTACGTCCTTGGCTCCATGCCCGAGCTCCCTGGTGGTTACAGGGCTGCCATGAGGCTTCCCAGCATGTTCTCAGCCATCTAGCTAGCTGGCATTCACATAACTTTGGATCGAGGCTTTCCTGTCTGAGAAAACAGGCTGATTTGCAAAAACTGTGGCTATTTGTGTCAAATGAATGTGTCCCTGCACCACACTGAAGCTTTGTCAGTGAAATGATGCCCCCTCGATTTCCAGCTATCCCGAGTGCATCTCCTGTGCTGTTTTGACAAGGCCCAGGTTCAACTGATCAAGGGAAAGCAGAGGGCACTGCTCGCTGTTGCTTTATGTTCCAGGCAGGGGCTTTTGCTGTACAGGGGGCTGACACATCTTCCCCTCAAGAGTGAGAGAAATCACTCCAGGATCCTGAGGAATTGAGGTTAAGCAGACGATGCCGGAGGTTTGCCCACACTGTGCAGCATGGGCTTCGGCTCCCTCTTGGTGCAGAAGCTGCCTCCACTTGCACGGTGCCTTTCTGTCAATGCGGTGGACTGGAGGTGTGCTCACGGCCACGTCAGTGAGCGCATGAGATCAGCTACCTGAAATGGAAAACCCAAATTCCAGCCAACGGGTTGGGAGGCTGACTTTTGCTATCATGTACCTGTTTGTACAGTGAACACAGAAGTCAGATCAGCTGTCCACAAAAAAAAAAAAAAGAAAAAAAAGGCGCATTGATTGCATTTGGGATTTCCTAGACTTCCCTGTAAAGACATGGGTCAGCTTTGGGAAGCAGCCCTTGTCTCTGAGGACAACCCAGCTGAGAAGCCAGGTTGTGCCCTTGTGCAGGACTGAGCCTCGCCCAGGGCTGTCTGCAGCTCCGTGCTGGGGTTGGCGGGGGCAGCGGGTGCCTTCCCGAGCATCCTGGTGACAATGCGCACGTGCTCATGTGGGTGCCAGGGCCTGACAGCCGCCTCCTCAAGGACAATGCAGTTAAAGATGGGGGACTGTGCCTCTGAAGTGTCACAAGGCCTGGCTTGCCCTTCCTGTTGTCCCCTGGCACTTACTTTCTCGTGTTTTCATCCACTAAATCGCCCCTGCTGCCAGTCCTGCAGGCATGGGCAAGTCAGAAATACATCTTCCACTTGCAGCAGTTCAAAAGAGCGGGGCCACCACTCCCAGCAGCAGTTCCTTGTGCAGTTCATGTCTTAGTGTTAGTAAAGCAGCAAGCGGCAGCTGCTGCATCCAGCCCGCGAAGGCAGGAGGTAGCCTGAGCAGCCTCAAACACTGGGACTTGCTCAGCACCGGCCCACACGCAGAGCTCACCCCCACTCACAGACACGGGCTTTATCCATAGAGTTGGTTTATTACCAGTTCTGCTTTGGATTAAACAGGCCCTCAGTATATAAAAATAATGTATACAAATTAGCAGTTAATGTTTTACATTTCTGGCTTAAAGGCATTTATAAGTTACACATTCATTTCCCTTCCCTCCCTTTGAGCTTGGCGCGATACTGAGCCGGTGGCGCTTAGCATCGTAATTACAGCAGGAAGCAGTCGCTGCTCTGGCTTGTAACGAGGACTGACCCTGGTCTAAAAGCTGGGGCAAGCAAGAATGTACACGGCAACCACGAGTCCTCGCAGCAGGGCAAGCAGGGGGCGTTGGTGACAAAGTCAATGCATTAACGGGTTAACTGCAGCAGTGCACGGCTCTGACTGATCAGCAGCAGGGTGGGGAGGAATAAAGGCCAGTGCTTCAGTCACTATTTGTAGGCTGATGCAGCTCTCTGGCTACATCCAAGCCCACCCCTTTTCTGTCCTCCTTTTCCTGCACGAGTTCAGCTGTGACCCTGCACTGTTTGGGGATATCGCGGTGTTTGCTGCAAGGGCTGGAGGCTGCCTAGCACCTGCTGCGGATTGCATCGTGCAACTGCTGGCGAACGGGAGCAGCCTCGTGGTCCCCGCGGGCCGATGGGCACCGGTGTCTGAGAGGCTGCAGCCCCAAGAGCAGAGGTGGGTGCTGGGGAGGCAGGAGGGCAAGGCCAGGTACCACCACGTAGAGATTCGGGGATGGTGAATCCTTGATCCTGCTGATTGTCATAGACCAGCACTGTTCGCCCCAGCCTTAGGCTCCTGGTGAGACCCTGTGGAACCCATGGGTGTCCCAGCCCCTGCTCCCATAGCACAGAGAGATTTTTTTTTTAAGGAAGACATAGAAAATGACTGTAAAATAGCACCCCTGCCAGCTCCTGGGGTACATGAAGTGCCCAGGGTGGGATCTTTGCAGCAGGCTCCTTGCTGGAGAGGAGGCAAAGCCTGTGCCCGCCCCACTCTGCAGCAGAGGAGAGCACGGCCTCGAAGGGCTCTGCACCAACGGGAGATGTGGGAGAAGCACCAGGAGCACTGTGGCCCCGGCTGCCAACCCTCTGCCCCTCCTGCAGTGGGAGATCGAAGGCACCAGCAAGCTGAGGAGAGGGGCACACCGGTGTGCAGGGCTGCCCCGGACAGCAGGAGGGCAACGCAGCAGCCCTGGGCAAGGGGCAGGGCAGCCCCTTTCCCTATCAGGACAAGGTGGGGGGCTTCCTGTGCTCCCCCCATCCCTGCCGGCTCAGAGGAGAGGAGCTCAGTGTTATCGCTAAGCAATTGCTGGGGGAGCCCTGCGTCAGACCCATGGGCACGCAGGGCAGGGGCAGCAGGGTGGGCTGGCACACGAAGCAGCTTGAGCAGCGAGGAGTGGGCACCGTCCCCCCACCATGGGTCGGCCCAGGCTGGCGGGCTGACGCCCTGCAGTCCCATCTGCATGCACAGGACAGGCCTGCCCTGCTCACAGCGAGATGTCCGGCGTCGCCTGCAGGCTCTGCCCCACAGCCCGTTTCTTGGCGCTGCCGCGGCCCTTGTCTGCGCGCCGGTAGGGGTTGTTCCGCAGATCTGAAAGGGGAGAAGGCACCGGCTCAGCAAGCCACCAGCCTGCCCGCCCCAGCAAAGCCTGCACCTGCAGGCAGGACCCTTCCCTCGTCCCCACCACCGCCCAGGGTCAGCCCGTCCATAGGGATGCTTGGGAGGAGCCTGACCAGCAGCACAGAGGCAGGAGGGAGGCAGCTGGGAAAAACTAGCCCGTGGGACCCACTCCCGCAGCAATTCCAGTGCCCAGCCTTGTGCCACGGCGCTGGGGCTGATGCTGGGGCGGCCCCGGGGGTGGCTTTCAGCAGAGAGCTGGGCCCAGCCGATCGGCCATAGAGCCAGAATGGTGCTGGGCAGAGAAATGCAGGAGGAGAGCCGCAGCCCGGCAGCCCCCCTGTGCCCCTCTGCCCACCCAGGCTGTGCCCGTGCCCCCAGCCCGGCTGCCCCCCATTACCTACAGGCAGCCACTACAAGGGACTCTCCTCGTTGAAGCTTGCATCGCAGAAGAGCCGGGACGAGCGCTTGCCCGTCCGGGCCGTGAAAGGAACAGTTTTCAGAGCTGAGCAAAGTGATCCAGAGAGACAGCGGAGAGGAGGAGAAGGGAGGAAGAAGCAGAAGAGGAGGAAGAGCTATGAGACAGGGCAGAGAGCGTTCAGCGGCTTTGCTGTGCAGACAGGGAGGTGCTGCAGGTGGCTCTGGGCTCCCCAGCAGGGCTCGGTGGCTCCCTGGCTCCGAGCTGTGACAGCTCTCAGAGCCCCCGCCAGGGAGGCTCTCCCAGCTGCACCCACTTGGCTGCAGCGCTGTCTGTGCCGAAGCCCCATGCGTCGAAACCCCGTGCAGGGGCAGCAGAGCTGGGAGCCCAGCCCTGAATGTCCAACTTCCAGTGACCCAGCAGCTGCCCGGCCCTCACTGTCTCTGGATCTCTCCCAGCACTGTGCTCCCTCCCGGCCATCGCAGGGCTGTGTGACAAGCCATGGCACCCACCCAACGGACCTGCACCCCATGGGGACTCTGTTCTGGCACGGCCTGGCCAGGGACTCTGAGCACCAAGCACCAGGGGAGACACCCTGCCCCTCACCTGAAATAATATCCTCGATGGCACCGTCTTTTCCTTCATAAATGAGCGGCTCCTTCACCATTTGCTTCTTCTTCAGCTCAGCGATCATATCCATCTGCTGCCGCCTGGCTTTCTGCATGGGTGACTGTGGTGGAGACAGAGTGGGGTGAATGGCACATCCCATCTGGAAAAGCTCCTTTGCCCTTTCCCAAATTCAGCCCGGACAGAGGGCACAGTGATACCGAGCCAGGCTGCTGCCTCCTGGCCTCATCCAGGAGAAGCCGCAGGGCAGCAGGGTGGGATTTGCTGGGGAAGGGATGCTCAAGAGCCTGCACCAGCACAGGGAAGTGTCCCCACATCGGGTACCTTCGTGTCGAGCTGGTCCTCGCTGCCGTTGGGGCTGGATTCTGCCTCTTTGGCCGCAGCCTCTTGTTTCTTCCACAGCTCGATGTCCTGCTCTGCTTTCTTGGGAGAGGTGCAGGGAAGGCACGCTGAGCTGCGGGGTTCTGCTGTGGTGCTGCAGGAACGCCCCCCCCCCCGCTTTCTGCTCCTCGGCAATCCCAAGGGGACTCTGGCAGCCCCTGCCTCACCCCAACCCAGTGCCTGCACCGGCCCCAAAGGGCAGCTCTGTGTGCCAGGGTCTCTCTGTCCCACAGGCCCCCAGCCTTGTGTGTGGCTGTGGCCAGTTACCCCAAAGTGGGGTCAGACTCCCCCCTAAAAACCAAGTCCCCTCCCAGCCCCCAGAAACAGGGCACCCCCGGCCCCCTACCTTGTAGGCTCTGATGAAGCGCATGAACATGGGGAAGAAGGTCGTGGGGGGACTGTTTTTGGGGTTCTCCCCGAAGTACTCCACGGCTGACTCGTATGCCTCCTGCGGGCAGAGACACCCCAATATGGGGGGCTGGGGTCTGGCAGCAGAGCCCAGCCACCCACTGTCCCCCACCCACCCTCTGTCACCTCGGTGCCCCCATCCACATCCCCCATGGCTCTGGCAGTCCTGCTGGAGCCACATCCCACCCAGAGCCTCTCCCATGGGGCACAGGCATCAGACATCAGATATCACCCCAGGGTGACCCTATGCAGCAATGGGGACCCAGTCCTGCCCCACCACCCTGCGCTGCCCTCAGCACCCACCTTGGCAGTTTTGCTGTCAGCCTGCAGCTTCTCCATCACCTCCGAGTTGGCCTTGAGGAACTCCTTGAGCACGGGGCTGTCATCCTGCCGCATGAACTCCTTGCGGGTGAGCTCCATGCCCTGCTGCAGGCTCCGCACGTCCTGCAACACGCTGTCCAGGGACACTGCAGAAACGGTGATCAGTGACCAGTGCCAGGGTCAGGGCAGGCTCTGAGAGTCCCCACGTGGGGGCTGCAGCCTGCTGCGGTCCCCAGCCCAGTGCCCACGGGTGCTACCTGAGCCAGCCTTGTCGAGGAAATGCAGCTCGGTGTGGAAGCCAGTGAGCTCAGGGTACTTCTCCGTGATCACCCGCACCAGGTAATGCAGCAGTGTCTGCTTCCTGTCCGTCGACTTCATCTCCAGCAGCTGGGAGAGAGCAGTGTCAGCCCCATCCCGCATCCCACTGCCCCACCAACCCCTGCTCAAGGCAGCCCTCTGTCCCCGTGACTGGTGCCTGCACCCTTCCATTCCCATGGCTTCCCCCATTGCTGCAGCTGAACTCTCTCTGTCCCCTCAGGTACTCCCAGCATTCACCCACGGCCACAGCTGGTTCCTGCACCCGTCCATCCCTGTGCCTGTTTCCCACGTCCCTCTGTGCCCAGGGCTGCTCCCTGCGTTCCTCCATCTCCATGCTTGGTCCCTGTAACCCTCTGCCCCACGGCCAGCCCCCGTGTCTCTCCATCCCTACAGCTGCTTCCCACGTCCCTCTGTCCCTATACCCGGTCCCTGTAACGCCCTGTCCCCTCGGCTTGTCCCCGTGCAGTGACAGTGCCTGTGTGCACTACGTCCTTCCCTACAGCACAAGGGACCTGCAGGGCAGCCCCGCACCAAACCTACCGCATCGAGGCTCTGCAGCCGAAAGCCGTAGGCAGCCCCGCGCTTGCTGCTGTTCATGTAGTTCCCGAAGGCCAGCACGATCTGAGGAGGTGCAAGGGCTCAGGTAGGGCCAGGGGCTGAGCCCAGCAGCGGGGGCACATCCGCACCCCATGCCCCCACGCAGTCAGGATGCATGGGGCAGGTCAGCACTGCCAACGTGCACCCGGCCCGGCCAGACATCCCCCCATGGGGCCGCGGCCTCGCACCCCTCACCTCGAGGATGTTGCGCAGTTTGCTGGAGGACTTGAGGGACATGGAGGCGGCGATGATGGCATTGAGTTGCTGAGGACAGCAGGGGAAGTGTGTGAGCCCCGCCGCAGGAGGCTGCCCACCCACAGCCGTGCTGTGTCCCCCCACCCGCGCCCCCACACCCACCGGCATGAGCAGCTGGGCCGTGTCGTTGAAGTTGCCCAGGAAGATCATGACGTTCATGCGCTCGGCCAGGCGCGGGATCTTGCTGAACCTGATCATGAACTGGTCCTCGTCCGAGAGCTCCTCCGGAGGCTGCTGCTCCCGCTCGAACTTCCCGATCAGCGTCCGCTCGTACTCGGTGGGCAGGAAGCGCAGCAGCAGCTCCAGGAAATCGAGGCTCAGGGCTTGCTGGTCGTACCTGCAGGAGCAGCAGGTGGTGGGATGCCCCCAGCACAGGCAGACCCTGCAGCGGGTCCCTCAGCCCCCTGCCGCCTCCCTCCCGGTGCCCTGGCTCGTCCTTGTCCCACTGAGGAGGGGACACTCACGTCTCGATGGCTGTGCAGATGTCCTGGATGCTGCGGCCACCCTTGCGGAGGGTGATGGCCAGGTTCTTGGCCCGGTTGGACTCCATGAGGGTGACCTTGCTGGGGGCCTTCTGCGTGGCCTTCACCTTGAGGGCGCTGATGTCCAGGGCAGGGCCCTGGGCCTTGGTCTTGAACTGCTCCTCGAAGTCACTCATGTCCAGCTCCTGCGGGGGGACAGGGCTGAGGGCACGGCTGGGAGCTGCTGCAGGACGGCTGGGATGAGGATGGGGCCGGAGGGTTGGGACAGGACAAGGGGGAGAGGGGCGAGAGGATGAAGATGGAGGGAGGAGGAGAGGACAAGTTGGGGGCTGAGGATGGGGAAGGGGATGAAGACAAGGCAGGGACAGGGCAAGGAGGGGCTAATGAGGGGACAAGGTGCGGGGAGAGGGAGGGAGGGAGGCAGAGAATGAAGATGGGGAAGAAGACACGGCTGGAACAGGAGAGGCTGAGGGTGGAGCAAGGGGACAGGGATGGGGTGAGAGGAGGAGGGCAGGGCTCCGCGTCCCACAGACCCCGTATTGTCGCTCTGCACGGCGCTGGCCTCCAGCTCCTCCAGGGCTGCAGCCACGTGAGCCAGCGACACCACAGATGGGTGCAGCGTGGGCAGGGGTGCCAAGCCAGCACGGGTGCAATGCGGGTGGGGGTGCAACGAAGGCCGGGGTAACGTCAGCACCGGTGCGGCGTGGGCGCAGGCACCGGCCCCACCGAGCCCCCTGTACTCACCCCCCAGGTGCCTGCATGGCCTCACCTGCAGCACCTTCTCATCGTTGAGCTCTGTGAAGACAGTGCCGTCGATCTGGCTCGGCTTCAGCGCCACCCAGTTGAAGACGGGCATGCGGAACTTGGTCTGGATCGGCTTCTTCACCTTCACTGCGGGGTGAGAGGCAGGCAGCGTCACCGGCGGGGGCCCAAACCCACCCCAGTATGCCTCTGGCGCTCGAGACACCCCAAGGACGTCCCCGCTGTCCCCGGACCCCATCCCCTGGCCACACTCACCTGAACCACCGGCAGCAGGGGGCCCGGCGGGGGACTCCCCGCCGAGCGGTGGGGGCGGTGGGGGGGGTGGCACAGGGCCCTCCAGCCCCCCGGGGAGCGGTGGGGGAGGTGGGGGCACTGCGGCACCTGGGAGCGGAGGGGCTGGGGGGGGCGCGGCACCCGTGGGCAGGGGGGGCGGGGGGGGCACGGGGGGCTCAGGCTCAGCCCCAGGCAGGGGTGGAGGGGGGGGCGGTGGGGGAGGTGGTGGGGGGGCAGCAGGTTCAGGGGGAGGAGGTGGGGATGGAGCCGGAGCCGGAGCCGGAGCTGGAGCAGGAGCATCTGCAAACGGAAACGAGAAGTGGGTGAGTTGATGCAGCAGCAGGACACGGTGCCACTGCCAGGACCACTCTGCCACCGAGCGACTCCACGTCCCTGGGCACATCCCTGCGCCCCCTGCCTCGGTTTCCCTGGCTGTGCCCAGAGAACATACTGCCACCCCTCCCCGGCGCCAGCTGTCCCCAGCAGGAAGCGGACCCCCGCACCCGTGGTACCTGTGCTGGCGGCGGTGGCCTCTGTGGTAACCACGGGGGCTGCTGCGGTCTCTATGACGACGGGGACAATTTCGATGGCGACGTCTCCATCGGGCCCACGCAGGATCTGCACTAACCCCTTCTCCTCCAGCTCCGCCAGCCGCCGCTCCAGTGCCAGCCGGTAGCACTCCTGGGGCTGTGGGGCTGGCGGGCTGGGTGGCCGCGGCGGGCTGAGCTGCTCCTGCGGCGTGACAAACCCCGGCGTGTCACCGGTGTCCCCCAGCACCCCCTGACCGAGGTTCCCCACGCATCCGCTTCCCCCCCTCAGCCCCGGCAGCATCGCAGCACCCATGGGTGCTCACCCGCAGCGCCTCCAGCTCCCGCCGCGCCTGGCTCAGCTGCTTCTCCAGCTCCGCTATCTTGGCCATGGAGTCGTTCTCCGCATCCTGCAGCTTCTCCGTCAGCTGTGGGGACGAGGCACCGGCGCTCAGCCGCAGCCGCCGTGGCCCAGCCCTGCCTCCCGCCCCACTTGGGGCTTGCGTCAGCAGCCCCTGCCCACGCGCCCACGTCCCACCTGGCTGACGTGCTCCTGCAGCTCCTCCATGTGCTCCAGCACAGCCGTCTTGGTCTCCGAGTCCTCCAGCATGGCCCCCACGTCAAAAACGTTGTCCAGGTAGGCTTGGATCTGCACCTGCAGCTTGTCGCTCTCGGTGAGCCGCAGGTTCTGCCACGGGACAACCGGCGGCACCGTCACGGGTGGTGGCAGCCACGGTGCCCACCCACCACCGAGATGGGAGCCGCGGCCGCAGCGGGGGCTCGGGGCAGCGCAGGACCACCCACCTCCAGGTACTGGTCAAGCCCCAGGTGGGTGAACTCGTACTGCAGGAAGACACGGAAGTTCATGTTCTCCACCGAGTGCACCACGATGTTGATGAACTGCATGCAGGCGACCTGCGGGGACAGGAGCAGGCTCAGCACAGCGGTTCAGCAGCCTTGGGGACACAAGTCCCTGGGGACAGCACGGAGGTTTCACGGCCCTGTGGACACGGGGATCTGGGAAACAGCCAGCTGCTCAGCAGCCCTTGGGACACAACGCCCTGGGGAGGGACCAGCAGCTTTTGGGGGCACGGCATTTTGGGGACTTGGCAGCCCTTGGGACATAGCCAAGGACAGGCCTGGGGGGACCACGGGAGCTGCCACCAGGGCAGGAGGCTGTGGGTCCCCAGGTGTCTCCAGCCCAGCATGGGCACAGCGGGGGCCCCAGCCTCCCCCACCGCTCACCATGAAGTCGATGTTGCTGTCCTCATTTCGGAAATACTCCATCAGCTTCTCAAAGCGGTTCTTCTCGCCACAGACCTGGGGTGGGAGCAGGGTCTGAGGGCTGGGAGGGGCACGGCCAAGGTGGGCACCCGTGGGGATGGCAGGGCAGGAGGCACCCGCTGCCGATGCCATCCCAGCCCTGCCGGGTGCAGGACATCCCTGCTGAGACGTCCCCGTGCCATCCCAGCCCTGGGGACATGTGCTGGCATGGGGACATCAAGCCCAACAACTGGAGCAACCCCAGATAAGTTATGCGACAGGCATTTTTAGGATCAAGGGTGTCTCAGTGGAGCAGGACTCTGCAGCACAAAGAGAAACTGAGGCACGTGCACAGGGGTCAGCATGGGGACCGTGTGTCCCTCCCAGAGACTCACCTCCTTGAAGTTGTCAAAGGCAGCAAGGATAATGTCATGGCCACCTCGGACCAGGCAGACGGCAGCCAGCAGCTCCAGCACGAGCGCCTTGGTCCTGCGGAGGCACAGGCCATGAGGGGTCGTGGCCGTGGCGCAGCTGAGGGGACAAGTGAGAGGGGACAGCCCCTACCTGGCGTTCTTGTTGTTGAGGCTCAGGGTGATCTCGTTGACACAGGCTGGGTGGTTCATCACCAGGCTGAAGCCAGACTGGGGGAAAAAGGAGCATTAATGGGGTCGCTCATACCCCTGCGCTCCCCAGGGATGCCCAGGGACCTAGTGCTATGGCCCATGCCATGTTCCTGCTGAGCAGGTGGCTGAGCAAGGACATCTGAGTGCAAAGTCTGGGTGTCCCCAAGCCATCAGAGCTGGGGGGCAGCAGATGTGTGCTCCTCACCATACCCCAAAGCCAGACTCTGACCCTGATGGGGGCAGCGCAGGGACTGGAGGCTTTTGGGGGTCTCCCAGGGATCCCGGAGGACACTGCCTGCTCCCACCTGGTAGTTCATGATGGCACGGAGACACATGATGCAGACGTGGACGTCGTCCTTCTGGCTGACAATGCGGGAATTCCTCAGCGCCTTCCTGCTGTGCGAGGGGTTGAGCCTGCACGGGCAAGAGGGCAGCTGAGCAGGGGGCTCGGGGGCAGCCGCGGGGCGCAGCGCAAGCAGGGGGTGGGCAGCGTGAGGGCGGGGGGGGGACAGGCGGTGGCCTCGGTGGCCCTGGGCTCACCAGCCAGCAGCAGGAAAACCGGGGTACCCAGCAAGCTGCATTCCCATGGGAGAGAGCCCCGATGTCCAGCCTGGTGGTCATCCCCATGTGCAAGCCCAAGGGACGCCAGGCGCGGGGGGTGGCCGCGGTGGGGCTGGGGTGGCAGGGGGGGGCCGCGTGCCCCTCGCGCATGGGCGGTCTCGGAGGCTCACCGGGGCGAATAGGAGCTGCCAGGTGACCTGGGGCAACTGTCCCCATCGCTGCCCGGGGCGCTGCAGGGGACGCTGGGGTGGACGTGGTGGAGGAGGGTGTGGATGTGCTGGTTCGAGAGGCAGCAGCTGGAGGCGCGTTAGAGCCTGCAGGACAGGAGGGAGAAACGGGGCTCCCGCGCGGCCCGCGGGACGGCCGGGGTGTGGAGCCAGGGGCTGGGGGAACGTGGGCAGGGGGCAAGCGGGGCGGCTGCTGCCGCTTGCAGGGGCTGGTGCTGAGCACCGGGCGGTGCTGAGCCCTCCTAAGCCTGCGACCAGGCTGGGGCTGGGATCCCGCGGGTGCCACATCCGAGCCATCGCTCCTGACCTGTCCCTGGGGCACAGGGGACGCCGGCTCCTCTGGAGGTGCTGGCAGGGAACGAGGGGCCCCGCGGTCCCAAGGGAGCCCCCAGCCACGCTACGGCAGCCGTCTCCCTTCCCAGGGTGGACACAGCCGGGTGTCCCCTCGGACCGCCCTGCCCATCGGGGACGACCACAGGGGCCATCCCCACGCTGGGGCCAGCAGCGAGTCAGCGGGGGCTGCATGGCCCCTCCGGGGCATCTCCACCACGCCAGCACCCCAGCCCTGTCACCTACCGTAAGCACATCCCCCGGCAGCGTGCAAGAGAAGAGCGGGGTTAGAAGAGGGCTGCAGGGTTAGCAAGCGAGAGCCGCCGGCTGCTGGGACCGGCTCAGAGGGCGCAGGCCCGGTCATCTTCAAACCCTCGCTGCTTTTAAACCCTCGCCGGCAGCAGCCCCTATGTCTGATGCAGCAGCAGGGTGGGGATTTGCTCCCAAAAATCTCAAGCAGCTCTGATTTGTGCTCATTTCCCTGATCCTCCCACCCCAGTTTTGGCCAGGGCATCCCACAGCAGAGAGCTGCAGGGACTGCAGAGCTGGGCGGTGGGAACTGCCCCAACCTTGCTCTTTACCCTGGCTTCCAGCACTGCTGAGAGCACACGCGGCTTTGTCTCCCCCTTGGTCCCCAGAACAGCACCGGGGACCCATACCTAGGACCAGGCTTGCATCTCCCTGCCGAGCCCCTCTCTGAGCCGGCACAGCACGGCATGGCACGGCGGGGCCTGGGTGCAGCGAGGCGGAGAGCGGGGAGCGGCGCCGGGGTCCGCGTGTTACCTGACGGTGAGGTGCCGCACTTTGGAGACGCCCTGCGTGGGGGACGAGGAGTTGCTTTTGCTCAGATCCTCCAGCGACCGCTCCAGGGGCTTGCCCTTGTCGGAGCCCGGGCTGCCGTTCTCAGTGCTCTCCATGTCGTACCTGGTGGGGTCAGGGAGAGGTGAGCAAGCAGCACCCCCGATGCCAGCAGGCACGTGGGGACCTCTGGGGTCCCCGGGGCTGGGGACAAATGGGGCGCTGGTTTCCCCCAGACACGGAGCTCTGCAGCTCTGGACCCCCCCAGCTCCCCCAGCCCCTCTGAGCTTGGGGGGAGGCTGATGCCAGCCCAGCGACCGGAGAGCCAGGAAAGGGTCTCAGGGGAAAAGGGGCACCCAGGATGCCAGTGGCAGTGGGGACGTACGCGACGGAGCACTGGGCGAAGGCGAGGTACTCCAGCAGCACGTCCAGCCCCTTGTTCTCCTCGTTGAGAAACTCCTGGACCCAGCTGGGGAGCACAGGGGTTAGTGGGTTCCACAAGCCCTCCTCTTCCTCCCCTCTCCCCCTCCAGCCCAGAGGTCCCCAGTAAGGTGGGGACATACGGGGGACACGGCACCGCTGTGTGGTGCCACCTCTCTGAGGGACGCGGGTGCCACAGTGACCCCAGGCCCTGACACCCAGAGGGGACAGCCCCCGGGCTCTGCTGCCACTGCAGGGGTTCAGGTCCTGCAGCACCCAGGGCACAGCCGGCCGCCGCCTCGGCCCCTCCACCCTCCCATCAAAGCCACCCCAGGGATGAAGCCACCAGCCTCCACCCCCTGCCTCCACACCCCGCTGTCACCCCCACAGCCAGCAGCCACCGGCACACGAGTCTCTGTCCCAGCAGCAGCCGGATGACACCAAGGACCCCCTGCTCACCCTCCTTACCCGATGTAGTTGGTCCTTAAGGAAATCTCCAGCTCCCGGAGCACCTGTGTCGACTCCTGCACTCGTCGCTTGAACTGCGGGGACAGGGAGAGCCGTTGGCACCGGGCCTGGCCCCGAGGGACAAGGGCGGACCCATGGGGTGCAAGGAAGCCCTCACCTTCCTGCTCACGCCGCCCGTGTCCAAGTAGCTCTTCAGCTTCTGGATGTAGGCAGACGGTGGGTTTTTCACCTGGAAGCGCTCCTACAAGCCACAGAGAGAGGCTGAAGCCACCTGCCTGTGGCATGGGGAAACACCACCCTGCTCTGCACCTTGTCCCTGCTCCGCGCACTGCCTGGGCACACTGCAGCCACCCGTACCCCGTGCTGCAGATGGTCGCACTTCAATGTTTAATCAGGCTAATAAGCTGCTGTCTCGCTAATGGAGATGGATGCCAGCACCCAGATCCGCTGCTTCAGCCACATGTGCTGGGCTGATCTGAGGCCAGCGGCCACCAGCCCTGAGTAGCATTTGGGGACAGGGCCAGCAGTGAGGCCAGCAAGGCGTCACTGCACTTGGACCTCACCTGGTCGCAGACGAGCTCCCATTTCTTCTCGTTGTCATACTGGCTGAGCAGCTGCATCTTGTCGGGGGGCAGGTTCATGGAGTTCTGCGGGGAGACAGGGGTCAGGGGTGTCCCCAAAACCCCTCTGTGGGCTGGGGTACCCCCCATTCACGCGGCACCCGGTGTCCCTGCTCACCAATGGGACCACAGGGACATTGCTTTCCCCAGGAACTGTCACACCACCACCCGGCACCATGGACCCGTCAGCAATGTCCCTGTCTGGAGGTGTCTGGGGTCTCCATGGCAGAGGGCGCTGGGTGTTAGTGGGGGGCAGGGCAGGACGTGGGGTGCTGGAGGGAAAAACGGAGCCACGCACCCATGTCACCAGCACACCGTGCTCCCAGCCTCAGCCAGCCCAGGTGCCATCCCCAGCTGAGCCTTTTGGTCACTGCTCAGCCACCCCACACGGGGACAGGGGCTGGAGACACGGCCGAGTCCCCACGGTGTGATGGTGACGGACGGCTCCAAGCAGTACCTGTGGGCACGCAACGAGCCCAGATGGTGAAATCAGCGCTTCTTTGGAGACCCGACCTGGGGGCAGGGTGTTGCGTGTCACCCCCTCCTTTCGTGCCAGCATTACACAACCTGGCCGCCACCTCCCCACCCCACATCGGCCTCTCCGCAGCCGCCGCCAGCCCCTGGAGCCGCCTGAGCAGGACGTGACGTGGTTTCCGCTCCCCGAGCAGCACGAGGCAGCCACCGAAACTGCTCCTTGCTGAGGCTGGGGGCTCCGGGGCACCCTGGGCTCAGCTCCTGCCTGCAGGGTGCTGCGGTGCACGGGGTGGGTCCCGGAGGGACACCACGGGTGGACCTGCAGAGCCTCGGACAGGCCGCCTGCTGTGCCAGGTGCGTTGCACGCACACCTCAGCCGTTCAGGAAGCTCAGCTTGGGTCATGGATGATTTAATTTCCCAAAAGACCGATTTCTTGGCGATCCAGCCCTAAGGAAAGCAGGAGCTGAGGCTGCTGCTCACACGGAGAGCCTGCAGCCTGGCCACAAGGAGCCATGTGGAGACAGTGCACAGCCCCAGCCCTGCTCCGAGTCACCTTAACCTCCAGTTTTGGCTTCCCCGGCACAGGGATGTGGGGTGCAGGCACCACTGGGCACTGCCCTGGGACACCCACGTCCCTGGGGAAAAGGCATCCTGTGGGGTTTGGGGCGGGATCAGAGCTGAGCAGGGAAGGACGCGGGTAGCCACAGAGGAGCCCGTCAAGAGGAAAGGTGCCAACACGCCGGGCAGGAGCGGAAACCTCAGCACCCACCTCCACCAAGTACCCGCCAGGCTGCTTTTGCAATCAGCCAAAACAGGGCGATACAGGTGGAAAGGAGCCCGCACGGAGGCTGAAGCCATGGTCCCCAAGCTGCCTGGGGCCCCACGCCACCACACCGAGCCGGTATTCGGCTGGCTCTGGCCGGGCTGCCTGGAGCCTGGCTGCTCCCTCCCAGCTGCCCGCAGCAGGCAGCTCGCTCAGCAGCACGCAGGACAAAGGCAATGAGGCTAAAATTAGGCTGCGAGGCCAGAAATAGCCTCGCTGCGAGACTGCATCGGAGTGGCCGGACAGGTCCTGAGGCAGCCGAGGTGGTGGCAGAGCCAGGACACCCAGAGTTGTTGCTGCAATAACACTTCCTGGGCTACTGCACGCAGGATCCGCCACGGGCAACTGGCACAGCCTGGTGCCATCCCCGGTGCCACTTCTGCTGGGGGAAGCCCTGTCCTCGCGGTCCCCATCCCTCCATGGGGATGGATAAAACCCTCCAGAAGGGTCAGACCGATGCCTGGTGGCTCTCCCAGCCCCAAGAGAGCGCCAGGTGGGACCACGCACCCAAGCAGCCTTCACAAAACACACTTTGGCCATTGGTGCCATCTGCAGAAAAGGGACGGTGGCACCTGCTGCACAGCCCAAACCTCTCCCACAGGGACCCCCAGCCCGTGGAGCATCAACGAACTTTGTGCTGGGTTATCCCAAAGGCTGTGCACGTCACAGGGACTCAAATTATCACGTGTAGGACCCTGAAAACCCAGGAACAAGCATCACTGGTGGGACAGGGCCTCCCACGGGCCGAGGATGCTGACAGAGTGCGGGGTGCCAGCGATGCCCCCACGGAGGTGGCTGTGCTGTGACAGTTGAGTCCATCTGTCCCCGGTGAGGCTGGCACGACCCCATCCTTGCAGGCAGGGCCGGGCCTGGTGGCAGGATGTGGCATCGTTTGGGTTTGAAACTGGGTGGTGGCTGCCTTCCCCCGCGGGGCACGTGGTGCAGGCGGAGGAAGTGGCCTCCCACCCCGGGCGCCCCGCTGTGGTCCGTGGCGTCAGTCGGGAGCACAAAGAAACCGGTTCTCGCTTCCTGCTGGGGGCCCTGGTGCCACCGGGGATATGGGGCAGGGTGGCCTCACAGGCAGTAAACAAAGGACTTGGTCCTTCCCCTCCTCCTCAGGGGACTGGGATGGCAGGAACGAGATGGAGAGGAGAAGGGGACTTACCCCAGCAATCACAACCCACCTCCAAGGCCAGCACCCTCATCGCACCCAGGACCTGGCGTCGAGCCCGTCCCTGTCCTGCCGTGCCACGGGCTGCGTCAGGACCAGACCGCACAGCCTGCGAGGGCGGGCGCAGACACCGAGCAGCGTCACGGCCCGCCACGCTCCTGTCAGCCCAAACAGATGGCACCAAGGGTCTCCCACACAGCCCACCGGGACGGGAGGTCCCCAGCGCCTGCGGTGACATCTCAGTGACGCCCTGGGACGGGAGGTGGCTGGCCGGGACCCTGAGCTCAGGCAAAGCCAGCACGGGGAGGGCTTGCTGGAGGTTGTGCTGGGATTTACCCTGCACCTAAAACCAGACGGGGGGAGGTGAGGCAGCACCTACATCATTTCCCACTACGAAAAGGCCTTTTCTTGTTGCACCAACCGCAACACCGAGGCTGCGCAGAGGGCTCCTGCCTGGCAGAGTTATTTTGAGTGTCAGGCACCCCGAATTTTCATTCCACACACAAGCAGGGGCTGCGCACACCGCGAGTGGCCTCTGAGCAGGCGGAGATGAGCAGGGCCAGTCTCTGCACCCAGCCAGACAGAAAATTAAAAGCATCCGCCACGGAAGCGTTTGCTCTGCAAAACACATGCGGCAGCGCCGTCATTGCTGGTTGGCTGCTCGATGGGCTCAAGTGAAAACCAGACCGAAACGAGACGGCCGTTGCTTAGGGATCGTGGCCGAGCTGCTCAAGCATCTTCTGCGGTTTCTTGGCCTGCGCAGGGCCGGGAGGGAGCCACACGCAGCAGCTGGGAGCGGTGGCACCGGGGTGGGAGAAAGCAGGGAGGAGAGGGGCAGCGTGCGGGGCCGCGGTGCTCCACTGCGCTTGGCAGGGAGCTCCTGTGGAGATTTGGGTGAGTGCACATGGATGCAGGACCACGTAACGGACGAGAAGCTCTGGTCCCAGTGTAAAGCCTCAAATGCCAGCCAGCACGTGGAACAGGGCAGCCCAGCCCGAGCATCCCACGGCCTGGGAGAGGCTGGGGACACCCTGCTGGGAGCTGGGGGAGCCCCGTGGCTGAATCTGTCGTGTGTGGTTCCTCACAGTACACAGGGGGAAGGTGGCAGCCGCTGGCGCGAAGCAGCAGCCCCTGTCTGCCACAAGAAAGGAGCTGGAGCGGACCCAAGGTGGCGGCTTGGAGGCTTTCACCGACCGCTTGGCCGCAGAAAGACTGACGGCACCGGGTGGCTGGGCTGGCAGCCCATGGGACACGCCGGCCCCGGGCTGCACCGTCCCTGGTGGCTACGGGGCGCGATGCTCCTGCCTGGCGTTCCCGTGCTGTCCCCTTCAGCAAGCGTCACCAGAGCCATCCCCGCTGCCTGCGGGGAGCACATCTCTCCTTCCTACCCTCACCTGGCACGGAGGGAGGCCACAGCCTCTCCCCGCGGCTCAGCGCCAGGCACCCAGCAGGACGGGGACCGCCCGGGCTCTCCCCGAGCCCAGCACGCCGCAATCAGGGCTGGGCAACGCTCCCGGGACCGGCTCACCCTGTGAGGGAGTCCCCGGAGCCAGCCGTGGCTGCGTCCCAAACCCACCACGTGCCAGAGGGAAAAGCTGGCAGGGGGAGCGGGCAGGACCCCTCCGGAGGCCGGAGCCCACCCCGGGGGAGGCGAGGAGTTGCTAAGGGACAGGCGCCTGCTAGCGCACGGCTGTGGCCAAGGCCTCCCCACCGCCTGCTGCTCCCGGCTCTATTTTAAGAACAAGCAGAAGCTGCTCTCAGCGCACGGTGGGGAAATGAGACTGAGCAGCCACGCTCGCCTCGCCGCCGAGCGTTTGCCCGTCCTGCGATGGCGGGGTGGGGGGATCCCCACATTGGGGACACCCTCCCAGCTCAGCCAGGGCCTGATCCAGCCACATGAAGCAACCTCGGCGCAGGGCTGCCTGCCTTCCCATCTCCGTGTGGCACAGGCACATGTCCTGCGGGGACACCGGGGACACCAGGGACACCAGCAGAGCTGCAGAGGGTTCCCTGCTCCTCGCAGGAGCCCATCACGGAGCCGGCTGTGCCTCCCCGCATCCTGCCGAGCTGTGCCAGCCCCATACGCCGTGTGGGGACGGGTCCAGCACAAAGCCGGGCATCTTTCTTCTGTCCTGCCCGTGATTCCCCCAGCTCGTGGTGTGGCCGCAGCCAGGGCTCGCTGGTGACCGGCCTCACCGCCGCGCTCTGGCCAGCAGCACATCTGCAAACATCTGCAGCGGTGCCGGCTGCCAGCTCACCCGGACAACTGCAAACACAAAGCAGCGCCTCGTGGCCACCCGGGGCCCTGCGGCACACAAGGAGCTTTCACCAATGTGAAGTTTTGAGGTCTCCCAGTTTTAATCCCTGTCCCGCAGCCTGCCCCGCTTTCGCAGAGCACTTGCTGCTTTTAAGTGACACCAAGGACCTAAGCAAGGGCTCGGGGGGAATTTTCCACCCGGCTCCTCAAAGGCTCAGAGTTTTTAGGTCTCTGCCCTTTCAGCTGCATCTGATCTCTCTTCCAGGTCCCGAGAGAGGCCAAAGCAAAGCTCTCGCCGCCCCGTGGACCAGCAGAGCGAGGAGTTGCCATGGTTTAGCAGCAAAACCTCACAGCAGGGCCACCACGGTCCTGTCTGCTGAGTGCCACCACCCCAGAGCCCTCCCAGCTGTCTGCGGATGCTTGGGCAGCCCAGCTGCTGCTCACCTCCACCACGCCCTTGGTGCACGGTTTCATTTTGCCATTCCTGAACCTTTTCTTTTCCTCCTTTGTAACAAGAGGTAACCAGGCTGCCCTGAGCAGAAGCACATCCCCAGCCCAGCAGCCAGAGGCCGTCTCCTTCCTCTGCTTCTCCCCACATCCCCAAACTCCAGAGCCGCACCAGCACGTCCCAGGTCACTTGGCACAGGGACAGCCCTGCTGTCCCTCTGCCAAAGCGGCATCTGCCACGGTGCCCTAGCTGGGAATAAGCCAGAATGCCTGGAATAAAACCAGATTCCCCATATCTGAGCACACAGTGAGGTTTGTTCCTCACCTCCCCACCAGCAGTTTGAACCCCCAGGGCTCTGCTACTGACCCGACAGTCCCTCAGGCTGCCTTTCAGCCTGGATTTTTCCCATTATTTCTGCCAGTTTAGGATGTCTGGCCAGGAATTGGTTTGCACTGACATGGCCTCGTGGCACTGGGGTGCAGCAACCCTCCTGTGGTATCACTGTACCAAGACCATGTGCTGGACCCAAACCACGTCCCAGCAATAGAACAGGAAGGTTTCCAGCCCACCAGCTCACACCCCAGTGCTAAACTCATGCCCTTTGCAGGTGAGAAATGAATCCATGAACACTGCGGGTCCCTAGAGATGATTAAAAATACAATTAGGGTGGCTGGAGGCAGAGCAGCCCTCCATCCCCCCGTAGTGGGGATCCTGCTGCTCCCCCCACCAACGCTGCCATGAGTAGGGATGGTGAAAGGAGGGGGAAGGGAGCCCATGAAAGGAGGAAGAGAGATTGGGACATCCAATTTCACAAGACAGCCAGTTCCCGTGTCGCCAAAACCAGCACACTTGTCCCAGTAGCTCCCTGCCAGGGCTTTTCCTTGGGATCAAGGAGGCTGGGGTCACAGGGAGAGTTTGAATCACCACTTGGCCCTTTTTGATCACTTTTCAGTTTAGGATTTAGACCCCTCCGGAGCACACCTAGGCCTCATCTCACCAGCGGAAAGTGACACTTCCTGAGGCCTCGCAATCGCAGCCACAGCACCCCAAAATCCCCAGCTGCCAGCCCCCTTCTGCAACCACGGCATGCGTGCACCCCAGAGCAATTACAGGCACAATCTCAACCTCGTACTGCCATCCGCACCCAAAGCACCACACCAGGAGTCACACAGCCACCCCCGGGGGACAGCAAAGCCCCATCCCGGGGCTCTCGGCAGCACCACGCAGCCCCGGCATTGCAGAGCCCTTTGCAACGACCCCCCTGCAGTCCCAGCGAGCCGAAGCAGATGCTCTCCGCGGCAGAGAAGTCACAGCCTGTGGCTGCAGGCAAAGCAGGCACTTCAGCTGTGCTGCCTGTCCCCAATAATCCTCCCGTAATCGCAACGCGACGGGAAAGCTTGTAAATCATCCTGGGCTGGGGCCGGGCGGGCCGGGGCGGCGGGTCCTGCCTGCTGCGGGGCCGCAGGAGCTGCGGAGCGACTCGGGTCACGGCACCGGCACTGCTCCCGACCTCGTTGTGTAACGGCAGCCGCAGGAGCCGGGAGCCTTTGTCCACAGCTGGAGCCCCTGCCCAGGCTCAGGTTAGCGTGGGCTCTTATTTTGTGCAGGGGATGAGGGGATTAAAGCAGCAAGCATTTCCCTGCTCCCAGTGGGCTCCCAGTCTGCCCCGGAGCTTTTTTGGGGAGCATGGGGACACAGGACGGCGACCTTCAGAGCGTGCCCCAGCTCTGTGGTGCACAGGGCGGCTGCGGAAAGGGCAGCCGAGCTGCTCTCGCCTCCGCGCTCCGGGGCTGCGGGGGGAAAGGACACGTCGCTGAGCACGGGGGAAGGCACATGTGTGGGGACTGCATCCAGCACAGCTGGACAGTGAAGGTCACGGCCATCCGCCACCTCCCAAGGACGGAGAGGAGCTTCCAGCAGCTCAGCACGGTGCTGCCGGTGACCAGCACTCAGCTCACCTCCTGCTCTGCCTACCTGAGCTTTTCCCAGAGCTGCAGAGACACCCGTGAAGGGCTGGCGGGGAGCTCGGCCCCACGGCACAGGGAAAGCGAGCAGTTTGCCCAAGGCCACGCAGAGAGGCTAGGGCAGAAGCGCCCCATCCTCACGCCAGGGCTGAGATGCGGAGAGCAGGAGGGAGGGAAGGGAGAGAGGGAGAGATCCCGGAAAGCAGCAGCCGCTGGGACGTGCGGGAGAGGAGCTCCAGGCGGACGGGAGGAGGTGAGCAAGGCAGGTTGACATTTGCAGCACCGGCTCGCTGCAGCGTGTGCGGCTGGCACTGCTCGCTGGCTACACGCCGCCAGCTCCGGGCCTGCCGCCGGCTCCTCAGCCCCATCCCAGGGGGTTTGGAGCTTCCTGGGGGGGGGCCAGGAGCCCGAGCTCAGCCTCACCCAAGCCCTTTGGGACCACTGCCCCCCAGCAGAGCGCAGCCGGGGGCGAGCAGCCCCGAGCTCGGGCATCCCCGGGGCATTCCCCGGGAGCAACGGGAGGAGACGGCCCACGCCGCGGGGCCGGGAGAGGGAGGAAAAAAAAAAATAAAAGAAACGATGCGATTCGATAAAATAAAGCCGGCAAAGCTCGGGCAGGATGGCTGCTTCTCCCGGCAGGGCCAGGACTCACCAGGACGCGGCTGAAGCGCTCCTCCAGCTCGGCGGCGGCGGGCATGGGCTGCCGGGCAGGCGGCGGCGGCCGCGGCGGGGTGGCGGCGGCGGCGGCGGCGGGGCCCGGGGCTCGGCTGTCGCGGTTCTCCCGGCCCGCAGCCCCCTCCATGCCCCCGGCCGCGTTGCCCATGGCGCTGCCGCCGGGGGTACCCGGGGTACCCGGGATGCCGGGGGTGCCGGGGGTGCCGGAGCGGGCGCGCTGCAGCTGGGCTGGGCAGGAAGCGGAGCTTCAAGAGGGATGGGGCGGGTGGCTCGGTGTCGGGGTGTTTTTCCCCTTCTCTGTCTTTTCGCCGCTTGCAACTTCTCCTGGGCGTTATTGAGCCGCAAACGCCACCCCCCCGCCTCCACCCCCGCCCCGGCGGGCAGGGCTCCGCCGCGCCCCCGGTCCCGGCCGGCCCCGGTGCCCCAGAGGCGGCCCCGGGCTCGGCGCTGCATCCCCGGCACCTGCCGCCCCTCCGCCGGGCTCCAGGGTCCCACAGCCCACGGCTGCGCGGGGCTGGGTTGCTTTTTTATTTATATATTTTTTTAATGGTTTGGTTTGGTTTTCTTCTTCTTCTCAGGAGGCGAGGGAGGCGGGTGGGGCTGCGGAGGTTTGGGGGCCCTCCCCTCTTCCTCTTTTCCCCTCGGCTGCCAAGGGAGGGCGAGCTGAGGCTGAGCAAACTCAGTGCACCCGCCGGACTCTCTCGTCCCCACCCTGAGCATCACCAGCAACAGCGGATGGAGCCCTTGGCAGGGGGACACGGGCACGCCGCTGGGCCGGGGGATGGATGGCAGCAGTGCCTGCGGGTCGGGGACGAGCGTGTGGCACTGGCCAGGGCTCCATGCGGGGTCTGGGGCACCGTGGCTGGACCTGGGAGCTGCCTCCCTGGGAGCTGCCAGCAAGGACAGGGGGTCCTGGAGGGGACATGTGCCAAGCGAGGGTGGCTGCCTGTGGCAGACACCTCTGCTGACAACGGTACCCATCGCCTTCGGTACAGGATCCCGGCCTCCTCAGAGCAGGAGAGGATGAGGCAGCTGTTCTCGCCCTGTTAGCATGCAGCTCCTGCCTCCTGACGGCCCTGGTGGAGCAAGGACCAATTCATCTCCTGGCTCCTGCTGCACTGGCATCAATAAGCACAGCTCCAAATCACTGCCATTACATGCGCATATTATTCCCCAGTGCCAGATAAGAGAGGTGGAGATAAAGATCTGATGAGGGCCATGCGAGGACAGAGCCAGATCCTGGGACCCCCAGCCTGTGCACGTGTTGCTGAGGTCCAGAAGCCCTGCGCAGCCCTGCTCACCCACCTGGGGCAGATGCTGGCACCATCGTGTCAGTCCGGCTCTCGCAGCACCTCCTGTTCTGCAAGGTGTGCTGCTCCTGGTCACCCGCTGCGGTGTTGGGGTAAGCCACTTGTCACTCCAGAGGCCTCGCGTGCTGGGGGAACGCGCCAGACCTGTTCTGCCAACCTCTGCAGCAAAAACAAGGCAAAGACCATTAACAGGCACCCTCATCACGCGGCCCCAAACCATTCCCGCCCTCTGCAAACCTCAGCTCCCACATGGGGATGCACGACGTGTCCAGTGGGACCCTGGCAGGAGGCAGCTGCCACAGATTCCTGATCCGACCTTGGCGTGTTGCTGTGTCCCCCCCGCACTGAGTGCCGAGCTCTGTGCCTGGGGAGGCCTGAGAGGAGCCGCGGGCAGCTCATGGGCACAGAAATTGGGGTCACCCACATTATGGTATGTTCTGACTTTCCAGGGCTTGACTTTGCAGTTTAAATACCTTCATTTCATTAAATATTTCATTATTTAATTAAATATTTTGCATTTAATTCCCTAAGTTCCTTTTTTTTTTTTTTTTTTTTTTTTTTTTTTTAAGGGAAAGCGTTAAAGCGTTGCAACAAGCGTAGCTACAGCCAAACCACCCCCATGAGTCAGACACTGATGGAGCTGTGGGGACGGGGAGAGGGGACTGGCCACCCTAACGCCTGCCCCAGGGCAGGGCTGTCACAGGGGTGTGCCTCGCTCTACCTGGTGACAGCTGTCCCCAGCTTGGATGTCATCTACCCCATCTCCCAGCAGTGTGGAGCAAGGTCCAGGAGGGCAGATGTCACCAGGACCATGTTCAGGGACCTTCTGGACCAAGGCTTTGAGGACAGGCTCTACTGAGGGACAGGGGCTCTGTGGGGGTGCTGGGTCTGTCACCACCCAGTCGAGCATCCTGCCTGCATGCCAGGGGAAACCTGGGTGCCGTCAGAGCACACACGTTCAGGTGCCCCCTTTCACTCGGGGTGTTGTTTCACAGGCCATCTGAGGGGATCTCGGTCCTGCAGCATTGCCATCAGTGAGCATGGTGCAGAGCTTACATGGCAGCCCCTGTTTGGAGTGCCAGGGGGGGCTTGTGGAAAGTTGTGGGGAGCTGGGGGTCGGCCTCTTCTCACAGGTAACTAGTGATAGGGCTAGAGGGAACAGCCTCAAGATGTGCCGGGGAGGTTTAGGTTGGAAATTAGGAGAAATTTCTTCTCAGAAATAGTAGTCAGGCACTGGAACGGGTTC
The DNA here is from genome assembly GCF_009819795.1 of Aythya fuligula. Classification (NCBI taxonomy): domain Eukaryota; kingdom Metazoa; phylum Chordata; class Aves; order Anseriformes; family Anatidae; genus Aythya; species Aythya fuligula. Next base: position 5,484,247 of record NC_045582.1, on the reverse strand, counting down.
CCCAGGGACATGATGCTATCACTGTGCATGGGCGTGTTTAAGGAAAGGTTGGACGTGGTGCTTAGGGACATGGTTATTGGGTGACATTGGTAGTAGGGTGATGGTTGGAGGGCTCTTCAAAGCTTAATGATTCTGTGATTCTAGCTTGGACATGGCTGCTCCGGCTGTGGAGCCAGAGACAACAGGAGGCCGAGTGGGGTGCGCTGCCCACCCCGACCCTCAGCCCCCCGCCCCGGCTCCAGCCGGCTCCCTCGGAGAAAGGCAGGCGCCTGCTGCCCCCCCTCGGCCCCTCATGCACAGTGCAGCTGCCACCCGGGCGGGCTGCCTAGGGAAATTGTGTGGAAAAGGCTGGGAAAATGTGTGGAAAAGGCTGGGAAATTGGGTGGAAAACTGACAGGTTCTGGACCAAGATGGCGGCGGAGCCGGGTGGCGGCACCACCTCGGCTCGAGCCCGCTGCCTCAGGCAGCCGCCATGGCGGCGCTCGGTGCCTGTAGCACCCTGGGCACCCATGGGGGCGAGGAGCACGGTGGTGGGGAGAGGCTGAGGAGGCCATGGCAGGACCGGGGGCTGCCAGAGCTGTCCCCCTGCGTGCTCCTTTGTAGGTGGGCACCAGGGTCTCTGTGGAGCTGATGCTCAGAGGCTGCTGGAAGGGTCAGGGCTCGCTCCTGACAGATCTTCCCTGTCGAAGGGAGGGACAGATCTCTTGTTTGACTTGAGCTTAACTTAATAAAGAATTTCAACAACACAATTTTCTCGTGTGTAATTTGTCTTAAGGATGAGGCCTGTTACAATAGTAAAACCGATCTGGAGAGCTGTGTGTCTAACATCTTGGAAAAAGATGGCAAGTTACAGCTGTGCTGTGCTGAGAGATGAGTGTGTTGTGATTCAGGTATTACTGATGTTCTTATCTTTTTCATAAACACCTCCTTTATTACTTACATTTTCCGTCTTCATTTAAGTGTCTTTGCATCTGTTGCTACCAAGCCCTCATGCTCCACATGTCTTCTCTCACCAGTCTTCTGGTGTTTTATTTGTGATGCATGAAGGCTTTTATCTGACAATCCAAATTACTTGGTAGCTGTTCACTTCCTGGTGTAATAGTCCTTTAAAAAAAGCATTCTAGAAATGACACGTTCAAATAATCTTCTTCAATACTTGCCTGATGCTAATTTTTTGCATTCAGGTTGACTTTAGGCTCAGGTTTGTTTTCTTGATTGATTTCAATTCACAGAAAAATACATAAGCAGGAAATCATACTCCTATTCTCTTTTGTTCCCCCACCTCCCCCAAATTTGCAGGAGGGAGGGATTCCACAGAGAAATTTCTCTTGATGTTTTTCTTGATGTATTTCTTGATGTTAGTGCTACCCAGGGAATATTTGCTTGTCCAAATAATCATGCCTAGATTCTGCAGCCCAAAATAAACATGAGATATTTGTGATAACTTGTCACGGAAGGATCCAGATCCAGAACTCTGAGGGTATTCAGACAGCTAACTGTACCTCACATACCTCTGGGGAGCAGGACACAAGAGTATTTGTGATACAGAACAGAACCATTTCTCGAGGTTCTCCAGCTGCATCGCTTTTCCTTTCTACCTTACTAGAAGATATCTAATACTTTGTGTAGGTACACAAATCTGTGAAGTGGTGTGGCTGAAGTGAAGGTGAACTGGAGAGAGAGTCGGTCTTGATCAAAGGATCACTTACTAATTCCTTTCTTCACAAGAGCTGAAACTGGATTTCTATTTTCAGTGCTGCTGAATTTCTCCATGATTGTAATGAGTTCCAGGTATAACTCCACTCTTCATTTAGTCTGTTGCTTCCTCTGACAAGTGTTCATTGTTCTGTGTAAAGCCACGGGAAGCAGTGGAAGAAGAAATGTGTGCTGAGGGACACAGGCTTCTGTCAATAACTAAGCTTCTTCTGTAGGTAAATCAGTATTTGCAGTGTAAAGTACAGGCAATCCTGAAGCAATAGGCAAGATTATAGAGAGAAAGCTCACATCTGAACACTTTGACATGGATTTTCAGGGCTGTGGGCAGTTTGAAAAACAGACTAAGATAAACATAGTTCCCAACCAGAAGTATTTTGGTCATGTCACATGGTAAATAGCTCATCAAGGGATTGATTATATGTAACTTGGTGTTTGCTTATCATCTGCAGCTTGAAGGCATTCTGCTTGGTTCCCAGGGGACGTGTGTGAGTTCAGATCAGCCAGAGTCTGTATAATGAAGAAAACACGGAACAGATGATACTAATGGGTAGAAATTAGGATATGATGTGTGTGAGTATCAAGCAAAGCACTTAGAGTAGTGGAGGAAAAGAGGGTTGCTCAGTGCCCTCAGTGCCTCTGTTTCCCTGGGAATGGAAGACAAAAACTGTGGACAGAATATGGAATATGTTTGTGTGTTTCTAAGGAGCTGCTTCTCCAACTCAAAACCAGCATGACTTGGGAATGCAGCCAGAACCCATCATTGGGAGTGAGAAGTGTGGTTGTCACAGCTGTCTTCATCAGGTTCTGTATAGTGGTGAGTTCACTTCTGCTGCTGAAAAAGTCACTTATGGGAAGAGACAGCAAGTAGATGGACTCTGTCAGGAGCTGCCTGACACAGCCTCTGAAGAGCCATGGTTGGACCCTGCTAGGAACATCCTACAGCAATGATAATGTTAATTTGCATCACAAGGGGAGGACCTGGGGGCTCCCTGAGAGCACTGCCCAGTGCTCTGAGTGGAGGTCTGCACACCAGCTCCTAAGTCAAGTTCCTTCTGGATTCCCTTTCCTGCCATACATCCCCGTTTCCAGCAAAGAGAAAGAGAGAGCCCTGGGCAGAGCACGCTGCCGCTCCACAATACTGCAGCAGTCTCCTGTTTGCCGGCTTCCCGTGGTCAAATGTACCCAGAAGCAGCCGTCAGCAATTGACATTATTAACAGGAACAGGCTCTTGCCACAAAAAATATGAGCCGGGCCTGGGTGCTGATAAGGCCTCGTCAGCAAGAGGGTCCACACAGCGATAGCGAGACAGGAAGGTCACGGCATCCTTCCCCGTTAGGCCAAGAGAAGAAGAGATAAGAGCCATGAAATCCCCGACCAAGGGACCACTGACACCTGGGCCTGGCTAACATTTTGGGGGCTGCAGCAACGTGACACGTTCTGCTACAGAAGGCTCATGCCATGGTGACCATCAGCTTCCCGCAGGGAATAACGAACTCTCTGAAAGTGGGTTTGCTGCTGTCAGCCCAGCAGCAGTCCCCACAGTGGTTGTAAGAGTGGGTGGATTTAGTTCTGTTTAATAAAAATAACACTTTCCTCTTACCCCCTCACAGCCTCACCTCCAGCTCCAAGGAGCGCACAGCAGGGAGGGCCTGAGGAGAAGCAGCTGGTGGATAAAGAGGAAGGTGCCAGAGGAGGGTCCCACGCGTGCCTCAAGCATTATTTTGCACAGCCTTAGCCCAACAGCAGGCATTGGGCTGCACCATTCAGACCCCAGTGCCTTTCACAGAATCGCAGGGGTTGAAAGGGACCTCAAGAAGTCATCGGGGTCCAACCCCCTGCCAAAGCAGGTTCCCTAGAGCAGGCTGCCCAGGTAGGCATCCAGACGGGCCGTCAGCATCTCCAGAGGAGACTCCACAACCTCCCTGGGCAGCCTGTCCCAGTGCTCTGTCACCCTTACCATGAAAAAGGTTCTTTCACATGTTGGTTCAGAACTTCCTGTGATCCGTTCTGTGTCCATTGCCCCTTGTCCTGTCCCCACAAACCACTGAAAAGAGGTAGGCCAAATCCCTCAGCTATTTATACACATTGATGAGATCCCCTCTCAGTCTTCTTTTCTCCAGGCTGAACAGACCCAGGTCTCTCAGCCTTTCCCCATAGGGGAGATGCTCCAGGCCCCGTATCATCTTTGTGGCCCTCTGCTGGACGCTTTCCAGGAGATCCCTGTCTTTTTTGTACCAAGGAGCCCAGAACTGGACACAAAGGAGGGCTTTTTCACAAGCCCTCCAGCTTCAGCTGAGAAAGAGCAGCCTCCAGCCCAGTTTAAACACAAAAGGTGGGTTTATTGCAGCAAGTAAGCTGCAAATAATAAATAAACTGAACAAATAGAGTGAGTGCAGCCACCAGCTCCTCTCCAGAGGCTGCTCAGCATCACTGAGGGCAGGGAAAGACTAGGACAGACCAGACCTGGGCTCCTAAATCCTGATTTTGGCCCAAGCTGCCTCCTTAGGGTAAGGTTTGAGGTCACGCTGCAGTTTCTGGGCCCTCTCCAGCCCTGCTGGTTGCAGAGTTGGTATAGGAACTTGGAGACCAGAGTCCCCAGGGATGGCTGGATGCAAAAGGAGGGCTTTGAAGTAAGAGTAAGGGGAGAGAGAGCAACCAGCAGCTCTGTGAGGGAGGGACGGGCAGGGTTTCTGAAGAGAGGGCTCGAGGTGATGTGACAGGGAGGGATCATAAAATCAGCAACATAAGGCTCAAGCAGGGTCACCTCCAGCACTTCGCTATTAGCAAGGAGGTGCCCACAAGGCACCATTACAGAGAAACCTCCCACACCATTTCTAGGAACTCAGTGTCCTGGGGAGCCTCTTTCAAGTGCCTGTACACTAATGCATGCAGTACTGGGAATAACCACGATGCATTTCCTGGAGGGAAGAGGGGCCTGAAAAAAGCTGGTTCTGATTCAAGGATCACATCCTCCAAGCTCAAGGTGCAAGCAAGGACAGGTAACATGGAAGGAATGGAGACACTGAGCAGCCAAGGATGAAGTTAAGAAAAACTAAAGCTCAAATGGAATTAAAGCTATACAGAAATGTCAAGGACAACAAGGACAGCTTCTGTAAGTACACTGATGACAAAAGGAAGGCTGGGGAACTATGGGCTCACTGCTGAATGAAGCAGGAGACCTGGTTACACAGGACAGGGAGACAGACTGAGTGCCTCAGTCCTTACCAGCAAGCCTGGCCTTCAGGAATCACAGGTCCCAGACAGCAGGAAAAACTGGAGCAAGGAAGGTGCATCCTCAGTGGAAGAGGATCATATCAAAGAACACTTAAACTGGACATACATAAATCCATAGGCCCTAATGGGACGCACCACACAAGTGCCAAGGGAACACGCAGATGTCACTCCGAGACCACTCCTGATAATCTTTGAATGATCACGGTGGCTGGAGAAGTGCCCAAAGACTAGAGAAATGCAAGTGTCACTCCTGTCTTCAAGAAGGAGGACCTGGGGAACTACAAGTCAGTCAGCCTCACCCCAGACCCTGGGAAGGTGCTGGGGCAGCTAAACCTGGAAGCCATTTCCAGGCCCAGGCACACAAAGGGTAAGAAAATAATCAGGAACAGTAAGCATAGACTCACCACAGGGAAGTCATGCTTAACCAGCTTGAGCTTCTGCAATGAAACGGCTGATCTGGCAGACAAGGAGAGAGCAGGGGATATTGCCTGCCTGGATGTTCACAAGGCCTTCAACACTGTCCCCATGTAGACAAGCTGGTGATGCGTGGGCTGGATGGGCAGATTGAGGGGCATCAAAAACTGACTGAAGGGCAGAGCCCAGAGGATGGCCATCAGTGGTGCAACAAGTGGAGGCCAGCAACTAGCAGAGTACCCCAGGGGTCAACGCTTGGACCAGTCCTGCTCAACACCTTCACTAACGATGTGGGTGAATGGGCAGAGAAACCCCAGCAGGTTTGCAGCCCAGCAAATGGCCATGAAAGTGAAGGGACTGAAGGATCTCTCCTGTGGCAGTGTCAGAGCGCTGAGTCTCAGATGGTCTTCATGTGAATGCATATAGATGTAAGATGTGTGGAGGAAGGGTGCCGTGAGGACAGAGCCAGCGCCAGGCACAAGCTGGTGTGCAGGAGGCACGCTCTGAGCACCAGGAAGCACATCTTTACCACGCAGGTGACTGAGCCCAGAGAGGCTGGGGGTCTCCCTTCCATGGAGGGATTCAGGATCCCCAGACACGGTCCTGGACTACCTGCTCGAGGTGGCACTGCTTGAGCAAGGGATTGGACCAGATTGACCCAGAGGTCCCCTCCAAGCCCATCCCTGCTCCTCCCACCCACCTGGGGTTTAGGGCACAGTGCCACCCCCCCTCAGCCCCCAGGGGAAGGAGGATGCTCCCTATCAAGGGACTTCACCTGCAGCCGTCCCCTCTCAGGCCCAGTCCCCAGGGCACAGTGCCAGGCTCCCTCCCAGACAAGGCAAAGGTGGGGGCCCAGCCTCAGGAGAGCTGGTTGCTGACTCCCAAAGGGCAAGGACAGCTTGGGCAGCTCTTTGCCACCCCTCCCAGTGATTTGGGGAGAAAGGAGCAGCACAGGGAGTGCAGAGATCCTCGGTGCTTTATTGTGCTCACAAGACATGCAGTGAGAAGAGCCAGGCTTAGCTCTAGCGCAGGTGGCCATGGGGGCACTGGTTCCTCGCTTGGGACAGCGAGCAGCCCTGTCCCCACACCAGCACAGTGGCACCAGGGGTCTGGGCCAACTGCAGGCTGGCCAGGCCATGGTGCAAGCTGCTGTGACAGCAGAGAAGAGTCACCAGCTCTAGGTGGCCCGTGGCTGGGGGATGCTGGCACTGCTCTCTGCCTGTCCTGCAGCCGTGATGCTCCCACCTTCCACCTCATTGTCCATCGGTGGCTCAGAGAAGCTGGGACCCTGCTGGGGCAGAGACTCAGAGGCTTGGTCCTCCTCTAGGCTGCAGCACGGGTCTGTGGGCAGATGGACAGAGGGCACAGTGAGGAGTCACCCGCATTCAACCCTCTTCCTCTGCTGGAGGAACGTACGTGACACCCAAACACCAGGCCCTGTAGGGATCAGCTCCTGATCTATGGGATCTGGAGCACATTCAGATCCCAGCGCTGCAGAGCAGTATGCACTGCTTCCAAGGCCACAGCAGCATTGGCCCCTCAGGGCTGAGGACAGGGGGCTTTGGGGCACAGAAGTTGCCCCAGAGCAGAAGCACCACACCAGGGACATGCCCAAGGCGCTCGGTGGCACCGAGGCAGGTCAGGGCAGAGGTGGGGGTGACAAAGCATAGGAACAAGGATTGATGGGGTGCATTGGAGCCAATGCTTCAGGGCCATCACCTTCCTCATCCTGAGCCTCTGATGCTCTCCTCTCTGTGCTCTGGGACAGCAGGGTGAGCCTGTTGAGGGCCAGCAGGGCTTTGCCTGTTTTCTGGAGAAAAGGGAAGAGCACTGAGTCCCACCACAGCAGTTCCCAGCCTCATATCCACCACCATCTCCCAGGCACATCCCTCCCATGCACCTGCCACTTCCGACGAGCCAGGAACTGCTTCATCCGCTCCTTCGGCAGCGCCTTTGTGCTGCTGGGCAGGGGCTGCTGCAGCCAGGGGTGCAGCAGAGCCTCGGGGCTGGAGAGCCGGCGGCTGGGGAGAGGGCACAGTGGGGTCAGGGGCTGCCATCAAGCCCTTGGCCCCAGGGAGAGGCTCTGGGCACTCCACGGGCAGCATTCAGCACGGTAGGGCTCACACCTTCCCCTCTTCGTACCCCTCCCCACACACCAAAACCCAGCCCGGCTCTGTGGGGACGCACCCAGCGCCCACCCCCAGCTCCTACCCAGGGTCCTTCTGCAGCAGTTGGCTGATGAAGTCTTTGGCTTGCTGGGAGATGTCTGAGAAGGTCTCCTCCTCAAACTCCCACTGGGCAGCAGTGACGTTGCTCAGCGTCTCCATGTCAGTGTCCCCCTGGAAGGGGGACTCCCCGCTCAGCCTGGAGAGGGGACAGAGGCTGTCAGCAGCAACTCAGCCCCTTCCCGACCAACTGCCGTCCCCCAGCAGCCACTCACAGGATGTAACAGATGACACCGATGCTCCACATGTCTGTGGCAAACCCCACGGGCTCGAAGGAGACCACTTCTGGAGCCATGAACTCGGGGGTCCCATGCAGCACCTTCACGGGGGTGTCTGGAGCTGCAGAGAAGGTGGGGCTGTGCCAGGACCTCCCCAGGGCACCCCAACACACGCCTCTACCTGGGGGTGTTGGGGGCAAGCCCAGGAACTGCCCCCAGGGCCCATCTTGACGCTGGGCACCCATGGGTGCAGGGTTCTCCAAGCTGCCCACCTCACGGGTTTCCCCGCAGCACCCTGTCGTCAGCAGGGACCCCCCTCACTCACCCAGCTTCCGTGCCAGGCCAAAGTCGGCGATCTTGAGCCAGTGGCTGCTGGGACTGACGCAGACAATGTTCTCAGGCTTGAGGTCGAGGTGGACGATGGCCTGGCCGTGCATGTACTGCAGCCCCTCCAGGATCTGCCGCATGTACTGGGTGCTGCTGGGCTCCGTGTGCTCAAAGTCATCATCCACGATGCGCTCGAAGAGCTCCCCACCGGCCACACTGAGGAGCAGGCAGGGCGCTGGGGGACCCCGCTGGGGTCTGCCAGCCCCGAGGAGGGGGAAAAACCCCCAGAGAGCCCGGACCCAGCACTCCGGGTGCATCTCAGTGCCCAGGTCCCCAGGGTCTGCAGGCCCCCAATCCACCCTACACCCCATGCCAGGACCCCGGGGTGCAAGGACCCTCCCCAAGGCAGCGGGTGTTCCCAGCGCGGCCCCCACTCACTACTCCATCACCATCACCAGCTCAGCGGGACCCTGGAAGGCAGCAAGGCACTGCACGAGGCGCGGGTGGTGCAGCAGGTTCATGAGCTCCACCTCAGCCTGAGCCACCTGCTTCTCTTTGGCTGTCCGCGTCCGAAAATACTTCCCAGCCCGGATCTTGCCGCTGGCTTTCTCCCGCAGCCGGTACACGGTGCCGAACTTGCCCCTGGGACAGAGCGAGCATGGAGGAGCCATCACCACCACCCCGACCACATGTTGTCAGATCCCATAGCTCAGGGGTGGTGGGGATGCAGGACCCTGGCTTACTCTCCGAGCTTCTCCAGCTGCGTGTACACGTCCGAAACCTTCTCCCGGGTGTTGATGACAACATCGCAGTGCTCAAAAGCCTCCTCACCTGCTGGCAGGGACATGCACAGATCCTGATGGAGCTGAGCCCAAGCCTCACACCGCAGGGACCATCCCTTCCCCAGCGGTGCTCATTTCTGTACCCCAACATCCCCAGGTCCATTCAGGACCATCCAGCTGCCAGCCCCAGCCACTGCAGCCGCAACAGGGGTTCCTGCAACTTGCACCCCCAGAGCAGCCAGCACCACGCAAGTCCCAGTGCCTCAGTGGTGCGGGACAAAGGTGCCTTCAGGATCAGAAGGGCTGCAGGACCCCAGTCCAAGCAGGAAAGGGGATGGGATGGGAGGTGAGCACTGATGTGGGGGGCAGACTGGGGCCGTGGCCAACCCAGGGCAGCCCAAGGACTGTGCACTACCTTCTGCCTGAGACATGGTGCTGCTGTCGGCTCCTTGCCAGGTGCTGGCGTGGTCAGGACGGATGCTGGATGCGGCCCCAGGAGTCCTGGCAGCCCTGTGTTGGGACAGGGGTGCAAGGCAGATGGTGCCTGAGTGCCTGGACATGTGGGAGCAGCCCCACAGCACTGCACAGCCCCAACACAGCCCCTGCTGTGCCCCGAGTGCCTCCCCTGCACCTCCATCCCACAGAGCCCCGCACCTCCCCCACAGGAGACCTCGAGCACCTTGCTGCCCGCACCAGCCCCGCCTGATGCCCCCATCCTGCCCACGAGCTGGCACCTCGCTGGGCGCCAACACCAGCAGGTACATGGGGTCAAACCTGCTGCTTGCAGAGGTGGGAGGCAATTTCAGAGCAACACCCCCATTTCCTTCAAATCAATCTCTTTCTAGGACCACCGATGCCTTAGGCAAGAAGCTGCAGCCTTTCTCAAGCTCCATCTTGCGACAGCCAGGAAATCCCCAGGAAAAGCTGCATTTCTAGGGCAAAGGAGCTGTTTCCTCAGCTCCTTCCCCTCCCCAACCTGCACACAAGTAGGGGAAGAAGACAGAGCATGAGGCAGGGACGCCCAAGCCCCAGACCAAGTCTCAGCACTCACCTGCCTCCGTCCAGTCCTGTCCTGGCCCAGGCCACCAGCACAGGTCCCCAGTCCGTCCCACTCAGACACTGTGGAGCCACTGGAGTCACGAGCTAGCTGGGAAGGAAGGGGTGATGCTGGGGCTGGCATCAGGGACCACAGTGGCCACACAGCCCGGATGGGGACGTCTCAGTACCAAGCGCCTGCCCAGCTCCAGGAGCAGCCGGAGCATCCCTCCACAGCAGTGTGGGAATGGCCCAGCTCTCCCCTCCCTTTCCTTCCCAGCACACGGAGCATTTCTACGCGTCCCATTTCCGGCCTTGGGGACAAACAACCACCAGCATCACTGCTAGGCCACCCCACAGCCACTGCAGCCACCCCCAAACCAGCAGCGTGCTCCCAAACTTAGCCCCACGCAGGGCTCAGCTGGAGGAACCCCAACCAAAACCACCCAGGGGCCTGCAGAGACCCAGCACGCTCCAACACCCAGCAAAATCCCCACACCAGCCAACCCCCACCTCTGGGCCCCTCTCTCTGCTTGCATCCAGCCCTGCTCCCTCTCAGGGCCTAAATCCTGCCCTAGCCCAGCCCCGCCTTGCCCCCACCCATGGGTGGGGACCCACAAGGGCACTGAGTTCCTGCACCTGCTACCCCGGCTCCCCCTGGGGCCAATATCCCACTGGAGCCATCGCCCACCCTGAACCCCCCTGGCTCTGGCCGCCCCCCTGTCCCCAGCTGAGCTGGGCTCTGGACTGGCCTCGGGGACATGGGGGTGGCTGTGGCAAAGCCGGGATGAACAGGAACGAGGTTTTGCAAAATAACTCGCTGCATCTGAGCCCTGCTGGTGTGGAGAAAAAATGGCATTTCCCAGCCTCTCCCCCCCAGGGCAAGGTCTTGCAGGCTGTGTGGCCGCTCTGAGACCAGGCAGAACACCGTGCCTCAGTTTCCCTGCTTTAAACCGGGAATAACTCGGCGATTTCCTGCAGAGGAGCCTCCAGACCTGGGGATGGGACAGAGGGCCCCATCCCCTCAGGCAGCCCCCTTCCACAGCCTCCCCACGGCACAGGGACATCACCCACGTTACCTGCGGTGCCCCTGCGGGGTCGCGGCGCTGGTCTCACTGCAGAAGCGATGTGGGGCTCCGCCAACACTGGCAGCCGCACCGCCACCACCGCCACTCCCGTGCTCAGCCCAAAGTCCAGGAGCTGAAGGCCGGCGGGAGGCGCGGGGACGACGTCCCCAGCACCAGCGGGTGATGGTGGCAGGGGACACCGCGGCCACGCTCCGGCATGGAGCACAGCCTGGGGACGGTGGCTCGGCCTTGCCGCTTCCCCGTGACCCCGCGGGTGGCTGGGGGGAGCTGGGTGCAGCAGGCCCCACGGGGGTGGGCGCTGTGGCTGTGGGGTCCCTGCTGGCCCCCAGCCGTGCGGCTGCTGCCGGCTCGGTGACGTGGGCAGCGCGCGGCTTGGCCGGGCCCTGCTGGGATATTGACCCCGCCGGGATGCGGCAGGGCACGCCGGGGACGTGGAGGACGCACAGGGGAGGGCAGCGGAGGAGAGGCCGGGACCGCCAGCCTCACCCTGCAGGCTGGGGAGAGGCGGTGGAGGCCCCACTCGTGCCCGGCACCACCCCAGTTCCTGCAGCATCCTCGGTCGGGCCCTGCTCAGGAGGGTTTTGGGGTCCAGGCTGTGTTTTCCTGCCTGACACGGCAGTCAGCTGGCTTCTTGCATCTCAGCACAGTGCAAAATGGGGCAGAAAGGGACAAAATGGCAGGCTGAGGTTGTGGGGTGCATGGGCAGGGGAGGACGGGGGCTGTGTGGGCGATGCAGCTCCTGGGGAGCAGGATCCGGCCCCCGCGTGTGAGGGATCCCAGCAGCCACTTGATGTCAGTGTTGTCCCAACGCTCGTCCTGGCCACGAGCAGCAGAAATTATAAAACAAAAACGCTCAGAAAAAGGCCCAACTGCCTCGGTGGCGTTGATCAGCCCCTCTGGAGCACCACAGCTGGATCTGCCCCCACACCCCCCCTTTACATCAACGCCAAAAAAACCCAAAGGCAACGCTTTTGGGGCACGTGTGCCGGTTCTCAGTGCGCTGGGCAGACCCGAGCCGGGAGCTGTGGCAGCGAGCACGGAGCCTTCTCCCCGCAGAGCTCCGTTGGCCGACATCCACCGACGAGCAGGGGCTTGACTCCTTCTCCTCCTCCCTGCCATGTGCCCGGCTGCCGTTGGCTTCCCGGGCAAACCCCGGTCGTGGAGGGGCTTCGGCGTCTGATCATTCCCTCCGAACAGCTGCCGAGTGCAGTTCGCATCCCCTTGCTTACATTTTTCCTTCCTTTTGTGCCTAATTGCTTTCAGGTCTGGGAAAGCCCGTCTGAAATGTCAGGCGGCGCGTTACCGGCCGAGGCCGGCCTCTGCTTGTGCGTTAGAGAAGTAATTAGATCGTTATCGCCCGCGCCCCGGCAACCATTAATTCCTACGTGGGGGATCGGGGATCGATGTGTCTCCAGCTGCCAGCAGGCGCCGCGGCCTCGCCCCGAGCAAAACACCGCAGGAAGGGCCCGGGTGCAAGATTTGGGGGCTTGGGCCCGTGGGGAAAGTTCCCGGGGTGGGGGCTCCGGGCTGCGTCCACGCCACCCCTCCTGCTCCCGGTGGGAAAGCCACCGTGTCCTGTCCCTGTGTGTCCCCGTGTCCCCGGGGTGGTTTGCAGCCCGCTCCAGGTCGCCCATTTTGTGTGGGACGCGAGGCAGACAATGACAAGCTGCCTGGTTTGCTGTAGGCCCTACAAAAACTCCTCTGCGGGGCTCTGCCCGCTCACCCCACAGTGCCCATGGCCGTAGCCATCAGCCCGGGTCCCACGGGGACACCCCGCAGTGTCGGGGTGCAGCCACCGTCTGTCATCGCGCCCCCACTGCTGCCACCCCCCCTTGGCCACCCGACTGCAGCCCCTGGGGGCTGTGGGCAGCACGGGGGGGACGGTGCCACGCGGGGGGCACGAGGGGAACGTGGAGGGGACAGAGGGGATGTTGGGGACACCGGGCACAGGGTGGGGACACGTGGGGGCCACAAGAGGATGTGGGCCATGGAGGGCGTGTGGGGGACACAGGGGATGTGAGGGACATGCGGGGGACACGGGACATGGTGGAAATGTCGGGGGACATGGGGGACATGGGGGGGGACACAGCAGACGTGGGGGCCGTGGGAGCACAGGGGGGACACCGAGGACCTGGGAGGACCCAGGGGCACCTGGGGGACCCTGAGACACAGCGGGGGGGACACGGGGCTGGGGGCACCCGGGGGCAGGGGGGTGCAGGGGGGGCCGGGACAGGCTCTGGGCGGGGCCGGGGGCTGGGAAGGGTGGGCGGGGCCTGGAGCGTTGGGGGCGGGGCCTGGGGGCGGGGCCACATGAGGAGGGCGCGGGGGGGGAACTGGGAGGTGGGGGCTGGGAACTGGGGGCTGTTAATTGGGAACTGGATACTGGGAGCTGGGAACTGGGAGGTAGGGGCTGGGAGCTGAGCTGGGAGGTGTTAACTGGGAACTGGGAGCTGAGTACTGGGAGCTGGAGGCTGGGAACTGGGAGGTGGGGGCTGGTTACTGGGAACTTGGAGTTAGGAACTGGGGGTTGGGAGCTGTTAACTGGCAGCTGGGTTCTGTTAACTGGGAGCTCTTAACTGGGCGCTGTGCAGCCACCACCGCCTGCACTGGGTGCGGACGCCTCGCTGGTGGTGCCTGATCCGCAGCAGCCTTGGCATGAAGCGGAGCAGAACGCACGGCGCGATGCGGGGTCACGGGCTGGGGCTTGGGGCGTGCAGGGCACGAGTCCTTGCAGCAACACCCATGGATCATCCCCATGAGGAGCATCCAGTCCAACGCCTGGCTCCACACAGAACGCCCCAAAATAACAAATTCTGGTGTGGTGTGGCCCCGAATTGTGGTTCCCCCGCCCCCGCTGGGCACAGGACACGCTCGGGGCAACACACGCAGAGCTCTGGCTCTGGCTCACCGCCTGTGGGAGCGAGGACTGCGTGTGTGGAAGCTCCCGGTCCCAAAGCAGGGTGAGAGCCCCGGGAGGGTGGCACACACACAGCTTGGCAGCAGCAGCTTTGCAGGCAGTAACGAGCACTGCAGCCAGTAACGAGGCTGCTGGGTAACGAACCCAGGTGCAGCTGCTGGGAGAGCCCCCCCCCCCATTTATCTGAGGGACTTTTTAGCTCCTCATTGTGATGGCAAGAGACAAAAATAACCGCACGTGGCAATGGCAACCTCAGAGCCAGGGTCAGCCCGGCCAATGGGACGTGTGAGTGTCGCCACAGCTACCAAAACCATGTCCCCAACACCGGAAAAAAGCATAAAGTCCTAAAGAAGGGGGTCCTCGGGCTTGCAGGGACGGACCGGCACGTGGGAGCGCGCTGAAACACCCCCCGTGAGCTTGGGGTGTGCTGAGGAGAGGCGAGGAGCAATGAGCCCATCCCAGGGATGGCGGCTCTGCCTCCCTCCTGCCCCCTGAGAAGATGCCAGCGACCCCTGTGCTAACGCTGCTGCTGGGGCCGGGGACAAAACCTCAACTGTGCCTCAGCCGGGGCTGTGGGGCTGAGCTCGGTGCTGGGCTCCCAGGGCTCCTCCTGCCCCAGCACGGCGCTGGCCATCGCCACCACCCAGCCACAGAGCCCTGCCAGCGCTGCCTCCCCGGTGGGTGCTGCCAGGGACATGGGCAGTGAGCCGGCCGAGGGGAGCTGGCACTGCGCCGGGGAGCTGCCGCGTGGGGTGTGGACGTGGCAGCAACGCTGCCAGCCTCAGGCACAGCCACAACGGGGTTCTGCAAAAGGGTTTTTGCTCCCTGCTTTTTCCTTGTACCTGCAGCAGGGTCACATTGGGACATACGCAGCGAGAGGGGGCATCTGTCCCCTCCTGCCCACTGAAATCCTGAGGCTGAAAGCAGCCCCAGCCCATTTCACTGCCACCCTTCCCTTTTTACCTTCAGGAGCAGGCCGTTTCCAACAGCAGCCCTCCAGCAGGAGAGATCAGCACGGTTAACTCAGCAACAGCACAAACAAAGAGGGTGGCAACGCCGGGAGTCCTTTAACCACAGAGCTTGTCACCACCTGCCCTGACAGCGAGGGGCTGCTGTGGGGGCAACCGTCACGCAGGCAGCGCTCCTGTCCCGTTACCGCACACCTTCACCCGCACAGCCTCAGAGAGGTGCCACCGAGAGCTGAGGGCAATGCTGCCGCGCTGCTCAGAGATTTTAATTCACCAGGAACCAGCTTGCCAGGAACCCTGCTCTGAATCCTCCCCTGAACGCCAGGAATGGAAGCAGAGATGGGGTTTGTGGAGGCTGCCAAGGAAGGGAATTTGTGCGGCACTTTGTCCGGAGCCACTCACCGCCCTGCCAAATGGTTTTGTGTATTTTGATACGTTGGCAGATTACTTCGGAGGAAGAATCAAACTGTCTAAATTAAATCTCAAGGAGAGCCTGTGATCTTGTGGTTTACCAACCCAGAAAAGATCTCTTTACTTTTGTAGCAGCAAAATTTGACTGAAAAGGTTTCACCGGGCTGCACAGGCCGACTCCCTGCACCATTCCCCTCGTTCCTCCCAAACTGGCACCGGGACACAGCCGGGGCTCGGCCCGCTCCGTGCCTCCCGTACGGCCCAAGACTTCTGCACGGCTTTTTGCCGCCCCCTGTGCCGTGCCGTGTGCCCGGACCCCCACTCGTGGCCGTTCCCTGAGCGCCTGCCGGGCCGAGCCCCCCCCGGCACCACCCCGGTGCTCGGGGCCAGGCCCCACGCGGGGAGCTCCCGGCCGCGCCCCTCGGGCCGCTCCGTTCCTGGACACCCAAGATGGAGCCGGGAGGAGGAGGCAGAGCCGGGGTTAATTAATTAATTGAGAACTCCGTTAATGGACTGGGATCGCACAAGCCGGCGGCTCCCGGGGAGCTCCCCAGAGGGGCGCGGGGTGCCCGTGAGCGGTCACCGGGCACGAGAGCGGCGTTCGCGGGGACGGACCCGGCAGTGCCCGGCCCGGGTCACAGCGGGGGGGGGCAGGGCCCAACCCCCGGCCCCGGCGCCCCCCGGGCGGGGCCTCAGCAGGCCGCACCAGGCCCCAGTAGGCCGCAGGCCCCACGCCCGTTGCCATGGCAACGCGCCTCGCCCAGGTGCGGGGCCCCTCGGGAGGGGCCGCTCAGCATCACGGGACAGCGAGTCCGCAACCGCCTCGCCTTCATCCCCGTGCTGCGGCGGCGGACTACAACTCCCACAACCCCCTGGGGGGCAGCGCAGCCCCCTCCCCTTCCTCTCCGCCCCTCGCTCCCATTGGCTCCGCCGCGACGCCGAGCGGCCGCACGGCGCCCTCCGATTGGCGGCAGCGCGGCGGGGTCGAGGCGCTGCCTATGGCGGCCGGGCGGGCGGTGAGGGGGGGAGCGCGGCCGCCATTTTGTGTGCGCGGAGGCCGGCGCCGGGTCCTCGGTGCCCGCCGCGGCGGGGCCGGTGAGGGGCCGGGGGCGGGCCGGGGCCGGGGGCTCCGCCGCGGCGGGGCCGGGCGGGGAGCCGCGGGGAGGCTGCGCCGCGGCCTCGGCCTCAGCCCGGGGCGGTGCGGGCCCGGCCCGGCCCCGCGCTGCCAGTGGGGGGGGGGGGGCTCGTGGCAGGCCCCGCTCGGGGCCGCTCCGGGGCCGCTCCGGGGCCGCTGCCCGGGGGGTGCCCGTGGGGGCGGCTTCGGGTGGGGTTTGGTGCCGGGACGCGGCTCCCGGGGGGGCGGAGGCCGCCGGTTGTCCGCAGGGGCTGCCCCGCGCCGCCACCCCCAGGGCCCGGTGCTCGCTGCCTCACGGCCCGGCCCAGCGGCCCCGGGGGAGATCGCAGCTGCCGTGGGCTCCCCGCAGCAGTGACACCGCGTCGCTTCCAGAGACTGCAAAATAAACGTGCTCCCCGTTGCTGGGCCGCCTGGGGAAGTCTTCAAGCCGATAATAAACTGCAGCAAACATCGCCCGGTGCTAAACGCCGCTCCTCTGGCTGGTGGAGACGAGAGCTGTGGAAATAACTGGGTGTTCTTGGGCAAGGAGAGGAAAAAAAAAAATAAATAAAGCGTGGCTGCGTGGAAGCCGTGCTGGGGAGGTTTGAGGCAAGAGGAGCCCCTGGAGTTTGGCTTCCCGGGGAGCAGGGAGACTGCTGGCAGCCCCTGAGCGGTGAGCGCTGGGGGTGCCGGGGCTGCTGCTCCCAGTGGGCCCTGGGCTGAGGCCCTGGCTGTGGTACAGGCACAGTGTCTTTAAGCAAGTTCCTCGGCCACGTTTTTTCTTCCCTCTGCACATTGGAGGTAATGCCAGCTTATCCCCTCGGTATTCATGGGGCTTGGTTCAGAGGCAAAACAGCGAGGTTTTGGAGGCTTCTGTTTTAAGTGCAGATTGTGTCGTGTGTGGAATCTTCCAGTCGTAAACCAGATTATGTTTATGTGCTTAGAGATTTTCTTTTTTTTTTTTTGAAGCTGTTTTGTTGAAATAACTGCTGGCAAATTTTCAGGCTGGCTTCCATGTTGCTGTACTAGTTCCTGAACTCTGAAGCTTTGTGTTTTACATATTGCAGCACTTCTAAGCTGGGAGGTTTGTTGTCGTGTGTGTCTTAGCGCACACACAATAGCTGATGGTCTAATTTTAAGTTGATTTTGCCAAACGAATCAGAGTTATATTTAGTTTAAGCCGCATGCCTTGCACCTCTCCGGGTTGTTAGAAGGTTTTTTTGGGGGGGGGAAGGGTGGGAGCAGAAATGAGAGAAACCACAGAGGGCCTGATCCTAACAGCCAGGCTTTGGTATGTTGCAGATGGACCAAAAGCTGCCAGCTTTTTGGAAGGCTGTTGGGCACTGGCCTCATCAGTGAGCGCTGTAAAAACTCTTCCTTGTACTGGGTTAACTCCCTGTTACGCAGCTTCTCCTTTAAAAAGAAATACTGCTTATATTGCAATACAACACGATCGTCGGGATATCCAGAACAGCTGTGTAAGTATCCTGCCGTAGCTTAAAGCTACAGAAATCCAATGAAACTGGTGCAAGGGAAGTCTCGGGCAGGGTAACGCTGCGTTGCCGGCGCTGTACCCGTGTGTGGTAAACTGGGAGATGTCAAGCAGCAGGGCTTAATGGGCAACGTAAGGCAGATCGCAGCACTCCAGGTGATCCCAAAGTCAAGCTGGAATGAAAAAGGCGAGGATCGGCCTTTGGGCAGCAGGGGAACGGCGGCGGCGAATCGTCCCTCCCTTCGCTGCAGGCCGGTGCTGGTGGAAGGTTGCTCAGCACCTCCTCTTCTGCTGGTGTTACCGGGCAGGATCTGGGTTTCGCTTCGCATGAACGTTGGCTGTTACAGGGTGAGCACGCTGTTGGGTTGGACTGCTTCCTTTTTTGTCTTCTTGCAGCGTTTTCAGGGAACTGGCCTGCTGTTGCACTGAAGAACGGCTGTGACTGAAGGTGGGATATTTCAGTCCCTTTTTGTGGTTGTGCCTTAGCGCAATAATTTCTGCCTCGTCCAGCTGGGCTGGGGAGAACCACAGGCCTTTCCTCAGCGAGTTGGAAAACCCTCGCAAGGGAGGAACGGTGAAAGACCTTTAGCCAAGAGGTCCTTGCACGGCCGCGTTTCTGAGGTTGCTGCAGCGCTGACGACCCGCCCCGCAGCTGGCGCAGCAGCAGGTGGGGCAGCAGCGAGCCTCAGAGCCGTGACGGGCAGGAGCCCCAGCATGGCAGGTTCCTGCCGCCACCGGCTCCGTGCCGACGTGCAGCCCATTAGGAGCGGTGTCAGTGAAGCTGCAGAGGCAGCAACATTCCTGGGCAGCACAGCTCACTGCTCGAGCAGCACGCTTGATCTCAGCTCACCCAAGGAGTCGGAATAAAGGCCAGCTGGCTCCAGCAGCCCAGGAAGGACCAAGCGGTGGTAGCGAGAGCAGGGATGTACTTCAAAGCTTTGGCAAACGCGGCTGCTTCGCCCTCCAGGGAGGTGCTTGCCCTCGACTAGTTAAGGCAGTGCTGCCTTATTGTCAGGAGGGACTAATTGCTGCCCTTTGATACCACATCACTGCCAGTGCTGCAGCACGATTAGCTTTGCCGAGCTCTAAGATTTTATTTGTTCCTCTCAAACAATCTTGTCACCTCTGCACCAGCTCCGAGCTCTCCCCTGGGCCGTGGCAGCGGGACGAGCTCCTGTCCCTCACCAATCCACAGGGAGGCTTCAGAGGCTCCCAAGTGCAGTAATTCTGTGTCTGCTGTGAGGGACAAATGCAGGAGCTGGAGCAAGCCCCTGAAAGGAGGCACGCTGCTCCAAAACGCCTTCTGAAATGGGGATCTGCCTGATACATATTAAGACATCGTTAAACCAGAGCACAGCACGGCTGTAGAATCAGAGTCGATCCCTGCGGTGGGAGCAGTGGTGCTGCGGGTGCGGGGGCACTCCCCTCATTTCCTAAGTCCCATCAGGTAAAGTATTTTTGCAGGTTGGACAAAAAGTTGTGCCTCTGCATGAAACGTAACAAAAGTTGGGGGCAACTGGATGGGGGGCAGCGGGTCTGGGTTCCTGAACATCATTGCAGATGTCGCCTTGTAACTGTTGCTGCCACATTTGACTAACGCCGTTTCCTTGTGCTAAGTTTTTCACCTTAACCAGGTGCTCAGCTCCGTGCTGGGCAGGTTGGTGCTGCCTCCAAGCGCGATGCCTCCTGCCGGACTTGGTGCTGTCGGGCACTGCCCTGCCCCAGAAGAACGCGGGACTGCCCCTCACAGCACAGTTAGAGGAAAAATCTTATCTGGACAACTCCAGGTGCTGGAGAAAAGAGCCCGGGGTGAAGGCAGGGGGCTCAGCAGCTGCTGTTTCTCTTCCCGAGTGATTGATCTCTTCCTAACGAGCAGGATCCTGATTAACTCGTTGCCTCTCACAGCACCTCACCCTGGTCTGACTCCGGGAGCAGCAGCGGAGCCTCGCGAGCGCCCGACTCCCTCCTGCAGCCAGCGCTGCTGCACCGGCGCTGGCTCTGCCCAATGATGTCATAGCAGAGGGAAGGGAAAAAAGGCGACTGCGAGGCTCCTGAGCAAGTAAACCTCCGATAGTTTTCCTTTTTTCCTTTCCCAAACTAAGAATTGATGCCAGTGTAAACCCCAGAGCAGGTTTTTTTTTTGTTTGTTTTTTTGTTTTTTTTACCAAGCTCATGTTAAAAACTTCCCTCAGTCCTTAAATCTCCTTCCCTCAGTGACAGCATCGCTGTGCTGCTTCAAATCCCCCAATTCTGTAACAACTGCTCTGAGCAGAGGAGACCCTTGCTGGGGGAACCTCGTCTTCCCCCTCACCTCTAGTTTAAACTCTCTGTTATTTTATAAAGGGATGTTTCCCCCCACAGAATGACAGGTAGTTAAGCAGCCCGATTCCCCGTTCTGGAGGTACAAGTTGCATTCTGTAACACACGTTCCCAAACTTGAGCCTACTGTCCTTCGATTACACAACAGCACAAACCAGAGCAGGCTCAGCCCCTCCGCTGCTCTGCCCTTTAACTTACCTGGGTTTTCCCCACAAGAAAAACAACAAATCCCAAACCATCAACCACTCAGCTGCTTGGCACTTCACCTGCCTGCTCGCCTTCCATTTCAGGTACAGCGGCAAGAAACGAAAAGGTTTGGCCATCACGTGCAACTTCCACCAAGCTGCCTCATTTGTCAGCCATTTCTGAGGCAAAGTGCTGACGACCAGAACTTTTCACAGGGCCACTGCAAAAACTTTAAGCCTCACTTGTAGCATTAAGACCATTTCCAGGCATTTTTGCTGTGATTTCAGCTAACTGGCCCAGGTTCTTACAGAACTAGAAGGAAGCAGGAAAATTAAGTTTAACTGAGCAAATATATTTTAGCTTATTAATACATTAGAAAGGTATAAGTAGTGACCATTATACAAATTATATTAAGAGCACAGGATGTTATCCCTCTTCCAGGTATTTTAAGAGTGCCAGAGCATAAAATCATTTCATGGGATTAGAAGTGAAAAATAAGGGGGGTGGGGGGGGCGTAAGGGGGCGGAACCAACTATGCAAAATTGCTAAGTGAGAAATTCCGGCTAGTTTTAATCGAAAAAACTTCATAGACCAGTTGTAATATCATGAAAATGATTCAAAATGTATTCCCGCATGGGAGAATGACATTTTGAATATTTTCTAGAAATCACACCGAAACTGTTACAGTTACAAGTAATTAAATTTATTAGACCTCTATAATTTTTATAGTCAGTTTTGGCCAATTTACAGGTTTCTTGGGGATCATTTTTGGTTTAAACACACACACACACAAAAAAAAAAAAGCATCATAAATCAAGTTCACTTATACATCAACCCCTCCCCTAGCCCCGTCACAGCCACCTAAAAAAGGGGGAAGCCTCAGCTGCACACAGGCCGAGCAGCACACACACTACACTACAGCGAGAGCGTCAAACCGATACAAGGCTGTGGTTTATTCCGATTACGCGTCGTAAAAAGGGTCCGCCGGCGTCTCTGTACACATGTATATAATGTTACATCCCACCACTGTAAAAAGCCCCCCTGTCCCCCCCCCAGTGTCACTCCCCCAGCTTGCTGGGGGCTTTCTCCTGTCTGTGCAGGTCCTTCTCCTTCAGCAGCTGCAGGTTCTCGGCTCGCAACCTGTCCACCTCCAGCTCCAGCTGCCGCACCCGGGCCGCCTCCGCCGCCTCCCCCCCGTACTTTTTGCTCTCCATCCTCAGCCGGTTGTTCTCGTCCTCCATGCGGGAGAGGCACTTCTCCAGCTCCAGGTACTCCTTGACCAGCTCCTGCTTGCTCATGTTCTGCAGGCTCTCCACATGGTACCGCTCGTAGGTCTCCGAGAAGTCCCTCTGCAGAAACTCGCTGCCGTCGCCCCCCATGCCGTCGCTGCCGCCGTCCTCCTCGGCCGCCTCCTCCAGGAAGTCCTCCTCGCTCGTGTCGTCCGACTTGGCGGCCGCCCGCCGCGGGTACAGCCCGGTCTTGAGGTCGGGCTCCTCCTGGTCGTGGTCCTCCATCAGGAACTGCGTGGTGTTGTAGGGGGCCACCGGCTGCCCCTTGGCGAACATCTCGGCGCGGAGCCGCGAGGCGCGCAGGCTCTGCCGCTCGTCGAACTGCTGCTTCTCCTCCCAGCTCAGCTTCGAGTAGGGCTTCCAGCGCCGCTTCTTCTTCGACGGCCGCCGCCGGTGCTTCTTCTTGGCCGGCCACTCCTCGGCGCGCCCCACGGCCGCCCGGTACCGCGGCCCCAGGCCGGGCCGCGCCGCGCCGCCCTCCGCCGGCCGCCCCTCGGCGCCGCCCGCGCCCTCCGCCGCCGTCGCCGCCTCCTCCTCCTCCTCTGCCGCCGTCGCCGCCCCGGGGGCCGGCAGCCTCCCGGCCTCGCCGTCCGCCGCCGCCGCCGCCGCCGGCTGCTGCTGCTCGCCCAGCTCGGGCTGCGGCTCCGCGGCGGACGGGGGCTGCGGCTCGGCGGCCGTCGCGTCTGCCATGGCTCCGGGCTGCGCTCCCGGCCGGCGGCCGCTACCCGCGCCGCATGGGGGCCCCCTCAGGCCGTTGGGGCCATGGCACGGGGCCGGAGCCCGGGGGTCGCCGCCTCCGGTCGCCGAGGGGTTAACGCCGCTGGGCCCGCCCCCCCGCGCGCATGGCACGCGCCGCCGCCTCCTCCCCCTCCTCCCCCCTCCGCGCCCCGCCCCTCCCCGCACCGCCACCCGCCGCCGCCGCCGCCGCCAGCTCCCGACTGCCGCTCCCCGCCCGTTTCCCCGCCTTATATAGCCGCGAGCGCCCCGCCCCGCCCCGCGCAGGCGCGCTGCTCGCCCCGCCCCCGCCGCGCGCCGCGCCCCGCCCCCGCCGCGCGCCCGCCGCTGCCACCGCGGCTCCCCGCGAGCCGCAGGCCCCGCCCCGCGGCCAATCGGCGGGCGCGGGGGGCGGGACCTCGCTCGGAGCCCCTCCCCCTGGCCGCACGGACGAGCGGGCGACGATTGGCGGGGCGGAACGTCACTCACGAGCCGCTCCACCAATCGGGGAGGGCGGGGGGCGGGGCCGGGCCGTACCACGCGCGAGGAGGGGGGCGACCTTCAGGGCGGCGCTGAGGGCAGCGGCCCCGCCCCCCCCGCGCCCGGCGGGTGGCACGGCCCGAAAAGAGTCCCCGCGGCGCGGAGGGACACACGGGGGTGCTGCGGCCCCGCCCCGCGGCCCGGCCCCGGTCCCCCCGGGGCTGTCGGGGGTCGGCGGCGGGGCCCGAAGGGGAAGGGGGAGAGAAACGGGGGGAGGGGGGGAAAGGGGGAGAGTGCGGGCGGAGGAGTCCCGGGGCCGCGCTGGGTGATGCGGCCCAGAGCGCGGAGGGAGATGTAAACAAACCGGGCGGGGACGAGGCCCGGCTTAAAGGCGCCGCGGCCCCAACCGGAGGGGCGGGGCCGAGAGGGGGAGGGACGGGGGGGGGGGGGGCAGCACCCCCCGGGGACCCCCCCAGGGACCCCCCCAGGCCTGAAGGCGCGGGGCCGGGCCGGGCACACCCCCCCCACCCCCCTCCCCCCCCCAGCGATGTCCCCGCCACCGGGGGGCACGGGCACAGCCCGGGGCTGGCGGGGCCGGGCCGGTGGTCGCGGGGTGCCCCCCCCCCGGGGTCCCCGCAGAGCACGGAGCGGGCGCCGGGCTGAGAAGGCAACGCTTTAATGGGGCCTCGGCCCACGGAGCTCCCCCGGCTCCCCGCGGGCCCTCCCGGGGGGCTCCGGCCCCGCTCCCCGCTGCGTGATGGCGGCGCCGCTGTGGGTGCGGGCAGCGCTCGGTCGCCCCCGTGCGTGCGGGGCCGGGGCCCAGCGGCTGGGAGCGGCGGTGCGAGGCGGCCCCGCCCCGACCCGAGGCAGGCTGCGAGGGGGGCCCGGGGGGGTCCCGGGGGGTCCCGGGCTCGCAGCTCGGCTCCCTCGGGGCCGGGGCCGCCGGTGGCAGGAAGGCGGCGGTGGGGGGTGGGGGTGCGGCGGTCCCGGCGCTTTCCCGGCTCGTGAGAAGCGGATCGAGGGCGGTGGCGGTGGGGGCGGGCGGAGCGGGGCCGTCCCGCGGCGGTCACCTCTTGGTGCCCTGCCAGCGGCGCAGCAGCCACTGGGTGACGAAGGGCCAGGCGATGAGGAACAGCAGCGTGCGCGGGGACACCGCCAGCGGCCACGGGGACGCTGCCTGGTGGGGGACAGACGGGGGGGGGGGCACAAGGGCTCGGTGTTAGCGCTGAGACCGAGCCCCCCCGGCCCCTATCCCAAAGGGCAGCGGGGGCACCGTCACAGCCCGGCCGTCCTTTTGGCGGCCGTCATCCCGCCGAGGTCTCCTCGTGCTGCCACCGCATCGTCCCTGCTGCCTGGACACCGGGGACACATCCCCAGGGCTGCTCCTGCTTTCCAGCTGGGGACCGTCCCCCCGTCTGTCCCCCACCACCCCCAGCAACATCAGGGTAGGGGCTGTGGAGCCAGGCCCCACGGGGCAGTGACACGGAGGGGCCAGCAGCAGGAAGCGCCCTGCCTGCCTCCAACTCACCTGCGGTGCAAGCAGCCGGCCAGGTTTGGTCCCAGAGGCGTCCCCCTGCGAGACAGGAGAGGTGTCAGGGTGCGGCCAGGGCCAGGCACCCCCGCTCAGCCACCGCATCCCCACAGAGAGGGGCTGGGAACAACCGGGCCCAGGCAGGGCTCTGCAGAGCAGCTGGGCCAGGACCCGGGGCAGTGGGGATGGCGGGGATGGTGGCTCCCTGCCTGCACCTCGGGGCAGCTCAGAGCAGCATCCACAGCCTCCACCCTGCCAGGCCACGACGGCAGCCCAAGGTCTCTCAGCACCTGGGCCAACCTGGGCTGCGTGGGCAGGGTCAGGGACCAGAGACACCTGGGGGGCAGCACAGCCCCACCCAGCACCCCCAGCTCTCTGCGTGGCCGGGCACGTACCTGCGCAGAGGTGAGCGTCTCCAGCTCGCTCAGGCGCTGCAGCACACGCTGCATGTCATCCTGCAGGGCCCGCACGGTGCCGGCCACGTGGGCGTCCACCTCCAGCAGCAGCCCCTGGCTCCCGTGGGCAAGCTCAGGGGCGCTCTCGGCATCCTGCGCCGCCCCGGCGAGCTGTGGATCTGCAGGGTGCAAAGACGGGCGCTGCTCAGACAGGAGGCGGCCGGGCGCTCGCACGGTGCACGTGGCGCAGGGGCGATGCCACTCGCCCAGGCAGGCCGAGCTCCCCGAGGACCCGAGGCCGTGCGCTGCTGCTGACGGATCTCAGCAGGTGCCTGCGTCCTGCCCCGGGCTGCCCACACGGCTCTGCCCAACCTTGGCACACGCAGAGCTGGGAGCTCCCAGCCCGGCCCAGCAGCTCTGGGGACAGGGACTGGCACCGTGTCCCCCAGTGCAGCAGTGGCTGTGCTGGGCAGCCTCTGCCCCACTGACACTGCACCTGCACGGGCACACGCAGGTCACCTCGGTTCACCAAGCGCGGCAGCGAAGGCCAGGAGGGTGCCTGGCCTGTTTGCTGCCACTCTGCCAGGCCCCGGGGCTCAGCAGAGCCCCCAAACCTGCCTCACCACAGCCTGTGCGACACCCAAATAATCCTCACTGCAAGTGGGGGACAGGCAAGTGCCTGCCGTGGCACGGGCTGCTCCTTGGCCCCTGTGCTGCCCACTCGCTGCGGTGCCCCGGGGACAGCCCAGGCTGGCTTTGTCGGCCTTGTTACAAGTTAACTCCCAAGGTCAAGCAGCCTGGGAGGGTTTACGGAAACATTAATGGGGAGATAAGCACAGCGGTGGGCCGTGCTCCTGCCCCTCCGCAGATGGAGCTCTGCTGGCGAGGGTGGTGGAGCCAGCCCCGAGCACAGCCCCTGGATGTGTCCGGCAGGACGGGGAGAGCACGGGGCAGCAGCAGGGCTCCTGGCTCCATCCCTGCAGCAGCACTGACACCTGCAGCACCGGAGGCTGGTGGCACGCGACTGGCACCGCAGGAGGGCTGGAGCAGGGCAGTGGTGCTGTCCCCTGGACCAGTGCCTCCAGGGGCACCACGACCAGCTTGGCCCACCCAAGCCCCGCGGCGAGCTCCCAGCCGCGTCCCACCACACTGAGGTGCTGCCGGTGGGGCCGTGTGGTGCTCGCTGCGGGGCTCACACTGCCGGGGAGCCGCGCTCTGAGCCAGGCTGCTGGAGAGAAGCCACGGGCACAGCAGCGCAGGGCAGCGGGCACAGCTGTCACACAGCCTGGGGACAACAAAGGGGATCTGTCCTGGCAGGGTGAAACACGGAGCTGCTTGGGGACCGAGGGATGAAGAGAGGGAATGCACGGGACGTGTGGCTACTGAGCCAGGCTGCTGGTGGTCACAGCCCTCACCTCTCTGCTCAGCCCCTGCACGGGCACCCCAGGGTGAGGAGGGAGCAGCGGGAAGGCGCCAGGAGCCCAGCGCTCACCCACCTCTGTCAGAGCCCGGGGCTGCGAGGCCAGTGCCGCTCCTCCCCGCTCGTCTTCTGCCTTCGCCCCGCTCTCCCCGCCCAGCGGCACGGGGCGCTTGGGGCTCAGGCCCGGCCTGGGCGCTGTTCAGGGAGAGCCCCTGCTTGCCCAGCGGCTGCCCAGCCTGTGCGGGGGTAGAGAAGAACGGCCCTGAGACCCCCCTCCCTCCCCGGGGGACACGGGAGGCCAGGGCAGAGCTCCTGGGGGACCCAGGCGTGTGGGCGGCCTCGTGCCTCCTGCCCAGGGGCGCTCGCTGCGGCACTGGAAGCGCCTTGCACTGCGGGTGGCACCGCGCTGCCTGTGAGCACAGGGATGAGCAGGGAGCAACGAGTGAGTGGCGGGGCCACCGGGCGCCTGCACGGCTCGGGGCCAGCCCTGCTCAGCCACCGGGGCTGTGCTGCAGCAGTGAGGGAGGCTGCGGGTGCTGCCGGGGCACCTGAGGGCTCCTCAGCCTGCCCTCGGTGACGGGACCAGGCTCCAACGCACAGGGACATGGCAGGGCTGCTTCACCGGGGCCCCTGTAGACATTTGGGGTGTTGCAGGGCTGCCAGGAAAGCAGTGCGGAGGTGACAGCAAGACGCAGAGAGCTGCCTGTTGGGAGCAGGGCTGCCGGCAGGGGAAGTTTCTGCCACGGTGTGGAGGGACCCCAGCCCTCCTCGAGGCCGTCCTGCCCTGGGAGACGTTACCTGCTCGGGCTCCATCTGCTCCAGGGTGTCGCAGAACACTTCCCCCTCAGAGTCACTGGCCACCTGGCTACCCTCGCGCGTGTCGGCAGCAGGAGCCAGCCCTCCTCCTGGAAGGGAAGCACACGGCTCAGCCGCAGGCGGTGCTGGCGTGACAACGGCGTTTCGGGGCAGCAGAAGCCCCGCGCGGGCAGAAGGCAGCCGGGCTGCAAGCGGGCACAGAGCCGGTGTCAGCGTGCACAAAGCAGGGGGGCAGCAGGAGGCCGGAGCTCTTCAGCGGGAGGCTCAAAGCAGCGTGAACTCCACCCGCACGAGGCAGCAACGCATCGCTCACGCTCCTGGGGAGGAAACCGAGGCACAGAGGGCGAAGGAACGGGGCTGCTGCTGGCTCAGCACCGCGGCCGGGAGTCTGAATTCCCCGTCCCCTCCCTGCCCAATGTATTGCTCACTCACAAGCCCCAGCACGGGGCTTTCCAGGGCAGGTCTCTGCGCACGTCCAGCTCCCCCCAGGAAGGAGGCTGCCGTGTCCTGACAGCACAACCCCTGGCACGGGGCACTGCAGCATCCGAGGCCCCAGGGAATTAATCTTCCCCTCCTCCCACCCCAAGTCCAGCGCTGCTGAGGGACAGCGCAGCGCACCCCGTACGTCCCGCGGGTGCCACCAGCGGGTGCCAGCTCCCGGCTGCGCTCAGCCCCAGCCCACGCTCGCTCCGTGACCATATTCGCTCCTCGAGGGAGGGCCGGGCAGGACTCCTCCCTGCAGCACGAGGCCGAAGCAGGGGCCTCTTCGGGCGGGGAGAGCTGCGTGTGTTGCCACGGGGGGGGCACAGGGAGTTTGCTGGCCCCAGCACAGCGCCGGCATCGGGTGGGTGTGCTGGGGCCGTGCAAATCCACCACCAGGGCACTGACAGCCCCACAGAGCGCCACCGGCTGGGCAAACTTGGCTCGGGCCGAGGGAGATCTTCCCCTCCCAGAGCACCTCTCAGGGCATTTTCCCCGTCCACGGGAGCACGTCACACTCCCAGCCCTCAGCCCTCTGCGGCAGGCCAGCAGAATCAGGCCCCTTTGCCCAGACACGTGCGACACGAAGGCACCCAACGCGCTCAGGGTTATCCCAGCACCGAGAGCTGCCCCCACGAGAAGCTCCGGCTCTGCGTGACCAGGGCGGTGCCCGAAACACAGGCAGGGTCGGACCACACGTGCCTGAAGCCAACAGCTCTGCGGAGAGGTGGAAGCCCAGCCCGGCTCTGTCGCCGGTGCCTCCTCCGCGGGGTCTCTGCCGGGTGCTGGCCACGCCGGGGAGACCAACCTGGCGCTCGCTGCCCGTCCTGCAGCTCCTCAGGCAGCACGTCCTCCCGCTGCTCCGGGGCCGGGCCGCTCGCTTGCTCGTCCTGGCTGGGGTCGGCCGCCTGCTCCTGCCCATCTGCACAGAGACAGAGAGAGGGAGAGCAGGGTGAAGGTGCTGCAGACATCCCTGTGGTGCAGCCCACCCTGCCCGGCTCTGCGCTGGGCTCCTCGCAGCTGTTTCACTGCTGGGCAGAGCGGGGGACATGTGGATTTGGGAGCCTGGTGCAGCAAGGATGTGCGCAGCAGCGAGCTCGATGGCTAACAGGAGCGGAGGAGAGGCTTCACCCGGGGGCAGGCAGCAGCCAGAACGTGTCTGTGTTTATAAACCAGCTCCCGCCGTCTCCTCGGGTGCCCGGTTGGGCCCACGGGGTTAAGCCAGCCACGCAGCCCTTCGGCAGCTGGGACTTTGCTCCCTGCTCCTGGCCATGCGGGGATGTGGCAACGCCGCCCTGCCGGCGCCTTGCCCACGCACCTCTGCGGGGCTGCCGTCCCCAGCCCGCCACCACGCCAGGCTCCCAGCTGCGGGACAGGACCACACAGCGCAGGAGTGAGTGTGAAGGCTGCTCCGAGCCCAGCACCCCAGGCCTCTGCTCAGAGCATGCCCTGTGCCTGCCCCGCCGGGCAGGGTCCCATCACCTCCGCCCCGAGGAGCCGAGCTCCACCACCAGCCCCCGTGCGCCCGTGGGGCCGGGGGAGCAGCACCGCCTGGGCGGCAGGATGGAGGTGCTTAACTGTGGGTCCGGGGTTGCTTCAGTCTCGGCCTGTGTGTGCTAAGATGTTTGGGAAAGCTTTGTCGGCTCGAGACCTGCTGCGACCCTGCGCCATTCACAACTGGGTTCCAAGTCGTGGTTTATGGTGCGCCGGCTGTAAATAAACAAGAAGGAGTGTGGCTCGGCCACCGCACGCACCGCCTCTGGCCTGCAAGGCGAGGGAAACCACGCAGCTCTCTGCGGGCCGGCACCTGCCACATTCTGACCGTACCTCGGGCACTGCTACCAGCGCCCACCCACCTTCCTCACCTGCATCATCACCAGCAGAAGTTGCAGCAGCACATCTCAAGGCAGGTTTAAGAGCCTTTAACACAAATGACTCAACAGCTTAAGAAGCTCAGACTTTTAAACCATGTTTCAGGCACCCGGGGTTCCTTTGCTCTGCAGACAGTGCCGGGTTTAGGCACAAACGAGGCTGTCATTTCTACGTGTCACTATGCAGGGGGACACACTCGAGTGAGAAATGACAAGGAGGTTAGCCCCAGCTTCTATTTACCAGAGAAAAATAAAGTCTGTTTGCATTTTAAAGGAACTAGATTTGATGTCAACATAGAAAACAAAAGCATCTGGGCACCACAGGAAGGAGCAGCCCCTGTAAGGCCAGGAGCAGCCCCTGTAAGGCCAAGCCGTACAGGAGCGTGCCGTCCAGGAGACGTGTTTGGGCAGCTCTGCAGACACAAGGGGTGACAGTGGCTGTCAGAGTGGGGACAGATGCCTGGGGACAGGCAGAGAGTGAGGCTGTTTGCCAGAGCGCCTCTGACATTAGGGAAGCACTGATGGTTTATACCTGCTGCAAATATACCCCAAAGCTCACCTGCTGCCGAGCTATCTACTGGAAATTAGGCACAGGAACACGTCCGGATGCACAGCCTTTCTGTGGCAGCCTCCCCTCTGAAACAGCACGGCTGGCTCTCAGACAGCCAAACCCAGCCCCTCACTCGCTCAAACCCTTCTCGCAGGAACCACCCTGCTCCAGGGGTGAGAAGGGTCCCCAGCAACCCCTCAGCGTGAGACAGCAGCCACCAGACACATGTGGAAAGGGCTGGAAGAGGACTTTTTATAGTACAAGGCTGTTCCAGCATCTCCAGATCCCACTAATCCCCTTTCCCAACCCCTGTTTCTCCATCTCCACTCTGCTGCAAAAACAGGCACCTGTTTCTATCGGATGACCCTGGCTCTGGTTGGCAGCCCGCCCTGCCTGGAGGCATGCCCGTGCCCAGGCTGACCAGAAGAAAGGAGAGCCCCGTGGCCGGGATGCTGAACCTGCACCAAGTCCCCGGCTCTGCCTTTGGCTGCATATGGCCTTGGGTTGTTCGGAAGCCAAAGCTCAAGTTTTCTCCCCAGAACTTTAGGGCAGAGAGAGCCCACGCTGAGGAGGCACCTGCTGGAGAGCGGTGCTCAGACAAGCACCTCAGCAACACCTCCTTGGGAGCTGGGGAGCCAGGCGGGACATGGTGTGTCCCCCTTGTCCCCTCTTGGGGAGCAGAGCCTTGAGGCGACGGCCGTGCCGGGACAGCAGCAGCAGGGGGCCAGGCGTGAGGAGCGAGGGGCATGCGGGGGGGCAGCAGGGGGGCAGCGGGGCTCCCACTCACCCCCTTCCCCTTTGAAGAAGTCCTCGGGGGGCCGCGGCATGTCGCAGATCACCTCGTAGAGCGGCTCGAAGTACTTGAACATCTCCCGCGTCGCCTCGTCCATGGGCACCGTGTCGATGACCTGGGGACGGCCACAGCTGCGGCGGGGCCCGGCGGGAGGCACCGGGCCGGGCCCGTCCCGCTCCCCGCTACCTTCTGGGCCACTTTCTTCATCTCGGCCACGTACGCGGCCATCGCCTCCTCCTTGGTCATCCTCCCCAGGCTGTGCCAGGCGTCCCTGCGGGGCGCGGCGCCGTCAGGGGGGGCCGGGCCGGGCCCGAACCGGCCCCGGAGCGGCCCCGACCCCCCCCCTCCCCCCAGCTTACCACTTGTACCGGCCGATGGGGTCCCAGAAGCCGGGCCGGGGGCCCTGGCAGCGCCCCGCCGTCGCCTGCTTGTAGTAGCTGTAGAAGCGCAGCATCTCCTCGTAGGACGGCCGGTACGAGCCTGCGGCACCGCAAACGCCTCAGCGCGGCCGCCGCCGCCGGGCCCGGGAACGAGCGAGCCCCCCCTCACCCCCCGGGGCCGGTTCGGGCCCGGCCGCACTCACCGCTGCGGGGCAGCCCCTGGATGACGCGCACGGCGGCCCGGAACTGGGCCCCGCAGCCCGGCTCCGCCATGGCCCCGCCGCCGCCGCCGCCGCCCCGGGCTCCGGCCCGGTCCCGGTCCCGGCCCCGCCGAGCGCCTCTCCGTGAGGGGAGAGCGCGGGGCCAATCAGCGCGCGCCTTTCATCATTACCTCGGCGCCGCGCCCAATCAGCGCGCCGCTTCCGAAACGGGCCGCGCTGCGCCCTCCCCTCCCGCCCCGCTCGGTGAGCGGCGCGGCGGAGCCAATGGGAGCGCGGCGCGAGCGCTCCCTGCTGGAGGAGGGGCGCGCGGCAGCCAATGGGAGCGCGGCTCGGCCGGGGAAGCGACGCCCCCTGCTGGCCGAGGGCGGGGCTGCAAGGCGGCGGGCAGGGGGCGGGGCCCCGGGGCGGGAAGGGGCGGGGGGGATTTAAAGGGACAGAGCCCGGGGAGAGCGGGGGGGGGATTTAAAGGGACAGTGCACGGGGGGGACACACTGGGAGCACTGGGAGACGCGCTGGGGGCACTGGGCAGGGCGGGCATCATGGGGGGGGGCTCACTGCAGGGTGGGTGTCACCGCGTGGGGCAGGGGACTCGCCGCAGGGCACGGGGCAGCTGGGCCTGGCGAGGCGACTGGTTGGTTTTGGTCGTTATTTTGGTTAATTATAAAAATCGAATTTAGGCCAATATGAAAAACGAACTGGGATAACGGCTGTGGGGAGGGGGGGGCGGAACCGGGCCCCCGCCGTGAGGGCGCAGGGCGAGGGTGTGCTGCGGGGGGACGGGGGTGGCAGCGGGGGGCACCCCGGGGCTGGGGGCGTTGCGGTGACAGCGCGGCCCGGGGGGGGCACGGCCAGCGGGGGGCCACCACGGGCAGCCCTGCGGCCACCTGCGGCTGCCTGGGCCCGGCCCTCGGCCGGGGCTGGGTGCGGGGAGGGGGCCAGGCCACGGCCACATGGCCCGCGCTCGGTGCGAAAGTTCAAGACCCAGCAAAGCGAGGCAGCGAGGGGGGAGCTTCCATCCTCCCGCCACTTCGGAGCTCCCACGGAGGGTTCCTGCCCCCCCGGGATGGCGGCCGGGCTCTGACTCACCGCACAACCAGCCCCGGCCGCGGCGAACGCCCCGGCTCCAGCCATGGCCTGGGCCCAGCTCACGGGACGCGAGCTGAGCCCGACGGGGCCGGGAACGCTGCCCATCGGCTGCCTCCGCATCGCGGCAGAAAACGGCAACGCTGAGAGGGCCGGGGTGGGATCTGAGCCCTCAGGGCCCGGGGTGGGATCCGCTCCCCCAGAGCCTGCAGTGGGATCTGCTCCCACTGCGGGCCGTGAGGGATTTCCGAGCCATGCCCCCCCCCCAGCCTCAGCCGTGTTTATTTTATGCAATAAGCCATTCTTTCCCCGCTCGTAATCCTGCTATTAATAATATTGGTGGTGGTGATGTGTTTTTTTTTATTTTTTTTTTTTGCTGGGTTGTGGTTATGCAACGTGTTTTGATTCCCCAGCACGGCCCAGGGCTGGTGCAGGATAGGGAGGGGGGGGGACGGGACGTGTCCTACCCCCGGGGGCTGGTGGCTGCCGCCACGCTCACGGCACCGTTTCACGGTTTGCTTCTCCCCAGGGATCTTCCAAAACTCGCTCGGTGTCGGCAGCTGAATTCCTGCCCGTGCAATTCCCCTCGGGGGCCGAGGGCTTGGAGCGGGGCCAGGGCAGAGCCCGGCTATCCGGTTGCAAGTGCATTTCGGGGTGGATGCAGCTGCTTTCCGAAGTTTTCCAGCAGAGAAAGAGGCGTTTTGCATCAATACACCAAATGCCTTCATTTTTGCATAAATAACACCAAATGCCTTCATTTCTGCATAAATACACCAAATGCCTTCTGCGGCTCCTGAACGGGTAAAAGTCACGGGCCAAGCACAAGGGGGCACTGCCCTGGGCTCTGCTGCCCCTGTTTAAAATTCCCCAAGTCCCCATGTCCCCAAAGGCCTCAGCACCCCAAAAACACGCCCGAGGGGCTGCCCAGATGTTCCCCCCAGCTGCCCTCATGTGCCCCCAGCTCACCCAGGTGTCGCACCGTGGTGCCCAGACTCCACCTCACGCTGCCCAGGTGTTGCCCTGGATCCGCAGACGTTGCTCCAGGATGCTCACAGACCATCCAGGACACCCGAGTGTTGCTCCAGGGGCCCGAGGGTCTCCCTTGACGTAGAGGTGTTGCTCCAGGATAACCAGAGGTGGCCTCGGGGATGCCCCGATGTCATTCTGTGTTGCCCTGGGTGTACAGATGCTGCCCCAGGGTGCCCAGAGGTCACCCAGGGTGCCCAGATGTTGCTCCAGGACAACCAGAGTTTGCTCCACAGATGCCCAGATGTTGCCCTAGATTTACAGACGTCCCCCCAGAGTGCTCAGAGATTGCCCATAGTGCCCAGATGTCACCCCAGGGTGCCCAGATGTTGCAGGGTGCCCTCCGGTCCCACATGTGGCCGCAGTCGCCCTCTCCCTGACCAGTGAAGTTCCCCCCCGCCCCGTGCTGTGGTTCTCGTTTCCTTGCTTTGTGCTGCAGCTCCTGGTCCCCACGTCCCGGCCTGGGACAGCCTCTTGTCCCCCGGTGCTGGCAGTTTTGGCAAGAAGTGGTGCCAGCCAGCTGGCGGCAGCCCTTGCCACCGGCACAGGGCTTGAAATCAATGCCTGGTTCGGGTGGAGGGGCTGGGGCCAGGGAGCCTGGGATGGGGCTGGGGGCTCTCCCTCTGTGCCCACCCACCCATCTATTCCCCCCAACCTCACCTGGGCAAGGAGAGAGCCTGCCACAGCTGGGGGAGAGGTGGAAACGGGTACAAATGGAGTGAATTGGGGTAAATCCCACATATCTGCACACATACGTGTA
This sequence comes from Aythya fuligula, assembly GCF_009819795.1. NCBI lineage: Eukaryota > Metazoa > Chordata > Aves > Anseriformes > Anatidae > Aythya > Aythya fuligula. Next base: position 5,449,992 of record NC_045582.1, on the reverse strand, counting down.
TGCACACACACACACACGCACGCACACATGTGCACAGCTGTGCACACAGCCGCATGAGCACGTGCAGGGGTGCACACACGTGCCATGCACACACGTCCTCCGTGGTGTCATGTAGGGGCGAGGGGACGCGGTGGCACGGCTCCTTCGCTGCAGGCCTTGGTGCCAAAAGCTTTGGTGCCAGGCTCCAGACCCCAGCTGCGGCGTGACCCCAGGCAAGGCCACCACGTCCCGCACCACCAACACGGCCGTGTCCCCGTGTGCCACCAGGCTGCCACCACCCCGGTAGGCCAGCACAGCGTCACCCAGCCCGAGCGCACCGGGTGCCACCGGGGCTGGGACGAGGCTCTGTCGCTGTCCCCAGGCGCAGTGGCACAGGGGTGGCCCACGGGTCCCTCCTGGTGCTGGGCACCAGCTCCGGCACCGGCAGCCGTGTCCCCGGGCAGAGCGGGGGCCTGTGCGGGAGATGGGGGGCCCCTGGTGTAGGGCCCTGGGTTCAACCCCCCCGGTACTGCTCCCCCCTGGTACCGACCCCCTCTGGTGCCACCCCACTCCGGTGCTGAACCCCCCCGGTACTGACACCCCCGGTGCTGAACCCCCCAGGTGCAATCCCCCCGGTACTGCCCCCCCGCATATGGATCCCCGCCGGTACCGCCCCCCCTCGGTGCAATCCCTTCGGTACCGCCCCCCTCCGGTGCCTCCCCCCCCCGGTACCGACCCTCGTCGACACAGACCCTCCCAATGCAGACTCCCTCCGGTACCGACCCCACCCCCCCGGTGCAATCCCCCCGGTGCCGTCCCCCTCCCGTAACGAACCTCCCGGTACCGACCCCGCACCGGTGCCGACCCCCCAGTAGCGACCCCCCCGGTGCATCCCCTCCGGTACCGACCCCCTCCAGTGCTGAACCCTCTGGTACCGAAGCCCCGGTGCCCCCCCGGTGCAATCCCCCCGGTGCTGAATCCCTTCAGTACCGGGCCCCCAGGTGCCCCCCGTTACTGAACCCCCCGGTACCCAAGCCCTCGGTGCCCCCCCCCCGGCGCCGCCCCCCCAGTACTGAATCCCCTGTTGCCCCCCCGGTGCTGAACCCCCCTGTTACCGACTCCCCCGGTACCGACTCCCCCCTTTGCAATCCCTCCGGTACCGACCCACCCAGTACCGACCCCCCCGGTCCTGAATCCCCTGTTCCCCCCCCCCGGTGCAACCCCCCCGTTGCCGAACCCCCCGGTACCGAGCCCCCCGGTACCTAAGCCCCCGGTGCTCCCCCCCCGGTGGCGAACCCCCCCCGGTACCGACCCCCCCCGTTGCAATCCCTCCGGTACCGAGCTCCCCGGTACCGACCCCCCCGGTACCGACCCCCCCCGGTACTGACCCCCCGGCCCCCCCCCCCGCTGCCCCCCCCCTCCCGGCCGGGTTACGCCTCCCGGGCCCCTCCCGGCCCTTCCCCGCTCCGGGCCCCGGTCCCGGCGGGGCCGCCCTTCCCCTCCCCTCCCGTTCCGTCCCGTCCCCTCCCCGCCGCCTCCGCCCAGCCCGGGGGGGGGGAGCCCCGGGGGCCCGGCGGACACCGGCAGCACCGGGCCCTCGCCATGATCTGCGGGCGGAGGGCGCGTCCCGGCCCCGAGCAGCCCCGGTCCCCCCCGGACGGGGCCGGTGGCCCCCGCCGAGCCGGCAGAGCCTTCAGGAAGATGGGTGAGGGCCGGGGGGGGCAGCGGGGGAGGGTCCCGTACTGTCCCGTACTGTCCCGTTATCCCCCCTACCCCCCCGTGGCAGCGAGGGTCCCCGGTTGGGCGGTGTCCCCAAAGGTGGGCGAGGTCCCCGCGGTGGGGGGGTCACCGTGATTTTGGGGTCCCCGCGGTCGGAGGCTCCCCATTGCCAGGGGTGTCCCCATGGCTGGGGGGGTCCCTATTGCCGGGGGGGGTCCCCACTGCAAGCAGAAGTGGACAGAGCCCTCGTCACCCCTGTGCCACCCCCTCTGGGTGACCAGTGCCTGTCCCGTGGGGTGCAGGGGGACAATGGGCTGGGGGCTCGGGGTGGCGGCAGGGGGCTGGGTATGGCCCCACATGGGGGGGGGGTCCTGGTTTGGGTCTTGTCGTGGGTGTCGGGGCAGGAGCTTGGCTCCAGTGGCTTCAGGCGCGTGTCCGTGCGTCCTGGTGCCCGGCTGTCTGGGTGTCCCTGCATCAGTGCACCCGTCCGTCCGTCCGTCCATGCGTCCGTGTGTCCTCGCATGGCTGCACCTGTATGTGCAGGCGTCCCTGCAGCCCTACAGCCTGCAGCCCTGCCCGTCTGTATGTCCCTGCACCCACGCGTCCTCCCACGGCGTGGTCAGCTCCTGGCCCCCGGCTGTGGCTCATGTGCGGGCTGCCGCTGCCAGGCGAGGACGTGGCCCGATGGGGACAGGGACAGATCCCCCAGGAGGTGTCACAGGAGGTGGTGGCAGAGATGGTGGCCGCGTCCCCGAGGCTGTGGCCAGCTCAGGGACCTGAAACTGCCGTTTCCCACCCCAGGAGGAGCATTCCTGAAGGGCGCGGGGGCACAGTCACTGGGGCCGTTCTCCAAGAATGGTTGCAAAAAAACCAAAACAAAACAACTGAAAAAAAAAAAAAAAAAGGAGGAGGAAATAACTTTCATGGAGAATGGACGGAAAAGTCCTGGTGGTGAGGCTGAGGGTGTGCAGGTCCCCCGAGGCCACCCCGTCATTGTGCCCAGCTTGGTCACAGCCCCGTCCGGGCAGGGACCGTCACCGCCACGTGGTCCCCGCCAGCCCCGGGGGCGCGGTTGGGGCTGCAGGGGACGGGTGAGGGCCCGCCTGCTGCCAGCAATCCCACACCGGATTTGGGCGGCTTTGCTGGGATCCAGCAGCCCTGGCCCGAGGGCTGGGCTCCGTGACCGCTGCCGTGCCCTGTCCCGGCCCTGCAGTGCCCAAATTGGGCTGATGGCAGTGGCTTGTCACATCCCGTCCCGTCCTGTCCTGTCCCGTCCCGTCCTGTCCTGTCCTGTCCCAGCCTGTCCCATCCTGTCCAGTCCCGTCCCAGCCCAGCCCAGCCCATCTGTCCTGCCCTATACTACTCCATCCCATCCTGTCATATATGTTCCATCCACCCTTTTCTATCCCATCCAACCTGTCCCATCTTGTCCTGTCATGTCCTATCTGTATTGTCACATCCTGTCATGTATGTCCCATTCCATCCCAAACCGTTGTCCTGTCCTGTCCATCTTGTTGTGTCATGTCCCGTGCCATCCCATCCCATCCCATCCCATCCCATCCCATCCCATCCCATCCCATCCCATCCCATCCCATCCCATCCCATCCCCTCGTGTGCCCTGAACCGTGCACGTACCCACACTCTGATGCGCACAGAGCCCCCCCCCATTCCCACCCGGTGCCCCCGGTGCCCCCACCCCGGTGCACCCATGGGGCCGGTCCCCTCACAGGGCTGACGGAGGACGAGGACATCCAGCTGATGCTGCGGGGCTCGCTGCTGCGCAAGGTGAAGTCGCGGCGGGCGAAGGAGCGGCTGTACCGCCTGCAGGAGGACGGCATGACCGTCTGGTTCGAGCGGCGCTTCAGGCGCGCCCCCTCCAAGCAGATCTGTAGGTGCTGGCGCTGGGGGGGGCATCCCCAGGGTCCCCGGGCTGGGTCCTGCTGGCCTCGAATTGCGGGGAGCGGTGGGGAGGGGGGCAGAGCCCCAGCCCACGTGGGTGCGGGTGAGAGCCGGGATCTGGACCCCAACTCAGCCACGGCCCCCCCCTCCTTGAGCTTGCTTTGCCCCCAGCCATGGACCAGTGCCTCCCAGTACATCCCATTCCACCCAGTGCATCCCAGTGCCTTCCAGTACATCTCAATGCATTCCAGTGTGTCCCAGTGCACCCAGTGTATCCCATTGCCTCGCAGTGTACCCATTGCCTCCCAGGGCATCCCATTACATCCCCGTGCATCCCAGTGCACCCCCTTGTGACCCAGTGCACCCGGTGTATCCCATTGTCTCTCAGTACATCCCATCACATCCCAGTGCACCCAGTTTCTTCCACTGTGCCCATTGCCTTCCGCTGCCCCCAGTGCCTCCCAGTGCCTCCCAGTGCCCCTCAGCCGAGCCCCCAGAGCCCACTCCCTTTGCTCTCCCCCTCGGGACTGGCGCAGGGACCCGGCTCCATCCTGGCCGGGCTCTGTCCCCGCTCCCTGGCGTCACCCAGCTCTCTCCACACTCACTGGGACATCTGCCCAGTGCTGGCACTGCTGCGAGACGGCGCCATCCCCCCGCTGGCGTCACCACCCCCATCCCCGCAGGGGACAGTGGCCTGGACCCGCTGGGCCCTGTCTCGCCTGGGATTAGTGGCTTCAGCACTGCTGCAGCGTCAGCTGCACCGAGAGCGCCTGGTCCCTGCCCACAGCACCCTGGGGAGCAGAGGGGACACCCGGCACTGCCATGGGGACACTGGGGGTGGCCGCCAGCGGGGTGCTGGGGCACGGTGGGTGGGGGAGATCCCACGGCCGTGCTGAGCCATCGGCTCGGCTGGGGACCGGTGGCCGCCTCCACACGGGGTGGGGACCGTCACGGCGCGTGTCCCCGCAGTCTCCGTGATGCACATCGAGGGCGTGCGCCAGGGCCACCAGTCGGAGGGGCTGCGCAAGTACGGCGGCTCCTTCCCCGAGCGGCACTGCTTCACCATCGTCTTCAAGGGCAAGCGCAAGAACCTTGACCTGGCAGCGCGGGGCGAGGAGGACGCCCAGCACTGGGTGCAGGGGCTCACCAAGCTGATGGCGCGGCTGCAGGCCATGAACCAGAGGGAGAAACTCGACCAGTATCCTCTGTGGGACAGCGGGGCACGGTGTGGGGACAGCCCGGGGACAGTCTGGGGACAGCCTGGGGCGCTTTCCTTAGCACGGTGCAGCTGGATCCACGGCATCCTGCAGCGAGCCGACAAGAACAAGGACAACAAGATGTGCTTCCAGGAGGTGAAGAGCATGCTGCGGATGATCAACATCGACATGAACGACATCTACGCCTACAAGCTCTTCAAGGTACCTGCCCTGTGCCCCGTCGCCCGCTGTCACCTGGCTGAGGGCACCCTGGCTCCTTCCCTGCCCAACGCAGAGGACTGTCAAACTCGTGGCACCCTGAGCGCTGCCAATGTCTAGGTCCTGTCATGATGGGAGCTGTCCCCACGCTGTCCTCACATGGCTCCATTGGTCCCCAGGGTGTGACACCTCCCCAGGTGGCTCTCTGGGGACAGCAGCACCTCCCCAGGGCCCTTTACCCGTAGGGAAACTGAGGCACGGCGCTCTGCTTGGCTCCATCCTGAGCTTGGGGGGCATAGGGACTGTGGGGACACAGCAGGGATGTGACCCGCGTGCTCCAGGTGACAGAGGGCAGGTGGGGGACACAGAGGGGACACCCACTATGCATCCCCAAGCCCCCTGGCAGGTAGCCGAGACCCCCAAACTCATCACACAGACTCCCAGCCTGGGTGGGTCTGGCCGAGGGGACGGTCCCTGAGGCCGGGCCGTGGTCCCATCAGGAGTGCGACCGCTCGGGCGACGAGCGGCTGGAGGGCCGGGAGCTGGAGGAGTTCTGCCGGCGGCTGCTGCGGCGGCCGGAGCTGGAGGAGCTCTTCGGGCACTACTCGGGCGAGGACTGCGTGCTGTCGGCCGAGGAGCTGCGCGAGTTCCTGCGTGACCAGGGCGAGGAGGCCACCCTGCGCCAGGCGCGCGCCATCATCCACGCCCACGAGCTCAACGAGAAGGGTAGGGACGGGGATGTCCCACGATGGGGACGGCAAGCTTGGCGGGTGGCCTGGGTGTGGAGCAAAAGGGGTGGCAGCTCATGGGGGGGACGTGGTGGTGTCCCCCAGGTGAGCACAAGGCTGTCCAGGGCTGGGGTGCGTGGCTCTGTGTCCCTCTGGTCCTTCCCTTGTGGTGGCACCGGGTGGCAGTGCGCCAACACATACGGGTGGAGGTGGACACCAAAGGGACCTCCACGTCCTTAGTGCCATAGTGCCGGTCCCACAGAGAATGTGGCACAGCCCAGGGACAGGGGACAGCAGGGCGGGGACAGTTGTCTCCATGTCACCAGCAGGACGTGGGACATCTGAGTGGAGGTGGGACATCAAGGGGACCTCCACATCCCCTGGGTTTATGACACCAGGTGGGCATGGTGCTATCAGGACAGGGGACATCTGGGTGGACACAAAACCTCCATTTCCTATGGGAGCTGAGATGCCAGCCCCAGGGTGGATGTGGCGCTGCCTGGGGCTATTGGGCAGCGATGGGACACCAAGGGGACATTTGTGTCCTCTGGGTACTGCAGTACGAGGCCTGGGGGTGCTATCAAAATGGGGGACGTTGGGGTGGGGACAGGGAACTTCCATATCTTGTGGGTGCCACCATGCCAGGTCCAGGGTGGTCGAGGCAGAGGCGGATGGAGGACATCAGGGTGGGCATGGCCCACCCAAGGGGACTCGCATGTTCCCTGGGTGCCACAGCGCCTGGGGTGAACATGGCACTGCCAGGAGACAGGGGACACAGGGGACAATCCATGCGGGGCCACCCTGCCGGCTGCATGCCAGCCCTCTGCGACTCCCCTCCGCTGCGTCCCTCAGCCAGGCAGCAGGACCTGATGATGCTGGACGGCTTCATGATGTACCTGCTCTCGGCTGCCGGTGACATCCTCAACCAGGAGCACACCAAGGTGCACCAGGACATGAGCCAGCCCCTGTGCCACTACTTCATCTCCTCCTCCCACAACACATACCTGACCCACAACCAGATCGGCGGCACCAGCAGCACCGAAGCCTACGTCAGGTGGGTGCCGTGAGGTGCCCGTGGGCACGGCGGGGTCACTGCGGGTGGCGCGGGGACTCACCTGGCGGCGGCGCGGTGGCAGGGCGTTGATGACGGGCTGCCGCTGCGTGGAGCTGGACTGCTGGGAAGGTGCCGACGGGGAGCCCGTCATCTACCACGGCCACACGCTCACCTCCAAAATCCTCTTCCGCGATGTCATCGAGAGCATCCGCGATTACGCCTTCAAGGTGAGGCCGGCGCTGGCAGCCCCGGGGTGGGTGCTGGGTGCCGGCTGCTCAGCGCTGCCTGTCCCCGTCCCCGTTCCCATCCCTGTTCCCGTCCCCAGCGATCGCCCTACCCCGTCATCCTCTCCCTGGAGAACCACTGCGGGCTGGAGCAGCAGGCCACCATGGCCCGGCACATGAAGGCCATCCTTGGGGACATGCTGCTGACGCAGCCGCTGGACGGGCAGGACCCCGACAACCTCCCGTCCCCAGAGGTGAGGCCACCCCGCCTGCCGCCGCATCCCCATGTCCCCAGCCCGCCCTGAGCTCGGCCCTTTGTCCTGCAGCAGCTGAAGGGGAAGGTCCTGGTGAAGGGCAAGAAGCTGCCAGAGCCGTGGGGTGAGCCCCGGGGTGTCACCGCCGCCCCCGACCCTGAGGAAGAGGAGGAAGAGGAGGAGAAGAAAGAAGAGGAGGAGGAAGTGGAGGAAGAAGAGGAGGAGGAGGAGAGGCTGCAGGAGAGAAGCAGCCAGCGGGTAAGGGGCTCTCCTGGGGCTGTGCTGGGCAGGTGAGCACTGCGGTGTCCCCAGCACAGCCTCGCTCTCTCCTCTTCCAGTCGCTGCAGGAGATCCAACCGCTGCAGGTGGGTTGGGTGCTGGAGGCGGGTGGGGGCCACGGGGGGCAAGCGGCTGTCACTGCCCAGCTTGGGGAACCCCCGGTGGTGCCTCTCTTGCCCTGTGGGGTCTGGTGCTCAATTTCTGGGATGTTCTTGGGAACACCATGGCCTTGGGTCTCCATCACCTTGGGGCATCCATCACCTCGCAGTCTCCATTGCCTTGGGGAGGGTTCTCCATCACCTTGGTTTTCCATCACCTTGTGGTCTCCACCACCTTGAGGTCTGCATCACCTCAAGTTCCCCGTTGCTTTGGGCTGTCCATCACCTCAGGTTCTCCATCTCCTTGGGGTCTCTGATATATTGGCTTGCCCATCGCTTTGGGGTCTCCATCGCCTTGGAGGTCTCCGATGCCTCAGGTTCTCCATCACTGTGGTAGCCTCCATAGCCTTGTTGGTCTCAGCGCCAGCGGTGTGGGGGCTCTGAGGACCCTCAGGCAGGTGGCTGCTGGTGGCCCTGATGCCACGGTGGCTCCTGCAGGCCAAGGACGCGTCGCAGGTGGCCCCAGAGCTGTCGGCGGTGGTGGTGTACTGCCAGGCCGTGCCCTTCCCTGGCCTGGCCCAGGCCCTGCAACACCCCCGGCCCTGCGAGATGTCCTCCTTCAGCGAGAGGAAGGCCCGGAGGCTCATCAAGGAGGCGGGTGAGGGCAGCGAGATGGGGATGGGGATGGGGACAGGGACATGGACGGAGCCACACCAGGACACGGGTCAGGGCTGGACCCGGTGGGGATGCTCTGGGCCCTGCCATTGAGGTGGCTTCTTGGGTTGGGGACACACCGGCCACAGCCAGCTCAGGACTGGTGGGGCTGGGGGCTCTGGTTTGAAGGTCAGGGCTTGGGATGTGACATTGGGGGAGTATCTGGGGCCGGGGCCTGGGCTTTGGGCTCAGGCTCAGGGCCTGGGGTCTGCAGCCAAGGTCCAGGGTCAGGATCCGTGTTCAAGGTCTGAGGTTGGGGTCAGGTTTTGGGGTCCAGGCCAAGATTTGAGGTCTGCGCCCAGCTGGCTGGGCAGGGTCTGCGAGCGTCCCCTGGCACAGGGGTGTGGGCAGGACGCGTGGCACCCATGGGTGCTGCGGCCCCTGCCCTGCTCAGCTGGTGCCCTCCAGGCCCGGCGTTCGTGCGCTACAACGCCCGGCAGCTCAGCCGCATCTACCCGCTGGGGCTGAAGATGAACTCCTCCAACTACAACCCCCAGGAGATGTGGAACGCCGGCTGCCAGCTGGGTGAGCCCCCAGAACCCTTGGGCACCCCCAAACCTGCACCCCTGGGCCCAGCATCCAGCGTGATGCCCCTGTCCCCGTCCTCGTCCCTGTCCCCGCAGTGGCTCTCAACTTCCAGACGCCGGGCTACGAGATGGACCTGAACGCCGGGCGCTTCCTGGGCAATGGGTGCTGTGGCTACGTGCTGAAGCCCCCCTTCCTGCGCAGCCCCCACGTCGAGGGCCCCCGCTGCCTCGTGCTGCACATCAGGGTGAGCGTCCCCCCCTCCTGCCAGCGTGGGTGCCACCTGCAGCCCCGCTGGGTGACACCAATGCCAACCCCATGCCCAGCCAGGCGCTTCCCAGCTCCCTTCTCCTGGGTGACACCAACCCCATGCCCAGCCAGGTGCCACCCACCTCTCTTCTGGGGACACTGGTGCTGTCCTTGCATCTCTCTGAGAACCACCCACATCCCTGCCCCTGCGTGGCGCTGACCCCATCCCAATGCCCACCCAGGTGCTGCCCATCTCCTGGGGGACACCAGCCCTGTCCCCGCTCCCAGCCATGTGCCACCCTTGTCCCTTCCCCCGAGGCCACCGTCCCTGCCGTGCCGCCAGCCCCCTGCACCCTCTGGCCCGCAGGTCATCACGGCCCAGCAGCTGCCCAAGCTGAACCAGGAGAAGCGCAGCTCCATCGTGGACCCCTTCGTGCGGGTGGAGATCCACGGCGTGCCGGCCGACTGCAGCAAGCAGCAAACCGGCTACAGGAGCAACAACGGTGAGCACGGCCGGGCCCCGGGGCACCCAGGGGTGGGGGGTCCTCCATGGCCCAGAGGTCCTCTGTGCGCCCCAGGCTGAGCTGGTACCCAGGGCATCCCAGTCCTCCCAGTTCTGCTTCCTCCTCCTGTCCAGTATACTCCAGTCTGGTCCCGGTGTCACTCCCATTTCCATCAGCACTGCCTTGCTGGTCTCTCTTGTCATCCCCATCCCACCCAGTACAGCTCAGCCTGCTCCCGGTATGGCCCCCCCTTCCTGCCACTATACCCCAGCCTATCCCCATTGTCACCAACGTTCCCCCCGTGTACCTCAGCCTGCTCCCAGTGTCACCATCACTCCCCCAGTATACCCCAGCCTGGCCCAAATGTCAGTCCCATTCCCCTGGTATACCGCAGCCCAGTCCCAGTGACACCATCATTCCCTCCAGTACGCGCCAGCCTGCTCCCATTGTGATCCCATTCCACCCAGGACATCCCAGCATGAACCCCATTCCTTCCAGTATACCCCAGCATACCACCCCCAGTGCCTCCCCCATTCCCTCACTCCCCCCACACCCCACCCTGGGGTGACACCCGAGCCACCAAAGACCCAAACCCAGTTGGGGCGAGCGCGGCGGCGGTGTGACGAGCCGGTCCCGTGCCTGGGGTGGCCGTTGGCCGCGGTGGCCGTGCCCACCCTGACACGGTGCCACAGGCTTCAACCCGCGCTGGGAGGAGACGCTGACCTTCCAGCTGCAGGCGCCCGAGCTGGCGCTGGTGCGCTTCGTGGTGGAGGACCACGACAGCACCTCCTGCAACGACTTCGTGGGGCAGTTCACCCTGCCCCTGGCCAGCATGCGGGAAGGTGGGTGGGCGCCCGCGCCCCGCTGCTGGGCTTTGGGGGGAACGGCCCCGTGCCCCCCGCTCAGCCCAGCTCTGTCCCCAGGGTATCGCCACATCCACCTGCTCTCCAAGGACGGGGCGTCCCTGTCCCCCGCCACGCTCTTCGTGCACGTTAAATGCAAGCGCCACTGAGGTCCCCGTGGCTGCGGTGAGGGGGGACGCCGCGTCCCCAGCCCATGCTGCACGTGGGGTCGAGGTGCCCCTGTGTGGGGCTGGGCACCTGCCCGCGCTGTGGATGCCCCGCTCCCTGCATGGGGCACGGAGACAGGCTGGGGACACCGCTCGCCCATGTGTGGGACAGGGTGCCAGCTGGGCAGGGTGCCAGCAGGGCGGGTTGGGGTCCCTGTGGGATTCGGGGACCCTGTTTGGGTCCCATGGTGCCACCCCATCTGCACACCCTGCTCTTCCCGTCATGGGGACAGGGACACTGTGACAGCCAGGACAGGGTGGCCAGGCCACCACCAGCCCAGCACGGCTCTGGGGGCACGAAGAGTGACAGCAACCCCCCCGCAAACATCACCAGCCCCAGCCACGCTTGATCCTGGCCCCTTGGGCTGCGGGGGTGGTGCCTGCCACCACGAGGTCCCCAAGGGGACCCTGACACTGCCACCACAGCCGTGGTGCTGAGCCTCTGCTTGGCTCAGCGACGAACACAGGGCCGGCTGCGTTCGGATCTGTGCTCAAGTACTGGCGATGGGCAGAGATCGATACCCGGCTGTCAAGCGAGTCGAATAAAGGTTTATTTTAACAGAGCCTGCCCGGCGTCCTTGTCACCTGCTGGCATCTGCAAGGGTGGCTTTGGTGGCCATGGGCAGCAGGAGGAGATGGTGGGAGCCCCCTTTTCTGATGTCCTCCCAACTAGGAGCTAGTTGGAGCCAGGTTTCGCTCGCCCCATGGTCCCACAGCCCCCAAAAGCCCCATGGCTCCTGGCTCCACTGCCCTCATGGTTGGTGTCCCCATCACCACCGTGGGGTGGCCCCCAGCTCTGTGGGGAGCAGGAGGGGACTCAGAGGTGCTTGCATAGGCGACAGGACCCTGGGCACCGGGCTGCAGCAGTGCTGGCAGCAGGGGCATGGTGGCTCCTGGTCCACCACTGAAGCCAAATCGGCCCAGGCTGGGGTAGGCAAACAGATGCCCATGGGGCAGGGACGTGCCATGGGGCACAAGAGCCACAGCGCGCAGGGGGACAAGGACACTGGGAGTGCATAGATGGGCGTTGGCTTTGCGTGCAGCTTTGGAAACCTTTGGCATGGAGATCAAGAGCATCTTGGAGCGATGGAAACAGGCGAGCTGACAGTACCAGGGAGCAGAGACAAACCACAAGGGCTGCACCATCGTGCTGTGGTGACAGCGCAGCCCCCGCTGGCTACCAGCAGCATGGGGACAGGCAGCCTACCCTGCTCCTTCCCCACGCTGAGTCCCAGTGCCTGCAGCATTTCCTGGAAGAGGCAGCGCCGAGCTTCGCAGCAGGGCTGGGGTTTGCAGCAAGCTTCTCAGGGGTTGGTTTTCAAAGATGTCTTACGGGCTAGAGGGTTTCCGTGGAAGAAAACATTCCCTTCACCTCTGAGGCTCCCGCAGCACACAATGATGAGCCTGGTGGAAGAGGCACTGGGGTGGTTGGAGAGGCTGACCCCCCAGGGAAGGCTGATGGCACGTCACAGGGCAATCAGTGGCATGCGCGTTGCATTTCAGCGATTCAGAAAACCAGCGTGGACAGCACAGCAGCCGAGCGGGACACCTCGAGGTGCGGCAGAGGAGATGCAGCAGGCACCGTGCGGCCCTGGTGCCACCTGGGGCAGCAGAGGGGGAGCACCCTGGAGTTCGAGCAGAGCTGGGTGCACAGGACATGCTCCGAGAGTGGCAAGGATCCGGGTCCCCCAGGTCTTTGGGAGTTGCTGCTTCTCCGTTTAGCACTTGCCCCATTGAGCAGAAAGGTTTTGAGTCTCCAAGGCTGGGGAGAAGGGACAAGGCATTGCTTGCACAAATAGCCCTTAAAAACAAATATCGAGGTGCTCCCAGGACTGCAGGGAGGGACGGCACCATCCTCCCTTTCCATGCACTTGCGGCAGAGCTGGGCCAGCAAGGACCGAGTTAAACAGAGGAGGGAGCGGATGGAGACGGCCGAGCACGGGGACAGAGCCGCAGGAGAGCGCTGCAGCCCTGCCACGGCACCGCACCGATACCAGCCCAGTGCTCCGCCGTGTCGGTGCTGAAGCGGTGGCAGCGCTTCAGGAGGAAACACCTCGCTCATCTGCTGGGGCGGGACGCGCACAGCTCTGCGCAGGGAAAAGCCCAGCAGGCCAAGCATCTACCTCCATCAGCCCGGCTTCTCGTCGAGAAAAGTCACGGTCCAGCGACCAGGTGGTGACCTTCAGCAGATGAATGCGCTCGTGTCAGTTTGGAACAGGAAAGATTTAAAATATATATAATATATACTTTTATTATTCACCCGTTAACTCCATTATATGCCAATCATGAGCTAGTTTCAGCAGTTACATTCCCTTGATCACGTCTTTACGAGGATGCAATTAAATCAAAACAAAGGAGACCACTGCCGGCGCTGGGGGAGCCGTGGCCGGCGCTGCGTGATGCAGTCGTTAAAATCAGCCGGTGTCTGCGTGGCTGGCTCGCTCCCACCGCTCCGCACGCGGCTCCGGTTTTGGCAGAAGCAGCGAGGGCAGCCCCTCTGCTGGGCCAGGCTCCTCCGCGGCGCTGCGCTCTCCTCGTCGGGTTCGCTTACTGCAACACCAGTCCGACCTGCGGAGCCAACGGAGGAAACGCGGGTCAGGCAGCGCCCGAGCACGAGTGGCTGCAGCCCCACACCCGGCTCCGGTCGGATGCAGCTCCCTCGCCACGCCTGCTGGGGGGCTCTGCTCCGTTCGCTACCGGCACTAGGAGATTTGAGACCAATGAGAGCTGCAGGCAGCTCCCTGCTGGCTAGCCGAGCATGCTGTGTGCGCACAGTCCCTCAGATCTGGGGAGGTGACCAAGGCCTGGGGTCTGCCCCAGCTCCGCAGCTCACAGCTGCGTGACAAGCCTGGATGCTCTGCGAGAGCGAGGACAGCAGAGAGCTGTACAAAGCACAGAGCTCCAGGGCTCCAGCAGCTGGGGTGATTTGATTTGCTAGTCAAGGTTATCTCTAAGCTAATAACAATAGATTTGGGAGAAGCTGCTTCCTGACAGGTCCCTCTGCAGGCAGCTGGCACGCTGGGCGCTCCCTGGCCGCCGCAGGACGGATGAGCTGGTGGCTGTCCCAGGGATGTGCCTGCAGCGTAGGGACGGGCTCAGACCCAGGCTCCAAACCCATCAGCGCTCTCGGCGAGGGGAGGAGTTGCTTAAGCCTCCCAGCAACCTCTGAGAGCTCTTCAGAAGGCTCAGTGACAGAGCAAAGCTGCTTTGAAGAGCATGGATTTGTAACCTGCGGGTGCTGCGTGACTCAGAACCGCTGGGACAGCAACCCAGACGCCTCAGCTGGAGAAGGCCACAGAAATACTTAATTCCAGGCATTAGTCAACCTGTCGGACCTCACACCTCTGGCTACCTGTCTGCAGGGCTCTCCTGCTTTCTGCATGACATAGACAGAAACTGGCTTCACCAACTCTCCCAGAGAGTGCCAGCAGTATTCGCCTGCTGTCGCGATGCAGCACGGACACGAGTGCTGCAGCTGCTGGCTTTCAAGCTCCAGCCTCTCCACAGCTGTGAACGGGACAGATGCTGAGCCACAATGCCTTCAGGGTGGAGATGCTGCCTAAAATGGCCCAGAGCAGCCATGAAGTCTACGGACAGAGCTACAAGCACCTGCAAGTGCTCAGAGTGGCGAGGCGGGGAGCAGGCTGCTGGCCGTGGGGGCAGTGCAGCACCCACACTGTGGGTGACCACGCTGGCAGAGCCCCCATCATCGTGGGGTCCCTCACAGTGCAACCCGACGGCCCTTGGGAGCGCCTGTTCCCTCCAGGGGGCTCTTGTTCGTTGTGTCCCTCTGTGCCATGGCAGACACTGACACAGGCTGCAGGAGGACACCCAGCCCTGCATGGGCTCAGGGGCACAGCAACCACCTGCAGGCTATGGAGAAGTGACTGCTGCAACCACTGGTGTTACATCTGTGAACCTGCAGCCCTTTGCCCCTTCACAGCCTTAGCTCCCTGTTTCCTCTCTGTACCTTGCCTCCTTGTACAGAGGTCACCAGCGCAGATGTGTGTGGGGTTAAGGACCCTGAACCACTCCGGGGCTGCACCAGTGCAAACGTAAAATGGGCCTGGGGAGATGGGTGCTCTTCTCCAGGGCCACCCCGGTGCAGACACACTGGGGACGGTGGAGAGGAGCACATGGTGTCACGAGATTCACGTTACTGAGTGCAGCTTTGCAGCAGACAGCAGCTGGCCTGGGAGCGGGCGTGTGTGAGGGCAAACCCTTGTGCTCGCACGGCAAGGATGTGGCAGCCCGCGGGCAGGATCCCAAGGATCCCTGCAAGGCGAAGAGGCAGTGCCCAGCACCGGCAGCCCGTTCATCTCCCTGGGGGCTCCGTGGGGATGAGACCCCATCCCGCATGCTTGCCGGACCCCACAAGGCTCTCACCTTCTCTGGTGCCATGCTGGGACACTTCCAATTGTACAGGTAATACTGCAGGTTCCCGTCCCCGATCCCAAACTTCAGCTTCTCCAGGAAGGTTTTGTTTTCCATGAGATCCAGTGCATTGAAGACGTCGAATCCTTTCTGCAGAGGCAAGACAAGGCCATCAGCCCCACCTGCTTACACGCTGGGCAGCCTTCCTCCTCCGTGTGTGCTGCCTGCCCCCCCTCTGGCCCAGCTCTGCGCCCCCAGAAGGAGGGAGTGAGGGTGCTGGGGATGAATGTGGCACTGGTGTTCCAAGTTATATCTGTACCTATTGCCATATATCTGTAGATATCAGACATCCTGTACGTATCTGTAGGTAACATGGCAATATTGTTTGCTCTAAGAACCGAGTGGGCACCCTGAGCTCAGCTCAGCGCCACCTGTGTGCCCTGACCTCACAGGCTCAGGCTGTTTGGGTTGCAGACATTGCAGGATTTGGCTTTGCACAGCCCTGGGGGGGACGTACAAGCCCTACCCCACTGCCAGCCCTCCCCACAAACCCAGGAGCAGCCAGGCGATAGGAAATGCTCGTGGGGAGCTGCCCAGTGCTCCACGGCCCCGCTCCCAACCTGCCCGGCCCCACCACGCTGCTCCGCCAGCGCTCACCGACTTGGCGAGGATGAGAGCATCGCTCATGAGGTCAATGAGAGGCGTCTTGGTGTGAACGTTGTAGAACGAGTAAGCAGCTTTCAGACTCTTGTGAGTTGGGTGGTTCATGATGGTGGAGGGCAGCGTGTAGAAGCTCAGGAAGTCCGTCACCTCCCCTTGGGCGCTCTAAAAACCAAAAGTGACACCTCTGTGACACCGCAGCCCCTCAGAGGCACATTAAAGCCTGCTTAGAGCCTCTGAGGGGCTTTGCCAGTGTCATTGTGCACATGCCAGTGCCACCAAGAGCTCCCTGCGAGCAGGCTCGGGGCAGCCCAGGATGGAAAGGCACCACCCTGCAGAAGCTCCCACCTCCCAGTGTCCTCCCAGAACCTCCCCCCCCGGTCTTGTTCCTGCTCCCTCACCTCTACCACAAAGGTGTCGATGATGTTCTCCTGAGGTAAGAACCAGTGCTCCACCTCCTCTCGGCTCATGATGGGTGTCAGGTGGAAATGCTTCAGGTACTCGGTCAGCAGCTTGTGCACTGCAGAGATATCTTTGTGCTCCATTGGCCGCAAGCCGGGAGTCTTGGGAGTCTACAAGAAGCGGGACAAATCATTTGCACTGCTTGTAAGGTGG
This sequence comes from Aythya fuligula, assembly GCF_009819795.1. Lineage (NCBI taxonomy): Eukaryota > Metazoa > Chordata > Aves > Anseriformes > Anatidae > Aythya > Aythya fuligula. The sequence goes on along the minus strand of NC_045582.1, from coordinate 5,433,634 downwards.
CTTTTCCCTCCCCAGGACTCAGCTGCCTCAGACAAGCAGCACAGAGCTGCTCTGTGCTGAGATCAGCCCACCTGCAGTCCCACAGCCCCTGCCGAGCCCTCTCCCTCCAGGCACTAATGACACAAGATCCCGGCTTTCCTCCAGGTCTCTGCTCCCGAGCACAGTGGGGATGGGCTGGGAGAGGTGCCCCGGGCATGGCAGGGTGCTGCACGGAGCTGCCGTTATTTCCCGTTTGACTCAATTCCTGCTCTAGGGTTGGGATTGCTCAGTGAAGCCCAAGTGAAGCGGCACAGACTGTTTCTGGGTCTGGGTTCCTGCACAAAAAGTAGCCACAAAACAGCAGCTGCTGCCTGTGCTGACACGGGAGGCAGCAGACAGGAGCCATGTGCTGCCCAGCGCTAAACCAGCGTTCTCCAAATGAGGCGAGCAGCTCCGACCGACAGAAGGAAGCAAACAAGGTCAGGGAAGGTGGTGGCAATTTTAATGCTTTGTTTTTCTTTTCTCCCATATCCAGCTGGGGAACTTCCCCAGCAGGACAACTGCAGTGACAGAACCGATCAGTTTGACTGAAGAATGAGGGACTAACCCAATTCAAGGTCACTCTGGGGCTGTGTTTGGACAGATGAAGGCTGTCATATCTGCATTCTTGTTTTACTAGGACGACAGGGTATGACTCACCACGAAATAAAAGATCACAGGGTCCTCTAGTTGCAAGAATTTGCCCTTAAAATGCAGGTACCCAGGCAAGATAAATAAAAATTAAATAAAGCCCAGTGGCTTGACAAAGCCATTTACTACATGAAAGAAACCCCAGTTCTCCAGGAAGAGGGCTGAACCTCAGCTGAGGTGGTTGTGTGCCTGATTCAGAGCCTCATCCCTTGCTCAGCAAGGAGAAACTCACGAGCTCTGCCTCCGCAGCTCACAGCCCTGCTGCCACCCACCTCGGGCAACCGGTAAAGCTTCATGGTACGTTGCATAGTCATGTTCCTGCTCAGGTGGGAGAATTTGACCTCGATGAGTTTCCGAGGGTTCAGGGAGCGGTGCCAGTACCTGCAGAAACACACTCGCTGTGGGAGACTTGTTCTTGGACAGCAGCAGGCTGCAAGAGCACAAGGTTCTCGTAGCTGCCATCAGAGGGCAAGCGAGAACGTTGCAACAGCTCACCGAGGGGCTCTCACAGGCCAGGAGCTCCCACAGAGCAAAACCAGGGTGGCCTGAAGAGCATGTGCTACAGACTCTGCTGCCTTGTGATAAATGAGCAGCTTAAGCAAAGCTGCTGGACTTAATCCCTGAAGGACACCACGGGGAGGAGAAACCTGGGCTGGAGTTGATCTGTCCTGCCCTGGGGAATCCCGCACCTGTAAGCGCAGCCGTCCTGGCGCTCTGCAACATGCCACGGAGGGATCCCAGCACGGGAAGGTCTGCAGAGGTTTTCGCTAGCCCTAAATCTTTTTGGAGAACTGAAGACACTCACCTGCAAGTCCCCACAGGCTTCGGCAGCACCACTCCCGCAGTGTAAACAGCCTGAAATATTCCCTCCAGATGAACCCGCCGCGTGATCTCACGGATCAGAACTGGAGCCACTCGTTTTGAGCGCAACTTTTTGTGGACGCACAGGAAGTTTATCTCCACCATCTTCTTCTCTCTTGGGAAAGAAACAACGCATAGCATGAAACCCAACTGTCCTGACCTGGGAGGATCAGCCCAACGCCCTGGGCAATTTACTTCCAGCCTCTTCAAGGCACAGAGGACTCAAAGCTCCAGGGAAGGCCAAGGGGTACAGTCTGGCTTTGGAGAACTCTCATTTAAGCTATTACCCAAGATTTTCCCAGGAAATACAGTCTCCATCCAGCCGTGGAGGATTTCTGTAAGCCAGAACTCTAAGCTGACCTCACTCACTGGTGAGCCAATATCCCCCTTCGTGGCTCTCAGCGCCAAGACATCCTTGCACAGAACTTTGCCGCCCATCTTAAACATTCCCCAGCTTCTCCTCCAAGCAGCAAAGCATCTCCATGGCTGAACAGCGTAGAGCTGGCTCAGTCAGACCGCCTGGGAATGCCATCAAGGATGAGAAATTCAACTGAGCAGCACTTACGTGTCATAGATGTGGATTGTGGCTGGAATCGCGCTGATAAATCCAACCAGCTTCTTGCTGGAGACAACTCTGACACCACAGTGCCACTGGGGCAACCAGCCTGGGGGACGCAGGGCCCTGGAAAAGAGGCTGTGGTCACATCCCACCTAAGGTCCCCTGTGCATCTCCTTCTGCCTCCCACCTCCCTGCCTGTCCTGGGACACTCTGAGTCCTGCTCCAGGCCACCGAGAGCCGTGGGTGTGCAGGCAGGAGGACGAGAGGTGACCACGGTGTCACAGGGCAGGACGGCTGGGATCCAGGGACATTCCTGCACTCTGTGGCCGAGGCCAGTTCTCACTGGCAACACTGGAGCAAATCTGTGTTCCTCGATTCATGAACGCCCTGAGGAAACAGCAGCTCAGCTGTAACAGGTCTCCAAGTGTTATTGCTGGCAGCATTACTTGGCAGTCACCTTCACCCTACAGCTCTGGGTCACTGGGAAGCTCCTCAGCTACCAGGATTTTTGCAGCTCTCGAGGGATGAAAACAAAGAGGAAAACAAAACAAAACAAAACAGTTTGGGGCTCCTGTATCTGAAAGAAGCCAGAAGCAGGCAGGACTGGGAGAAATCCCTCTCACACGGTACCTGGGACGCAGCTCCCAGACAGACGTGTGGTGACAGATGGGAAAAGAAGATTTCGGAAGGAGGTGAGAAGGGATGAGCAAAGGCAGCTGCAGTGCTATCACTGGGATCAAGCTCGCTAGCATCCAACACCCTCTGCTCCGCGGTGGCAGTGCCACTCACCACAGCAGGAACTCAGGAGAGTAGTCGAAGCGGAACATGTTGTCGTCGTCTTCCACGTAGTTCTCGTTGAGGAGTGTGTACAGCTCTTTCAGCTAAAGCAGGAGAGATTGAGCAGGTCAAGCGAGTCAGTCACCCATCACACCCCCAGCTGCCCTGAAATGGGACCCAAACGTTGTGCGGCTGCAGAAATGGAGTTCTCGTTCTTCCCCATGAAGAAACCAGGCAAACCTGGCCAGTGTGGGACGAGAGCGAAGTGCACGCTGGGGGGAAGTCAGAGTCACCCAGCTCTAAGGAGGTGTTGAGATGGAGAGCTGCTCGGAGCGGTGAAAGGTATGTTCCAGTCCCCAAAATCACCCCCAGCAGTCCAAGCACTGCACCGCTCACCATGCTCCAGAGACACCCACCCAGCGTGTGCGGGGATCTTATCAGTGTGCACAAATACCTCAAGTGGGGGAGATGGAGGGATTTGGCCAACCTCTTTTCAGTGGTTTGTGGGGACAGGACAAGGGGCAATGGCCATAAAATGGAGCACAGAAGTTCTGAACCAACATGCGAAAGAACTCCTTCACGGTGAGGGTGACGGAGCACTGGGACAGGCTGCCCAGGGAGGTTGTGGAGTCTCCTTCTCTGGAGATATTCAAGGCCTGTCTGGATGCCTACCTGGGCAGCCTGCTCTAGGGAACCTGCTTTGGCAGGGGGTTGGACCTGATGATCTCTGGAGGTCCTTTCCAACCCCTACAACTCTGTGATTCTGTGTGCTGAGCTGCCTCTACTCACCACGCCTCTATCCCCGAGGTCCAGGGCGTCCCAGGTGAAGCCCTGGGGCAAGGTGTATGGCTCCTGACGGATGTTGTCTTTGTCTGGTTCAACGGGACCGTGGGTGTTCACCACTTCTCCTGCAAGAGAGCAGGGAGACATGGAGACGTGCTCTGCTCTTTGAGGTCAAGTCTCCATGACTCTCGTCTGACCAACACACCTCGCTTCCGCAGTCCCACCCTCGCTGCTGCTGTTTCACCCGTCTGTTTTGGGACGTGCCACATGTTCAACACAATATGGGCAGAGACTCAAACCTGCTCTTTCAAGGGCAATGGCAGAGCAAAGCAGGCAGCAGAGAGGAAGCGACCGAACTGATCAGAGCTTCAAGGCCACAGCAACATCGGCTGTGCCCACAAGCACCACCATGGTGCCCCTACCTGCCTGCCTCCTCGCCCTGCAGCAGGGGAACTCTACGCAGAGCTGTAAGCACCCTGTGCACACGCGCTGAGGATCCCACAGGCTTGCTCTTCGCAGACTGAGCCAGCCCAGCCTTTCCTAGCCGAGCAGAACTTCAGCCTTCAGCCAGGCAAAGCAACCACAAGAGCATGGCCTTCCCCTTCTCCAAGCCCCAGCACCAGCCAGCAGTTTCCCATGCTCTGCTCCACCTTCCCCGCAGCCTCGGCCGGTGGCTCTCTCCCTGCCAGCTCTGGCCCTGCCATTTGGCAAGCAGCAGGGCTTCCTTCCCGCTGCGCTTAAGTGAGAGCTGCTGCAAACAGGACAACTTTTGTTCAAAAACACTGACTCCTGAAGCGCTCGATTCAGCCAAGAGGTGTTGGGTAAAGCACCAGCTTTTTCAGAGATGTCAACACAGCTCTGCAAACAGCAGCATCACTTGAGTGCTGCCAAGAGAAGCACACCCCCCCGATTAGGAATTCCCTTAAAAAGGGATTCAAAAAGGTTTCCAGGCAATGGGGAAGCAAACAAAACCCGGAGCAAGAACTGCCCCCATCACAGCCGAAACAGGACAGGTTCCTGAAATGCTCGCCCATGGCAGTGCCCTCTGTTTTGAATAGGTGCTGAACGACTCTGAAATCTGGCCCCAAAATGCTGCAGCACTTTTGCTACCAGACCCTAAATAGCCTCGTGCATGTAACGCTGCGTGCCAAAGTGCTCCTGACCAAGTGCCAAGAGACACAGTGTGACCGTCAGCCAGAGTGCGGCCAGCAACGTGCTGCACTGTGGCTGTGTTGTGCCTCTTCCTCTCCACCTGTTTCAAGAAACAAAATGTTTTTGAAATTTCCACCTACCAGGGTTTACCGAGGCAGAAATGATGTTTGCCACATCAGGATCCTCTGGTGAAAGGGGCAAACACAAGATCAGACTTTGCTGCCTCAGTAACCCCGTGCCCAGGGTATCTCACAATGGTTTTCCCAGCATGAGCACAAAGAGGGACCAAAGCCGAGTGTCACTTCCAGCAAACGGTCCTCTGAGAGCAAACAAAGCCTCCGACTGGTGCTGACAACATGAAAAGGGAGTCGGTCGTGGTGTTTGCAGCAAGAGGGGATGGACACAACCGTGCCAAGTTTGTACAGCTAATTGCAGCCACAATAAGCTTTGGGGAAATCTGGACACCGTGGGCTTGGGCTCGTTCGCTAGTTCTCTGGAGCTCTGCATGGATTTTGCTGGGAGATGCAGGGGGAGAGAGCAAACAAAACGATCCCAGGCACCACAGGAGCGCTGCAGATTTGCTCCAATTAGCTCGGGAACGAGCTTTCCAGCAAGGCAGCTCTGCAGCAGCCCACCCCTCTCTGTGCTTCTCTCTTCCTTGCAGGTCTGCTCAGCTGCTAAGCGCTCCTGCCATGCCGAGAAACACCTCGTTACCGACAGCAAATCACTCTGACACACGCTGAAATCACTCTGACACACGCTGACAGAATCAAGAGCGGATGGGAGGAAGGGCTGGAGCAAGTACTAGAGGCGGGAGGTGCGGTCTGGCTGCTGGCAGGGGGAGGAGGGCTCGGGAGGTGGGATTCCCCAAACTGGGATGCGCACCACAGCTTGGAGGTGCTGGCACTTGCTGTGTCTGCCCCCCTCCTCTCCCAGCCTGGGATTTGGTAAGAGGAAGACCGGCAACACTTCACGTGAAACTCTGCCACAATGGGCTCAGAAGGTCCATTTTAAGGCTAAAGAATGAGACTGAGGGATCCCAAATAGAGGAGGCACCAAAGCAGACATCTGAGGTGGCTGCTTGTCCTCCCCCGTCCCCTCAGCCATGCGTGCAGCCCTCCTGCAGCAGGGTCTGCAGGTGGGAGATCCGTGCTGACCAAAGCCCAGACACAGCAGTGAGGGGCCATCCAAGGACTCACTCGCTGGCCATAAACCCTCACAGCTCCCACGAGGGCTTCTTCGGACAGCCTGGGGACCACAAGGCAGGACCACGGGGTACAGCAGGGCGAGGGGTTGCACGTACCTAGCTTGGGCACCGGCTGCGTGTCCCAGAACTGGTAGCTGCGCTTGCTGGCTTCCTCCATGGTTTTGGCAGGGCCCTGACCTACAGAGAAGAGCTCGATGGCTTTTTGAATCTCCTGGATCCTCTCAGCAGGCAAAGAGTTGACCTGAGGGTAGAAAAGGGAGATGAAAGGACAAAATGAGGATGCTGAGCTAGCAGGTCTGTGATTCAGCTCCTCACATGGGGAAACTGGGGCTGACCCTGCCTTGGTGCGCTGCCAGGAAGGGGAGATGAGCCTCCCTTTTCTGCATCTTCTCCTAACCCCCTACCAGATGGACAAACCCTTCTGGAAGCCACCTGCCACACACCTAAACCCAGCTACTGGGTGTCCCTGGGGCAACGGGGATAGAAGATGAACCGCCTTAAGACGCGTGGTGCTTGAGGAAGGTGCTGCGAGCACACAGAGCAAACAGCTCTGCCTCACAGCCACGCAGACCCCCTGGGCCAGCCCACACGTGGCATTTGGGCTTTCTGCAGTCTCTTCTCCCACTGCTTCAGCCCGTGACTTCCAGAGGAGTCACTGGGCACTGCGGGCCAGGACAACACACGGTGAGGCTGCGAGGCCCAGTGCGGATGAAGGTCGCGCTCCTCTTCCTCCTCCCCACCCAGACCTCCAGCAGCTCTGCGCTGCAGTCGCGACCCCAGCTCCTCGCTGATTCCCCAGGAAGAAAGTCTGAAACCCTCAGAAAGCCCAACTCAATCCTCTGCACAGGCAGATAGACAAGATATAAGAAATATTTGGCTGATGGGGCTGACTTCCCACACTGGGGGTGCCGCCACAGCGGGGACAAACCGTGCGTGCCCCGAGTTCCCCCCCAGAGCACCGGCTGCTAGCCCAGGGCTCAGCCAAGAGGAGCAAGCCAGCCCCTGCTGTTCTTATGTTAATTAAGCAAAAATCAACAACATCGGCCGTGGTCCAAGGAGGAGGAAAATGCGCTCCTTGTGCCGGCCGCGGGCAGCAGAGGAAGCTGGCAGGCGGTGGCCGGGCTCGGTGGCACAGAGCGGTGGCTCCCGGCCGAACCCAGCTCATCTGGGGAAGGAACAAGTCGGAGGCGCCGGTCGGACCCCTCCACAGCACCCGGCTGTGACAGCCACTGAAGGGCAGCATTCACCCCACAGCCCTCCCCTGGCACCTCCTGCAGTGCTGGCAATTCCCATGCGCCCAGCCAGGCCGGGGAATTGAATCTTGGGTCTTTTGAAGAGCCAAGTGGCTGAACACAACAGGCGGTGTCAGCCCTGGGAGGCTCCTTCCTCGCCCTGAGCCACGTGGGAGAGGTTTGGGACGCTCTCGGCCACCGGGAAGGGGTCGGTCACCTTCACTGGCTGGTCCTGAGCCTGCTCAGGTTGGTCTCCTCCTTTCTCTTTCTTCCGTTTTGGTTTCTTTTTCTTCTTTTTGGCTCCGCTGTCATTTGCTGGACTCAAGCCACTGGGGAACAAAAGAAACATCATTGCAGCCTTTTACGTTTATTTTTAAAGGACACTTACACGGTCCTTACACTGTCTCTGAAGCTCTACAAAGAAAACAAAAGCTCCCTGTTCTGAACCCAAGCAAGCCGCCAGGACAGGAGAACCCCGTGCACGAGGGGTGCAGCCACACGCACTGTGCCCAGGATCCCTCGAGCCCAGCTCTTGCTCGATGAGCTCCCAAAATGGGACGAGCAGGAACATCTCCTGCCCCGGGGGTTTGCTCGGCTGCCCGGCTCCGTGTGGGTCCAGCCCCGGGAGCAGGCACTGCAGCAGGTCCTGGCTGAGCCCCACGGAGGGACCGTGGCCAAGGAGGCTGCAGCAAAATTCACCCCACCTGCAGGGGCGATGAGCTCCGGAGATGGGTGGTGCTTAGATTGGGAAATTATTTTATTGTTAGACTGGGGCTGGAAAAACGAGCCAGGGCAACAGCTTCTCTTTGGGAGCAGAGGGTGGGAAGTGCTGAGGCCAGGGCATTGCGGCTCTCTCCAGGGATTTAGGGCAGTCCCGGCCGTGCAGCCAGCAACCCCCCCAAAGCCCCAGGTGTGAGCCCCTGCTCTGTGCCGGCAGCAACCCAACGTCGTGTCGGGACAAAGCACGGGGGAGGTGCATGTCCCCAGCACGGCTCCGTGAGCAGGGATCCAGCTTGGGAACACGCCCGTCAGCTCGTCCCCGCAAAGCCAGCGGCGGCTCTTCCACCACTCTCCCGTCACCCTCTTAAGAAACTGCGGGGTTGAGCAAGCGAGTTGCAGCAAGGGGAGGTGAGGGGGAGGCGGGCAGGAGGGCAGGCAGCGGATTTCCCCGAAGCTTTCGTGTCCTCGGCTGCACGGACGAGCTGCAGGGGTTGGCTGCAGGCGGCTCCTGCCCGATGGCAGCAGGACGGACGGGCAGTGCCGGTGTCCCCCTGCCAGCGGTCCCCAAAGCCAGGCTGCGGCCTTGGGCAGGGCCCAGGTGGGAATTCTCCGGTTGAAACGGCTGCAGAGGGAGCGAGCTGAAGCCACACCGCCCGCAGCACAGGGTGGCACAGACCAGGGCCAGCCACACCCAGCGGGCTCCGCTGACCCACCTGCCCCAGCTCTGCCCCATCCCCACGGCCTTACTGAGTTTGTCTGGCTAAAAAACGCCCGCCCCTTGGCTTTTCGCTTTTCACAAAGGACATCAAACCCTCGAGCAGAGCTGGAAAACCCAACCCACACGGAAAATCCTCGCTGAGGAGCGCGGAGGCTTCCTGGAGAACCTCAGCCCGCTCACGGGCACTGGGGCTCCTGCCTCCCCTCTGTCCTGCAGGAGGTCTCGGGGCCACCCCACAGCTGCTGCCGAGGTCTCTCCATACGTGGCCACATCCTCCCTGGGAGATCATCTGCCTGCTCCCCTGTCCGTTAGGATCACCCCCAGGCACAAAGCCCCATCCCGTGGCACAGATCACCACAGGGGACGTGCGGTGGCCTTCAGCACGCTGTCCTGCCCGCGGGGAGCCTCGGTGTCCCTCGAAGCACGCCTCAGACCCGCTCCTCCTTCCTCTTCTCTCCCCAGCTCCTTGTGCAGGTCTCCAGGGACCCAGCCCAGCACATTTTTCACCCTACAAATCAGAGGCTGCCTCTTCCTTGCAGCCCCAGCGCGACCACAGCGCTGACCCGGCCGGGCGGTGCATGGAGAACCTCCGGACACGTGGAAACCCCTCGGTGCGGCTGCTCCCGGGGCTCCTTAACGACTTCACCAAGCAGCAGATAGCGGTGAGCAGGGTGGAGCAGAGAAAGGAAAGAAGAAACACACTGGAAAGTATGCTGCGGCACCATCCAACTATTTCTTTCAGAAAGGCCAGGAAAAGGAGAGAGCCAGGAGGGGGAATAAGGCTTAAAAAAAAAAAAAAAAAACCTGGACGGAGCAGCAGGGGAGTTTTGAAACCAGGGGAAAGGGGAGCGAGAGCTGGGTTTTGGGGATGAAACAGCCAGGGCCGGGCGCAGGGCTGAGTGCTGACAGCGAAGCTGCTCCTGCTGAGTGCTGCAGCACCCGACGTGCTGTGGAGCCATCGCCCCGGCGAGGCAGCGACCTGTAGCTCCAGGACGTCTCTGCACCACCGAGCAGTGACCGGGGCCGGGCTTCCTCCACACGCCTGCAGGAGGCATTTCCCTGGGAGACGATTCCTGCCCACTGGGATCCTCCACGGCCAGGCTTTTCCACATTTCCCCTGACGCTGCAATGCCCCGCGGGCCTGCTGCCCGTCCTCCTCATGTCCTGTTCGTGCTGCTCCTGCGGCACCGCGACCGAGCCCGAGGCTGAGGGGAGCCGGGTGCTTTGGAGCCGCCGCGCCGGTACCGGCGGCTGCTGCCGAGGCCCCTGTGAAACACCAAACCTAACGGCACCGCGAGCTGCTCCTGGAGCTCAGCACCTCTCAGACCGCTCTGGCAGCTCCTCTGTGTGCAGGGCAATCCCGGCGTGGAGAGCGAGAGGCTGTTGGTGCTACCTGCGTGGAGACGGGCAGTGTTGGCTCGTGAGCACGCGGGGCGATGTCGCACCCGGCCGCTCGCTGCCCCGCTCAGGGAGCTCTTTGGCAAAGGCAGCTCAGCTCGCTCAGCGCCCCCGATCCCTGCAGGCCTGTTTCAAGCACTTGCTCTGGCAGCTGATGAGGAAAAACCGTCTCTTCTCTCTGCAGGGACGGGCGGCCGGGGGCTGTGCGCAGCGGTGCCCGCAGGGGACGTCTCAGCTCTGCTCCTGGCGAGGGGAAGGGCTCCGACTTCACCCCGGGACGCAGAGGAACGCGGTCTGACATGACAGCACGAGTAATTACAGCAAAGCGGCCCTGACACAGCTATTGATTTTGGTGGCAGACGCGTGATGGGTTTTTTAACTCCCCGCAGAGACCCCGGCAGAGCGGGGAGGTGCTGGCGGAGGGGCAGGACGGTGCCGTCCCCGCACAGCGTCCCCTGGGGCGGCAGCAGCCGGGTCCTGAGCTGGAGGGAGGAGTGAAACCAAGCACCATGCAGACACCAGGGCTGCAATAGATCCTTTCAGGGATTTCTTACCCATTTTGATACCCCAAGCAGCAAAAGTGGGGGGTGTGAGCGCGTCCCAGTGACCAGGGAGGTGGATGGGTTCTCCCAGCTGAGCGGTGCTGCCCTCACCTCGGGATGCTGCGGGTGTCGGAGGCGACAGCCAAACCCCTCCTGCCTTCTCCACCCCCACCTGCCCGTCCCTGTGCATGCAGCCGGCGTCGCCTCGCTTCATAAATCAGAGCTGCCAAGTCCAAACTTCCCGCTAATGAGTCGAGCCCAAGCGATTTCACTTTACCGACACGCTGGGCTTTCAGGTAAAAGCGGGGAGAAAATCCTCCCTGATTTATGAGCAAAGCTGTCGTGACCAGGGAGAAATCGGGGTGGGCTGAAGCCCTGCCAGCTTACCCCCAGCAACGCTCAGAGGTGTTTTCTATTTTCACGTCCACGTAGCGCACCCAATGCCCTCCTCTTTACCCGCCAGGGTGCCCAGTCCCTGCTGGTGCTCCCCATGCCGTGCCCTGCCACGCGCCCTCCCCTCCCATCTGCCGAGGAGCCGATAACTGTCAGCCCCGCACGGAGCCTGCGGCGCTCCCAGCTGTGCTCCCGGCCTCCCTCCTCTCCTATCTCCTTTTTGACCCGTGCTGCAGTGACAGATACAGCGGGTGGAGGAGGGCAGGCTGGCTGCGTTAGGGGCTATCTGCCTCGCCCCGACTTGCCAAGCACCTGCAGGATCTCTTCTGGGGAGCTCCACCACCCCCGAGCACAGAACCTGGTCGTTCGGTGCTCTGGGCAAGGCACCCTCAGTGTCACCTCCATCGCCTTTTCCTGCACTTTTCCCTGGGAACGGCTCCTCCAGCCAGAGGAAAAGGAGCCCACATGATTTTCTGCACAGTACTTGAGGCTCACAGCCCGAGCTATCTCCAGAGCCGGCCCTTGGAAGCCCCTCACCAACCTTCACCCAGCTCAGGGCCGCTGTCTGCGCAGCCCCGCTGGAAGCCGGCCGACATCGGGTGCACCAGGAAGGTGTTCCCGCTGCGCTTCTGCATCTGAAAGCTTTATTTCATCACGCAGCAGGAGGGAAGCCCAAGGGGGAAGAGCTCAACGCTCAGCCAGGCCTTCTGACCGTGCCCGGGCTGCTGCTGGCTGCCCGCAGCCCCCTCGGCTCCCCAAACCCAGCAGGAGCGGGAGCTCCCAGCCCTGAGCCATGAGGGGGGCTGTGTGAGTGCTGCTGCCATCAGAGCGCTTCTGCCAGCACACAGACCGAGACGTCGTGCTCGTGCTCTCAGCCTGCTTCACGCCTCGCCTAAGAGAGCCAAGAGGCCCCAGCTCTGCTGGTTGCTCCTCAGTAACCAAGCTGGAAACGACAGCTTTGCTCGACGTACGTCTGCAACTCCTCCCGGGCACAGCCTCGCAGCCAGAAAGGCGCTGGGCGAGGAACGGCGTCTGTCCCGCATTTAGCTGCTGGCAAATCCTCCTGGCAAACCTGCGGCTAATCGGGCGCAGACGTAGGCAGGTAATCTCGTTAGGCTGCGGGGCGGAGGCGAGGCTGGAGCAGAGGGAGGCCCCCAGACAGCGGGGGACGTCACCAAGCGGGGTGCGAGGGCAGCGGGGCACGGCGCGGACACACACAGCACAACGCCGCGCGCCGAGCTCGCTTCTGCCTGTCAGCCCCGGGGGGAAAGAGGAGGCAGCGGGTGTGAAACCAGGGAACTGCCCGCGGGCTCTCCACCAGCAGAGCGATGGCCCCGTGGACATGAGACAGCTGGGGCTGCCGAGACATCCACGGCACAGAGCGGTCAGCAGGATGTGTTGTGCCAAAAAGCGACCCGCACGCTGCCTCCGTGCGACGGGAAGCCAGAAACGAAGCTGAGGCTTCAGATCTGGAGCGCCCGCGAGCGCAACGCCCCTCTCACGTGCAGGAAATGAGGACGAATACGAAAGCTCGAGCCTGTGCTGGAAAATAAACTCAGCCGGCTTCGCCAGGGCCGGGCAGCCACTTCCCAGCGCTGACACGGGCCCAGGGCGGAGGAAACTCAATTCCTCTTTCCTGTCCTTAAAAGGAAAGGAAGTATTGCTATTGCTCTGCAAGATTTTTGTGTTTTTAAATCCCAGAGCCAAGGTCTGGTGACTCTCAGCACGAACTGGGCACTGGCAGGGGCAGGACTCCAGGCAGCGCTCTGCACACCCGGCTGGGAAATTCCTGCTGAAATCAGAGCTCCCCGTCCCCTGCTGTCCCCGTGGGCTGGGACAGCGCTCGCCCTGTACCAGAAACACGTCTGCACCTCAACACAGCGGGGCGATAGGAAATCCACAGGACTGATACGCGTCGAGAAAGCAAACCACAGCCTCTCCTGCTTGGCCTTTTCTCCCCTGCGCAGCCCCGCAGCCAGAAGCCTTGGTGGGGGATGCGCTTGCGAGCGCCGAAATCTTCCTGGCCATCACTAGCCCTGCCATTTTAAGGTTATTTCCCAAATTATCTGAGCTGGGAACTCCACAAGCGTGCTTGTTACAGGGCTGTCAGCTTGTGGTGCTCCAGCCCAGCCCTAGCAGGGGCAGGAAGCTCCCCTCAACTCCCCGGGGTCGCAGGGGGCGCGATGCCCGCAGCGGGGCACTCCGAGCGCTCCAACACACCTCTTCCTGGCAAAGAGCAGCCCAAACAGCTGGGCTGGGAAATAACGGCGAGAAAGCTCATCCCGTAATAGTGATTAAGTGCCGTGTCTCCTCGCTGCTTGGATCTGGTTTCCGCAAACCTAATCATGTCAGGGGGAAAGAAAAGAAAAATCTCCCCAAGCATGGCTAAACCTATTAAACCGAGACACCGTGCCACACCCGGGAGGCAAATAAAATACAAATGCACATCTGTGCTGTCACAAAGAAGGCCCCTGTCATATTTCTTGGGTGACCTTTTATTAACTTCGGTTACCGGACAGCCGACGTCAGCTGCTGACGGGGAGAGAAAAGCTCCTTGGGCAGCGGGGCCGGGCGAGCGGCAGGAGTGGGGCAAAGGCACAAAACCCCTCAGAAAGCGGGGGGTGAAGCTTCAGGGCACTCCTGTGCCCGCTGCTATGGGGCAGGGACGGGGACGCCGCCTCCTGCACGCCTCGGGGCAGCTCAGCACCTCGCGGAGTGCCACGGGCACGGGGTGGGGGTCTCACAGCTCCCCCCCTCCGGGCTCTGTGAGCCCCTCACTGCTTGCTTCAGCCCCTGGCCAGCTGCCTCTGGCTGCCCCCATGCCCTGGGCTGTGTCCCAGGCACTGCCCCGGGGACGCGGGGGACAAGAGGGTGACGAAGGGCACGGGGAGCCCCAGGGACGGCAGCGCGAGGCCATGGGGTGGCGGTGGCACTGTCGCAGGGTGACAAGCTGCAGGCCCCGGTGTGGCGCTGGGTGACACTGGGTGACACTGGGTGACACCGCGAGGGGCCGCGGGGGCTGTGGTGGGGGCAGGGGACGCGGGGTGGCATCGCCCCGGGACCGGCACTCGGCTGAGGGTGGCCTCGAGGCCGCGCAGCCCCATCCCGTCTCCCATCCAGGCCACGGACGCGGCCGGCCCTGCTTAGCTTCGGGACACGCTCCCGCAACGGGAGTGAATGGGAGCCAGACGGCCCGCCCCCCCCCCCGGCGCGATCGACAGGCGGCTCGGCCAATCGCAGCGCGCGGTGCTATCCGCCGACCAATCAGCGCGCGCGAGGGGCGGGGCACCGCTCACTTCCCGGCCGCTGCCCGCCTCAATGGGCCCGGCAGGCACCGCGGAGCGCGGCCCGGCCGCCGCTCACCCCCGGTTCGAGCCGCGCTCCGCCTCGTTCTCGCAGTCGCTGCAGTGCTCGCGGTCGTTTTCTTCCGCCGGTGGCCGCTGAGGCCTCGCCGGCGGCCGCCTCGCTGCTGTCTCACTGTCGTCCGCCATCTTGAGACGGGGCCTCGGCGGCTGCCGCGCCCCCACAACAACGCGCGCCGCGATTGGGCGGAGGGCCGCGGGGAGTGCCGGGAGCCGTAGTCCGCGCGGGCAGGCGTGGACGGGGCCGGGCGGAGGTTGGAACTACAACTCCCGTCAGCCTCCGCGCGGCTTCGGGGCGGGGCTGCGGGGCCGGGCGGACACGGCGGCGGCGGAGGCCCCCCGCTGCCCGTTTGGTTCTCGCGGTGGCGGGGAGCCTCCTCCTCCGGCCCCTCCGCCGCCCGTTCCTCGGGAGGGGCTGCCCACCCGCTTCCTGCACGACGGGGCGGACCGAGACCAATAAGCGCGGCGCCGATTGGCTGGGAGAGGGACGGCGCTTGGGGACAGCCAATGGGCGGGCGGGACACTGCGCAGCGAGTGAAGCCGGGCAGGGGGGCAGCGGGTGAGGGAACGGGGGGCTGCGGGCGGGGCCTCCGGGAGGGACGGGGGGGGGCTCCAGAGGGACCGGGGGGGGTCCCGGCCCCGGGGGCTGCCCCCTGCTCGAGCCGCTCGGCGCAGGCCCCAAACACCCCAAAAACGGTGAATTTGGGCCAAAAACTGCTCCTGGCGCTGCCGGTGACCCCTGCGGGCTGCCTCAGGGGGCGGCCGGGATCCTGGCGGCAGGGGCCGGGCCCGCAGCCGCCGGCAGCTCCCCGCGGGGCCCGGGCCCTGGCGGGGCAGCGAGGCCCGGGGTCTGCGTCCGCCCCTCGCGAGGCGCTGCTGTGTCCGCACCGCCCTGCCGGGGGCCCTGTGAGTGCCCCCCCGGCGCTGCTGGAGCTGCCCCCGGCTGTGTGCTGGGGTTTTGGAAGGGGAAGGTGCCCGTGGTGCTGCCGTCGGCTCCCGGCAGCCAGGGAGCGAAGCCGCTTGGCGACGCTGCTGCTGGCAGGTGCTGCTGGCGGCCTCGCTGCGCTCCCACTCCTGGTTTTTCCCTCTGCAGAATTGCCTCCAGCTGCCGCAGAACACATCCAGCCCCTGCGGTGGACCTGGGTCCTCTTTGTAGGACCGAGTCACAACAAAGGTGGCGTTTTCCTAGCAGCAAGGAAGCAGTGCTGCGTGTCTGGGATGCTCCACTCATCCCCAGCAGTCCTGCACAGCCACGGTCCTGCCTTTAGCGTGGTCCCAACAGCCTTTTGTGGGAGCCCACGTGGGCAGTAGGTACCTGGTAGCTGTGTGCTGAGCTCTTGGAGCTGGTGCTGAGGTGTATGGAGAGAGGTGTGACACAGGAGCCAGGTTAGGCAGAGCAGGGGCTGCTGTCAGGGCTGGGGCAGGCGGCTCTGCAGGAGAGGTGGTGGGACCCGGATTTCCTTTGTCTGGCCAAGAGTGGCTGAGGAGTGTCCAAGAGCAGACGGTGACTCCAGGAAGGGCACTGCCAAAGATGTGGAGCCAATTCCTGCTCAGCAGCACCAGCAAGGAGCAGCAGCCACCGCTGGGGCTTGGGAGGCTCCGACTGGGCACGAGAGCTCCTGGCCCCTGAGGGCGTCATGGCCCTGGAGAAGGTGCTGTGGAGCTGGGGGCTCTGCCCTTGGGGGGTTGCAGGACTCAGCTGCACCAAACCCTGTTCCCTGCTCTGCTGTGGGTGCCCTGGGTGCTGCAGGATTCCTGCGTTCCCAGCCCTGCGGTTCAGACACCACTTCACTCACAGGAGTCCCTACTTCTGCCTGTGCTGCTCAGCCTTCTGGTGAGAAGGTGAAAACCAGATTTAGGGGGTCTCAGGGTGTGGATTGAGCAGGGAGAGATCTCCCAGCGAGCTGGGACCTCAGCGCAGGAGCAGCGAGAGCTGCCGTGGGTCGGCAGGGTGGTTGCAGGGCCCCCCCAGCCTCGAGGCTGTCGGCAAGCCCAGGCTGTGCGCACAGTGCTGCCGTTGGGAGCTGACAGACACGAGCCCCATGCACGGAGCCGTGCCGCCTTGCATCTGTCGTGCTGTCCATGCAGTGCGTGCTGCCGCAGACAGTTCAGGCTTCCAGGTAACGTGGGGATGGGATTTACTCGCTGGCTGCCGCGCTTTGCGGCCCGATTATGTCAGAGGTAGCTCATCTCTTACACCCCATCTGCTGAGATCAAGCAGCGCTCTCGCTATCAGCCCTCGTGTTCGTGGGCTGAGATGTTGGGGAAGTTCTTCCCGTTTGTCCCTGATTCTCGGTCACCCTCGGCAGCCCCGCCGGAGATTTCAATGTCCTGGAATTTGGGGCGCTGGAGGCGAGGCTGTGGCTTGATGCATGGGTGCTAAATGGGAGCAATCCCAGCGAGTCTCAGGGAGGTGCAGGAGCTTAGAGCTGGCTCAAACCACGCAGCCAGAATTTGCAGGGCCTTGGGAAGCCTCGTTTAACCCGGCTGTTTTTCACCCTGTGGAGCCGGGGCACCCAGTGCAGAGGATGTCAGACGTGTAATAGGGTCTCGGTGCCTCCCTGGAAGCGTGTGACTGAGCTCAATGAAGTCGCCTGTTTGCTGTAAATGTTTGATGGGCACAGTGTGAACAAAGCAGCCGTGGCCCGGCGTGTTCTCAGCTCTCTCTTTCTGTTTCAGAGCACGATGTTCCTGGTCGGACTCTCGGGTGGAATCGCGTCGGGGAAGAGCACGGTGGTGGCCGTACTCCGGGAGCTGGGCTGTGCCGTGATCGATGCCGATGTTATTGCCAGAGAGGGTGAGTTGTGCATGGCTCATCTCTCCCCGAGGTTCCCCTGACGACTGGGATTGATGTGCGGTGAGGCGCAGACAGCAGAGGGTGCTCTGGGTACATCAGATGCCCGTTTGCCTCCCATTCCCCGGTCGATGAGGATGTGCGGAGCGGCTGTCTCGGGGGATTGGAACTGGGATATATTTCTAATCAAAAACAAAAAAACGGATCGTGTCCTAATAACAAATGCCCTGGGGACATCTTGCCCTGAGTTTCCCTCTCCTGGAGTGCAGTGCAGTCAGCGCTTCCTGGCTTTGAAACCAACTCCTGGCGAGAGCAATGCACTCCTTACAGCGAGTCCCCTCGGCTCATCCGACTTCCTCCCTCAGCCCCAGGACACGCGTCCCAGACCTCGCTTATGGCAGGTGGGATCTCTGGTGCTGGAGGAGAATTTCCCTCTGTGCTGGGCGTTGCTTTCTTCGTCACACAAAGATCAATCACAGAATTACTTGTGCCTTAACGTGCTCAGAAAAAGCAGCTGCGAATATCTCAGATCAGAGGGAATTGGGTCTGTGCTTCCGCCCGGCACATCTGCATCTTGCTGCTCTGTTTGCCTGCCTACAGCAAAGACCCAGAAATCCAGATCTGCTGCAGCAGTGGGCCTGGAGCAGAGCCTGCTCTCCCCAGGTGCGCCGTGGGGCGAGATGTCAGTGCCCCCGGAGAGAGCAGCGCTCGCTTCCACGAGG
Source organism: Aythya fuligula (assembly GCF_009819795.1). NCBI lineage: Eukaryota > Metazoa > Chordata > Aves > Anseriformes > Anatidae > Aythya > Aythya fuligula. Next base: position 5,415,745 of record NC_045582.1, on the reverse strand, counting down.
CCCCCTCGTTCTGTATGCGCGGGGCCTCGGGTCTGCAGCGGAGGAGTGGTGCCGGTTGTGTCACGGCCACGCCTGCGCCGTGCTGTTTGTCGAGGAACTCACCTTGTAGCCACTCGGAGCTGTGATGCTCCTACATCTTGCTGCACCGTGATTCCCCTCGAGGTGTGGAAGATTTGCTAGAGGTGCTAAAAGCCCTCAGAGACCATAGGAAAACACCCCAGATACTCGGTGTCTGTTTTCTGCCAATCGCTTCCTTTTCCTCCGATTCCCTTTTTAGATGTCTGTTTACTATGCGGATTTCACCCATACTGAAACTGCCTCAATGTGAAATTCAAATAGAGAAAGAAATCGGCCCTAAAGCCTTTTATTAGGTTGCCCTGAGGTTACAACCTGTGGCAACGTTCCTGGATTTCTGAGAGAAAATTATGTACAGGCTGTCGTTCTCTGTGGTTAGCCCCAGCTTGATCTTAATTCTGTTTTTTTATTATTTCATCCTGTTCGTTGGTGATTTTGATGGCTCTAAAATCCCGTGTTTGTGTGATGTCAGAGTCCCTGCACATACCTGCTGTGAACGGATCTGTAGAAGGTTTCTGTTTGTGCTCACAAAGAATTTGGTGACTGAGGCTAACGACAGTGGAAAAAAAAAACCCTTAGTAACAGCCAGAGCCAACCACCAGCGTGCAGCCAGGCTGCGTTCCCCTCGTGTGAAGTTTCAGCTGAAGGAAACCAATCTCTTTAAGATCCCCCCCGCTCAAATCCTTGCCCTGCCTGCGGTGGGAACAGGCTCGGTCTGTCCCTGCTGTGACAGCAACTCCCTCGCCCGGCCTGCTGACTCCTCACCCGCACGTACGAGGCGGGTCGTGGCGCTGAATTAATGCCTCAGGGCGCTTCGATCTCTCGGGCATCAGACCTCGAAGGCACCTTGGGCTGGGAGCTTTGCAGACGGGGCTCGTGCAGCACCACTGCCAGGTGGCTGCGAGGCTGCAGCGCCGGGCTCAGCGTGTGCTGGCAGCCAGATGCGCTCTGCCGAGGAGAACGAGCACGGTTATTTAATGAACAAAACCCATTTGAGGCCGATCGCTGATGCAAGCGCTGGCGGTGCCGTAGAATTGTCTCTAACCTCCGGCTGTTTCGTGTTATCAGTGGTGCAGCCCCACTTGAAGGCCTATCAGCAGATAGTGCGCCACTTCGGCACCGACATCCTCCTGGAGAGCGGCGAGATAAATCGCGAGGCTCTGGGAAGCATCATCTTCTCCCAGCCGGAGAAACGGCAGCTGCTGAACGCCATCACCCACCCCGAGATCCAGAAGGAGATGCTGAAGCAGGTCTTGAAGTACTTTGTGCTAGGTAAGCGATGCGGGCCGTCCCCGCTCGCGCTGGCTTCGGCGTTCAAGCGGGGAGAGGGATGGGGAAGGAGAAGGGAGCCGGTGCTGAGTGACGGCCTTTGTGTCTGCCAGCCCTGGCCTTTAGCGCCGGCGCTCGGAGGATTCGTTCCTGCCCTCCCTGCCTTTCACTGCTGCCCTTCACATTCTTCTTCTGTGGTGTAAAGTACATCTGGAGGGCCTGAGAAAAGCATTGTGAGGCCTCTTCTGAGATTACGTGCTGGATAATGTCATACCTTCCGAAATGGCCAAGTATTATCCCCCGCTCCCGGCCTCGCTGGGCTTCGATGAAAGCTGCAAAACGCTTTGAGCCCCGATAAGGTGAGGAATGGGCTGACAGCTGTGGTTTCCAAAGTCCCGCTTTTTCCCCTGATAAATATAACAAATACAGCTGTCAAACTTGGTCTAATCAAATGCCAGATAAGATCACCAGCTGTTTTGGAGGTCTCCGCGTAGACAGAAGGATGTCTTAATAGAGTCAGACTGGTTCTGCGCAGCTTATCAAAGCTGAGCCGTGTGACAGCTGAATGGGGCCCCGCTCCCCTGGGCTGAGGAGGAGGAGGAGGAGGAAAGGAGAGGAGCCCCAGGCTGGGAAGCTGGGAGCTAAACCGTGCTGGAGGTTCGAACCCAGGCCGCGGACGCAGAAGGAAGATGCTGTCCTGCCCCTTGGCGAGAGCGCTGTGTGTGTTCAGCAGGCTGCTTTGTCCTCATTAGTCAGGCTTTAATGATTTGGGATAGCTGGATGCTGTCTCTAAGGATTGCTTTGTAAGGAAAGCGCTATTGATCAAGCCATAGGGCAGCAAGAAGTCTCTCTATCTAGAGATGCTGGTAAAATGGTGGTTTGCTGGATGATTACGCCTTCGTCAAGGCTTTCGTTGCTGTGGGCAGGTCGGTTTGGGAGCGCTGGCTTGGTTTGTGAAGCCGAGACCCCAGTGAAGCTGGAGATGTCCCTGTGGCCGGCTGTGTCTGAGCAAACGACCCGGGGAAGCGAGGGCCCAGCACACGGCATTGTCCCTGCCCTCACCATCTCATCCAGGCTGTGCAGCACTGCCCCAAAAGCTGCTGTAGGAGCTTGGGTTCCTGCAGGCAGAGGAGCGGAGGCACGTGGAGAGGTTGGGATCAGCTGCAGGGCCCCAGAGGATGGAGGCTCACGGTGACGGACTCCTCCACCAGCTGCCCCTCGCGGTCACAGCACCACAGGTGGAGAGGAGGGGATTTAAAGCTTGCCCGCTCCATCCAGCCCCGAGGCAGGCTCAGCTCTCCTCTGCCCGCACTGTCCCCAGCCGTCCCCGTGGCTCTGTGCAGGAGGAAGCCCAGTGCTTGGTGCCACCGACACTTTTCATGCCCAGCCCTGTCCCGGGGTGCAGCCAGGAGGGGTCTTGGGGCTGTGTGCGTGTTTTGGGGGTGTTTTAAAGAACCTTGAGGGATCCTGGTGAGTTCTTCAGCCCTGGAGCTGTACCCGGAGGCATGCGCGTGTTTCAGCTGCGAGAGGTTTGCAAGGGTTTCCTTGCTCCCCTAGGGAACAGTGGGACTGCTGCGCTAAAGCTTTCCAAAAGGGAAGAAAACTAAGTTGAGAAATGAACTGGGAAGCCTTGGCTTAAATGACTGCAGCCTGGCAGAGACTTGGACAGCCAAAAGAGAGAGGAGCAAATTGTGCTGTGGGCACTGCTCCCCGCGAGAGGCCGGCGAAGGCGCTGAGGCTGCCGCTCTTGCCAGCAATGCACAGGCGCTTTCATTTGAGCTTCTTGTTTCAGCTCCTCATTATATTTCTGCAGCTTCACCTTTGGTCTGAGATCATCCAGGTTAGGGTTGTTGGTTTTTTTTTGTCTTTTTTTTTTTTTTTGTCTTTTTTTTTTTTCCTGTGGAAGCTTGGAATTGAACCGTTTCCTCCTTCCGAGGGAGGAGGGAGGAGGGCAGGCGCGCTCTGCTCTTCCCTCCGGAGCAGCTGTAAAGCTCGAGCAGCTGTGGCTGCGCCGCACGTGCGGGGCGAGGGGTTGGGGAATGCGAGCGAGACTGCTCCTTTTGGCGGGGGCTGTTGTTTCTGCAGGCTACCGCTACGTGATCCTCGACATCCCCCTGCTCTTTGAGACCAACAGGCTGACGAAGTTTATGAAACACACGGTCTTGGTTTACTGGTAAGTGCCACGCGAGCCACGAGAGGCCCAGGGCGCTGCCACGTCTCTCGGGGGCTGGGGGCGGCTGTGCCATCCCTCCCCTGCCCTCCGGGGAGGATTTGGCCGCTGCCTTGGCGTGAAGCCGTGCAACACGGCTCTGCTCTGTGGGTGCTCACAAGGAGCAGCACCTTCCTTCATCCTAGAGGAGGAGTGCCACAGTCTTCCTACCGAGGTTTCTCTAAATGTAATGGCAGTTGCTGTCCCAGGGGCTCGCACAAACTGTGTCCTGTTGTTCTGGGCAGGCTTTTGGGCACCACCCTGCTCCTGTGGGCCAGGGGAGTGCCAGAACCATGCAGCCGGGTCCACCTGGGCAGCGGGGTGGCAGTTGCTACGTTCTGGCACATCTTTCCCCCCATCCCGGCCATTTTCCCTCGTGCCCAAGCCAGACGAACCCCGTCAGCGCATGGGGTTGGCCGCAGACCCCTTTTCCCTCCCATACCCCTGTCTCAGCGCTGCCTTCCCACCCTGACAGCGACCCGCAGACCCAGCTGTCGCGGCTGATGAAGAGGAACGGGCTGTGCCAGGCCGAGGCCGAAGCACGCATCGCCTCCCAGCTGCCGCTGGACGAGAAGCGCAAGCTGGCGAGCCACGTCATCGACAACTCCGGGGACCGCGAGAGCACGCGCCGGCAGGTCCTGAGGCTGCACGCCCGGCTGGAGGATTCCCTGGACTTCCTCTGGGCACGGCTGGCGCTGGGGGCGGCTGTGGCTGGGCTTGGAGGGCTGCTGTACCTCCTCCTCCAGCACTTCATCTCTTAAATCACCTTTTTTAGGGGCTTTTTTTTTGTGTCTTTGAAGGGCCTGGATTTCCAGGTTTGAAAAGGGCAGCGAAAGGCCACCTGTTTTAATGAGCTTTGCCAGCTGAATGCAGACAGGGGGTGAGGCGTCTCCTTGCAGCCTTCCCAAGGTGAATACGAGTTTTCTTCCAGCACCGTCTCCCATCTCCTTTCTTTAAGTTCCTGCTCAGGTAGTTGCCCTCCCGCTGTCTGTGGGGTGGGGTGGCTGCCCCTGGAGGGGATGAGGTTCTTGTTTTCCCCCTTGTGGACCTGAATGCTGGGACTTATGCAGTGAATTCAGGCACTTCAGTGTCTCCTGGGGCAGCCATGGGGGCTCTCAGGTCCCGGGGCTGCTACCGGGTGTCCCCAGGTTGGTCCCCTCCTAGTGCACAGCCCCAGCTAATCGGAATTCAGGTGTGGGATTTCCCCTTATTCCGTGTTAAATGTGTCCCTGCACACGGGATAGGTGCTCAGCTGGCTGCTCGTGGTGCCTCCTGCCCTGTGTTTCTGCAGCATCAATAATCCTGTGGCCATTCCTGGTGGGTCACCCCTGCTGAAGGGGGTCTGGGGTCTGGGACCTACCCTGCAGGGGTCTGGGACCTGCCTCAGGAAACGTGATTGCTGCAGTTGGAGTTCGCCTTCAGCAGCTCCCTGGGGGGGGAGAGCACGAGTCTGGGCAAAGCGGGTGCTGGTTCCTGGCGTTTGTTTTAATAAAGCACCGAACAGCAGCCGGCTCCCCGTGGCTCTGAAATCTCCGGGCTGCGAGCGCTGCTCTTTTCCTGGCCAGCTCCCAGGTTGTTCCTTTGCCGGGGCACGGCTGTGCTCTGTAAAGTTCATCGTGTGTGAGCAAAGCTTATGAGTGCACTCGTGCTTTCGTGGTGCTGAGCCCGGCCCTGGTCCCAGGGAGCTCCACGGGCAGCAGCCGCAGCATCAGCTTCCTCGCCAGGCTCAGGGCTCGGCCCCAGCTCAGCTCTGGGCTCTGGGCCATGGCCCGGTGTTGGCTCAGGGGCTCGGGGCGTTTTGCTGAGGCTGAGCTCAGTGCTTTACCCCTGGGGAAGCTGCGTCCTGCTGCCACCAGCACGTCTGGGTGTTGTGGGGAGAGGTGGGTGCTGAAGTTCTGGGCACTCGAGGCTCTTGCCTGCCCTTGCTTGTGTGCGGTGGTGTTTGGGCTCGCCCCAAAACCCTGCAGGGTGCCTGGGCTCTGATCAGCTCAGGGCTGCAGAGCAGCAAGGCACCGTGCCCCCTGTCCCCAGCACCAGCCTCGGGCACGGGCACCTTTCCCAGCTTGTCTCAGACCTGCCCAGCCCGTGTGCGCCCCCGTTCCCCTGTCCCCAGCCCAACACCTTGCCCGCCCCAAGCCCAGTGGGGTGCCCGGGGGCCTGGCTTCTTTGTGGGGCTCTGCTGGTCCCCGAGCCGCAGCCCTGGCACCTACGGCTGTGGGAGAGCGTCCCCAAGCTGGGGCACCTGGCCGGGGCACCCAGGCTCTTCAGGCAGCGCTGGGAGGAGCTGGTGACAAGCAATAACCCTCCGACACGCCACGCTCCTCACCCAGCCCCTCGCCTCCTTTTTAATGTGCCTTTAATTGCAGTGGGAACGTCGGGGCTGGGAGTCCCTCCCAGCAAGCCATAAATCAGGGCTGGAGCAGGACGGTCTAAGCCAGAGATAAGCACTGATTGCGCTCCTCCCTCCCGGCTCGCTGCCTCCGCGATAAATGGGGCTGCGATGAGGCCGGGGGGAGCGAGACCAGCACAGTAATCACATTTGGCTCTTCGTTCCTGCCCTGCTGACGTTTCCCAGCCGCTAATGAGTTTAGCAGGGCCGAGGGAGGGGGGATTTTCAGGGGGACTGCGAGGCGCAGCGCTCCCCCGACACGGGCTGGTGGGAAGGGGCCGGGGGCGGCCACGGTGCTGCGGGGTCGGACCTCGTGCTCCCTCTTGGTGCGTGGAGAGGGCGTTTGGGACCCCTGGGGGGGCACCGAGCCCGGTGGGCACCCAGCTGCTGCTCCCCCTGTGGGTGCCCACCCGTGGTTCCCCCTGCTGTGGGTGCCCCAGGACACATCTCTCCTCCCCGAGGTCCCATGTCCCCTCCTGCAGCCACCCCGCCCAGGGGACAAGCTGTGAGGACACCCGTGTCCCCATCCCCGTCCCTCTTGGGGACAATTGTCCCCCTGCGCTCGGCAGTGGCCGCGCGGCTCGGCCCGCAGCCGGTGCTGGTGACGGATGGCCCCGCTCTGCGGGCTGGCAGCGCTGCTCCGTGACATCGACAGCTCAATCGATGGCCCTGGAGGGGGCCTGAAGGGCAGCGCGCACCCAGCCCGGGGACACGGCCCAAGCCCCGTGTGCCCGTCATGCTGGGGGGTCACCCCGGGGACCTGGCTCCACGCGGGCTCCCGTCACCCGTGGGTCACCCCGGGGTGCTGCGGGCGGGAGGGAGCCACCACAGTGGGGTGGGCAGGAGGTGGCCACGGGGGCTGGTGGTGGCCCAAAGGCGCCGCGCCGTGTCCCCAACGTCCTCCAGCCCGCACGCTGAGGCCGGCCCAGCTCACCGCGCCTCACGCCATCGATCGGGCAGCGTCTGAGCAGCCGCTCGCCCCTGCCCACCCGTCTCCTCTCGTCGGGCTCTGTTTGAGCAGGGAGCCCAGCGGGCTCGGCGCGCAAGCCAAATATTTGGCTGCTGCTAATTGGCACCTGGATCAATTACGCTGCGGCTGGTGGGGGCAGGGACCGCCCCCTCCCCGTGTGTCCTGTCCCGGTGCGTCCCCTCCTAGGGCAGCACGAGCTGCACTGGGGGTCCCTGCCTGGGTGAGGGGCTTCAACTGTGCCCTGGGGACAGGGCGGTGTCCCCCAGTGGGGACAGTCCCCGAGCATGGGCTTGGTCTTGGCCCCAGCGCCCAAGGGAGCAGCCCCCGGGAGACAGCTGGAGGAGGCTCAATGGTGGCACTGGTGGCACCAGTGTCAGGAGTCTCACTGTCACTGCGTGTTCCCCAGTGTCACACGGCGTCGCTGCGTGGCCCCTGGGGTATGGCGTGGTGTTGCTGTCACTGCGTGGCCCCCACGGTGTCACGCGTTGTCACCGTCACTGCACGGTCCCGCACACGCCGGGTCCCGCACGGCCCCGAGGCACCGCGCGGCGTCACTGCACCTCCCTGCTCCGTGGGATGTCACACGGCGTCACTGTCACCGCGCGGTGCTCAGGGTGTCACTGTCACAGCGTGGCCACGGGGTGCCACACAGTGTCACTGCAGCTCCCATGGGTTGTCACACGGAGTCACCGTCAGTGCCAGGCGCAGGGGGTGTCACACCGCGCCATGTCACCGCATGGCCCACGGGTGTCACGCAGCGTCACCGTCACTGCTGTCCCGCAGCGTATCGCACAGCGTCACTGTCACTGCATGGCCCACGGGTGTCACCCAGTGTTGCTGTCGCTGCATGGCCCACGGGGTGTCACAGTGTCACCGCACAGCGCAGGATATCCCCCACAGCCACTCCCCTGCACGTCCCGCAGGCTGTCACCAGTGTCACTGCACGCCCCTGGGGTGCGCTGCGCCCCGTCCCCGTCCCTGCCAGCCCTGGGGACAGCCTGGGGACAGCGTCCCCGTGACCGGCTACCCAAGGGCACAGCGGGAGGAAGGTCCCCAGCAAATACCGGTCACTGCATGGCATCGGTCCCTGTGCCACCGCATGACGAGTCACCTCAGGGACACCGTGTTCACGTGCCCAGGGGACAACGCTGAGGTGGCCGAGAGCAGTGAACTCCGGGCTCAAACCAGCCCTGAACCCGCCCTTCCCGGCCCCACCAGCGGGACATGTCCCCGTGGTCCCTGAGCCTGTCCCCTCCGCCCACCCCATCCCATCCCCTGCTGCCAGGCGAGCAGTGATTTTCCGTCAGTCACCGGCTGTCCCAATCAACCAGGCTCTAATTAAGTGTCGGTGTTGGCAGCCCTTAATTGCCAAGCAGTGGGAGGGTGGCGGCCCTGCTGTGCCCGCAGCCTCCGTAACGAGAGGCAGCGCGATGTGGCGGGGTTGGGGGCTGTGAGGGGGACGTGGTGCCCCCGCATCGCCCCCCCAGCCACAACGGGGTCACCCGTCAGGACGAGGGACAGTGCCGGGCACGGGGCTGGGCGTGCTGCCACGGCCCCATACCGGGGCTAAGCCAGCTGGCCAGCTAGCCCATCAGCCAGCCAGCTAGCCCTCTAAGTCAACCACGTAGCCTGCTGGCCAACTGATGAGCCAGCTAGCCAACCAGCCTGTCGGACAACTGGCCACCTAGCCAACCAGCGAGCCAACCAGCCTGTTGGTCAGCTGGCCAGCGAGCCAACCAGCCAGGCAACCAACCCACCGTCTGGCCAGCCAGCCACCCGCCTAGCCGTCTACCAAGCAGCTGACCAGCCAGTTGGCCAGCCAGCTAGCCACTTGCCATCTGGCCAGTGACCTGCTGACCAGGCAGCCAAGCAGCCCCCTAGCTGTGTGGCTACCAGGACAGCCGACTGACCAGCTCTCTCGCAGAGCAAGCGACCAGCCAAAGAGCCATCCGTGCATCCAACTGGCCAGCTAGCCACCTGGCCACCAGCCACCAGCCCAAAGAGCCAGCCAGCGGTCAGTCAGCCTCCAGGTCACCAGGCGGCTGGATGAGCAGCGCTGCCAGTGCAGTCGTGGCCCTGCCCCGTGCCTCAGTTTCCCTTGTTTCATGCCCCCAGAGCTCCACTGCAGTGCCCAGGCTCTGTGCCACATCTTCACAGGCATCACTGGGCTGAAAAAACTCATTAACAGCCTCGTTTAATCACCTCTGCCTCCTAGCAAGGCTGTCATGGACCCTTGGTGCAAGGGACGCTGTGTGACTGTGGGTGGTGGCGCCCAGCGTGGGCGATGCAGGCGCTCACCTGCGTTTGCAGGCACCCGTGTGCAACGCCCTGCTGGAACAAGTGCACCCTAAAGACACGCACACGCACACGCGTGCCCCTCTGTGCACACACACACACACAGCTCCTCTCCCCCGTGTGTGCCACGCGTGTGCCATGCTCAGCTCTGCAGCACCCCCTGGAGATGGGGCTGGTGGCTGGGTGCCCTCCCAGTGCCACCCCACATCTACAGCACCCCCACCATGTCCAGCTCTCCTCATCAGCTCCTGAACCCGCTCAGCTGCCACGGGAGGGGAAACTGAGGCACGGAGCAGCTCCGACCCCACCACGCGGCCCCGGCACCGCCTGCCCTCTCCCTTCCCCAAATCCTCCCTAATGAGCTCCCGAGCGAGCAGCGGGGCCGTGGCCGCCCACCACCGCCCCTTGCCCCCACGCCGTCCCCCGCGGCCCCCGAGCATCGATCGGGCCCCCCGCCGGCAGCGGCCCCTCTGCGCCCCCCGGCCGCCCACCTCCGCCTCATTATGCAGAGCAAACAGCCGTGGGCTCGGCTGCGCATCGATTCTGCGGGAGCTGCTGTTTGCTTAACCTTTGCAGAGAGCGGCGGCTGCTCGCGTCGAGCGGAGCCGCAGCCGCTGCCTCTCGGCTTTGTCCTTCTCCAGCCCGCGCCTGCCAACGGGGCCCTGCCAGGCTGGCTCCCGGCGTGCTCCTCCGAGGGGCTGCGGTGGCCACGTGTAGGGGGTGGGGATGGGGACACGCTGGGGGCTCCCTCATGGGTCACCCGGGATGTTGTCCCCACCTGCGCGGCTCTGCGGGCACAGGGCAGTGCTCCCCGTGCTGGATCTGCAGGGACGTGGTAGCGAGGGTGGTGGCAGCGCCATGGGGACGTGGTGGCCGGGATGGTGGCATTGCCACGGGGACTTCGTGGTTCGGGGGGGGATGTGGCCATGGTTGTCTTGTGGGGACGTGGTGGCCCAGGGTGGTGGCAGTGCCATGGGGACGTGGTGGCTGGGCTGGTGGTAGTGCCATGGGGTCCTTGTGGTCTGGGGTAGGGAGGTGGTGGCAATGCCATGGGGACGTGGTGGCTCAGGGTGGTGGCAGTGCCATGAGGACCTTGTGGTCTGGGGTGGGGACGTGGCTGTGGTTGTGCTGTGGGGACCTCGTGGTGGCCCAGGGTGGCGAGGTGGGGTGTGGTGGTGGCCGTGCCATGGGGACACGGTGGCTCGGGGTGGTGGCTGTGGTGTGGGGATGTGATGCCCCTGGGCTGTGCCCCCCTGATAGGCATGCAGCGGGCAGGGACAGAGATGTCCCTTGTCCCTTGCCCCTTGTCCCTCAGCATTAGACGCGTGCCCTGCTATGAGCAGGGGTGCCCCACTGGGATCCCTCCACGGCCACCCCATCCCTGTCCGCGTCCCTGTCCCCGTCCCCACGCAGAGCCCCGTGCCCACCCGCGGCAGTGCCGTGCCGGAGGGTGACTCACGTCACCGTGGCCTCGCCGAGGCGTATTTTTAGGAGCTCATTAGAAAACGAAAAGAAAAGGGGGGGAGAAGGAGAAAAGAAAGGGGGAAGCGGCGGTGGAGCAGGACTTGTTCTTCCCCTGGTGACAGCTCGGAAGGGGACACGGAGCCAGTGTGGGGGGCAGCACCCCCACACCACAATACCTACAAACCCCAAAAAGCCCCCAGAGCCAGCGCCTTGTTAAACCACCAGGAATAATTGCCTCCTCCTCGGGAGCTTCTTATGAAACATGATTTTTTTTTCTTTCGGGGCATCTCCATCCTGCTCTCCGGCAAGCAGCGGCGCGGGTCAGAGCTGGCTAATTGATTCCTGCTCGCTGATTAAATTCGGGGCCCTTTGTGGGAGCGGCGGGGGGACGCGGGCACCTCTCCGGCTGCCAAAGCCCCCATGGCCCTGCGTGGGGATGGTCCCCGCACCCCCGGCTTCATTAGGGGGTTGGGCGTTGTTTTTGTCCCCAGTGTGTCCCCACGGAGAGGGGACAGGCGCAGATGCACCCCCTGTGGGGTGCCACCGGGGCTGATGCCACCGCCACGCTGCCACCCGCGGCGAGCAGCCCCAGGCCACCGGGGCGGCCGAGCCCTGCGCGTCCCGGGGCTGCGGTGTCACTCGGGCGGGTGTCACCGGCAGCGGCCCCGGGAGCTGCTCTGCTGCCACGGTCCCTGCGTCCTCGTCCCGCTCCCCGCCGCTGCAGTTGGGCCCCGGTGCCGGAGGCGGCTGTCACTTCACATCGCGTCGCCGGCCGCTGCGGCCGCCCGAGATGCCAAGCGATGACGAGCGGGCTCGCGGCCCCCAGCCCCCGGGTCCTCGGCACGAACGCGGGGTGACAAGCGGCAGAGCTGGGCCACCGAGCCCTGGGGCGCAGAGCGAGCTCTGCCGCAGGGCTTTGTCCCCGCTGCCACCGCCACGGCCATGTGCACGCGTGTGCCCGCTCCCCCAGCAGCGCTCCGGTGCCATCTGGGGGGGGGGCTCACAGCCCTGTGGCACGGCCAGGTTGGGGACACCGTGCTCAGCCCTGATGCCACCAGCGGTGACATCCCACCGCATGGCCCCATGCGGATCTCCAGGTTGGGGTGAATGTGTGGGGCTGGGGGAGGATTTTGGGGTGATGGGGACATGGCAGTGGGACAGCGAGGACCAAGGTGATGCTGGAGGCACCAGTGCAGGACAGGGAGGGACATCTGAGGGACCACCGGGCACCCGCCCACCTCCCACCCCTCCATCCTGGTGGCACACCGTGGGGACACGGGGATGTGGCCACCAGCGGGCACTGGGTTGGGGCTCAGGGTGCTCAGAGCAGTGAGGCTGTCCCCAGGTGCCCTTCTGGGACAGGCACCCAAGGGACAGGCAGCGTGGCACCGCGGGGTGCTGGGGCTCCTGTGGCCTGCGTCTGTCCCCAGCCGTCTGGCTGCTCCGGCTGCCTCTGGCCCTGCTGGGGACACCGCGGGTGGCCCTGGGGACGTCCCCTGGTGTGGCCCCGGGGGCTGTGTCCCCTGTCCCCAGGGTGTCCCCGGGCTGTGGGTCCCATGGGTGTGGGTGTCCTGCGGGGGGACAGCTCCGGACCCGGCGGGGCTGCATGGGGTGGCCGGAGGGGACGCGGGGGTGACACAGGTGATGCTGGGGGGGGAGCTGTGGTGGTGTCCCCGGGGGGGCTACCGGGGGACCGCAGGGCAGGGGGGGTGGCACAGCCCGAGGGAGGGGGCGTGGTGGAGGGGGCGTGGCCTCGAGGGGTGTGGCGGGGGCGTGGCTCCCACCCGTTTGCGGCGGGAGGGGGCGAGTCTACGAAGAGTGGGCGTGGTTATGGAGGAAGTGGGCGTGGTTATGGGGGTTGAGGGCGTGGTTATCGATAAAACGGGCGTGTCTGTGGGCGGAGTGGGCGTGGCTACGGAGGGAATGGGCGTGCCCACAGCCGTTGGGGGCGTGCCCAGAGCGGGAGGGGGCGTGTTCCGAGCGCCGGGTGGGCGTGTCCTCGCGGGAGGTGGGCGTGGCTTCCCGGGAGGGGGCGTGTCCGGGGCGGGCGGGCGCGGAGCGCACCGGAGCCAGCGGAGCGGAGCGGAGCGGCCAGCGCCGAGCCCCCGCCGCCGCTTCGCTGCCCAACGCCGCCGCCGCCGCCGCCGCCCTGCCCGCCGCCGCCTCGCCCCCCCCCGCCGGCACCATTCCCCCCGGCGGGCGGCAGCGCGCCCCGGCCGGGCGGCGGCTCAGCCTCGGCCGCAAAACTTTGCTGGCGGCCGCGGCGGGCGTGGTGATGGTGCTGGTGCTGGTGGTGCTCATCCCGGTGCTGGTCAGCTCGGCGGGCACCGACGGCCGCTACGAGATGCTGGGCACCTGCCGCATGGTCTGCGAGCCCTACGGCACCGCCGGGCCGCTGGGCGAGCGGGGCCCCCTCCCGCCGCCCTCCACCTTGGTGCAGGGGCCCCAGGGCAAACCGGGCCGGCCGGGCAAGCCGGGTCCGCCGGGCCCCCCCGGGGAACCGGGGCCGCCGGGGGCCGCGGGGCCGCCGGGGGCGCGGGGCGAGGCGGGGCGGCCGGGCCCCCCCGGGCTGCCGGGGCCGGGGGCCACGGGGGCGGTGAGCACGGCCACGTACAGCACGGTGCCGCGCGTCGCCTTCTACGCCGGCCTCAAGAACCCGCACGAGGGCTACGAGATCCTCAAGTTCGACGACGTGGTCACCAACCTGGGCAACAGCTACGATGCCGCCTCGGGCAAGTTCACCTGCGCCATCCCCGGCACCTACTTCTTCACCTACCACGTCCTCATGCGCGGCGGTGACGGCACCAGCATGTGGGCTGACCTCTGCAAGAACGGCCAGGTAAGGGCCGGCCGCCGCGCCGGGCTGCGCGCTGCAGGGATCGGAGCTGCCACCACCTCCCTCGCCCCGCAGAAGGGCTCCGGGGCCTCCCCAGGGTGCCCTGAGCTCCCCCCGGCCCTGGAGATGCACCCCGGGAGCGCCCTGCCCGCCTGCTGCTGGCAGTGGTGTGCTCCGGGTGCACCCTCGGGGTGCTCTGCCCTTCTCCCAGCCCCGGGGACATGCTCGGCATCCCCCCCAGGGTGCCCCCTCTCCTTCTCCCAGCTCCAGGGATGCGCTCCAGGAGCACCCTGAGGTGCCCTGTGCTCTTCTCCCACCCGGAGATGTGCCCTGGGTGCCCCCCCAGGATGCTCTCTCCTCCTCCCAGCCCCACAGACAAGGCTCTGGATGCCCCGTCCCTTTCACAGCGCTGGAGATGTGCTCTGTCCGTGCACCCAGGGGGCCCCGATGTGTCCCCGAGGGTCCTCCTTGTCCTTTTCTTGGCCCTGCAGACGTGCCCTGCCATGCCTTCAGGGTGTCCTCGTGGTCCCCTGCCATGTCCCTGAGGTCCCTTGTCCTCCCTGGCCATGCCAGCATCCCCATGGACCATGCAGGCTGCCCTGCCCTGGGGACTCCTCCGCAGGGACAGCATCTGTGGTGGCCTCGAGAGGGGCACCGAGGGGGCTGCACAGCCCCTGCCCCACGTCCTGGGCACTGCAACCCTGGAGCCGGGTCCACAGTGCCCGGCACCTGTTTTGGGAGCGATGTCCCCATCTGTGGCCGGCTGCGCAGCCACGCACCCGTGGGACATCCCGCCTGCCCTGGGGACAGCCCCTGGGGCACCCTCGCAACCCAAGGATGGGACTGGCTCCCCGGTGCTGGTGCCTCCCCCTGGTGCTGGTGGCCCCCCCATGCTGGAGGGCAGCTTGGGGCCGTGGTGGTCCCTGCGTCACCCTTGAAGGACATCTGCGCAATGGGGGGGGAGGGAGGGCAGAAGCTGGCCCTGTCCCTGCCACCCCTGCCCTCCGGCAGCCCCCCCAGCCCTCTCCATCCCCAAATCCTCCAAATCCCAAGCCGTCCCCGAGCACCATTCCCAAGATTTTCTGGTGATGCCCGGAACGGTGCCTCTTCCCCCCGCCATCCTCCCCATCCGCGACTCGAGGCACAGATCCTCAGCCTTTGCTGGAGCCTTGGCTGTCACACTCGAAATGTCACCCGAGCTGAATTTCCTCCGGTGTCACCGTGGCGGCTGCGGTGCGGTCGTGCTGCTGCGGCCGGGATCCATCCCCGGGGAAGGACGGGCAGGGAATCGCGGCAGCGCTGCCGCTGCCCCCGGCTCCTGCCTGCCGTTGCTTTTGCTGTTTTGTCTTCCCCCCACACGAAGCCCCGCTCCTGGCACCCTGATGCACTTCAGCACGCACCCGAGTTTAAGCCTCTAGGCTGCCAGATTAAGCCAAGAGTGAGTTATGAACCCAAAATCATCCTCAGGCTGTGATCGCTGGGGAGCCGAGCACCCCCGGCACAGCCGCTGCTGCGCTCCAGCGCTTTGCTCCGAGAAGCTTCGGGCTCAGCAGGGCAGGAGCCCCCAGCATCGTAACCGGGGCTGCTGTGACCGAGCAGTTGGATTTTTCTTTTCTTTTCTTTTTTTTTTCCCTCCCTTCACTTGCACCTGCTTTTTACAGCCCCGAACTGGGGGATCGTGGCGATGCCTGAGCACACAGGCTGCTTTTCCCCATGGCGACAACTCGGAGCATCACCCGCGTGGCATCCCCTGCTCGCGGGGTGAGCATCTCCCACGGCACCTGGATGGCTTTTTCCTTCCCTAAGAAGCCCACGCAGCGATTCGGGAACCCGACCCCCCCGAAACCGAGCTGGAAGGGGGGGGCACGACCCCCCCATCCCTTTCCGCACCCTCGCCGTTCAAAGCTTGGGTCGCCGGGGCGAGCGCGAGCCTCCAGTGAACCACGGGGCCCACGCGCCGTGGGCTTGTGCCGGCGCGGCGAGGCGATAACAGATGCGTTTCCAGAAGCTACAAAGCCCCTGTCAAGAGTAAATAAAATCAGTCGGGCGTGCGCCTGCAATACAGCTTAATCATCGTAACGGCGGTCCTCGTCGGGCGCCTGAATCGCAGCCATCTCCACGCGCCGGGTACTAATTACCAACAAGATATCACCGCTCAAATATTTATAAATAAGCAGCTCGGGAGGTGGCTGAGTGCTTTGGGCGGGAGGGAGGGCTGGCACGGGGCTGGAGCGGAGGGAGTTTAAAAAGGTACAAAAAAAAAATGCATAAAAAAGCAGAGGAATTGGGCTTTCTGCTCTGGAAACACAGCCCTGTGACAGCCAGGCGATGCTCAGCCGGCCCGGGGTGTGCTGTGACCAGGGGGCTGCACCCCGGGGGGTGCAGGGGGCACCCGCTGAGCACCCCTGGGCACCGGGGCCGGGGCCACCGCGGCGCCTTTCGGGCTTTTGTTGCTGCCAGGGCTGCGCGGGGCGAGCCGGCGCCGGCAGCGTCCCCGCGGGAAGGCTGCAGATCACCAGATCACCCTTGGACTTCTCTGCAGTCCTCGTGCCCGGCTTGGTGACCTGCTCCTCGCAGAGGTGATGCCCCGGGGGACGCGGTTGGCTTCCCCGTGAATAAATGTCACTCCCGGCATCGGACGAGCCCCCAGCCCCAGTGGCAGCCCCCGCGTTATTTTTGCACAGGAATCAGCTGCGGGGCGGTGAGCACTGGAGGATGCTGTGGTTTGGTGCAGCCCCGGCCCCGTCGGTCCCGGGGGGCACACGCCAGGCCCCCCCGGCCCCTGCCCCGCTCCCACGTCAGCCCCGGCCCTGGGGAGCGCAAAGTCCCGCAGCCCATCGCCCCCGCACCACCGCCCCGGTGCTCGAGTTAATGAGAGCCAGGGGAGCCCCGGTGCCGGGAGGGAGCAGCTCCTGATGATTAATTAGCATTAATTATTCTTATTTGTATTAGCTTGTAGCCGTTCCGGTGAGCGGCGAGGAGAGAGCGGGGCGATGAGCTGGTCTTTGGGAGAAAGGCGAGCGGTGGGGACGGGCGGACGGACGGGGCGGCTCGGTTGGGTTGGAGCTGGGTGGGGGTGGGGGCGCGGGGGGTGCCACCGCCGCCTCGTCCCAGCCTGTCCCACCCCCACGGAGGGTCCGGAGGTGCCACATGTATGCGGGAGCAGATGTCACCACGGTGTCACTGTCGCAGGGCGAGCCACAGTGTCACTGTCACAGGGCAAGGGCCGTCCTCGTTTTGTAGGACAGCACCTGATTTGTGGCTGTGCCACGTCCCGTGGGGTCACAGCAGGTTTGGGGTGGCATTAGGGACCCTGGTCCCTTGTGGCTGGCAGCAGTGCCAGTGCTGCTGGGTGTCCCGGCACAGGCACCGTCCCCAGCGCTGTCTCTGGCCGTGTGGCTGTGACAAGTGACGGCTGGGCTGTGACGGAGCTGACGGTGGTGAGAGCAGGGTGCAGGTGACTCTGTGGGCACCACGGGGACAGCACGGGGACTGTCCCCAAGGTGGGACAGAGGGAGAGGTGTCCGTGGGTCTGTGGGGACATGGGTACCCGCTGTGTCCTGGGGTGCCTGGATGCGCCCAAGGGCTGCGTGTTTGGCCCCAGGCGTGTGCTGGAGAGACCAGTGTCCCCAAGGCATGTGTCACAGGGTGTCCCCAAACACCCTGTGATGTCCTTCCGTGGTGGGGGACAACAGGGGTTGGGGCATGGCTGCAGTGAGCGGGGTCTGTGGGGCCATGGGCTGCCTGCATCCCCTGAGTGCAGCCCTAGGGTCACCTGGGTTGGTGACAGTGGCCAGCCCCCCCCTCAGCTGGGTGCCATGTCCCCACTTTGAGCTGCTTCTCCCTTCCCACCCCCTCTCTGGGGGCTGTGCTCTTCCCCATGGCAGTGCCGTGGGGAAACCGAGGCACGGAGCAGTGCTCGGCCGCCTGCACCACCCCGGAGCTCCCCGCTCCCTGTGTCCCCCATGGTCCTGCGGACGAGGCCGTGGGGACGAGGTGGTGGCACCCCCGCCTGCCCTGCCGCTGAGGAGCTGGGAGCTGCTCAGCCCGGCCCCGGCGCTGCCATTTATCTTCCCTGGTTAGCGAGGAGGGCTGGCGGGCGCGCAGTGACGAGGCGGCTCCTTAACGAGGGAAGACGGATGGCACCGCGCGGCTCCCGCTGCAGCGGGGACAGGGCTGGGGAGGGGGGGGACAGAGCCGAGTGGCTCTTCCTGCCTCCCCTTTCCCTCTGCTGCTTCCCACCCTCCTCTTCCTCACCGCAGCCCACGGGGTGCAGTGGCAGCGTGTGTCCGGCCGCCAGCCCGGCTGCGTCCCCCGGGGAGCGGGGTGCTGCACCTGAGAGGAACCCCCCCGGGACGGGGGTGCTTGCAAGCTGCACAGTGCCACGTGGTGGGGTGGAAATAGGGTGAATTTTATTGTGGCGATGGTGCTGGTGCTCGTGACAGCATGAGGGGTCTGTGTGTGTGTGAGAGCGATCCCCGGGGACTGTGCTGGGCCATCAGTAGGTTCCAGAATGAACAGCTCCTGGCTGGAGGGGTTCTTCGCTCCCGCAGGCTGGGGAGATGCCTGTAAAGGCTGTGCTGCCTTTACACCCAAAGGCTTTTGGGGTGGCCTTGCTTTGTCCCCAGAGGTGGCCACGACCCTTTGCTGTGGGTGCCGCGGGTGCCTCCCTCCTCCTGCCACCGCTTTGGGGCCCCGCAGCTGCTCAGCGGAGCCTCCCCGACCAGCACCAGCCAATTTAGAGCCCATTCTTGTCAGTTATAATTAGGAGCCACTTCTCCCCGGCGCATCGCTTTGTATTTCACACGGGATTTTACCTGCCGTCTTGTCACTGTCACCCGGCGCTGTGAGATCTCGCTGCAAGGCTCCGGCGCCGGCTTAGATTTGATTACCCAAATCATTCTGTAGCAGCAGCAGGCTCCAGCCGCGGCGCTGCTTCTCCAGGAGGTTTTGCGTCTGCTGGGCAGGCGCGGGCTCTGCCGGGTCCTCGCTCGGGGGCAGCTGTTGATGTGAGCGTCCCCTCCTGCCCCACACCCGGGCTGTGGCCCCGTGTCCGAGCTTGCCAGGATGGGAGAGGCTCAGGGTGCTGCTGGGTGCCACCATGGTGGCAGAGCCCTGCCAATATCCCCATGCCGGCGCTGTCTCCTCTAGCTGGGTCCCGGTTACTGGTGGGTGTGGGTCCGAGGCAGCCTGGAGGGAGTGGGAACCGTGCCCCCGGGCACCCATGGGTGTCCCACGGGCGTGCAGGAGCTGCACAGAAGCTGCTCTTCTGCATTCCCCGCAGCCAGGGCCAAGGCAGGGACATCAGGACCCAGGGCTGGGTGTCCCTCGGGGTGTCTGAACGTGGGGTGAAGATGGGGCCATAGGGACCTGCAGGTGAGGCAGGGCCGTGGGACGTGGCCGGGCTAACGCCGTGTCCCCTGCGCAGGTGCGGGCCAGTGCCATCGCACAGGACGCGGACCAGAACTACGACTACGCCAGCAACAGCGTCATCCTGCACCTGGACGCGGGTGACGAGGTCTTCATCAAGCTGGACGGGGGCAAAGCCCACGGCGGCAACAACAACAAGTACAGCACCTTCTCGGGCTTCATCATCTACTCGGACTGAGCCTGGACCCGCGGCATCGCCCCGCGGCCGTCCAGCCCCACGGCATCTCCCCACGGCACCCCCCGACGCCCACCCAGCCCCACAGCATCCCTCTGCCATGGTTCGGACCCATGGGATCCCCGTCCTCCGTCCAGCCCCACGGCCTCCCCCCAACTGCTGTGCAGCCCTACGGCCACCCCCTGCTGCTGTCCAGCCCCACAGCGTCCCCTTGCTGCTGTCCAGCCCCGCGGTGTCCCCCCGCTGAGGTCCGGGACGTCCACCCCGGCTGGCTGTGGGGCCCCAAAACCCCGCTCCCCCCGCCCGCTCACCCCAACGCTGCTAACTCGGGGCTGGGGGAGCAGAGGGGCGGCGGGCAGGCAGGAGCCGGGGGATGCCCTGCGCTGCCCCTTCCCACCCCGTGTCCCCTGGCTGTGACCCGCTTGGCCCCACGGTCCCCGCCGCGGGCGCGCCGGGCTGTAGATATGTACAGGAGCCCTATGGGTGCCCCCACCCCGCGCTGGGGCTGTGCTGGGGGGGCCACCGCTGCCCGGTCCCGGGCGACTCCATGGTAAAGCAGAGCTGTGACCTCCCCCGTGTGCTGTCTTTGTCCCCGCGTCGGGCACATCCGTGTCCCCAGCCCTGGGGACGGCATCCCATGGCCTCGTGGCCTTCCTGGGGCACGTCCCCAAGAGCCCCGCAGAGGGAAATGGGGGTGCCAGGAGGGGCCCACGTCCCCTCTGGGTGGCTGCAGCCTGTCCCCGGGTGCCGGTGTCCCCGTGGGAGCCAGGCTGGGGGTGATGCGGCGATGCCACCAAGGTGTCCCCAGAGGGTCCTGCCCAGAGGCAGGGTCCCGCCTGTCCCCTCGGGGGGCTGCCAGGATGTCTGACCCCTCAGGGGCTCGCTGTCCCTGTGGCGGGGTCCCACGGGAGTGTGGTTGACGGGACATGGGGACAGGACACGGGGACACCTCTCGAGAAGTGGCGGCGGGCGTGGGGATATCGCCCGGTGGACCCTGGGGACATGGGGTGGCTGCGGGGACGGGCTGGGGACCCCCAGTGCAACTTTCTCAGCCCCCACGAGCCGGGAGGGGAGGCGGGGAGCGGCGACCCGGGGCTGCCGCCTGGGGAAGGGGCGAGCACGGGACGAGCCCCGGCAGCGCCCCCGGGACCCCGACATGGCGGCGCCCCGCGCCCACCGGGACGGGGCACGGCGGGACTACAACTCCCGTGAGGCCCCGCGCGGGAGGGAAGGGGGCACGTGGTGCGGGGGAGCCAATGGGAGGCGGCGGAGCGAGCGGCCAATCAGGAGGGCGGGCGGGGGTTGCCGGGTGGTTTGAACGCGGAGGGGCGGAAGTGGCGGGGGCGGGGGCCGTGTGTGGGGCCGGGGGCTCACAGCGGGGCTGGGGGCACCCAACGGGGCGGTGCGGGGCCACAAAGGGTCTGTACAGAGCCCCAAGGAGGGCTGTGGGGCCCCAAGGGGTCGTCATAAGGCACAAAGGGGTGGGGATAGGGCCCCAAGGAGGGGCTGTAGGGCACAAAAGGGGTCGGTGTAGGGCGCGGAGAGGAGCCATAAGGCCTAGAGGCGCCGCTGTAACTCCTAAAGGGTAAGTCTGGGGCCCGGGGGTCGGTATCGTGCCCTAAGAGGTCAGTACGGGGCTCGGGGGGGGCTATAGGGCCCTGAGGGGTTGGCATAGGGCCCGGTGAGGGGCTGTAGGGCCCCACAAGGGGCCATACGTACATACATGTGTTTGTGTTCCGGCCCTATAGGGCCTGAAGGGGTCAGCATTAGGGCCCAAAGCAGGGGTGGGGGTTTGGGGGTCACAGGGCACCTGGAGGGGGTTTGGAAGGGCCCTGGAGGGAGGGGACAGGGGATGGGAGGGGCAGACCCCATAGGGCCCTTGGGGGGGGTTAGGCCCCAGCTGTGTGAACGGGGGCACCGGGGGAGGGTGGCACTGGTGGGGAGGAATTTGGGGAGGTGGGAGCTGGGGCTGCTGTGTGGGGGTCCCCCCACTCAGTCTTTGCCCCGGGGCTGACCCCTTTCCCCCGCAGCGTGTGGCCCCCCCGGGCTGTGTCCTGCCCAGCCCCATGGCGCTGGGACCCCCGCCCGAGGAGGGCACCGTGGCTGTGGTGGTGCGCGTGCGGCCCCCAAACCCCTGTGAGCGGGAGGGGGCTGCGCACGCCGTGCTGCACGTCGTCGACCAGCACATCCTCGTCTTCGACCCCGAGGAGCCCAGCGGCCCCCCCGGCACCGCGCTGCCCGGCCGCGGGGCCAAGCACCGGGGCAAGGACCTGAAGTTCGTCTTCGACCGGGTTTTCGGGGAGGGGGCCACGCAGGAGGAGGTGTTCCAGCACACCACGCGGGAGGTGTTGGACGGCGTCCTCAATGGCTACAACTGCTCTGGTAAGGCCCAGCCAGCGCCTCCACCCCGTGTGATGCCACCTGGGTGGGCTCAGCAGGGCCAGGATGCGGCCCTTGTGCTGCCGGTCACCATGTGGGGACGTCCCCAAGGGGGCAGGTGGCTGCTGCTCTCTTCTCACACCTGGGTTTTTTGGGGCTAATGGGATAGCCCAAGCAGTGGCAATGAGCTGGGGGTGGTTGGAGGCGTGGACTGGGGTGTTCCTGGCACAAAAGTGTTGACTGGACTCCTCAGGTCAAGGAGGAGAAATGGAATTTGAGGTGTAGTGGGAGATAGTTTGTGGAGCTGGGGGGTTGGGTGCTGCTGGTGGCTGGAGTAAGCTGTGGACACAGCGAGCCACGTGCTGCGTGGCTGACAGGAGCTGTGTGACCAAGGGATGGCTGTGCTGCTATGGGGGGCAGCAGCCAGGGCTCTGGGCCCTTTTGGGGCCACAGCCAGCAGAGCTGTGAGGGCCACGATGGGGCTCAGCACTGTAGGAGATGCGATATGTCCGAGGGAAAAGGGCGCTGCTATAGGCAATGAGATCAGGCAGGCATTTCCCAGGTGTTTGTGGCATTTTGGGGGCAGACAGCCTGTGCTGGGGCTGGGACAGCAGCAGGAGGTGGAGCGGACTCACAGCGCAAAGGCTGCTTTGGTTTTGCCATCCTTTCCCATCCCAAAAGGCTGCGATGGGCAGAGCCCTCACCCCCCAGCAGTGCTTGGGGGGCACCCGCTGAGCGTCAGAGCAGGAGCCCAGGTGAGGCGCCCGCGTGTCGGGGCTCTGGGGGGGCTGCCGTGCCCCCTGCACGTCTCCCAGGCTGGCAGCACATAACGACCGGCTCTGCAAGCTCCTCGCCCGACGCTGCGGATCCTCGTGCGGTTCGCGGGCTGTCAGAGGAGCGGCATAACGAGCATGTCACTGCTGCCAGGCAGGCGCCGAGCGGGAGACGGCCGCTCTCCTGTCTCATCATGCGCCGGGCTGGGCAGCGGGACCGGAGGATGCTATTCCTGGCTCCCCGGCGAGCTGCTGAAGGCTGCCTCTGTCACCGTGCCCACCTGGCAGGCATGTCTCGCGTCTCTCTCTGCATAAAACAAAGCCTGGATCCTCAAATGAGGCGCTCACAAAGTGTCGCTAATGGGGGAGAAGGGCTGAGGCTCTCTAGATTAGTGTGGCCTGCTCTGATGTTAATGCTCCAGAAATGGTGTTGAAAGACCGGGGTTAAAAATGAGATGAATTGCAAGGTCTGGAAAAAGAAACACCTTCCAGCGAGAGGCAGGGAGCTGGGGCTGCTCAGCTTGTTAAAGGGAGGGTTAAAGGGTGACTCGAGTATGGCCTCAAAGTGTCTAAATGGGTGACGGTTTGGGGACTCGTTCTGTCTTTATCTGCTAAATTAGAGATGCTGACAGCTGAAACTAGGAAGAAATTGCACTAGAGGATAGTGCAGGCAGTGCTGAGGATAATTAACTATTGAACCGCTCTGCCTGGTCTCTCCGAAGGCAGGGAGTGACCCCAGCCCTGCTGCAGGGGCTGCTGCAGGAACGTTGCACGGCTCCTGGTAACGACAGCTTCCAACGTCCGCCCTTTCCCTTCCCAGTGTTTGCTTACGGGGCGACGGGAGCGGGGAAAACCTACACCATGCTGGGCTCGGAGCAGAGCCCTGGCATCATGTACCTCACCATGGTGGAGCTGTACAAGAGAATCGAAGCCAGAAAGGACGAGAAGAGCTGCGAGGTGCTCGTCTCCTACCAGGAGGTACGCCGTGCCCGCGCCGCGTCCCCTCCTGCCTCCGAGGCTCCTCTGCTACCAGGCAGGGCTGGCGCAGACCCCCAAGTGCCCCCGGGGCCCAGAGAGCTGCTGGAACCAGGCTCACCTGAGCAGCTGGGTGAACTGGTGCTGCTGGTTCCTCCCTGCCTCTCCCCCACCTGGAGCCCGGGAAGTTTCTCTTGCTCGCCGACACGCCGCGCTGCCTGCGGTCTGCATAGCAATCTGCTCCTCCCGGCTCTGAGGGCTGCAGGGGAGCGCTGGCACGGTGACTTGCAAGCAAAGCCCTCGAGAGCCGTCCCCTGCATTTAGAGCACCCTCGGCTGCTCCGTGTCAGGCCTGGGAAGTGGCCTGCAGGGTGTTGCAGTGGGGGGGGCACGTCTGATCGGGTCGGGTGTGATCCTGATGCTCGGAGCTTCTCTCTGCTCGCTGCTGGGGGAGCAGAGCTCAGCCTCACTGCAGGCTCCCCCCTCCAGGTCTACAACGAGCAGATTCACGACCTGCTGGAGCCCAAGGGCCCCTTGGCGATCCGGGAGGACCCAGAGAAAGGAGTCGTGGTCCAGGGCCTCTCCTTCCATCAGGTGGGTGTAAAAGATGGGCACAGGTTCTGAGCGGTGCTGCGGCTAAACCAATTCTGGAAACAAACATAGGGAAGGCAGGGGCTGTGCTTTCTGTGCAGCTCCTAGCAGCAAACATGACCCCGAGCTGAAGCGAACCCCGCAGAGCAGTGGGTTGCCTTTCATCTGAGCCGTTGCCATTGCTCGATGTCAGGTTGTCTCGGTGCCTGTGTAGGGGGCGCCCAGCCTGCTGATCCCTGCCTCTCTGTGTTCTCCTCCAGCCCAAATCGGCAGAGCAGCTCCTGGAGATGTTGGCCAACGGCAACAAAAACCGGACGCAGCACCCCACAGACGCCAACGCCACCTCCTCCCGCTCGCACGCCGTGTTCCAGGTGAGGGCTGCTGGCTGAGCAGGCTTTGTGCTGAGCGGGAGATAGGAGGCAAGCCCAGCAGGGTCGTTATCACTGCTCCTGGTGAATTGCAGGGAAAATCAACACGGCTGTGGCTCTGAGAAGAGGGGACACGGGGCTGGGCAGGCCTCTTAGCCTGCTCCTCACTGGGACAGAGTGTACTGGTCGTGCTGGTGGCTGCACCCCCCAGCCAGCAGTCCCAGCAGGCCCAGCTTGGTGTTACACCCCCCAGGGGCTGAAAACCCACTTGCTGCTTTGGACTATAGCAGGCTGAGTGTGCAAGCTGCAGGCAGATGTACCCAAACCTGACCTAGAGCAAGGGGGGGACCTGCCTTGGGGCTGTGCCTCCCGGCAGGTACGGGGGCAGGCGCATTTTCTGCCCCGTCATCCCCCTCGGCTCTGAGCCAGGAGTTCCGTTCCCTGCTCTGTAAGTTTTGCTCCTGCTTCCTCGGTGCTCTCCCGCACAAACCTGCCGCTTGATTTCAATTCCAGCCAGGCCCTTCCCTGAATTAGCAGGGCCGTCACGGCTGCGTGGGGAGACTGAGGACTCTGACTGTAATTTCAGTGTGAACCTGGTGCCTTGCCCGTGGCTGCTTGCAGGGGAAGTCCAGGTGTCTGGATGGCTTCCCAGCCAGCTCCCCAGCTGGGCACGGCGGTGGGCGCTGGACTCCTGCCTGCTGCGAATCCATTAGTGGCACTGGAAGGCTGCCCTCCCGCTGCCAGCTCTGCCTCCCGGCAGCTGGAGCAGGGGCCGTGGAGGAGCTGGGCTCTGCGTGAGGACGCACGACTGGTTGCCATCAGTGGCACCTCCAGCGTGGACGTCTCTTGGCCCGTGGCAGGCAGCTGGGCAGGGGGGCGAGCAGCCTGCTGAGGATGTTACGGGGTGGTGGGAGAGGTGTCTGCTGCTCCTGGGGGATCTCTAGGCCTGCAGAAGGGGAAGCTGTGGAGCAGCGCTGCAGTCTCAGTGGCTGAGTTCTGCCTTGCCCACGTAAGCCAGGACCTGGGCTCAGCACTGAGAACCCTGCCTGAATGCTCCCAGGGGCTGCAAGGCTGTGCCTGGGGGCTCGCAGCCCCTGTCAGCTTTGGGTTTCCCAGCATGTACCGTGGTGATCATCTCCAAGCAACCTTCTGGAGGCAAAATCCACGGCCGGATTTGGGGCTGAGGCTGAGATGCTGCGAGCATTTCCCGGGTGGCACCAGGGCTCCCCGTTGGCTGTGTCCTTTGGGGACCCGACCAGCTGTGTGCTGCTCACACACATGGAAATGCCGATCACTTCCCATAGCTCTGTCAATCCCTGTTGGATCCCTCCTGTGGCTTTGCTACCCAGGCCATCAGAGAGTCTTGGCTTGTCTTCTCAGTGTGCTGGGATCCTCTTTGAACCCTGCCCCATCTCCTGGCCTTTGTAATCCATTTCACCATCCTTTTATACACGCTGACACCTTGTCCTATGGGTGAAGCTGCCTCCAGCTGGTAGCTTCACCTGCCCTGTTGAGCTGCAGCCTCACGGATCTCTTTCTTCACAGATCTACGTGAAGCAGCAGGACCGTGTTGTTGGCCTCGCTCAGGACCTGCAAGTAGCCAAGATGAGCCTGATCGACCTGGCAGGCTCGGAGCGAGCTTCGGTCACCAACACCCGGGGCGAACGGCTCCGGGAAGGTGCCAATATCAACCGCTCGCTGCTGGCCCTCATCAACGTCATCAATGCGCTGGCTGACGCAAAGGTAAGGCTGTTCCCTGCATGGCCCCACTGGGCTATGGCTCTGCAGGGCAGGTGGGTGTGAGGGGGGTCCTCGAGTGCCGGGGCTGATGGCTCTGCTGCTGTGGTGGGGCTGGCAGCCTGGGCTGGGCTGTGAAAGGTGCAGTGGGATGAGCGTGGCCGTGCCCTTGTGGTGCAGGACTTGGGGCTGAGCGCGCAGGTCCCAAAAGCTGAGCAGCCCTTTGATCTCTCGGTGCAGAGCAAGAAGACCCACATCCCGTACCGGGACAGCAAGCTGACGCGCCTGCTGAAGGACTCCATCGGAGGGAACTGCCGCACCATCATGATTGCTGCCGTGAGCCCCTCCGCGCTGGCCTACGAGGACACCTACAACACGCTCAAGTACGCCAACCGGGCCAAGGAGATCAAGCTGTCGGTGAGGACCTCGTGACCTGCTGTGGTTTGGGGAGCTGCTGGGGGTGGGTGGGAAGGAGCTGGGTTTTGCAACGTGCCCTGGTCCCTGGGGTAGGTTAGGAGGTGTCTCCGTGCTCCAGCATCAGTTTTCCAGCCTCGGGGGCTGCTCCGGGCAGGATGAGGCTGAGGACGCTGAGTGCCTGGTCTTGTGATAAAGCCCCTCAGCCTAGAGCCCAGGGCTCGTGGCTGGCACAGCAGGTCCCTGAGCACTGGTGGTGCCCACTGCAGCCACTCGGGAGCAGGCTTTGCTCCAGCTCTGGTTGAGGGGTGTGTGCTGCCCAGTGCTTCTTTAACCTCCCACTCGTCCCTGTCTCTGCAGCTGAAGAGCAACGTCCTCAGCCTCGACTGCCACATCAGTAAATACGCCGTGATCTGCGAGCAGCTGAAAGCAGAGGTGAGGTGCTGGCAAGGAGGGGGGCACTGTCCTTAGCCGTGGTTTGCTTGGGACTTGCGCCTCTGAGCTCCGTGGTCCTCTCTGAGCTGTGTGGCAGTGCTGCCCACTGGGAAAGTGGTGTCAGCTTCTTGGGGAGCTCTGAGCTCCCTGGGCTCACAGAGCCAGCTGTGCAGCAGCTGATCCCTCCCTGCAGGTGGCAGATCTGCGGGCGAAGCTCCGTGCCTATGAGGACACCGCCCGGGACGCAGAGAAGCAGCCACCAGCACCGCTGGCTGCCCCTAGCTCGAGCCCAGCGGGGTTGCCCAGGTGAGGCAAGGAATTGGGGCAGAGCTGCTGGGTTCTGGCCTCCCCTGTGCCAAGTAGGGCTGCACAGCTCCAGAGCTGGTCACAGCCCAGGTGTCATCCCAGGAGCTTCTTCCACCAGCGTGTGTCGTCATCCTGACCACGCTGAGGTGTAGTTACGGGCCTGAGAGACCACAGCGTGCAAGCTCCAAGGGAAGCTGTGCTGCAAAGGCCGTGTCTTGTCCTGGTTGATCCATGCCCAAACTTCTTAGTCAAACGTGATGGTTTTCTCAATGGATCTTCTGGCTCAGTGACTTTCTCTCTGACTGCTGTAGGTTGGAGGAAGCTGTCCCAAAGATGTGCTCAGCCCTGGGTGTTCAAGGGATGAGCGATGGAGGGCAGCAGGAGCTAGGAGCTGGACAGGCTGCTCAGCCACAGCTGGAACGGGAGGAGGAGGTGAGAGAAGGGGATTGCAGCACGTGAGGGCTTGGCACAACAAGCTGGGGGCTCAGACACACTTGGGGCACAGCTGGCGTGCTTGGAGAAGGCAGGAGCTCAGCTGGGCTGTGGGGTCCTGGCTCAGCGTGAGCTGCAAGTTGCTAGCAAAACCCCTTAACTTCCCACATAACAGTTTGTGGGGGTCAGACTCAGTTGAGATATGAACTAATCTTGGGCTAGAGAAGTTCTCATTTCTGGATGACTGCTCCAGGCTCCAGAGGAAACTCCTCCCAGGAGTCCCAGAGCAACTGATGGGACAGATCTCCAGCCGGGAATGAGGAAACCAAGCTGCCTTCCGCAGAGTTTGTCCAGCAGCCAGACAGAAACGTGAGTGTCCTTGTGCTGCCCCCACGTGCCCCTTCCTGCCTGCGGGTGCTGTTTCCCACACAGGATGTGTTGTCCACCCTCCTGCTGCATGCAGCCCCCCCAGGGACAGCCCACACGGCTGCAGGAGCAGGTCTCTGCTTGCAGACACTGCCGTGTGTGAAGGAACAGATTTAGCTCCCAGGGATCTAATCCCGTGGGATGATCTCCTGGAAATGCCATTTCCATGGACAGAGGGAGGTTTCCAGGCACAGCAGCTGCAGGAGCCTTAAGTGCAAATTGTCAGTCCTGAAATTACCTCTGCAAAGTCTTTTTTTCCTGCCTTGGCTCCCCAAGGTCCTGCCCTGGCAGGGCTCCCGCGGCACCATCTGCTGATGTCTCTGCCCCAAGCATCTTGGCACAACGAACCTCTCTAGAAAGGTCTCTTGAGGGAGGCTGGCCTCAGCGTGTGCCTGGATCTCTGTCTGCCTCTATCTGAGCTAACGAGTGCCTGAAGCCTGGCAGAAAGGGCACGGGTGCCGTTGTGTTCCTTGTAACCACCAGGTGAACGCGCACCTTGCGGCTCCGGTCCTCCGCTAGATTTACAGCTTCGGTACCTCACAGCCTCAAAGTTTGCCCATCTTTGCCCAAACCTGTACTAACGGGTTCTGCCCCGCCTCGAGCAGGTCCCTGAGGTGATGCTGGTGGTGCTGAGCCTCTGGTCTGGGTGATGCTGACCCAAGCTCAGCTGTGAATTGCTTCTTGGGTCTGGATGCAGAGGGGTTGCCTTGGGCCGGGTCCATTCACCTGACACCGTGTCCCTCTCTGTGCCAGGCTCGTGGCTGCTATCCTGAGTGTTGCCCGAAAGCAGTATTCCCTCCTGAAGGCTGCCAACCTCCTAACTCCTGACATGGTCTCTGAATTTGAGGAACTGGAGCGCCTGGTGCACCAGGAGGCTGGTGCAAGCCTGGAGCAAGCCCCGCTGCCGAACGGACCCGCAGATGCCCAGGGGACACAGCAGGGCTGTGACAGTAAGGATTTGGGACAGTTGGTGCTGTCCCCGCTCCCGTTCCTCGGGGCACAGCATGTGCTGGAGGGGTGCTTTGGAGGAGATGCTTGTGGGAGGGTGCAGCTCCCAGCCGTGGGCACAGGCCGAGAGCTGAGTTTCCTCCTGACACGGTGCCTGGCGGGGAACTCCGAGAGCAGCTCCCAGCCCTACTGCCGAGCGTTTCAGGCCAGCCAGCATCTCTGGCAGCCCGGGGCATGGTAGGAGCAGTGAGCAGCACTTGTCCCGGGGGAGTTCAGCATGTGTGCACGAGTCAGCTTAAACGTGAGCGATATTTCTGTCCACGAGACTAAAGCAGCAGCTCGGATTCTCATCTTTTCTAGTCTTGTTTACTCCTTGGTACGTTTGCCCAAGTCAGCCCAGCTGCAGTCTCCCAGCTGACAGCCTGTGTCTGAGCAGCGCTGAGCTCTTCCTCCACACCCTCAGTGCCACGGCAGGAACCCAGCAGTGAAGCTGTGGACTCTGCAGACCCCATTTCTTAGGGACAGACGGGGCACTGCCACGGGGCATTTGCTTTGGAACCAGTCCGGTGCCTGTAGTTTGAGACATCGGGCTTTACGCTGCCTCTCCCTCTGGGTTTTGTGTGAGCACGGTTTGATGGCAAAACCTGCTGGCAAACTGCTGCTGTTGGGCTCACAGCTAGGGCTGGGCAGGCACCTCGGAGCTGTGCCGGGGACAGAAGGAGGTGCTGGGGATGCCTGGGACCCGCTGCGGGCAGGGCTGACTCTCGCTTCTCTCCTTTAGCCATGGCAGCAGCCACCACGCCTGCTGCTGAGCCCGGCGTCCCCTTGACCAGGGCAGCTCTGCGGCGCTTGCAGCAGCTTGTTCCGCTCTCCAGTCCCACGCTGGCAGCTCCTGGCCTGGCGAGGAAGAGGAGGAGGTCTGAGATGAGCAGTGCTTCCAGGCTGGAAACTCCCCACAGCCTCAAAACGCAGGCGAAGCGCCAGAGGAAATCCTCCCCGCCGGGCCTACGGAAGGGCTTCAGGAGAGAAGCGGAGGCTCCCGAGGCGATGCAGAGCCCGCGCACACCCTGCTTCAAAGAGGCCAAATCCTCCCAGCTGCTGCAGAGTTGCACCCCCAAAATCTGCCCACTGACGGTCACCAAAAGACGCGTGCCCCTGATGACATCGGCTGCCCAGAACTGCTGCACCCCGACTGTCCTGGCTGCCCGTGACCTGAACAGGACTTTTGACCTCTCCGAGGACATCGTTTCACCTGGCGTGGCCAAGCCAGACACCTTCAACCTGCCCGAATTCCCTGGCTGGGAGAATGCCCAGTGCCTCTTAAACAAGCAGGGTGGCCCCTTCGTGCCCAGGTTAGTGCTGCTGTGCCCAGGCTCGTGGATGGGCTGCCTGCATGGCTGGGGATTTCCCCCTCCCTGATCTTGCTTTCTGAGTTAACTGCACCACAGAGCCTTTGTGGATCCCTGCAGCTGGGCTAGGAGGGGAGACAGAGCAGAAAACAGGCTGCAAGCAGTGGGCTGAGCCTGTGCATGAATGGCTTGCTCAGACAGAAGAAGTATTCCAAAGAATCTATTCCTCCTTTTCCTTTTTCCCTTTGGACTGGGAGAAGTATCCTCCAGGTGGCTTCTTGAGCCCCAAGTACTTCTTGGGAAGCAGGTGGGGCAGTGCCTCTACCTAAGGAGAGGTTGGGGTGAGGAGCGGGGCTGTGCAGCATTGCCTTGATTGCCAGTGCTTCTGCTGAACTGGGTGGCCGGCTGGGAAGAGGTCGTGATGCCTGAGGTAACGTGGGAGACCTGAGGGAACATTTCCTGCAGAGGGCAGCTGGGGAAACTGAGGCGCAGGGGATGGTGTGACCATGAGTGTCTCGGGGAGCAGTGGTGGTGGAGCTGCTGCCACCTCCTGTGCCGATCTTTTGAGGTTTTAACTGTGTTTGAATCATTTCCCCTGGGGCTGCAAACTGGGCTGCTGTCCTGCTTGTGTGTGGCTTCTGCTCCCAGCAAGGCGGTCAGGTCAGGCCCCCCAGTGCTGACCCTCTCCTCCCTGGCTGCAGGGCCTCCGTCCCGGTGTTCGCCGCGAGGGGCTCCTCCATCCCCAAGCCCTCCTCTGTCTCCAAAGCATCTGCGCGGAAGCGGAGGCGAGCGGTGAGGTGAGACAATAGATGGGGGCCAGGAGCGCTCTGCGAGGGCTGGGGGCTGCTCCCCTTGGGGGCTTGGAGCCCCCTCCTTGCCTGCGGCCAGCTGGGGAGGACGGGGGCCAGCCAGGTTTGCCCTGAGCCTGGCATTTAAGACGGCCCTCCCTTTGTGTCCCCTTTTTCTTTCACAGCACCACTTCGTGCTCGCTGGGCGGGCTCCAGAGCAGAATTGGCCAGCTCTCCAGCAGCAGCCAGAGGTCGGCGCAGCCCCCGAGCATCCCAGGTGAGCCCCCCACCCAGCCAGGCACCCCTCTTGTGAAGTTCAGCGTGCTGGGGGCAATATAATTTATATTCCCTGGGGGAAGGGCAGCGGGTGCTTGCAGTGGATTGTAAAGGGGGACAGAGCTGGCAGTGCTGGGATCCCCTTCAGGAGGGGGCCTGGCTTTCAGGTTTTGCCCCAGAGCTGCCTCATCGCCTCCTCTCCTGTTTCTCTCCTCAGAGCATCCTCGGCGTGGTCTTGGCTGGAAGAGCAAGCACAGCACCAAGGAGCTGACAGCGCGCGGCAGCGCCTCCATTGCACCCACACTGCCAGCCCCAAAACTCCTGTGCTGATGGCTCCCAGTATGGCCCAGTCCTCTCCTGGGGGCCCAAACCCAGCTGCCAAACTTCTTCCTCTGGGCCCCATCTCCTTCCTCGCAGAAGGGCCACCTCCCCTGCCACCCTCCAGCTCCCCCCACTGGGGGGTCCCAGCTGCCTCCTGCCTCGCGCCTGCTCTCCCCGGGCGCAGCGCCGCGTATTTTTGTAGCAGATGGATTATTGCTGTTCCCTCTCAGCCCCTCTCTACTCCGCGCCGGGGTGTCGAGTGCTAACAGATGGGTGATGCTAAGAACTAACACGCTTTTAATAAATCTTTAAGCTTAAAACCAGAGGGGCGCGGGGAGACGTGTGGCTGCTTCTTCTCGCCTCCGCCTCACGCAGGGAGCAGTGGTTGGGTTTTGGCTCCTTCCGAAGTGGGCCTGGAAAAGGCTCTGGCCCCCAGGGGCAGGCTCCCTGTGGCTTCCCCCTTCGGCCCCAAGGCTTCAGCCCCATCTCCCATCCCTGCAGGGGAGGTGCCGGGGGGGGGGGGGGCAGGCCCCTGCTCTGGGCCTTGGTGTGGGGATGGGTGGTGGGCAGCTTCTTGCCCCGTCCTTCCTGCCACTTCGAGTGCTTTCAGGGGCGTTTCTGCCTTGTCTTCCCCCTGCTGAAGCTCCAGCCCTGGCTCCTGCTGGGTCCCTCACTCCTGCTGCTGCTGCAACCCCAGCTCTGGGGCAGAACTCAGAGCATCGCCCCTGCAGCTGTCCCCCGTGCCCTGTCCTACTTCCCCACCCTGCCACGACACTGCTGGGCCCTGTGACGCACCCCGGTGCCTGCTCCAGCTCCTTGGGGCCACCGGCAGTGGTGAGGGCCCCGGCAGAGGTCACAGAAGCCGCGTGGGCTCTGGGCCAGGCGGCTGCGTTTAACCTGCGGCCCTCGCCCTGCTCCAGCAGCACCGTCCTGCGCAGGCTGCTCCCCGTGGGGACCGGGGTCACCGGCTCCTCCTGCCCTACTTTGCTCGCTGGCTGGCAGCCACAGCTCTCGCCTTTGTCTTCTCGGAGGCTGGAAGCTTCTAATTAAAACTTCCAGCCCGCTCTGAGTTCGTTCCTCTCATTAAGAGGGGAACGGGGAGGCGGGGGGAGAGCCCAGATCTGCATCCCCGCAGCGCTGGGAGTGACAGCTTTCCGCAAGAGGCAGCAGCGCTTTGATCCCGGCTGCGTAGGAGCTGGGAGAAAATAAATCTCCGGGAAACCGAGTGGGGGCCGGCCAGGCACCCTGCGCTCTCCCAGTGGGTTTGGGAAAGGCTGCAGGGATGCAGAGCCCCCCCCATGCATGTCCTCAGGGGGGTCCCTGTTCCAGCTGGCTGGGGACAGCAGGCAGCTCCCGGCACCTATGGGGTGCGGACGTGCACCACAACGGTTCCGTGGGTATAAAACCCATCCTGATACCGGCAGCACCTGACCGAGGATCCTCAGTGTGGGACCAGCATCGGGCTGGGAGCAGGGAGCTGTGGGGTGTTCGGGGCGGTGGTGACAGGAGGCTGTCCCTGAGCGTGCCACCAGTGCCACCGGTGCATCTCCCCAGTCCGCCTGGGACATGGCCCAGTGGGACCTGGCACCGTCCCCACCCGGCGGGCTGGGAGCTTTCCCGGCCATCGGCTGCCACCTAGCTGCCAGCCGCCCAGGCCTGTCCCCACCACTGCAGTGTCCCCAGCCAGCACCCCAGGGACCCGCTGCCTCCGGCCACCCTCGATGCCACCACGTGTCCCTTACATCCCCAGGTCCCCAAAACACTCTCCAGCCCACCCCTTGCACCACAGTCCCCTCCAACACCGGCTTGTCCCCAGGATGTCCCCAAGCCCCGTAACCCCACTTTATGGCCACACCGCAGCAGCTCACAAGGGCTGAGGTCGGCAGTGGCCCTGTGCCCGTCACTGCGGCCTTGAGCCCCGCGTTTCCCGGCAGGGCCGGGCTCGCACAAAGCCCCCTCATTGCCATGCCAGGCCTGCGCCCGCCGGCACACAGAGCCCCTTTCATGCAGCCCTGGCACCCGGCCGCGGGGACCGGTGCAGGGAGAAAGCCCCCCCTCGGCCTTGGCGCACGTGTGAGCACCCCGGTGAGGCCAGTGCAGGGGGGTGGCGGCGGGGACAAGGCCGTGCACACGCGTGTGCAGGATCAGGCCCGGGGCTGGGAGCAGGAGGCGGTGCCCCGAGCCCCAGCCAGGCCCCAGCGAGGGGCAGGCGCTGCCCAGCGCCCTTACAGCCCCACT
Source organism: Aythya fuligula (assembly GCF_009819795.1). NCBI lineage: Eukaryota > Metazoa > Chordata > Aves > Anseriformes > Anatidae > Aythya > Aythya fuligula. The sequence continues at coordinate 5,381,878 of NC_045582.1, read as the reverse complement.
GGGCTGGAACGGACTTGAGAGGCTTCAGATGGCTAATTAAAAGCAGCTTTAATTAGCAGCCTACCTGCCCTGCCAGGCGTCCCACAGGGTGCCTCAGCCATGGGGAACGGGGCTGTGGCGCCTGGGTGCTCAGCCAGGGCTTGTTCTGGGGGTCAGCACGGGCAGTGTGAGCGTGGGTGGGTGGGGGTGTGTGTGTGTGTGTGTGTGTGTACGGCCGGGTGGGCGTGCACGTGCTTGTGCACACATGTATGTGCACATATGGGGTGGCCATGCACGTGTGTCTGCACTGCACTGCACACCACATGCATGTGTTTGGGAGGAGCAATGTGTGTGTGTGTGCACTGCTAAGGGCGTGCAACGTGCACGCGTGTTCAGGGAAGCAGCACGTGTGTGTCTGTGCATGCTGTTGCACACTCATGTCATGCGTGTGTGTAGCTGCATTGCACGTGGTGTGTGTGTACGTATGGGGGAGGACGTGCAAGTGCACCCCTGTGCGTGTGTGCCTGGCCATGGATAGACACGCGTGTGCGTATCTGTAGGTGCACAAGTGAGAGGGAGTTGTGCGTGCATGTGGGTGCCTTTTCATGTCTGTGAGCACATCCGTGTCCTGAAAAGGCTTTCACAGGTGTGCACACGTGGCTGCGTCTTTGTGCGTGTGGGTGTGCATGGACGTGTGTGTGTACGAGGATGTGTGTGCAGGTGTGTGTGCGGCTGTGCACCACACACCTCAGCCCACTGAGCACCTGGAGACACAGCTGGGGTCAGTGGCTGTGGGGACAGGACCCAGGGCGCAGGGACACCCCGTGCCCTTGCAGTGAGCACCCTCTGAAACAGCACACAGCCAGCACCCACGGTGCCCCTGGCACTGCACCAAGCACCAGCGGTGCCCCACGGGTGCCCATGGCCATGGTCCTGCTCTGCCTCCCGCCCCGGGTGCTGGCAGTGCCCATGGGACCGTGGAGTAAACCCTGGGGCGGGGGGGTCTGGGCAGGGGGCCGGAGGCCTTGCCGTGACGCCCGGGCTGTCTGCCAGGGCTCATCCGTCCCTGCCGGGCGCCACAAAGGCTGGCTTTTGTGCTCGCCCTGTGGCTCCTTGGCCCATGGCCAGCGCCGGGGGCGGCTGGCAGGGGTGGGAGCCCCCACACTCCATAAAATGCCCGGGGCCAGGACACATCGTGCCCAGCCCTCAGCATGGAGAGCCAGCGGCTGTCCTCCTACGGCCGCCGCTTCGGCTCGGCCACCTCCGTGCGCCGGGGGCTCCCTGGCAGCCCCCCAGGCCGGCCCCGCATCCTCAGCGCGCAGCCGGGCCTCCGCTGGGCCCCCCGCCCCGGGCCGGGCAGGATGGACTTCTCGCTGGCCGAGGCGCTCAACTCGGAGTTCAGGGAGACGCGCACCAACGAGAAGGTGGAGATGATGGAGCTCAACGACCGCTTCGCCAGCTACATCGAGAAGGTTCGGCTCCTGGAGCAGCAGAACAAGATGCTGGTGCTGGAGCTGAACCAGGCGCGGGACCAGGAGCCCTCGCGCCTGGCCGACGTCTACCAGGAGGAGCTGCGCGACCTGCGGCGCCAAGTGGAGCAGCTGGCCAACGCCAAGGCCCGCGTGGAGATCGAGAGGGACAACCTGGCCGAGGACCTCGGAAATCTTCGGCAGAAGTAAGATGCTGCCCCGCTTGGGGTTGGCCTGGGGACTGGGGCGGTGACTGGGACTGGGGGGGCCACCAAGACCAGGTTGTCCCCAGGGATCAAGGTACCCACTGGGGCTGGTATCAGGGTGGCCACCAGGACCAGGGTGGCTACTGGGATGGTGATCAGAGTTGTCCTGGGGACCAGGGTGGTGACTGGAACCGTGATGGTGACAAGGACCAGGGTGTCCCCAGAAGGGCATTGGGGTGACCTCAGGAGGGGATCAGGCTGTCCCCAGGCTGGTGACAGGGCCGAGAACAGTGACTCCATGGGACACGGGCCGAGCTGGGGGCTGGTAGGGCTCTGGGCACAGGTGGTGGGGATGAGGGCGCAGGGCACGTGCTGGGGATGCAGGGCCAAGATGGTCACGTGTGGGGAGCATGTGTGGCACACGGGGGACACGTGAGGGACACGTGTGTGGCGTGGGAGACATGGGGACAGGGTGGGTGCAGGCAGCACCACGGAGCTGCATGGACCCAAAGGGGGGGTGCCTGTGCCTGAGCTGCAAGCAGCCACTGCGAGTAACGAGGAAAGGTGTCTAACGAGTAACGGTGCCTCTCTGCGACACTGCAGGCTGCAGGAGGAGGTGACCCTGCGACTGGAGGCCGAGAGCACCCTGGCTGCGTACAGGCAGGTGAGGGCGAGGGCTGGATCCTGGCTGCATGCTGCCAGCCCCAGGGCATGAGTGGGGCGGGGCTCAGCCCCCCCCAGCACCGGGGCTCCTGGTGGGACTGGGCAGGGCTGGGATGGGGACAAGCGGGGCTGAGGGGTGTGGGGTGCAGCGCCCCGAGCCCACCCTGGGGACGTTCCTTCCTGTCCTGTTCCTTGTGGTGGCAGGATGTCGATGCCGCCGCCTTGGCTCGCCTCGACCTGGAGCGCCGCGTGGGGTCCCTGCAGGACGAGCTGGCCTTCCTCAGGAAGGTGCATGAGGAGGTAACGCCACTGACACCACTGACACCACCACGCCGTGGGGGAACTGGGGAGGGGGAGAGGGCTCTGTGCTGACCCCCGGTGCCCCACAGGAGCTGCGGGAGCTGCAGGAGCAGCTGGCCCGGCACCGCGTGCACGTGGAGGTTGACGCCAGCAAGCCAGACCTGACGGCCGCCCTGCGCGACATCCGCACCCAGTACGAGGCCATGGCCGCCAGCAACATGCAGGAGACCGAGGAGTGGTACAAGTCCAAGGTGCGGGGTGGGACCTGGCTGCCGGGTGGGTGCCGTCCCCCTCCTGGGATGCCACCTTTGTGGGGAGGGGGTCAGCCTCTCCCGGGGCTGGGTGACTCTGCAGGGTGGTGGCACCGGGGGGTTGGCATTCCTGCTGTCCCCACTCGTGTCCCGTGTCCTGGTTTGGGCCCTGGGGGAGCAGGGACATGTCCCCATTGGTGAGTCACAGTCCCTAGAGAGGTGTTTGCAGTGACAGGTCCCATGGGCACTGTCTCATAGGAGCAGGGACGCGTCCCCGTTGACATCCCACACCACCATCCCTCCCTCCTGCAAGAGCAGGGACATGTCTCCTGTAACACCTGCCATCAGGGATGGGTCCCACGTCCACCACCCCAAGGGATCAGGGACATGCCTCCATGAGGTGCCCCACACCCACTGTCCTGTCATCCCATGGTAGCAGGGACATGTCCCCAGTGACACATGGCGCGATCCCACCATCCTGCAGGAGCAGGGACATGCCCCCTTCTCCTGTGTCACCGTGGCCACATACCTCCTGTGGGAGCAGGGACAGGTCCCCCTGGCACGTGCCACTGGGGCCATGTCCCTCCTGAGGAGCAGAGCAGGGTCATGTCCCCATGCTCCTGCCCCATGGCATGTCCCCCCCCCAGTTCACAGACCTGACGGACGCGGCTGCCCGGCACGCGGAGGCCCTGCGTGCGGCCAAGCAGGAGGCCAACGAGTACCGGCGCCAGCTCCAGGCCCTCACCTGCGACCTGGAGGCACTGCGGGGTTCGGTAGGTTCCACAAAGGGGGGGACACAGCCTTGGGCAGGGGCCACCACCATGGGGATGCTGCTGAGGAGCTGTGCCCCGGGCTGGGGGCACGGCCAGTGGTCAGGGGTGGGAGCTGGGTGGGCACTGTGAGGAGCCCCTCGCTCCGGGAAGGAGGTGGGCGCTGAGGGCACCGCATCCCCTGGCGGCCCCCAGAACGAGTCCCTGGAGAGGCAGCTGCGGGAGCTGGAGGAGCGCTACGCGCTGGAGACCGCTGGCTACCAGGACACGGTGGTGCGGCTGGAGGAGGACATCCGCAGCCTGAAGGAGGAGATGGCGCGGCACCTGCAGGAGTACCAGGACCTGCTCAACGTCAAGCTGGCCCTCGACATCGAGATCGCCACCTACCGCAAGCTGCTGGAGGGCGAGGAGAGCAGGTGATGGCAGAGCGGGGCCTCGTCCTGCCCCGAACCATCCCCACGTCCTCCTGGTCCCTCTGGGGGTGGGGAGCAGCCCCCAGCCCTCCTGCCCCAGCCCTGGGCAGAGCGGAGCTGCTGTGTGGGGTGGTGGGGACATGGTACTCTCCCCGACGCCCCCATCGCTCCCACAGGATCACCATCCCCGTGCAGACCTTCTCCAACCTGCAGATCCGAGGTGGGCAGGATGGTGGTGCTGTGAGTGGGGTCTGAGGGCCGGGAGGGCCTGGGGGCTCCTTGGGAGGAGGTGTCATCCTGGCCAGCCCTGCCCCATCCAGAAGGAGTGGGATGTTTTCCTCTGAATCTCAAGGAACGAGGATTCCAGGGTCCTGTCCCTGGCACCAACCTGCTGCCAGGTCCCTGTGCCCCAGGGGACCCCAGGATGGAGGGGAGGAGTGTGCCGTGGCTGCGTCCCCAGGGCCAACCATGCCATCTGTCCCCCCAGGGTCAACCCTGTCGCCAAGGCCAACCACATCCCAAAGCCCAAACGTATTGCCAAGACCGATCCTATCCCCAGTGCCAGCTGTGTCCCCAGGGCCAACCACATCCTGAAGCCAGTCACATCCCCAGTGCAAACCATGTCCCCAGGGTCATCCATGTCCCTGAGGCTGATCACGTCCCCAGGGCTGCTCACTGCCATGGGTTTTTCCACTGGGGTTTTCCAGCCCAACACGTTCCCTTTGGGCCCCTACACTTGTGCATGTGTGGAGGGGCCGCACGCGGGACACTGGGTCACTGCCGTGTCCTGCCCGCGTCCCCCAGAGACCAGTCTGGATGCCAAATCCCTGTCAGAAGCTCACCTGAAGAGGACCATCGTGGTCAAAACTGTGGAGACCAGAGATGGAGAGGTGGGAAGTCCTCATCCATGCCTCCCACGCTGCTTCCCCTCCATCCCCATCTGCCCGCAGGGTGTCCCCAAAGGGAGCTGCTCATCACGCAGGTGGGGCCACCATCCCTCAGCCCCAGGAGCAGCCTGGGCAGGGAGCGGGGCATCCTGGTGCCCTGCCAGCATGGTGCAAGCTGGCTCCAGACCGTGGTGGAGCTGAGCCTGGCAGCTCTCAGAGAAAACTATCCTCATCCCTGTCCCCATCCCTGTCCCTGTCCCCGTCCCCGTCCCAGTCCCCAAGCTCGTTCAGAGCCCAGGAAGGCTCAGGAGGGGAGGAGGGCCGGAGCTGGGGTGACGGTGGCTGTCCCTCTCTCTCTGCCTTCAGGTGATCAAGGAGTCCAAGCAGGAGCACAAGGAGGTGGCGTAGGGCGGGCGAGCCGCAGCAGCCACGCTTGTAGCCGTAGCCCCGTAGGTGCCGTCCGATGCTGCGAGGGACCCCGGTGACCGGGCAGGAGCCGTGGGATGAGGTGGGGGTGCTCTGGGGGGCACCTCCCTCCTGCCCACCCTCGCCTCTCCCACTACCCCGGGACCCCCTGGCTGGGGCCGGGCACTGTGTGGGGAAGGGATGGGAGACATGGGGGGAGGTGAGTGGTACTGCGCAGAGTCCGGTCCCACAGCATGGCAGGGCTGGCATTTTGGGGGCCATGCCAAGCGTGCGCCCTGGGTCTCTGGCTCACTGATGTCTGTCGAGGAAGTCCATCCTGTTGCAATCTCTGCGTGACAGTTGGAAAAGGCAATGGTGCAAAGAGCATCTCTCCCTGCATCCCACCCCGCTGCCCACTCTCTGCTCCAGGAGGCTGCCCTGAATCTGCCCCTGTTCCTGGGCCCTGAACATCCTGGGGGGGCTGCAGGGGGCAAGGTACCGGCTGGCCAGGGGCATTTCCCATCCCTGAGCATTGGGTGGGCTTAGCCAAGAGGCACGGGCAGGAGGAAGAGGAGGATGGAGCTGTGCAGGGAAGCCAGGTGCTGCTGGGATGGTGTGAAAGGTGATGGAGTGGGGATAACAAGGGGTGCCTGGGGGCACAGGGGGGTGTGGGGCTGGAGCAGCGATGGGCACAGCAGGCGGGGCGGCCTCATTTGCTTTTCCAGGACACAGAGCCATGGGGCTGTCCCAGCCCCGAGTGGGTGCCCCCACCAAGGTGCCCCCATCACCATGGTGGAGGAAACAGTCCAGAGGAGCTCATGGCAAGGGGGGACCCATGGCCGTGTGCTTGGCCCCTCACCTGAGGGGTTCCCATGCAGGTGAAAGTGGAGATGAGGATGAGGGGAGTGAGGACAGAGGGAGGAGGAGAAGGAAGAGGAAGAGGAGAAGGAGGAGGAGGGTGTTGAGACACCCATGGGTGCTCTCAGAGCAGGAGGTGCCTCCCGTGATCCAGGAGTGCTGGGAGAGGACAGGCAGCCCTCCCTGTTCCAACCAGCTCACAGTACGAGTCCCACCACCGCAGTGCACCGGGGCTGCCCACATCAAGCCCTGGCCATGCAGGAGCCTGAGCCCGGCTCCTGTGTGAGAGGGACTCGGCAGAAATTCCCTGTCCCGAGGCTCCACGCGGCCTTGGCCCCACACGCATCTTCCCTTGCTTCCCCTGCCCAGACCAGCACGTACCACCCAGTTGGGGCCATCACCCAGCCTGGTGCTCACCCACAGCCCCCATCCCCAACCTTCGATTTAGCCACTACCAGAAGCAAAACCTGCCCCACTGCCACCTAACGTAGGAGCAACCACCCAGCAGCGCTTCTCATACCCCATAAGCCCGTAGGGATGAGCACACGGATGCCACTCCATTGCCATCCGCCTCGCCCCCTTCATCCCCTGTGTCTCCCAGCTCTGTGAAAATTAACGTCCTAATGTCTGCGGCAGCATGAGATGAGAAATAAAGCTTACACAAGTGCTACTTCTATGGCTGTGCCTCCAAGCTGCCTCTCTGCGCCAGCCCCTGCCCCAGCCGCAGGACAAGCTGCTGGTGCCATGGGTTATTTGGGATTAACCATGGCAGAGGGGCCCTTTGGAAGCCCAAACCTGCTGCTGGCAGCTTCCTTGTTGGGGATGAAGGCTCAGTCCTGAACCCCAGGACATGGCCAATGCATTTAAACGTTTGTGTGTGGTTTGAACACCCACAAGGGCTTGTGGCGTGGTGCAGGAATAACCCCCTAAACCAGCAGTGTGGCAGGAGAGATCCCCTTCTCTAGCGGGAGGGAGGGGAAGTACGGACCTGTTCTGGGGGTCTTCAGCCCCAAACCTGGCCCCTGGGAGGAGCCCTGGGTGTCAGCTGCATCTCTGAGGACCAGTGGTTAATTCCTAATGACTTCGTGAAGGGCCGGTGAGGATGGGTTGTGTTGGCAAGCAGCAGAAAATGAAGCAGAAGATGCCATCCTCTTTGGAGGACGTCTTTTGCAATGCATAAATAATGGCTAATAAAAAGCCAAATATCTCACAGGTCCATGCTGAGTTGGGCAAATTCAAACATCAAACCACTACTACCAAAAACAAAACACAAACAAGAAAATTTCTAAAGATATCCTCTATTTTCATTTGGATTTTTTTTTCCTTCAAAATTATAAATGTTTCAACTCAAAATTTTAAAGACAGGTTTGCTCCAGCAAGGATCTCAAACAAACACTGGATGTTTTGAAACGTTGGCAGTCAAAGTTTTCAGCAATGAAAAGAACTAAAAAAAAAAAAAAAATCTAAGAAAAGCCAGAATTAATTGGAGTAAAACAGTTTGGTGGATTACAGTGGACTCTTAGAAAAACAGCCCTAATAAATCACTGATGTGGTTTGAGAACTCTGTAGCGCTTGGCAAGAAAATACTGCAACAACTCCAAGTATTTATTCAAAAAGGATTATATCGAGCTTAAAAGCCTACTGAAACCCGCAAAAGGGGCCAGGAACAGCCCGTGGTGGTGTGAAATCCCCTCTGTCCCACCACGCCGTACCGCCCAGCAGCACAGGGACTTTTCCATCTCAGTCCTCACCACTGTGCTCTCGACCCAAAATGGAGGATGAGTGGGCGCTGGCAGAATTTCGATCCCATTTATTTTTAATGGTCCAAACATTATAAATTTATCATGAAATAATGGCCCAAGGTGTAGGAGTGACCTGTCGGGGCTGCGTGGGGACGCTACGTTTTTCCGGGACACCTGAACACCTGCCGGCAGCAGCGGCACACGTGGATACCAACGAAGATGATGCTGATGAGGACGTAGCTCGTGCTGATGGCTTTGACGGCGTAGATCGTCTCGGGATCGTCGAGCGTCCGCCTGCGCTGGCGCTGGTGGCCCACGCTGAGACGGAAGCCGGCCACCAGCTGGCCCTCCCGCCAGCAGAAGTAGGTGCCTTTGTCGCTGAACTGGACCCGCTGGATGTGCAGGTGGTTTCCGTGGTCAATGAAGACCCGCATGCTCTGGTTGATGCCCACAAGGAAGTTGGAGCGGTAGAGCCGGACAGAGTCCTTGTCCCAGGCCACGGCGTGCTCGGGCCGGGCTCCCGGGCAGGCGATGATCAGATCTCTTCCTACTGGATGCTTGTGGAACTGCGTGGGGACGTGGGGCAGCCAGGGCTTCTGGCCCAGCTTGTAAATTATGTTGGAGATGGCCTGCACCCCTTCCTGGGGGTCCTGTTCCTTCACACAAGGGGCCAGGCAGCTTCGGATGGCCACCTCGGGCTTCCAGCGGCGGCCGCGGCGCTGAAGCCACGTGGAGACAGCCCTGGAGCCGCAGGAGGTGACGTTGGGCAGGGCGGTGCGGTAGCGGGGGTGCAGCTTGGCGCTCCGCATGTAGCACAGCCCAATCCGCCGCTGCTCGCCCCTCACACCGCAGCGGTCGCACTTGGTCCAGTCCCAGAAGGTGGTGAAGAGACTGAAGACTTTCCCTGTGTAGTCATCCTGGACGTGCTCGCCTCTGTCCACAAAAGCCACCGTGATGTGCTTGGTTGGCTGCACGTCCACATCGTAGCCGTAGAAGAAGTCCCCTTTCTTAGTGCCGCACAGGTAGAGGCCCGAGTCTGTCACCTGGGCCCGGAAGACAATGAGACTGAACATCCGGATGCTGAAACGCTTCAGCACGTTGCTGCCCACGTGGATATGGCCCGAGTCAACAACCATGTTGCCAGCAAAGTCGGTCAGGACCGTGGTTTCCTTGCTTCTCATGGTCTTCTGGAAGTACCAGACAACATTAGAGACCTCCTCGGGCTTGCAGTTGCAAGGGAGCTCGAAGGTCATGTCAGCCAAGTAAGCGGCGTTGTCAAACATCAGGAAAGCGGGACAAACCATTCGCTTGAAGACATCTTCTTTCTCTTCAATCGCAAAAGAGTGGAGCACATCTACCATGCAGAGGAGAAGTACAGCTCTTGGCAGCCCGGTCTCCATCATGCCCAGAAGCCTCTGCCGTCAGCAGAACGAACCCAGCCACCACGTCCTCGGTGTGGCACAGGGTTGGTGGTGTCGGCACCAGGGCAGGGACCAGGGCACACACACCAGCTTGCTCAGCAGGGATGGGGCTTGTAAGAGACTTCGGAAGTTGGACGCCCAGCCTGTGGCTGACAGCAGGGATCAAATAGCAGTCGAAATCTTTCATCCCAGCGTAACAACTGCTGGGAATCACTTGCATGCATCTGTTGTTGCAGCAGAGAATGTTTGTCCTGCCCTACGGCAGCCTGTCCCTGTCTGGGATGTGGCCTGTCTCTGTCCCCACGTGTCTGGGAGGTGGACTCTAGAATGTTTCCAGCTGCTCTAGAGCGCATCGTGCCACTGGGCAACGAGCAGAGATCGCTCCTGTAGCATGGCTGTGGAGGAAAAATGCAGCCTGCGTGGTGGGAAGAAGGGAACCGCTGCTGTTTTCTTGAAAGACGTAAACGTTAAGGATTGCACTGACTCTTCTGAGTGCAGTGATCATGGAAGAGAACCTCCCCTGATGGCAGCTGACCTCTGTAGCCCAGAACCAGAGGTAACAAACACGGTATTTAGACTTCTGCATCCTCCCTGTTGGCTGTCCAAGTGTGTGCTGAAGACCCACCGCACAGGCAATGTTTGAGACTCCCCCTCTTGGAGTGATCGAGGGAGGCTTTTCATTCACATCCTCCTTGCCTTGACTGATGCTGGAACCAACCCTGGAGGTTTAAATGCATCTCTCCTATGGTAAAAGTGAATTATTTGCTCCCCACTGACTCTGGCCAGACCTTTAGTTCAGGTTCTGGCACCTCCTGATCAGACCATGACTTCTTGGGAAACTGATCCCAGCCAGTCCAACAGCCCTTCCTCCTGCTGACATTCACACAATCACTCCTTTGAGGAGGAGCTCAGTGCTTGTGCCTGCATTTCATTTCTCCTGAGTCTTCTCACCAAACAACAGGGATTTTGCTTTTCCCAAAGTGGTGGGGATGCAGCAGGCTGCTTCCATCCTTCACATTGGATGTAAGTGCAAGCCCTGAGCTGCAGGACTGCTGAAAGCACCGGGGTATTCCCACCACAGCTGAAACTGCAGCTAGTGCAAGCTGCCATTCCAGGGTCATTCCTGCATCAACATCCTGCATCCTGACCATGGGACCATCCAGGATCTTTTCCGTTTGAGATATCAGTGCTTTGCTTTCTGTTAGCCATCAGGTTTACAAGTACTGTGCAAAGGCAACAGGAATAGCACCTACAGCAGATCGCAGGGACACACATGTCCCCATGGTTGATGCCACAAAGCCTGAAATTAGGGGCTTAGTGTTTTCTACAGAGAAGGTGGGAGAGGGTGAGTTGTAGTCAGCCAGGGGTGACTCTACCTTTTTCTCCTCTACCTGGATTTTCAAACAAAATGGACTTGTTAGTTTCTGAGCTGAATTCAAAGGAACCTGAGCAGGCACTAACATGCACTGGGCTCCTCAGCACCCTCGGGAGAAGCTTGAGGATCTTCCCAGACCAGAAATAAAAGTGAACTTGGTGGGTAGGTGCTGAACTGTACAGTATGAGAGTCTTCCTGAAGCCTGCAGCCTAAACAGAAAGGCTAGTCAGTTTAGACACAGTATTTGCCAGCACCGGAGAGTCTCTTTGTTGGACTGATGTTGGTCAGTTCCTTTTGAATTTAAATCTACGTAGAATTTAGGCAAACCATATAGTGTCCAAGATCATAGGACAGTATCTCAGAGGTTTACCTCATGACATGCTTAAAATAGCTGTTGTATCAGCCCCAGATATACCACCTCACACAGTATTTCCACTCCCATCAGCCTAATTTCAGCGGCTGCATGGTTAAGTCTGAAGTGACACTGATTGTGTTTCTTAAATCCTGAGTGACAATGGCAGAGATGAAAAAAGGAGGGAACTACTTGCATTTTGGCTTCTCTTTCATAAATGCCTGCCTAATTTTTCTTTCTCTCGTTTGTTCTCCCCATCTAAGAGATTCTCACAGAATTGTCCTGTGAGAACACTGCCCCAGAGATCACAACGTACACAGAGTCCTCTCTGTAACTAACTTTTATTTGGCAGAACTATTGCTCTGGGTGGCTCCCAGGTACAGGGAAATGTACAGCAACACTCCAGAAGTATCTGAATTATCCTTAACTGTCTCACACAGTATCTGATGCTAATGCCAAGCTGTAAGCCTCTTTTCCACTCTCCTTCTGCATGACCCTGGTGCTTCTGCTCCTTCAGCTGACTTGGTAACATTTCATCAGCTCCATCATCCTTTCCTCAGCTTCCTTTTGTAAGCTGGTGTCTGTGAGGTGGGCTTCCCTCTCTGCTTTGCAGCTGGCTGGGCCACTAAAGTGGCCAGGGGTCCAATAATCCCTGCTCATGCTCTGCAGCTTCCTAAACAAATCCCTGGTGCTCTCCTTCTCCGACTCACTCAGAAGATCCACGTTTAACCCAAAGCGCTTGGTGCCAGAAAGGCTCTGTAAGATCTGAAGGACAGCATCTCTGTCTTCATGACAGATGTTCTCTGCCAGCACAGCAAGGAATTCACCCAGGAGGCCAAAACCCAAGTCAGCCTGAAAGATTCTGCCCAAGGCCTTCCCTTCGAGCTTAAGCAAAAGCTGGTATTTTTCTTTTCCACTTTTTAAGCATCTGCGCCAATCTCGGTAAAATTCGGCAGAGGTTCCAGGCAGTTGATCCAGCTCCTGAAGGAAAAAAAATAAATGTCAAGTTCTTTCTGTTTTGTTCCCACATGAAGATTTTTATTCCCCCCTCATCAGTCTGTGGGTGTGTCTGACAGATGCTTTTAATACAGGCTTTGATAGCACAAAGGGCTGCGTAAAGCTTGTGAGGTAGCAAAACATGCAGAAAGATGAAGAAATATCAGGTTCATCAAGCCCAGAAGAAACCAGAAAACTTAAGAGGAAAATAAAGGAAGAATAGGTGAGACCTGAAGCACAGTGTAGATGAACACAGACCATCAGTGGGGTAATCCAATCCCTAACCAAAACCAAACACACTAAACACTCTCCTGGAACTGCAGTAGTTCAGCAAAAAACCTGTCTCCATCTTGAGCACCATCGGCAAATCAAACAGGTGAGCAGATAAAAGATAAGGGGCATAAAACCCATAAAATACACTGATGACTCTAACATGCTGTCTTGTAACATACTGCATTCATACAAGCCTCAGACTAGAAGAGAGAGCCAAGCTCAATGTGGCATCTCAGTTAAAAGGAAATCCTGTTTTATACAATATGTAATTGAACTGCTGAACTCATCACTGCTGACTTAACTGATGCACAGACTGAAGAAGGATTAAAATGTTTAGGCTTTTATACAGATAGTGGGAACAAGGCACAGCAACATCAGGCTGTGTCTAAACACAAAATGCAGAAGCCCTGGAGATCTGAGCCCAAGCACTAATGGGATTAGGAATAGAGTTTGCTCTGGGGAGATCTCTGCTCACTCCAAGCAAATACAAAGCTGCCTAGAAGAGCTGCAAAAGGATGTCATAATAAACAGGCAAATGAAATTCACTGTCAAAAAATTCATGCAATGCTTGTGAGAAAAATCCACGCAAAACATCTCTGGCTAGGGAAACGTCCAGTGACAGACTCCACTGTAGCTCCCATCAAGCAGGTGAGTCTCACTGTCATCGTGTCACTGGGCTAGCGGGAGTCACCACAGATACTCTTTTGCAAACATCAGCTCATTCTCAGCAGCAGTCAAAATGGCAAAGCCAATATTGGGAGCTAAGAGGAAAGCAACTGAGAATAAAACAGAACGATTGTTTTATATCTCTATAAATCCAGTGGGTGTCTGAGCCTTGGATGCTGACTGCAGTTGGGCCCCTCTTATCCATAGGAGATAACGCAGCACCAGGGAGGAGAAGGGAAACAAAGGCAATGGAAGTGTAAAATGCCTTCCATAGCAGAAGATATTCAACTAACCAGGACTCTCCAGCTTGGGAAAAGTCCGCTGAAGGGGGCAGGAAAGACGTCAGTCAAATCACAAATGGCCTGGTTATAAAAGGTTTTGTCACCGTTTTCCACAACCGAAGAACTAAGGGGAGCACCCAACGAACTCATCAGGCAGCAGGTTTAAAACGAAATAGCACTTTTCTGTATCATGCATAATTAAACCGTGGGGTGAAAAAGAATTGGCTACATTCACAGAAGATGCGTTATCTGCATCTATTAAGCATGATGATCCAGATGCACAGCCTGGCTCCCGGGCTCTAAACTGCAGCCAGCTGGAGGAGAACGGTCAAGGGAGGGCACTCTTCCCCAAGAATCTGTTACTGGCCACCGGCAGAGGCAGGGTATTGGGAGCTCTGGCCCGACGCTGTGCAGCTGGTTCAACATTCCCACAGTGTTGAAGCAGCTTTTCCTTGAAGCAGCTGGTGCAAGCCCTTACCAGCCACAAAGCAGGGGCCAAGACTGAGCCCTGTGGTTATCTAACTCAGTGTACCTGGGGATTTTGAGGGCTTGTTCACATGTAGAAATAATTCTGAATAATTCTTGTGCTTTAAAATAACACTCAAATTATTTTGGAGTAATTTTTAGATGTGGACAAAGTCCCAGAAAGCATCTCCCTTACCTGGGGTATCTCCACGTCACCGGCTTGCTGGCCCTTAGTGTGGCCTGCACAAGGGTTCCACAGCACGTTTCTCTTGTTCCCCATTTTGTCCTTTTTCTCTAGAGGCTTCAGGTGTGATGCCAGCACGATGTCCCTGCAGGCAACAGGAAGGGGGACAGAAGACCAAAAACTTGGAGGCTGCACTCCTCCGCAGTGCCTCCTGCCAGGCAGACCATTCCCGAGCTTGCGCCATACACAGCAAACGAGACCGGCGTTCACTTCAGATCATGGGGCATCAGAGAGGGATCAGAAGAAAAGAAAAGACAGCACGTGGGACACTTAGCAGGCACATCCTCCTCACACACTCCATATTAACCCAGCCATCAGGCCCAACGAGGCAGGAATTGCCCTGTAGGCTGCACTGCTGCTCAGCACCGTGGTTCCTGCCCGACACGGGCAGGGCGCTGCCAGTTCAACCCAGCAGCTCCTGTCAGAGCCAGGGCTCAAGGAACTGGCAGGACACTCTTCTCCTGCTCTTTTCTTATGGTACAGTGAAGCTTTTGTGGTGTTGGGCCCCCCACAGGACAGGCCCTACAATCCTACAGGCCCTAAGGATTGTTTTGTAGCTTGCAGAACGCTGGACAGGTACGTGTTTGTGGATTCATTTGAAGCGCCTTACTACACTGATGCCTACGACTACCTACAGCAGCCAGGACTCAGTGGCTCACTTCGTTCTTCTCACCCCATGGGATGAACATCTGAGCCCACAGCCCTCCCAGCGACCAGCGGGAGATCTTTGAAGGAGTCCAGGTCCCTGCTGCTACACCGGCAGCCTTCACTGGTGAAGATGCTGCACCCACAGCGAGGAGCTGCTCTGCCGCCTCCCTCGGATGGCTCCTAGCTGCTAACGCTACGGTTGCATTGCAGATTTTCTGTACTGAGCAGGAGTGTGATCTTTGATTGTGCTCTAGCAGCTACACTGACAAAACTGCAGCAGGGAATCCTTTTACAGGGACTGGGGAGAAAGTAACAGGAAAAAATGCCATAAATGCCATTTTAAACTTTCTCCCTTTCACAGATCTGACAGTGTGACCAAATTCCAGCAGGATGAGGCCATGAATGCAATTTGCTCCACTCCTGGATAAGCCTGGTCAGAGCCCTGGATCTGTCTGCAGATCTTTCTGCATATGTCAAGGGATGGGGACATCCCCAGATCATAAATCTGTTCCCAAACTGCCTCAGATGACGGGTCTGGGAGCAAGAACGCGCCGAGCTGGGTGCACCGCCTTGTCCTTCCACACCACCACCACCGACTGGGGCTGGAGGAGTGGGAGGGGAGGACAGGAGGTCAGGACGGGCTGCCAGGGGCTGCGCTGCACCAGGGAAAGCATCGCAGTGGGGTAAACCCAACGCCTTTGGGTAGCTGGTTTTCCACAGACCAGTGCCTCGGACTCAGCACAACGCTGGTGACAGCAAGTTGGCAAGAGACTTCTAGGATGAGATCTTAGCAGGCAGGAGTTAAGCTGCCAATTTTTTCAGCCACCCTTAAACAAGACCAGTTCTGTCAGATCGGCGCTTTGTGTCACGGGGGCCACAGAGTTTTCAAGCCCCCTGGGAACCCTGAAGCCAGGTTTACTGCACCGTCAGGCCATGCTCAGAGCCACCCAGGGCATAAAGCGCACACAGGGAGCTCGGGAGCGAAGGGTGCCTTTTGGAGCCTTTTGGAGCCTTTTGGAACAAGGCGTGAGCTCAGAAGCAGCTGGGTGACCCCAGCAGCCTGTGGTGAGTTTACATCTGTGCTACAAGAGGTCTAAAAATTCACCACCACCCCCTGGGGGCTGTGTCAGCGCCGTGTCCAGAGCACCCGGCACCAAGCAGAGCCTTCGTGGTGCTGAGACATGACACGACCCCCTCGGTGCCAAGGCCAGGGACCACAGCTGATGGCACTAACGAATCTCCACGGGGTATGGAATAATTTGAATCCTCCCTCAAGGTGTTCTGGGGACGGCCCTCGGCCGGACCTGAACTCCTCGTAGGAGCCGACCCGCTGGCGCACGGCGCGGAACTTGGCCTCATCCTCCCTCGCGTGCTTCTCGTCGGCCGCCAGCGCCGCCCGCAGCTCCCGGTGCAGGGCGCCCAGGTCGAGGGCTCCGTCTGGCTCCATCGCCCTGTGGCTGCCGGCACGGGGCTGTGGGCACCCAGAGGGGGCAGGGAGCTCCTATCGTGACAGGCACGACTGGCCAGCTGTGGGGGCAGTGCCTCCTGTTGCCGCAGCCTGGCTGAGCACCTCGATGGCAACACGGATCCCTGTTACTATCGCAGTAGAGCCCTACCAGGCACGTGGCCGGCCCCAGAGACCCCACTCCTATCGCGACAGCCCCATGAGACCATGCACAGACAGCAAGGGGGACCCCACTCCTGTTGCGACAGCCCTGCAGGGGTGCACGCACGGCCCCCCTCCCTCCCTCCTGTCGTGATAATCCTGCCAGGCTGCGCACCCCAGCACCCCCACTCCTGTCGCGACACCCTCGGTGGGCACTGCACCCCACCGCCCCTCCCCCCTGCCTCCCTCACTCCTGTCTCGGCAGCCTTGCTGGGCCACGCAGCCCGGTACCCTCACTCCTGTGGCGACAGCCCCACCGGGCTGCGCTCCCCAGCACCCTCACTCCTATCGCGACAGCCTCATCGGTCTCTGCACCCTGCCACCCCACCCCCCTCACTCCTATCGCGACAACTTTGCCAGGCACTGCACCCCGGCACCCTCAATCCTATCATGACATCCACGCCGGGCTGCACACCCCACCCTCCTCACTCCTATCGCGACAGCCCCGCCGCCCGGGCCGAGCTCTCTCCCGTTGCCATAGCGCCCGGCCGCGTGGCGCCAGGCCCCGGCGGGGCTGCCCGGGCCGCGCCTGACACAACCGGGCCCGGCCCCCCCGGTTCCCCCCGGTCCCCCCCGGTTCCCCCCGGTCCCCTCGGCCCCTCCTCGCCCCGCGCTGCCCGCGGGACCCCCTCGGTACCGGGCTGGGCCCGTGCCGGTGGCGGCAGGCGGCGGGGGCAGCCCCGGGGCCTTCTGTGGGGCTGGCGGCGGCGCCAACGGCCTGGGCGGCGCGGCGGGGACAGACGGAGGGTACCGGGGGGACCGGGACGGGGACACCGGGGGGACAGCGGGGACCGGGAGAGGGGCACTGGGGGTATAGGGCTGGGGGTACCGGTGGGCAGCGGGGTACCGGGGGTACTGAGGGTACTGAGGGCACTGAGGGCATAGGGCCGGGAGTACCGGGGTACCGGGGGTACCGGGACAGGGCTGGGAGCACCGGGGGCACTGGGTGCTGGGGGTGCCGGGACAGGGCCGGGCAGGGCTCCCGGGGGTCCAGGCCGTGGTCCCGGGGCTCCGTGTCCCCTCTCTGAGCCCGTCCCTTCGCCCCCAGCATGGACACCGACCTGTACGACGAGTTCGGGAACTACATCGGGCCGGAGCTGGACTCGGACGATGAGGACGACGAGCTGGGCAGGGAGGCCAAGGACCTGGACGAGGTGAGCGGGGACCTGGACGAGGGGGGGGGGTGCCGAGGCCTGGCCCTGCCCCTCGCTGCCCGTGCTGGTGCCGGGGGGAGCCGCAGGCAGCGGGTGCTGAGTGCCCGGTGAGCCCGGCCCGCACCGCGCTGTGCTGCCCGCGGCTTGCTGCAGCCACGGGGCTGGCTCTGGATTTGCTCCTGAGGATCACGGTGGGGCTGGTTTTGGAAAGGTCCCGTAAAAGGTGTCCTGCTGGTACCGTGATAAGGAGAAGGAAACGCTGCTTCGGCGTGATTCGCTGCCAGAACTGGGAGCTTTGGTAGTTCGAGTCACATTTGGTTTTTTTTTGTGTGTTCAAAGGATCCGTGTGCTTTATGTAAGGTCTTTATCTGACCCCACTATGTGCCAATGCTGCTGCACTGTTGCAAGTAGCTCAGCTCCCTGGTGGCAAACACTGTAAAGCTCCACAGATGTAGCAGTGAGGGATGTGGGCAGCATTGAGGACAGCAGGGGCTGTGCTGTGCTGTGTGACACCAGGGAAGGCGATGAAGGACAGCGGTGCCCCTTCTTGTGTTAGAAGCCTAAAAGTGGGGTTTGTGTGTGCAGGGGTTGTGTTATGTGTGCCCGTGTGGCTCTGTCGTGTCTGTGAGTGAAGGGCAGAGCTGCTGCCTGTGCCATCTGTTTGAAGTGGGGCCGTCAGCAGCAGGCACACATCGTGGGGATGTGTGCTGCTTCCTGAGGGCATTTCTGCAGATTTCTCCAAAGCTGGTTGTGACGTGCCGGGGCCACCACATCTGGTGATTTCCTGGCTGCCTGTGGGTTTATGGCTCTCTGGATATATGATGCCAAGCGCTTTCTGGGGCAGTTAAGGTTTATAGAGTGCTTCGGTGCCGGCAGTGGCTAAATGTGAACATTGCTTGCAGCTTGAGGATGATGATGACGATGATGATATGGGGGACCACGATGAAGACCACCCTGGGATGGAGGTGGTGCTTCACGAGGATAAGAAATACTATCCCACTGCCGAGGAGGTCTATGGGCCTGAAGTAGAGACGATAGTGCAAGAGGAAGACACGCAGCCTCTCACTGGTAAGTGGTGACAAAGCAGTGAGGTGGGTATGGGGTGAGGAGAACTTGTCATGGATCCTTGGAAAAGGGAAAATAACATTCGCTCTGATTCTCCCAATCAGTTTTAATGTTCCTTCTGAATTTCCTGTCTGCCCCAGGTCAAACTCTTCTGTTTGTCTAGCGATGCCCACATTTTAGCACTCTGGATTATTGCAAAAGCTAAGCAAACTGTCTTTTGAAAAACAGATATTGATAGATGCTGCAAAGATATTTAAAGAGAAATGAAAATGTGTTTAAGACATCTTGTTTGATCCTCACATAAAAAAAATAAAAGAATCTGTCAGCTTTAAAAATGTGTTTCTATCTGCAAATATCCCTCTTCAGCATGACTGTTTCTGAGAGTGCTGGGTTCAGGTCACTGATAACAGCACTGCATTGTTCTTTCTCTTGTTTTCAGAGCCTATTATTAAACCTGTGAAAACCAAAAAGTTCTCCTTGATGGAACAGACGTTACCGGTCACTGTCTATGAGATGGAGTAAGTAACATGTAGAGTTTTAAGCATGTACTTTGGATAAAGCCATCTGTGCTGCGATTTCCTCGCTTTTTGTTGTTTACAGGCAAAGGTAGGGAGTCGAAAGGCTGTGTACTGTATGGAGGAGGAAGCTTACAAGGGGCAGTGGGTTTGTTTCTTACTAACACCAGCAATGTAATGGAGTGCAGCTGTTTACCAGAATTTGAACCGAAAAGAAGAGGAAGAAAGTCCAAGGCTAAACATTTTACAGTTAATTTGCCTCCCCAGCAGGCAGCATAGTGCAGTTATCTGACGCTAGAATGTAAATCTTTTCTCATCTCAGCAGCTGATAGAAAGCTTGGCGGTTGGAAACCTTTGTGTTTAGATTTGCTGAACACAAGTTTTCCTGACTGGCTCAAGAAGTATTTATTCAGTCAGCATGGGGCACGCCTCGTCCTCCTACAGCCAAAAGGGACGTTTTGATTTCATCCCAGTGCATGCAGGCCTACGGCTGTCTCAAATTCATTCCTGTCTCTCCTGGAGGAGTTTCCAGGGAGAATTTGTCTGCTGCTGGTTGCACAAAAGCCACTGCCAAGCTGTGTGTGGGTCAGTGCAGGCTGCTCAGCCAAGCTGCACTGCTGTGCTTGATGGTGTCTGCTGGTTGTACCCCACAAAGCAGCCCCTGGTACACCAGGAGAAAATCTTTGGGGTGGGAGGGGAGAGAAAAAAATCCAAACAAATTTAAAAGCTGAGATTTTGGTAAAGAATAAAAACACTTGTTTACCTTGTCTATGAAAATACACGATCTTATTATTGATGCCTAGGCACTGCGTTCTGCTGATGGGTGGAGGGGTTCTGTATCCTCACGTTTGTGGTGTTTCTGTGTGCTGTTTTCTGTTTGAGGATGGGCAGAGTTGCTCAAGTGTTTTGCTAGGCTGGTGTTTCAACCCATGCACTGCTTCGTGGGTACTCAGAGCCGTTTCCAGTTCTCAACAGCTGTCTTCAAGTGTTGATACCAAATCCAGATGCAGGCTTAGTAGCAGTTCCCGGTATGCTGAGCAGACACCAACATGTGCGGTCCTTTATACCTCCAAGGATCCTGTTATCTTTTGGCAGCAAAATTTCCCTGGAGTTCATATGCAGATGCCCAGGACCTTTCTGAAACGGGCTGTCCCCTTTGTTATTGGTATGGCTGTGTTCATTGACCAGGGAGATTTTCAGAATAGCCAGATGTAAAGCAAACAGTGTGCTTGGTCTTATTTTTCTAAGCAGACGATTTTGCACTTGGTTGATGGCCTGTACTCTTCATTATCTGCTGCTTTTCTGAGTCCTGTGTCCTCTGCGTGTTCCTTCAGTAATGAATTCTTCTTCTTCTGTTCGTTGATATAAATGGTGACGATGGGGCCAAGAGTAAGTCCCTGTGGGACTTAACCAGAAACCTGCGAGCTTGGTATTGATTTCACATTTAGCCTTGTTTTAAGACCAATAAGCAAGCTTTTAATCTGTATTGTTATTGATTTTTGTATTTTTTTAGCTCTTAATCAAAATCTTGTATGCTAAGAAGTCTGCCGCATCAGAGAAAATTAAAGGAGTTTTAAAAAGGAGATTATTTGACAGGACTTAATATCTACAAACCCATAATAATTGATACTTGTTTTATAGCTTCCCGTTATTTTTTAGAGTAGCTGCTAATTTAGGATCTCAATTATATTTTGGGCAGGATGTATGCAGAAGTGACCAGTCCATCATTCCCTAGCTCAGTTGCTGATTCTAAAAACATTTAAATTCCATTACTGTTTCCTTGAGTCCCTGGGGTTGTCGCTGTTCTAAGACCTGAAAATCAGAATTAATCGTCTGTGGAGCCCTGTGGCCATCTTTTAAAAATGTGTGGGGTGCTTGTTATCCACCCCTGTGATTTAGTTGACTACCTGCCACTATTTGAGCGGAAGTATTTCATCATCTGCGTACATGGATGTGACTTTTGCTCTAATACTGACTAGAAGAGAAGGAAGATACTCAGTAATATTTCATCACTGGCAGTTTTACCAGCTCTGTCTCCTCCCACCCACTGCCATCTGTCTAGCATTCCAACTCTCTTGTCCTCCCCATCTGGAAAGTGGGATTCTTCCTCCGCAGGGCATTGGCAGAATGAAAGTTTGGAGAAGATTTGGAGGGACCTCGGATAGAAAGCATAGCTGAAATGGCACCTACTTTTCTTAGACGCAGCAGAAGCCTCCAACAGTCTTTTGTGTTTCATTTCCCCAGTTTCCTGGCAGATCTGATGGACAACTCGGAGCTAATTCGAAATGTGACTCTGTGTGGGCACCTTCACCATGGCAAGGTAGTGTGAATATCCAAAGTTTGTCGGGTGGTACTAACGATCTCTCTTGCTTGCTTTTGCTGTTGCTCTTTTGACCCCCTGATTTCTGTGGCAGCATTCTCATTCTCTGGCTGATCCTGTTGCTCTGCAGTTATTTGTGGCTTTTATTTCAGCCATGTGGAAATAGTTCTGTACTCGCCTTTCTCTGTACTGCATAGGAGTGATGGGCTCATTTGTATTCGTCTGTTTGAACATGGTCACCTCTTTTTTCTTACAATCTGATATTTTTCAGACTTGTTTTGTTGACTGCCTGATAGAACAGACGCACCCAGAAATCCGGAAGCGCTACGACCAGGATGTAAGTGAGCTTTCAGCATGTTCCTGCCTTTGGATCATATGTGGGGAAAATGTGGTTTTGTGATCAGAACACAGGGCTGGAAAACCAGAGTACAGTCCTAATTCTGGCTCTATTTTTGCCATGCTAACCATGTATAGAGAGTTATCACATCCTGTTTCAAACGTAGTTTTTGATACAAAAATGTGATATTCTGACTTTTGTTTTGTATTTGCAGCTTTGCTACACCGATATATTGTTCACAGAGCAAGAGGTAAGTGAGCCTTGCAGAACAGGCAGTGATTTTTTGCAGTTGTCTTATGCTTTACTCACAGTTAATTGCTGTAGACAGTTTCTTCCTCTTTCTTTTATCATCTTTATATGCCTTCTACATTTAGATTATTTTCTTTATCAGTGCCTTACTTTGCCTTAGTAAGGTCCCTGGTCCAACTTTCTTCCAATTCCTGCAACCCTCTTCTCCGTGTGTGATTTTATTTATCTACCTGTGTAAAGCTGAAGATCTGCGCTGGAGTTATCCCAACATACCTGGTTGTAGGCAACTACAACCATTTTCTTTGAGGGAGAGAGGTGGAAAGGGTTTGCAGCAGTGGTGGATAAGGATTAAAACTGAAGTCAAAATACACATTTCTCCTAGGTTTCTTTTGATGGGAAATCTTAGCTGGGTGCTCTGATTCCATGTGGTGTGGCATGGATAGGAATTTTATTTAGTCCTGCTCGCTAGATATTGTCATGGCCAGAACAATCCTTTGAAGCATTGCTTTCTCTTCACCTTACTGCTGTGCTCTATACTCTGTATGATTAAATCTTGTGCTTTGAGGTATAACTTGATAGTAGAAGAAGGGTGAAAGCACAGAAAAATATGGATCTTCTGTCTCTGGCATTGCATATTATAACTCCTTAGCTGGAGTCTGCACAGCCTGTGTGGCCCAGGAGTGGTAGCTCACCAGTCTGAGCTGGTGTGGGTGGGGGGGCTGGGCTGGGCAGTGCAGTGATCTGAGGTTGCTGCTCCCTCCCTGTAGGAAGAGATTGTGCTGGGTGGATGTTTACTTCTTTCAGTCCTTTTGATTAATTTATCCTTGTTCATCTTTTACATGGTGATTTTTCTTTTTCTTTTAATTGATAATCCTGCTTTCCTGTCTTTCAGAGGGGAGTAGGGATCAAGAGCACACCAGTGACTATTGTTCTGCCAGACACCAAAGGAAAGTCTTTTCTCTTCAACATCATCGACACTCCAGGTGATTGTATAATCCTGAAAATCCTGGTTTGAGATGCAGTTAGCTGAAGGCAGCTTGATGTGTGAGGCAGATACATGACCATGTGACTCAAGGTTTCTCTCATTAATGAAACTCCTTGGTCCTCTGGGCAGTGCCATGGGTAGGAGCAGAACAGCAAAAACACACACAGCTCAGTGGTTAATGAGAGCCTTCAAAGAACTGTTATGTTGGATTGTGGTGGGTCTGTGTAGCATTGGCTCTCAGAAAAACAAGGTGAGAATCTATACCCTGAAACTTCACTGATCCACCTGGAAATGGCATTTAAGTGCAATGAAACTCTGGGAAGTTTTTTAAGATGGAACCCTGTGCTTTGTTTTGTTTCTGTAGATGATTTCAGTCCAGTCCTGGGACCCAAGCCTTTCACTAAGTTCTTTTTTCAGAAATCACTTCCAGCCGTAATGACTGTACTGCTGGCTCGTAGCTAGGCTTGTGTTTCTGATTAGTGGGCACAGTGAAGGTTAATGGGGCTGAAAATGTTTGACTCTAGTATATGGGAAGCACGTGTAGAATTACATTTTCTAGGTACCGGTGTGCACAGTGTGGACAGTGTCTTTCTCAAATGCTGTTGCCCACTGTTCCTTCAAGGAGTTCTCTCAGTCCTCTGACAGGTTCCTGTGGGGGGATGTAATCACAGATCAATGTGCTGCAGGAAGCTGAGGCAAAATTTTAGGAGGGTCCTGGGACACATCTGTTGAATTACAGCTAAAGATAAGAGAAGTTAAAACACAGGAAGATGGGAGAGAAGAGCCTCTGTTCTCTGGTGGAGAGCAATCTCCCTCCTTTTCTTGAGGTACTTGCACAGGGTTGTGAGAAACACAATAACAAATGTGAGGAAAAGAACTTGTTCAACTAGTTGTTGTGGTTAGTCTCAAAAAATGACATTAAAACTGAAGCAAATCCCTATGCAGAGCTCTGCAGCCACTCCTGAGTCACTGTCCAAGGAGGAAGCACTCTTTGTTCTGCCTCACTGGATACTGGTGACCAGAGCAAGCCACAGAGCTGAGGGGTGGCTTTCCAGCCTCTCTGATGCTAGGATCAGGGTTGAGCTTACTCTCATTCTCACCTCTGTTTCTTTTTTTTTTCTGAAGGTCATGTGAATTTTTCCGATGAGGTGACAGCAGGCCTTCGTATCTCAGATGGTGTTGTGCTTTTCATTGATGCAGCTGAGGGGGTGAGTGTCAAGTTCTGCCAGAGGTTCATTTCAGACTCTTACAGTGGAGTCCTGGATCTTGCTTTATTGTGAAGGCCCGGAATGGGTTCTGCTTTCGGTACTGAAGGGTTTCTGAAGGACAGTTTGAGAAGGAAATGTTTTTCAGCCAAATCAGGGAGTCAAGCCTCCAGCTTCTGTTGCCAAGTTGGGCATGACACATGTGACCTGTAGGCTGATTCCCTAAGTTGTTTGCATCTCTATCTCCATAATATCTAAAAGTGAACAGGTTATTTATATCAGAGATGTCCAAGGGGCAGGATTCAAAGAATTTGGTTGGGTTAGCACCTACTTCTAAATCTCAGGAAGATCAGCTCATCGCTGATGGCTGAGCTTAGGCTTTTCTACAGGCTGCAACCCTGCCTGTAAGGGTCACTGCCTGTCATGCCCTAGATAGCATTTTGTGGAGGGCTTTTGCTAGGGTGTTTGTGCTCATTGTTCCCCTCAGGTGATGCTGAACACAGAGAGGCTGATCAAGCACGCGGTGCAGGAAAGACTAGCAGTGACTGTGTGCATCAACAAAATAGACCGCCTGATCCTGGAGCTGAAATTGCCCCCTACAGATGCCTATTACAAACTCCGGCATATTGTAGATGAAGTTAACGGTCTGATAAGGTATGTGCTTGGGATGGTGTGTTACTAGCGCTTGCTGTCCCTGTTTCATTGCAGATGCTTTTCTTTGGGAGCCCTGTGTGTGTGAAAAGTCTCACGAGCTTGTCTCGTAATATGTTAAATCATAGAAAATGGGACAAGAAGAAGCAGTGGAAGTTCATCTCAGATTAGGCAGGATTGGCTCCTGTTGTATGGCTTCTGATAGGCTTCATAGGATCAGCACTTTTTTCCCTATTACAAAGTATGGAAAGTGGATGTAGGGCAAGAGGGGGGAAACTTCCGTGTTCCCAAATGTCTCAAATACCCTAAGAAGTCCAGGCAGTATCCCAAACAGTAGGCTGAAATGTCTCAAAGCTCCTAAAAGTTATTTACAAAAATAAAGGGAATTTGCTGTCCCAACCCCTAAACAGAGGCTATAATATTGCTGTGGTCAAATCTCCTTGCAAGACCCTCCTCAGAGAAGGGAGGGTCATCTTCTCTAACCTTGACAATTGCAAGACTTCATTTCTGTGGGTTCTTTTGCCACTCAGGTGACTTTCTTAACAGTATTCAGTTTGTGTTGGCACTGTAGCTTGGATAACCCCAAAGTGAATTTGCACATGAGCTCACTTGCATGCTTCTGTTGAGTCGCTACTGGCACGATGCAGCTCGTAGCAGGATAATTCATCCTGTTTAACATGCCTGTGAACTCATTAAAATTGTTTCGGTTCAATTCTGTCCTTGTTATTTGCCTTGTATTATCTTTTCCCTTGGTTGACTGACTTTGCTGGCTTTTTAGGGGAAGAAAAACTCTACCTGATAAACAATACAGAGCACTTGTGCTGATAATTTTTTAGTTCTAGGTCTTTAAATATTTCTTTGTATGCAAATGTTTTGAAGTTCATAGTCATAATATGATACTGATCCTGAAATTCCAACAGGTGAGCATGTTGCAGCTGGTTTTAAGCCACTGTTTGGCAACGTAAAATCCTTACCTATCACATACTGCTATTTGATGTGGGAAATAGACTTAAGTGTCTTTCTTAGTTCATAACACTGATGTTTTTTTTCTTGTCTCTAAAAACTGTCTCCTCTCAGCATGTATTCCACCGATGAGAACCTTGTTCTGTCTCCCCTTCTGGGGAACGTGTGTTTCTCCAGTTCACAGTACAGCATCTGCTTCACACTGGGATCTTTTGCAAAGATTTATGCAGACACATATGGTGAGGATTATCCAGAAACCTTGTGTGCTTTAACATCTCATTTCCTAGCCTTTTTTTTGTTGAGGTTTTCTGCTTCAGCTTTCACCGCATGTAGATATGTATAGCCAATATATGCACTCTTGAACTTCAGAAATGGAAAAGTACTGCAGATCTGAGCCCCAGATAACATTATTGCAGTCTTTCCAAAAATATAATTCTAACTTATTTTTACGCAAATGGTTTCTCCTGACAAATATTTCTGGAGTCAGAAGTCAGTGTTTTATATGTACTCTTAAGCAGAAAAAGCAACTCCTGCTTTGGCAGTTGAAGGCAAATGTATGCTTTGCACTCTGCCTGCTTATCAGAAGAGCTCAGAAATGAAGCAGTTAAGCTCTGCCTGCCTTTCCCCTGAAGTCTCCAGAGTCTGAGACTCAGCTGCAGCCAGGCGCAAGCTTGGCCCACAAGGTTTTGCACTCTTGCCCTTTGGTCTTTTTTAAGAAACTGCCTTTTTTCAGCCTTTGATTTAATTTTCTGTTCCCCAGGTGCCCACTCAAGGCAATCTGCCACTTGTAAAGTGGGCCTTTTGCTTGCATTTGCCAGCTATAGAGCCAAGATTTTGAAGTCTCACATTGGGAATTTAGGGTGATCTGTAGGAGCAGTGAGCAGGGGACAAGGATGTTGTAGAGCAGCTGGCCTAGCTCTTGCAGAGAAGTTGGCCCAAGGGAGGAAGAAGTTGTAGAGGTCAGAGACTGATGCGCCAGGGCTATCATGCGTCTTCATGAGTTTGGAGAAATAAATGAGCTCCCTGGGCATCACAGAATTAACTCAGTGCCTGCTAGGATGATACCCCTTCTTTTGGGGACTAATAAAGCATGCAGGCACAGTCGGTAGGAGATGTCATCCATGTGGGGAAGACATGAGCTGAATGGTACCTGAAGTCAGTAACGTTTGATTGTGGCCACCAGGGATTTTATGTACAGCCACCACACTTCAAATAACATGAGTTATAGTAGTTTAACTGTCAAAACCGCAGCCACCATGAAATTTCTTATGCTTGCACATCTGCCCACAGCAAAAGCTTGTTTGGAAACTGCTGTAAATTATCACCGCTGTCTTATTATTTGTAAATCCACCATGACAGCCAAGCACTTCACTATTCCTTCCGTGCTTGGGTATTTGGCTATGCACTTAACGCATCAGCTGAAAGAGAGAAAAGAACCTGGAGATGTTCAGCAAGGCAGAAAATGCTTGTGATAAGCCTGTGGGGCAGATGGGGTGTGAGCCATCCCAGCACCTTGGCACTACATAGTCAGGTTGCACTGTTAACATTTGGAAAATGAAGCAGATGTAACTGGGTTCCTGCAGCGCAGAGTCTGTCAGGCCAGCTCTTCTCAGCTCTAACCTTGTGTATAATCAAGACAACTGAAATGCTCCTGGGAAGCAAATGAGTGAGCCCACGGTGTACCTGGGCTGCTGGTATGGTCCTTGTTAGACTGTTTTCTGCCCATTTATCTGTCTAATCTCCCCAGATCAGTATTTAGTCACTTACTCAGAGTTGGTACCAAGTGTTTGTTCACCAGCATTGCATTGAATCCTCAGGGTTGTTGTAAAAGGCAAAAACCAAAGATTTGCAAAATGAGAGAAATACAGTGTTATTTAAAAGTCTCTTGTCGTTTGCTTTTTCCTCTAGGAGATATCAATTACCAAGAGTTCGCGAAGCGACTTTGGGGTGACATCTACTTCAATCCAAAGACGTAAGGAAGCTGTTTAAATGTCTATTACCTTATTGCTGTTTTATTTTTTTTTTTGTCTCCTTCCTCTGTAAAATGTGTTTTAGGTGACCACCTGAGGTCCCCCACAGCTTGAGTTGTCCTATGGTCCTGTGATGGAGTAGTAGGTGGGAAGGGTTGTCAGGCCTCCTGCTTGGTGTGAATCCGTGTGGTGATCATGAGTGGGAGCAGAAAGCCTCTTCTGGTCTTCCTTGGGAGCAGGCACAACTCCTGTATCCATGACTGCTTCCTGGGGAGATTGGGAGGGAGAAGATAACCTGAGAGGAGCAGGGGCTGTGTGCATGTTGGCAGTAGGTGCCTGCAGAGTGCTCTTCATTGCCCTCCTTTTGTCTCCCAACAGACGGAAGTTCACTAAAAAGGCCCCAACTAGTAGCTCCCAGCGCAGTTTTGTGGAGTTCATTCTTGAGCCCCTGTACAAGATCTTGGCTCAGGTATGTGGTGATTTGTTCTTCCTGCAGTTCTAGACACGAGTGTTCAAGGACTGAGCACTAGGTGGTGGTGTGTCTGGTGCCTGTGGGGCTCTGGTCCCGTTAATGCAGTGTGATCTTGTGTTCCTGGCTTTGAGCATACAGAAATGATGGGCATACCCTTGCAGTTGTTTCTTGCAAATATAACCTTGTGTTTGTACAGTGAGTAGAACAGCTTATGTTCTTTGTAATGTGCTCTGGTATCAGCCAAGTGATAATACGAGCCGGCCAGGCAGTTCTCACGTGAGCTCTAAAGCAGAGCAGCTCAAGAGCACTGAGGGTGATGGGCTGGTGTGTGAGGGTGCCCCTGGGAGTTTGTGACTTGGACACCTGCAGCGAAGCTAACAGCGCTGCTCGTTGTCTTGCAGGTGGTGGGGGATGTGGACACGACCCTGCCTAGGACTCTGGATGAACTCGGCATCCACCTGACCAAAGAGGAATTGAAACTGAACATTCGGCCGCTCCTGCGGCTTGTCTGCAAGAAGTTCTTTGGGGAATTCACAGGTAAATGCTGTTTGTCGTCTCCTCTGCAATGTTCCCAATAGCTTAGTCTCACATGGGCTGAATTTAAGGGCTGTAATGCAGCCGTGGAGTGTCCACCTGCACAGATCCCTTCTCAGCTTTGCTTTTTCAAATATAACCATTTGCCCAAAGGACAGTGGGCAAATCCCCTTTGCCGTGGGTGCAGTGCATTAGGAAAGGATTTGCCTTGTTTATTGGAGTACATTTCTTTCCTCTACCCTGCTTAATCGTGTTCTCATGAAGTATTACTTTTCCAGGCTTTGTGGACATGTGCGTGCAGCATATTCCCTCCCCAAAGGTGGGAGCCAAGACGAAAATCGAGCATACCTACACTGGTGGCGTTGACTCTGATCTAGGGGAAGCCATGAGTGAATGCGACCCTGACGTAAGGAAACTTCTGTTTTGCTCTGAGTGTCCAAAAGTGTGGCAAACATGCACTCCTTTCACTGACTTAACAGAGCAGCTGCCTCCTAGACAGCCATCTGCACAGATTTGACTTCCAGCGTTTTGAAACCTCTCATCCGATAGTGAAACAAATTTCTTCACTCTGAGAAACTTTAGCTGCCTGCCAGGGCAGCCCTTGAGAGAGAGAATTGTTTGACAGTGTTCAGAGAAGATCAGAGGCTAGGTCAGGACTTCAGAGCACGTGGGAACTGCAGGGTGATTTCATGTCCTTCTGCTGTCTTTTTGTCCCTTTTCCATTAAGTTTGATTCACTCTCAAACTCTGAGAAAACTGATGTGAATTACACTGATAAAATAAGCCTACCTTAGTTAGTCAGCCTCTTTCCTGCCAAAGCCTTGCAAGAAAATTCCTCTTCAAACCTAGCTTGCATTGAGCTTATGTTTGGAGTGGTCAAGAACCATCAAAGGCCAGCCCAGCAGCTTAGTGAGGAACTTGTGACTTTTTCTCTAGAGTCTAGAGAGAAAATTAATCTCTTATTTTAACGAGCTGTGGATTAACCCCCAAAAATAATACAGTGGTGGCTCTTGCCAGGTCTTCAGTTGTGGGGTGCCCTTGTGGGACTTAAAGCTGTGATCTGTGGGGGCTCAGGTGCTCTGCCCAGCAGATAGATGGCACTGGTTTGCAGGCCAGCAGCTGACATTTTTCTTCTGTAATCCACCCAACTCATGGCCTTGTCCCAACCACTATTCACTGTTTCACAAGAGGAGGGAGGAGAACTTCAGAAAAGCACACCACAGTCATCCCAGGGGTCTCTGTCCAAGGCAAAGAGATGTAAGGCTTCCAGGGGAAGGGAATTAAGTTGAAAGTGGCAAGTTGAAAGAAGTATTTCTAAGCTCCATCCCCTGAATGGATTTGTATCTGTAAGTCCTACCATGCATGTGTCAATTTCCTGACTGTATTTTGAAAGGGTCTTCTTTCTCTTCCCTGGGAAGGGTCCGCTGATGTGTCACACAACAAAAATGTACAGCACAGATGATGGCGTTCAGTTCCATGCCTTCGGCAGAGTGCTCAGTGGTACCATCCATGCTGGCCAGCCCGTGAAGGTCCTAGGAGAAAACTATACCCTGGAAGATGAGGAGGATTCACAGATCTGCACTGTTGGACGCCTCTGGATCTCGGTGGCAAGGTATGGAAAACTCTTGGCAATGTTTGTTTTTGAGAGAAGTCACCTGGAGTCATTGCTGCAAGGGGCCCGAGGCTGACAGCAGTGAGCACTGCCGTGATGGAAGGGTAGATTTAGGTTAGATGTGAGGAAGAAATTCTTCACTATGAGGGTGGTAAGGCCCTAGAACAGGTTGCCCAGG
The DNA here is from genome assembly GCF_009819795.1 of Aythya fuligula. Classification (NCBI taxonomy): domain Eukaryota; kingdom Metazoa; phylum Chordata; class Aves; order Anseriformes; family Anatidae; genus Aythya; species Aythya fuligula. The sequence continues at coordinate 5,351,339 of NC_045582.1, read as the reverse complement.
GACTGTGGATGCTCCTTCCCTGGAGCTGTTCAAAGACAGGTTGGATGGACCTTGAGCAGCCTGATCTAGTGGAAGGTCCTTGCCTTGTAGATGAACAAGAAAGATGACCTTTAAGGGTCCCTTCCAACTCAGACCATTCTATGCTGCTGTCATGCTCCCCTGCCTTTTAGGTATCACATTGAGGTAAACCGGGTTCCTGCTGGCAACTGGGTGCTGATAGAAGGAGTGGACCAGCCCATAGTGAAGACTGCAACCGTCACGGAGCCTCGAGGCAATGAGGAGGTACTGTGTGTGGCTGCTGTTTCTTGGCTTTACAGGGAGTCAGGGGGCTGGAGTGCATCTTAAAAGCTCCAGTAGTGACGTTAAATAAATTTGGCCTGCCAAAGGCCGGGGCATGAGAGCATCTCATAAAAGGAGAATAACTCAAATGCTGTGTCAAACTCCACGACTATCTAATGATGTAGAGGTTCAGCTCTTTGTCCTTATCTGGTTTCAGGCTCAGATCTTTCGTCCTTTGAAATTCAACACCACGTCTGTCATCAAAATAGCTGTAGAGCCAGTCAACCCCTCTGAGCTCCCCAAAATGTTAGATGGTCTTCGCAAAGTCAACAAGAGTTACCCCTCGCTTACAACTAAGGTATTTTGGGTGTATGTGTGCTGTCTGTTTTTAGCTTATGTTACGGGATGCCTTGTAGGCTGATCTTAAAAATTATTTTTACTGTGGGTTGGTTTTGTTTGCTCTGAATTTTTCATGTGGTTGGAGTCTATCTCGTAAATCATGTGGAAGTAGCAGAAAACTGTAAATTTGGCAGAAAAGCTCACACCTCGCTGTGCCCAGGAGGCAGCTTTCTGCAGAGCACATTAGCACTTTCTGCTAGAAAAGGCTGGAGATCAGTTTGCCACAAGTGTGGCCATGGCCTGGCAGTTATGATGGTTACTGGTAGTGCTGTTGCTGGGACTGGGGTGCATTTGGGTTTTGCTCCTTCCACGCAATGTTAAGCCACTCTGTCTACTTGCATTGCTTGGGATCGTGCCTGTGGGAACTTTTCTTGGGTGCTCTGATCCCAGCTGAATTATTTACAGCTGATAAATCCTCAGGCTTATATAGGACTGGAAAGCAAGCGCCTGTGAGCAATAATGCTGTAAGTTGAATCCTTTTCATATTTTTCAGGTGGAAGAGTCAGGGGAACATGTGATCCTGGGGACAGGGGAGCTCTATCTGGATTGTGTGATGCATGATCTACGGAAGATGTATTCGGAGATTGATATCAAGGTGAGGAAATGAGACAGGTGCCTTCCCAGCTAGGGAGGGATTTTGTTCCCCAAACTCGGAAGGACAGGAAGATAAACCTTGCAAAATGTACAAGGTGATTGTCTTCCTCTGATTCTTCCCCAATGTGAGTTGAAGGGTTTTGGTGAGGTTTATTGCAGTATGTTTCCTTGTGGCTTGCAAGCTGTAGAGAGGCTTCTCTGGTTGGTACTCAGGAGCTTGTTCCTACCTTGGCTCTGCCATGTGTAGGCAGCCAGTCCTGTGGAACCCACTTGTACAGGAGGCGGTGAGGTTTGGCATATTCACAGTCCTGTGATAAGAGGACCAGGATGGGGGTAGGGGTCCCTTCATTGCCAGGAGTTGAGACTCTGTCATCAGTGCCAAGATCTGTTGTGCTGCAGTCAGGGTCCCTTTCTCCACTCGTCAGCTCTCCAATTTTTGTCAGCTCTCTTTAAAATAAAAAGGGTTCTTAGGGTGCAGAAATAACTTACACTGGTATGACACAGGCTGTGACTGTAGAGCCTGAAAATTGGTGTGCGGAGGGGTGTGTGACTGTGTTCCAGCCCTTTCCTGCACCTCAGCCACTGCCTAGCTAACATCAAATAAATAAATAGAGTGGTTTTTTTTCTACCTGGAATTAGATGAAAATATTTATTGTTTGGAAGGAATTGCTAACACTTCCTGTACAAGCCTCAGCATTTCATATAAAATGCTGATTAAAGTACTGCCAGATTTATTTTTTTTCTTGGAGGTGTTCAAAGGTTTTGAACAGCCCTTTAAAAACAGAAAACATACTGGAAAACTGAGTAAAACAAACACCTCCACAAACCTGTTGCTGTTATTCCAGGTCGCTGATCCAGTTGTGACGTTCTGCGAGACAGTGGTGGAAACGTCCTCCCTGAAGTGCTTTGCTGAGACACCCAATAAGAAGTAAGAGCCCTTGGCACCCCTGGTGAGCTGGTCACTGGGGACAGGCAGATGGAGGGGTTTGTTGGAGATTGGGCTTCACCCCCCTCCGAGGGGTCTGTTCTCAGCTCCTGTTGGCCAGACAAGTGGCACGTGCTTGAGCTGGCAGCCTGCTGAACCTCTCAGTAACACCCTGAGTCCCAGGGATGTTTCTGTGCTTTTTTTTTTCATAATAATTTCCTCATAACGGAGGGAATAAAATAATCCTCCTTTCCTTTAACTGAACTTCACACCCTCTCAGCAGTTTTGTGTTGTTTCCAAGACTAAGGGGTGTATTGGGAACCTAGAGCAGGTGCCAAAGAGTCCAGTGCTGCCTTCAGCAACGCCCCAAACTTCACAAGCAAAAGTTTTGTCTTCTTATCTGTTCTTAATCTTGAAATGAATCTGTTCCTTTATGGTGGTGCATTGGAGCCTTACAGTTTGGTCTTGTCTTCTTCCTGCAGCAGTGTGTTATGAGAAGTACATGTTAGAGGGAGGTCTGGTGGGGAACGTAGGGCTGAATGACCAAATGAGCTTTCATGGCAATGATGATGTCATGCTGAAGATAGTTTTCCTTTGTTCCACTGCGTTTTCTGGTTCTTCTTGCCCTCCTTTGTTTTGATGTAGACTCTCCATGGTTGGCAACCTTGTTTTTGGGAACGGAAAGGTTCTAGTCTTAGGATAGTCTTTGAAGTGCTGTACATGTGGAATGACTTGTTCTGGGAGCAAGAGCACCCATTTGAGTGGGGTTCTCCAAGGCAACATCCCTTGTGTCTGATACTTGTCTGACACAGCTTATTCTGGCTGCTAGAGGCGTATTGCTTGCGCTATTGGCCTGCTTGGGCTTGGCTGTGCTTCCTTCCACAGCCTTTACAAGCGCTGGACATCTGGCGGGGGGATGGAGCAGTCCTGTCCTTTAGCAATCTGCTGCTGGAGAGGAGCAGGCTTCAGAGAGCAGTTGTTGAGAGTGTGAGCTGTCTTTACAAGCGAGACAGTAACACTGAAAGACACGGATGGCTTCCTCTCCCTGGCTGCGTTCAAGGCATTGTGCAGTCCCTTAGGTCCTGCCAATTACTGCCATTTCCATCATTCCGTGGACTAATTGCAACTGTCTCTCTTCTCAGGAACAAGATCACGATGATTGCTGAGCCTCTGGAGAAGGGACTTGCGGAGGACATTGAAAATGAAGTGGTCCAGATAACGTGGAACAGGTATGACCAATTTGGGGAGAGCAAGAATCCTTCTAGAAGGGGATAATTGGGGAGATGGGGAATGCTGGGATCTACAATATCAGACAGCCCCTCAGCAGGGGTCCTGTGTCCAATATTGTTCCTGCTAGTCCACAAGCATCCCTGCCCCAGCAAACATTTTGCATTCAGGTTAAAAAAAAAAAAAAAAAAAAAAAAAAGACCATTTTATGCGCAAAGAGAACAGGTTTATAAATATGTTGTGAGTGCAATGCAGAGACCTGTTTCCTGAACTGCCTTCTGTTCTTCTATCAGAAAGAAACTGGGTGAATTCTTCCAGACCAAATATGACTGGGATTTGCTGGCTGCCCGTTCCATCTGGGCCTTTGGGCCAGATGCTACTGGCCCAAACATCCTCGTAGATGATACGCTACCCTCAGAGGTGAGAAACACAGGCACCGGGGTTGTATTTCAGTGAAACATTTGTCCTTTGGTGTCCAGAGGTGACGGTTTCTTCTAGGACCTGCAGCAAGGTCCTAAGGCTGTTGGAGTACTTGATGGTTTGCCATATCATCTCAGATCTGTTGGACTTCTACCGTAGTCATACCATAGGCTACTAAACTTCCTTTTTACTTTTCAAGCTCTGCTATTTGGGCCAACATCCTCAAAACTGGCAACTAAACAGCCTGTCTTTTGGGATTACCAAAACATGGACTCTTAATTTATAACTACAGATGCCAAACTCTGAAAGTGGTGATGTTCCTGAACTATGAGAGAGAGTATAGTGGGATATGGCTGCTTCTCTAACAACTGACTTTTAAACACTGGGGTCTGTCTGTTACTGCCTCACGATGCACATTTGGTCTCTTAAGCAGTCATTCCGTCTGTCTGTCTGTCTGTAGGTGGACAAGGCACTGCTGGGCTCTGTGAAGGACAGCATCGTGCAGGGATTTCAGTGGGGGACCAGGGAAGGGCCTCTCTGTGATGAATGTAAGTAGAACCTGGGTAGAAGTGGAGCTAACAAGATCAATAAATTCTGCCATCTGTAAGCACTCCAGTGATTTTGCAGTCCCTCAGTGGCCGTTCCATTCACACGCCACAGCTGGGGACAGCTCTGGGAACGAGTGAGGGAGATAACAGAACCTCCCCCTTTCTCCCTGCTGTAGCTTCCACCTGGGCACTGACACTTGGTGCCTATTTGCAAACCAGGGGCTGCTAGCAGGCAACTTGACTCTGCCCTCATACAGTTCTGGTGCAGACAGCTGAGCACCCTGCAAGATTAGCTGCTGAACTGCTTCTCTTGCAGTGTGCAGGGTTAGGACGTGGTCATGCTTTCCCTGCTGAAATTAAACTTGGGAGAACTTTCTCTGGTGGCTCTAGCTCTATACTGGGAGCTGTGGGGTTTGTGTCTCTGGGGATGCATGGCTGGTGCTGGTATGGCAAAGAACATCCCCCCTCGAGTCACTTGCTGTCATTTTTTCCCTTCCTCAGTGATCCGTAATGTGAAGTTTAAGATTCTGGATGCAGTGATTGCTCAGGAGCCCTTGCACAGAGGCGGAGGACAGATCATCCCAACGGCACGGAGAGTGGTGTATTCTGCTTTCCTGATGGTGAGGACTATGCTGTGTGTGACAAAGACCGAGCTTCGTGTTGTGCTTGCTCCCATGGGGTCTGGCAGGGTGGAGGCTCCAAGGACTGCAGGGTGCACATGTGCTGCAGTATGTGCCCCAAGGATATCGGTTTAAACGGACTCATCCATCCATTAATGCTTCCTGTGCCCTTTCAGGCTGGCAGGCAGGTTTTACAACTGTTCATGTTGAAGTCTGGCTGGAAACCTGCTTGCATCTGCTCTGCCTCCCATTTCCCTAGTGTTAGACATGTAGGGGAGGGTGGCCGTGGGGGAGAGGGAAGCACACCAGTCACGAACAGAAAGAGAACAGTTCCATTCAGTGTCTGTTTGGGGTTTGTTTGGGCACCCCTGGGACAGGAGGAACCCTTTCATCCCCAGTCAGGCGCTGTGTTTGACCAGAGTGTGCCAGCCTCTGACTCACATGAGCCACATCATGTTGGTGCTGCTGTAGGCTCAGGCATGGTGCCCTTTTCTCCCCACAGGCCACCCCTCGCCTGATGGAGCCCTACTACTTCGTGGAGGTGCAGGCCCCTGCTGACTGCGTTTCTGCGGTGTACACGGTGCTGGCCCGGCGGAGGTGAGCTGCTCTGACCAGTTACCATCAAAAAAACTGCTTGTCTGTGATCTGGGTTGCTGGAGACATTTACAGTCCTGGCACATGCTAGTTTTAAAGTGAGAGGAGAGGGTGAAATCTATACAAAGCAATAGCTGAACGTTTTTCCTTGGCTGATCCCAGCCCCATACTGTGGGATGGGGATGGCCAGGATCACAAATAGCAGGGGACATACAGGAAGACTGATCTTTTGACTTTTGGGCAGAGGCCACGTGACACAGGATGCTCCAATCCCAGGTTCCCCTCTCTACACCATCAAAGCCTTCATCCCAGCCATTGATTCCTTTGGGTTCGAGACAGACCTGAGGACCCACACGCAGGGACAAGCATTCTCGCTGTCGGTCTTCCACCACTGGCAGGTGAGTCCATGCGCTGGTGAGATGGGGAAGAGCAGCATGGTAAGACCAGGCACCAGGTTGTGCAAGGTGCTCTCAGCAGAGCTTAGTGCCACAGCGTACACTGGGTAGGTGAACTTCTCTGGAGATTATTCTCAGACGATCTCAAATGCAGGCATTAGGGAGCTGGTGGAGGCTTTGTACACCAGCTGTTAAGTGTCTGCCAGAAGCCAGCATCTTTGTTCCAGGTTACATCTATTTGCCCTAGCTGGGCAGTGCAGAATGTTGCTGCGTGCTGAGCATAAAGGTCCGTTAGTGCCTGGGGACAGGGCATCCTCAGCCAGCAGGAGGGAGCTCTTTGGGTGCACGCAGCTCTCTGCAGCTGGAGGAGCAGGGCTTGAACTTGTCTGTCTGCCCTAAGACAGATTGCCACAGTTCAGTTTCACCTCTCAGAGAAGGCTTTCTAACCCTACAGAAGACAAGGTTTGGGACAGAATACTGTGGTGTGGCCTCTTCCCTATCTGGGGCAAACCGAGTTTTGTGGGAGCTACCACACTGAGCCTGTGAGACACACAGCTACGTGTGGTGCATCCAGGTGGGAGCAGCAGCGTTCTGAGCCCCAAGGCTAGTTTGAATGTCGGGATGTAAAAGCCAGAGGCTTAGCTCTGATGAGGTAAATGTGCCTGGTTTCTTGAGGGGGGAGCACTGATGGGGACCCATGTGGGTTATTCTGGTTAGCAGGTTTTTAGAGGTCTTAGAGTACGACGGCAGGCGGAGAAGGTGGGATGTGTTCTTGGCTTGGATTAGCAACACCATATTAGTGGCTCCTCGCAGGAATGATCGCAGGTGGTGATGTGACAGTTTTCTGTGCCAGGAGAACAGATGCCATGTTGGGGCTTTGTAACACCAAAGCTGGAGGTGTCTGTGGGGCCCAGGGGTGTTTCCTCATGTTGTTCAGGCTCTCCTGGAGATAAAACCAGCCTCCAGCATTGCTCTCATGCCCTGGTCCTGTTTCAGATTGTGCCTGGTGACCCCTTGGACAAGAGCATCGTCATCCGACCCCTGGAGCCACAGCCAGCCCCACATCTGGCCAGAGAGTTCATGATTAAGACCAGGCGCAGGAAGGTATGGCTGGGCGTGATCCCTGGAGCATCCCTCTGTCCGTCTGTAGCAGCAGCTGAGCTGTTGCAGTGTTGGACATGCCACATCCCCTCTGTGTTCCCAGAAAGGACCGATGTCCTTTGTGCCTTGGGACTTCCCTCACTCCACGCCCTGTGCTGCCTGTTGGTGCCTGTGATGGCCCCATGAGCGCACTGACCTGACACCAGCCCCAGCCAAAGCGGGGTTGCACAGCATCCACTGAGCCCTGTTCCCTCCCCAGTGTTCTGTGTTGGCCTGAATTAGCCTATTAGTCCCGCAGAAAAAGGAGCAGCTCTTGTCTCTGTGCTGGTTTAGTGAGTGGGACTGCAGAGGGAGCAGAGAGAATCAAGTTCCAGCCGGGGCGGGCAGTGAGCTGCTGTGTGTATATGCTCAGCAACAGGAACCGCCTGTTGGCAGCTTCCTGAGAGGGGAGGTGTGTTTGTTAGGTGTTATCTGCTGAGTAGCACCTGGCGCCTTGCAAATACTCCTGTCGAGCCTGAAAAATGCTCTTACTGTGGGACGCCAGGGCCTTTTGATGGGATCTCTGCCAAGATGGTTGCACGGGTGCAGGCATCCAGAGGAATAACCCAGGTTTGTGGTTGCTCTGCAGGGCTTGAGCGAGGATGTGAGCATCAGCAAGTTCTTCGATGACCCCATGTTGCTGGAGCTGGCCAAGCAAGATGTTGTTCTCAACTACCCCATGTGAACGTGCTGCATCAGCTGCTGCCTTGTGAGGGCTGACATGAGTCCTGGCCAGCATCTGCCTGTCCTTCCCTATCCCCACTTGCCCAGCCCTGGCTCCTGGATGCTTGAGGCAAGCGGGCAGCTGCCCCTCAGGTTGCTCTTTCACAACTGTAGAAGTTTTCTAGGGCATTTGTGGACTGTGTGCTTAGGGCCTGTCCCATACAGGGATCAGCCCAAGGCACTGATGCTTTTTGTATTATTAGAGTTCAGCCATTGTGGCCTCCAGCAAGATTTTCCCTTTGGATTTGCTCTCTCCAGGCACACACGTTATCCTTGTGCTGCAACAGAGCAGTTGGAATATAGTGTTAACCTCAGCAGGGGCTGAGTGTAAGCATGCGTCAAGTATTTGTGCTGGGGTCAGCTCCTGGCTGTGCTTCTGATAATGCTGCCCCCCTCCAGGTTGCTGTCAGGATGTTGTTTTTTTTTTGTTTTTGTTTTCCTCTGAGCAAATCCTGTCTTTGGACAGGTGGAGGTATGGGGAGGAGGGGGTGTTTCTACCAGCCTCTCCAGGAGAAGCAGCAAGTGTGGATTTTACCTTTTTTGTACATGTTTTTTCGACCCTTATAAACATTTAATACAAACTTTAAACCGGAGCTCAGTCTGATCCCTTCCACAGGAGGGAGAGCTGGGAGAAGCTCTTCCTTCCCTGGTGCTTACAGCACCCCGTGCCCCAGTTCCCCACAGCTCGGTGCTGATTTCTCTGCCCTTGGCACTGTCGCCTCCTCCCCCCTGCAGGCCTGTGTGTCCCCCACCCAGATCTCACGTCCTGCCTCCTGTAGCTAATTAGCCCAGGACAATCCTGTCCCACCCCAAGCTTTTCTTTATTTCTCTCTGTTTTGGGCTGCTGCTGTATTTTCGGGGGATGTCAGCAGTTGTCCATGTTGCTTTTGGTGCTCCCTGCTCAGACCCTTGTCCACTCCTGAGTGTGTGCTGGGCAGCTGGGCCTAGTTTACATCTCCCTGTGTCATTTACAGCCTATCTGCCTCCTGGCCCTGCTCTCATGGAGCAGATGCCTGGTATCAGCCCTCTGGTGCCATCCTCGTGTGCCGCTTGTGCGTTGTGTGAGCACAGGCTGGGGCTGGGACCATCGGGTGCTCAGCCCTGCACTGGGGACTGGAACTCAGCAGGGCTCACAGCTCACCCCAGATGTGTTCAGCATCTCGGTGCTGTTAACTCCTGTAGGGCCAAGGGAAGTCATTTATCCGTGGGCAATCCTCTTGTATGCAAGAAAAAAACAACAGGAAACACCAGGAAAAAAACAACACCACCACCACCAAAAACATTTCTGGGTACTAGTGATGTTTTGGGTGTTGACAAAGCTACATCTCATGTCCTGCCACCATCCCTCTACCACCAGCCCCACCTTGTTGCTCTCAGAGCACAATTTGGTGCTAGCACGGTCCTGGGAGAACCTGGGATCTGGGTCTGGATTTGTCCACAATACCCAGCCCTCTTTCCTCCTTCCACAGTGTTCATAACCCTTCCTAGGGAGCTGTGCTGAATTTGGCTGCAGCAGCCAGTGTGGTGGCAGCATGCACCTTGTGGTCCAGGCCAGCAACCCTGCCACAGAGCATCAGCATCCCTGGGAGGCATCAGGACAGGTCGTGGGAGCACACAGCACCCGAGGAGCAGAAGGTAAAGCTGAGGCACCTCCTAAACCCTCTCCCAGCTACTGGTGGAAATAGGGAGGCACTGGACTGACGTAGGCCCAGGGAAAGAGGAAGCAGCCCTGTCAAAGAGCATCCAGGCATCCCGCGGTGTGCTGGCTCTCTGCGGAAGCTGAACAGGGCAGGGGGTAATGGAGGGCTGGGCCTGGGAGCCACCAGGTTTGGAAAACACCGGGAAGGGCTTCCTGCAGCTGCTGGGGGCCAGGGGCATCGCCCACACACTTGGCAGGCTGCCGTGTTGGGGCTCAGCCGTCCCACCCAGGCAGTGCCAGGAGCTGCCCCATCACCTCCCATATAGGGCCTGGCCCCACGGCCTTGCTGCAGTGCAGCCTCAGCAGAGAGGTCCCATGGAGGATGATGGCTCCTGCCTTGTGCTCCTACCACCTCCTGCAGTGCCTGGTGGCCTTGTGCCTACCATGAGGGCAGCATGGGGAGCAACCCAGTGCCCAGCTGGGCCCTGGGGGCCAGGTTCACCATCTCCTGGAGCTGCTCAAGCCCTGAATTGATCAAGCCAGGGGCCCGGGCTGCAGCAGGCTCGGTGCCTGTGGGGCTGGGGGCATGCTCGGCGCAGCACCGCACGTCCCAAGGCTTGGGGGCTGCAGCCTCAGCTCTGGAGCCAAGTGCTCGGCCGCTCTTTCACAGCACAGGGAGGGCTTTGTCCTAGGAAGGGGACATCTGTCAGCCCTCTGGGGTGGCTCCATTCCCAGCTCCAGCCTCTCCAGAGCTGGGTGTAAAGGCCAGCAGTCCTGCCGCCACAGTGGGCACACCTGTGCACTGATGGCCATCAGCATGCATCACCCCTTGCCTGCCAGAGAGCAGAGCCTTGGGGCTGCTCTGCCAACCGCTCTGGTCACTGTGGGCACGTCCCTGAGCCGGGCACGTCCCCCAGGCTGTTTACCCGCAGGCCGGGATGCAGGATGCGGCCCAGCAGCGTGGGAAGGAGCCAGTTCTCAGGCAGGCCGATCCCAACGGGGAGTGCAGCTGGAAAACGCTGACCTGTGGCGGGTCCGGGGCTATCATGCGAGCTCTTGGACCCATGGCTGAGCATGCAGCCTCGTGCACAGGCTGGGAATTTTCCACGGAAATGGTTGTTCCCTGGGAACAGGGAATGTGCACAGCTGGGCCTGACCCTGCTCCCTGCGGAGCGGCTGGAATTACCCCCCAGCGGCCCGGCCACGGGGGCAGCCGAGCTGTAGCAGTGGTGCAGCGGATAAACTGAGGCACAGCCATGATGGTGGGGACTGTGGCTCTGTCCTGGGCACGAGTTCATCGGGGCTCAGCAATGGGGCTGTCAGCCAGGAGAGCGATCACAGCCCAGCCCCTGCATCATCCCCGTTTGTCCCCATCCCGCCTGACTCCCAAGGGGCCTTGGAGCATTGAGCAACAGGGCCCCACTGGGGTGACCCAGCCCTGCCCCCAGTGTCCCTGTCCCCATCCTTGCCCTGTTCCCAGTGTCTCTGTCCCCATCCCCAAAGCATCTGACGCTGTCCTGTGTGACACCCTTGTCTCCAAGTTGGAGAGACGTGGATGTGATGGATGGGCTGCTCGGGGGATGAGGAAGTGGCTGTGTGGTCATGCTCAAAATGCTCAAAAGCGCTCAGCTCTGGGCCCCCAGCACCAGCAGGACATGGAGCTGCTGGAGAGGGTCCGGGGCAGGCCGTGAGGATGCTCAGGGGCTGGGGCAGCTCCGCTGTGGGGCCAGGCTGAGAGCTGGGGGGCATCAGCCTGGGGAAGGGAAGTCCCTGGGGAGAGCTCCCAGGGGGCTGTCAGGGCCTGAAGGGGGCTGCAGGACAACTGGGGAGGGACTGCTTGTTGGGGTGCAGTGACAGGGTGAGGGAGAATTAAACAGAGGGGGGCTTGAGACGAGATCAAAGGGACAAATCCTTCACTCTGAGGGCGGTGAGGCCCTGGCCCAGGCTGCCCCGAGGCGCTGTGGGTGCCCCATCCCAGGGCCGGCTGGGGCTGGGGGAAGCCAGGCCGGTGTCACCCCAACATCTTCACGGTCCCTCAGCCCCCAGCCCGCCTCAGCTCCGCCGTGGGTGGGTTCATGGGGCCGGGGGGGTGGGTTGGTTACGGGGCTCCGCGCATGCGTTCCCCGACGCCCCCTTGCCCGGGCTCGGCGAGCCCGCCGCGGCGGAGCGAGGGGCAGGCTGCCGGGACCGCCGCGGCCATGAGCCGGAGCGGAGACGGGCGGCGGCGGCGTGAGTGAGGGGAGACCGGGGGGGGGCTGAGAGGGGACCGGGGGCTGAGGGGAGGCTGAAGGGGTCGGGGGGCTCCTCGCTGCACGCCCGCAGCGCCCCCGGCGCCCTTCGTGCCCCGAGGGGGGGACCCGCGGCTGTCCCCGCGCTGGGTCCTGCCCGGAGGTGGCTTTTAGCGGCGGGGGCTGGGAGCGAGGTTTTCCCCAGGGAAGGAATGGAGAAGCTCATCGCAGCGTTTGGTGTTGGAGATGTGCTGTAGCAGGCGGACTTTGAAGCGGTTTCACGGCCCTCGGTGGTAAATGTGGCTGTTTCGTGCCGTAAGAACTCGTATGGAAGGCGTCAGCCCCTAGGAACAGGTATTTTGGCTCTTTAAGAGGCACCAGCAGTGGCACCCCGGGCACTGACAGCACCCAGAGGTGGCCGTGCCACCCACGGCTGGGTCTGGGCTGAGCCGAGCGCTGGGTTCTCCGTTACGGCTGCTGTTGTGTCTCCAGAACAAGCTACGAAATGCACAGTGCCCTGCGGTCCTTGGCCAGGTACACGCTTATAACGCTGCCGCCACGCTTAGCCCCGTCTCAAGGTAGACTTGTGCAGCGGTGCTGCTTGGCGTTTCTGCCTGGGCAGTCTGAATGCAGGGTGCCAAGAGAAAAATTCAGCCCCTGCATCAGCTAACGATGCTGTTGTTATCAAAGTTTTGGCCTCTGCTAGGCCTTTCACCTGTTGTTTGAAAATTTTGCAAGGATCACATCTGTATGGTTATTTTTAGTATTTTATTTTACTTTTTTTTTTTTTTTATCCAGTTCCCTTTGTGCTGGGAGGAATCCATTCTGACTTTCTGGCTGTTGAGACCTTGCTTCCTAGGGAAGTGCTAATTTTGTTCCACTATCCAATTGATTGCAAACAGGAGACTGTGTATAGATTTAATTAGGGCATGTACGTCCAATATGGATTCTTGAGCAACAATTGGTAGCACTGGATTCAGCTCTTTTACTGGATGTTTAGTTAGCCCTTACCAATAAGAGGGAAAACAAAACACTTGCGTTTTATAGGCAATTGTTCTTGATATTTCCGTGTCTCATTTCCATGCTTTCTGCACTCTGTAAGCCAGGGATAATTGGTAGAAAAAATTCCTGTTCCTTTTCTGTTAGAAAGCTGTTTCTCAGTGACGTTCAGCAAGCCTGCTGTCAGTGCAGTTACCCAAACCCACCTTTGTTGAGCTCATTGCAAATGAGAAAAAACAACATTGTTGTCAAGAGTTGTGGCTAGGAAAATAAAAGGTGCCCTTCTCCTTGGTTTGGATTCTTTTGAAGAATGCACTGAAGTAATCCGTATGCTTTCCTGGGGGAACAAGAAAGCTCTGCTCTGATGTATGAAGCTAGATAAGTAAGACTTTTCTTTTAAAGACAATTAATATACAAATACAGAGGTAACTTGAGCTTTATTATACTGTTCCTCATTCTTCCCACACAGCTGAATGGAGCTGAAGGATCTGTGTTTGCAGCAATCCTAAAATCCACTTCGTTGTTTGTGGTTCCGAGGGAGCATGAGGACAGCGTTTGCGTTCCCTCTGCTGTCGCGCTCGTGACTGAGGCAGATCCCGAGGGCGTGACCGTGGGTGGGATAACTCTTGCATATTTTCTGCATCTGACAGATGCGCAGGCTGCTCGCCGGCCGTCCTCTGCTCGCTGGTCAGCGGCCAAGCTGGTACCTAGCGGATGGCCCCGGTGTTCCCGTAGTTTGAACGCGGTGCCTCGCTGAGTGAAGTGTTGGCAGCCAGGATCTGAGAGCAGGCTCCGACCCTCCTGCGGCCGCCGGCTTTTTGCCATGCCTGCAGCTGTGACACAGCCGCGGTAAGGGAAGCGCCGGGCGCGGAGCAGCGCTGGGGCTGAGCTGATGCGCGGTGGGGCTGGGCACCGTGGCTGCGTGCTGCCGGTCACTCATGTTGAGCTTGGTGTCAGGCTTGGGAATATTTCTGTGGTTCCTCGGAGGAGAATCACCCTTCTGCAGTGTCTTTTCCCCTCGGAAAACAGTGCCCAGAGTAATGTTTCTGAATTGAACTGGCAAAAGGATGGGGCAAACCAGAACAAGGAAAGTATTTTGTTATGCTTTGACGTACGTTTGAAGGCTTATATTTAAGATGAAACCTATTTTATGAGACCATCTCTTTTTTTTTTTTTTTTTTTTTTCCAACTGTCAAAGACCTGTGCAGTTAGTATTCGTTGTGGTACTTGTCTTTATCGCCTGCCTTCTCTCGGCATTGTGTTTGCTTTTAAGACTGGCTTTATCGAGTTTCAATTCAGTTCAAAATGTGAAAAGTCATTAAAAAATGTAATGACTGGCTGTACCCCTTCCAAAGTGCCTACCTTTAGGACTTCAGGACTTAAGACTAAAATTGCAAGTTTTTGTTATCAGTGATGGAGCAGACTTTGGATTATCGGTAATAGAAAACATTTCTATTTAAAAAAAGCAATGTAACTAAGTGTTTTTTAAATTGATGCAGCAGCACTGAGTGGTGTGTGAGTTTGAATCGACTTACAGGTCTGAATGCGTGATTACAAATGAGGAATTGTCCTTTTCTGCCCATTTTCTAGATGGATTCCGTCAGTACCCATTCTTAGCCCTTCATAAGTGAATATTCTTGTTTGTTGCTTGGAAGAAAACATCCCAGTCATCACAGATAACATGCAGGTGATGCAAATATCGGTAAATAACTGAAAAATTAGGGTCGTAGATTGAGAGCACTGTGGCTCACTTGGACCGAGTTAGAGAAGAGCCCAGAAGGGGTCAGGAACCATCTGACATGAAGGCTGCCAGCGGGTCTTGTCCACTGCTCAACAAAGGGAAGGCTGAAAGAAAAAATCTGGTAACTGTGTTTGTGGGGAAAACAGCTGGAGCAGCAGAATGGGCTTCAGACTAACATAGGCACAGCAAGACTCTGGGCAAGTTCAGACCAATTTAAGAATCCAGGAAAGATTTTAGTGCGTGCTCCACGGTTTTAATTTTAGACACGTTTTTTCTAAAGAATTTTCTGTGGTTTAAAAAGATAATTAATTTGGGAATTGTGCTGCATAGGTGAAATATTAAAAGGATTTTTCTGGCTTTGCATAGTTTTATATCTGACAAGGACAAGATTCAAGGGCAAAAATCTTAAACTAAAATCTACTTGGTGGTGGAAAGTTTGCGATGAGTTTTTAATGTACAGAGTTGTTCACTTAGTAATGTGTTGACTGCCAGCAACTCCTCCAAGTCCCCAAAATTCCCCTAAAACAGCCTTTTTTCTTTTTCTTTTTTTTTTTTTTTTTACCGTCCAGAGCAAGCCAAGGGTGAGATCCAGAACATTTCTTGTGGTGCCTGGAATTGTCTGCAGGTGTAATTCAGACACTTAAGACCAACAAAGTAACGTAGAAACTTTATCAGGAGTAATTTTCTCCTGACAGTGGCTCTTTTGGTGGCTGCGTTACGGACCGAGCGCCTGGGACATGCGTGGGTCGGGTCCTGCTGCTCAGGAGCCTCAGTGCACCCTGCGCAGCTTTCACTGAGCAGCCCCGCTGGGGGTAAGGACGTGTTACGGTGTGGTGACCCCTCAGCTCCTTCTAAAAGCAAAACGGGGTCTGTGGAAGATGGGAAGGGAGAAACCCAGGCAGATTGTGCTCATCCCCTGACTTTTGGTGAATGTTCTTGAATCCGTTCACCAGTATTGCCCCGGCGGTCACTTGTACGCAGCCACAGGTGCACAGTGCCCCGTCCTCTGTAGCTGTACAGCTGTAGTTCCCGTTAATGCTGTGCTTTGTCCTCTTACAACAGCTTTGACAGAAGCTGGGTTCTTCCATTGGCTTCACCAACTCGTCGCGGTTTCGCTCACCCGCTGTGAGGCAGCGCAGGGCACTCGTGCCCCGATTTTCCCCGCTGGGAAGCGTCGCAGCCGGGCTGTGCCTCGCTCCTGCGTGGGAGCCGAGCGTGGCCACCAGGGCTGGGGAGCTCGTGGTTCCTTCTTCCATCAGCACGAGGGGTTTAAATGCCACAGCTCTTCCTTCGCAGCAGCCTGTCCAAAGTGCCACGCTATAGATAGTGACGGGTGATGAGCCATCCTCTGCTGCTCCTTTTGAGGCTGGGACGAGCAGGGAGATTACAGACTTGCTGTCTGCGCTGTGCCAGTGGGAGGGAGGCGATTTGGTGGCTGTTTTTCTGATACCACTTTGGATTTTCACCAGCCTTTTTCTTGCATGTAGGCAACCAACGCGAATTACAACAGGTCTCTTGTTTGTGCTTTAGCCTGATTGCTCAGACGGACCCTCTGAATGGTGACGCAGACTCAGACAATGGTAATGATCATTAAACAGTTGGAGTAAAAAGTTGGGCGGATAATGGGCCCCTTTGTTCCCTCACAGCTCTGTGAGGAGGGATGATGTCTGGCTGAAGGTGATCCTTTCTTCCCATGCTGCTTCCAGGTTTTGTTTTTCATCCTGCAAACACCTTCGGAGTGTCTCCTAGATAACAGGAGTTACTCCAGTGAGAAACATTTCATAAATGCTTCCCACTTCTTATATTTTTCCCCTTATGCTAGCTCTGGCTTTACTGCTGCTGGCCTTCTGGGGACCAGCCCTGTTGGCTGCACTTTGTGCAGTGGTGGAGGTGCAGTGCAGGACCCCACCTAATTATTGCAGGACCCCAACTAATTATCGGCCATCCCATTTGCTCACTGGGCTTCCTGTGGGCAGTGGGGCTGGAATTGCAGCACCTCGTACTTGTGCTGCGTTCGCTTCTGACTGAAGCTGTGGCTAACAATGGTAGAATGATAGGAATTCAGATTTTACTTACTATTTTACTTACATTACTTACATTTTACTTACTTACATTGCTCGATGTTTAAATTCTGCTTCTGGAAAGAATTACTCTTTAAACACCCAAACAATCTGTTCGCTCCCCAGTGTTTATCATCTTTTTGATTGACTGTTCACTTTCTACTAGAAGCCACAAAAATAAGTTTATCATCAAATCCCTTCTTGGAAGGGAAGGCTGCGTTGTTGGATTTCCTTTTCTGTGCTACTCCTACAATAAACACAAATCCTTATCACTGTGTGGGTAGTAACACAGGTCAATCCAAATTGTGGACTGTCTGGAAGATCTGGTTGGGATTTTTAAAAACTTGGGTTTCTCTGAAATATAGTGCACCTTAGTCCGTCATTTTGAGCTAAATTGGTCTACGGCTACGTGTGGCAGGGCAGGTAGGGTGCTACCAAGTATTTTCTGGGTAACACGCTTCTGAAGGCAGTACTGAGAATGGCAAATAGTGCAGGAAAAAAAAAAAAAAAGCATTTTTCCTTCTGCAAATGTAGGTAGCTTCGTTCCATACCTCCATAATAATTTCTTAATGATTACATTTCAAGAAAGAACCCAGGGGTTATAATAACACGAGATACAGGGCATTCTTACTCTACAAATAAAAAGCTATATTTGGAAAAATAGTGTATTTATGGGCAAAAGTGTATCAAGGGAAATGCGATGGAAAATTTGAGTCAGATGAGCTGATGTACGAGGCATTTTCCTATGGAGTCATTGGACTGAAAAATGTTTTATATGCCTAAACTTGAACAGATGTGTGCGCACACACAGCCCCCCGCCAGTTTAATATTAGCCGTTCTGTTTGGATCCCTGTGATTAATTTAGAAACAGAGCTGGTTTAGTCTGTTTTCCGGGGGCTATGGGGTATTTCCAGATCATCCAGGTACTTAAGCCAATCCTGTGCCTAGCAGTAAATATGCAAGCAGCCCGGTTATTAGGAGGATCTCTTTCAAGCTTTAAATTAGGCATGTGCTTAAATGTCTCGCTGAACTGGGATTTGTGCTTTGCAGAGGAGCGAGGGGTTTCTCCCTATTAGCTTTCTTAGATGAAAATCGTTGGAGCCAGCCAGCTTTTTGCCTAAATAAGGACACGATACCAGCTTTCCGCTCTTACGGATGTTAGTTCCACCTTTTTAGTTACACGTCTGTCAGAGGACAGCCAGGATTGCATATACCTGACCCTGATGCTGTTGAGGTATGGAGAGGAGGCGTTTGTTCTAGGTGATGGGCACATTTTGCCTGCTGTGCTCCTCAAGTACAAATACAGCGTTCAGCGGTGCCAGAGAGGTGGATGACAATAGTATTTCATGATTTTCCTTTGAGTACCTTTTACCGTGTTCCTCTCAGCCATTAATCTGCCTCTGAGGATTGTTGCATTTGCCTTGCAGGTGGCTGTGCACGCTGCTTCCTCTCTCCTAAAAATCCCAGAAGCCCTCCCCAAAAAGCACCGCGACGCAACCTCATGGTTCCACTTTTTTTTTTTTTTTCCGATTGAGCTGAACTAACGAAGGCATGTGAAAGGTGATTTGTGGTTTTCAAACCAAGGATAGCTACGGTGTGCTTCTGAAGTAGGTGGTGTGCGGGATGTCGGGCAGCTCTTGGGGCATAAAGGTGTGTTGGGTCCTGCGGTGACATCCCGGGGCTGGACAGGCTAGTCGAGCCTGGAAGGGGGATTGTATTTCTTGTGCATGGGGATGCTTCCCCTGTTACCTTGAGGGGGAGTTTCTGGCTCCCTGGGTGCTCTGGGAGCCTTGCTGTTATGTTACATGGGTGGTGCTGTGCAGGTCGGGGGTTTGGGGTGGGTGGCTTGTGCACACCGGGCTGGTACAGATGGTAGGGTGATCCTAAATGGTGTAAAAGACAAAATTATGTATGAAAAATGCGTGTCTTGCTGTTATGCTGTCATGGATGCAACATTTACTCCTGATTGTACTTAAAAATAGAAAAAAAAAATGATTCTCCCACTAAATATGTTTTTTTAGGTGATTAACAAATGCCTCAATTTTAAATAAAGCAGTCAGTCGTGTACAAGAGTTCCTTTGGCTTTCAAATGCATAGCTGAACTATTTTTAAAAGGAGAAATATTTTCATGTTAGAGACGGATTCCCAGGATATTTCAAAACCCAAAATTGAAGCGCTCGGGAGGATGTACACATCGACGTCCCGTGCAGCCATATGGCAGTGATCTTCCGAAGTCCCTGGCTTGCTTGAAGTCTTCACTCCCACTGCACTTGGAATCTGCACCTCTCCAGCAGGATCCAGCTTGATTTGTATTCCTCAGCCTGCTCCTGTGCTTTTTGCAGCCTGTAGCCAAGCCCTTATTGATCTGGATGTCTGGAAGGCCTGATTCCCTGGGGTGCTGCCTTGCGGAGCTGCTGGCAGAAACAAATCGCGGCTGCACAGGAACAGCCGCGCCGGGGTGGCCGCCTGGCCTCGCGTCCTGGTGTGGCACCGGCCCGCGGTGGGGGCTGAGACGAAAGCCCAACAGAAGCATCTTTGAAACCCCTCGCAGCATTTTGACTGCTTTGTGCTTGGAGACTCACCCACTGCGTGAACAACTGTCCCTTTCTTTGGGTTTGAAGGAGCAGTGAGTAATCGACTGCATTCCACCTCCAGGCTACTCCGTTCTTTGCAGCTCCCTACCCTTTTGCCCCTTTAACCTTTTTTTTTTTTTTTTCCCCTACTGATCTTCCTACATCAGCCAGCGTGTGCCTGTGGTGGGTTTTGTCCTTCTCCGAAGCTGTTTGCTTCTGCTCTCTTGTTTCTGTGGTGGGGACGGCGTGGGTGATGCTGTGTCCGGGATGTGGGGAGCCACCAGTGCTCATGGAGCCGCAGCAGCGTGCTCTGAGCAGGAGCCTTCCTTCTCCAATACTGGTCAAGTGCTGGTTGCTTCCTGGGACGTGCTGAGCAGCGCTGGAGCTTTTCTGGAGCAGCCTGTCAGCCTCAGCATCTCTCTCTCTGCGCTGAGGTCAACTCAGGGCTCATCCTTTTTAGTGGGAAATGGGATTTTATTACTTACTGGTGTATGCCTCACTTTATCTACATGCAATTTCATCTACCACTTTACTACCAGGTTACTTACAGCCATAATATTTTTCTGCTATTCTTCACAGCTGCTTGACTTCCTTGCCTGGGGTATTACCATCAGCGTACGTGGTCGCTGCCCACCCTCCTACTGTCCCGTTGACTCAGATAATTGCCTGGTCCCAGAAAAACTGCTGTGACTCCCTCCCTTGCTGGAAGTGACTGTTTACTCCCACCCTTGTTTGTTATCTCTTGCCCAGTTGTTTATCCCTGCGGGGACAGTCCCTGTTCCGGTTTGGCATTGTGGATTCCTTGTGAGAAGCCTTTGAGGAAGCCACAAGTTTTGAAAATTGAAGTGCGCTGCGCTGCCTTCTGCGAGGCTGGGAGTCCCATTACAGAAGTTTCAATGATTTTCTTTTTTTTTCTGGTGTATCATATTTGTACAGATACATCAGTAGTCTGCTAATTCTTGTCTGCATTTTAAATATTGTCTATTTTTCCTGGAAGAGTGCTGGGTTTGGAGGCCTACAAGTCACCAGGGTTTCTTTGTCTTACACAAGTGGCATCACGCTCACCTCCCTGCTGTCCCCAGGTACCAAGGCGGTTTTAGGAAGGCTGTAGCTGGCTTGCAGGTTTCCTCTTTGGTGAACGCCACCCAGGGCTGGCAACCCGCTGCTCCTCGCTTTGGTTCTTTGTTTTGTGACCTCTTTTTTTTTTCCCAGCCATTTCAGTGTCAGCCAGTTTGCCAAAGAGTCCCCAGAGGAACAGATGGGTCTGGTTTTTGTACCGTGAGTAGAAATGCGAAGAAGGCGTTTCACTTTTCCTGTGAGCCACTGTCCCTCTGTTAGCAGCACGAAGAAGTGAGCCTGCTCCTGCTGGTGGATTCCTGCAGGGAGGCTCCCCTCGAGGGACGCCCAGGTTGCCTGTGGCTCCAGCAGTGGTGGGACAGGAGCTGCGGTCATCATGGGTGAGCCAGATGGCAGCAGCGTGGGGCAGGTACCTTAGGAAGGGAATCCACCAAATCATTGGCAGTTCCTTGCTAGGAATTACCTCGCTTGGCAGCTGATCCCCTGTTTCTCCGAGGGAGTGAGAAGTGATGCAGCTCGAGCTGCTGGAGCGTCCTTTGTGGTGAGGATGTTTCCCAAGGCAAGCTTGCCCCTCTGCGAGAGCGTGGTTGGGCCGCTTGTGCCTGCCAGCGGTCAGCACACTGGTAAAGCAATCACAGGAGTAGTTTGTGACACATCCTTAAGTATATGAGGCTGTGCCTGCATTTACCTCCACAGCATCCAGTATTTTCACAAGCTTGTATATTCCCATGAGTATTTTATTCTTGTAATGTCACTGGGAAATTAATTGTAAGCGAACTGATGGTGAAGCCTTAGCCAGACTTGGGAGTAAAATGGTTGTCCAAAGACTGCAGAGGCCTCCAGCCGATGGCTGAAAGGAGGCTGTGTTGGTAGAGGGTCTGTTCTGATATGCTCTGCTTTCTGTTTCTCTTTAGCTATAAAAGAAAACAAAAATAATTTTCATAACCCTTTGCTGTTACAGGTAACTGTCTAAGCAAGGTCTTCTAAGGCCAAACCGCTAACCTGGCCAGCGTGCTGCAGTCCTGCTGCTGCTGCTGCCCACCTGGTGTGGAGGTGAAGCTGAACATTGGGTCTCGGTGGCTCTGTAGCCTTGCTAAATGGCAGCTGTGTGCTGTCTCCCAGGCAGAGCTCAGAACATGTACAACACAGGCAGGAAGCTCATTCGGCGACTAACAAGGTTAGGTTAAGAAGTGACCACCTGCCTGGAATCCTGAAAGCTCAGAAATAAGAAGCTGGGGGAAGTTCTGCATTGTTGGGCGGTTCTGGCAGTAGTCAAGGTGCTTTTCTCCGTCTCCAGCAGTACCAGAGAGCAGCAGGGACCGTGGTCTGTCTGAACTCAAGTGCCAAGCTTTTCAGTATGCCGCTACATCTCCAGGTCACGTGCCTGATTTAAGCAGTTTCCCTGCATTGGGGAGGCTAATGTGCATCGTAGGTGCTGCCACTTTTAATGATCCTTGTTAATAAGGAGCCTGGTGCAGTGTATGGTGGGGTGAAGCAGGCAGTTGACATGAAATGAACTGTCTGCTGCTTTGTGCTTGGTTTAGTGCATCCTCTTCCATGAAGCACAGCGGGAAAAGGGCTTCTAGTTCTTCATAAATTAAAGTTATTTGTGGCTGTTTTCAGGAAGGCAAAAAAAATAAAGTTGGTATGTGTGTTTTGGCAGCTCATGGCTGCTGTGGTGGTTGTGTGAGGAGCAGCGTGGAGGGCACAATCCATGCTTCAGCTTCCTTCCCAAGGGGTCTGTAAACGTATTCAGGTCTTTCAGGGAAAATGACAATTTGCGGCTTCTTATTTCACTCTAGGAAATAATTTCCAACAAAAAATTTCACGTAGTAAGTTTCTATCCACATTAATATTCTGTATTTTTTATCTTTGGCGAAATAAAGCTGTTCAAACTCCCATTGAACTCAAGCCGGAGTAAAATTTTAATTACAGTTCAGCAATCTGCTCGGATTCACCGCACTCCTTTTCCTCAAAACAAATTGTACTGAAAACAGATTAAGTGAAACAAACTTCTCAATTATTTCTGCAATTTAGGAAGTTGCCGCAGCAGGCAGTATATGACAGAAGAAACAGTTTGCCTGACAAGCTTGTGTTTCTGCCGTTACCTTGTTCTAGCGCAGAGCTTCCTCTTCGCGTGGCACTCTGGAAGGAGCATCTGTGTGATCTGTACTGCACCCAGCCACGTGCAGGCTGGATACCTGGTCATACTGAAAGTGCTTTTGGAGGTCTGGGGTTCTCTGTCCTTGGCTGTCGGTCAGCATGACCCTTGTGCATAGCTGCGGTGTGCCAGTAACTTGCAGTAACCGACGGCGAGAAGGCGGCCTCCTGGCTTAGCTGGCTGCTGACAGCTTCCATCTTCCTGAGGTTAGTGCTTTCTGTCTGAGGAGCCTCACAGTCGTGTGAAGACACAGAGGTCTGGAAAGCTGTCCTGCCTGTCTGAACAGGTGGGAAGTCCTGACCAGGTTTAGCAGAGCTAATTTAAGTGCGGGACATCTTGTGAAGCGGTCTCTGGTAAGGACTTGGAATACACGTTCCATTGCAGGCTCCTCTTTTGCCTTCAGAACATCCTTTTCTGTACAGTCAAGTCACAAAGCTGCCATTGAGGAAACAATTACATGGATTTGAGTGATGCCGTTGTAGGGAGAGGTGGCATCTCTTGCTAGACCAGCTGACAGAGCTGGGAAAGAGCAGTCGTCTTGGAATCTGGGTCACAGTGAAACCGCGGCCATTCTTAAATGTTGCAGAGTGACTGATCGGGGGCGTTGTGGCAGACAGTGTCATGGCACAGGGTGTCTGTTGTATTTGTGTGTCATTCACGCCAGTTTTTGAGGCTTCCTTATGAAGCAAGCACTAGCAGAGTTCCTTTTTCCTGTCATAATACGGTGCTGGGTGAATTAGGTGTTCATACCCATTCCATTGTCTCCAGCTGAGAGCCTCTGACTTACAGGAGCAGACAGAATTGCTCTCTTTTGGCTTGTCTCTTTTTTCTTTTTTTTTTTTTCTTTTTTTCCCCCAAAATGGCTGTGAGAGTGATATTTGGGTCAGCTGCCTCGCGTGTGTCATTTTCTTTTGACACTCATCCCTCTGAGCGTGTAAGAGGAGCCTGGTGGGGAAAAGCTGTGGTGCTGTTGGCTGCAGTGGAATTAGGAGTGGTTAGAGGGGTTTTGTGGTTATTTGAGTCACTGATCACGTCACGATGGGGAAATATCTCTCATGCCTGCCTGAAACGGTGCGCGGGTGAAGATGGCCAACCTCAGACCTCGCTGCGAGGGAGGCAGAGGGACCCTGTAAGTGCTCACACGCCTGGGCACGTACAAAGGTGGCTGCTCTGCAGCAGCATGTGTCCATCTTGCAGGGCTGTTTCAGGTAGGGCATTGTGCTCCGATTTGCATCCTGAGCGTGCAAACTGTTGTGGTTCACCTGGGGTCTGCTCTTCACTTGTTTGCCTCCAGTGCAGTCCCAAGCAGTGGTGCTGGGCCTGTCGGAAGATGCTGTTTTTCCCTCTGAAAGGAGCTTAATGTCCTGAAGTGTGCTGAACCTGTAGGATTAGTCAGCAGGTGTGTACAGTAACCCAAGCCTGCTGTCACTTTGGAGTGCTGTTTGTCACTTGGTACCTGGCTTTTGTGCTATGCCCCATTGTATTGCCTTTCCATCTTTACCCTTTCACTGCCCATAGCTGTTTATGCTAAAATAACTGCTGAGGACACAGGTGTGATGGGCTACTAAATGTTAAAAATACTGTACTGTTAGGTATTGTTTATATAGCACTGCACATGGCGTGTTGTGGGTGACTGCACACCCAAGCTTATATGGGCATTCAGCCTGCACTGTGGATGGAAAAGGTTTTATGACCCAATATCACTTTCCTGTGTATTTCAAGTCTCTGTATAACCTTTCCTCTCTGTTACATTCATTCTTAGAGGAAAAACAGCTTTACTGCTGTGGTCCCAGCCTCTTCTCAGTGACACCTAGTGCAGGGACTGCAGGTGATGGACACAGATTGAAATGCAGGAAATTCCACTTAGAGGAAGAACAACGTTTTTCTGTGAGTGTGGGCAAATGTCGGAGCCAGCTGCTCATGGAGCTTGTGGATTATCCATCCTCGGAGGTATTCAAAGCCCGAGTGGATGTGGTCCTGACTGCCCGCTCTGATCACTGCCACTTTGAGCAGCATGTTTTGCTGGGCATCTCTAGAGGTCCCCACCACAGACTCGATGAGCCTGTGAAAGGCAACTCCCCAAAAATGCATCCTTGGAGCATAGGATGTGTCTGAGTCTATAGCCATTGCTTGGGAGCCTGCCCTGGAGTTCTGTTGAGGTAGTAGGCTGAAAACAGCAGATAGAATTAGTAGTTTCAACTGCAAGTTGGCAGAATACTGTAACTTTTTAGGGTAATGCATATTGGCACAAGGAAAACCAGAGGTTGTCGAAGTATAAATGAATGACTGAGGTGAGTGGGTACTTCTGTTGCTTAAAATGAAGCTGTCACAGCGTTGGACTTGTTGGGTGTTTGGCATGCTTAGCTCTGAAGCATTTCATCAAGTGGTAGCACTTCATGTCCTGAGCCAAGGAGCACGTGTTATCTCATCGAAAGGATATCTAGCTGGGAGCAGCTCCTGGCGAGAACTTGGTATCTGGAAGATGAGTGCTGAGTATCTCTGATCATCTCTCAGAAAAGCCTGCAGAATCCATTTCGTGTGGAATAAAGGGAGCCAACAGCTCAGCCAGGAGTATTTTGTAGTCCTGAATCCATCATGGCCCAACTCAGCAATTTGGTTAGTCATTTGTGTTGGTAGGAACAGTCGTTCCTGAGGACACACTGCTGACCTTGGATGTTACAAGGGTGAGTGTAGCAGTCCCTGGCTGTGCTGTGTGCAGACAGCCTGCTCTGGGTCAGGTTTTGGTTAAACACTTGGCCTTGAAACACCAGGCTTGGCTGTTTCCTCTCATATGGCTTGAGGTCCAGATTCAATCTTTTCTCAAAAAGAAATTGCCCTTTTCAAACCCTGTAACGCCTTGTGTTCAGTGTCTGACACGGGGAAGGAGCTGGTGTACGTTCCCAACTCCTGTGCAGAGAAGAGCAAGCACAACAATGCTGGGGCCCAGTGCAGGGCAGAGCCCGAGTCAGTAAATGGTGGTGGGCCTCTGCCAGTGCTACACAAGGCCAGCTCGTATAGGAGCTGTTCAAAGTCACCTGGGCTTCACGGGCTTAGATTACATTGCAGAGAAATGCTTTGAAGTGTGTGAGACTCAAGAGGTGTTCAGACTAAAGAGAGAGCTGTGGAGAGCTTGAGCAGAGTGAGCCCGGTGGCTGTGTGAGCTCCAGCAGCAGTTCTTCATCCGTGCAAACTGTGTGAAGGGAGAAGGCTTACTGGCATACAAGCCTCAGCCCAGTACCATGCTGCTACAGCCCAGGTTTGGTCTGAGACTGTGCCTTACTGCCCTGAGGATCGAGTGTTTCCTTGCAAAGACTGTCAAATATGCCGAGTCTCGTTGTGTAATCTGCTGACCCCTTTATTTTCTCCATTATTATATTTCACATCAGAGCGCCAGCGTCACCTGGGGCTTGCTTCTGAAGTTTCTTGGTGTCTCGAGTCAGTAGGACGGATCTGAAGCTCAACTTCCTTAAATTTATTGCACGTCTGACAGCTCTGTCCCGAGCTGCTACAGAAATGCCCAAGTTGGGATCTTGCTGTACCACTCTGCAGCTGAGCCACCTCTTCCCTGCTGGTTTGAAGGGCACTGAGTGCTGAGCCTGTATAAAAGGACACAGGCTGACAGGGACCCAAAAACAGGACTCCAAAAATCCCTCGACGTGACAGAGACTCGACAGCTCAGCCTCTGTTTTTGATGAAGGTTTCCAGTCCCCAGTGTACCTGAGTGGGGCTTGCAGCTTGTCCTGTCCTTGTGCTGGAGCTGCCCCGATGGGCGCTGCTCTTCGGAAGGGATCTTGTGTACTCCGAGGTGTCTGCCCTGGAAACGCCGCGTCCTGGTTGCTGTAGGTGAAGTAAATGCTCGTTCTGGCCAGCACAGAACATGCAACAATTTTGTTTGAATTGTGTCACTGCGGGGGAGTGTTGCTAAAATTGTCACTTGGCTTTCCATGTTAGCACTACCTAGAGGGCACTCTGAGGCTACTGGAGGTTCATGTCTTAGCTGCACATTCCACTTTATCTTTAAGCTGAATGCTTGGGTGGATATATGTGTGTTGATTTTCAAAAAGATACGTATTTGACATCTTTATTTTTCTGACAGCACAAGAATCTTATTATATCTCTACCTCCTACCCACATTTCAGTATGCTGTTTATATTCCGCACAGAATCTGCGGTCTGATCGTTCGACGAAGGGGTTTTTAGGCTCGGGGGGGTTGGTCTGGGGATCAGCAGAACCTTGTTAACAACGTGCCTGGGATTTCAAGGCGCTGCTCAGAAGCTGTTCCCAAATTGACATTGATGCTGTGGCTTTTTCAGAACTGCTCTCTCTGCTTTGCCACCATGAGGCTTACGAGACGACTGGGTACTTCCAGTTACTCAGGAAAGCATTGTGTTTTGTCTGAAAAGTACCAGGCTTTTAACTCCAAAATGTTACATAATACAGATTTAAAAATAAAAATAAAAATCAGTACAGTTGTTTTCATACCGTTTTTCAGCTACACGGTGCTGCAAGCACTTCTTTAAAACACAGGAATAAAGGTAATAATGATGACTGGAATAATGGTGACTGAGCATGCCTCCTTCGCGAGTGAGGGAAGCGAGGAGCTGCCTGGGCTCTGTCACACAGGAGGATCCCCTGGTCCTTCCCCTTGTGCCCCCGGGGAGGACGGGTGCTGGAGCTGCTGGGAGCATGCTGCCAGCCTGGGTGCGTGGTGGGCTCATACTCTGCCGGTGCTGGGTATGGCCGAGGCTTTCTCCCTTCTTAATAGTGAGTTCTGACTCATTTTCCAGGTTTAAAAAAAAAAAATAAATGCAAAAATGCTGTGCTTCCTCAAAAATTGTAAATCATGCAATTTCTTACATTTCAATGTAAATGAGATTTGAATGAATAATGCTAATTATTCATTCATCCTAATTCAAATCCTATTTTAATTAGCCTCTGGGCCTAATTTCACTTTCATGCAGCATGAAACCTCTTTTGATTATCAACAGAATTGCCATGCATTTATTCTTGATTTTTTTTTTTCTGATCAGCACACATCTTTTAACACTGCTTAAAAACAAAACAAAACAAATATTTCAGCAATAAATTAATCAAATTTAATTAGGATGACACGGTAGGATATGTTTTAAGAAAAACAAAAAGTGCTCTTATAAAAACATTCCCGGTTATGATCATCTTTTGGCTTCAGAGGCTTTCTCCTATGCCTGCTGTTTAAGCGAGGTGCCGGTGTCGTGCTGAGGGTCAGTGGCATTGAGAGCTTCGGCTCCTGCTCTCCCCCAGGAGCTGGATCTCGGGGCAAGAAGGAGCACGGGGCTGTGCCGTGCCTCAGGTACGTGCAGGGGAAGCCAAGCTGGGATCTGAAGCCCCTACTGGGGTTGTCTGTGGTCGAGGGAGGGTCTCGCAGGATTTGCCTGTGTGCCCTGGCAGCAGCCCGCCAGCCGTGGCCAAAGCTGGGTGTAGCTTCCTTCTGCCCAGCCTGAGCCTGGTGTCGGACATCACGAAGGCATTTTGGATTCGGAAGGGGTTTGGGTTATGGAAGGCTTTTGGGATTCGACAGCCTGTTCTTCAAGCCTGGCTGTCGCACGGCGCACCGAGCTGTAGGTGCCGTATGTCACAGGGCACGGAGGCATCGCAGGGAGCGTTTCCCAGGAGCTGCTCTGGGCCAAGCTGCCTCCACTCCTCCTGTCCCTGCTGCATCTCGGTCACCTCACCTGGAGACAGGATTTTAAGGTAGCTGAGTAATCTGCCATTCAGAGGCGCGTTTTCTTCCCTGACCGCAGGGAGGCTATTACAGCTAGACTGGAAAGCTGGAACAAGGTGAAATTAATCCCGTGTTTAAACACATTCAGAAGCACACACGGGTTGGACAGGAGAAGCTCCACGAAAGGGGCTGTTCAGTGCTTGTGTCAGTGTTTGAACAACAGGGATGTGGTAAATCAGCTTGGAGGTTTCCTGCAGTGAAACTGTTAACTTGAAAATGATTTTTTTTTTCCATTTACCTGCTCCAAATTCTTCTTCTTCTTCCTTTTTTTTTTTTTTTCTTTTTTCTTTTCCCTGTCTGGATGTCAGTATCTGCAGGGAGCTGGTGCACAGAACTTTAATTCACAGGAGCCAGCTCGCTGTCAGAGATAGCATCGTGCTGCTTGCATCCCGCGTCCTGTCTGCTCCAAGGAGCTGCCTCTGCTCTAAGTGCTGGGATGAGCTTATGACAAATACAAGGAATGAAAGTCTCTCTCAAATGCACTTTCTGGCATGACTTAAATTAGCTAAAATTGCTGACATTTTGCCTTTTTCAGATGTGTGTCAGTGTCCATAGACTTTTGCTTCAAACAATGGAAAATTATTGAGTTAAATGTTGCCAGAACAACAAATCTAGGAGACACTAAGTGTACATTAGGTGAAGGTTACTGCAGTATATCTGGTCCTGCAGTACACATGTTGTAGAGGCAGAAATATGTGTTCTCTAGCCTTGGCTGATCTCATGAAACTCAAGAATTTTAAGTGCCTAATCCTGTTTATAACTTTTTTTCCAGTTACTTCCCATTAGGATGGGCCGAGCACCTCAGTAGAACAGCGGGTTAATGCCAGGTTGTTTCTCTTGAGCCTAAAGGTTTCCTAAAAGACAAAGAAGGTGCCAAACATTCTTTGCCAGCTGGTGGATTTTCCCATATTTGTATCAGCAGCGCTGCTCTGGACTGAAACTAATTTTAGAATAAATGGCACTTGCTATCAAAGAGAAACAGAGCTGTTCAGCAACTTCAAATTGTAGCAGTAAGAGCTCTCTAATCAACAGAAATCTTGGTTAGTAAATATATAGCTGATATGGCTTCCTCACTTGAAAGCTGTGGTTAATCGAAATGTAAATGTCTGCCTTGTTAGTGTCTGTGTGCATTCGTGATGCCGTCCTCAGGTAGAACACACACCTTGAAAAGGCTGACGTGTACCTTGAAAAACATGGTGCCATCCCAAGGTAGCAGCTCATCTAAAGCTCAAGATTCAGATTCCTCTCTCATATGGATACTGCTCTAATTTAAATCTTCTCTGCTAGCAGCCATCCAGGAATGAACACTGCCACCTGAAAAGTTAAAGGCTGGTTCCTGCCCTTAGTCCAAATTAAAACTGGCAACAGTGTTTGTTTTTGAGTTTACTCAGTAGCTTCCTTATAGAAAAGAATTTGGCCCTAACATTGTCAGTGAGTGAAAATTAACCCCTTTTTAAACTTTTTTTTTTTTTTCCTCATTGCTAAGTTAAAACACATCAGCTAGCAGCGTGCACGTGCCATTGTATGTTCTTGTTTGGTGCCTGGATTGATAAAGCATCTCGGTGCGAATGGGAGTGTTGTGGCTCTTAACTCTGTTCCCTGGGTTTGGACACAGGTGTCGCTTGAGCTCTCTGTTCGGCATATGGGAGTGTCCTCAAGCACACAGTATCTCCAGCCTCTGCTACCCATGTTGAGTCCTAATCTAAAAGAGCCACTGGAAAATGCCAAGCACAGGGGTCTGAAGCAGCCTCTCACATCTTGCTGTAACGTAGAACTCAGGGTTGCAAAGCTGAAGTCGGGGAGTTTTCTGAGACAAGGGGTCAGAGCCTGAAGCTTGGGCTTGGACCCCTCTGGTCTCTTTTGCCCATTAAAATGCTTTTTTTTTTTTTTCCTTTTTTTTTTTTTTTTTTTCAGCCAGTTCTGTCTATGGCATAGTGGTAGTATAGTTGCCTACTAAGAAGAGTGTTGATTATAAGCCTTAGGTTGATTGCATGCTCAACTGACGGACACTAGGTTAAGTGAATCACCAGTAATCCATCCCTTTCTTCCCATGTTTCCCAGCTTAACAAATTGAACTCTCTAAATCTTTCACTTTCAGGCATCCTCCCCATTCTTCGGATGGCTTTGAGACTGCTACATTCACTTTCTGACGTTTAAGCAACTGTTGAAGGATGCAGGCACGGACATTGTATGCTGTCTCGCTAATAAGGAGGTAAGGTCACCCTTCTTGCTCCTGTTTGCATGTTACACTACCAAGGATTGCATTAATCACTTTTGTTCTGTTGCCAGTACTCGTTGACACCCTTGCCCATTAGGACCCTGACTCCCTTTCCTATTAACTGCTGTCCAGAGTAACTGCTCTCTCACTTGTTCTTCTGCTTAGCTCTATGTCCTTGCATTAAGCTTGGCTAAAGCATTTTTTTTGTTGTTTCGGCGGACTCAGCCTCTCAAACAATGCGTTTTTTTGCATCACCGATATTCTTATCTTTATTTATCAGTCTGCAAACTTCTGGGCTGTTTGTGGATTTTGTCAGCAGCCATTTTCTGTTCAGGGGAAAAAGCAGACTGGTTGCCAGACCTGTTTCAAGTCTTTGTAGGACTTGCTGTAATTAAGAGTGATTGATCTTTGTTCTAATGTGGGAATCATTATTCAAGATCTGTAACTTTAATTCTCTTAACGTGTGCTTTTTTTAATACTCTATCATGCTATCTTTTTTTCTCATTGTTATGAAGTAATAAATCAAATGTTCTGCAGAGCCCAACCACATCATGCCCATGCTGTTGCCTTTTCAGTTAAAGATTTTATTCTGCATTGATTGCATCCCTTCAAATTTTGTTACATTGCCTGTGAACAACTCTGTAGTTGTGTGAAAGAAGTTGAATAGATGTAAATCTTAGTTTTCTTCCAGTCTCCTCAAATTTCTCTGCTTTGAGACCAAATAAATTTTAAGATTAGAAATACCAGAGATTTATCCAGTTCTGGTTTTAGGACCTTTCACAGAATCACAGAATGGCTGGGGTTGGAAGGGACCTCTGAAGATCATCTAGTCCAGCCCCCCTGACAAGCAGGATCACCTAGAGCACATTGCGCAGGATGGCATCCAGGTGGGTTTGGAATACCTCCAGAGAAGGAGACTCCACAACCTCTCTGGGCAACCTGTCCCAGTGCTCTGTCACCCTCACTGTGAAGTGCCCCCTTTTACTGAGCCAGAACCTCCTGTGCTTCAGTTTGTGCCCGTTGCCTCTTGTCCTGTCACTGGGCACAACAGAAAAGAGACCGGCTCCATCCTCCCGACACCCTCCCCTTGGATATTTATACACATTTATGAGGTCTCCCCTCAGTCTTCTCTTTTTCAGGCTAAACAGGCCCAGTTCTCTCAGCCTGTCCCTGTACAACAGATGCTCCATTCCTCTCATTATCTCCATAGCCCTCTTTGAACTCACTCAGTAGTTCTATGTCCTTCTGCTACTGGGGAGCCCAGAACTAGGCACAATACTCCACACGTTGCCTCAGCAGGGCTGAGCAGAGAGGAAGGAACACCTCCCTTGAGCTGCTGGCAACACTCTTCCGAATGCAGCACAGCATCCTGTTGGCCTTCTTGGCCACAAGGGCATGTTGCTGCCTCCCAGTCAGCTGGCTGTCCACCAGGACCACCAGGTCCCTCCCTGCAGAGCTGCTCTCCAGCAGGTCAGTCCCCAGCCTCTACTGGTGCTTGGGGTTTTTCCTCCATAGGTGCAGGACCCTGCACTTGCCCTTTTTGAACTTCATGAGGTTCCTCATGGCCCAACCCTGCAGCCTGTCAAGGTCCGTCTGAATGGCAACACAGCCCTCTGGGGTTTCAGCCACTCCTCCCAGCTGTGTGTCATCAGCAAACTTGCTGAGGGTGCACTCCGTTCCATTGTCCAAGTCATTGATGAATAAGTTGAACACTGGACCCAGTACTGACTGCAGGGGGACACCGCTAGCTACAGGCCTCCAACTAGAATCTGTGCCACTGATCACAACCCTCTGAGCTCTGCCATCCAGCCAATTGCCAATCCACCTCACTGTTCACTCATCTAGGCTGCACTTTCTGAGCTTGTCTATGAGGATGTTATGGGAGACAGTGTCAAAAGCCTTGCTGAAGTCAAGGCAGACCACATCCACTACTCTCCCCTCACCTACCCAACCAGTCATCTCATCATAGAAGGATATCAGGCTGGTCAAACATGACTTCCCCTTGGTGAATCCATGCTGACTATTTCTGATCACTTTCTTATACTCCACAGATTTGGAGATGACCTCCAGGATGAGCTATTGAATCGCCTTTTCAGGGGTGGAGGTGGGGCTGACTGGCCTGTAGTGGCCTGGGTCCTCTTTCTTGCCCTTTTTGAAGACTGGTGTCATATTGGCTCTCTTCCAGTCCTCAGGTACCTCTCCTGTTCTCCACAACCTTTCAGAGATGATGGAGAGTGGTCTA
Source organism: Aythya fuligula (assembly GCF_009819795.1). NCBI lineage: Eukaryota > Metazoa > Chordata > Aves > Anseriformes > Anatidae > Aythya > Aythya fuligula. The sequence continues at coordinate 5,318,776 of NC_045582.1, read as the reverse complement.
GCAATAACAATAGGGATTGATCTTCTTCGGCCAAGGGAAAGTCCTTCTTTCTCTGGACTTCCTTTTTTGTCTCCAGCATCTGAGATTCCTGAGGGCTGATTGTAGCAGTAAAGACTGAAGAAAAAAGGCATTCAGCAACTCTGCTTTCTTTATATCATTTTTCACCAGGGCACCTGCCCCATTCAGCAGTGGGCCGACATTTTCCCATCTTCCTTTTTCTACTGATGTATTTAAAGAAGCCCTTCTAGTTGTCCTTGACATCCCTTGCCAGATTTAATTCCAGCTGGGACTTGGCCTTCCTTGTCACATCCCTGCATACTCTGGCAGTGTCCCTATATTCCTCCCAAGTGGTCTGTCCCTTTTTTCACATGCTGTAAACTTCCTTCTTCTGTTTGAGCTTCACCAGGAGCTCCCTGCATACCCATGCAGGTCTCCTGGCCCCTTTGCTTGCTCATAGGGATGCACTGATCTTGAGCTTGGAAGAAGTGATACTTGAATACTGACCCCCTTCCTTCCAGGGTGCTAACCCATGGAATTCTTCCAGTTAAATCCCTGAAGAAGACAAAATCTGCTCTCCTGAAGTCCAGGGTCTCAATACTACTTTTTGCCCTGCTTCATCCTAGCAAGATCCTGAACCTTTGACCAAGTGTTCCTCATTTTTTTCTGACTTGAAAATTTCTATTACTATTACATTTTTAACATCATCAGAGGACTGAAAGATATCCCCTGTGCTACAGCAATGTCAAATGTTTCTTTCTATCCTTAATATTTTACCAGGTTTACTACTTAAAGCACCAGGTAGGCCTGTAGTGTTGCTAGGTTTTTGTTCATTATAATACTTTGCAGTGTCCCAGCTCTGAGTTTCCACTGATAGTGTGGGGTTTTTTTGTGTTTTTGTTTGTTTGTTTGTTTTACTGTTAAAATTACAAACTTATATTGGTTGCTAACTAATAGGTATCTTCTTTAACTAGATTTTCCTTCCACTCTCCCAGTGACACTACGAGATACATATACTAAGGTCTTCTGTGCCTTAAAGGGAGACTATTGGCCTCCCTGAGGGATTGAGCCAAAATACACAGAATGAGCACTTTCACCATAAGGTTAGAAGTGAGATGTCACTTGGGTCACACGCTGTCTCTGGCTTAGACCTGCAGGACAGCATTGGTCAGGTCACAATCTATATAAGGTTGTCCTGTCCTTAGAACAAAGATAATAGCAGTTGCGTGCCTCTCAGGCTTTGGCTGGGCAATTCGTTTTTGTCTTGCAGCAGCTGGCATTGCTCCATAGATAGAACTGTTTCCACTGTCTATGGTGGAGGCCAACATTGCCAGCTCAGACTTCAACAGCTCTTGGATGCCTTCACGCAGTTAAAACAAATCCTAATTTCAGTGGTGGGACATAGCCAGTGGTGCCCATAAAATTTCACAGGAGCTGAGCTTTTGTTCCACTATATTTAGGAGATTTCAGCCCGAAGTGTAAATGTTATTTTTAACATTTGAAATACAGAGCAGCTGTGTCTTTCTCTTCTGCTTGGAAATAGCTTTGAACGCAAGTTTTGTTTGTGAAATGGCAGATAACTCTTTTTTTTTTTTATTTATGTATATGTATAGTGGACTTCTCAAAAGCCTGCAGAGGAGACACAGGATCTTCAAGCAAATCCTGGCAGCTGGAGTTTCCCGGTAGCAGGTGATAGCACAAACAAAAGTTGTGTGTTTGGTTGTAAAATTCTAGTCTAATTCTCTTAACCGAATATTTGTGGCATTTAGGCTTAAGCCGATAAACTCAAACATCTGGGGATTTTGTTTGTTTGTTTCTTTTTAGATAAAATTATTTGACCACCATGAGTTGGAGTTTTCTGACCCGTCTGTTAGAGGAGATCCACAATCACTCAACCTTTGTTGGCAAAATCTGGCTGACAGTGTTGATTGTATTTCGGATTGTCCTAACTGCTGTGGGAGGAGAATCCATTTATTATGATGAACAAAGCAAGTTTGTGTGCAACACAGAGCAGCCTGGCTGTGAGAATGTTTGTTACGATGCTTTTGCTCCTCTTTCACATGTGAGATTTTGGGTGTTTCAGATCATTCTTGTAGCCACTCCATCTGTGATGTATTTAGGCTACGCAATTCACAAAATTGCCCGGATGGTGGAACACAGCGAAGCTGACAGAAGAATCAGAAGTAAAAGCTTCTCAACGCGCTGGAAACAACACCGTGGCTTAGAGGAAGCTGAAGATGACCACGAGGAAGACCCAATGATGTACCCAGAAATAGAGCTGGAAAGTGAACGGGAGAACAAAGAGCAGCCAGCCCCTGCCAAAGCTAAACATGATGGCAGGCGACGAATTCGTGAAGATGGACTAATGAGAATTTACGTGCTACAGCTTCTGGCAAGGACTACGTTTGAAATTGGATTTCTTGTGGGTCAGTATCTTTTGTATGGTTTTGAGGTCAGCCCCATATTTGTGTGTAGCAGAAAGCCGTGCCCGCATAAGATAGATTGCTTCATTTCAAGGCCAACTGAAAAGACCATTTTCCTGCTAATAATGTATGGGGTGAGCTGTATGTGTTTACTTTTGAATGTCTGGGAGATGCTCCATTTAGGATTTGGCACAATCCGGGACACATTAAACAACAAGAGAAAAGAGCTGGAAGATTCTGGTACTTATAACTACCCTTTTACTTGGAATACACCATCTGCTCCTCCTGGCTATAACATTGCAGTCAAGCCAGATCAGATCCAATATACTGAACTGTCCAATGCCAAAATGGCCTACAAACAGAACAAAGCCAACATAGCTCAGGAACAGCAGTATGGAAGCAATGAAGAAAACATTCCTGCTGACCTGGAAAATCTGCAGAGGGAAATTAAAGTGGCTCAGGAACGCCTGGACCTTGCGATCCAGGCTTACAACAACCAAAACAATCCCAGCAGCTCCAGAGAGAAGAAGTCCAAAGCAGGCTCAAACAAAAGCAGTGCCAGTAGCAAATCAGGAGACGGAAAGAACTGTGTCTGGATTTAACGTTGGCCGTGTTTATATATTGTTTTTTTCTCCTAGTTTATCATAACCAGCAACCCCTTGAATAATGGCTTCCATTAAGTAAATATTTGGTTCTGCTTATTTTCAGGGATACCGTTGGCTAGTGATTCAAGCTCTAAGAAAGTGTTTATACGCATATTCTAGGATTATAGAACTTTATTCTTCTGCCTTCCAAGCCAGGAGACAAATAGGTATATTTAAATCATTCTCATTGAACGGTTTATGCTGTATGTACAGTATTATAGTACATTTATTATGCACAATTTTTGTATTTGTACACTGGATCTCTGAAGTTACACATTTTTATATTAATAAGGAGAAAACAGTAGGTAGTTGTTAGCATTTTGCTAGTTTTATTACTGTGGTCCGCAGGTTTGTTGTTGTTTTTTGTTTGTTTTAAATGTAAAAACTTTCTATGCTGCATTTCAGAAGTGCCTTGAACATGCACACAGCACAGAGTCTCCAGTTATTCAGGCAGCCCATGGGTGCCAGTATCTTCATAGCAGGGCAGAGAAAGATTTGGAAAACATCTGCTAATGGTGCTCTTGACTGTATCTTTTACAAAAATGATGTGCTACTTACAAAACGGAAGTGTCAAACTATAGCTATTATGTGCTACATTTTTTTGTCCTATGGAAAATGGGGGAAAAAATGCGTGTGTGTTAGAGTACTTGTTCAGAGCAAGCCTGCCAGCCATAATGCAGAGTGGGGTCAGACCTCCCTGCAAGCTTTATTCAACAGGAGGGAAGAGAGACTTCAAACTTTTGTAAAACATTCAGTTAAAGTAAGTAGAAACTACTGTATTCAGTAATTCCACATATTTATGTGATATCTACGGAAAGATGTTTCTGAGGTCTCTTGTTACATAACACCCCACTCCCCAAGGGCATCACGTTGTTACAATACCTTTTGGGTAAGATTTTTGTATTTTCCAGAGTAATCTGATTAGATGGAGTCATGTTAATTTTGTTTCTCGATGCATTACATTGAAGAAATAACCTTCCTTCCCCCACAACTCTGTACACACAAGCTGTCTGCACAAGTTCTGTTACAAAGCCCATTCCGAATATGAATGATAATGCCTTATTCCAGACCCCTCTTCCTTCCATTATGTCCGAGGAACTTAGTTCAGACAGAGCAATATGTATGATTTAGATTTCTGCTTGAGAGACCAGTCAGATTTGGCATTCTGTGGTTTTGGCATTAAACTTGAATTTATAATTAGAAAAAAGGGGAATGCGGTATTCATCGCCTCTGGCGGTGTCTTTTTGGCAAGGATGAGCATTAATATCTGAGGGATGCTGGTAAATGTGTATGCTTTTTGCTATTATTTATAAAGTGTTCAGGGCCTTGCTCTGTTTCCTCTTCTGTTAGTTTTTTTGTGTATTTAATTTATTTTGGGGGCCTGCTTCCAATGGGAAGGGGACTGTTCTGTTTCAAGGCTACCTCAGTCCGTAGTGCCCTTGTTACAGTCTGACCAGGAGCAGGACTGAGAAGTAAAGCTACACAGAGAACGTGTAAACCTGTACTCCATTCCTGTCTGCAGAACAGCTAAGCATAGGCTTTATGTTAAATATAAACTAAGGATAAACAGGCGTGTGCTTGCAGTTATCATCTACCCAAGCACTTGCTGAAAATAGATATTTTGCTGAATTGTTCTCCGTCTGTTTTTGCTCTGGGACACCAGACAGTCGGAGTGTACAGGCATAGATATCTCTCCCAGCTATCTCTCAGCTCTGCCTTAGAGAGATATAAGTGTGCCCAGAGCCAGTGCAACCCTCCACAGAACGTCAGCAAGAGCTTCCCCAGTTTGCTGCCAGCAGAAAGGTTTGGAAGAAAACTTGTTTTCTGGCTTTTTGTTTAACAGAACATCCTGGGCTCTGTGCTGGAAGAGGAGTAACCTCTGAATTTAACGCAGAGAAGTTTCCGGGTGATGTCTTTTAGATGATAAACTCAGTAAGTATATACCCACTTCTAAAAGCTGAAGTGGAGTTTCAGGCAGGGATGGCTAGCTGGTGAGATGGGACTAGCTGTGCGGGGTGAGAAAGTTTATTAATAGTGTTTCTCCAGTTAAACAGGAGTCTAAAGAGAAGTGTGCTGCCTGAGGATGGGCAGAGAGGCTTTGCCAGCAAAGAGCTGCATGTAATGGAGAAGTTGGGTGAAAAACATGTTGTCAGAAAGTACTAGGGAAAGACGTTTGGAGCCTGGAGATAAACACAGATTCATGGCTACATTCCACTCATTATCCTGAGCGCTGCATCTCAGTTGTTCTTTTCAGCTTCCCAAAAGGGTTGTGTTGCCCTTAACCCCTTGTGGTGGTTTCAGAACTCCCTTTCATCAACTGAACGGCAAGAAGCTAAAATTCTTTCCCCCTGTTGCTCTCTATGCAAACTGCATCAGTGCAGCCATTTCTTGTTAATGGCATAAAACCTGTTTGCAATCAGTTCACAACAGCTGCTTCACCTGTTGTTTATACGAGCCCTTTCCTAATTCATGATCTAAACCATTACCTGCATAAAGTTACCGTCTCAGGTCAGTCCTGTGAGCTTTTGTCCAAACCACTAAGTAATTCTCTTAGCAAGCAAAGTGTGTAGAGTATTTCAATCCCAACACTAAGTTCATTCCAAAAATGCAAAGTGATGGATCTGTTTTTATTACTGTTTTATTTCCATTTTAATTGTGTATAAAGTGCACATTTTCTTTGAAACTGTTTGTTATTAGTAGAGGATGTATGTTGAAACTCTAACTGTTCATGTCTGTGACTGTATTCAGTTTCAAAGTATTGGGTTGGATTTTTTTCCTTTTGAAGAAATGATACATGCATTACTTGAAAATGCTCTCTTGCTTTGGCTTAATGTAGCCATTCTGAAATAAATATTCAGAACAGTCTTTTGGACAAAGAAAAACACTGAACATAACTTGAGTTTGTGTTGTCGTTCTCTGGTTTTGGATGCAGTTTGGAAAAAAAAAGTATTAAATCCAGTGGATTACTGAACATTGTCTGAGACGACTTCTTTTTCCAACAGTGAATATGCTTTGGATATGAGAGTGAAGAATAGGGGTATTTCAGTGATTTGTATTGGAATACAGCTTGAAGTTTTTAAAAATTTGACCTTGTTCAGTATAATAAAGAGTGAGTTTCTAACTGCCGTTCTGCATGTGAATTGATCTTCAGTGACAAGAACAACTGAATTTAAAAAAGAAAAATGTAAACTTTGAAAGTCAGACCTTGGAAAGGGTACCACTCATGAAAACACAAAAATCTGCATTTATGCATATGAATGAGCGTGCTGATATTGTCCAGTGAACTGTGCTGCATTAGCTGCCCTAATTTAGCTGCAGTTTTTGAAGGAACATAAGGGAACTGGCTGCCCAGCTCCTTTTAAAAATTGCAGCTGAATGCCCGTCTGTTTTGCTGTCACAAAAGATAGCTTTTGTAAGTGTCCCATGCTTTCCCCTTGTTTGGCCTCATTGAAAATTTGGCCTCAGCCTTGGAAGCGTGCATAAGGTGGCATTAACCCATTTGCCATGTCACGTAGCTACAGGAAAGCGAGGAGTGAAGTGGATTTGATGGCGTGGACCTGAGATAAAAAGCTGCTTGTTCCTCAGAAGGGTTCAGCCTCGGCCTCCCACGTGCCCCGTGCTGCTTCGGCGTGCCCTGCAGCCTGCCAGCGGCCGCGACCTCCACAGCCAGGCTGGGAAGCGCTGGCCACAGCCACATGGCACAGGTTCGGCTGTGCCATGGGTTTGGGTTCGGCTTCAGCACAGTTGGGCACAGATAATGGGGCCTGGGCTCCCACTGCCTCACCTCTGCAACTCCAGCCAGATGCTTGAACCCGCAGTTATCTTTAAGCACGTGATTATCTCTGTGTGAGTCAATGCAGCCAGCTGCAGGCATCCAGTTAAGCATATGCTGAAGTATTTCAACGTGCAGAAGCCTTGGTTTAACATCAAATTGGTGGCGAGGAATTCTGAAGTGCTTCAGGCATTTAAATATAACTGGAAAAGAAGGGTGTGAGAGCAGCGTGCTGTGCTGATGGGGTGTGTTGGGAAATCACCTCATGGAAACCATCACGCGGTGGCTGCAGTCGGTGTTGTGCTCAGCACAGGGAAACGCAGAGGTCGGGGCTGGGATCCTCTGCAGCCACCCCAGGTGTGGTCCCGCAGCTCTGTGCAGATGCCTGGTGCTGTTGGAGATGCTCCAGTGTGTTTCACGTGGCCACCAGCTGCTGCTGCCAAGGGACAGGTCCCCCGGGCTCCTGCAATGCATCTGCTAGCCCTGTGCCGGTGCCTCAGGTACGCGAGGACATCTCAGCACCATGCCCCCAGATGTGATCCTGACCGACCCTTCACACCTCTAGGCAAGTCACTGACCATGTCCCCCTTATTGTCCTCTGCTATAAAGCAAGGATAGCATGACATTTTGTACCAGGTATTGTAAGTATAAATGAGATCATCTCTCCCGAACAGTTTTCCTGCTGGAAGCAGTGGTTAGGGGGTGAATATTGTTAGCATTAAGCATTCCTGTGGGTAGTTTAGCTACAATCTTGTCACAGCTACACAATGCTCATAGCTTAATCTGCTGATAGGTGAAGAATTCTTGCAATCAGGTGCACACCTTGCCAGCTACGAGGTTACTCCTTTGTAAAGGAGCTGTTTATTGAGACACGCATGGTTGCTCTCAGAGCGCTTGTGGCGTTCCTGATTCCTGTGAATCAGACGTGCTGTGCTTTGCACGTTGTGCAGTTACCATGAAATAGTTCCTGAAAGACCAATCTGTGTGTGTGAGTTAAATTACGTTTTGCTCTTAGTGGTGTAGCTAGACACAATCCACCTTTCCACAGCAGCGTGGAAAGGAGCACGGGGACTTCAGCTCCTTCGGGGCTTGCCATTCATTTTCTCTGTATTAGAGGAGACTTAAAATACCAGTTCATCATTGCTTGGAAAATGACATTTTGCTTTCTACAGAGTGACATTATAGTTGTTGTTTCAATTCCATGGTGATAGCTGAGGAAAAATGCCTCAGAACGGGGATTTAGAGGCACCTGATCAATGCTAATCAGTGGTATGGAACAGTACCTACACTTCAGACTTTGTTGTCCTCCCTTTTATTTTGCTATTGAACGGGGTGTTCTCATTCTTTGGCAAACGAAGAGTCTCATGTTTGCTCATGGAGGACCCAAGCCCACCACTTCCCTGGGAGCAGAACCAAGGCTCCCATGGCTGCATCTAAATTGCCTCGCGGTTGTACACCCCAGGATCTGTGCACGTTAACCCTGGTTCAGGTCTGAGAAAAGCACCTTCAGGACTTCTCCTGGTGTACCTGGGTTTCCTTTTTGTGTCCTGGGGTTCGAGGTGGTGCAGGCCCGTGCATCTTCTGTGGCACGCTTTGGCTGCAGGTTGGTCTTGGTCTCCAGATAGAAATTAAGATCTGAATCTCTCGCCATCAATGAAATTTCATGTCAGCAAATAAACAGTGATATATTTCCACTTTGTGGAAATATTGGAAGACACATGAGTAGTGTGTTGTGCCAACTCCTAAGCTTTTATCTTGCCCTTACTTAAAAACATTGTGACTTGAGTGCTTTTTTTTTTCTTGCCCTTTATTTCTTCTGTCCAGAAATTCAGTACTGCCATTAATGACTGCTTGCCAGGCTTTGTATCTTTTTCCATGAGCTTTAAATCACGTGAAATTCCCTTGTTCTATATGGAAAATGTTTCTGGTCACACATGGATATGGGCAGGTGCCAGGACATATCTGTGTATCAGAGTTTTGAAGTCACCTTTGGCTGTTACTCTCCCTGACTTTTTGTGCAGGGAGGAAGGGGAGGAGACCAATTGAAGCTGAATTTAAATGTAATGGGGGAAAAACGCTTTTGCTTTATTTTGTTGATAGCAGTATTTTTTCTTTTCCTCTGAAAGTGGTTCTGCAATATTTAGTGATTTGTTGCTGCACATGTTCTCATGTTGTACACAGAAAATTACGACAACAAATGATGGAGATCCTTTGGGTGTTTGTATTATGTCCTCTGATTGTTTCCATTGACTGGAATTAGACCACAGACCGCAGTAAATGCCACTGGTGTGTCCTGGTGAAAAGCTTTGTGAAAGTACCAAGTTACAAAGAAAAGTTTTTCATGGGACTGGGGCCTGCTGGCTGGCAAGCAGCTTGACTGGTGTTAGAAGCCCAGGGAGGTCTCCCAGCCCTTGTGTGTTAAATGCTCCCCCGCAAACAGCTGTTTTGTCTGGTTTAAATGGAGGGTGGAGAGACACATGAGAGATCCAACTGCTGCTTGGATCAGCTTCATTGCAGAGTGCCTGCCTGAAGGAGCGCGAGGAGCGTGGGGAGAGAGGCAGCAGAGGGACAGCCATCAAACCGCCTGGGGTTTGCTCAGCAAAGCAGCACGTTTCATTAATCGGTTCCAGCACTAATTGAAGGCCCATGTGGTCAGTGGTCTGGTCCCCCAGGTATGTAGGACGTTTTATAAGCTGCATAAAGAGTAGCCTCTGTTAGCTGTCCAGCCCGTTGGAATGAGCTGGGTTCTGCTGCGCTGAGTGACCCTCCAGCACAGACAGAGCCCTTTATCTAACATGTAAAGCATGAATCAGAAAATGGGGCTGATTAGTCAACCATATTTGGTAATAAACTTGTTAACGTTTCAAAAGCTCTTTGAAGGAGCTGTTGAAAAGTCAGTTTGATTACATCAGCTGCATGCTGAATCTCTATGGGCGTGCAGCTGGAACGTGTTCAGCATGTGCGATTAACACATAGGTTCCCTGGCAGCGTGTGCTTTCTGTAAGCTCCAAGAGAAGGCACATAACTGTGCTTGTATGAACACACACCACTGTGAATGGTCTTAAAATGAGGTGAAAAGACAGACATGAAAATATACAGAGTGGGTTTATCAGAATTAGGGCTGCTGGATTGACATGGTAAATTTAGTGATAAGGTGAATGACTCAGAAGAGAAAATTGGTAAATATAAACTCTGTGTCTGTTACTCCCAGTCCTGTTGCAGTGCCACATAAGACATGGTGAGAGCTGAAAGGTGCGTTATTCCTTGGAGCAGTGCAGCACATGATGCAAACACAGGAGGGAGAATGGGGAATTGCCCCCCTGAGGGCAGGAGCTGTGCTCTTTGTCTTTAAAAGAGCAGTCGTGGAACAGCTCCTCATTGATATTTTTCATTGATTTTTTTCCCCTGCAAATATCAAGTGTACTAATAGAATTTACTAGTACCGTGGCACTGAGAAGCATTTTGTAAAGTCAGTGAAGGTTTGGTTGATGTTTCTGTTATCCATGCTACAGACCTGGTGTGAACCTGGATGTATGGTTCTCAGTCTCTTAAAGCAAATCTGCTTTCACTGTGGAAACGTGTTGTCTTGCCTTGTTTTTCAGTATCTCTTTTTAGCCCTCCTGCAGGTGCTGGCTGACTTCAAGCAAATTAAAGAGAATCTCAGGATGTTTCCAGTCCCATAAAACAGCAATAACCAGAAATGCTTCTGCTGAAAACCAGAAGAATATTAGCAAGGACTTCTGTAGCATGGCTGGGCAGCTGCTAAGATGAGGTAGCAGATCATGTAGCAGCAGCTCCAAGCCTTCCAGAAGCACCTGCAGGCTTTGGTCTTACGGGCACACAGTGGAGGATGCATGGCCAGGAGCCCCTCCGTGGCAAGAGCTAAAATAAGAGAAGACGTGTGACTATATCAAACAGAAAATGGGTTTATTAAAGGAAATGCAGGGAGCGAGGTGCAGCTGGATGTTTTGCCTCTGTGCATAGAGCATGAACGTGATTCACCTGGCACAGTTCAGATGATGTACAGTGTCTGGCACTCCAGTCAGGGAAATCCTGGCTGTTAGTTGCATAGAATATCACCTAGATGCTGCAGGGCAGGCTGGAGACCATGGAGCTATACAGGTATAAAAACAGCCCCTTCACCATGCGTGTTACATGTAGCTAGGCAGAGGAGTGCCATGTGCTGCAGATATTCCAGAGAGGAGAGCTGAGATCTTCTGGAGCTTGAGAGACTTCAAAACTAATTTAATCAATTGCTGGTATGTAGTTACAAATCTAAATTTTTAAGAAAAAAAAAAAGGAAAGAAATGCTGGTAGACCTGTGGAGGATCTAGAGTGCAGGGGAGGACCACAGGAGGCCTGCACTGTGCGTGACAGTGCACTAGAGAGCCCTGTGAGGCCTCCAGAGGCCTCTAGATTCCAGGAAGAGTCCTTATTTTGCCTCTAGGGTTCAAGAGGAGACCTGTAGGGCACCCTTGAGTGCCCTGGGAGGCCTCCAGGGCATCCTATAGGAAACTGGGGGTCACAGGGAGGCTTTCTGGGGCAGCTAGAGAGCACTGGAGCAGAATTTATGTAACCATCTCCTTAGGCTGGCTTCTACCATTTTTCTGGGATCTTCTTTCTTAATCAGAATTTCCTATTTCCTTACTGGACATCAGAACATACATACTAATAGGAAATGCAAAAAATCCTAACATTATAGAGGATCATAACTTATTATTATTATTGTTGTTGTTGTTGTTATTATTATTGTTGTTATTATTATTATTATTATTATTAAAAGCATAAAAATAAAAGCAGGTCGTTATATAACACTGTAGCTCCAACCAGCTCATCAGCAAAAAAAGGGAATAAGTGATGAAAAAACAGACTTCAGTGCCACTCATTAACCTCAAATTTCACCTTACAGCCTTGTGGCATTCTCTGAGCTCCTCCCCTGCCACGATGCTCCAGCAATGAGCTACTCTCCCTCCCCTGGTATGTCAGGGAGAAATATTCACGGACAGTGTGCTCTAGCAGACGTGCTGGTGAAGGAAACTTCAGGGCAGCTTGAGAATTCTTGGAAATGCCATCTTCTGGGCAAACCAGAACGTAAAGCTTTCCTGCTTGCCCTCTGTCTGGCATTAATCTCCTATTATCTTCAAGACTAAACATAAAAATATCAAGCCTCTAATGTGGTGACAGGCCATAAGAGACCTTCCCTCTGACTAGTTTGATCTGTTTATATCTCTGCTTAATTAAATACAGAAAACTCCATATATATGCATTTGGTTGCAGTATTCTTGTGCCACGTTTCCTTTATAGCATCTCTGCCAGCCCAGTGAGGAGCCAGGAGTGGTGCTCCCCCAGAAGGTCTACCAGGACCCCCCAGTGCCCTGGAGGTCTCCCAGGGCACTCTAGAGTGCCATACGAGCCTCCTCTTGAACCCTAGAGGTAAAATAAGGACTCTCCTGGAACCTAGAGGCCTCTGGAGGCCTTGCAGGGCTCTCTAGTGCACTCTTGGGCACACTTTAGGTATCCTGTAGTCTTCTCCTGCACTCTAGATCCTCCGTAGGCCTACAAGGGCCACCCAATGCCCTCTAGCTCCCCCAGAAAGCCCCCAGAAACCAAGACCATGGAAAGAAATGCTCAGGAAAACAGGAAAGTCAGCCTTTTCTTTGTCAGGGGCCAATTTAACTCAACAATCTCTGGTCCCTAGCTCATACAGTTTAATGTAAAGGTAATGAGGGTTTAATGCTTAGCTTGAGACTGCAGGCAGGGCCGGCAAGCTGCGGGTCCCGGCGTGTTGCGCCCTGTGCTGAGACACAATGGCCTGAGCCTGTGGGGTGGGGAGTTCAGCAGCTGCCATCTCTCTGTGCTCTGACAGCGCCGACAAGGTGAAATGGGCCCACTGGGTATTCTCAATTAAATTTTGCTGACCTGGATTTGAACTGCTGAGCTGTAAAACAGGCTGCACCTATCTTACGCGCACGGTTCCAGAAGCAATCAGGCGTTGTTTTGAGTCATGCCAGTGTCTGCCTCGGCTCCTTATGGGTTAAAGCTCACCAGCAACAGAAATGTGAACTCGAGCGTTCAGAGGGCCGTTAATAAAGAGCAGCAGCGAGGCTGGCCAAAGCCTGGAATGACATAATCTTTGAGCTGGAAAAGACCTATAAGGCAATGCAGTCGGCATTCTGGCCAGCAGAAGATTGCTTCTTAAAGGGCATTGGGAAATTTCTTGTACAGCCCAGTCATAACAGACTAAAAGAATTGGGTTTCCCCCATTGTCCCCAGGATATTTGTCTGTCCCACCCCCACTGGAGCTGGCAGCAGTGGCGCAGCCAAAGCAGAGAACAAAAAGCCTTCAATCACATTTTCAGGCCACTGGCTGTCTTCTGGGCTAGCAAAATCCTTTCCTTCTCCATTCTGAGCGCCCTCAGTGGGCTGTCTGCATGCCGAGGGGCCGCTTTCAGAGGCGAGCAGTTTCTGATGCAGCAGCTCGGTGACACATGAGCTGCCGATTACCTCCAGTGTGTGCGCGCCCCATTTCAGCATGAGGCATGCGTGGGGTCAGGCCCCAGCCCCTGCCTTGGCAGCAGAGAGGCTCCAGCCCCCCTCTGCGAGCAGTAGCCCTGGTCATGAGCAGCTTTGTCTTATTATTAGTATTATCTGACCTTTGGCTTTTCCCTTTGGTGGCTCCGAACTGCTCTCACCTGTCATTTCAGTGGCTAAGCTGGCTTTGGAGACTCAGCTCTTCCCTTCTCACCCCTCACCGCCCTGAAACTGAGAGTTTGGTGCTGTTGTAGGGGCTGGGGGGTGAATACCAACCCAGCCTGCAGTGCCCTGCGTTGGGACCTGAGCCACCAGGAGCTCCCTCCACCTGAACTCATTAACCCTCAAAGAATTATTAAAAGAGATTTTGGATTTGGCATGAGCCTGGTTTGGGTGCAGGTGTCCCTCTGCTGCTGAGGGTTCCTTCTAGCCATTAGAAATCGAGTCGCTGGTGACTCAAATGGGTCAGCAGAACGTTTTAGCATGGATAGCTTTGTGTTTACTGAAAAATTGGGATTCAGCTTTCCTGTGCAAAATGCTTTAAGCACTGTGTAGTGCTGGGTGTGTTTACTACCCTCAAGGTGCTCGGTAGCATGACTTAGCAGGAGGGAGCCTGAGGGGTGGCGTGGTCTCTGCGACCTGTTCACAAAGCTGCGACAAGCATTTTCCAAACCATGTGTCACCCTTCAGCCTCACCCATTTCAGCTCAGCACCTCCGGAGTGGCCAGCTCAGCCTGCCCAGGTCCTGCTGCTTCACCTGACGCTGGAGTCACCTCCACTGCAGGCGCAGTTATGCTCGGCAAACCCTCAGTGGCTGGGAGCGCTGCTCCTTCCCCTGGAGCGCGTGGTCTCTGATCAGCGCACCGGAGTGCCATTTGGACTGACAGCGTTGTGTAAGCCATGCAGAGCCGAGGCAGCTCGGAGACACTCACTGCTTTTTCCCTGAACTGCCTCTTTTCGGCGCACTGATTTGTTTCTTGTTTCCAGCTGGGGCCTAAATAACGAAATTCCCACAGCAGGTGAGACAGAACCAAGATCTGCTTTCACTTGATATGCGCGTTCTCCTTTATACCTTTTATCAGATGTTTGCCTGCAGAATTTCTCTGTGGTCGCATTGAATTTTCCTGTGACAAAAAGGAAATTGTCCTAAAATGTCCCTGTGCCAAAGGAGAGCCTCAGCTCAGAGAGGCAGCCTTGCATAGCTGAATGGGGCAAGAATTATGGGGCAGGACCGCACCAAATTCTTGTTGGCCCGGTATGGGCACCGTGCACCAGTGCGCCTGGGGGAGAGCCGGATCAGGCGCTGCCCTCACCAACCCCTCTCTCTCCAGACCCCAGTCTCCCACCAGGGAAAGGCGCTGGCACAGCCGAGCAGCATCTTCCAGGGTGTGAAGTGACTAGAGCAGAAAGTGCCTGCTGCTCAGGGTGTGGGTGCAGGTAGCGCTGCAGCTCCTGGTGGGCGGTGGGGCATGGCCAGAGGGCTTCTGGCAGGGAAGGGGCAGATGGGCAGAAGACATGGCTTCAGTGTGAGCGTGCTTCTCAGCCTTCAGCGGGCTTCCTGGATGGAAAACACATGTACTAGTTTGTGGTCAGAGTTCAGCTCTGTGCCTCCAGTTATTTGCTGTATCTGCATGGAAACAAGGACATGGATTTTGAGCTGCGTTGCAGTGTGTGAAGCCAATATTTGGCGTATTGCTTGCTTTCGC
This sequence comes from Aythya fuligula, assembly GCF_009819795.1. NCBI lineage: Eukaryota > Metazoa > Chordata > Aves > Anseriformes > Anatidae > Aythya > Aythya fuligula. Next base: position 5,303,703 of record NC_045582.1, on the reverse strand, counting down.
CTTTTGATTTACCCCCCAACAAAAACTCCCTTCAGGGTGACATTTCTCCATTTCGTTTCACACAGCAGCATTGGCTCATGACCCTCTGACATCTCCCTCTGCTCTCTAAAGCTGACCAAAACATCTCGACTTTCTTACGGGTACAAAAGCTGAAAAATCATAGCCTCCGTCTGCTTGTGCAAGCTGCTGCTCACGTGGCACTGTGCCATGCTGTGGCCTCTGCTGCGACCATATTCCTGAGGAGTCCATGAGGATTTTCTTCCTTGCGTGTACCCTAAAAGCAAGGTCTGCCTCATTAGATTATAGCTGAAAAGTCACAGCCAGATGGTCAAACATCAGTGTCTGCAACCAAAGGAGCAGAGAGATTTTTAGGTTCAAGGGTTCCCTATTATGTAATGGCACAGACACAGAGGAGGCTGCAGAAGACTTGGCTTCTTATTTCTTTAGTTTTACTAATTATGAGAGGATTTTTTATTTTTTTTTTCCCCAGCATGGACTTTGTGATTGGCAGGATCCACCCTTAAGAGGCTCATTGCTATTTTCAGTGAAAAGACAGGGAAATAACTTTGATTTTAGCCCTCTAAGCAACAGCTGCTCTGACAAACACACCCTCCGTGCGTACCCAAGCTGTTACTCCCTGCAGGCTGTCAGGTGTGCTGTGTTACAGGAGGACACATCACACCGGGATCAGGGAGAGGGCTCTGCAAGTGACCTCTGAGGGCCTGGAAAGCCAGCACTGGCTGCACAGCAAGGACTGCCCTTGTTGGAGGAGCGTTGTGTTGGACACAGTGCCAGCAAGCCCAGAGGTTGGTGACAGCATCTCGGCATGCAGCACAGGCGTGGAAGTCTGTGGCTTCTCTCCTAGCATACGGTTAACTTTTAGTAAGTGTTGCTGAAGTGTCTTCTGGCTGGGGATGCTGAGAAGTCTGGCTCAGAGCTGCCTGTGACGACTGGGCTTTAGCCTAAACCTGGTGAGTTAAAAGTAGGAGAAACTTCTTGAGAAGGACAGGCAGCAATGGGGCAGCATGCAGCTGGCCGGTGCTCTGCGACGGCATGCTCTGGGGCAGTCCCTGTTCAAGGCAAAGGAGGGGGGTGCTGTGGTTAAAACAGAGCTGGAGAAGCTCATGGGGCAGAGGATCTGCATTGGGTACACCTGGGCGCTGGACCCTGCTGCCTCTCACAGATTTTATTGTGCTGGGGAGCTCCTCCCTTGCGCCACACACATCCAACCCCGCTGCAGCACCCTCCCTGTGAGCCCCGGCCAGGAGCCTGCTCTAAGCACGCTGCCAGAGCTGGGGTGACTTTAAGCCTTTTTTTTTTTTTTTTTTTTTTTTTTTTTTTTTTTTTTGTGCTCCTGACCCCGAGGGCGTTCTGTAACTCAACATTCAAAAAAAGCCTGTGGGTTATTTCTCATACACGCATCACAGTGGTATCCAGACACCAGCCCGACATTGCAGGGGGGCACGGAGGAAGATTCTCCCACCACCACCAGGGCCAAGGGGACGGTGGCTGCCTCCCCCTACTGTCACCTCGAGCCTGTCTTTGTGCCCACATTGTTGGGGGTGTTACTGCTGTGCTGTCAGGAAGCTGGGGTCTGGGCGCTGGGCACCATGCGCTTTGGCCTCCCAGCGGAGGGCTGCTGGGGCTGGCCATGGTTCTCTGAGCCGTCCGGTGTGGGGCTGGCTGGCAGCAGTGACAAACATGTCCCCTGTCCTACCCATATGGCTGAAGGACATCAAACAGCAGCAGCATGCTGCAGCCCTAGCCCTGGTCTGTGCCTTCATCCTCGGCCTCCGTCCTCCCAGAGCTGAGGCCCTCAAAGTGCATGTGGCCCAGCAGCGTGTCAGGGATGCCAGCACACTGCTCCTGCCGTCCAGTCCAGGCGTGCAGATGCTCATGGACTGGACTGGGGGAGCCCTCTCGTGGCCGATGTGCCAAGGAATATGGCTGGAATGAGGAGTCTGGCTGGAATGAGGCTGGCTGGGCCGAGGAGTCTGGCAGGGCTGATCTTTGCATGACAAGACCAGAAGCCAAATCCAAGCCTCGCTGCAACCCCGGGGCCAGCAGCTCTCCCTGCTCCCAGGGCCAGGCAGGACGCTGCTGCCTCCTTGGTGCTGCTCTCCTGGGGGCTACCCCAGCCCCTTCCCCAGGGTGCAGGCTGCAGCTTCCCCAGGAGGCCAGCTGGGGATGGGGGCTCAGACAGTGCCTTGTGCTGCCCCGTGAGTGTCCCCGAGCCTGGGCCCATGGCCAGGGCTGGTCCCATGGAGGCTGCTCCAGACCCATGAGTCCCCTGGGAACACTGGCAGGACCCTGAATGGAACTGACCCAGCCCTGGGGTGTCCCTGGAGGGGGACAGGGACCTGCTCGTGTGTGCTTGCAGTGGGATGGGGACAAGGTGTGGTGTCCCCTCAAAGGGACAGGGACCTGCCCATGTGCCCCTGCAGTGGGATGCCTGCTCTTGCATTCCAGAGGTGGGCAAGATGCTGCCCCCCCCCCAGGAGGCAGGGGCTGGTGCACAAGCCTGCATCATGGCACAGGGAGTGAGCCACGTCCTTGTCACAGGGCAGGCACTGGGCTGTGTAGTGCTGTGCTGGGACAGGGAGCAGCCACGTCCCCGCCATGGGGCAGGGTCCCCAGACAGGCAAGGGGACAGAGTGTGGTGGCACTTACCACCAGCTGTTGCCTCCATGCTGCTCTGCTGCCCCTCAGTCGAACATGATGGTTGGGGTGTCCCCAACCCACAAAGCCCACCTGGGGTGGCACATGGGGTGCAGGGAAGGAGGGTGGCGGGGAACGTGTGGGACCAGAACGTCACCATGGCCATGACATCTCAGAAGAGGTGCAATTTGGGGCAGTGCACGTCACACCACCCTGCACAGCCGCTCCCACCCCACCGTGCCCCAGAGGAAGGAAGAGACCCCGCTGAGTTTTCCAAGTCTTTATTGTAAATAAAGTCTGCGACATTGCAGGAGGCGTCCCGGGGGCCGGGCGACGCGCACCCAGCGGGTCCCACCAGCTCCCTGGCGCGTGCGAAGCGGGAGCGCGGGCACGAGGCGAGGTGCGGCCGGTGGGGGGGGGGACGGGGAGGGCCAGGCCGAGCGCAGGGAGGGCCGGGTAGTGCGAGCGAGGCGGTGCAGGGCAGCTGGCGGGCAGCAGCGGGCCGGGGGCTTGCTGCCAGCCCCGGGGCTTCTCCTGGCATCAGCTGGGCCGGGGCTGTTCGGCTGGGCCTGGTGGGGGCTGAGGGGGGGGCTCGGGAAGCACTGGGTGCCCCCCCCTTTTTTTCTCCCCCAGTCTGGCCCTCCCCAGCGCGTGAGCGGCACTGCTTGACTGTACGGCATTAAAATCATTGAGAAAAAAAAATATTTATATATATTTATATATTAATGTCCCCCAAACCAGTGACGAATGTGGCTTCTTGCTGTGAAAGTGGCAGCAGAGGAAGGACACAGCGCCCCCCTCCACACAGGGCCTGGGGAGGGGATGTCCCCTCGCAGCGGGGATCACCCCGCCACTGCAGCCCTGACAGCTTTGGGGACAGTGTGGTGACAGAGATGGTGGTGCAGGAGGACGGAGGGGACAGGGAGGGGTCCCGATACAAATACCCCCGCCCTCCACCCCCATGGCCCTCAGTCCCAGCCACGAGGCACCCACCTGCATTCACACGCGGTGGCTGAGGCATGCAAGGGGCCACCACCACCGCTGCTGAGCCCAGGGATGTCCAGCCACCCCCTCACGTCCTGCTGCACCCCCACACCGGCCCACCCCATAGGGCTGGGGACATGGGGACAACAGGCACGGTGCTGGCCCTGGGTGGGGGTCCACAGCCAGTGATGCTTGAGCTAGCACAGCTGAGGCACCCTTGGGTGCTGTGGGCTCTCACAGCGCACCAGGGGACAAGTCTGGGCTTAGGGACTCCAGCCCTAGGTCACCCCCCCCAGGCACCCACCCTCCCCTGCCTCCATGCTGGCTCCAGGGGATGACAGCGAGGACCTCCCCATAGTACCGAGTCTCAGCGATGCTCCGAGGGACCTGTGGAGGCCCTGAGTGCTCTGTGGGTGTGTGGTTGGGGGGGGACACCTCATGCAGGGCGCCACAGGGACAGGGGGTGGGTGACACGTACACCCCCCAACAGCCATGAGGGTGACATGTGGCACGAGCTGTGCCTGCCATGGGGACCACTGACAGGGGTAGGGTGACACGGCCCCGGGCTCACCCTGTACCTCAGCACCTGAATGTGGCCCCTTGCCCTCCCCAGTGCCACCATTTTAAGGGTTCACCTGTCAGGGCTGGGGAGGTGGGGGGAGGACACATGACACAGGGAGAGCCTGGCACCCATGGGTGCTGGACCCCAGTGCTATGGACAGGAGGCAGAAGAGTGCAGCCATGAGATGGAGTAAAAAGGGGGGAGAAACTGGGGGGGTGGAGGGGGCAGAGAAGGGGGTTGTACACCTACTGCACATCCAGGGGGCTGCTTTTTGGTCTCCGCAGCTGGGGGTGCGGATCCAGCCCCTGGGGTGGTGGGGAACAGGCCCTGCTCTGGGGCGGGGAAGGGGTGGAAAAACAAACTGGCCTGGTAGTGGGAGATACTGGCCTGGAACTGGGGGATTCTGCCCCCAAAGCTGGAAGATGCTGATGTGGGTTTGGGGAGGGGGGAGGGAGGAATCCCAGCCCCACCCCCACCCCCAGAGCCATGCGGGTTTGGGGGCTCCTGGCACAGCCCCCCCAGGTACATTCATCGCGGTGCCATGAGTGACTCCAGCCCCGGGGGGCCTGGACATTCGTGGTGGTGCGGCAGGGGTCGAGGAGGGGGGGGTCCTGCAACCAGGCCCCCCCTGTGCTCTCCTCCCTCCTCAGGCGGACTCCTGGCAGCTGCGCCCCGTTTAATTGCTGTTAATTAGGCGCTGGAGGGGGGGGGCACGAGGCAGGGAGGCTCCGCTCAGGTCCCCCCGGACCTGCAACACAGAAGTGAGGAGCGCTTTAGTGTGGGGATGCGACACAGGGGGTGGGGGGGGTGGGGGACACAGGGGACACTGAGCCCAAAAGAGCCAGCACCGGGGGGGGCCGCTGCCAGAGCCCTGCTCGCCTGCTGCAGGCACCCGGCAAGTTTATTCCCAGGGTTGGTCCCCCCCCCTCGGCTGGCTCTTTGAAGCTATGGGGGGGGCCACAGAGATGGAGACAGCACAGGGGCAGCCGGACACACAGCGACACGGACAGACGGGCCCATGGCGGCAGTCCCAGCCCGGGGACGGGGGTCCCGTGCCGCTGGGCCGCTGGTGCCTGACGGTGACGAGGAGACGACGGGGGGACAGGCGGCGGGGGCTACACTCCCTGCTGTGCCGGGTCGTACCTTCCTCGGCGGATGTTCCTGGGGGTGGCGGGGGGAGAGGACAGGAGCGTCAGTGTCCCCCCCATGTCTCCCTTTCTCCATTTCATGTCCCCTCCTCTGCCACTGCCCCCTGACCCATGACACCCCCTGGTTCCACGGGCAGTGGCCATAGCCCTGTGCACATAGGGGTGCTGGTGCCCAAGGACACAGCGGGACAGGGCTGGGGGAAGCCCCCCCGGAACCCCGCACCTGGGGACAGATGGGCAGGACACAGCTGGGGTCAGGGTGACAGTGAGGTCCCGGTGCTGCATGCAGGCAGGGCCAGGGGGCAAAGGGGTATGGGGACAGGGGCACCAGGCATCCTCGCATCCCCAGCGGATGGCACCAGGGCCACCTTCCCCAGTGTCATGCTGGGAGATGAGGAGGAGAAGGATGAAGCATGCAGCATCTGCTTACTTAAATCCCCAGCCAGTCCCTCCTAGGACAATGGCAGCCACCAGCACGGCCCCAGCGATGGAGCCAATAATGATATTGGTGCCACTGGGACCTGGGCCAGGGAGAAGAGGACAGGGACACAGATCAGCAGGGACAGGGCCACAGGACACCCCAGGGACCCGGCTGTGCCCAGCTGAGGCACAGTCCTGGGATGGGTGGGGAGGGAGCTGGGGACACGGTGGGAGCCCCCGCACAGCGCACACTGACCCTTGTATCGCTCCGTCTCGCCTGTGGGCTTTGGCTCAGGGATGGGGTCGTAGACACTGCAGTCCTTCCCCGTCCACTCGGGCTGGCAGATGCACTTGCCCTCATTGCTGCAGACCTGTGAGGGGGCAGCATCAGCACCGAGCAATGGCCCTGCGCACCCCTGTGAACCCCCCCCGTCCTCACCCCATGGTCAAAACAGATCTTCCCATCCCAGCTGCCGGGACAGGAGCTGAAGTTAAAGGCTGTCACTGGAAGGCATTTATGGTCAAGACACAGCATGCTGGGCCCGCAGGGCGTCCCGTCCTCCACGTAGCTCAGGTCTGAGCCATCCACCAGCTGCACGTGGCCGCCCCTGCGGGAGGGCAGCAAGTGGGTGATGCAGGGACCCCCGCGCCCCAGGGTGGCCCCAGCCCTGTGCCCGCGGTGGCACCCACCTGCAGTCCACATAGCGGTTTTGATGGAAGAAGGTCATAGTGGCAATCTCGCCGCTGAGCTCGCCCAGCCGGGGCGTGCCCGAGATGTTGGCGCAGAGGAGGAAGCCGCAGAGCACGTCCCTGCAAGGCACGGGGGGGGGCGATGGCACCAAGGGGGATGCGTGGCAGGTGGGAGGGCGTGGGTGGGGGGCTTGCTCACTGCTTGTTGCACTGCATCCAGCCCGAGCCCTCGCGCCCGCAGTTGCCCCTCTCGGTCCCCTCCACATTGAGCTTCTCATAGCAGAAACGCTCTGCTGAGCCTGGGAGAAAGCAGGTGTCACCCATTTGCCCCCGGTTGCCCACCCCCAGCAACTCCCCCGCTGCAGGGGACGGCGTGTGGGGCTCCTCTGAGCACCCTGGGGCTTTCTGCAAAGACATCGCCACCCCATGCTCCCTGATGGGCACGAGGTATGGGATGGGCAGGGCACTTACTGCGGCCCCACAGCGCGTTGCACTGCCGGTCTCGGGTTTTGCAGCGCCCACCATAGCATCGGCCCTGGGGAGCAGGGAGCAGTGTCACGGCATGACTGGCACCCGTGGGTGAGTGCCCAAGGAGGCGGCTTGGGTGGTGCAGGGTGGCAACCCCAGGTGCGTGTGCTTGGGGCACACGACCCCGGAAACACAGCCCCAGTTGCATGAGCACGGGGATGGCTTGCACGGCACAAGAACCCATGCACACAGAGGGTTTGCAGCGCACGGGGACCACGCCTGCAGGCACACATGCACAAGGAAGACTTATGTGACATAAGGGCCATCTCTGCTGATGCACACACATGGGAAAACCTGCAGGGTATGGCGACCATGACTGCATGCACAGGGAAATTGCGTGGCAAAGGGACCATGGCTGCAGGTGCGCACACTGCTGTGCAGGCATGGACGACCCCAGGCACTGGGAGGGCTCACCGGGCCCAGGGACCAGAGCTGCAGTGGGGTCCTGCTCTCCCCAGTGCATGCACCCCATGCACTGCAGCTCCCAGCACCGATGCTGGAGCCCACAGGATGTGCCCGAGCCCCTGGCTGTGTCCCATGGGGCAGACTCACCTGCTCGTTTTCGCAGAAGTAGCCATCCAGCTTGTGGAGGTTGGGGGGACACTGGGGGTGGGCAAAGAAGATGGGTGAGGCCATGAGCCCCCTTGAGGCCCCACAGCCCCTCTCTGTCCCTGCCAGCCCAAGTCCCCACCTGGCTCGAGTCCCCAGTACAGGTCTCGGGGATATCACACTCGTTCACAGCCTCCCGGCAGGACACGCCACGCGGCTCATACTGCGCAGGGGAAGGCACACGCGTCGGCACAGAAACCCCTGCAGCCCCCAGGGACTTTGTGTGCCGCAGGACACAGTCCCCGCCGCCTGCCCCGCACCTTGCAGCCCTTGCAGCACAGCCCGTCGCTGCACATGGCGTCGTGGGTCAGCGTGCACTTCTTGCAGCAGTTGCCTCCGCTCTTGGCGCATTCCTGCCGGGGCCGGCGGCAAGCACGTGAGCCCGCTGCCAGCCCTGCTGCTCACCGCCGGCCCCGGGCCCCGCTCACCGCCAGCGAGCCGCAGTCGCACTCCTCGCCTGCCTCCACGAAGCCGTTGCCGCACTCCGGAGGGTCCAGGAGCTGCCAGGGAGAGAGACGGCTGAAGCTGGGGGCATGCGGCTGGTGCTGGGCACAGCACTCCCACCCCCAGAGCTCCCAGGGTGGGGTGAGCCCCCCGGCACCTCAAAAGGGCTCTGCACCCCCAGGGACAGCAGGACCTGCCAACCTCTCATTTTGCAGGCAATTGTGCACCTCAGTCAGTCAATTAAGAACCAGGGCTGAAGCCAGCACCATTACCTTGCGCGTCACAGGGCTGGGGGGACAGGCCACGAGCCTCAGGGGACCCCCTGACCCTCCCCAGCATTGCTCACCCCTGTTTTGCACCCACCCCGGTGCCGGGCCCACTACCTTCAGGGGCTTGTTGAAGAGGCAGCTGCCACCGCCGTCCTGCAGGAACTGGTTGTACTCGTCGATGCTGCAGCGGGAAAACTTCCGTGGGAGGTAGTACCTGCGGCGGGGGGACGCGGTGACCCTGGGGAACACCAGCCCCAGGCAGCATCTCCCCACCCCGGTGCTGCGGAGTGGGCTGCCCAAAGCCAACAGGTCCATGAGGGACGCAGCCCCCTGAGGGGCACTCACCCCGTGTCCTCCATGATGCAGCCCAGCCACGCGTCGGGACACCGGCAGTCCCCTGCGAGGAGAGAGGAGAGGAGCTGCATCCCCCCGCAGCCCCCAGGGGTGGCACCCCGTGCCTCCCGCCCGACAGGTACCTGCCGAGGTGCGGTGCTTGTTCCACATCATGCCCACGTTCTGCCCCAGCGTCTGTGCCAGCGTCACGGCCATAGCTGCCACGTTGCCATACTGCACGGGAGGGACAGCGGGGTCACGGGGGGGGGACCCCACGCCCAGCCCACCCGCCTGCTTTCCTCACCCACCTCGTTGACCCCCCCACCGCGGCCGGGCGAGCAGATGCCCCCCACGAAGGCGGTGCCGCTGCGGCTGCTCTGAAACGTCCGTCCCCTGCAAGGGTGAGGTAGGAGGTGATGGGCAAAGTGGCCGCTGGCTCCCAGCCCCGGGGGAGGCGGCATGGCCACGGCGCTCACGAGAAGAGGTGGACGGTGTCGCTCTGCTCCGGCATCGCCTCACGCCGGTACTTCATGAACTCGTTCAGCGTCTCCAGCGAGTCCTCCTCCATGCGGATCCGGTCCTCGGAGGCCCATGTCTCCATGGCCACCAGCACGATGCGGGTGTTCAGCTGCTCCTTGTAGATCTGCGAGGGCGAGAGGACGGCGCTAGGGACAAACCCGCAGGGGGCCAGGGACGAACCCGCTGGGGACAGCCCCGCGCTCACCATGTCGGCCAGGTTGACCACGGACTTGGCGAAGTTGCTGGTGAGGACCACAGACTTGCGGAGCTGCAGGAACTGGGGGGAGAAGAGTTGAGGAGGACTGCAGCCAGCCCACGCTGCCCGCTCTGCTCGGCTCCTCTCGGCCCGGTGCTTACCAGCTGATGGTCATTCACCACCGCCAGCTCGATGTACTTGGTCTCGCTGTGAACCGTGTGCTGGGCTCGTCGCACCTGCCAGTAGGAGCCAGGAGCTGAGCCACTCCCCACACCCCGGGGGGATGCATGGGGCAGGACTGGCCCCGCGGAGCCTCTCGCTTTGAGGGAGAGTGCAGTGAATGAGATTTTTGAGCCCTGTTTTGTGGCTCGAGGTACATTTGGGAAGCACTGGCATCATCCTACTGACAGCTGGCAGGATGGACAGAGCCTGGCTGGGGCTGAGCAGCCCCATCCCCTGCCCGGTGTCCTCCATCCCATGCCCACAGCCCTGCCACCCTCACTTGCCTGCCGCCGCCGCCGCAGCTTGGGCAAACTGCCCGAGACGAAGTGGTCCAGTGCAGCAAAGAGGCAGCCTGGAGGGAAAGGAGACAGCTGGTGGTGTGTGGGATGAGGGCACTGCCCTGCGTGCTCGGGAACAGCAGGGGGCACAGACGCAGTGGCACGGATGCCAGCCCTCAGGAGCGTGGCGCTCACCTGGCTGGGCGCAGCTTGGAGTGCGCTGGATGACGTGTGGCCGAAGGTCCTGCGGTGGGGAGAGAAGCGTCACCAACACCCAAAAGCCCCCGTTCTCCAGCTCCCCGTGTCCCCAAGGCCATGTCCCACAACACCCCTGAGCCACAGCCAGACCCTGCGATGGGGAAACTGAGGCAGGGGTGAGCTCACCTGCTCGTGCTCAGCACCCGCCTGGGGTTCAATCAGGTACGTGTCCCTGCCATCCGAGAAGAGACCGCTGCAAAGGAAGCCCAGAGGTGTAAGAGGGTGCTGGCGGGGTGCAGCAACCCCTTGAAACATCCGCTTTGACCCAAATTGTGGACGTGGCGTACTCACTGCAGGCCCTGGCAGCTGGAGAGCGCGGCGAAGGAACGGGGCCGGCCGCGGACCCGGCCCTGGTAGTAGCAGTGCTCCCCAGCACCCTGTGAGAGCCAGGAGAGGCCACTGAACCTGTGGGGCCAGCACTGCCTCTGCGGTGTGGTGAGCTCCACACGACAGGCAGGGCCAGCACCAGCCACCCGAGGAGCTATTTCTGGAAATCCCATTTGTCTTTTTCACACCGCCTCTGCTGGAGCCGTGCTGCTCCCTGCAGCCACCGGCCCTGCTTGGACCCCCCTATGGCAGCTATGGCACCGCCGGGCCCCATCCTGCCCATCGCAGGTGGCTACACCCATTGCTGGTGTCCCCTGGGGTTCGCTGCCTTCCTGGCCCAGCACCCGAACAGGCACCAGCACAGTCCCAGAGCAATGCTGTGTGCACAGCAATGTGCTGAACCGTGCCAGGGGCAAGCGGGGAGCCCATTGCAGCAGTGCCCATGGTATGCGTGTCCCTGTGTCATCTGCTGAGGCAGTGCCCAGACACCTGGTGCTGGGCACAGAGGCTCCACGAGGAGCCACCCATGGCCATCATCCATGAACTGAGGGCTGCAGCGGGCAGGAGATTGGTGCTCACAGCCCGGCATGGAACTGTGGGCCCTGTGGTGCTGCTTGGCACAGCGTGGCATGATGCTTACTGTGCTGTGGCTGCTGTTCTTGCCCGTGCCGACGTGCCGCTCCACGTAGTGTGAGGCAAGGAGGTGGCTGCAGGGAAGAGCAGAGGGGTGAGAGGCCGTAGGGCAGTGAGCAGGAGGACGACGGAGATGGCTGTGCCCCTGCCCCATGCGCCCCCATCCTCTGGCATGCACCCATGTGCTGCCCCGTGCACCCAGCATCACCATGGTGCAGAAACCCTGTGGTCCAGGAAACCCAAGGCCTGTGGCCCCCCCACTATGGCACTGGCTCCTCTTATACCCCCTCTGCCTCCGGAGTGCAGCTCTGCCCACAGCCAGGCAGACTCAGGGCTTCGTTACTGGAGCTGGGAGAGCTCCAAGCGACTCCATCAAATATTAAGGACGCCTGTGCCAGCACGCCGAGTGGCACATGCTGTGCCAGGCTCCAAGTGGCCACAGCGGGGACATCTACTGTCCCCTTTCCCCAAGTGCCAGTGGGCACCAAGATGCCACCGCTTCTGCACCCCATCCCTCTTGTGGGGGCAGTGGCAGTCCCACAGCAGTCCATTCCCACCCCCCAGGACACTTACTGGTTGAGCTCGAGGTCGAGGGTGAAGGCTGAGCCGAAGGCACGCACCATGAAGCTCACCTGTGCCAGGTGCACCCCCTGCAAGAGAGTAGCAGCAGTGAGGCATGGACGGCTCCGTGCGCCCAGTGCCGGGAGAAATCCCATTGGAATCGCGAAAAATCACAGCCAGGTCTGAGCAGAGCAGAGTGTTTGCATGGTAGTGTGGGAATGAGGAGCAGCTGATGTGCCCGCTGCCACCCCAAGCCAGGATCTGGCCTTAAACCTGTCACGGATCTGGTGTCACACCAAGGAGCGTGGCAGACTTTTTGGCTCCTCGGTCCCACAGCAGCTGGGCTGGCACAGGAATGCCTCCGGCTGACATTGCCATCATGTGTTGCACGGTGCAAACCCTGCCGTGAGATCACCAGCAGCTCCTGAACCCCCCAGGCCAGGCAAGGACCGCACGCCGCGATGCAGCACGGCATCACTCCGACAGCCCCGCTCACAGTGCCCCAAAAGCCTGCGCCCATGGCACAGCGTGGCATGGCACCGAGCCCTGCCCTGATAAAGGGTGCAGGCACCAAAAGCAGCCAAGGCTCCCACCTGGAGCTGATGAAGGCTTTTCTGATTTTTACCTAAAGAAAAAATAATAATCACCAGAGCTCAATCATGTGATCTCTGAAGGTGTTCTTTCAATTAAAAAAAAAAAAAAGGAAAGGAAAGGAAATCATTTTTTCACCCCAAACTTCACTAGCTGTGACCCAAGCTGCCCGTGGTCTCAGTGCTGGGAGCATCCCGGAGCAGCAGCGCTGGGGACCGGCGGGTCACCGAGCAGCATTTCGGTGGAAGCCACTGCTGCTCCCGCAGCCCGGCCGGACATCGCCAAACACACTCCGGGATGCCAAGGTGCCAAACTCCTCCGAGACAAACTCCTCCAAGCCGGTAACCGGACACCGGTGGCTGGGGGGGAGTCACCTTCGCCCTGCCCGGGGCTGCCAGAGCTCAGCCCCCAGCCCTGGCAGGGCTGCAGCAGCCCAGGCTCAGCGTGTGGAGCTGGCGCTTCACCCGCCCTGCAGCGCCCGCCGCTCGTGACCTAATTCCTGCGAGCGGCAGTGTGCCGGAGGCGGGAGCCGCGCTCTGCAGCGCCCGGCTGAGACCTGGCAAACTCCTCGCGTGGGTGAGGGGCTGCCCGGTGGCTCCTCACCTCCAGCCCACACCGTGCCCCAAAGCACCCTCGCCTCTGACACGCTGCTGTCGCTCGCTGTCCCCGTGTGTCCCACAGGAGACAACGCTCGCCCCGGCTGCCACGGTCCCGAGCCACCCACCAGCCCCTGGGGGAAGCCACAGCAAGGAGAAGCCAAATCATCAGGACACGCTTCTCCCATGTCTTTTTGGGGTGAAAGCCCCTGTTATCTGCTTTGCTGAACCAAAAAGCTGTGACTGCAGCATGGGTCAGGGGCACAGTGCCAAAACCAGCAGGGACAGCTGCTCCTTGGCCACCGATGGGCGTCCCTGCACCGCCAGGCGCATGGGCAGCAGCATTGGCACCGTGTCCTGCCCAGGGTGCGGGAGAGAAGCAGCCAGGGGTTAAGCTGGAAGCCAAAATTGAAGTGCTGGATGATGGTCCCGGCACCTCCAGCTCTGTGGAGGGAAGGTGATGCCCCCTTTGGGGCTGGCAGACCTGATGTGGGGTCCCCCCGTTGTCTCCCAACCCTTCCCCACCGAGGGGGTCTCCGGGCTGCAGGGGCCATGCCCAGGGCGCCCCATCCTCACGCTGCTGGCAGAGCCCTGCCAGGTGCTGCACCAAGGGCACCCGGAGCAGGAGCCACCCACCAGGTGCCAGCCATCCACGGGCACAGCTCAGCACAGGGTGACAGGGATATGGGATGGCCCCACTGGCCCCTTTGCCACCACCGAGCAGCCACACAGCGTCCCCAGAGCTGATCCTGGGAGGGGACGTCCCAGCCGTGGATGACATTGAACCGAGACTGTGTCCTTCAGTGGGCCAAGCAGTGCAGCTGGGAGCAGCGTGCGGGGGCTCTGCTGGGACCCACGGCAGCACCCGACCCTGTCCCCTGGGGCCTGCGGCCGCGCCGCCTGCCCCACGGCAGCACTTCCTCATGCCTCTGCTTAATGCCTCCCAAAAAACCACCAGCACCGGCAGTGCTGCAGCCATCCCCTGGTGATTCTTCCCCCCCCTCCATGACATCCTCGCCGTTAGGAGGTTTTACTTAATGCCAAGCTTAAATCACCTTCGCTGCAATTTAAGCCCATTATTTCTCCTTTTATCCAGCAAGGATGTGGGGAATCGATTATTGCTGGTCTCTGCGGCTGCCGCCTCTTTGAAAGCTTCCCCCCGCGCGATGGGCTCTCACCGGCTCCCCGAAATGCAGCCACCCCCTGGCTCCAGGCAAAGCGGCCGTACCAGCGCGTGACCGCCTGCCTGGCGTGGTTTGGGGCTGGCAGGATGAGGGTCGATGGCCGGCATGGCCGTGCCGCGGGGCCACGGCTCCAATTTGGGGCCACAGCTCCTGTTTGGGGCCACGGCTCTAGCTTCGAGCGCCGAGCAGTGAGCCCATCCATTATGCATGAGCCCTGCCAGCGTGCTGCCCTTCAATCTCTCCTAACGCCCGCACGCGCACCTCCGGTACCGAGGTTTAATGGAAGCCATCAGGGCCTCGCCGGCCGGGGGGGGAAAGGCAGCAGTGGCACAGCCATCGGGCCGCTCGTGGCTGTGTGAGGCTGTGCCCGACCGTGAGGGCAGCAGGAGCCACCGCAGGCCCCGGTACGGCGGGAGCAACCCTCGCGCCCGGGGGGCCCCCAGCCCCAGCCTGAAAGAGAGCGGAGGGGGGATGCGGTTCACTTACAGGGCCTCCTCCTCCTCCTCTAGGCTCATTCCTGACCCTGGTGTCCAGCTGATGCTTCTGGACTTCTCCTCCTGAGCTCTGCCCCACTAACCTGCTGGGGTGGGTGATTTCGGAAACAACCCGCCCGTCCTGCCATCCGGCCCGCGGGAGCCTCCGCTGCGGAGCGCCGGCGTGCGCGGCGGGACCTGCGGGCGAGGAGAGGGTCGGTGGGGGGGGGGGGACACGGGTGGGCTGCCGGGGGGACACGTCCTGGGGGGGGGGACCCGAGGCTGGGCTGCGTCCCGGCAGGGACGTGTCCCCGAGGGACAGGGGGCTGGTGTGGGGCCGTGTCCCGGGGTGGGGGACCCGAGCATGGCGCTGTGCCCGGGAGGGGACACCGAGGGTGCCAGGTACACGGCGGGGATGCTCCGGGGGCCGTGGGGAGGGCGGCCCGTGCCGGCGGGGACACCCAGGGGACACGGGGCTGGGAGAGCGACGGGTCCCGGAGGGGACAGGGAGGGGGACACCGGGAACGGCTCCGCAGCCGGAGCAACGCGGCCGGGGGCCACCTCCCGGGGGATCACCGGGGTGGGGGGGAGAGGACACGAACGGGGCCCGTCCCGGGGGCTCCCCCCGCGATCAACCGGGCCCGGGGGAGGGTCGGGGTCCGCCGGGGGCAGCGGGGGCCGGGGGCGGCGGGGCCGGGGCCCCTCCCGCGCGGCTGCGGGGCGGCGCTGCGGAGAAATGTGTCGATGCAGCAAAAAAGCCCGCAGCGGCGGCGGGGCCGGGAGCGGGACCGGGAGCGGGACCGGGAGCGGCACCTACCTGCCCGCGGCGTGAGCGAGAGGAGCGCGGCCAGCAGCCAGCTCCGCAGCGGGCTCATGGCTCCCTCATAATCCGCCCGCGGCGCTCCGGGCTCTGCCGCGCCGGGCGGCCCCGCGGCACCGGGCTCCCTCCGGCCCCTCCTCCGCCCGGGCCGGGCATGGGCGGCGGCGGCGGCGGCGGCGGCGGCGGGGCCGAGCGGGGCCGAGCGGGGCCGAGGGAGCGGCCGCGGCCCCGTGCGCGCCGCCCCCGCCACCTGCACGCGCACTGCACCGGGCCCCGCCGCTCCCGCCCCCGCCGGCACCGGCGCCGGCACCGGCACCGGCAGGGCCCGCCCCGGGCCCGCCCCGCCGCGCCCCGCCCCCGCCCCCCGCCTGCCGCAGCGCCGCGGCCCCCCCCCCGGCATTGCAGAGCGGGACCGGGCGGCACCGGAGCCCCCGCCGGTAGCGAAGGGGAGCCGGGACCGCAGCCACGGCCGCCCTTATGGCCCCCCTGGAAGCCCCCAGTCGGTACCGACCCCTCCCCAGTCGGTACCGGAGACCCCAGTCGGTACCAGCCCCCCCCGCAGCCGGTACCAGGCGCCCCCCAGCCGGTACTGGAGCCCCCCCTGGTATTAAATCAGAGCCGGTACCGGAGCCCCGCCAGCCCTTACACCCCCCCAAAGCCGGTACCAAAGCCCCCAGTCGCCCCCAGTATCACCCCCCCAGCCTGTACCAGGCCCCCACATCCAGCCGGTACAGGAGTCCCCAGCCGCTACCACAGCCCCCACCAGTATCAAAACCAAGCTGGTACCTGAGCCCTGCCACCCCTTACACCCCCCCCTAAAGCCGGTACTGAAGCCCCCAGTCGGTCCCAGCCCCCCATCGGTACCGGAGCTCCCACCCGTATCAAGTCCGAGCTCTGAGCCAGGGGGCCCGGGTCAGGATGGAGGTGATTGGGGAACTGGGGCAACCCCGGGGTGCTGCCGGGGGGTGCTGACACCCGGGGGAGCTGTGGGGTCCCCACTCATACCCCAGCTGGCCCTGATCCCCCCGCACCAGCTGGGGACACGCAGGGAAGGTAACAGCACACCCGGGGTGCTCCCGTGCTGCCCCCATTCTGGGGAGTGCTGCAAGGCCCCGTTTCCAACCTGGACAAAAAGACCAATTGTTTTTTTGGAAAAAAACGATGAATTCCCTTTCATTCCGCAGCAGGACACAGCCGTGGGATCAAGGGTGCAGAAGAGCAGGGGAAGGTGACATAGCCTGGAGGGGGGGAGCAGATCCACAGGAGGGACATGGCACAGACACCGGCGGCGCGGGGGTCCCGGGTGGAGCAGGAGGGGTGTGGAGCTGCACAAGTGGGTCAGCGCAAAGCTTCCCGGGGAGCAGCCGCCGCCTCCTCTCCCCGGAGCATAGCAGAAAACAGCTCGGCTGCGGCTGGACCGAGGCAGAGGCTCATTTATAATAGAGCTGATGCCTCCCCCCCCCTCGTCTGGCTGGCGGGGAAGGCCCTGGGGACCCCCACGGCAGCGCCAAGCCCAAGGAAACGTTTCCCCGCACGTGCTGGGGCTCAGCACATCCATGGGGCTGGGGGAGGTGGAAGTTTGTCGAGGATTTTGAGCAGGGACTCATGGTCAACAACTGTGCAAAAAGGGGACAGGAGCATTTAGCAGGGGAAGCGAAGGCATGGACACACCAAGGGGCACGGAGCAGGGATGGGAGAGGCGAATTGCCCCGGCCCTCCCCATTTCCTCTCCCTGCTGCTTCACAGAGCCTTAACACATCGGGAAGGGTTGCCCATGAGGCTGGGAGCGGGCTCTGGGGACTTGCCATCACCTCCGATACCACCAAACCCAGAGCGCGCTGCCACATCCCACAAAGCCTTCCCCGGGCCCAAAGAGCAGGGTGGCAGCAGGAGGAAGGGCTGTGGGTGCAGTGACAAGGGGGACAAGAGCTGCACAGGAGGGGTCTGGGCCAGCTGATGCCAGCTGGGCACCTGCTGGAAGGCTTGGGCAGTCCTCAAGGGTGCACTGAGCAGCTCAGCTGCCCTCAAGAAGTGCCAGAGTTTGGCTGTTGCACCAGGGAGGGTTTAGCTTCAGAAGGACGGCTGAAGTCCCCAGTGCAGCCTCCTGCCCAAAGCAGGGCTGTCGTCCACCTCCAGGCAATACTCAGGCAGGGGGGAATTTCCAAGGCCAGACAGCCCCCCCAGTGCCCCAGGACTGTCCCATCCTCCTGGGCAGGGAGCTTTTCCTTTTCATAACCTGCACCCAAGCTCAGAAGGTCCCCCCGGGCCACCTGGCACTGCTGAAAGAAGAGATTGATTCCATCACACCCATAATTGCCCTTTCCCAAGGCACAGGCAGCTTTTCAACACCTCTCAGTAAGGGCAGCCCACCCCAGGTCCGCTCCCTGGCCATCTCAGCAGCCTCCACCACTATCTCTTCAATTTCTCCACATCCCTCTCCGCCTGGGGCCATCCCACACATGGCCGTCCCCACACTAAGCAGAGGTACAATGCCTTCCCTCCACCTGCTGACCACATTCCTAATGCAAGCCCCAGCCTGGGGGTTGTTCTGGGACTGCTGGCTCCTACTGAACCCAGTGCCCCCTGCAGCTCCTTCTCAGCTAGGCTCCTGCTCAAAGCCAGGCACCCAGCCCAAAGCCAGGGAAGATTCACACTCCTTGGAGGTAGCTGCGAGAAACGAGGCAGACAAATTTTACCCAACATACAGCAGAAGAGTATCTCTTTCACTTTATTTAAAAGTTTAAAAGTTCATTTAAAAAAAGTCAGCTTATTACCAGCTACAAACATCCGTAAACACTCAAGACATCCAACGCAGCCCCAAACCACAAGAACACAGATCTCACTGCCACAGCCCTCCTCCTCCCCATCTCTGCAACCCCAAAGACAGCGTGGAAGGGGGAACAGGCCATGCCCTGAATGGGGCAAAGAGCCTATTCCTGCTGAAGACATACCGCTAGAGACGGACCACCTCGTCAGCAGCCTGGTGAGGAGTTAAAGAAGGAAGCTACCAGCTACAAGAGGAGAGAAGATCCCAGCCCCTGAGGACAGTGAAGTCACTGCAGCACCCAGCAGATCCCAACAGTTTCAGATTTGAATGCCTGCACGAGGAGGACACGTGTCACCCTACCCTACCCAGGCCAGGATGATGAGCTGCCTGTGGTGCTTCCTCACACATCCAGTGAAATGCAGCCACAAGGAGCCGGGCTGTGACTCGCAGCCGCTGGTGTCTTTCCTCCAGGGAATCAGGCAAGAAGATGTCAGAGCCTAGGGAAGGCAGCGCTGGACAGGGATGCGTTGCAACGGAGAGGTGTTGGCACATCTCAATCCCTCGGGCTCAGCCCAGGCCGTCTGGAGGAGGCTGTGCAGGCACCATCCTCACTCCAGCTCCCAGCTGGCCCTAACAGCGAGGGTGCCTTGTTAAATCCCTTTCCAGCCACTCTGCAGCTCCCATTAAGGGACCAGAGAACTGCCAGGAGGTGGTTTTAGCTTGTCCAGCTGCCAAAAAAGGTCTCAAATATAGGGAGGGGGGCTTCTTTGGTCTCTGTGCAGTAGTTCCGGCAGCTCTTGTCACCTTTGGTTGCCCACTCAAAATCTGAATTCTGCTTCAGGACTGAGCAGAGCTGAGACTCGTACCCACTGTCTCTCACATTGACATGTGTCCTTTGGAGCAAATCCCTGTCCACAGCCCGAATCCTGCTGTCTTGGACACCCGTTAGTGTAGAGAGCAGCTGGACATCCCAGTCTGACTCAGAAGAACTCTTTCTGAAGTTATCATCAGCCTGTGTATTACACGGAAGACGGTGAAGGAGCCCAGGGCACGGAGTCTGTTCCTTGCTGTGGCTGGGGAGGCTGGGTAGTTCAGGGGCTATTTTTTCTCCTGTTTTGACACAGAGGGAGCAGCAACATCTGGCTTCAGCCACAGGCAGTTTCGCAGAGGGCGACTGGCCAGCAGGACAGCTGCTCTTGCTCATTGTGGACTCCAGAGCAGGACTGAGCACATTCCTGGGTGTATTTCCATTCTCCCCTCCAAGCTTCCCATGGGAACTCACGTTCCCTCTGCTCCAGCCATGCTTGCTGACAGTGCTCACTACAGCAGTCTCTGTGGGATCAAACCCCACAGACAGAGCTTCGAGGGAACCTGGCTGTGATGCAGGGTCCACAGGGTTCCCACAAAGGCACAGATCCAAAACAGGAGGGTGATGAGGCCTGGTGGAGAGCTTTGTGCTTAGGGGCCAGCTGCCAGCCTCCACACCAGGCAAGCCTGGCTCAGGCGTCTGTCCTGCACCCTGCACACCCATCCCACCACCCACTGGGCTTGCCTGCTTACACAGCGAGCAGCCACCACCCAGCTCCAGCCTGGGCTTCTTTCCCACCTGGGTGCTCTGACTGGAGGAGAGCTGGCGTTTCCTGGAGACAGGCAGTGCTTGTGGAAGATGGCTGACAGACCCAAGCACCTGCTGGTTATCAGGTTCAGAGGAAGAAGCGATTGCCTCTCCGACATGACTGGCTGCTACACAAGTGCCCCAGGCAAACTCAGGAGCCAAGTCTGAGTCCGTATCCCCCACCACAGCAAACTCCTCCGTGGTAGCACGTGCAGTGCAGACCCCTGCAGTGAGTCCTGCTCTGACAGACAGCCCCAAGGAGCAGTTCTCAGACAATCTCCCCTCTTCTCTGGGGTTACTGACCCTGTCCCTGGGCAGGCCAGAGGAGCATTCCTTGATCTTCAGGCCAGGATCAGGCTCTGCATCAAACAGATCCACAGCACCCTGCTCAGCCTGCTGGCTTTCCTTTCCCAGCTCTGCTGTCAGCTTCTCAATTCCTCCAGTAACTTGTGCTCGAGGCATTAAGTGTTCATCTGTCAGGCAGCACAGCGGCACCCTGAAAAGAACCATCCGTTAATGCTCATTCTCCCTAGGCCTGGCGACACCCTCCCCCCAGCAAGATGAAGCATTTTCTGCAGAGGCAGTAAGAAATTTTAGACAGGTAAGGCTCAGCAAACAGCGATACTGCTGCTGGCAGAGGAGACGAGCAGGCTGAGATCCTTCGTGCTGCCCAACAGCCCACGGTCTGGGCACAGGAGTGTAACAGAGCAGCAGGCTTGTGCCAGACATGGGACAGAGGAGACAGGTCTGTTCTTTCCAGTTTAAGCTGTTCTTTCCAGTTTAAGAGGCACTAGAAGCCCACAGGGAGTTCCATGAAGCAAAGAACACACAGAAACTGAGAAAGACCATTTCCCACAGCTTGCCTAAGCCTTGTTGGCCCAGCCAGCAACACCGTGTTGGTTTTTTAGTTAATCCCAGCCCTCAGCTCCATGCTGGCATATTCCCTGGCACAGGGCACAAACTAAGATCTAGTACTACAGTAGCACAGTGATTCAGGCCTGTTCCCGTGAGCACACCACGCAGTATGGTGCTGCTGTTCTGCTCCAGGAGTTACCACATACACAGAGACTTACTTGGCTGGCTGCTCCACAAAGTCATTGGTGAGCTGCGAAATGACACGATCCACAGGGGCATACCGCGAGTCGTCCAGCGCGAACTGCTTGTGCTGGGGGCTCTGGAGATGCTGGAAAGTGGCAAAAGCCCTTTTAGCAACACTCATCCTTTCACAGAATTTGTAGTAACAGCCACTTCCCACAGCCTAGAGGGCACACAGTCTTTTCAGCAGATAGAGCCATTGTTCGGAAGCAGATTTGGGAAACGTAGGCAACGCTGTTACCCCCAGTTGCTTACAGCGAGTATGCTGTTCCCATAGACACCTGATGATGAGGAGGCTGTGTCTATATCTAACAGCAGCCTACAGCTTTCCCCAGCAGCTACTAAAAAGGCAGATTCCAAGTATGTACTGTCTATCACTAGAGGCTGTGCTGAACAATGTGGCTTTCAGAGCATCTTGCAGGAGATAAAAACCTCTTCTCACCTTTTTAATCAGCCTATCCCTCCCAGCTGCTGCAGAATGGGGTTCTCATCTTACACTTCAGGTAACAGGACGACCCCTGAGACTCTCCTAGCCCCAGAAGTGAGCATGTCATGCTCTGATCTTCATAACTAGCTTACCCAGACCAAGAAATCTGGGTAGATATTCCATGGCTTTCACCTACAATGCAGATCCCACTACATCCAGAAAGGCTGTACAAACCTGCCTTCCTTCCAAAATGGGTTTGTATTGATAACAGGGACATTGGGATCATCTAAGCCACTGAGTGGTCTCTGTAACTTTTGCAAGGAGCCAGGTCCCAGGGGAGCCTTTACCTTTTGCAGCTCTTCAAATGTCTCTCGGCAGCACTCACAAAACCCCCTCTTCTTCTTTGGCACAGTGACAGGCGTGGACTGGGGGCTCTTCTCCCCGTTGCTGTGCATCGGACAGCCCTCCACACCCCTACAAGGTAACAGCAAACATCTTCCCTGCCCTCATGTCACGGCAGCAGCAGGCACCCAGCTGCCTGCACAAGGCCAGGGACACAGCGCTGCCTTTGAGCTACAGCTGTTTAACCCAGAGCAGTGCTCCTTTCACCCACACTCACAAGTGCTTCTCCATGCCCTGGTAGCCAGCAGGGCAGCAGGATTAAAAACTTGCACAGAAGTAGCTACAACCTACCTGGCTCTGCAAGAATTTGAGAGGTTTTTCAGAGGCTCGAATGGGCTGGAACTTTTGGGTGCCAGGAAGTTCAGGTCGGGAAAGCTTTTAAACTGGTGGTGGAAGGGCCGGAATTGCCTGAAAGAAGCACATCAGGACATCTGGCAGTGATTGTGATGGCAAGGTTAGAGAGCTGTCCTTCCCTCAGAGGGGCTCAAGGCACTGTCTCTGTTATGACAGGATACTGCCCACTGCTGTCCTTATGTGTGGCTGTTCCAGAGACTTCCTACTTCTCATTGGAGTGGGGAAATACTAAACTGGATCCCCAGTAAGCGGCACTGAGGGGGGGATGTTTTAGCCAGCAGCAGCTAGTGCAGTATTTTCAGCTACACTGCAGCATTGGAAGGCTTCAATTCCCAGACCACATTTCTCTTCCTCATACTTCAATGCAAGCAGCATGTAAAACCTAATATTTGACCCTGTAGCTGCCTTAAATGTTGTCTTCAGAATAATTAGTTGGTACTGTGGATACCGTTAGAGTTACAGAGTTGTTAGAAACACCACAGAGATCAAATCCCCTTGTGCTGGATGCTGTAATCAAATTACAGGCCTTGACCTTTATGTGCCTCGATCTCCTTCCCCATTTCAGAGGGCTCAAACAGATTAAGTGACCTGCAAGGATCACATACGGAATCTGAGCAAGGAAGTAAACTCTGTTGTCAAGTCTCATTTAGCAACTTCTTTCACCCTGACACACAAGCCACCTAGATTATTTCTCTGAACTCCCTTTGCCTCCTCTAGGAGAGTGTCACCTTTCTGGTGAGTAACAGGGTCTTCAAAGAAGCCTTGGGGACAGAATATTCAATGCCAAACAATAAGGAAAAGCAGGAATAGATTCCCTCCCTGGGAGCCCTGAAGTTTTAATATAGTTTGGCTGTGATACTTAGAATGGTCTCATTTACCTGCTCTGGTCTTCAACCTTCAGAAAAGGGGGCTTCAGTTTTCCTGCTAGAAAGACAGCTGGTTAGAAGTTACCCTGGCCAAATTCCCTACTTATTCATTCATTCCTCAACAGAAATGGGCTACAGAGCCAAGCTCATCGGTACTTCTTACACCCATGTGTGCCAAGTGCTGGCTAAGTGCAGCTAAGACAGGATCCAGCAAACAGCTCTTTGGGAAATCTGCAACAGCCCCCACCTCCAGAGCAATCGCTAGGGTGAACAAACCCTACAGGCAGTCCACTAGCGGAGTCTTTCCTCCTTTGAAAGAACATCCAGCCCCAGAGGTTTGCATCTCAAACATCTCAACAGCCTTAGTAGTCAGTGGCCTAACCCCAAACCTCCAGTTTGGACTTGAATCTTAAGAACTGTCAGGCATCCCCAGTGCAACATGCCACCAAGCATGAGAAACAAGTCTGGAAGAAACAAAGCGCAGCTACAGTCACATAAGCACAGTGCTCTGCCTCAGCCTTTCCAGTGCTGGTTTCTCCCCTGACTTTTATACAGCAGCCCAGAGTTCAGAATGGCTCAGGCCAGGACAGCTGAGTCTAATAGCTAAGAGCTGCTGGAGACACACCAACGTGATACAGAGCCAAGCCTGCCACGAGAACTCTGCTAGAGAGCAGTGCCTGGCCTTAGCTTGGTCCCTTAGGAGGTCAAACAGCAGCTATGTTTTGTACAGAGGCATATCTTAAGGAAGCAGAAAAAAGCCTCAGCAGTGCATTCAGAGAAAAGGTTTTCAGAGGCAGGCAAATGACCAAGATAGGAAAAACTACCTTGCCCCTCTTGCCTTGCAGGTCTGTTCAACTCACAAGTGATAACACTGTGCTTAGCACACATATCTGAGTACAGACCTGGTTAAGAAACAGAAGAACACTAGGGTATTCCTGCTGAGCATCTGCCTGAACCTGAAACCAACACTCTCCTCTCTCTCTCCTTGCCTCTGAAGGGTGAGGTGTTTTGTTTTCTTGTGATCCTGGAACTCAGTGCTATTTTCTCTGAAGAAATTTTAACCTCATTCTCCAGAAAGGCAGAGTCCACCTGTTAGTTTCTCGAGTCTCATCCGGAGCTTGTACCAAATGTGCCGTTATGTTGCTAAAGGAGCTATTTAAGTACAGGATCAATGTTTCCACATAAATACTGTCAAATGCTTAGCACTTCTGAGAGCAAGGCCACATTTAGGGGCCTAGATAAAACCAAGGCTGGTGGGCAGGCCCTAAGCTCTTGTGGCAGAGTGCTGAATGGTGACAAACCATTCAGCTGTCACCACAAGTCCCCAAGCAGAGTTCAAAGTGTGCCACAATTATGAGCTCTGAGCTTGCAGCAGACAATCTGGCTTACTCAACAGTTTTTCATGCTATTTTTCACATCTTTCCCACAAAACTGGAAAATAGTTTATGCGTCCCACAAAGAATCCAGGTTGGAGTCTGCTTTAAGATGTTCTCCAACGAGAAAAATCTAAAAGTCACAAATAGGCACAATTATGTCACTGGTGCCAATTCCAGTGGCACAAGTGGCTCTTGTCTAATTGCAGATGAGAACCTGGGCTTCCCCCCTCCTTTGGGGGCGTTAGCCCTAGATTGTGTCTCAACAACGGATTTCAGCCTAACAGCAGTGAGTGGGTTGTGAGGAACATGCTCTCCTCTCTAGGATGCATTATTCTTCAAAATTTCTTTTGAGCCAGCGGATTCAACACACAGTGCCAGCAGCACAGTTCTTAAGTGCCTTGGGATTCTGGGAGTTGAGCTGCAAACTGTTCATGGGATTTTAAAAACACTGCCTGAAATCAAAGGCATAACATTCTCATCTGCATTAGGAGGCTGTAGCTAGACTCAGACAAGGAGTTACAAAAAATGTTCAAGAGAAACTGCCTTAAACAGTTGTGGTATCTTGCTTTGCTGAAGTTTCAGATAAATGTTCAATTTCTAAATGAGGCTTCTTCAAGCAGCTCCACATTTGAATGTGAAGGGGAACACAGCTTCCAGACTTACCTTTGCAAATTTTTGATCCAGATGCAAGGCATTTCACCTAAAGGAAAAAGAGATGCATTTAATATGGGAGCCAGTGCAGGCAGAACCGTAATTACTGATCCCGATGCAACAAACTGAGATTACAGCAGTCTCACCCACCACTTCACAGCTCTTGCATTGCAGACTATATCACCTCCCCCTGATTATTTTGTCTCCCAAATTACCTAAAGGTACTTTAAATATGAGGCTGCCACTCTCTAATCTTCTGCCTTACCTTCTCACTGACCTCTCCAATACATTAAAAGATAGTTCAGAAAGCCGGTACACTAGCTACATACAATTTTATTTTTTAACCCTTAGTCCCCTACAAGTCAAAATCAGCACTAGCTGTGCTACAGATGAGGTTGATAACTACCATCTGTCTTGTTCTCTGCTTTTATCCCCACTTTAAGAATTCTTTGACTGTTGCCATCCCCATCAATGAACAAAAGCACCAATGCTGAATGAAAACCTAGGTCACCCTGCTTACTAACCCACTGGCATTAGATGAGCTAGGAGGAGTGCTCAAGAGCTACCAAGGGATCCCAAGCACTTCCAACTGGGCTGGAGTTAGGTCAGTTACCTCTGTCTTCTGGCTCTGCTTCCTCGATCCTGAGATGGCACGCAGCAGCTGTTGAGCATACAACAACATTTCTGTAGAGGTGGGCTGTCAAAGAGCCATAGCTCAGCAAGAGAAGGTGAGCTGTTCCCCCTGGACTGACTGCAGGGCAAGTACAACTGCCTGCATGCACTGAGAGCATGCAGTGCCTGAGCCTGCCATCACCTGGCACAGTATCACTACTACACAGGTAATTCACCCAGGAGCAAGATAAGAAAGAGTATTTTGAGGGAAGGCACCCGATGCTGCTCTTTAGCAGAGCTGGAGGCTGGCTTTGAGTCTCTGCAGAAATGAGACACTGTCAGGGATTGTTCAGCATACAGACCAGACCCCGGAATTTGAAAGCCATGGCAGACTTGTAACACTGCTGCAGTTCAGCAGAGCTGGCTGCTCGGGAAGGGGTACTAACAGTAGCAGCCTCCATCACACATCCAGACAAGCGCAGCCAAGGCTGTATGTCACTGTCATCGGACACTCAGGAACCTTTTACTCCAGACCTATTATTAGAATCAGTTTCACCATCTGTCTTTCCTATCACCCTCTCCCCATTCATCACCAAGGCAGGAAGCGCCTTCCAGCACAGGTCCTCAAACAGCAGCACTTCCTAATTAAAAACAACCAAGTCCTGCCATTATGGTGATCTGTACTTCCAGGTCAATTAGTAAAAGTGGTCTCCTTTGAAGAAATTCAGGCACCGACTGAGCTATTAACATTTCCTAAAATCACAGCCCCAGTATTTTACAACATACTCTGTGTTTGCTATTGTAAATGTGACACTAGCATGTTCTATGCATACAAAGTTAATCAAATTTTTGAAGTGCAAACCTAACCAGTGCAGCATAGCTCAAGAACCATATATTCCTCACAATTTCTTCCTTCCCCCATACCACACTCATTTCTGCCCATCCTCCTTCAAAACCACCGATTACCAGAAGCTAAATTCCAGCATACAGAGAAGGATACCATCCACGTGCAAGATCTGGACTCCCCACAATCGAGCATTGGCGAGGATACTGCTGCCACTGCAGGTGTCCTGTTCAAACAGAGAGGTTTGGCAAGGTACAGCTCAAAGCACACAGTACATGCAGCAATAGCTCTAGTTTATTGTTAATCTTGCTGTCTGATTAACAGACCAATACATAGGTATTATTAAAACGTGTGCATCAGGGCACAGAAGAAAAGGCTCATACTCATGGCTTTACCTACCCCAAATCAAAACTAGCATCTAGTTCAGATTTTTATCCCTGCTATAGTTTGAACTCCTTAAGTGGGCACTGAGATTCTTTTGGCCACTGTGATAGTGAAGACTCCAGAGGAGCCCTTTGCCCCAGCCATATGGCTTTAGTTCTTTCTAGGCTAAGAATTCATCTGTTGGTCTTACGTTAAGAATTCTTATGTGGAACAACCAAATCACTGGGACAGGCCTTGAAAGCAGCTAACATGGAAGGATGACATGGCTCCATGAAGAACAGCGTCCAGGAACACTGCATAATTTTCCGTAGAGCCACAAGCAACAGCTTCATACCTTTACTAGCCCCAGAGTCTGCTCCCGTCAGCAGGGAGGGGCTCTGGAGAAGTGGCTGGCACTGGTTCTGCACAGCTCAGCAGTGCTGTGAACATACCCAGCTACAGGAAAGCTTATCCACGTGCTGCTCACCTGATTCTTCATGGCCTTCTGCAGCAGCTCCTTTCCCCTGCTGATCAGGGCCTGCAGAGAAAGAAGGCAAGTACTGTGCTAAAGCAGAGAGCTGCCAGGCAGCACCAAGCTGAGGACAACATGGATACCCAGTAATAACAATTTCTAGTGATACCTGCTCTCTGCTGGGGAGAGGAATCTGGCCAAGACTTCATCTCAAAGACAGCAGGACTTAGCTTTTCCAGGGAATACAAACCGCAGACACCCTTTATATCCACAGTAAGCAGCAATTCAGCCAAGGCTTGGCTTTTATTGAACAGCAGAGAATGCTCCGGAGGGAGCCAAGAGGAAGTAGAGACTTAGTTCTGAAACTCCACGTGCCAACAGGCTGGCAGGGGTTAGAACAATCCTTGCTCGTCCTTTCTGGGAAGCAAGTCTCGTTTGATAGCCTATGATTTCAGGAAATAGGTTAAGCGTATTGTAAGACAAGTGGATAGCGCTACAAGCAAGGGTGGGGAACAAACACACTATGAGTGGGTGGGGAACAAACATACTATGAGTGAACCCCCTGACACCAGCCTAGGCTTCTCCAAGAGATGCTATGCTGCAAGTGGTCCAGATCCAGCTGGCAGAGATGCCTATGGCCTGGATTCGGGTAGTAGGCTCTGCCAACATCTCTGCTGCCCACGGCCACAGCTTCCAGCAGGCCCCAGCACTCAAGGACACTGGAGCTTTGGCTACAAGCACTGCTGATCAGAAAGCCCAGCTCCAGCAGAGTGAATAGAACCTAGAGAAAACCCTTTTTGAAAGCTGCCCTTGCAGCTCTCCTCTCACACGGCAATTGCTGTGCCTTACCCATGTCTGTCCACACACAACCACAGCCTGCAATACTTCTGATGCGGATTTATCTCGCCTACATTTCTGTGCTTTCTAAATATACCTCTGTGTCTGGATGGATTACCTGTTCTGTTGGGAAGCTAACCAAGCCCTCTATTTCCTCTACCATTTGAGTAGATATCATTTGCTTACTATTAAAGCTGTGACATGCACATTAGAGCAGACAATGATGCAAAGGCATCATTGAACATTGGTATAGATATGCATTTATACCATAAAGAACATTGGTATAAATATGAATGATTAGGCTGAGCAGAAAAAAAACACACAACATGGTTGCTCAGAGCAGAAACAACTACCTTGAACACCAGTCTCAGGTTCTACTCTATAGATCCCTTGGGACAAACTTTGGGGTGGCGTAAACCTTGGTAGCTCTTACCTTGTCTGGTGGCTTCTGCTGAAGTCTGGTATGATTCCCCTTGGAGGTAGAAGGCATTGGGCTCTTGGCTTTTGCATCCTCTGATGTTGTGTTGCTCCTCTTCTCAGTCCGTGTCCCAGCTTTGTCTCGTTTGGCCTCTTTGTTACTGGACACCACGTAGTTGACTTCTTTGCTTAGGAAGCTTTCGGTGACCTGCAGAAAAAGGGAGAACAGAGCAGCTCTAAAATTGTCCAGCATCTCTGAGTCAGAAGAATCCTGCTAAGCAAGATCTATTGCCTTTAGCTTAACCTCTCTGCAGCTAAGGGGCTACTGAACGTACTTATCTTCAGAAGTACGTCGTCCTTCCAGAGGGAGGAGAACCCATGATATGCAGACAGCGTGTCCTACAGATAAACTGCAAATAGTCACGAGAATCTTCAAACTGAGATTTACTTGGCATGATGCTATCACCTACTCCTCTAGCAGTGGTTTCAGAAAAAAAGCAGTGGCAACTTTTCAAAGCAGAGAAAGCCAACAGGTGAGAAAACAGACCTGGACATCATGCAACACTGGAAGCACTCAGTTCTGAGGACAATAGAGCACATTTTGGCAACAGAAAGCAGAAAGTAAACAGCTGGGACAAGTAGCTTAGTGAAGAACAGAGCGCCAGGGAACCAGAAAGTTGAAACACGCACACCTTTGTGCAGAAGGTAGAAGACTAAGAGGTGGAAAACATGCTTCATTTGGGGTACTAACTGTAGGCTTATCAGAAATGCAGCAGAAGGCAGTCACAGGGCACTAACACACAGGTATGGGGCACACAAGAAGACACACAATCGAACAAGGTGAAGTCATGGCTGCTGAACAAGCCAGTTCTGCTGCCCTACAGAGTCCCTGTGGACCAGGATCCCAGACCCACACATGTGAAGTGCCACAAGTGACATTATAGGCTGCCCTACAGCAGTGACTTACACTGCACGACATTAAGAAACCTGAAGGTATTAAAGACAAACTCAAAATACCCCAATCCAAATAACGCTTCGATGTGTTATCACCCCTACATCAAGGTGAAATTTAAGGCCCCACATTCAAGTCAGAGTTAATTGCTCTTAACCTGGTGCTCGAAGAACGCACAGGTTTTGGATACTACCACTGAAGGGGCACCACATTCTTGAATTCAGCATCTCCACAGCAGCAGAGGAATGAGAACTCCACCATGGGTGGGCTGCACTTCAGAGAGCGAAGTGACACGAGACAATGCCTGATAAGAAGCCCGAGGGACAGCCAAAAGGCTAAAATTAGATCCAACTACTGTGGCAGCCACGCAGAGCACTAACCACTGGGAGCAAGCATTTCTCAGGCTTGAAAACACACAGCTAAGTAAGGAGGAGGCTTTGAGGAGAGCCCTCAGAAGTTGATGGCACATGCAGGTGAGGGCAGAAGGAAACCAGCAAGTTAAGCATGAACGGATGATTAAAAAAAAAAAAGAAAGGAAAATCATACATCAGCCTCCCCAGGACCTGATCCTGAGGCAAGAACTACGCAGAGACTTTACACCCGGGTGTAGCACTGAGGAACTTTGGAAGCTTTGGGGTGCGCATGAGAAGATCTGCCTCAAGGAGAGAGATGAGACAGCC
Source organism: Aythya fuligula (assembly GCF_009819795.1). Taxonomy (NCBI): domain Eukaryota; kingdom Metazoa; phylum Chordata; class Aves; order Anseriformes; family Anatidae; genus Aythya; species Aythya fuligula. The sequence continues at coordinate 5,273,670 of NC_045582.1, read as the reverse complement.
TGGAGACAAGCAGCAACACCTCAGGGCCACAGAACGGTTGGGAGGGGAGGGGAGGGCAGCCCCGGGTCCCCCTGCTCCAGCCCGTGCCCAGGGCCCGGTCCCGGCGGCTTCTGGAGGTCTCCCCAGAGGAGCCCCCGCAGCCTCTCCTGTGCCAGCTCCGCCACCGCCAGGGCACAGAAGCTCTTCCCGGCGGTCAGAGGGCACCTCCCGGGCCCCGCTTCGTGCCCGGTGCCCCTGGGCCCGGCTCCGTCCTCCCCGCGGGGATTTACGGGCACGGCCGGGCCCCCCCCAGCTCCCCCCTCACCCCGCACGGAGGCACCGGCAGCCCCCGGGGGGGGACCCCAGCGAGCACCGGCAGCGAGAAGGGGCGCAGCGGGGCAGGTCCCGGTGCCGGTCCCGGTGCCGCTCACCCCGCCCAGGTGCCTGATGGCCGCCGCCAGGTCCCGCGCCGCCCGCCCGCTCGGCACGTCCAGGTAGAAGGACTTCCCGCGGAGCGGCCGCCCGGTGGCAGCGGGGCCCGCCATGGCGGGGAGGCTCCGCTCGGTCCCGAGCCCCCCGGCACAGCCCCGCTCTCCCCCGCCGCCGCCGTTTAAATTTCCGCTCGCCCCGCCCCTAACGGCGCCGCGGAGGGCCGCGGGCTGCCCGGGGAGCCGGGAGCGGTGGAGGCGGCGACAGCGGCGGCGGGGCTCGGTGCTGGGGAAGGGGGTGCGGGCCGGGATCCGGTGCTGCAAGGCTCAGCCCAGCCCGGTGCCGGTGCCGGTGCCGATCCCGGTGCCGGTCCCGGTGCAGCCCCGCGTGGTCCCTCGCGCACGCGCAGCCGGTGGCGGTGGCGCTGCAAAATGGCGGCGCCCAGCGCGGCGGCGGCGGCGACAGCGGCGGGGATCGGTGGCGGTGGCTTCGAACCGTGGCTGGCGGCGCGGCTGGAGGCGCTGGGGCTCGACCGCGCCGTGTACGGCGCCTACATCGCGGGGCTGCTCCGCGAGGAGGAGGGCGACGAGGAGCGGCTGGAGGCGCTGCGTGGGGTGCTGGCCGCCTGCCTGGTGAGGGCCGGGGACCGAGGGGAGGGACCGGGACCGGGACCGGGTCTCCCCCCTCGCCCCCGGGTTGTGGAGCCCGGGCCGGGCTCCGTGAGGGGCGGGCGGCCGGGGCGGGCCGGTTGCGGCTGTGGGGTCGCGGTGTGAGGCCGGGGGTGAAACGTGAGGGTTGGGGCGGTCCCGGGGTGGTCCCGGGTTTGTGGCGGTTTTCAGCCCCCTCACGAGGGGAGCGGAGGGGCAGACGCTGGGCTCTGCAGGGGGACAGCGACAGGACCCGGGGGGACGGCGTGGAGCTGGGACGGGGCAGGGTCAGGGTGGTGTTGGGGATGGGTCTGCACCCAGATCGGGCACTGCGATGGGCTCCCGTGGGATGTGCTCACAGCCGGAGCTCAGGTGTTTGGACAAGGGTCTGAGATGCGCAGTCCGATTTTTAGGTAGCCCTGTGTGGAGCCAGGGGTTGGGCTTGGTGGTCCTGGTGGCACCTGGCAGATAACTAGTGATGGGACTAGAGAAAACGGCCTCAAGTTGCACCAGGGGAGGTTCGGGTTGGAAATGAGGAGACGTTTCTGCTCAGAAAGAGCAGTCAGGCACTGGGATGGCGTGCCCGGGGGGAGTCGCCATCCCTGGGGGTGTTCAAGGAGAGGTTGGACGTGGTGCCTGGGGACATGGGTTAGTGGGTGATGCTGGCAGGGGGGATGGTTGGAGCAGATGATCTTGGAGCTGTTGTCCAACCTTTATGATTCTATGACCCTTCCGATTCAAATATTCTGTACTTCCTTCACACCATGGTGCCAGCTCCAAGGCTGCAGCTGCAGCTCCTGCAGGGCCTGGCTGCTTGCCGGGGTGCAGAGGGTACGAGGCTTGGGCTGCGAGCTGGTGGCTCACAGGGGCGCAGGGCATGGCTTTGGAGGTGGTGTTCAACACCCTCTTGTCAGCTGAGCAACAGCTGTGCTAGGCTGTTAACATTCCTTAAACAGGTCTCATTTCTCCCAGTACAGCACGGTCGTACAGGAATCAGTCCCTGGGATCCAACTGGAGCTGGAATTTGTGACTGGGAGAGACTGAAGGTGCTGCCAGCCTTGCCTGGCCAGAGCCTGGAGCCTCCAGTGATGGGCAGTGCCTGCCTGCTCTGCCAGGAAAGAGTTAGGAGAGTTCACAAGAGTTTCTTCCCAATGGTCAGCTATTTTGGGGGCTGTAAGACTTTTATACCATTTGTGTTTCAGGACGTTGCATAAATGGATATTCAGTGGTATAAAATGCTCAGCAGTAAGTGCGCGCTTGTATTAAGTAATGGTCTGCTCAGGTGCTGTCACTGGTTTCCCCCCAGACCGTCTGTATAGGAGCATAAAACCCAAAGGGGTTAGCTCTTTTTGTTAATATGGGTAACTTTAATTCCGTCTGTTAGCTGACTGTGTGCCATTTTAAACCAGTTTTCCTAAAATTCAGCGTGGCTCTTTACTATGTTCTGTCATCACTTCCCCACCCTGGTGGGGCACCAGCCATGAGTTTCTAAAAGAAGTTTAACAATGTCAGCATAGCCCTGTGCCTAGACTAATAGGAGGAGCAAACACTAACTCCTCTGGAGCTAGGGACAGAGTGAGATGTCTTTGGAAGTGCTGTTCTAAAGCCTTGTCTGGAGCTGAGGTTAATTGCCTTACCTGTAATCGCCAGACTGCTGCTTCTCATCGCCAAAGGCAGAGCCCATCTCTGAAGCCTGACCGTGCTGGTTGCAGACTTGCAGCTGGGGTGGGCCTTGTGTTTCGGTCTGGGTGCTCTTTCTGAACTGCGGAGGTATGTAGCTCGTTGCCCTTCCCTTGCCCTGCAGCTGGCTGCAGCATGCTCTGATATTTCCTGTTTTCTCTTTATTGCTGAGGTACCCTTCTCTCGCACTGTCAGCAGTGCGGTTTTTGAAGGCTGGTGTGCGGTTTTTGTGTGCATCTAGTTCTGGGCTGCCTTTCATTCGTGACAATCCCATTTCTTCTGTGTTCTCTTCTGAGTCAGGGTTGACTCTCTTGCAGTTGACTTACGCTTCATGTGCAAGTTCCAGGTCAGTTTGATTATCTACTTCTGTAAAATATATTTTTGCCTCTTGAACCCTGTGACATCCTTTTTATTTCTTCTACTCAGTGTGTCTTTTCTTTATTTGTTAGACTCCAAGCTTATTTCTTTATTGATTATTGAGACACTCTTTCATTTGGTTAATTTGGGGCCTTTCTTTACAATTGTTTTCTCTGTGTTCTGTGTACAAATTCCAGGTCATCTCTTCGTTTGTTTTTGACAATCATTGCTAAAATACATTTTGAGCAGCCTCTGCACCTCATGTTCGGGTTCCTCAGTCTCTCATACATTAGTTCCCTGAGTTTATTCAAACTTCTTGTTTCAGATCGAGTTCTGTTTCCGTTCTGTTCCCCTCCTTATGCCAAACAGACTCTGGGTCACTCAGTCCATGTATATCTTCTATAGTTATTTTTTCTCTGTATGTACTGACCTCTAAGATAACATAATTTCTTGTTTGGTGATTATTGAATGAAATACATCCACAGCTACCTGAACTCCACCAGTACTAGTAGCGTTTGTTCTTCAGTTGCATACATGGGAGGTGAATCTCCCACAGATCCAGAAATCGGTGCTGGTAGAGGTCTTTATCCAGACTGCGGTAAGACAGAAGGGTTACATAGCAAACGCCCTGCACTATGTGGCAGAGCTTCTCTCTGCTTCCTTCTGTAAAGGTTTCAGCTGGGCTGTCCCATCATGTTTCTTTTTCTGTTGCTCTGTTCATGTCCATTTGCATGCTGTCATCTTGGTCTTCCGTTTCTTCCTTTTGGAATATGAAGACTGTCCAGCTCTGAGGCTGAGTTATTTCTTCATCATGTTTCAGGGATATCTGAAATGGCTCATCTTAGTGTTCTCCCCACGTAGGCTACACTGGTATACAAATACTTGGTTTGTTCTTACTGCTCAAATCCTCATTAGAAGGCACAGGTATCTGCCATCATTATTAGTCTTCTGCACTTTGTTTTCCTTCCTACTTACTGCTATTCCTTTGTCAATACTTACCTGATTTTCATCTTCCTGCATGCTGAAAGCAGGCACATGGGGAATATGTCTTTCCCATCCTTCTTTCCTGGTTTAATATAAAGTTGAAATCAAGGCTGGCAAAATGGACAGTGGGCTCATATTCCCAGTGCTTGGGGTATCCCATCCTTCATGGAGGATCCTCTTACTGTGAATGTTTCTAGTGCTTCAAATCCTTCATGTCTTTGAACCTTGTTGATGTTTATTATCTTTTCACAACTTTTCACAACTTGTGTTTTTTCTCTGAGGACTGGAGTTGTTTCTATGCACATCATCCTTGGTGTGGTCTGCTCATCCGGCACGTGTGCCTGTGAGGATCTCAGAGCAGCATCTCCCAGTGTGAATGGGGTCTGTAGGTTCTTATGCTTGATCTTAGCAGACTGGGCATCATCCCATCCTCTGGGTTTACTCAAGGCAAGTTGTCTACTTCAAGTGTTGGTGTGAATCACAAACCCTTCATCCTTCTGCTATTTCTGTGTTTGCACATCACTTCAGCCTCACAGCCCCAAGTATCCTGCACACTTCTTGTAGCATCTCCTCCCTAAGCCAGGGTCCTTGTTCCTTGTTCCTGTGCTGTGCTCATGATCTCGGTGCTCAGCAGACTTGTGTAATGGTATTACTGTGTGGTGTTCTCCTGCCATCTCTGTTACATGCAGAATTTTTTGCCTACCTGTTGTAGACCTAGGGTGGGAGGATTTCACTCTGAGTTACTCTTTATTTGTATTGCAGCAAAAGGTGAAGAGATCTTGTGTGTTTCTGTAGCTTGTCTGTCCCATGGCTGTGGAAAACTCAGCTTTTTTGCTGTCCCCATGCAGGTGAGCTTTGCTCTGCTGAATAAGCAATGTTTTCAGCGACTGTCCTGGAACTTGGAGGTGTTTTTTAGGTACCTGTTGGCCAAGTTTTCGAGATGAGAATTGTGAACTTGTTACCTGTCTGGTGGGAAGTCTGTGTGCAGGGGTTTCATGTATTGGCTTTCAAATGCCAGTTACTGCATGCCAAGCTGGGAGAGATAGGGAAAGGGACAGCTGAGGCCTGGTTATTATGCACCTTTATAAGATACTCTTTTCTAGGCAGAGGTTATCAAGCTTTCTGCAAGTATTTAGGGCTAGCTTTTGGCATAGATAGGGTAAGCAGCGGTCATGGGTGGTAGAAAAAGTCTAGTAAGAGGCCACAACTGCTTTGGTGCCTAATTTGACCCTGCCTAAATGTAGCGCTGCTTCCGAAGGAAGAAGTATGGGAGACTGCAAGAAGCTGCAGGCCTGGACCTAGCTGGACGTTAACGCCTGCGATGTGCTCAGCAGACCCACCAGGGTACCAAGGAGGGAATGGCTCAGTCCCAGCTGCCTGTGTCCTGGCCAGCTAGTTTCCATTTGGTATTAACCCTTCTCAAGCCCCTCAAACTTTCTGCAGCTGTTTTTTCCTAAGCCGTGGGCAGATTTGCTGTTGGGTGATTTATTTTTAATTAGCAAAAAAAAAAAAAAAAAAAAAAAAAAAAAAGAACAAAAACCACACCACAACACCTTGAAACCTTCCGCCTGCTGTACAGCTGCATATTCCTGGTCAGGCGCTCCTGGCTGTAGCTAGAGCAGTGTGTCTGCTGCTGGTGCTCGTGTTACGCTGTTGGTGAGACCCCTGAGAAGCCACAGGTGGACAGTGGGGAGAGCGTCAGTGGTGGAGGAGCAGTGCATGAAGGACCTGACCTGGTGGTGGGAATACTTCTGTGCAGCTGCTCAGGCGTGCTTCCTTTCTCCCCACGGCTTCAGGTTTTCCTTTGTAGCGACCAAGTGCATTCCACTGCCACCTCTCTCAGTCATGTTGAATGCTCCAGGCAGGTCAAGGGGCTGCCAGTATCAGTCCGTTAGTTGCTGGTGGGAGGATATAGTCTACCAGTACTACCAGAGTGGGTTCCGTTCCATGTTGTGCCCGACCCATCTCGTCTCCAGTCTCGTTTATTAGTGTCGGTGAGGAGGTGGTCTTTGACTAGCATCCCTGCAGCCCGGCTCAGGAGGAGATACGATGCTGCTCAGTAGCTGGCTAGAGTTATGGCAGCCTGCTCGCCTTTCTTCGGTCATGGTAGGGCTGTTGTGCCTAGTGAGCCTGCAGCTGTGAGACCAGCATTTGTTAGGGCCGTACCTGGTAGAAAAGTAACGCGTGGTGATGATGTGGTATCTCCTGGTGTGGTGCTTGTGCTTGGGCAGCCGTGCGGAGCTCTCACCCTGAGCTGTGTCATCAAGTGAGTGCATCTCGTGACTTGCCTTGTCCTGCTGCCACAGGTTAACAGAAGTCCTACATGTGTTTATTAAGTAGGGTCCATGTGAAAAACTGTATCGCTTGAGCTTATTGCCGGGTGTTCAGATTCTTTGCAGCTGGTACTTCTTATATGATTCATGCTTGTTTAAAGCAGACCAACTTTGCTCCAAGACTGAGAAGTCTCTTTTCCCTTACTAGGAAGAAGATCTCTTAAACGATGTTTGCAGGGAAGTAGTCGAGAAGTGGTCTGAATCTCAGATTGTTGACGCCAAAGAGAAAAAAGAAGGTAGTGTTGCTGCTCCATGTCTCCTTCCACGTGGTATGAGTACTTTGCAGGGCTTTACTAAGATGAGAATTGTGTGTCTGCTTGGTTAGGACCTAAAACCAATGCTGCTAATGTGTTTGCAGATCTGGCTCACTTCTCATTGCCATGGATGCTTATTTACTGTTTTGTCTTGAAACACAAAATGAGGTTGAGTAGTTTCACTTCTGGCTGTCACTAGCATTCTGCTGCTCTTTGGGCTCAGAATCCTGCAGAGGAAAAAGTTGTTTGTTTTTTCTGCAGGATTTTTAAAATTCCCTTTTGTTTTTAAAAAAAAAAAAAAAAAAAGGCTTAATCACCACTAAATGCTAATGATGTAGCAATGACAGCTAGGGCTCTAATGGTAGGTGCAGTTATGGTATAAAATGCATATGCTTGCTTCAGTTTATGCTCATTTGGGAAGTGAGTAGTTTTACTCTACTACAGCTGCACCTACGGAGAGCTGTGCAGCCCTTTGTGCTGCTGCTCACCCCAGCAGGCATCAGGAAAGCATCCTTACTTTCCTCTTTCAAAGTCTTCTCTTAATACTGTCCTTTTTTCCCCTAAATGCTTGCAGGAGGGAAGCTCTGTTGGGCTGCTGCTGTACTAATGCTGCTACTTTCCCAATAATGCATATAGTCCTGCTAATCCTTTGTACCCTCTCTGAAGCCATCCCTTGTCTTCGGCTGCTGGCTCTGGAGTGGAAATGTCTTGTTCTTGTTGGCTGGGGGAGGCATATTCTGGTCACTGAGCAGAGCTCTGGAGCACAAGGAAGTCACGCTGAAAGGTTTTGCAGGTTTCAGCACACTGCATGGTTCAGTTAGGGGTCTTCCAACTGTACGGACCTAACTGCCAGCCTGCATGGGTGACAATGTAACATCCCTTCGGGCTAAATCTGTGTTTTTGGTTGCCTTGCATTTTTTTTTTTTTTTGTCAGTTCAGGTGCAGACAGAACATCATCTCTGATATTGTTCTAGAAATAGTTCTCCCCAGTGAGTCCTTGTCATGAGGGCTGCATTTAAGTAGCACTTCTCTCGTCTAAATCTTGGAGTTTCACTTAACTGCTGAAGCACACCGCAGTTAAGTGTCTTTCCCTGAAAATTCATTGAAGTACTCTGTCCTTGGCCTCTCTTTGCCTTTAGCAGAGGACAGGAAAACGTTCTGTTATTCTTTGTATTAAAAAAACAAATCCCTCTTTTGCGGACAAGTGACTGGAACTGCTGAAGTTGCTGTTGGACTCCTGCAGCTCATACCATTGGTTTCTCACAGTGAACCAGGGATTTTCTCACCTGTCACAGAAAGAAGGTAGCAATATATGTCCTTAGAGCTAGGTTGTTAGAAATGTAAGGATTTACTGCACTGTGACTCCATAGAAGGATACATCCCAAACGGAGTCAGTATCTACTGGTTGTAACTTCTAGAAAATACATATGAGGTGTTAGCTCTTGTGGAAGAATGAAGTGTGTGAAATTAAAAACCTGGAGTGTATCTTCCAGCTTTTAAATTGAGCACAAAAGCTAACCTGTATGGAAACCTGCCCTTGTAGAAAGGCTGCTACACGCTGCCAGTTTCACATTGGAAATAAAATTGTAAGTTATTAACAAACAAACAAATGTCAAAAATAAATGCCATTTTAAGAAATGGACAGCGTGATATTAAAAGGCTAATCAACTGCTCATTTCCCTAGGTGAAAAAAGAGTATTAAACTGGTTAGTAACTTTTTTTCCCAGAATTTCTATTTAACATGATGTTAACTACATAGTTAAATAAACATACTTAGCCTCTTTTAACAAGAAGAGAATGCACTTTGGGGTGAAATGAATTTTCATTAGCTAATAGTTCTATTGATTTCAGAGTTGAATCATGAAGCTTCCCTTACTCCAGGGAGAACAGTGCCTGGGCAGTGCTGCGTGCTCAGGGGAGCTCCTCCTTGCTGCGCGGAGCCACTGCTCCAATCGCTTTGGCCAGGTGGCTTCGCATTTAGGTCGGCAGCAGGAGGGCAACGTGCTTGGCCCTGGTGGTAGGACAAGGCCTTTGGGGGCCTGCGGAGGCACAGGCGGGAGCTGCAGGAGGGAGCAGCTGGGTCTTGGTGGCCTGCATCTGCAGGGACTGACTGATGCTCTGACTCTTCTTGCCAGATGAGATCCAAGCGATTGCCAGCATGATGGAGAAGCAGGCCAAGATTGTAGTGAAGCCAAAGGAGATCTCCCAGGAAGATAAGCAAAGGAAAGCTGCCCTCCTGGCCCAGTATGCCAACGTGACGGATGAGGAGGAATATCCTTTTCCTGACCCAGTCAAGATGGAGTGCCTGGGAGGACGATGATTATAAAAAATCTCCTGAAATGCCTTTCTATCTTTGCAGTGTCTAGTGGAAGAATTGGAGGAACTTGTCAGTCTTCTTTTTTCCCAGTGAAGTAGCTTCCGTGGGAAAAAGCATGGAATCTCTTAGTTTGTGGAGTGCCGTGTATGCAGACACTTCTTTGAGTTCGGTCCTCCACCATTGTCACACTCCCACCAACACAGCTTGGCTGGGTAAGGTTTGTCCACTTTAGGTGCATTGCAGAAGATGAGTGAATCCGCTCCCAGCATCTGTGCGTGGTAGGTAACGTATTGAATTTCTCTCTTGCTTTCTGGCAAGAAATCTGTTGAAAAGATCCTCTTTAGAGAGAGTAAATGTAGAGTGGGAGAGCTTTAAGTTAGCTCTTCATAGTGCTGAAGAACAAGTTGTTCCATGAAGAGAAAGTTGATAAGAGTGGATCTTACCTGGCATTTGAGAAGCAGAGGGGAGTTAAACATCAGGCTTTATGCTTGTCTTGTCCTTGATCATCAACATTAGCTTTTAGCTTCTTCCTCCTGGCTTGGTAAAATTGTTATTTGATGTATTTTGATCTGAGTGTGACTAGATAGACAAGCTTGTTACTGATGTCCATATTTCCTTAATTCTCTCACTGGCGACGATGAACAGGATGGATCTGTTGGGACAGCAGTAAATATTGGATCAGAGAAATGTATCCTTTGCTTCTCGATGACTTGGGCTCCTTGGAAGGAAGGCAGCATCTGTGTGAGTTTCCTGTCCTTTTTTTAATTGGTGTTGATGCTCACGGTTTCTTTAGGGCCACCATTTAAGCTGGTGATTTTTTTTTTTAATGTAACCTCACCTTGCTCATAATGAAGTTAAATGTTTCATCTGCATTTCTGCTCTCCCCCCCCCACTGCCTTGTGTGCACAGCTAAGACCGATCCTTTCATTTTATTTTTTTCTCCTTTATCCCTTCCTTTTCTCTCCTGTCCTTTCTGAAGCTTCACAGAACATGCTACTGATAAAGATAATTCTCCCAACATTAGTTTAATGCTAAGTGGTGTCCAGATCATATCAGGAACTAATAAAAGTGAAATAGAAACAAGATTACTGAGAAATGCCTAAGGGCATGGTGCAGTTGAACTTTGTTGGTGAACAAGGACCAAACTATCTCTTATTTTTCTCAATGCAATAATTTGGGACTTTCCTTGAACTCACCAGCTGGCAAGCTTAAGGTGGAAGCAGGTTTTATCACGGCCCAGAATTAAAATGTGGAATATTTAAATTATTCTTGTCCCTAAATTGCTGATAGGAAGAGACAGAAAAAGAGGAAGAGACAGAAAAGGAGACGCCCACTTGCTCTTCCAAATGTTATTCCTAAAGGGCTTACCATTAGTTCCTGCAGGAGAAATGACCTGAGGCTGTGGCAGTCCTTAGTCTCACCTCTGCCTGTGTCTGCAGCCTTCCTCCATGGCGAGCAGGACAGGTAGAGCTGTGCTGCGTGGGACTATCCTTGCAGTGCCATTTCCTTTGGTTTGATGGTTACAGAGCTAGCGGGATGCGTTGTCTGCTGGCTGGCAGCTCTGCCTGGGATGTCAGCTGTAATCATAATGGACACAGCTATATGTGCATACATACACGTACATACATGTTTAAACATGCACATAAATACAGCTATAGCAAAGCTGCTCAAGGAAGCTTTCCAAAATACGTTATTTTTCTACTTCTAGTTTGTAGAGGTTTCACTTTTTTTTTCAAATCAGTCTAAAGAACCTGCAGGCTTGGTTTTGAACTTGAATTTTCTAGGAAAGAACTTGCTTTTTCCATTTTCTAGGAAGCACAGGTTTAAGCTACGTGACTTTTCTGTTTGGAAAAACAAGCAGAGTTTCCTTTTCGTTTTTCCATTCCTCACTTGTTATTCCCAGATTCTTTACCTGCTTGGTGAGAATTGGGAGTCAGAAATGTTCCTTTTCTTTGCACTTTGCACTTTCTACAGAGTTGCTGGCTGCTGGCATGCAGGGTTTCTTTTCTTTGCAGAGCCCTTGGGTGAGAAATGAGCAGCTGAGATCTGTCTTAGGTGAATCAAGGCTGAGCTTACTGAGGCAGAACTCTGCCCTGCTCCCAGCAAGGCAGGGATCCTGCAAGGTGCAGCCGTCAGCAAGAAGCAGGAGAGCACAGGACCTGGGGGTGAAGCAGAACGGAGCTGATGCAGCCACTGCCTTTTCCTGTGCCACGGGCTGCGCTGTGACAGCAGACACCCCTTGGCCCTGACCTCCATCCCTCTTGATGGGAGGTGCGGCTCTAGGTGAAGGGGGAGGTAAAACAAAGCAACCCATGTGCTAAAAACAGTGTCTAGTGTACAGCCCCAAAATACTGCTGAAAAGATGAACTGTGCATGCTCAGACAGAGCATGTTGTTTGCCCTTAACTCACTACCAGCGCTGTTCCGAAACACCAACGTGGAGGATGTCTTGAATGCCCGAAAGCTGGAACGGGAGCTGCTGCGAGATGAGTTTCAGAAGAAAAAAGAGCAAGATAAACTCCAGCGAGAGAAGGATAAGCTAGCCAAGCAGGAGCGGAAGGAAAAGGAGAAGAAAAGGACACAAAAAGGAGAACGAAAGCGATAGCTGGGGTTTTCTAGTTGGACTCTCAAGCGATAAAATCAATTAAGAATATGGTGTGTGTTTAAAAAGCTGCAGAAATTCTGGGCACGTGGCTGGTGACTGGTTCTCTGGAAGCATTTCCTTTTTTTTTTTTTTTTTTTTTTTTTAACCTAGCAAAAAAGAAATTTCAAGCACCTCTTAAACTCAAATTGTGCCATGTGCTTGTGGTGTCAAGTGTCCCAGTCGGTTATTGTGGCCAATGTCTGTACCAAAGAACAGTGAAGTGATTGTCTGTGTTTCAAATTGATCAATTTTACTTCTAACTACTTAAAGTAAAGCAAAACGAAATGTAGGAAAGGGCTTCCAAACTGGCTGCATCCTCATGCTGGCCTAGGATTTGCAGCATCAGCATTGTATGATTTGAGAACAGAGCAAAGCCCCTTTCTGACATGTAATTAAGGACATGCTGCTACAGGGTGAATGTGAATTTACACTAGCCTGAAAAATGTATTTGCAAATACATTTACGTATGCTGCCAAGAACAGTGCTATGTCTTCATTCTGGCTGAGGGAGCAGGGTTTGGATCTGACCTCAGCAAGGGCAAATGCTGTTCTGCAGCAAGAGAAAGGAAATCGTATGAAATATATATGAGTTCCAGCTATGAGACTGCTTCACCCACAGGCTCTTGGTAAGGGAAATGCCACAGTGATTTGAGTATCAGCTAGAGCAGTAGCTAATGGGTCAAGTCCTTATGCTGTTCTGAGATTTAATGCTGGTAGCTGGAAAATGGTGCTCCCCGATGTTTCATGTGGGTGAACATCGACTGTTATTTCTATACTAGCTGCCAGGGCAAATGCTTTAATACAGGCTCAGCGCTGAGCAGCTATGGCTGCAAGCGATTTGGATGCGCTGGCTTTACCAGCAGGTCACGCTCCCCAGGCCCAGCTGTGCTCAGGAGCTGTATGTAGGGGTTGAAGGCTTCTCTTGCCCTGCAAGGGCTCGTTACCTGCCATTTCCAGCCTTCTTTGTGACAGGGTCACCTGCCTCTGGTAAGGAGAACACCAACTTCTGTACACTCATTGGTGTGTGAAGGAAGACCTGCAGTGCTTCCAGGGGCGCAGAAGTGCTGTGCCTCACCCCTGTGCTGCTTCGTGTTCTGGCCACTGCGTTCACTTGCAAGGTTTGCTTTTGGCAACAGGCAGCTCCTGACCAGCCGGTGGTAGCTGTCTCTATCTCCTGCTCTCAGCACCAGTCTGATTAAAGGGTAATGCATCCTATTTAACTATTTTGCAAGTGTATCTAACTGCTTTATCTCTGGACTTGAATAATAAAGCCGGATGGCCAAGAAGCTGAGCTCCTCTCTGCGTCTTTGTGAGTGCTGGGGTCAGCAACTGGGGCGACCAGGGGTGCAGTGCAGCGTTGTGGAGCCTGCCCTCTGGCGGGTTTATGCCAGGTCCTGCAACCTCCCTTCCTCTTGCCCAACAGCAGTATTTCAGTATATCTGTTGCCGTCATGGTGCTGTTCCTCTTGTTCCTATGTGTAATGCCTCCCTTCTCCTCTCCTGCAGCCTGGCTGCATTGTACAGGAGCAGCACTGCCTTAGGCTTGGCCCCAGGACCAGGTTCTCCCAGCCTCAAGCGCTGCAGTGGAGCCCTGCAGGGTTGTTGTTTTCCTGCAGCTGCCACCGGTGTGCAGCACTGCAGTGGGATGGGGGTCAGCGGGGGAATGGGGTGCTCTGACCCCAGCATTGCTGGCTGGTTCTCGCTTTCTCCTTGGTTCTGGAGTACCTCCCACAGGAAAGTTTTGGGCAGCTGTGTGTGTTAATGCTTCTCCTTGCACCTCAGCTGGTCTGGCAGCAGCCTGCAGGTGGTACAAGTTCCTTTTCTCATGTTCCAAAACTGGGCAAGACAAACTGCAACTTGCTACTGAACTTAGATGTGGACAGAAAGCTGAATCACAGAATTTCTAGGTTGGAAGAGACCTCAAGATCATCGAGTCCAACCTCTGACCTAACACTAACAAGTCCTCCACTAAACCATATCCCTAAGCTCTACATCTAAACGTCTTTTATTAAAGACCTCCAGGGATGGTGACTCCACCACTTTCCTGGGCAGCCTGTTCCAATGCCTCACAACCCTTTAGGTAAAGAAGTTCTTCCTAACATCCAACCTAAAACTCCCCTGGCACAACTTAAGCCCATTCCCCCTAGTCCTGTCACCAGTCACGTGGGAGAACAGACCAACCCCCACCTCTCTACAGCCTCCTTTAAGGTATCTGTAGAGAGCGATAAGGTCGCCCCTGAGCCTCCTTTTCTCCAGGCTGAACAAGCCCAGCTCCCACCGCCACTCCTGGTAGGACTTGTTCTCCAGGCCCCTCACTAGCTTTGTCGCCCTTCTCTGGACTCGCTCGAGCACCTCCATGTCCTTCTTGTAGCAAGGGGCCCAAAACTGAACACAGGACTCGAGGTGCGGCCTCACCAGAGTCAAGTACAAGGGGACAGTCACTTCCCTAGAAGCCTGGAGCTGTCCATCTGTATAGCTGCTGGTACACCAGAGCCTGCTACATGTCTTTTTTTTATTTTTTTTCCAACCTTTGCTTATAAAGGTTAAGAGAAAACAGCCCGTGTTACCCTACTTGTTACTGGACCTGACACCCATGTGCCTGTTACTGGTTCAGTCTGTCCTTTCAAAGAACAAAAAAATGAGCGGCACGTCACCCATCAAATCACATACACGTTCACTAGCCACTTGTATGGCTTTCGGAGGAGACTGCTTCCAAGCACACCACATCAGCAACCTCTCACAATGGGTGGCTCACCTCTGCTGACATCATCTGCACTGCAGCCGCAGGGTATTGGTATAAATATGCGATGTCTGGCAGGTGGGTCAGGACAGTGTTCCTGGCAGCACACCCAGCAGCACCTACAGTTACAGCCCCTCCTGTGCCCACAGAGAAGGGCCTATATTTAAGCAAGGCACCTTTTGCTGTCAGGGAAGCAGCAGCAAGGGAGGCACCCAGCCTCACGCACCCAGCAGAACTCCAGGGCCACAGTGGCAGAGACCCCCTGCTAGCCTGAAGCACTTCCCCACGGCAGCTGACCAGCGTTCGGAGCTGGAAGACTAAGAGCATGGTGAAGTCTTGTGTGTGCACAGATGTGTCAATCAACAGGACCTGAGGAACAAGTTCTGCTTTGGCCATTGGCCCACTTCAGCAGTTAATGCTTCCCAGCTTGTGATGTTACAGGTCATCCTTTAAGCTGCAAAGCTATTACCAAATGTCAATAAATTTTGGTGTTGATTCAGAGCGCTGATCGCTGATGTTAGGCTAATATTCTGGAGTGTGTTACTGCAGACCCATGAGTCCCTGCTTAGGAAGTTCCTAATCTAAAAAATTGTCATTTTACTTTCCTTGTCCTGGCACCAAGACCAAGAAATTTAGAACAGAACTCCAGACACACTCCTGAGATTTCTATTGCAGATACTGAAATTATTGCACAAGCTTTGTCTGACAGTACAGAGCTTGCAACCAAGAAAATAGAGGAAAAAAAATTATATATATATACATGTATACACACACCACTTTGGATTCACTACACTAATTTTGCCTTAGTTTGTCTAAAGTCACAGTCATTTCCTCTATTAGCATCAAGAGAGTAATTTCAGTATTACCACTGCTTGGTAACTCTTATTTCAATAACTAACTGAAAATTACAATCGCCATTAATGGAGAATATTTTAGGAACTGACACTATGAAGAAAAACACAGAACAAATGCTCTTCAACAAAAGCTAATTTATTTCTTACCAGACAGACTACATTCAGTACAGTACTGTTTTTAACATTAACATGTCCTAGGTTAAACTTAACAAATCTTAATGCAGTGACTTGTGGTATCAAGATGTACTTTGTCCTCCTGCCCCAATAAAATCACTCTGGCAGTACTTTTGGTCATATCAGTGATCAAAACGGTTACTCTACTTTCTCCTGCATTCTCATTCAGTTTCTTTCTCAC
This sequence comes from Aythya fuligula, assembly GCF_009819795.1. NCBI lineage: Eukaryota > Metazoa > Chordata > Aves > Anseriformes > Anatidae > Aythya > Aythya fuligula. Next base: position 5,258,100 of record NC_045582.1, on the reverse strand, counting down.
ATCATCTAATGACAATTTATGTGGTGTCGTTACACCTTTTACGTATCAGGATTTCTAGAAGTAGGAAGAACACAGACATTTCAAATATCTGGGTATCTAGGCAAGCATAGCTGAATAAATTTAATCCAGACATTATAAACGCGATGCTCGAAGTGTTAAAACCCCTTATCTCCTGAGCCACATAATAACAACACTTTGTATCAATGAATAAGTTATTTATATTCCATACAAAGAGATTGAGATAAGATACATAGATAAACACCAAGTATTAATAGCTGTCAAAAACACAGATGTAAACTAAGATATCTAAAATACGACAATCAAATCACAAACCAAACTAGTGAAAGACTAACTTCAAAAAAAAAAAAGATTTCAGAACATTGTGATACCCTCTTTTCAAAGTTTAAAGTGAAGGTATTAAAAACAACACTCATTATTTCAGCTGTTGTACAGCTTTCTAGAGGTTAATACTGTGTGCATGTCATATTTTGATTATGTTTAAATACTTTAAAAGAGGTTCTTTTTTTTTTTTTTTCCCCAAGAGCATGCCCAAATGATTTGAACACATTCACTAAATTGCATGGTTTCACAACAGCAATTTTATCATCATTAATTTAGTAGAACCTGGTGCATTTCCTTTCACAAACTTAGATTCTAAAATCTCAAATTCATATATATTAATATTTTAAATATTTAATTTTACATGAATATTGGGTACTTTTAGCATTTTCTTCCTGTTTCCAGGTATTAGTTTGATAAGGAAAACATTTTTACATCACAATCTTGTCTGATACTGGCTGGACACCACAGTAGACTAAAGTCTTTAAGACTCATTATTTTAAAACCTACTTACTAAAGCAATACTAAATGAACTTAACGGAAGAATTTTATACCAGGGCTCACCTGTAAAAGTTAAATAATATCTTAGCTGTTAGTTGTTTAGCGAGTCTGATTGTTTTAAATTAACGCATCAGTTTTTACATTCATCAGGCTTTACTACATCCTGATGCTGCCTGTAATGTTGACAGTTTAAGCAGAACTTGAGAGCCCTTAAGAAAATTCAACTTCTCATCAAGGTAGAGATTTAAATATTAATATTAGTTGTTTGAACTTCAGAAATAATTAGGAAGATTTAATGTATCATCTCTTCACACATACACACTGCAAAGTTTACTTCCGTATGCAACTGATACTTGATTAGTGCTTGCTTATTTCAGCCCTCTGATTTAGGATGCCACAGTCGTTCAGATTTTCACACACTTTTTCTTCAGGTTGTACTATCTCCTGCAGAGCTTTCTCCGTAACTACTTGTCCAGCTGAAGGTTTAGGTAGGGTCATCTGGAGCGCGCACCAGAGAGTTGTACGTGCTTTCCGTGTTGCTACACTCATCTCTTTAATTGCCAGAGCAAGTGCAAAAACATCTGTGAGGGTGAAAGGTATTTTAATCTTTATTACAGAGTTAATCAGCAAGCATTACTGGAATTAATTCACCCTGGTGCTGATAAAAAGAGCAATACCTTTTAGGCCCTTTTTTTTAGTCTCATTTTGTGTCTTTTCCTTTAGGCCCCAATAAAAGGTATACGGAATTTAGGTACTTATTTTGTCGAAATTCCTACTTAGCTCTCATCTGTTATTAAGAGCACCTAAAGCCTTGCAATCACCTCAGTGTTTGGAAGTATTCCATGTATACACACACTGAAGGCTTCCTCCCCAAGCTCATTGCTGATTACTCACAGTGACCTCTTCAGATTAATACACTGGATCCTTTGCCCATCTTGCCTAATATCTCAGGCAAGACAACTGAAGGGATAGCTCATTTACAGCATTTTATTAGAGCATACAGATTATGTTAGACAAAAAAGTGACAAAACCCACCACTTTAAGATAAAACGAAGCAGAGGTGATGCAGTGGTCCATCTATATAACAGCTCAACACTTAAAACAATCATTTAACGCGTAGATAATTCTTTGATTTCAATTCCAGCCTCTGTGAGGAAACAAATTTAATACCCTCTTCTAGGTACTGTAATTTTCACTCAGAACTTGCATGTTATTTTGAGATAGGGGCACACTCCAGTTAGAGCTGGTTAACACCCCATTGCATATTGGACTGCACAGAAAGCATGTGAGTACTTGCCCACACTTCCATGGGGCTTGGAAGAAGTGGAAGACGAAGATTTAAGATCTGCTCCTCCAAGCACTGATGCTCAGTAAGCATGACTGCAGTTTCATTCTACTGCAAAAAGCTGGCACATACCTTCAACTAATATTTTTGGATGCACTGTTCTAGGTGAAAGTATCTCTCTCCTGGAGATATGAGGGGTACCTCAGAAAAGGACAGGAAATAAAGGCTTAACTTCACTTCCTCACCAGCTCATCTGGCTCTCGCTCAATGGGCTGATTTCTGTGAAACCCATTCTGAGATATCTTCTGCACTGTGACCACTGATTCCTATATAGTTAACGCTATAAGTAGCTGGAAGGAGTGATACAAGAAAGTTGATGTAGGTAACTATGAAGAATCACAGATGAAATACACTTGTCCAACACAAATGTCAGTCACCCGAAGAACTCTGAAAGGATAGCTCTGGAGAAATTAAGGACAGAATACAGAGTGGGAGCATTTTATGACTGACTTTTGAATTTTCAGAATTCCAACTTTTCACACCAAACTTCGTAAAATCAAGAACAGACCACAGGAATGGTAACATCTGGACTGCCTAGAAGAAGCTAAGAAACAAGTGACACTCAGATAAACGTGTATCTCAAAGCAGTAAGATAGTAAGGTGTTTGATCACTACCACGTAAGAAGGGAAAATCCCAGAGGAATAAGGAAGAGTTGTTTTAAAGTCTTTAGCTGAATGCAGTGTCAGAGTTACAGACATTAAAAGGTCTTTCCCCCCCTTAAAAAACAAACAAAACAAACAACAAAAAAAAACAACCTGTAACATCTAGATTCTTCTGAGAGATCTTGAACATTGCATCTAGGGCAATCTCAAAACAGAGGTATGGTCACAGATGGCTCTGGATGCTGCACTGAAAGGTTTGATGGGTGTTCTGGGTGACAGATGGCACTCCGTATAATCCCTTTTCTCATCACCACTTCTTCCAGAACTTCATTTGTTAAGTGGTCATGAACATTTACAAACAACTGCCAGATAGCTTGTACAGTTCTGCAACTCTAGTGTGTAAAAGCAGAATTTTTCAGACTCATGTTGTGCATGAAGGGGCAGATAAGAGGCAGCTCAGCTCCACCTGCTTCCCACTGAAGTAAATATGTGTTGCAACAAAAGTGAAGTAGCTGGGAGAAGAAAATACTATTGTTTGTCCTAGAATACTGGACACAATAGGCAGGTTCTGCCTTGTAAGATACTTCACATCCTATCAGATGGAATAGAAAGGTGCAGTGGAAACAGGGTTGAGCTGGAGGACACCTTTTCTCAAGCAAAACAAACCTCACATAGCAAGGAAGTTCTGCCAAAGAGAGGAGATGCACAGCTTCAAGTGTTTTCCTCAAGGCTTTCCCAGACATGCAACAAATGCAGTTACTAGATTGAATATTCTACTGTCTGAAAGTCTCCCCAGTTGCCATAACAAGCTAACATGTTAGAGACAGTCAGCAGGGAAGAGAGGTAGGCACGGAAATTGCGACCCATCTAGTTCAGTCCTCAGGTCCCATTGTACAAACCCCACTTCTTCTTCTACTGGGGAACTGATCTTGAGGACATCTTGTCTTTGCCAGTCTACTCGGTTCCAAAGAGGTCACTGATCTGGTTGAGGAGTCAACACCAACAACTTGAATGGGCTTAACAAAAAAAGTGACATGACCTTCAAGGTAAAGAGAGATGAGAATGATTGTGAAGAGGCGGAAAGGGGAACTGCTGTAGTGTAATCCTGAGAACTGCAGAACTGCATGATGGGACACACAAAAGGCATAAAGTAATCCAGATAATTCAGTTTGGAAAGCGAGTCAGGAAATGAACGGTGCAGTCACAGAAATGTAGCAAAGTTCCAATACAAGGCCATAAAGCAGAGTATTACAGGTGGCAGGACTTTAACCTGACACACGTTGGGAACAATGACAGAAGAGAAGCTGCCATTCTGCCTGTGTACTAGCAGAAGATTAAGCTGAATATTCTGTGCATTTTGGATGCCATTAAGAATAAAAACATTCTGACCAATGTGTCATTGTATATTCATCCAAAATATTACTTGCATTTTATGTCAATCTATGACAGAAATACTTAAAGAGGGAATCCATTCATAACTCAAGGCCATCTTGGTCTCTTCACAGATTCAACATTCAGATACCAAGTTGTACGCAAAAACACAAACAGGACTAGAAGGGTGATGGTAACAGGACTATGAAGGACTGGAAGAAGAAAGAGGCAATAGCTTAGTATCATCTCCAATGCCAAGCTGCATTACATAAAAAACCCACTGTCTTTTATTAGTTGCTAGTTTATTAGTCAAATAAATGCAATCAAAACTTATTTAAACGATTTGCCTCTAAAACCCAATGTTTTACCGTGTCCTCTCAAAACCATCATTTAGAAAGCATAGTCTGCCTCTCTCAAAGCTGAAAAATAATTTAAGATTGTAATTTATTTTAAAATGAAATAAAACAGTAAGATAAAAACCTTTACAAATTTTAATACAGACTTGCAACACTTGTGGAATTTTTCAGTTGCCTTATCGATGTAAGCATAGTTATACCTCTGTCATCTTGGCATCTGGGAGCTCCTTGCCTCTGTCGATTCGAAGCATTTACAATTTCATCTTTTCTACGTGACTGCACTACATGAATTACCTCCAGGTGTTTATCAAGAGCAGTAGAAATGTTAGCATGAAGAGGAGAACTGCGAAGGCGCTCCATTTTTCCCAGCAAAGTCACAACCTAATGAACATTTCACACGTTACAAGAGTTCATGCTGTACTCACCAAGACTCACATGAAAATTAACCAGAGTAGGAAGAAAAGGTTAACAATAACCATTATTTTCCTTTGAGAACAGTTCATAAAGTTATAATTGAAGTAGTTAAACTCTTACCTGGGATTTTTTCTTCTCCAAAAACAAAGCTGTAAAATACATGGGTGTGCACACGATAACAGCAAAACCTACAATAACCAAGTATTAGGACACCTGCTTACTCGTTAATAATGGATATATCCAACTTTGAGACAAATTTGCAATGGGAGGTGGTTCCATGAAACATGCCCTCTTCTAAAACAAGATCACCATGGCCCTACTTTCTGTCAGCAATGCTGCAGCTACCTGGGTGAACACCAGTCCCACCAAGACTGGCCAGTTTTCACCCAGATGATCTCCTTGTGGCAGTGTAAACCAAACGGCAACACGGGAGAGCAGCAGTCCCAATTCCGACTGGCTAAAGCCAGATGTGGAACCACTAACTGAAGATGGGCCTTCAACACTAAAGGAGTTCTCTCAGAGAATACCAAGCAAAAGCATCCAAAAATCATTGTTTTTTTTTTTTCAGTCAGTTGAAAACCTGCATCTCTGCTGTCTTGTTTACCTTACAACAGTCACATTAGTATGAATTTTCCCTGGGTGAGTGGTTCACAGACCTCTGCAGAACCTGGTTTGCAGAAATGAACACAGAATTCCAAAACTGTAATGCTTACAGGACAATGGCTACACTTGATGATCTATAAAGAAATCTGATGATTAATGGTCATCCACAGGTTAAAAAATTACCAGGGGCTTGGAGCACAGTGCAAAGCCAAGTTCTTGATGTTTCCTCGCAAAAAGACTGTAGGCTTTTCTAAGAAAAGGACAAGCCCTGAGTTTGTAAGATGTAACAGTGGGAAACAAAAGCATTTGAACCAGGACAATTTGTCCAACCTGCCCCAAGTACCCTCAGAACAGACTGTTGGCAAGACAATTATTTTGACAACAGCATCCACAATAGCAGCTAGGGCAGCCTCCTCCTTGCCACCAGGCTCAGGAGTGAGCATTTGGGAAGAAGCAAGGTCCCACTGCCAGAACAGTCCTGCTCTCCCTTAGGTCATGTGAAAGCCTTGAAAAAACATAGGCAGAAATAATTTTTGTGAGTTACTGTGACAGCAGCAACCAGTAAACTCAAAAAGTGATGATCTACGTTAAAAAAAAAAAAAAAAAGTGCGAAGGAAGCAAGGAGAACTTCGCATAAACAGCTGAGGAATCAGTGACTAGGAAAGGAAACAGAAGTTAAGACTGTTTGAAAATCACTAGAATTGTTTCTGAAGAAAAAGACAAATCTTAAGGAGTGGAATAGCAGGATTATATAAGCAAGTGAAATGACATAAGATGATGCTGACAGTCATTTCCCAGTCTCGCTTAGAGTAGTTGATGGTTGGATTTGATGATCTTGAAGGTCTTTCAGGCTAAATGATTCCATGTGCTACTCTTACGTCCAGATCCACAGGAGGAGTTCGGTTCTGCAAGACTCATTTTTCAGGTACCACAATCTTTTCTAACAGGATCACAGTGGCAAGTTAAATGTCTCCATTCTTTATGCTATGCCTGCATACCACGTGTCTAAAATCAAAGTCCACAAAATCATCAAAACTGGGCTGCCCCAGCAACCCAAGGGGAACCACTGAAGGCTCAAATGCTCCAATTCCCACCCCCTCACGTTTTTCAGAAGTTTCTTCTGAACTCCAAAGAGAAATTTGCTCCCACTTGCGCCTCAGAGGCATTTCTTAAGCCTGCCCTCCCTTGTAAAGCACAACCAATACCCTTTGACTGTCACAGGGCTCGCTGAATAATTCAAATCCTCATGTGGGAACAGCAGAAAGCCAGCAGCAATGTTGAGGCTGACCACTGGAGTGGCATGCTTGCAGGGAAACAGCGGAAACAGCCAGCACCGCACTGACCCTCCAGCTCAGAGGTGAGAATACACCATGGAGTAAGGACTGAAGTTTCAGGCCCAGCTTCGATGCCTGTTCGTCACAAAACAACATCTGTGCATCAGGGACTATGATACTTCACCAAGCCCATACAGACAACCTCACGACTAGAAACAACTTCATATTTACTCTCTCTGGCAAAAATAATTGTTAGCCCAGAACAGAGAGGCTTCACCAGGAAAGACTGAAGGTCCAGGCTCCAAGTATCCCCTAGCAGGATGGCATTCTCCAGTTACAAAAGAGCTGTAGATTTACATTTCCCCAGGCACAAAGGAGATGAGAGTCTGTAGAGAGTTGATTCTGGTTTAAAGTGTTTTTAATAGCTACTGATGGCACAGTGAAGAAAGCTATTGTCACTTCTCCTACAGCTATTGTTCTGGAACTGAGAGCAACTGCAAGTGGAAATCTCAAATGAGAAATGCAAAGTCTGTGACCACCAACAGGATTTAACTGGATGCTCCACACTCTGAAGAGCTAATCCCAGATCCAGCCAACTTGAACCTTTGTGCCAATGTTTCTCTTTGGCTGTCACTCAGCTTTTTGATGTTAGAAACCAAGTTAAACAGCCCTACTGTGCTTTCAAGCATCCTTGAAACTACTTTTCAGCTGCCATCTACCAAGCATTTGTGGCTCTTCACCATGAAGTTTGGTTCCTCAAATGGCTGGACAAGATTAAGTCCTATTTTAGACAAAATCTTACAATAGTAGGACAGGGACAGGCAAGCCTTCTCAAATTCAGGAGGTAACTTCCAAACACTGCTCTTTTGGGGTTCACAAAACAGTAGTTTAAAATGTGTCCACTAAGACTTCAGCCTATCAACACATCTTGTACTATTCTCACTACTCAGACATATGAACAAAACCAGGCGGTTGCAGAAGACTGATTTCAGCAGGCTGTGAGCAAACACAGTTCCGTGGCTTATTTTTACCTGTGCAAGACTGGTGAGACTGCACCTTAGCACCACTGCCTCTGCAGCAGCTGAGCTCAGTCGCACTGGTTCCTCCAAAAACCAGCATTTTTCAGAATAGCCACCACCTTTAATCTCATGTCCCTTAGCAAGGACGAGCTGCAGTGTCTCTGCTTTCGGCACACACTTCTCTTCCTCCTGCAGCACGGGCAGCCTGGCTCTGGCCTCTCTGCCTCAGAACAGCTGGATCAGGCCATCTCTGTTCTGTTGGCAGCACAGATTGGCGCTGCGTGTGTTTGTCTCCTCCCTCTGGTCTCCCTCGCAGAATTCTGCGCAGGCTGCTGCCTCAGAAAGCAGCACGACGTTGCACACTGGCACCATCGTTTGGCCACAGAGCCACACGCAGCCCAAACAACACCAGTCTCGTTTACAGGTTGTGGCTGTTTGGCTTAAGAAGCAAATGAATGATGTAGAAATTCAGTCTAAAGTTGCATCTAATAAACACTCTGCAGTAACAAATACACAAGACTCTTAAGCAAATATGTCGTAATGTCTTATAAACGTTAATAAACACCTGCTTTTTAGTGTGTACAAATCCACAAAGAACGTTTCTCTGCTGAGCAGGGGCAAAAGAGGTGTTCAAAACAGAAGAGCTCAAAATGCAGGCACATCTCAGAGCTGTGCAAGCAGCTTGGCTAGATTAGACTGATTACTGGCATGGCATGCACGCTTTTGAAATAGAAAACACACCTGGCATGTACATAGGTAAACGTGTGCCTCCGCTACTCAGTGGGTTCTCTGCTAACAGAGCACAGAACCTGGAGCTGTAAAAATTCTAGCTGTGCCTGCTGAAGTATTATTCCCTGCACAGCCTTTAAGAACAAAGCTATTTGGAAATAAGCTGCTCTGATAAATTTACATATCTTATGCTGTACTCTAAGATCCATGTGATAAGTACAGTTTTTTTATAATCTTTCTACAACTCACTCTGGCTTGTTCACGTAGCTGATCCACAATTAAGCGATCAACTCTTGATGGGTTTGATGTCAGCCTTGGAATTGGGGTGTTGTTAGTACTGGAAACTTTTTTCCCTGGGTAATTCTTAGCAAGAGCTGATTCAGTCTGCAGGAAAACAAAAGATAACTCCCTAAGAATGTAAGTTGTGAGGTGTGCTTTATTATAGAAGCAAGAAGTGTAAGATGCACAATATTTTTTCCCTGGGGTTTTGGATTTTCTGAAGTAGATAATGCAGATTCAGACACCTGGAATTTAACCATTTTGTATGACAATCACCTGCATTAAACGAACAACCAGTTTACTCAAAGCAGTTCAAATAGAGTAATTATGGAAAGATAAAGCGTGGCGTATATGTGGCATGCAGAAGTGCCACGTCTTCTCACTTCAATTACAGCCTGCATCCTTTTTTTTTTTTTTCTGTAAATAGTATGGAGGCAAGCAAAAAATACAAGGCAAAAAAAAATGGGCGAACGGGTATAGACCTCATCTAAAAAAAAAAAAAAAAAATAATTGCCTAAGTCAGCAATTAAGATTTTGTAGTTTCATCAAATTGCACAAAATGTAGGCTTTTTTGTTGTTGTTGCTGCTTTATGTCAAATCAAATATTACTTACCTGTAAGAAAATTACTTTGAAAACTGACCGTAAAATTTCAAATTTCAATCTCATTCAGTCCAGTACTACGTTACTCTCAGACATCTGTAACAACAGAGACCTAACTAAATCTGTTTTAAAGTTGCCTTTCTTAGATAGTTTGGTGGTGGTCCAGGCAAGGCTGCAGCTTCATTTTCTCAAACATCAACCCTATTTCCCTCTAACCACTCTATTCAAAGTAACAACTGGCTTTTGTCACAAACTGCTTTGCAAAAATCTACATTACATCCCCATTAAATTTATTTTGTTGGACTGGGAAAACAGTCCCAGTAGTTCCACAGAGAAGCTAACAACCAAATAACCAGCCCCCAATACTCCCTGGTTACATTTGGTCACAATTCCCTCAGAGAACATGATGGTTCCAGCTTGATTCTGAATTTCCGTACCACCGAAGCTGAAGAAATTAAGCTAGCTTATACATTTAACAATGGGAACCCAAGGCACTTAGACTGATTACCAAAAAGGGCAACTGCTTTACATAGGGAAACTGCTTCCTACAGAATTGTCTGAAGCTTTTTAGTTTAAGTGTTTTAATGTTACTGTTTCTTCAGTTTCTGGGAAAAAAATATCACGACACTTCCCACAATATATGTTAAGTTTTAAACATCAGGGAAACAGAAAAGTGAGAAGAACACCTTGAAAGAGCTGTGATTCTTGAAAGGATTGATGTTTAGTCCTAATTCAAAATAGAATTGATGTATTTGCCTTGCAAGTTTCCAGATGCATTGTTTCTTGTGCTAGAGTGTATTTTTTTCCGTCATACAACAAACCTTTCCCTGAACCCCAAACAGAAACTGAAAATGCCACCAAATTCCTGCTCTAAGTGTAACATGCAGTACAACATTGGGTATGCTCCAAAGCAGGCTATAAACCTTTGAAACTTCTGTATTCACTCTCTGATATATATGGAAGCAAAATCTTTAAGTGTTTCAACTCATAACAGTGAGAACTACCCATGTTCTCTAATGGGTCTGACCTTTGAGTGTGATGAGATCTTAATTAAATCTGTGCTATGGCATATTAATATACATTTTTTTTCTTTACCTTCTTTCTTTCTTTTTCCAAAGCTCTCCACTGTTCATAACACTCTTCTAGTCTAAGATGGAGCTCGCTGGCAGGTCCACTACGGGTTTTAACTTGCCTTTGAAATCCAAATGCTGGTACAAAACCAGAAAAAGAGCCATCACCATACATCATATCATTAAAGTAAGGATAGAAGCGATTTAAATCATCACAGGAGAACAAGTCATAGGATTCCATCAGAGGGACAACTGAATGGCCAAATGGACGAGCGGATCTCAAAGGGAATGTGCTTGAACCAAGCTGCGGATTACGTCTCAAGTCACCCATCATGCAATTATTGGGAAAGCTGGAGGCCTGTAGGCGAGTCACATGGTTGATGGCATTACTGTCTCCGCTTCCCTGCCTGAGACTAAACTGTCCCTGAGACTCCACTGGATCTTGGTACATGTTCTGCAACAAACTGTCTGCGTGTTTTTGTCCTTCCAGATCGTAATGTCCACTCTGTGTCTTCAACTGAAAACAGTGTTTGTTCAGATTTTCAATGATCCCAAACTGCTGAGCTGAGTAATTTTCACAGAATCCATTTGGCTGCTTTAATCTCTTGTCACTCAGATAGTCAATGAGATTCTCTTCTCCAGACTTAACCAGTGCCTCCATATAAGAAGCAGACTGTGCTCGTTCTGAAGGGTTATAACGAAAATCAAGACTTGAAAAAAACGAAGGATTATCTTGACAGTACTTATGAAATAAATTACTATTTAAAGGGAGGTTTGAAGATGATAACGGAAAAGAATCATTAGGATGACTGAAATGCTTTGGAAAAGCAGATAAATGATTATTCAGTTTCACCAAAGGACTTGGGCTCTGAAATGGGACAGAAGCAGTGCTTTTACTTTGAATGTTCATCCAAGTTGGCCTTACATTAGTACCTGCTGAAGTGTTTGCTGAGTTTGGTAGTAAAGGAATTGATTTACAGTATTCAGAATTCTGAAGATCAGACTTGGAAAACTGCTGCTTATCTACACCATTTGCACAGTCGCTATTTCCTGGACAAGCTGTAAGAGATTTTAGTCCATAGTCAAATTTTTGTCCCAGATCAGTGCAGAATGAAGGCTCATTAGAAAATTGTTTTTCTGATAGAAGTCCTGCAGCCTTGGGAAATGTAAAGTTTTGCTGATCTGGAATTGTATCTTCTATTTTTTTCTGAGTACCCGATTTAACTTGAAATAATTTAGTATAGGGTTCTGTGTCCAGAGACGATGCCTCAGTTGTTCCATTTACTAACTTCTTGTTTTCTTGGAGGCTACAATTGGTGCTCTTGTTAGGCTTTGCTTTACCAGAATGAGAATACTCAGTATATCTACTATAATCCATACTTTCGTTGTATCTGTGAAACTGTGGAAGAAGTGTTTCTGCCCGCTTTTGGTGCAACTGCACATCTGCTCCTTTGGGACAGACCTTCTCTCTTCCGTAGGAGTAAGCATCAGCTCCCGAGTCTTTAATTACTTCTAAATACCCCACTTGAGGTGTAAAGGTGTTCTTTATATATGGATAGTTCTGATATATAGGTGTTGTCTTAATATTCTCACTAGTCTGCATATTGCAACAGTTGACATGCTCATTTTTAGGAGAGTATAACCATTGCTCTTCAAGGTCTATACCAGTAAACCCGTGATAACATTCATCTACTTTTTGTTGTGATGCAAGATTACCACTTTGCAAGTACTGTTTTTCAGCAGCAGATGTGGATTCACTACCATAAAAACCTTGTTGCGAAACAGCTGCAACAACTGGTCTTTTAGTTTCTGACAAGTCATGGTGGTCTGCAATTCTGGTTGCATTCATGGGCCAAACTGACTTTAAGCTGGAAGAGCAACTCCTTGAAAAACAAGAAATACACGGTTAGATTCTGTCCGTAGCGCTCCTCTTCCATTCCCAAATGCAGGAAAAAGTTTAAGCATCCAATTCTCCCCCAACCATTTCTCTTAATTGATTAAAGGATCTCTTTCTCCAACTTCTATCTACTCCTGTAACCTGCTCGGCTTCCTGTACCTGGACTAGACGGCTAATTCTGGCTTGCCTAAACCAACCCATAGACTTTGGGAGCTATGTACAATGCCTTCAAGCCTCGAGTGATGCATACATACCAAATATGTCCAACCAATTCTTTCCAAGTATTTACTATGCATTATCTCCAACATATTCCTGGTGGATAAACAGGTTAAGATTATCATACTGCTCAAAATACCCACAGGCCTTCAAAGCCACGACAGAGTTCTCCAGACAAAATGCTTCTGTGTATCATCTTGCTTATTGCTTCAGAATCGTTTGAGTTTCACACTGGCTTACGCTGCTTCTTACAGGTAAATCAACTCACTAAAAACAGGTTTCTCAGCAAATTTCCTTTCCTTCCACTAATTACCATGGATTAACACAGGAACAAACACAATGGGTCAAGGAAAGCTGTAAACAGGCTAAGTGAAAAATGGAACAGTAGCTGGTTCCAGCTGAATTTGGCAGCACTGAGAACAGAAATCCAGTCAAAACTGGCTAAAGCAAAGGAATTACCAGGTACATACTTTGATCAAGAATGACTCTCTCTAAAGTTTTCCTTCACTTCAGCAACATAACTCAGCAAACATAGAGAAACCAGTAGAGCAGTTTGGGGAAGACAGGAAGGAAGAATGGCGCCTGCCTTGGGAACCGGGGTTCCTTTCTTATCTCTTAGATCTAGAAAGCTCAGATTCAGAAAGAAATGGGACCTGAATTGTTCTGTGTCAAGTTATCGTAACTACCTAATGGTTTCTTCCAGCATTAGAACATCAGCATAATCAATGACATTTAGATATATAAATATTGCTTAAGTGGCACATCCATAAAGAAATACTCTTCCCTCCTGCCAATTCAAGAGTGTGAAAGAATACTGTTTCTATTTTTGTGTATTCTTTCTATGACTTGAAATCAATTAATAAAGAACCTAAAGCCTGAACCCTATCTTGATCTAAAAAATTAAGCCAAGGTATATGCTCAAGGAGATTTATTTTAATACAGCATTTCTAGGAGGCTCATTAAGAACTTATATTAAAACTTCTAATAAAAGAGTTCCATAAATACCAGAAAGCCAAAAGCTACTAAACTAATATCACAAGTAAAATACTAGAAGATTAGGGTGAAGGAGGGGAAGTTGTGAAGAGTATGAGGACTTGCTTGCTAGCAGCTGACATGAAGATGACAAATAGAAAGCAGATGCAGAACAGTGAGGGTAGTTTTTGTCAGAGAAAGTGAATGACAATAGTGCTCTCACGGCAACCTACTCACCCCTCAGCACAATATGGCTGTGATTTATCTTGTTCTTCCAAGATGTTAGACACTAGACCATATAAATCTGTTTCACTGCCATAATCATTCCTTTCAGTCTGAATTCTGAGAACAAATTGAATATAAATTGAAATAATTACTTTGTTTTAAATATTTCATTAGATTTAAATCACACAAAACAACAAAAAAATCTATTCATTCAACACAAATGATCTCTGTCAAACTGCCTACCTGGACTTCACATTAATCTGGGAAGCGGCAGACTGCTTATTGTCATCTCCATACACAGACCACGGTGCATATAGAAGGGAAGGGTCCGCAGGTGCAGAGTATTCTGATGTTGAAATGGAAGAACTGTAGGTCTGAGGTAGGTCTACATTTTCTTCATTCTGCATTTTATATACAATAAAAGCATTAATTTCAATATTAAACACTTTTTATAAATATTAAATCAAATTGTCATTTCATCATTCTACCAGGTTGTACGTGAGTTTACCCCTGGGGTAACCAGATCATGAGAAAAAAACACAAACCACATGGTTGTAGTATTATGTCAAAAAGTAACTTCTGCTACTGGCTACTGCTCAGTGCAGATAACAATAGAAGTAAAAATTCCAGGCCGTATCAGCCATAAACTTTATGGCTATGAAATGCAAAATGAAAAGAAATCTAATATACTTAACTATCATGGCGCTTCCTACTGGCCAGACTAATCCTCCTGCTCAACAGGCTGGTTTATGTGAATGCTTGGACTCTATGGCATGCCACTCAAATACCTGTTGCAAGATCTAAGCTTCTCCTTCTCAGTTTTCTTTAGAATAGTCATTTGTTCCTCACCTTGTTACAAATGTTTATGCTAACAGAAGAACAAAGCACACATCGAAACATTATCTTCCTCAACTTCACTACCCCTTCATCTCTCACATTGAGTAACACTTCATAATATCTCTCAATCTTTTTTTAAATGCTTCATTAGACACCCTCTAACCAAGTCCTAATCCCCTCCCTTCATCCTTACACTTTATTGTTTTTGACTTTAACTCTCAGTCACAATCTCTTGATTTTGCTCCTGTGACTTTCCATTTTTTTAATCCAGGTGAGCTCAGTACAAGCAACTTCAAAAACTGCTTTTTAGCTTCAGATGTCCCTTTACTCTAAACCCATTTCCCTCTGCTGGCTCTAAACACTCCACGCTTCAGCATGCCAGCGGTTAACTCTTCCATGACTTATTCAGCTAAATTTAGCACATCTGCAGCTGAAGTCCTAATTTCTCCTCCCACACATTTTGCTCCGCAGTCTTTCTTGTTGGTTAATGCTACCTCTACACATTAATCAGCTTTCTACATAAATGCCTGTGTCTTCTGTCACTCTGCCTCTAAAACCATGAAATGTTCAAATGGAACTCATCTGTTGTCCTTTCCCTCTTTCCAGTACTGTCAGCCCCATTTCTGTGATGTTTGGGATGAAACAGGGAGAGAAAGTGCAAAATAAACAAAGGTTTATGGGAAGTTCACGAACTATGAAAGTTGAGAGGGAGAGAAGGGGTAGAAGGCCCTATGGTATTTGCAGTTATTCTGTTATTCTCAAATTTGAATCTCTCTTAGGGGGAGTTTTCTTGGAATTCTGGGTGCAGTGGGGATGACAGGGAAGCTTTCAAAATCTATCCCAGCACAGCAGATGGTACCAGGCAAAATCTGAAAACAAAAGTGAGGCAGCAAAAGATGGGATACACAAGTGAACAGCCTTTATTGTGACTGTACTAAAAGAGTCACTGCCATTTCTGGTGCGCATCACTACCACAGACATGTAGTGTGAACAAATCAGGCACTGTAATTGGTGTTCTCCAGTATAAGAAAAAATATTAGAAATATTTTTGACTGTTTTGCTTACAAACAACAAAAACTCTTACAAAGATATAAAAAAAAATTATAATCAACTGAACCTGTGATTTGTAGCAACCATACAATGAGCCAGAGCCCGTCATTACACTACTGAATACATCAGTCAGCCTCCCGCCAGCTTCCGTGCTACTCCAGCAGCGACTGCCACCTCTGCATGCAACTTTAGGCTATGCAAGACAAGGGGGTAAAAACAAAGAGGTAGAAGGACATAATTATACATAGACCTGAAAGTTGTAGATCTTATACCAACTTTAACTTCTCTAACATTTTCACTTACCTGTGCATTCTGCTCATCTGAGTCCTCAGCAAGTTAGCTCTACATAACGTCATTACAACACTTTCAGATTTACTCTTATATCCAAGTTTGATCCAACAACCATAAGAAATTCACAAGGTGCTTAAAGACAGAGGAGGTGCAGGTGAAGAGGAAACCTGTGTTCTTCGCTGGGCTTCTGAACAGCAAGAGCAGACAGGTTGTTTGGCCATCTATGCACCATGAGACACCTCTCGTCTTTGGTGATTCTTTCATTGCTGCTCTTATTGGATATGTTGTGCTACATACACACACATACATGTATTTTCAGATTTCATGAGCTGTAATTTTACTGTAACGCACACACTGTGAGCTACTGGGGAAATGTGCCCCATTCTCTAACACAGGGAAACAACCTCCACCTAAGAACCGCCCCCACCACCGACAAACTGGATGTGCTCAGAAAGAAGCAGCCAGCAGGAAAAGGCAATGAAAACACGAAAACCTTGGCTTTTTTTCCCTTTTTCAGAACACTAAGGTACACAATAAAAATTAAAGTTAAAATACAACTGATTAGCTAAAAAAACAACAAACAAACAAACAAAAAACAACAACAACAAAAAAAAAAACAACAAAACTTAGCTCAGAAATGAAGTTATTTGCATACTATTAAAAATGTTACTGGAGCACCTAAAATCATAGGCTCATTTAGGTTAGAAAAGCCCTTCATGATCACCAAGCCTAACCACCAGCCTGCCCTGCTGAGACACATCACTAAAACGTGTCTGTAAGTGCCACGTCCACACGTTTAAGAGACGTGTGAGACACGTTTAAGTGACAGGTTTAAATACCCCCAGGAACAGGGATGCCACCAGTCCATGGGCAGCCTGCTCAATGTCTCATCACCACTTCAGTGAAGAAGTTTGTCCTGACATCCACTCTAAACCTCCTCTGGCACAACTCGAGGCTGCTGCCTCGCATCCTAGCACTTATCGCCTGAGAAGAGACCGGCAGCCACCTCACTGCCACCTCCTGTCAGGAGCTACAGACGAGGCCTCCCCTCGGCCTCCTGCTCCAGACCAAGCAGCCCCTGCTCCCTCAGCTGCTCCTCACAATTCATTTTCCAGTCCCTTCACCAGCTTCATTGCTCGTCCCTGCATTTGTAACGCTTTCTACTTTCAGAAAATATACAAGTTTGACAGTGCTAACATTCCGAAATTATTTGGAATTAGCGCTCTTCTCTAAAATGTTTTATCTATAGGCCCATGAGAGGAAAACGCGGTCCAGCGCGAGCTTTTTTCTTGTTTACATCGCAATTACACCAATGTATTTTAATACATTGGTTTCTTCAGAACACACAAAACCAGAAACAATGTGAAAAAATGTGACTTTTTAATCCAAATTACGCCATGTTTTCTCCTCAGTAATCTCCTCATCCAGGAGGGTCACACAGCACTTACTGTGTACTTGCACGGCGTGTGATCTCAGAGAACGAGGGCACACAGGGACACACGGACACGGGGAGCCCCTACAGACGGGTTACACATCCCCATCCCCACCATCATTTTTCCCAAATAAATTTTTATACGGCTCTTTGGAGCTTGGCTTTGCAGCGCCTCATGCCAGTACTGGCAGCCTGCACCCCTCACAGGCGGTGCCCACGGCCAAGTCCCAGCAGTGAGGGCGCTGAGGGAAGCGGGCTGGTGACAGGAATCCCAGCGGGGCACAGCGCCTCGCCCTCCTCCAGTCCTGCTCCGTTACCGGCACCCCAATTTCCCCGCCTGGGTTCTGACAGGAAAAGTGCAGCGACCCGGCCTCCAGGGCCTCGCAGCCGGCTCCTCGGGCTCTCCCGGCCGCCCTGCGGCTCGCCTCACCTCCATGGGTGCCCAGGACGGCTCCTCTCGGCCCCCAGCGCTACCGGTCCCCGGCGCGGCCGCCCCCTCCCCGCCCCGCCATGGCGGCTGTCCTGAGGCCTGAGGCGGCCGTTAGCCTCCGCCGGGGCAACCGCCGGCCCCGCCCCGCGCGCCCGACGCGATTGGCCGGTTCCTGAGGGAGCGGGCCAATGAGGAGCCGTTCTGGCGCCTCGCGCCTCCCCGCGCCGCGTGAGCGCGCCGCTTCTCCACGCGGCTGTTCGGGCGTCGAGAGTTACGGGGAAACGGGGCTGTATTCCGATTGGCTCCTGCCTGACAAGGAGTAGCCAATGAGAAATCAGCTCGCTCCATCCTCCCGCCCGTAGCGGCTGCCGGCCGGCCTATGAGGGCCCTCGAGGGAATTTTTCACCCGGAGACAGCGGCTGCGGTGTTGGGGCGGCCTCGCGCTGCCCCCCTCAGGCGCTGCCCCCCTCAGGCGCTGCCCCCCTCAGGCGCTGCCCCCCTCAGGCGCTGCCCCCCTCAGGCGCTGCCCCCCTCAGGCGCTGCCCCCCTCAGGCGCTGTCCGCGGCGGCTGCTGTGTGCCGGGCACTGGCAGCAGGGCATTCCCGGGGCCCTCTGGGTCTGTGGGCAGCCCTCCCAGCGCCCGCTGCGCCGTGCCTAAAAAAAAAAAAAAAAAAAAAAAAAACACAACAAAACAAACAAACAAACAAACAAAAAACCACCTAAAACCCCTGAAACCAAACCCAGCTTGGTTTTCACTGCTCCAGCTATTTCTGTGCAATCTAGGGATGCTGTTTTTGCTGCCATAACTGCACGCTGACTCTTTTTGGATAGAGGCACGGATGTTTTCTTATGACTCGATGACTTGTTTTAATGCATCACGCCCATCCCTGCCCAGCCCGCCTCCAGCGCACCACAGCAGGTTCACAGGCAGGTCACTGGGACAAGCCTGGCTGCTGCAAAACGCTTTGTGCTGGGCCTGATCCTGCCCCCTGCGCCTCCCTAAGGACAGCAGGGACCGGGACCACCCTGCCTGCCCTGGGATTCAGGCCACAGGTGTTTGCCTCCCAGGTTTTGCCTGGGGAGACTGCAGGGTGAGCAGCAAAGGTGTTGGTTCTGTAACGTTCATGGCTCTCCAGCATCATCACCCCTCACTCCCTGCCCCACAGAAATCCAAGAGAAACTTGTGTGGCCATAGTGTTTGGTTTGGGAAGATTTGCTTTTTTTTTTTTTTTTTCTCCCCTAAAAATAAAGGTGAAATATGGGGACACTGAGGCCACGTGACAAACTTGACATCCTACCCTTGCCATTCCCTCATGTGCCCTCTTGTTCCTCAGATCCCATCCTGAAGCCCAAGCAGCCACAGCCCTCAGCAGCCCCCAGGCCTCCCTCCTTATGCAATCTATCTCCATGCAGTTTCCTCTCTGCATTGAGATTGGAGCTGGAGCTGGAGCAGGATCCTTCCTCCCCAGCCACAGGACTACACAGACAGAGGCCAGGTAGAGCCCCAGGAGTGGCAGGCCCTGCTGGGGAGGAGCTGGAGTGTGATGGAAGGAAGGGCTCCTGGTGCTGTCCCTAACACACCAAGAATGATCATGGCGATTCCTGCCTCCCTGTGCACTCATCCACCTCCAGCCCTCTCTTGCTTTCTCCTCAGTTCAAGCCCTCCACTTATTCCCCTCCCTCTACCCTTCTCTCCACATCTCCATCTACTTCCACCTTCCATTCACCCATTGTTCCATCCCTTCTTCTATCCATCCAGAGCAGTAACAATCAGTGAACCAGGCTGGCACTGGATTTCCAAGGCTTAACCCACAGGTCCCAGTGCCACGAGCATTCTTCTACCATTTGCTGGAGCTGGGGGCTCTGTAGTAGTGCCCCGGCCTGATTCCAGAGGAGCTGGGCCACAAAGGCTGCCCTGATGGATTCGTTAGTGGCTGTGTAAGGGCAAAGCAGGGACTCAACAGGTACTACTTGCCAGCAGTCAGATTTTACATGACTGAACCAGCGTTTTCTGTCTTGGAGACTGCAAATTTTCTACTAAGTTAATAATAGTGCATTAAAATGGGCTGCACACACTGCAAAATCATTTATCAGGAGCCATAAGCACATTCAGTTAAAGTAGGAAGAGTTGCTGCAAATCAAAATCTGCCCAGCAGCCTGGACTTCGGCTGGGGTCTTAGGTGTTACGAGACCATACTATAAGTTGGCTGTGAGCTGTAGAGAGGTCCATAACAGGACTATCTCCCTGCAGATGCGGAGGTCATATTTCCTGTGCTTGTTTCTGTAAGAGACTTTTCAAGGCCATAGGGCAGAGAGCTTTGGGAAGCTCAGAGTGCTGAGAAAATCCCCCCCGTTACACTATTTAGCCAGAGTTCACAGCTTGGGGTGCAGCAATACGGTACCTGACTCCTGCAAGGAGGACCCTTCAGGCCAGGCAGCTTTGCCAACTGCAGAGGAAAATGCTGTTTCATCTGACTGGTGTTTACATGTCAGCCTCACAGCTGGTTTTACATTCAACTGAGGCCACGAAGCAAACCCCCACCAGCAGAACTGCCCAGCAGATACCTGCCCTAAGCTGACAGGCTATTTGCACTACTGCAGGTGTTAGCTATACAGCCACTGCAAAATGTTTTTAGTTGCTGCTTTTATTTCCATTGTCTTGATGTCCTTGTAAAGCATCTAACTCGGCAGAGCTCATGTTCACCAACAATACATAGCAAATTGCAGCCATACCTGTCAGTTCTTAGTTGGAGATTCCTGGAGCACCAGCTTACAGTTGCCTGCTGAAGGGACCCCGTTTTCCCCATGCATGAAGTCTGCATTCCCCGCTCTGTTACCACTGACATTACTACCTGTTCAAGGCAGCTAACTGGCAGTTAAATCAATATTAATATTTTATTATGTTGTCAAAGCCCTGCACAGGAAGTTGATGTAACAGGTTGCTAATGCACTAGAACTCGTGCCCAGAATTGATTTCCAGGCCATTGAGGTCAGCTTTGGAGACAGTATTGAACCTTGCTTTGGAGTCCAACTGTTTGCTGCCTTCCTCCTTCAAAGCAGTCAAGACAAAAGACCATAATTGGAATTTCATTCTCCCACGGAACATTACACTGGGGGATGCAGCTCTCTTCATCTCTCAGTGTGAGACAGTTTACCCGATATGATTTGTTCTTAAGAGAAAAGCACTGCTTCAGCCAAATCCCAGGATGGGGGGCCCCCATGCAGATCCATATCCAGAAGTCTGGTTGCCAAGATTCAGTGAGTACTCAAATTGGACCAGACTACGCCAGCTGCCTGTAGAAGCAAGACTTGCATGGGCTGAAAACAGCCATGTCAGGAGCGAAGGCCAAGCAACTTGCTTTACAAGACCCTGGCCCTCCCTGCCAAAGAATGGGCTTGATTCCAGGCTCCAGCACACTGTACAAGACTGGAGTAGTAGTGCTAAACTCCTCTTACCTGGCTTTCTGATTGCACCCAGCTGTAATTTTTAGCACAAACCACAACATGGCAAGATGCTGTTAGTATAAGCCATATGCAATTGAATGGAAAGGCAGTTCAAGAAAAGGTAAGTAATTGGATTTACCAATTATTGGAGAATGCCACAGCACCCCATTTAAAGTATTATCTGCTGCTAAATGATGCACTGCCTACTAGCAGCAATTTGAAAGATTGAAGTCCCTCTTATTCCACAAAGAATTGTGAAACTGCTCATTGAAAGCTCTGTAAAACTCCTTGTCCAGGGGCCTGGAGATGTGAAGGGTCTCCGAGCCCCACCTGACCCCTGCTGCAGCCAGCTGACCTCCTGCCGCACCCTGCCAGCCCCCAGTGCTGCTCTCTCATTCCCCCACCTCAAAGGAAGAGAAAGGAAAATATGATGTAAAGGGCTCATGGGTTGAGATACGGTCTGGGAGATTCCTCACCAATTATTGTCACAGGCAAAACAGATTCAGCTGAGGGAGATTAATATGATTTATTGCTTAGTACTAGCAGTAGAGCAGTGAGAAACAAAAAGCAAACTTAAAAATCACCTTTGTCCTCCATCCACCTTCCTTTCTACCTCTTTCCCCTGGGCAGCAAAGGTAGTGGGGGCTGCAGTCAGCCCAGCACACTTCATCTGCTGCTCCTTCATGGTCACTCCCTTCCCCTGCTCCAGCGTGGGGTCTCCCATGGGGCTGGGACTCCATGCTGATCCTACGTGGGCTTTTCACAGGCTGCAGCTCTTCAAGAACTCCTCCAATACATGTCTGTACTATGGGGTCACAGAATGACCTGGGTTGGAAGGGACCTCAAAGATCATCCAGTTCAACCCCCCCGACATAGGCAGGGATGCCACACACTAGATGAGGTTGTTCATGGCTTCACCCAGCCTGCTCTTGAACGCCTCCAGGGATGGCACATCCAAAACCTCTCTGGGCAACCTGTTCCAGTGCCTCACCACCCTCTGAGTGAAGAATTTCCTTCTAACCTCTAATCCAAATCCCCCCTCTTTTAGTTTAACACCATTCCCCCTTGTCCTGTCATTATCTGACTGAACAAAGAGTCGCTCTCCATCTTTTTTATAAGTCCCCTTTAACGACTGAAAGACCGCAGTGGTCGCCCTGCAGCCTTGTCTTCTGTAGGCTGAACATCCCCAGCTCTCTCAGTCTTTCTTCACAGCAGAGCTGCTCCAGTCCTTTGATCATCTTTGTGGCCTCTTCTGCACCCATTCTAACAGCTCCAAATCCTTCCTGTGCTGGGGGCCGCAGACCTGGACACAGTGCTCCCAGCGAGGCCTCACAAGGGCAGAGCGGAGGGGTCCAACTGCCTGAACACGGGTCCCCCACGGGCAGCAGCTCCCCCCAGATCCCCTACTCCTTGTGTGGGCTCCTCTCCATGGGCCGCATCTCCCGTGGGGGCTCTCCATGGACCACAGCCTCCTCCAGACCACATCCACCTGCTCCATTGCAGAGATCTGCTCCGCTGCGGGACCCAGGGGCTGCAGCGGGACAGCCTGCCCCACCAGGGGCCTCTCCACAGGCTGCAGGGGAACTTGTGCAGCGTGCCTGGAGCACCTCTTGCATTGCCCTCGGTGCTTGTGGGCTTGTTTCTCTCTACATTTTCCCACTTCCCTGCTGCTGCCCAGGGTTTTTTTACGCTCCTTCGGAGCCGTGGGCTGATCCTCCAGCCCTTAGGGACGAAAAACCTATGGGTTTATTCGAGTCCCGCAGCCCTTGGCCCACCGCCGGGCACCGGCTGCTTGCCCGGCGCCTGCGCTGCGCCGCCCCATGGCGGCTCTGGGGCGGGCCCGGCGCTGCGGAGCGGCTGAGAGGCGGTGCTGCGGGCTGAGGGCAGCGACAAGATGGCGGGGCGGGTGAGTGAGGGGAGGAGAAGGGGGTGGGGGTGGGGAACGCGGCTCCTTGCCGCTTTCGGTGCGGCCCCTTCGGGTCGCTTTTCTCCTCTTTGAGCGGTTTACGGAGGGGTGGTTTCTCGCAGGGCAGTCGCTTAGTAGGGTTGGGGTGCCGGGAGGAGGTGGTGAGCCCTCTCCTCGGGTAGTGGGGTTTTGGGGGTCCCTGAGGGTGCGGTGAGGCTGTGGGGGGCTCTCTGGCTGTGGGGTCCTCCAGGGATGCTGTGAGGACGTGGTGACCCCTTGACGAGGGGGTTCCCCCAGGGGTACCGTGAAGCCTGGTGACCCCTCTCCCTTTGGGGTGCGGGGTAGGATTTAGGATCCCTCAGGGGTGCGGTGGGGTTCCTGCGGGGGAGCAGGGGGCTACCTTAGGGTCTCCTGAGGGTGCTGTGAAGCTCTGGTGAACCCTCGGTGCTGTGGGTGAGGTTCTGGGATGACTAGGAGCACCGTGAGGGTTTGGATGTGCCCTCGCCCTACAGGGTTTGTGGCAGGATGATTGGGTCCCCTAAGAGCCCCGATGGTACTTTGCTGCTTGGGAGCGGCTTTAAGGTTCCCTAAGGATGCTGTAAGGTTATAATGGCCCTCTAGCGCTGTGAGGAGCAGGTTTTTGGGGTGCCCCAGGTGATCCTTTTCCTGATTGTGGAGTTTGGGGTGGGATTGTTGGGTCCCCTCGGGGTGCTCTGAGGCCCTGGTGGGATATGGGGCAGGTTTTCTGTGGCCCTACTGAGTCCTCTGGCCTGTTGGCACTGGCCAAGCACCATCCTGTGACGTGGGTCTAAGCTATGCTGTGTTAAAACACCCCCTTAAGGTTTGTGCGGGGTTTTACTGCACACTTATTAAAAAAATAATAATAAATCGTTAGTGACTGACTGCTTAGGTAAAATTAGCAAGTGGTCAAAAAGGCCTTAAAATATAAAAGGACAGTCTTGTCTGTTAAATCACTTTGGTATTGCCTGGTATATCCACTCTGTTTTCAGGTCCAACCTCCAAGAGCTGCAAGCCGCAGTTAAGGTTGCTCAGCTCTGTGCCGTGAGCTCAGTCATCCTCTGCTGGACACCAGCTTGTGAAAGGCACATTTCCCGTTACTGCCTGCTTCAGGCTGAAGTCTTCTGTCTTGACCCAACAGTCTCATTGATTGGGGAATAGGTTTTCTGGTGTTTTTTTTTTTTTTTTTTTTTTTTTTTTTTTTTTATGGTGTTTTTGTCTGGTGGAAGCAACAGCAGATGGTGCAGTGTTGTGGTGTAGAGCAGAGGGGAAAAATTTGGCCCAGTGATAAGCTATGTGTCACAGGTGAGCAGATCTGCTGGAGTGCCACCTCAAAAATGCTGCTGTTAATTGAGGAAAAAAAAGTGTTAACGCACTCTTTCTATTATGAAGAGTTTTTCTTCTGTCCTTGCTCCAGATCTGTGGTCTCACTTTCTTCCTTCTACCTTTCTTCGTCATCCCAGTGTTTGCTGCAGTGATCCCAGGAGCTAATCTAGGAGGAATCTGTGTTCTGTTTGACTAGTGTTTTTCAGTTTTCTTGTCTTGCCAAAATCAGGAGCCCAGTGCTTTCATCTGTTGAAAGATCATTTTAGCCATAACGAATGATACTGTTCTGATACTCCCTGTAGCCTAAACTAATCTGGCTGCTGCCGTCTTGTCTTATCCCTGCTTGCTGGGTATCCTGTGCCTATTTGGCTTGCTGAGTTGACAGAGGACCATCCACATGGTTCGCTGGGTTAGTTTTCAGTTGCCCTGGTGTGCTGGAAAGGCTTCATGAATGGTCTGAGTGGTGGTGACTGAGGTTGCAGGGAGTAAGGAGAGGGATCATCCCCAACTTTTCCTGCTGCTGTGAGCTCTTTCTGTGCTTTTGTGCTCGCAAGAACCTGAAAAATCTGCCTTTATTTGGCTAACTTGGTTGTGTTGTGGAGAAAAGGGGGGATTTATACAAATTTAGGAGAAAGATTGGAGCTTTGTTGTCACGTAATCTGGCAGATCATGAGGGTGATACTTTCTTTGGGTTACCAGGAAGCCTCTTGCTATTCAGTATTCTGATGAATTATCTATAAATATAATTGTTGCGGAATTATCAGATTATTTAATGCTGTGAGGAGTGTTCTTAAGCACAGAGTTTCATACCATTTTTTGAGCCTGGTCCAATCTTGCACTATGGTGAATGCTGTTAATGTAAATTAATAAACAAGCTGTCTGCTCCCTCCAGCTTGCATGTGGGATAGCAACAGCTCGAAAAATGATGCAGAGGTCAGATGAGCAAGCAACAGCATACGTTTCGGATGTGATACTGGACCTGTTGTGAACCTTGTCTATGTAAGTAAGGAACAGTGGGTAGGAGGATGGAGGTGTGTGATATCTCTAGATACAGCAGGTGAGTCTGATGCTGGAACACTGATGCTGTTCTGTTGTCAACATTTTAAAAAGGTGCTTAAACCTGGAGAACGCGTAGAGAAAGCTTTACTGAGTACACATGGCCTGAAAAAATGTCCTGCAATGCAACCTAGAGCTTAGTCTATTTTATTAGACTCAGGTGATTTGACTTCTGAATGCATACTTCTGCAGACAGAAATGAATGGCTTTCTTGAGGTAGAAGAGAGACAAAATCGTCTGCTAACGTTTTAAATAATGTATACAAATGATAGAGCAAATATTATTAATGCCCAGTGCAGTTTGAGATATATTCCTCTACTCCCTTAATTGCATTGGCTTTCCTCAGTTGCAAGGCGGATACAGTGGTTAACGGTGATGGAAGCTTACAGGAAAAATAGTTTATGCTGATTAGAAATGATGGCTGCTTCTGTTCCAATTTGTCCTGTATCTCTGCATGCAGTCACGAGGTACGCAGGCAGCCCCTTGAGCATGCAAGGACGTCGGTCAGTATCTGCGAGAGAGGAGGGAACGCATAAAGCTGTCTGGCTGCGTCTGTGGTCAGTTCCCTTGCACTGAGACTGGACCTCTGGAAGATGGTTGGTGCTGTAGGCTGTTGACGTGCACCTCGTTAGGAATTACTTCTCAAAGGGATGTAGAAAGGCCAGATGATTTTTTTTAGCATGTGGCGCGTTTCGAGACTTCTCAGCCTTATTCCGGCCAGTGTCAGGCTGCTGATGCAGAACGAGCTGTGTTTCTGTTTGTATCTGCAGCAGATTGAGGAGGTACGTAGATGAGTGGCGTAGGGAATGAAGCAGGGTTACATGGCTGCAGTTCTACCCTTACAACTGGCAGGATGGCCTCTTTCAGAGAGGAAGTCATGCGTGCTGAATGTTGACCAGATAGAGTGGAAGTTGGTGATGATCCCCATCAGACTGGTGTGTGTCTTGTGAAGGATTATTACAGTTCTGTGATAGCTGCAACTTGTGTAACCCAACCTTTGTTTTTTTTATTTGCTGTTTGGGACTCACATATGTAAGTTAAGCATCACACGGTATTCCTGTTGGCACAGTAGTAGGAGACACTGGCCTGTTTGCCTCTCAGAAGAAATTCCGATCTGTATTTGGTTGGAGATGATTTTGGTTTCATTCAGTTAATCGTAGCCTTTAGTTTATCTTGCAGAACTGTATCATAACCTCTCTAGAAGAGCGTGTGACTTGCACGGAAGGTGCATTGCAGATATCTGTTGAAATCGACTGTCAGATAGAGAAAATACAGCAGTTGTGGGAATGGCAGCAAGGGACAGGCTGTACCCCTCGGTGTAACGTGACGCTGGAGACATTGCTGGACTAACACATGCTCTCCTGTACTCCATGCAGTCAAAGGACAATTTTAGGTTGGGTAGTTTGGTAGAAGCTTTGAAATAACAAGGGTAGGTTTCATGTTTATTAAAGCTATGAATTCTGATTTCTTACCTCTTCTGCTTACATATGGAACCTCACTTCATAGGTGCAGGTGTCATTAGACAACATAAGAAACGTTTGGGAATCAGCTTGGTTCTTTCTTGGTGTCGTACTCATTCTTCTGTCATCACTTACACTTCTGGAAATATCAAAAAGCATAGTGTAAAGGACTTTTTTTTTTTTTTTAGCAGTGTTTTAGGGAAATGGAAGAAAAAATCTGAATGGTTTAGATCTCTTCTGCAGCTGTGTTTTTGTGAACTCATCGCAAATACACTTGTGTGTTCTTACAGGACTGCTGGTTTTTGAAAACCCATGCTAGATTATTTGGAGTAAAATTCTGCCAGCTGTGAGACCACACAAATGATTGCGGCCATGGGATATCTGACCTTGTCATCTTTGATTACCTTTAATTTGTTGCTTGGCGTAGCGTTATAGAAACTGTGTCCCCAAGCTTATTCTGAGTAATACAATGCAACAGGGAGATGTCAGTGTGGCCTCTCATCGTCTGCTTTTGAAGATGTTGGTATGTCACTTCCTTTCTTGCCAAGGCAGGCCAGAATTTGCCATCTGTAGCCAAGGAGCTGAAAAAAACCTGGAAAAAATCAAAAAATCCTTTTGTGGTTTCCTTTAAGTGTGAATTTCGTAAATGCTGCTCTCTTCCATAACAAGATCTTCTCTCTTCCTATCCTTGGTTCTTAGAGCGCAGAGGTCGTTCAGGGGAGGACCCTGTGGTCTGGGAGATGCCCTTGCTGTAAATTTGGAGGAGCTCATAACTGTTACAACATTGGCTCTGCTTAAATCTCCAGAAAAGCAGTCCTTGGAAAATAGTCATGGTTACATTCTGCTAAATTGCCTGCCAGGCAGGACGTGGTTTTCAGTGGAATAAAATTTTTGTTGATTCATTTTTTTTTATGTGAAAATGTACTAGAAATCTGAAAAGTAAAATACAGCTTTTTATGGTAGGTCTTCGTCTTTTTCTGATCCAGGTGGGAGTTGGTGGCTGCTGGCCAAACGCACTCTGAGGGGACAAGCTTTAGGAGAGCTGATGCAGTGACTGTTAGCTGACCCCTGAATGCTGTGACAGATAGTGACAAGGTAGTAACTGAAATATTTTGGAGAGACCAAGTTCAGAGTGTGGTCTCTGTGATGCAGCCATTTGCCAGGCATATCCGTCAGGATGTTGTCTCAAATCCAGGCTGTTCTCTGGCAGAGACCTGATTTTGTGAAGTTTTCCTTACTGGCCATTTCCACAAGTTTCTTGACTTTCAGGAGTTGGAGAGTTGTGTTGGAGAAGAGCTGTGAACAGAAAAATTCAAGCAAGGAACACTGCCACTATGGTTAATAGAAAAGCCGTCAGCACAGTATCCTGTTCCTCTGGGCTGGAGCCAACTGGTACGACTGCTTGTTAAATCAAGGCTGAATTTATCACTCTTCTTGCACTCTTGTGCCCTGTTCCAGTGCTGGCGTGCTCTTTCGTATGTATGTAGGGCAGGTAGTTCAGAAGGGTTAAGTATTTGCAGCATAAAAAGACAGAACCCGTTTCTGCAGTCTCCTGGGCCGCAATAAGGCAGTGACCTTCTATCAGAAAAAATCTGGAGTAAGTTATGCCCTAGAGTTGTGTGAAGTTACTTGCTTTTTCTGTAGAAGCGAGCTGCTTGTAATTGGGGAGCACTTGGTACAGTTGTCAGCATCCTGGATAGGTCAGTGCTGGATACAGCGAATCACTGACAGGCTGAGTTGGAAATAAGCAAGGGATGGCAGCATCTCAGGCTGTCACAGGGCAAATCCCAAGTTCAAGAGAATATTTTTAGTCTTGTCTTTGTTGCCATTGAGTAATTTTTCTAAATAAATGGAAGGAATTTGCATCCAGCAGGTGTCTTCCCAGCTAGCATGTCAGTTCTCTGACGTGCATCCTAGGCTAATATCTTATGGTTGTGTAAAGTTTTGTTCTTTTAAGGGTTTTTCAAAGAAGTTTAGATGAAACATGACAAGTAGCAATTCCCTGTAATTAAATAGTTGATTGCTTGGCTCTTGGAAGAAATGTGAGGCAACATCAACTCCAAAAATGGAGGTGTTAATTACAAATGCAGGTATTCTGGGTCATTATTTCTTAATTGGAAAGTGGAGCTGGTGCTTTCACGCTCAGGGAACAGCTTTCTGATTATATGGTAGAGCAGCACGGGTACAGATATATTTTCTGATAATACTGTGAAGAACTGATACGGAGAAAGACATCTTTGTGGGGCAGAACAACCTGTTTAATTAGATTATAGACACTATACTGTTATCTTGTAGTTCTCCTTTAGCACACTTTTTCTCATGTGCCTTTTGACCAGGGAAACCTTTTAGTCTTGTAACTATGTTTTTTGGTTTTGATAACACTGCAAAGTACTGGCAGTAGTATAGCCAAATCCCCAAAGCTACATTCAGGTTCTTAACTGCACCCAATAAAATAGCACTGGACTAACAGAGCTCCCTGCAGAACTGACATCACCTGGCTGTAAACTACGCAAACAAAAAGTAAGCAGAAGTCACCACCCTACTAAAAAATAAAAAATAAAAAAAAATCCCCTAATTGCTAAGATAGGTGCCTTTGTGCTAATAAAATGGCTTTCAGGTGGTAAGATGGAAGTAATCTCTGTATTGCTGCTCAGGCCCGTGAGGGAAGCAGGCATCTGCTGTTAGATGAAGCAAATGGAAAATGTGTTAAATGTGTGTGTTGTGTATCTGTATACAGAAGAAGGCTCGTTGGGGTCTGTATTGCTGCCGCCCCTAATGCAATCATTCCTCTTTTAATAGGAGAAGATCGATGTTTATGAGCTTGTCACAGAGGGAGAATGCAGCTCCTTCCAGATCTGAACAAAAGCTTCCAGCCAACTAACCTAGCAGTCACAAGGAGCAGATGGGAAGGACGGTGCTGAGCCGCCTCAGGGCTGTCTGTCCTGGGGGACCCCATGCGTGACCCGCTGGGCGCTGCAGGGCTCTTTGCGCGGCTGTAGATCAGAAAAGGAAGCTGTCATGCCAAGGTGACTCTTTTTTTCCAAATGGACATTTGTAGGTGTTTGTTCTCTTCTTGTGCAAGCAGGGCTGCAGAACTCTGGGAGCTTTTTCAGAGGATTTTTCTGGATGTCCAGAAAAACCTTAAACTAGTTATTAACTCCTTTAGAGTTGTTTTTTTTTTTTTTTTTTTTTTTAATTTTTAATTTTAGAAACACAGCATTTAGGGCATCTGTTGCTGAGTGTACTCCCTGTTGTAGGCATCATATTGTCATCCCTTTCATAATTTTCACATAATTTTAGTTTTGTCTGTACTGCTTCCTGCTACAGGCTATTACAGTGCTGCCTTCCTCTGCTGGTTAGGAACCCTTTCTTAACTGCCAGTGGTTAGCAGTGGTAGCGTTGGTATCATTCTATACCTATTTCTTCTGTCCTTTAGGGTAGAGTCATTTTTCGTCTCTGTTATTTAGCTCTATGGTATGTGTGTATTTAGAGAGAAAGTAGTTATAATCCTCTTCCAGCCTTCTGTGCTGGAAGAGCTTAATTTGTCTCCTTCTCCCAGGCTATTGCTGACCCAGCTCTGCCTCAGCTCATCTTTCTGCATGCTAGTGCTGGTGCTCGTCATCTGTGTGCAGCAGGCTCCTGCTGTTTGCAATTTTAATGTTCATTGCTTTGTTGTTTTCTTTCCTTGGATTCTGTTGCCACTTGATGCGTTGGATCTTTTGATACAAACTGCATTGGGCGATGCCTCATGCACACCTGCTTTCCATCAGGAGCATAGTCTTACATATTGCTGTAGGGTTTTACGTTGCAGCATCTCAGTTCTCGTTTTTCTTCAGAGCTCCTTTAGTATCTTCAGTTTCCGTTTTGATATTCAACAGATTTTATTTGCAGTGGTGAGTGAGCGTTTCCCTTCCAGCCCCGCTGCCTCAGTCAGCCGTGGTCCCACGCAGGCAGGAGTGCACCCGCTTCTGCCCTGGTAAGTGGGCACTTGGCTTTCTTCGTCCATGCCTCTGCTCTGGACCAGAGGCCTGAAGGTACTTTGGCACCTAACAGCTGGCATGGGAGAGCTGAGATGCTTTTTGCAACAGGCAATCCCCATTTGTACACAGATGCAGAGGAAACTTCACTTTCTATTACTCAGAGCTGTTTGACATTGCCTAGCACTTGTTTGCCAACATCTGCATGGCAGCTATGACGTGTATGTACACACAGATATACGTGCAGACCTCTATGTGCATACGTTTTTGCACAAAAGATTTTAAACATACAATGCTTTAACAATATTTGTCATATAAACAACTAGTGCAGAGAGCAAAACCTGCCTCAGCTTCAGAAGCTGTTTCATAATCCCCTGGTTAGGATTAGAACATTAAATGAGTTAAGCTGTTTCACATGAAGAGCATCTTTGCCTTAGCATTTAACGTTTTCGCTCTTATTTGCCAACAACTGCCAGGTAGTAGCTCACTGCTATTGTGTACCACCAACTTACCTCCTGTGGGGTCTGAGTAATGGGAAGCATGTTTTTCTTTAGCTTCCTCTATCATCAGCCTTAACAATTCACAAATATTAACCATATTTTTTGTGCTCTGTGCTCACCCACGCTACTCTTCTGTAATATTCCAGAGATCTTATTATTCATTCTCTTTCCCAGTTAGTGCAGTGCTTTGTTTTTGCTTAGGATGCTAGTCTTGCAATTCAGGATGAGAAGAGGCATTTTTATCTATGCATAAAAATACCCAAATAACTTCACATTGCTTTCTGGGCTGAGCTCTCCCAAAAGACAAGGACAGCTCAGTGTCACGTTTTACTCGAGGAAAACTGCAATCAGTGCAACTTTGAAAACCAGGCTCTGAAAGATCAGACATCGTGGTATTCACTTGGGTTAGAAAGCTATTTGTTCTTTGGGGTAAGTTTTACTTTATAAAAGTAAAACATGTCAGGATCATTGAGCCTCCCAGTGCTGCATCTTTATGGCTAGCATCAATGGCAGAGGAATAGAGGCAACATTGCTGCTGTGTCAGAAATCTGAGGGTGAGGTCCTTTGTGTCTGTCTTTCAGCGTAAGATTTATCAATGCATTGTGCAGTCACATTTTTCTCTTGGCAAACAGGGGTGTTACTGGAGTAGAGCTCTGCATAGGTATGGTTTGGCGGCCGGTACTGCAGTACCGGAGGGGGTGGTGGATGCTTCAGGAAGGAGGCACTGCCTCGAACTGGAGTCACCTCCATGGAGCTTCCCTGTCCTTGGAGTCCTCTCCCTGGATAAATCAGAGCAGCAGCTGGAGGCAGAGAAGACTTCTCTTGCTCCTTTAAGCCTGATAAGTGTCTGCTGTGGGCACAGGACCTGGGAAGATGTATGTGGGTCACCTTCAAGCCAGTGGTGACAGCCGTGGTGTGCAGCAGGTGCCGTTTGCTGTCTGCTGCAAGATCAGCTCTGGTGCCTTGCTGGAACTGAGATTCGTGTTGTCTTGACTAGTTTCTAGCAGTAACCTACTAACTAGCTTAAACAGGGTTTGTGTAAATATACTTGAAGGTTTCCTAAACATACTTGCAGGGATTTTGCTCCCTCTGTTTGCTGCTGTGCGGTGCTGGGGAAAGGCACGGCCTTCAGTTTGTGCTGGGGGCACCCAAACTGTGAGAGCTCCAAGTGTTCCCTTACAGTGCTGCCACTATAGCACAGGGCAGCCCGCTGGGCTCCAGCAGCTCCTGTAACTCCCTGGACTTGTGCCTTTATGCCAGAAACCATACACAGGAGCTGCCAGTGCCCACATCCTTGCTCAATTGCTGGACAGACAAGTGCCCCTGTAATGGTGCTGAGGATATGAGTTGGGAGGTAAGAGGAGGCCTCTGGAACTGTGTGTTCCTCTGTCCTCTCTGGGTACTTTTTGGTTTAGTTGTCTTCTACATGGCCGGATTTCCTCAAATTGTCCCTTGGACACTCAGGAAAACCTGCTTCGGTCGAGTGACATCCTTTTCTTGCGCGAGCTGCGTGGTGCTAAAAACGCTTGTGTATCATTAACATATTGAAGTTTTCTGAAATCGTTTTGTAGCTTCTGGAGAGTACGAACTGCAGAGCTGGGAGCACCGCGAAGCTGCTAGGTACAGCAGGAGATGTTGGTCGGTGCTAAGGGAGAAACGGGCTTGTGCCAAGCGCAGGAGGAGGCGCTGGGATGGCTGCCATGGGCTGTGCTGGTACTGCTGCAGAAGAAGCTAGGGTTCACCACGCATCAACATCTATCGTGTTGTCCTGCTGGGGAAAGGAACACTTGGTGCTGGATTTGAAATGCGTTCCTTTATATTTATGCAGGTCCTTAAAGCAAAGCTTGCACGTTCCCAGAGGCGGACAGAAATAACGCAGAGGAGTGGCAGCTCTGCCAGGCGCTCGTGGTTCGTGTAGGAAGCAGTTTGTCAGCGAGGATTAAAAACGCATTTGAGTACTAGTGCTGTAAAAAGGCTTAATCCAGGAGCTCTGTGGATGGTTTTCTCCAGAAATATCCTACCTAATGCATTTATCAGGGCATGTTCTTCGGAAAATAGTCCCCTCACAAATGAAAGGTGAACTGATAAAGCAGTGAATGCTTTTGCAGTTGACGAGCCTTAACAGGCAGGGTGTGTATTTCAGAAGTCCACTGATATCCACGATTTTTTATTACAAGAATATTTAATTAAAGTCTCTTACTACACTTGAGATTCTGGTAGATAAAATGATTTAAAGGCTGAAAACAGATTTATTTTCTGTTGTCACATATGTCAAGGGCAACTAGGCATTACTCAGTAAAAATAATGAATTAATTCATTTCTAAATAGCAAATGCTCTAGAAGAGTTGCGTTGTTACATAAAAAGCTGATCTGTTGCAGGGTATGCTTGCTCCAATACACGTGGAGAAGAATTTTTTGTGATTCAGTTCTCAAGTGGCTCAGAGGACTGTGGGGGTGAAGGCTGAGCAGGATGGCAATGCGTGGGGAATCAGCAAGGCACGTGTGTGTGAATTTAAGGGTATCTTGAGAGAAAACCCATTTCAGATTGCCCTTAGCAGCAAGTTGTCACTGGCAAATGGTTTCTGTTGCCCTGGCTGCAAATTTGTATTTGGCAAATAGTTGGGCTCTAATTAAAAAAAAAAAAAAAAAAAAAAAAAAAAAAAAAAAAAAAAAGACATCCTGGGCAGTCAAATTTAGGTTTGCTCTGCATTAAAAATTTCACTCTGTAGCTAACAATAGAGATCTCACTCTTCCCATCGTTTCTTCTATTTCTAGAGGCATTTTGAGCTCAATTTTGATCTTTCAGCCATTGTTCTCTGGCATAATTCTGCAGAAGCAAATGGGGCTGGGGATGTAGGAAGGGGGTGAGGTTTCTCTTTGGTGCTCCTTGGCCACCCTGCTGAGGTGCTTTCTTGGGATGGGGCAGCAGAATATTGGCTATCAGGTTATTTTAGCTGCTGATCCCCTTGTAAAAGTAGAGGAAAAAGCTGAACATAGTCTCTTGAAATAGGACTGCTCCTTTGACTTAAACAAAAACGGCTGGGGGGTATACACCCCCACAAAATTTGTTGCAATAATATTTAAGTAGCGATAGGCTGGAGCTGGCAGCCTAACTTAATTTTCTTCTATTTATTACTGATCTGTAATGTTTCTTATAGAGTAGGAAATATCATTTGCATCTTGATGCATTTGTAGAAGAGTTTTATGGAGATTGAGTGGAGCTGGGGAGCAGCTGGCTCAGAACTAAGCCTTCCTGCAGTCTTTCAGCGATGCCCTGTGCTGCACCTCCAGCATGGAGGTCTTGGATCTTAGTTTGCTGAGTAATGTGAGGGAAGCAGGAAAGTAGCATCTTCATTCTGCCCTCTTTTCCCCATGTTGTGCACCTCTAACCCAGCACAGCAGTGTGAGATGGGGTTACCCAGGCTTGTAGGGCTCTGCCAGCAGCTGCTGTGTTGTACCAGCTTTCAGAAAGCCCCAGGGTGGTGTTACCTGGCAAGAAACATCTGCCAGAGAGCACTTTGCTACCTTCAGGCAGGCTGCAAAGTTCATGGAAGTTCCATGAACACCAGGGTTCATTAACAAGTTAACATCATTTGCCTTGCAGGCTTTCTCCTAGGTAGTTTTTTGTTATTTTTCCTGAAATATTGGGTATACTAGGCTGTACTGCAAAGGTCTTGGTTACAACCCTCTTTGTCAGTCGGATGAATTTGGAGAAACCATGAAGAGAAAGAGGAACTTATCAGTGGTGGTGGACTATGCCCTCACAGTATGTCAGTACTCGTGAGACCAGTTTGTGTTTTATGGGTTTGCAGAAGCTTTGACACTTGCCTTAGTAAAGGAGAAAAATACAATGGTGATATTTACTTTATTTTTTTTTTCCCCTTCCCTCTCTTTCTCATAGTCTATGCAAGCAGCGAGGTGTCCCACCGATGAGCTGTCAGTAACAAACTGTGCTGTGGTGAATGAGAAGGACTTCCCATCTGGACAGTAAGTGTGCGGCATTGCTCTTTCAACTTTTAACCAAAAAGGGATTGTTTTCATAATTTGGGTGGAGGTGAAATGGAATTTCACGTTTGGGAACGTAAATACAGTATGTTAATTGACAAAAGTTCTGTACCTTTAGAAAACAAAACTTTGGATGTGCCTCTTTATCAGCAACGGAGATATTAAAAATGTCATTTTCTGTGAAATGTTTCCAGCTTGGGAAATGGAGCTGCTTAAGTAACTATAAACACTTCTTAGTGAAGGAATTCAGGCCTTTGTAGACTTTTTTTGTTGTTGTTGCTGTTACATAGTTAGAATATTTGAGCTAACGGGTAATATTCAAATAGACTATTGTTTAATTGTGTTACTAGGGGCATCTTCCTGCTTCCTCATCATACGGGGATACTGAGTAGTGTCAGCAGAAACCATCTCTTATTCTAGGGGTTTGCATACACAATAACAGGGCAAGACAACCAGAGTGTGGGCACAGCAATTTGGATACTTTAATTACGAGTCTGTGTGAGTGATAGAAGCTGAGTCTGGGCTTTACTTTTCTGAGAAAGGCAGAAAACACATTAATTTTTCAGCATGGAATGTACAGAAGGGCTTTGCATTGAAGGAAGCCAATTTGAATTACTCAGTTCCCTTGCTTTGCTGCAGCAGCGAGGTGGCTCTCTAAAGGACTTCCGAATGCAGATTGCAGACAA
This sequence comes from Aythya fuligula, assembly GCF_009819795.1. Taxonomy (NCBI): domain Eukaryota; kingdom Metazoa; phylum Chordata; class Aves; order Anseriformes; family Anatidae; genus Aythya; species Aythya fuligula. The sequence continues at coordinate 5,221,868 of NC_045582.1, read as the reverse complement.
GTAATTAGTATCAGCTGAAAGAGAGAGCATCACACATAGTAGGAGGCTAAAGGGCTTGGATTTTTAAAATGGGAAACAATGTTTAACAAATGATTATGATATGCTTTGGGCTTTAGCATAAAATACCTGGCCCAGATAAATTCTGCTAAGGGCGGAAAATGAGTGGCTGTGAACTGCAGGGAGCACAGGGGCCCTGCGTTTGCAGCCTTGCCTCTGTGCTGTCAGTCAGCTGCGCTCCTACCCTGGAGAGCTCCTGCATTGCACGGAGCTGGCCTGGCCTCCTGCTGCTCAACAGAACTGTGGTTGCACAACCCCACCTGTAGTGTCAAACGAACACAAACCACTTCACTCCCAAAACAGCAAAACTTTTAGTTGGAAGCAGGCAAAGGCATCTGCTCGAAGATAGCGGTGTGTTGCTCTCTTCAAATGATGTTTTTCCTCAAGTAGATTTTCTTTTTCAAAGTAATGCACTTGGAAAAATACTTGAACTGAGCATTGTACCTCATACATTATAAAAATCTTAATTTCCTGAAGTGTGGATGTCCTAGAAGGACCCAGCTTCCAGGCCTGCAGCAGCCAGCTGTTTTCCTTTCAGTCTGAGAACCCACTCTCATTATCCAAGCGTGCAGGCAGTGGTATCCTGAGACTTGCTTGGTAAGCAGGCTGGCCACAGTTCTGGCTGAGCTGATTCTCCCCAGGAGAGCTGCCTATTTCTAGAAATTGGAGCTTATGAAGAAAGCAGCATATGTTTGGTTGTGAACAGATGCTATAAATTGTTTGGAAAAGTATAAGACTAGAGTACAGAGAAACATCTCAGCATTCAGCTACTACTGAAAGATGTAGTCATTCTGCTGCATTGCAGATATACTGGGCAAGACCATCCTTAAGATCTGCTGCAGTACTGTGCGTGCTGTCAGCAGTTTGGGTTTGTATTGCCCTAACCATGACTGGCTGCAGAGATTATTTATTATTATTTTATTTTTTGCTAACAGCTACACGAAGGGCTTTGTTTTCACACTTAGGTTTGGTGCTCGTGGTCTAGAGACCCTGACCTTAGATCAGTGAGATGGTTTATCCCCAGCATGCCACTGTAGATATTTTCACGCTTCATTTTCCACACCCTGTGTTTTGGGGAAGTATGAATCATGATTTTATGATGCAGGAGTTCACGGGATGCGATGCATTGCTGTAGTTACATTGCTGGTTTGGTAAGTAGCACTGTCTGATGTTACTGTGACATACTTCTCTCCTGAGGACTCCAGAAGTATTTTGGAGAGAGAAGCAGATGCTGAAAGCAACCGGACAGTGAATGGGACAGCAGTCTGGGAGGAGGCCAGGGTGTTTTATGTGAATGGCTTTTTTTTTTTTCCCATTGGCAACTGACTATTCTTACCTTTATTCCTGTCTTTTATATGGGGAAACCATTCCTATTATCTCATGCCTGTTTAGTTATCTGGGTTGAAGAACCTTGCTGGATAATTTGCATGGGTTTCCATCATCCACCCGAAAAGGATGCCTGTAACAACATGGGCAGATACTTACTGAATTCTTAAGATGTTCATCGGGTTCTTTACAAAGATGTGCAAGGTATCCTCTCCCGTACAAGAGCCTTGTTCTTTCTTCACCACCATAATATTAACCTGCGTGTCCATTAGTTGGTACCTGTTACAGTTTCTGTTGGCTTGCTCAGCCTGGCTAGCAGGCTTACTGAGTGGAGGTATTCCCTGGGAGCCCTTAAGAACCTGCATTACAGTTGTGCTTTGGTGCTGATGGTTTCAGGCAAAGCTTTGCCTGTGAATTAGAGCAGCAATTTCATCCATCAGAGCTCTTGGGAAATAGCAGGCCCTGGTGACTCATTACTCCTTTTATTAGGTTATAAGCAGAAGCTGTTAAAGAGGTGTAGATTTCCCCCACGAGTCTCTGTGAGCTCTCCAAGCTTCTTCCTGGTGAACATCAATGTTGGAAAGTGCATTTTCATTTTCCTGCTGTTGCCATATTTTGAACGTTCTTAATACTTCAGTTGTTTGCAGTCTGTGGGAAACTCTCTGCTTCTGCTGTTGCTGAGAAGAGACGTGGCTGTTCTTGAAGAGTCTGTCAGGATTTGACCTTTTCTAATCTTATTATTTGGCTATATATATATATATTATTTTTTTTCCAGAAAGCTGATAGATTTTTTCTTTTTTCCCGTGTTTTTTTGTTCCCCTTTCTGGACGTCTGCTTGACCTCCGTCAGGCTGTGCTGTCCAGTGTGCTGGGAGAGGTTTTTGTGAGGGCCAGGGCCTCACTGCCCTCATAGGAAATAAGTTCTTCCTTATATCTAATCTGAATCTCCTCTTTTTAAGTTTATAGCCATTCTTCCTTGTTCTGTCACCACACTCCCTGAAAAAGGGTCCCTCCCCAGCCCCCTTTAGGTGCAGAAGGCTGCCATAAGCTCTCCCTGGAGCCTTCCCTTCTGCAGGCTGCACACCCCCAATGCCATCACCCTGTCTCTGCAGCACAAGTGCTCAGCCCTTTGCTCATCTTCATGGCCGTCCTCTGGAGTCATTCTGGTAGGTCCATGTCCTCCTTGTGCTGGAGGCCCCAGGGCTGAATGTAGTATCTATTTCCTATTACAAATTTAAAACAAAACTGCCCTTGGAGCAACATATGGTCTGGAAGGATGGTTGCCCTTGGCCTGCTGGCAGCACTCTTCCTACAGCAGCCCAACCTGCTGGCGGTCATCGGTGCTGCAAGGGCACGGTGCTGGCTCGTGCTCAGCCTGTGTGCCAGGATCCCAGCCCCTTGCCTGCAAAGCCGCTTCCTGGCCAGTTGGCCCCACTCCGTGCTGCTGCAGGACTTTGCGTTTCCTTTGGTTGGACTCCGTGGTGTTTGTGTCAGCCCACGTCTCCAGACGAAGCCCAGCTGAGTGGGAGCACAGCCACCAGATGGGTCAGGCTGTCCTCCTGGTTTTGTGCCATCCACAGACCCGCTAGGGGGATACTCTGTCCTGTCACCCAGGTTTAAGGTAGCTTTGAGACGGTGTTGGCCCTGGTACGGGCACCTGGGGTACACGGCCGGTGCCTGGTCTGAAGCTGGTGAGGACAGATTTCTCCTTTGTAAATTCATGGTGACTACACCCAGCTGCTTTCTTGCCTTTCAGGACATTTGGTTTCCAGGATTAGTTGCTCCATCATCTTCCCAGGTGTAGGGTGAGGCTGACCAGCCTTCTAGTTCCTTGGATCCTCCTCCTTGCCATTCTTCAGGATAGGAGTAACATCTACTTTCTTCCAGTCCTCTGAAGGCCTTCCAGTCCTCTGATCACCACGAAGCCACCTTAAATGCCTTTTTCTCCCTTGCTGAGATTGTAAAGAACCAAACTACCTAACAGGTTTCTGGGTTTAAGCTTGGGGCAGGAGGAAATGGGGAAGGGTGCACATCTCTACTGCTGCGGATGGGGTACCAGTGGGTGACTTAGGGCCAGAACCAGTAAAGAACCAAATCACTTGTCTGCCTGGTGGAGCAGGCACAAACCTACTGCTGCATTTCTAATGCTTTCTTACCCTGTTGTGCCACCAGTGCAGAAATTCCTGCAAGGTTTCGCGAGCTGCCTGGTGTGCACACTAAAGCTAGTGATGGCTGGTCATCCTGGTCTGCAGGCCCCTCGTTTGCTCTAGTCTCAGAGGACTGCGTACTTTCTCCACGTGGCTGAAGCTGTCGTGCATGTGCAGTGTAGCCAACGTATGTATGTGCAGATCTGCTTTTGGACGGTGCTGGAGTCACTGTGTGTGGAAACAAAGATGTGTGGAGCGTGTGTGTGTGTGTAGCATGTTCACTGGAGGATGGCTGGGAGCACAGGCTTTGGCTGTTAGTGTGATCTGTCTAGCCCTCTGCCTCTAACCATGGATAAGAGGCTCAGGAAGAGGGGACACCAAAGGTCACAGCAGTCAGTGGCCTTGTGCCTCCTGTGGGTCGTCGAACTGCAGGTGGCTGCAAGGAACAAACCTGATTCGGCCATCGCCCCTGCTGCCAGCGCGCACAAATCCCACCTTCCTTTCCTTTTACTTTCGTGTGCCAAAAGGAAGTCTGCCTATCATATGGTAAGAGCTATCAGGCATGGGTTTTGGGTATTTCCCTTCCTGATGGCTTAGCCTTTGAGAGTGACAGACAGGCATGTGCAGTTGTTGCCTCTGTGTCTGCTTCTGGTGGTTTGTTTGTATTCTGTTTTACCAGTAGTGCTTCTGGTCTTCAGGTCCTGTGCAAGGATCTGTAGGTCCTAGCAAATGGGAGGGACAGCCTCAGTGCCTATTGGATTTTACTTTAGTACAGGACTTGCTTCTATTTTTTTTTCAGCGATCAAACTTCTAACTGATGTACTAAGATCCTTTTATAGGCTTTGCATCTATTTCATATGAAAATTTCAGCTGGGATATATATATTAACTTGTGTTGGGGTAAAATCTTACTGTTTTGGTGTTATGCTTTAGATGTGAACCTGGTGTTGATTTTAAATATAGCAGCCTTTGTCTTTGTGGTTATATTTTGGTTCTGTCATGTTTATACAGAGCAATTCCTGAAGTAAAAGGCTACTGGTGGGGGAATTTAAATAGTAATTATTAGCCTTTATTTTTTTTCCTGTTACAGGACCAGGCATAAGCTGGCTCATCTCTTTTGAATTCTCCTAGCACCGGGAGAATGCACAGGGATATATATTGGAGTAAAATATTGTTCTCTCTTCTAGACATGTTGTTGTGAAGACTTCTCCCAACCACAAATACGTTTTCACGCTGAGAACCCATCCCTCTGTTGTTCCTGGCAGCATCGCATTCAGCTTGCCCCAGGTACTGCCTGGTTTGACTTACTGTTTTCCTGTAGAATAAGCGTCTTTTGCATTTTGGATTGAAGAGAGCTAGACTAATTGGAGGGAGATGCCTCCATAAATGTGTACTGCAAATTTGATTTCTGAAAGCAAAAGTTCAAAGAGGCATTTACTATAGCTGAAGCGAGCTTGTTTATATTCATTTGTATGTTTAGCATATTCTGGAAAATACTGGAAAAGGTATAATTTAATCTTTTTAAAACCCACCAGAAACTTTCAAAAAGAAAAGCATAAGCAATGTCTTCTATTGGTTTTGAATTGTTCTCTGGTTTTCTTTTGTTTTAGAGGGTTTTCTTTGCTGTGTTTTTCTTTCAAAGACCTGCAGGAAGTTTTTTTGACTATGTTGAGTGTTAGGATTTCTAGAGGAGATGTGCAATTAAATGCATAAAATAGATTTAACTATTCACCTCTTTCTTAATTAAGTCAAGTTACTGCATGCTAAATGATGCTTAGATAAATAATTGATACAATTAACTTCTAAGTAGAAAAATTAATCTTGTAGCCATCAACTGACTTACACAGTGAGTTGCATAATACAGAACAGCAACAAACACGGTCACTAGCTTAATGCTTTTGTATTTGTCTGCTGGTAACTAGTCTAGAAGCTGGGTCTCTGCTGAGTGTCTGTGCTGCAGACAGACTTTGTTCCTCAACAGATGACTTGGCATAGGCCCCAAAACCACTTTTTGCTTTTTGACGTGTTGTTCAAATTCAAATTTGTCCGGATGAGTGGGTGCAGAGAATGTTAAGTTACCATATGTCCAGTTAAGATTTATGATGCCAAAACTGAAAACCAGCTATCAGTAGAAGTTATTTGTATCACAGAGTTGAAATAAAAGTATTTGTAGTCTAGAATTGATTTTTTTCTTAGATTCTGGTAGTTATTGTTGATCTGAGAAAGTTCTGCTAAGGTATAGGTATTTTGCTTGCCCCTAAAAAGCACCTCTGCTAGTAGGCGTTACAGCTGCTGGTAGATGTATATTCTGTTTGAGTGTTCTTAGTGCTGGGGTTTAACTTCCAGGATTTGTTAAAGCTTTGGATAACTGCAGCCAATGTTACACAAAATGCAAATTTACCTCAAGTCCCATCTCATGTATTCGTGGAGGGTCACGTAATGGACACTGAGGCTCTGAGAACCCCAAGGAAGTCTGGTCTGCATTTGTTATGTACATGAAGTTCTTGACCACCTTCAGATTGTAATAAACCAAACTCTCAAGCTGAAATAGTAAACCATGGAAAATTTTGTATACTGGAGAGAGCAAAAGATGAAGGGCAGTGCGGTAATGACAGACTTCCTAGCAGAAAGATGAACACAGGGATTGAGCTGTATCTCTTGCCACAGAGATATCCAAAACAATCATTCTAGCTGAACTTGGCTTTCCTTCCTGTTCCAAAAGCTGTTGATAGCCTTAACTTGGAGGGTTCAAGCAAAGCCCAAGAATCATGGGAGTACTGGTGTGCTGGCCCACCGTTTTTGTGCTGGTGGTCCCTGGTATTTTAGGTAGAGGTGAGTTTAGGGTATCTTTTGCTGAAGAACTGGAGTGTTAAGAGGAAGGGAGGAATTCTTACTGGCCATGCAGTTAAATGCTGTAAAGAATGTGATTAAGTATGGAAGCATAGTTTGGTTTTACTTTCTCAGGAATACCAGCACATAAAACTTCCTGTTCTGGGCTTTGGTTCTAACAGGTTGATCCCTGTTAGCCAAGGGAATTACTTCCTTAAGCCTAACTCCAGTTTTGAACCGTGAACATATTGGAGAGGAAGCATGGGGGAGTGTTTTGTTTCGTTTTGTTTTGTTTTTAAAAAAAGGTCATTGTACGCCTTCTACCACACTTGTTCCTTCCAGGATGAAAAGTCAAACATAAATGACCATGAAGAACAACATTTCAAACGCAATGTTAGCAGAGCCTTGTGTAATGATACCTACATACTTTTGTGATTCGTGCCTCTCTAAGGTTGAGATATTTAAGAGATAGTGAATACTGCATCGTTTGGAATGTGGATTGTAAATACACACTAGCCAGCCTGTATCACAAGAAGCATTGCAAAAATACCATTTTTGCAATTATTGAACAATAACTTCTGGCATTATAAAGGTCATGGATTTTCATGTCACGTAGTTACTGAACCATTTCCCAATTCTCATGTAGTTCTGCACTGCACAAATCTTTTTAAAGGAGTTTGAAGGAAGCTAATGATTTTGGACAGCTCCATTCTTACTAGTTCTCTGAAAAAAAATAATTTTTTAAAGTTATAACTTCACATTGTAACAATTTCCTGCAACTACTCTTTATGTGTAAGCTTTTAAAATAATTCACAAGTAGCCTTTCTTGCCTGTTGTGCTACCTCTTCTATGATTGATCATCAATGGAGTTTTAGCAGGAAAGAAGAAGAATGTCAAAAAAACAAATAAAACAAACAAAAAAAAAACCAACAAACACCAACCAACCAAAAAAGCCCTCAACAACAACAAAAATAACCCACAGAAAACTCTAAAACATCCTATATGATAACTTTAACATCCAAGACAGTGGTGTGATTAATAATATGAAAGAAATGGGACACGATCACCTCCCAAGATCAGAAAATAGGATTATTAATAGAAATGATTCCTTTATTTTGACTTGTTTCCTGTTAATTTGAGGGTCTTTATAAGGTCTGGTTCTGTCCTTTTTTCTCCTTAGGGTTCTCATGGTGGGGAGGTGGGAGCTGTTTTGTTAAGTAAGGATGCTGGCTTTGAGTAGATGTGTTCTGTTGAAAGACAAGGTTTCTGAAGTTTGTCTTGTTCTTACAGAGAAAATGGGCTGGACTTTCCATTGGACAAGAGATAGACGGTAAGTCAGACCGCAGCATGATCATAATGGATTCTGTGCTTCCATACTGAAGTGAAACTGAGGTAGAAAATCCCAGACCTTTGACCCTTCTTCAAGTAACATGTGGCCCTCGTTGGTCAGAGGGAATTGCCCCTGTGTCTGCAGGCTTCCTGTCTCTTAAAATTTGCAAAACCTAGACAAGTATTTTGACTTACCTTCAGACATCTGCCAGTTTACCTCTGTATGGAACGTCAGTGTCCCCACAGATGTGAACATTGAACATGTATGCTGGGTAGTCTGCCCTTGTGGCTTTGGAGAACACTTACCAGCTAGCAGAAAGCTGATGTTATAGTTGAGGATATTCTTTGCACCTAAACTTTTGAGAATGGGGAAGTTTTAAGAGCTGTCAAAGGCCAGCAGTCTGCTCTGGATTTGCTGGCATGATGAGATTTGTGAATAGCACTGATGTTTTCACTGGTACTGACAGGAATATTGCTTAAGGGAGAGCCTCCAGATCATCAACATATGAATATAATCTCAAAAGATAATGCTGGTTTTCTTAATGTCAATGTCAAGCTTGCTGGAGTGCAGGAAACCATGACCCTGTGCAGGAAAAGACCACGGTGTGCCTGTCAGGCGACTCTAGTAAGAGCAGTGTATTTTTCATGCAGAGAGTCATTTGAATGTTGGTGTTTGTACATACTCATTTACAGAGTTTCTTGCCTTCCTGTTTTACCTGAGCTCTTGCAGGAATGTGGGAGGCATGAGTGTTTTCTGCCAGTCAGTGATGAGGGTGGCATTTACACTTCTGTGTTCTCTTCAGTGTTTCTTGATCACGAGGCTGCAAAATTGAGACCAGTGTGCATAGTTCCTGTATGCTTAGGCACTTTATTAAACAAATGCCTTTCAGGTCAAAGGTACTTCAGTGTACCAGAAATATAAATGACTCTGTGAGAATACATATGCAAATTCAGCTGCAGAGTGCAGCTGCTTTTTTAAAAATAAAATAAAAAGAGGATGTCTCCTCATGCAAGTTACGCTTAAGGTATGCCACCCACAGGCCAGTGCTGCAGAACAGTGCTTTTGAGAGCCCTGAGTCTTTTCATTGTTTTGTGTTTGCTTGGTGCCTGATTGGTATTGTCTGCGTGTCTGTGTTTGATGCTCAGCTCATGGACAGACCATCCACAGGAAGGCTGAAATCTATAGCTTCTTGCTGTCACTCCCCTTTTGAACATGTTAAGCAGTAAATGCCTTTCTGCTCAAGGATGCCATTATGCCAGTTTTGACAAGAAGTGAAGGATTCTGTGTTGTGATGAAGGGAAAGGGCTGCATCTTGAGTTCATGCAAACTGAAGATTTGTATTCCGCTGCTCAGGTTTTAATGGAGCCTGATGCCTCTTTGCTAATGTTCAAAGAGGCTGATTTGTATCTCTCAGCTTGCATGCTCTGTCCTTCACTTGCACACAGTTTACTCTGGTAAAGCTGTGGATGTGAAGCAGTTTGGGAGGCTCACCCAGCCTCACTCCAGTCAGTTTCCCAGCTTCTTTGGTCTCAGCGAGGTCATAGGGATGGATCATTACTTGGGTGAGCAGTATGAACTCTGTCAATCCCTTTCTGGAGTGACAAGCTGGAGTGGGTCTGTTTGCCTCTGTGTACAACATGCCTCATAGGTCTTGCTTTGAAGTTGTGTGGTGGTTTTTTTCTTTTGGTAGCTAAGTTAGTATTTTTTTTTACACTGAAGAATCACCCCTCTTTTATTTTCTTGAGGTTGGGGGCAGACTCAGGATTAACTTCTTTCTCACCCTTATTTGTTTGTTGATCAGTAATGTGTGCCAGCTGGCTTACAGATAAATGCTTTTCGATATGAAAATTATTTGGGAAAATGAACACTAATATTTAGCACGATCAGTTGTTAGAACAGATTTGTGATTGGACTTGTACAAGATCCTGCTAGAAACTTACAAACCTTGTGGGAATGTGTTCTGTTTTTTAAAAAAACTGAAGTAATTTCAAGCAGGGTGACTGAATGTCACGTGACTGCCTGCTGAGTAGCTGAGTGTAAAGGATCCATAAAGCTGTTCTGCAGATAGGGAGACATTCAGAAAACGAGTGACTCCCCAGGGCTCCCTTTCTGTCTTGTTCCCCCGATGAGGTGAGAGCTGTGCTTTAAGGTGCAGTCCTGTGTTTAGTGGGATGGTGCTGCTGAGCCCCCCGGGCTTCCCAGGTGAGCAGATCTCAAAACAGCGTCTTTGGGGAAAGGGGACTCAGTGCTGAGCCCCTCAGGTGGGGGCTGGCATTTGTCTTTAGTGCAGCTCGGCTTTGCCAGCTCCTGTGCTGGAGGTGCTGACAGGGCCGCAGTGGGGTTCTCCTCTGTCCCAGGCCTCCCCAGCGCTCAACCCTCGCTGTGAGGACTGCCCCTGGCCTGCTGACACCTCGGTTCTGGGGTGTTCTGTCCTGAAACTTTTTTTTTTCTGACAAAGCTGTGGGGTGAGGTGAGGTGGGTGAAGGGAAGTCAGCGCCCTGCAGTGACCTGAAGGGAAAGCCCCCCGCGCTCCCTCACAGGACCCACGGCTCTCCCTCTTTAGCAGCAGCTTATGTGATTGCCCTGCTGCCATATCCCTTACCAAGCTATTAAAGATACCTCAGTTCAGGAAGGAGTTTTAGTGTTTCTTCTTCACCCAGTTTCCCAGAAGGTAGCTCCTTTGGTAGCTCATTTCCAGATGGCCTTGTGTGCCAGGAAGGCTGTTAAACGTGCATGCTGTGATGACCGATGTGTCTTCTGGTTTCATCTTAAGCAAGAGGCAGGTTCTTTTCCTTCCCTATATGAGTGTGTCCTGTCTCATAGCATGGTGGGTGCGGGTATTAACCTGCCATCTTCCCAGAAGTCTGCAGGATTTGACTGGAACCATTCTGTTGCTGAGAGGCGTGATGGGGTACAGCAAGCCCTGCAAGAGGTGCATGTCCCTTATTCGCCTCCTACTGCTTTACTTTAGCTGTGACTTCTGTAGCAGGCAGGACTTTATTCTCCAGATTCAAAGCAAGCCTGTAATGTACTTCAGTGTTCTGGAGAAACTGCTTCCGTCCTTTGTGAGTTATTAGGAGTGCCTGCTTTGTGAGATGCTGCCTTTCTAATTGCCTCTGTTGAGGCAGTAGCCCTGACGTGAGCTGTGTTCTTTACTTTTATCCTTCTTCCTCCAGCAGCAATGGTCCCAAGTGTCCTCCTGGTTTTGACCTGATGTAACTTGAGAGCTGCGGGGACTGGAGGCAGTTGGCAATGGCAGCAAAGTAACTTTGTCACTTTGCTTTCTGCCTACATCCAAGGGCTGTTCAGTTGGTTCTGGATTGCCAGAGGTGTCCTGGTGAAAGCTAGGATGGGCCCAAGTGTGCCTTGGGCAGGAGTTGTTCCCTGTGTCAGAGAGGAAGGCTGGGTGGTGCCTCATTCTGGGCTGTAGAAGCCTGCTAATTTATCTGCAGGTTCAAGTGCAGTAATACAATTTAACTTTCTGCCACCTAGTCTGCAGACAAGATAGTCAATCTCTTGCTACTGGAAAACAATTATGACCTCTGGTTGTTGCTTTTTCAGGTAAGACACGCTTCCTTTGGGCTTTCTGAAGATATCTTCCAAAGTCTTACATGCTGAGGGGAAGCTATTGTGGTTCTACGGTGTGTGTGAACTTGCTTTCATTGTCCTTATCCCCAAGGCTTGTGCTTGAGCTGTTTCAAAGGACATTATTAGAGACTTTAAAGAAACGCAGGGATTCTCAGTAAAGATAAATTTGCTGTGGTTTTGCTCCTGTAGTAGAAGAAGGATGCAAGAGAAATGAGATTTTCTATCTGAAATGGGATATTCACTTTTATGAAATAATCATTCAGAATGGAAGAATATACACTGCTAAACATATAGCATATTTAATAGATTGTGGGGAGACCTGGGGAGACCTTGCTTTATGAAATGTGTTTTTTTAATATTTTTATATATTTTTATTTTTACAGTTTCCTTATATACTTTCGACAAGGCGAAGCAGTGTATTGGCACGATGACGGTTGAGATAGATTTTCTGCAGAAGAAGAACATTGACTCCAACCCCTATGACACAGACAAGATGGCTGCAGAATTCATCCAGCAGTTCAACAGCCAAGCCTTCTCAATAGGCCAGCAGGTGTGATTTTCTTATGGTTCTGTTCTTTCTTTTAAAGGCTAAAAAGATCTTAAGTAACATTAAGTGCTTGTATAAGCAATGGTATAAAATACTGAAGAGTATCTAAGTAATTAGACTTCAGCTGCAGAGGTCAGCTAAGAAGCAGAAATTGTTTACTGTGTAATTGGTATCTTCTTAAACATTGAACAATCATGATTTTCACTGAAAGCAGAAGCAGAGTGGTTTAAAATCTGCCTTTTTCTTACCTAAATAAATGTATCTTTGTGAGGAAAATCGGGAGGCTTGAGAAACCTGGGTTCTCTCTGCACCTTAGCCTGTTTGGCTATAAGCATGGCAGCTCCTGGAATCTTTCGAGAAGTAACTTTTGTCTTCCTTATATACAAAATCAGAAATGAATGCCATCTTTAATTAATTCTCCATAGCATCTTTGGTGTGCAGTGTATTTTATTGTAACATTCATTACTGCTCTACAGCTTCCAGTGGTAAGATAGGCGTGAAACATTTGACTTAGGGATTTCTGAAAACTGACGTTCCTATAATAGAGCCTCTCAGCTCTGTAATAGATGGGTTTCTGCCCCTAAGAACTTCTGCGATAGCCTCTGGTTTGTCACATTCTTAGGACAGATTGAGGGCTTCCTGTGACAGTAGTTTGCAACATGCAGGGCCTGAATCTTAAATCAGTTGGAAATGTAACCTTGGAGGCAAGGAGACAGCATGCTCTTTTCTATGTGATGGGACCCCACTTCTCATAATGTTCATTCTGTTACTTGTCTTAAAGTTAATTCTGTCCAGTTCCACTCTAGCACTGTTTTTGAGGTATTCTTGTCAAACTGAAAAATGAAACATCAAAAAGATTTGAGCTTATTTGTTCTTGCAGCAAAGAAAAGAAAAGAAGTTTTTTCTTGGAAGAAGGCAATTCTTTGTATTTATCCACTTGACTTCATGGTGTGCTTGTTTTGTTCTGTAATCCGTAAGTATGGGACATGAAAAGGACATGTTCAGTATGCCCAACCTTTACAGAATAAAAAGAAGTAGAATTTGTGGGGTGGTAAGCTTTGTCCTCAAGCTTTTTTCTCTTCATATCTTAGCAGCTTTGTCAAAATCTTATTAGCATTTTAATTACTTAAAATCAACTGCTGTTTCTTCTTTCCACAGCTTGTGTTCAATTTTAATGACAAACTTTTTGGCCTGGTGGTAAAGGACATGGAAGGTATGGATCCCAGCATCCTCAAAGGAGAGTCTGGAGCAAGTAAAAAACAAAAGGTAGGGACGCAGGATTCATGTTCATTCCCTAGGGTTTGCAGAGGCTCAAGTATGGAGCAGGTGTTGCTACAATGAGGAACTGAGGTTACTCACATGTGGAGAAGTTATTTTGGTTCCATCTGGCTGCTGCTTTTTCCTTGGAGAAGATAATTGTCTTCAGTTTCATGCAGTCTCGTGTGCTTGTGTAGTTGGGAGCTTAGAGTTGCACCCACTAAAGTGCAGAGCTGGGTGAGATACGAGTATCTTTTGGACATTATATGCTAATTTATGGAAACCTTCTCTCTTGAGAAGAACAACTCTTTTTGTTGAGTTTTGATTTTTCTTTTGTACACTGTGCACGTATTTTTTTCTCTTGCTAGACCTTGCTGAAATAATACAGTTGGTTATGAACTAAATAAATAACTTAAAAAAGCCAACTTGTACCCAATGAACTACTGCATTCAGAGTTAAATAATATTTAATAAAATTGCTTTTAGAGGATGTGTTGGTATTTCATGTTCCTTCCAAAAACTCTTGTACTAGATCTCTTTCAGCTGTTTCTCTCCTGCTGAGATCTGCATGGAGATACTGAAGAAGAATCTGAAGTTGAGTCTAATAGCTTAAATTTAACTATTTGTTTTTTTTTTCCCTTTTTTCAGATTGAGATTGGTTTGGTTCTTGGAAATAGTCAAGTGGCCTTTGAAAAAGCTGAGAACTCCTCTCTCAATTTGATCGGTAAGTGCATCTTTATCCAAAGAGACAAGTACTGCTTGTACTGCTTGAAGTTTGCTGCTTTTCAGGCCTCAAGGACTTGTATACCAAAAGTTTGTTTCTTCCTATTATATGAGTTGACCTAATATATTGAAAACTGCATCTTAAAATGTCTTGTAGCAGATGATTGTACTTGATCCCCTAGGAGCCTTTCACAGATCCTTTAGAATGCAGTTAGTACATGGCCAGGTGCCTATGGGAACCCACTGCGCTGAGAAGGCGCTGTCCTTCCTACAGACCGCTTCTTCTAGCAGGGACTGTATGGAAGCCACTGTCAGCCCACTGTGTAGCTCCACAGCTGGCTGAGGGGCTAGGGCAGTTCTGCAGGCCTCTTGCCATGCTTATTGCCATGGCGTATCTGAAATACACGGTGATGCAAGGAGAAAGGTGTCCATTGTTGAGAGACAGACGATAACAAATTACATCAGAAGAGAGGAGGTAAGCCTGACTGCTCTGGACTCATAAGGGTGGATTAGAGAGGCATCATGGACCAGGACTTCCAGTGAAATACAGCAGCTAGTTGAAATGTTTTAACGGTTTTAAACATCAGAGAATTATATTTTTAGGAACACTAACAAGCCAACACCTGTTTAACTTTAAACAGTAGAGAAAAGGGAAAGTGAAAACTTTTTTTTGAACGAGAAGCAAACATTTCAGAATGAGTGCAGAGCTTCTGACAGTCCCATCACTAATGAGATCCCTTCTCCAAGGAGAACCTTAAAAAGATGCTAGAAGGTAGCTTCGGAAGAGCACTTCATTTTTCTTGACTTCTGAAAATCCTGCTCTTCAGAAATTGATGACAGCTGCAAAATAAAGCACAGCATTTTTATTATGTGAGATTTATATTAACCGCTTGCACGTTAACAAAACATAGATTAATTAAAACTATGAACTTCTTGTTTTAAGAAGCACGTTCTAAGGTCTCGGGAAAACAAATCTTTGTGTACAATTTCAGATTTTACTGGCCAACAAATAGGGAATAATTGGTGCATCCTTCTTACATTCATTTAGAAAGAAACTCACGTAGAGCTAGAGAGGAGTCTGGTGCTTTCCCACAGACCCACCAGCTTGAATGTTAGGGGACCTGGACCACAGAGTGGGCAGTGAGGGCATCTTCCCTGCATGTGGCTGTGTGCACTCCCTGGGGTCATGGTAGCTGCCCTGCAGAACAGGTAGACACTTAGTCTGGCTGTTCCTTTTCCTATCTGTGTTATGAAGTCGACAATACTTAGTAAGCCTGTAGTTACAAATGCTTCTCTTGGTGGTAAGATGGCTCTAGGTATTCCTTGCTGAGTATGATAAGAATGCCTGCTCAGTACAGGAATATGTATATTTTTTCTTATTTTCTTTTCCTCTAAATTTCCTTTTACTAGAGCCCATGAACTAAGGAATCTTTTGTTTTTGCTGCTGCTCTTCCACGGATATGTGGCAGGGCCCTTGCAGCAGATGAAGGGTGCTGTGAGTGAGGACTCGGTGAACCCAGGCAGCTCAGTGACTTGTCCAATAATTAGGGTTTTTGTAGTAGGTTTGTGTTCAAAGAACAGCTCTGCTTGACTGTGAGTACTCAGTACCTTTGAGTATTTGGACACTTAGGACAAGAGAATTTAACTCATTCAGCATTGCGGGAGCTGTGGCAAAGGCAGTTTTGACCCTGCACTGAAGTATTATCTTTCCTCAAGTGTGAGGCTGTGACTTTGTGCTCTGTAGTTGTCTGCTTAATAAGCTACAGTTGTTGCAGAAGGGGGAAGACATGAAGCTGTTCTGTAACCTCACATCTTACGTGGACATTTTTATCTGAAAGCACAGCCAGTTATCTATACTGGAGAAAATAAAACAAGCACTAGAGACCTGTGGGATGGGGTTGTAAATGACTAATTAAGCATATTAACAAGGATACAGGTTCTAAGAGCACTGAATGAAGTTTGCATGAACAGCTATTTCATGCCTGCAGTTACATGGTTACAGCCCATTTAGTTTTGACCATGTTTTGATTGGACAGCTGGAGGTGAATATTAACATAATCCAATTTATTACATCAGAGCAAGCAGTGGTATTTTATTTGGTCAATATTCAAAGCCATAAAATGACCTGCGATCTTCTTCCTAGCCTGGATAGGTGTGAAGAGTGGTCCTGTGGGAGTGTTAATTGATTGGAAATAGGAAACCTTCACTGTGATTTTATTCCATTGCCTGCAGACAAGACAAAAGAGTTGCTTATGCCTCAATTTACTTCCTTCTGATTGCTACTTTATGTAATCTCCTCATTGATCTGAGGTAGAGCTACTTAATGTGCTTTGTTAGTCTCTGGAGAATTGTAAAGTTGTGAATAATTAAATTCTGGGAGAGGAGATAAAAATAAGTGTCATTGAGGACTGCTTTCATTAATGGCCTTTATTTTCTTCAGCAGATAAGAATTGTGATTGTTTAAAAAAAAATAATGCTAATTCAGTTTCCTGTTTGTAGCATGAAATTGTGTTATAAACCCAACAAATGATGATGTTTTAGTTCAATCTACAAGAATTTTATTGTGATCAGATGCAGCCAGAAGGGGGGAGTGTAGGCCAAGTTCTGGAGGAAAAGTAACGTGCCTGGCTGAGGGGTCTAGTCTGAAGACTGCAGTGGAGCAGTGAGATGGTAAATATATAGCAATCAGTGAATCAAATGATCACTGCTGTCCTGCATGGTTCTGTGTGTTAGTGCTGGATGTTAGAGCTGGTAAAATGTTGTCCCTACTGTATTAGAGGCATACTCTCGTTTATTTTGTTGAGCTAAGTATTGAAGTGTTTCTTCTAGGTGTATTTAGACCAAGGTTATTATTGGTCTAGTTCAGCTAACATGGAACTTCTGCTTAGTGTGCTTACTGCACTTTTAGATGCGTAAAATTAGGGGATGCTTTGTTCCCAGAGTCAATCCTGTAAAGCACTGTGCATCTCCCAGAAAATACATGACGTTCAATGTCAGCAAGAATTAAGGAATATTTTGAGAATCTTTGATTCTTCCCTGGGCTTTTAATATTGCTGTTTGCTTCTCTGGTAGCTAAGCAAAGTGATGTAGCTAAAAGCCATTCATACATGTTGATCTCACTCATGTGAGCATCAGTGCTTGTTTATAAATTCTCCTCACATAAATTTAAGGCAAGTCTACGTGGATCTGTCTGGTAGCATCTCAGCTGTACTCTTATTGTAGTATTTGTGCTTATTGTCTACATCCTAAATTACTTTTAAGCTTCTCTGAAAAGGGAGCAGGGAGCTCTCTAAGACTAAAACTTAGGTGGATTTTGTCAACAAAAGGGAAAGGAAGGCTGTTAGAATATTGCACAGAGATTGCTAAACCTGTGCTTAGGGAATCTGGCTCAATTTGAACCATCTCTAGCAGAGGTAATCAAACAAATGGGGAAAATGAGCAGTGGTAATTTGCCAGGACTGGCTTTTATTCTCCTGAGTTGTACAGGAACTCAAAGGTGAAATAGCTGAACTTGTAATAGTTTTGTGGAACCTTGCTTAAAATTGCTCTGGTGTCCAAGGACTGGAAGATGGCAAGTGCTGTCAGTCATAGAATCCTAGAAAGGTTTGGTTTGGAAGGGACCTTAAAGACCACCTAATTCCAATCCCTGCCCTGGGCAGGGACCCCTCTCGCCAGCACAGGCTGTCCCCAGCCCCATTCAGCCTGGCCTTGGGTACTGCCAGGGATGGAGCACCCACAGCTCCTCCGGGCAGCCTGGGACAGGGCCTCACCGCCCTCATAGTAAAGAATTTCTTCCTAATAGCTAGCCTAAATCTGCCCTCTTTTAGCTTAAAACCATTCCCCCTTGTCCTGTCACCACACAAAAAGCAAAAAGTCCCTCTTCCACAGCTTTCCTGTAAACCCTCTTCAGGCACTGGAGGGCCCCTGTAAGCTTTCCCCAGAGTCTTCTCCTCTCCAGGCTGAACAACCCCAATGCCCTCAGCCTGGCTGCACCATGGAGCTGTTCCAGCCACTGAGCATCCTCATGGTCTTCTCTGCACCCACTCCAGCACCTCCACATCTTTCTGGGGGTCCCAGAGCTAAGCACTCTGCTCCTGGTGGGGTCTCTTGAGAGCAGAGGAGAATTCAGAAAGATTCCGCAAAAGGTCTGGAAAGCTACAAATCTTAAACCTGAAATCCGCACAGGAAAAAAAAATCAACCCAAACTATAACAAAGAATCAAATTCACTGGTATCTATGTAAAGGTGATACCCTTGGAAGGGTCAGCCTATCTTCCTGTAAGGGAAGTCCTACCTCATGATCCTACTGGAATTTGTTACAGGAATAGGGGCTGACATGGTCTGCTTGTTTTTCAAAACTCTTTCAGCGATTCCTTATCGAAGTTTTTTTTGAAAAGAAACTAAACAGAAATGGATGAACAATGAAAAGCTAGAGGTAAATAGCCAGTGCCAGTGGAGTTCAGCATGAATCTCTGCTGGAGCCTTTGCTTTTCATTATAATTATTAAATAAGCTGGAATAAAGGCTGAGTAATGAGGTGGCAAAGCTTGCTCCTGTGGGGCTGAATGACTAAGAAATAAAATGGCAGAGGAAATTCAATATAAATAAACATAAAGTGATGCGTGGGAGGAAAAACATTCCTAACTTCAGTCAAATATAATTGCTACTTAAGGCCAAGATCCCAGGTATGAAAGATTGAAGGAAATGCTGGGTCTGTGCTCGGAAGCTGCCTGGCTCTTGTTAAGAATTATTAAGCATAGATGTTAAGAAGTATTACCTCTAATAATCAAGAAATGTGAACAAAGCGTAGCATAATTTTGCATCTATATTTAAAATGCAGACGATTCTCAGTGTGCACAGTTTGGGTCTGCTTGTCTCTCAAAGGATGTAGCAGAAATAGAGAAGAGAGCAGGGAGGAGAGCAACACGGATGCTCAAGTGTGGAGCAGCAACTGTGTAAGGACTGAAGAGTGAGTTAGGACTGTTGTGTCTGGAAAAGGTACAACCGAGGAGAACTCAGGACAAGTCTGATGCTACCTGAAGTGGCCTGAAAGAGAGTGAACCAAATGCTGCAGGGTGTTCAGAGTTTACATAGGTTTAAAGGGGCCTAGATAAATTTGTGGCAGAGAAATCCATTGAGGATTATTAAATGAATAGGAACAATTCCTGGCTTGAAGTCCCTGAACAGGAACAGGTAAAGGCTGGGGAAATCGTGCACCAAGCAAGCTGAGCAGCTGGTTCAGCATGCTTGTTACAATGAGTCCTCCAAACTAATGTCTGCAAGGGAACATTGGTTTACCTGCACACAGGTCTGACCTGGTGGAGCCTTTCTGGTGTTTGTATTTTTATTTAATGTAATTCTGCTATGCCACATGTTTGAAATGGTTTCTTTTTTTTTTTTTTTTTTTACAGGTAAATCAAAGACCAAGGAGAACCGTCAGTCGATCATCAACCCAGACTGGAATTTTGAGAAAATGGGAATTGGTGGCCTTGACAAAGAATTCTCAGATATTTTCCGACGAGCTTTTGCTTCACGAGTGTTTCCACCTGAAATTGTAGAGCAAATGGGTAAGTATGATAGAGAGAAATATGTCTGGGGTAGAGGATGCAGACCCATTTCTGGTTTGGAAAGACTGGAAATCAACTAACAACCTTATGCTATAACGTGGCAGTTACTTAGAGATCTAAAAGACTAACAAAGCCTTTTCTTCCACTGTTGCTCCTGAATGTCTTTCGTACTCCTGTTACTTGGCTAAAAAAGGGGGACAAAGAAGCAACTTGAATGCTCAACACTGTACATGAAATGTCTGAGCAAATGAAATATATGGTTTAACTGAATACTTTTCTGTTGGAACCCAAACACTGCCTATTCTTCTGCATGCTTCATTTATTCATAGCAATGAGATTGAATGCTCCCATTTCTAACTTACTGGCAATGGGCTTTCTGTACAAATCAAAGGAAATTCTGTCCTTAATGATCCTGCCTTATGTATAGTATCTATTGTTCTGGCAATTGCACTATGAACTTATGTCCTTCTCACAGCATTAGCCCAATAAACAGAGTGTCCTGTGTGATCTTGGATTGGTCTGATTTGAAATTCTGCAGAGGATGCACAGGCCATGGCACGTCTTGGAGTTTGTGAAATAAAAGCACAGATTCTTAAATATAGCCTTTTTGGGTCTAGGGTAGAAAAGGCAGTCCCATTACTTTGTAAACATGTGCTGGCAGGCAGATAAATGGTACTGATTTTAAAAGTAATTTTATTAAGCAATATGCAGCTGCAAGTATCTTATTTTGTCCCATAAAGTAGCTAGGGATGGTATAGCTAGTCTTCATTCTCTGAAAATAATCTTTGTGGGATCATATTTAAACGTGGAATTCGGAGCTACATAATTTCTAAGTATGTTTATATTTCTTGATCCACCTTCTCTCTCCCCACAAATGAAGCAATCATGATTTTGATTACAAAACAGATTTTGATCAGAAGATATGTCCTGTTTGTGTGTGGCTGTATCAAGTGTGTCCGCTTCCAGTGTTTGTGGAATTAATGTTAAAGTAAACTTCTCTGTGAGGTGTGTTAGGTCTTTTCTTAGTGGTTTAAACACTTAAGGAGAAACATTGAAGAAACCCTGTAGGCTAAATCCAGTTAGTGCATGATTCTCTCTACTGCTTTTTTTACTTCATATTGATCTGTTAAGGACTTCTGTGGGCTGATTGTGCTTTTTTTTTTTTTTTTTTTTGTGGCTGTGATCAAATCATGATGTCTCTGCCACAGCTTGAAGACAGCAACAGCTTGAATTTGTTGGTATTTATCTGCTCTGCAGAGGGAAGTGGTGTTAGCTATGGAAAGAAAAGCTCTTTTACTGGGACACTGTCCTGTTCAGAAATGTTGCTGGCAGCTGGCCTTCGGGTGGACCAGCATCCCCTCACTTGAAGTATTTTGACCTTCTGAAGCAGCTACATGTATGTTCATAGCAGCAGTGCAGAATCTTTGACTATACGTGGAGGTAAAGACTTGGAATTCTCATTGGTGTCATTTGACTGTAATGAGAAATGCACTACTAGACTAGAGATAATTAGAGCTTGTTTTCGTTTTGTTATAACATCCATTATTCAACTTCCATGGCTGAATGCAATCTGGCAGCATGCTAAGCAGGGATGTGTCAAGGTTTGATTGCATTTGCTTGGTGTTATTGGTGGTTGAATCAGCCTGACAGCTGGGCACTGTTTGGTAATAGCACACAGCAGCTAGCTTTGCCATGAAGGACCTGCATCTCTAACATGTAGCACTTGCAAAGGTCAGAAACCTTGCTGGCTACATGAGGTTGTGGAGCAGCTTTGCAGGGTGTGCTGCTCAGATGGTTCCTCTCATTAATTGGGGTTGCTTAATACAGGAAGAAGAAACCTCTCTGAAGGACCACTAGTATTTTGATTACCCTGGGCAATGAATTAAAGGTGTGCCATATTATTTATATAAATACATATACCCTTACTTGTGCGTGTTTACACACATACTATGTAAAGAAAAATTTTTCTGGTAAGAAGTTAAACTCCAAACAGAACTCTCTAGCTCTCCGATTAACCCTAGGGCTAAAGAGCTTATCTGAAATTTGAAATAACAGAACTTTCTGACATTCATTTTCTTTGCCTTAGTTATAACTTGCTCTTAACTATATTTCAGATCTGAAATGTCAGTGTGACAGCTGTTCACCTTTGTATATAATTTATTGGGAAAGGAAAAGAAAGAATTCGCCTGCTATCTGGTGCTCTGGTGCTCACCCACTTCTGTTTTTTGCCCAGTGCTTACAGACTGCAACTTCCATGCCAAACGCAATAAATATTTCTGTCCTGTAACTACACAGAGGCAGTATAGACCCTTCAAAAATTGCTTGCAATTTGTGTGTGGTTTATCTAACTTCCAAGGAATGTTCTGGGTTTGCAGCATATAAATCAATGTTAGTTAACCATATCATCCGAGGGTGTAAATGCTACTCTGATGCTACAATCTCTGGTTTATCCAAGAAAAGATATCCAAGATCAACCTCAGCTGGTCATTAAACATTTCCATAGCTCCCTGCTGCCCTGGAAAGGGGCAATTTCCTTTTTGCTACCCACGCCTTTCCCATGTTCATATCCATCACCTCTGTTGTGGCGGGCTTGTATGCCTCTGTAAAGAGCTAAAACATTTGAAAGCAAGAAAAAAAGCGTGCGTGTGTGAGCAGTCAGCATTCGGTTCCCTGGTTGGCTTGCTGGGACACAGCCACACAGATGGCAGCCGGAGGGGTAAGGGACATCACAGTAGGACTTCATCAGTTTAAGCTGAGTGCTTTTTTTTTTTTAAGGCTACAATTCAATTTGCTGGAGATTCTTTAGTATTATGAACATAGTTGGTGTAGTTATCTTTTTACTTAGTACTAGGCTCTTAATAACCATGTGACTGCCAAATGGAAATAAATTCTTACCTGGATGAGAACTGAGAAAGTACCTTGAAACAAAAGGAATGCTCCTTTTCAGTGCCATCCTGGAGGCTTCAGTATTGTAGGGATGATGCTTTTAAGGCAGGAAACTAATACTTGCAGGGAGCCGATAGAGGTAAGGTGGAAGTCTTTGTAACAAAGGTAACTTAATGTATGAATTACTTGTGTGTTCACTTCACACATCTTGAAGGGCTTTCTGTTGTGCTTATGTGTAACTGCACAAAGGGTACCAAAGTTACTCAAGTCAAAACAGCGTGCTGGTAGGAGAGGGGAAAAGGACAGGCCTAAAAAGCAGTATCTGTGGGGAACTGCCCCTGTTTCTTGAGCCCTTTCTGGTTCTCTATGATGTTTAACTCAAAGTAAAGCCACACAACTACATTGTGAACAGCAGCCTTACAATTGATTGATCCCCATTTAGTTCCCTTAAGACTGATTTTGGTTTTTCTTTTATTGCTGTTAAAAGCATCCTCTCATTCAAGCTAGAGCCCCTCCTTATTATTTGATAACTATTATGTTGCTGAATACATGTTATAATCATTCTTGTCTTTTTAAAACTGTAACAGACCTTTTTTTTCTTCCTTCAACTTCAACCATTTAGATAAAATTTTTGAAATGTATATCTCCAGGCACTGAATATCAACAAGACCAAAAACGTTTTCTCAGACCTGAAAGAAACTGCCAGTGCTGGACTCTGTTTTCCTTTCTAAAGAACGCTCCAGTGTCCCCATATATTTGAAACATGGTCTTTTAGCAGAGGAGTGTTTTTTATGACTTACATAGCACATCAGTGGCCCTAGAAAAATTAGATTTCAGCTGCACAGGTTGTTACAGTTTAGTAACAGGTACAGAAATGTTTGGTGTTACAAACTGCATTCTTTGTGAGAAATTGAAATGGAACCCAAATTCTCTGTGCTCTCCTGTTACCACCAATAAATAGGTTCAATCAGACTTTTTAGAGGTGATTTTTATTTCCTGGTAACCAGCTTGTGCTCTGACCCCTTAGGATTGGTCAGTCTCAGTGCTCCATGTGAGGTACAGCTCGCTATGGTAAAGTAAGGCATTAATGAAGCACTGTGACTTGGAGATGTGTCTTTTAAGGTATCTTTAAAATTAATGCACTAATGTTCTTGAAGTACTCAGATGCTATAAGAGAAAAATAGCACTGGGAAGGATCTCATGCAGTCTATTTTTAAAATAGGATATTTGTTATGAAAAATCACAGTCAGGCAAGTCTAACATGTAACTGATGGTAAAAATACCCTAACTTCCTAATGCACCCTATTCCACTGCTTAGGAGTATCCTTACTGTCAAAACTTTCCAATTGCTTATACTCAGCCTTGCAGCTGTTTATTATATATGGTAGATATGAAATGTTTTTGTTAGGTTTTTGGAGGGGACTTTTACGTACTTGTCCGTTTCTCTTCAGTATTCTGAAGACTAGCACCTAGATTTTGAAACCCTTTCTCATAGTCGCAATCTGTAGGTCACTGATCATTGTTATTTCTGTTCCCTGGGTCATTCTTCACTGCTTGGCAGTGTGATGACCCAAGCAGGGCTCAGTAACTGTCAGAGGTGCTCATGAATTCTGGGTGGATTGGCAGGTTTTCTCTGTGCCTTGGTGTATATTCTTATGTATAATCCTCAGTATGATGACATGTTTCGTTTTGCAACATGCAGGTTATTATTCCTACCCAAATGTAGAAACTTGTGCATTGAGTTACATTTAAAAAGAGAAAAAAAAAAATTAATCTTGCCTTTCAGTGTAATAAAAACATTGTATAGTAGTAAATCCAGGAGGGATCCTTTCTCTTTGTGCTTCAAAGTTGTTGTTTTGTTTTTTTTATCCACTTTTCATCTACCTTTAACTTCATTCAGACAGTGTCTTTCATACATGCTTATGAAGATGTGTAAGACCTTTTTATAGTTTTATAAAGGTTTAGATCTCCCCTCATTTTGCTCTTTTTTTTTTTTCCCCTTCAAACCCTCCGCGTGACTTCATATGCTTAACTAGAGGGAAGTTGTCTTTAGACCAATCTAATAAATTCTTTTTGGCTATTGCTCTTATCTTTGTTTTCTTCTACCTACTTAGAAGGACATCATACCAGAATTCTCTAGGAATTAAGTTAGTTATAGGTCTATACAACAAAATGAGAAAATATTTGAAGTTGGAAGGGATCTCTCAAAATTGTTTAGCCCAGCCCCACGACATCTTTTCTTTCCCCAGCTCTTCTTTCCCTTTGTAGCGTTAAGGGTGACACTTACTTCCTTCCCCCGCCCCAGCATCTTATCCATGCTGTACAGGTTCTCAGTGACTTTAAGATGATTTCACTTGCTGCTTCACAGTGCTCCTGGGTGAAGTTCTTGCCCAGGTATAACCTGTAAGTATCAAGTGCTCCTGTGGGCATGTTCTGGTTATCTGCCTATTTGGTGCTTAGACCCTGCCTGCCTGTCACTGACACTAGTGTTGGCTGCCATGCGACATGAAGTCAGCACTCAAGTAGGAAGTGTTTTGCAGTTTGAACTGAGCATTGTCTGTTATTGGCTTTTCTTATTTGGGAGTTGGACCAACGCTTTGTGACTTCTTCTCCTGATGTGATTGTGAGATAAGTGCTCACCTCACATCAAAACACGTGGCTCCATGCAGCCATCGTGGCTGAATCTGGTTAGCGGAACTCCAAAAATAATTGCTCAAAGCTCAGTAGGGGGTCAGTCAAATCCTACCTGAATTCAGGAATTAAGAGCAATTAAAAAAAATCACAACAATATGTCACAGTATAAATCCATAATTTGTTCACATTTTGAATTTCTGGATGCATTTCTTGTCTGCGTCTCAGAATGGATGCAGTAGAACTGGAAAAATGCTGGAGCCAGGGCATCATTGGGATGCTTCAGGAATCTTGGGGTCCTACGTTTGGGCTGGGGCAGTCCCAAGCACAACCACAGGCTGGGTGTTGAATGGATTGAGAGCAGCTCTGAGGAGAAGGACCTGGGGGTGCTGGTGGATGAGAAGTTCAACATAAGCCGGCAATGTGTGCTTGCTGCCTAGAAAGCCAGCTGTACGCTGGCCTGCTGCACCAAAAGCAGTGTGGGCAGCAGAACAAGGGAGGGGATTGTGCCCCTCTGCTCCACTCTCATGAGGGCCCCCCTGGAGCCCTGCGTTCATCTCTGGGCCCCCAGCACCAGCAGGACATGGAGCTGTTGGAGAGGGTCCGGGGCAGGCCGTGAGGATGCTCAGGAGCTGGGGCAGCTCCGCTGTGGGGCCAGGCTGAGAGCTGGGGGGGGTTCGGCCTGGGGAGGGGAAGGCCCCGGGGAGAGCTCCCAGGGAGCTGTCAGGGCCTGAAGGGGGCTGCAGGACAGCTGGGAAGGGACAACTCGTCAGGGAGTGTGGTGATAAAGCAAGGAGTAATGGCTTTAAACTAAAAAAGGGTAGATTTAGGTTAGATATAAGGAAGGAATTCTTCCCTCTGAGAGTGGTGAGGCCCTGGCCTAAGCTGCCCAGAGGAGCTGTGGGTGCCCCATCCCTGGAGGTGCCCAAGGCCAGGCTGGATGGGGTTGGGGGCAGCCTGTGCTGGCGAGAGGGGTCCCTGCCCATCGTCGGGACTTGGAACTGGATGAGCTCTAAGGTCCCTTCCAGTCCAAAACATTCTGTGATTTTGTGATTCTATGATAATGGGCTCAGAAAACCTTGTAAACATGGAATCAGTTGGCTTGGAGATCTTCAGCCTTGCAAAGAGACCAGTGGGTGTTTGCTTTTCCAACCTGGGGATTTGGATATGTGGAATGACGCCCAGAGATGGCAGACTTGGAACAAAGGAAGGGGATGCTTCACTGAAACTGCCACAAAGAATTTATGCTATTTTGTATTGATGACTATGGTCATCCCCAGACACTGAGCTATAAGGACTCTTGCACTTACTTTGTATGGCTGCAGTTGTGGTGTCCCTTAGCACGTGTCACCGCAGCTTGGCAAGTGCAATTTTGCTCTGGCTGGAAAACCAGGCCTTGGGACATCCCAGTGACCCTGTTATGTTGGTACTTGTTTACTCAGAGGTGCTCTGTGGGTAAGTATTCCAAAAGGTATTTGCAAATTCCTTCATGTTGACTTGAAGTAGACAGAAATGATCCAGCTTTTTTCCAAAAAGTAGAAAATGCCGACGAGATTTATGGCTATTAACATGCAGGTGGGATCTGACTGTAAACCTTAGCTGTTGCGTTCAGCAATCTGTCCAAGGACTCTGCATAATCTTTATCTTCAATTGACATCATTGTTGCAGCTCTGCTCTCAGAGAGGCAGAGGCATTTGCTTTTATTTTTTTGGTTGCAGATATGACTTCTTTTTAAGATGGGTTTGTTTTGTACATATTCTTATCAAAATCCCTTTTTCAGAGAGTCATGATTTTGTTTGTGTAGCCAAAGGCATTCTGTTGGAAACTTCTCTAAAGCTGATTTATTTTCTTTTTTATCACATTCCATCAGAAATTGATAAATGTCCTGCCATTGTTGTAAATCTAGTTATTGCCTCTTTATACATGTAAGTATTAAACTTCTCACAGCCAAACAAGACATGATGAGAAAGGTGAAGGACTCCTTTCAAAGATCTAGGAAGAACTTACTGGCTTTGTTGTCCTCTCTTTACAGTGGCAAATGACTTATGTCAAGCAACTGGCTATTGAGAGTCCACTTAAAATAAAAGCTTCTGTGTCAGGTGTAGCCCCTTGCCTGTCTCGTCTTTGAAATGAAAGCAGAAACAAGTTACTTCAGTCTTGCTACTTGTCAGTAGCACGTAAATCCTACAGGAAGATTAACTGTAGGCAATGATGTAGGCTGAAATAATGTTGGGCTTACAGGTTGAGAGGAGGGGGAAATTCCACCCAAGAGTTGGAAAATCTTGTCCATGTGGCAGGTGAAGTCTGGGGACCGTGATCTTACTCTAACCTGCCTGAAGATTAATGTACAAAGATAAGCATCTCTCCCTGATGTATTCAGGATCAGTACTTTGCTATCGATGTAGGTTTCTGATAGGTGCATCTGAATGATACAATCACACCAGAATGCTTTGATTTTAATTAAAAGGGGAATTACAGTCCCAAGTAGAAAATCCCTGTTATACTTAAACATTTCTTCTGATCTTTTAAAAGAATGAGTAGTGAGAGTCGAACAAGTAAACTTCATCCTGTCTCCGGGTAAATGACATTCTGGTTCAAAATAGTATTTAATTTCTCTCAGTAATGCTCTTACCAGTTTTTAAGATTTTCCCCTTATATTTTATGTGGAAGACTTCTCATATGGGTACAGTTTAGTTCCCCTTATCCTGTTTATTCAGCCTCTAACGTTATGACATTCAATCGCATAATTAAGTATCCCATTACAGGAATGACCTTTGATTTTTAAGTCCGAATGGTGAGCTTAATGAGTTAGATGTCTGCACTGCTAATAATTTGTGTTTATAAGATACTCATAATAATATTGACATTTGGCTGCATTGGTGAGATCAGCAGAGTGAAGATAAACTTAATCAAAATTCTTGTGTGGGGCATAGGATCCCGCTGTGATTTGAGACGTAACATTTGTAGTTTGTCATCACCTGTCTATTTTAATAAAGTCCTGCTTGTGTTTAAAGCTTCAATTTTAGCCAGGTGAACATAGCTATACAGGAACATCTCTACTGGAGTAGCTTGTGACAATTTCGTTTGAAGAGGAACTAATTACTTCAGTTTCAGGAATGCTTTTCCACCTGAGCAAGACCTGGCTCTTGGAGGTCCCTAGCAGTGTGAGCCCAGTGTGAACCAAGCCTTAGGCAGATGGTTAGTGATATCATCCACGTTCTGATGTGGGGAATCACCCATGTGTGATTTGCTGAAAAGTAAGTGTGGAGGGACCAAAACGGGCTGGGCTTGTCTTTGTCAGGTAACTATTACATTGTCCCTGGGGTCCTGCTGGGTCCCAGGGCTGCTCTTTTTGCTCAGGTGGGGTGAGTGGCTAATGACCGAGCACAGCCTGAGGATTTAAGTGCTGAAGCTGCAGCCTAACTTTGAGAAGCCTTCTTTCTTTACTGTTTCCACAACAGTTTCTGTCCTTTCAGCAACTCATTTTTAATTTATTTTTTTTTTTAACTTATCAGGTAAAAGTTAACACTTCCTCAGGATAAGTAAGTTGGAATAAGAAGAGGGGAAAATCCAAGGAGGCTTTCCAAGCAAGCTTGTCCAAAGGCTGTCTGGTTTCCCCAGAGTCATCCAGCTAGAGCCCTTCGCTAAGACCGTATTAGTACATGCAGACAAAGAGAATATTTGGGCTCTATAAGAAGTTCTTTCTTAGAAGAAGAAAGTAAAAGAAAGCTGTAGAAGAGATGCTTCTTGGAGGTTGTATGTCTTTCTAGGAGAGTTTCTTAACTGAGAGAACTAGAAAAAAAAATTTAGAGCAGTCCATTCTCTGTAGCATTGTGCTTTTTTTTTTTTTTTTTTAAAGTTATACTAGGGAAAAATGAGATTGTACAGTACAATTTTTCTACCTTGAGTAAGGGTGCTCCCAGGACTGTTTGTGTGCACGTGCCCCAACTTGTTGGTAGCCTTCTGATGGCCTCTCCTCTTTGAGCACATTGGAGCTTTCTGAGCACCAGTGACTGCCTTTGCTTAGGATTTCCTTTAAAAGCTTCACTCATCATCAAAATCCTGCTTTGTGCTATTTGGCTACATAGGTGATCATGTTCCTCCACAAAACATGTTAACAATACCTTTCATGACATTGATTTGACAGGAATAGCTTTTAATTTATCTATGCCTCATTCATTCCTGTGTGAAACTGGTCTTTGCTGACAGTATGTGGTGTTTGTAGTTTTTGACTTCAAGATTCCCTGAAATTTGACTGATGAATTCTTCTTAACCAGATCTTTTTTTTTTTTTTTTTTTCTGCGCAGAGAAGCACAGAGAAATCTTTTAGCTTTATTATTGTGCTTATCTGGTGCAGCAGGGTCTCTTTTGGAGGTTTTGGTAGGGATCAGAAGCTCTTCGTAGTGATGTTCTCTTGAGGCTTTATTTTCATGTATGAACAACCTGAAAGAGTGAGTAGCGCATGCAGATAATAGAAAACATTTTGTATTGAGCAGTTATTCAGATTGAAATTAATTCTTTATCGCTCTAAGATTCGTGAGTTAATGCAATTAAATCACACTTGAGCATTGGTAAGTTAATGAAGGAGAAAAGCACTCATTCTTTAAATGCAGGATGTTGCTGTGAGGTCTGAGAAGCAGTGAGGACTTTGCTAGTGAGGTATGCAGCATGGGGGGAACTTAGCATGTAATTAAGATGAGATGGAAAGCAGGAGGGAATAGTTATTCCGTGTGAATGACAACTTGATGGGCCCAAGCTCGTTAAGTTTTTGATGATGCTAGAAACTGCACTCAGGTCCCCTAAGTCTGAGCTCTGGGCCATCAGTTTGCTTTTTTTTTTTTTTTTTTTTTTGCTGTTAATGTGTATCTTAAGCACTGCAGGGCACTTGTTGCATGTTTTACATGCTTTAAAAAGTCAAATGGCAAGAATGCAATCTAAAAATTAATGCCTTATGAGTGTTGTCTACAGTATGGAACTGTTTTCACTAATAAGTGTGTTTTTTCCACAAACAATTAGTACTTGAAAGTTTCTAAGTTTTAGATAAATCTAATCTTCTTGAAAGGAAACATAGTTTTTTGTCTTCAAACATACTGATATCTTGTATTCCTCACACGTTGTCCAGAACACATGTAGGGTTTTTGCACAGAAATTGGATGAAGCAAGAGCAAAGGAGAAGGTGCCACTGGATTCCTTGCCCTGTAATTAAACACTTGTGTTCAAAGTGGGGATTTCTTGCTGATGAAAGCTGCTCTGGGCAGATTCCAACCATAGGTGACAGTGGATACAGCTTCCTCCAGGTCTTTTTCCTTGGGATGTCCTGTGGGTCTGGCAGGTGAGGATGACTCTGGAGGAAGGCTCTGCCAGTGTGTTGGTGCTGTGTCTGGCTAGGGATCTAAAACACGAGAGGGTGGTCTGCAGTCAGAATATCCAGGTATCCATGAATAATCCAGAAGTATCCCAGAATACCAGGTATCCACGCAGGCTGTTTCACTCTCTGCATGCACACCTTTATCTCTTCTATGCCCATGGGAAAGACAGTGAGGACCTAACACTTCTTCCTGTGCTAGGAAGAAATAAATCATTAAAACACTTGCTGTGTCCTGAAAGTTCAAAATAATTTTACTTGTAGTTTTGGGTAAAAATAATAAGAAAATCGAAACATAGAGGTCTATTGGAAATACTAAGATCTAGACAAAATAAGTTACATATATCTCTCTTCTTTTTCCTTACCACTGTCTGACCAGACAACATCCAAACTTGCTCTTCTACTAACTCAGTCTTCTACATGCCTTTTAATTTGGGCAACATACATGTATAGCTCCCATGTCTTCATTTCTCTAGATGATGTCTGTTTTTCTTTTCTGTTTTCATAGTTAGATGCCTTTGCTATAAAGCTGTGGCTTTCTGTTTATTAGAGGGGTCTGGTGCTCAGTATTTAAAATACGGTGCTTGTACATCATCATTGCTTTCTTGTTTCAGGATTTTCCAATGCTAGTTAGTCCCTTTGGATTGCTTCCAGGAGGAAAAATAAAGTTTTGTTTTGATGCATTTGTTTTTTTCTGTCTGGCTAGATCTTGTCTAAATGCTGGTAGTCCCATTAAATGACTAAAACCAGTTTCATAGCAGACGTGTTGGTACCATGAACTTCTTAGCATAGTATAAGGCAGAGCATAAAATACTCAACTGTAAGAATAGTATTCAGCTGTAAGAGTAGTGTAAGAATACTGGAGTTTTTCAGGTCTTCTAGTTACATGTCAAGTTCTCTTTTTTTTTTTTTTTTTTTTTGGCCTCTAATGGTTCTAATAGTTCCTAGAAGCCTTTTTCAGTTTTCTCAATACTTGTTCTAAAAACCTAGACTCCTTTAAGCCCAATGCAGGGTTAAAAAGTTAGGCATTATTACATGATATCCCATGCTTTTCTGATTCATGAATCAGATTAATCTGCTTTACTTACATCTATGTTGAGAGTTCAGCATCAGTTGAGTAACTTTGATCTGATGCTTCATTTTCCTTACATATCTGAAAATTAAACTCAGCTGAATCTCTTCTGTAAAGGAATGCTGCTCATATGTGTTTTGTGCCCCTGTAGGAGAAGAGAGAAATGAATCAGATGTCCTAAATTGTTAATTTAATTTAATTGTCCTAAATTGTTAATGCATCTTTCCTTGGTGTTCATGGTGTATAGGTGATGTTTTTTTTTTAAAAAAAAAAAGTTTCTGCAGCCCCTCACTACCCGGGGATGATGATCATCCTAGAACCTACTCTGGGGTTTTGTTGAACTGAGAAGTATATTGTTCACCTGCTTAGCAGGCACCTGTTTATTGAGCATTCTGCTGACAAGCAGTTATAGTTCAGGCTCTCAATCCTTAGCTCTTAATTTAGCATGCTTAATATATAGGGTGAGCATTTGTGCTGTTATGAGCTTTGGGTTATTTTTTGTTGGCCGTTGCCAGATTGGTGGAATGAGTTTGATCCAGTCTGTCAATTCTATGTTTGTATTTCACTGCTAAAGATGATATGATGCAGAGCTCAGGCTAATGCCCATCTCTGCAAGGTCACTGTAAAAGCATCCTTATTGTAAGCAGCAATTCCCTCTTTACTGTATTGCTCTTTCCTTTGTAAGCCTGCTTTCTAAACTTCTTCCCTCTTGTTCTAGGCTGCAAGCATGTGAAAGGCATTCTGTTATATGGACCTCCAGGCTGTGGTAAAACACTTATGGCGAGACAGATTGGCAAGATGCTGAATGCCAGAGAACCAAAGGTGGTCAATGGTCCAGAAATCCTCAATAAATACGTGGGCGAGTCTGAGGCCAACATCCGCAAGCTGTTTGCTGATGCAGAAGAAGAACAAAGAAGGGTAATGCAAACATAGATAAATAGCATGGTCAGGATGAATGTGCCTTAAAGAATGACTGGAAAGGAAGTTTATAATCAGAAAATTGCTGCTTGCATTAAAAGATTGAGTCACTGCTTCACTTGTGATTATAGTTACTCCTTGCAAGTCACTGAATATTAGTATTCTACGGATTCACACAATTTCAGTTGGAAGAAAAATAAAACCTAAACCATTAGCACCTGAAAAGGTAGCTGGTCTTCCTATTAGCTATGCCGAAGATAGACAGTTTGTTTAACTTCCATGTGGAGTTATTTTAAGATAATACAGTAGGGCCCATCCTGCTGTGTTTTGTATTATACAATGTGTCAGCTGCTCAGAAAGTGCTTAAAAATAGGGTCATAAACATTTTGCTCCATTTTTTGCTTTTCTTCTGTCTTTTTTTATTTTTTTGAAACAGTCCATTTGGAGTTTTGCTAGTAGGTTCAGGTGGTGCATAAACTAGGACAAATTTCAAGTAAGTTCTCATGTCTTCAAGTTTTTGGTTTACAGGATTATAGTGTAGGTACATTATAATAATATTAAGTGTACATTTTAGTATTATAATAAGAATTATAATCAATACACCCTTAATTTTTCTCAGCAGAAAACTAATGGATAAGAATATTGTCTCAGAACCAGAGTATGGATCTTTGAAAGTGGAACTGGAAACAAAGATTTTGTTTTTTTTTCCAAACTGTTTTTTAATCAATCGATTGAGCTGGCAATGAGAATCCTAGTCTTTGAATGTGTAAAAACTTTTTTTCCTTTGTGCTTTAGTAATTTTTCCTGTCACTTAATTGTGATTAAGATTTTATGGTAAAGAAGCTATATTTTCAGGTAAATTGCTACTAAATATGGTAAAGAAGCTATATTTTCAGGTAAATTGCTACTAAATAGTGATGTCTGTTCAGAAAACATTAGCAAAGGAGACTGTATACCTTAATTTTATGTCAGACAGTGCTGCAGGTTCTGAAATTACTTAATAAATCTTTTGCAGAAGAAAATTAATCTGAGCTTTACATGGGAACACATACAGATGTAAACAATCTCCTTTTCTCTGGTTGTTGCGATATAACTGAAAGCTGTGAGCTGCTTTTCCTTTGCAATAACACACCTGTTAAAATAGACTTTATATTGGCTGGAGGGGATGGTCTTGATGACAAGTTGTGAGATTAAAAAGGTCTCAAAAAGGTTGGTATTGTAATGACTTGTGTCTGGGGCAGATTGCCAGTGACAGCACATTTACCCATTATTAGCATGGTCTCCACTGTCCACAATAGCTGTTGTAGAGGTAGAATTTGAAGGGGAAAAGCTTCATAATATGGTCACAAAAAGTATCCTGTTCTTTTACCAGCTGCAACTGCTTCACCTTTGAGTGAACCTGGGAAGAAGCAGTTCTATTCCTGATTGGCACTGAACAAATGGACTCCTTGAAAATACTAAGAACACAGTTACTGTGGCAAGATGTGTATTTCCTAACTTTGTGACCTGGGCTATTTCCAACATTGGGCGCATCCTTCCACAGATGTATTTTGTTCTTCATCTCTTTTTCAGCTGGCTTCCACAGATACCAAGTCCTGTGACCTTTGAGCTGTGTCTTCTGCCTTTTGGGCTTGTGCTTTTCATGTTCATTCTACTCCTGTCCACTGAAACACTGCTTCTCTTAGGACTGTCAGCTGTGAAATCTTGTGTTAGGACAAAGCCCACCAACAAGACAGCAAGATGATATTCTGAAAAGGGGTCTGATGCATAGCATGTGATACTAAAACCACTTGCAGATATCAATGTTTTGTATCTCTGTCTGATCTTATTGAGAAATTACTGTTTTGTTTGGATTGCTTTCAATGGTGACATGGCATTCCTGACATGTTTTTCTCTCCAATAGCTTGGAGCAAACAGCGGTGTTCATATCATCATTTTTGATGAAATTGATGCAATCTGCAAGCAGAGAGGAAGCATGGCGGGTAGCACTGGAGTCCACGATACTGTTGTAAACCAGTTGCTGTCTAAAATTGATGGAGTAGAACAACTCAATAACATCCTAGTGATTGGTATGATAATGCTGTCTTTCTTATTATGGGGTCAGGTTGAAAAATGCTGTTTTGTTTGCTGCAGGTCAGCTAACTTACCATTGCTGGTATTGGATGTGTTTGGACTCATCTGAATGACTGTTATTTGACAAGCAACAGTGGCATATTTAAAGGGAGATGTAATTGACTGATATTACTGTTTTAAAGATTTTTCTCATTTCACTTTTAATAGCAAGTGTTTGATTAAGAAAACTTGCAAAGAATAGTATGCACTGTTATATTGACATATGAAGGACTGGGGCTTTTTTAGCTATCTTTTTGAGTTGTTGTGATGCCAGGACTTGGGTAGGTTTGATCCCTATTGCCCTGACTCTACTTTAGGGCATGGCTTTTTCCAATATTTCTCAAAATGTCTGTCCTGTTTGTTTTTCTGAGACTCTGAGGTCTCGTGTTAGCTTTAGGGAGCATATTCAGGAGATGGAGGCCGATTTAGTTAGCTGAGTTAATGCTTATTTCAGTTTTAATTTTGCACTTAGGAATGACCAACAGACCTGACCTGATTGATGAAGCTCTGCTGAGACCAGGGAGACTTGAGGTGAAAATGGAGATTGGTAAGCAAACTAGTATATGTCAATACATAAGCTCACATTAACTTAGTCAGCAAATTAAAATACCACTTTAGATTTACCAATTGATAAGCCATTGACCTGATCATAGAATCATTTAGGTTGGAAAAGACCTCTAAGATCATCAAGGCCAACTGTTGACCTAGCAATAACAAGTCTATCACTAAACTATGGCCCTCAGAAACACATCTGTGAGTCTTTTAAATACCTCCAGGGATGGTGATTCAACTACATTCCTGGGTAGCCTGTTCCAATGCTTTACAACCCCTTCGGTGAAGAATTTTTTTCCTAATATACAACCTAAGCCTCCCCAGGTGGAATTTCAGACTTTCTTCTTGTCCTAGTGTTGGGAGAAGAGACCAACGCCCAACATGCGGCAGCCTCCTTTGAGGTACTTGTAAGAGAGCAATGAGCCTCTGCTTCTCCAGGCTAAACAACCCCAGCCCCCTCAGCCACTCCTCATACGACTGTTCACCAGCTTCGTTGCCCTTCTTTAGGCATACTCCAGCACCTCAGTGTCCTTCTAGTGAGAGGCCCAAAACTGAACACAGTGTTTGAGGTGCAGCCTCACCAGAGCCGTGTATGGGGGGATGATCACCTCCCTGGTCCTACTGGCTTCACTAGTTCTGATGCAAGCTGGGATGCTGTTGGCCTTGGCCACCTGAGTTCACTGCTGAGTTGTATTCAGCTTGCTATTAAGCAGTATCAGATTCTGTCCAGCAGAATTGGGTAGGGATGGGCAGGCAGGACCCTGAATCTCTTGCACTAATGAAAGGAACAAAGAAAGCACTGGACCACTCCTAGGTGGAAACTGCAGAACTGTTGATCTTGTAATGTGTGAGAGCAGTTCTTGACTTAGAGAAACATCCTTCTATTTGTATAAAGTGATAATGGTGAATTTAACCTTAGTAACTGCAAATGTTAAATAGCATTGGCTAAACGTTTCAGACTTGCTTATTCCAGAAGGTCTAGATTGCTTGCAACAACAGAACTAAAAACATGCGAAAGAGCGCTCTTAGCCATTTATTTTAGTGATTTGGAAAAGGTTAATATCTGTTAGTAATTTAGAAGGGACTTTTTTAATTGTACACGTTTACTTGATACCGACTCCAAATTAATAGATTATTTATTATAACCTATGTGTTTTTTTTTTTTTTTGTTTTTTTTTTTTTTTTTTTTTTTTAAGAAATTAAGCCTGCATCAGCTTAGATTCAGGAAAACAAGTCTTAACTTCTGATCTTACAGACAAAGTCTCATTAGTGAAGATGAAGTCTTGAAGGGTGTTTAAAGGTTGGAAGCACAGTTTTAGATTTGTGATTTGAAAGAGTCCATAAAACATTTTCCTGTGAACTTCATACACACAAATGTTATGAAATATTTTCTGTACTCTGACCTATGCACTGAATAGTCTAAAGGTAAAAATAAATAAAATCTCAAAATGTAGTGAACCGTATGAGAATCGCAGGCAAAGAAGGCCATTAACATTGCTAAGGCGAGTTTCCTTTCAGTTGCGGAAGATTAGATGGAAATGTCCATATAACCCTAAAAATCATATGACATACTACATGGGAAGATAAGAGTTTGTAATTATTGGTCTAAAATGTTGGGAAACTCTTGAAATGGAACTTTCAGTGTAATGTTAAGTGTTTGCTAGGGATTTTTTTTCTTATCCTTAAAGGGTAACATCACTCTTTCAAAGATCCAGAAACACAAAGAGATTTTGTGATAGCTGAAAAGTGAAGATTTTAGGCAAAAGAAGAGAAGCTGATGACTATGAAGGCAGCCGCAGAGGTAACCTAGGCAGTAAACTGATGCCGATGCTCCAGAGTTAATGCTAATTACTCTGAATTTGATCACTGCAGGAAATAGTTTGTATTAGGCAGTATTGTGCGTATATCTCAGAGATGTGAGGACTAGAGAAGCAACTGGAGCACTAGCTAAGACTTAAAATCTTGTGGAGCACAGGCAGCACAGATGGTTTCTAAAATTTAGAAGGCTTATGAGACTAAGGTATTCAGTTGGATGCGGGAAAAAAAATATTAAGAGACTTGTGCCTATTCCTGGCATAGTATGCAAAAAAGGAAACTTGGACAAAGAAGAGTAGAGCAGTGCATGGAGTTGTTAGTGGCCAAGCTGACGAATAATCATGAGAAAGAACTAGCACTAGCAAAAATTATCATTTACAGTCTTTACAAAATGACACAGCTACAAGGAATTGAAGGGAAGTCTCAGCAAAGAAAGTGTGTTTTAGGGATGAAGAACTGTATATATAATAGTGGTTGCCTTTGTGCAATCTCGTGCTTAAAAACAAATGTGTAGGAGCAACTGTTTTTACTAAAACCAGGTAAGAGTTATTATTTATTTATTGTGTTATTTATTTATTTATTGTGTTGCAGGTGTATTACTTGCATCTTTAGCTGACAAAGTTAAATTAAATAAATTGCAGTCTGAGCAAGACTTCCCTAGAACATCGGATCCTTGTAATAAAGGCTCTGGAGGAAAATGAGCTGAAGTATAGTGTGGTTTTACCAAGAGAATGTTGTGCCAGATGGACACCTTACTTTAAAGAAAAACACTATGTTGCTAAGATGCAATCTGGGAAATAATCACTTATATCTGAGAAAATTAAGATTTTATGAAAATTGCAAGGTGGAACTGCGTTTAAGGATGCCAGGCTGACCAGATTGCTCTTGTGTACGGTGAATTCCTGGTATGGAAGCCTGAGAGCAATGAACTTGAAGGAAATTAAATTTAGGCTGTTTCTCTGTGTAGTGTGGGGGTGATGCCAAGGGCAAACTGCATACTTTCAAACATTTTTTTAAAAATATCCTACTTATGAATGAATTGCTTATATTGAGAAAGAGCCTTTGGAAGCAGGACCATTGAAGAGAGGTAAGGTTTTGCTGCAGCTGCTGTGCTGAGACACTGACTGGGATGCGCTGTGTTTAAAATCTCAGGTTTGCCGGACGAGAAGGGTAGATTTCAAATTCTCCATATCCACACAGTACGGATGCGGGAACATCAGCTGCTGGCTGAAGATGTGGACATTGCAGAGCTGGCAGTTGAGACTAAGAACTTCAGTGGTGCTGAATTAGAAGGCTTAGTTCGAGCTGCTCAGTCTACTGCTATGAACAGACATATCAAGGTCAGTCCTATCATCTCATGTTGAGGGGAAGGAAAAAGAGAAAATATGTAGAGTCTTTTATTGTATGTTTACTTCCAAATGGATAATGTCATCTCAGCTCCCTCCATTCTAGAGGAAGATTGCCTTGCTTTTTTCCATCCTTTGCTGATTATGGGAGGTCAGTGTATCTTTAAGTAGAAAGAAGTTATAAGGACCATGAAATGTCAGGTTATATTAATCCAGATGAAGAACACAGTATTCGATGGTGTTGAAATATGAGATGATTAGTTCATGAAGAAAGAGGCTGAAGGATGTAACCTCGCCAGCGGCCAAGAATTGGTGTGAATTACTGCAGAAGAGAGCCTTTGACATTAGTTGCCCAGCACTGATTTTTTTTAAATAAAAAGTCTGTTCAGCCTAAGATATGAAGAAAACAAATTATGCTTTCATTTCAGCAAGAAAAATAATTTGGTTGCTTTGACATTTATATCTATTGGGAGCTCTTGTTCTTTCTGCTTATGTTTTATATAGCCAAGAAAATTTGTTTCCTATAACCAAAAGCACAAACATGAACAGTTTCTCATTTTCTTGTGTTCTGTCTCAAAAAAGAAATCACATCTGGAGGTATTTTCATCCCCTTATATTTTCATCCATTTAAAAGCAAAGTGTTTTCCGTTTAATAATTAGTTTAACTTAGAATTGATGCATTTTCTTTGCTTGAATTTTGGGTGAATTTTGGGACTATTAGCATTTTGATATGATCCCTGCAGTGCCAACTTTTGCTGTGGGAGAGGAGACAAGAGCAATAATGAATATAAAAGAGCTGTCTCCTCCTTTAGGTGTGTATGTGATTAACATCTTAGTAATGTACGTATTACTATATGTACTATGTGTACTATTACTATGTATTAATATGTGTATTCCATATGTCAAGCAACCACACTTGTTTTTCTTCTCAAACAGTTTGACAGTATTTTTGGATAATCTTACTGTTTATTATGAAGACATCTTCAGCCAAATGATACACTAAGGTCTTTCATTCTCTCCTATGAGTACTGCAAAACTTAAAATATACATCACATGCCTGACCTAGATTTCAGAAGCACTTGTGTGGAAGCCACAAAACAAATAGCGTTTGAAAATCAAATGGAATTATCCTTCTGAATCATTTAAGTTCTTCTGATAACCTTTCAAAATACTTCAATGTTAAAAATTAAAATGTACAATCCATTAAAGGTTAGGAAAGAAAGGAAGCTTCCTATTTGTACGTGTACAACTTGAGGAATATATTAATAGCGTTTTGAGTACATTTGCTTCCCTCTGCAAAACAGAAGAGTGATTAACGTGCACTAAAGATCCTCTATATTCTTAGCATCCTCTGTTTCTGCTGGGTGAGCGTTTTTGTGAGGAGGGGCTCTATCATTTCAGCTGTTCTTGGGTTACAAATATTTTTTAGGCCAGTCTGGGTTACTGAAGTTGCTGTTTAGAAGCTGCTTTTGTTACTCTACAAGATAAGCATAATGTGTTTCCTTCACATGCTCAAGTGCAGTCCCTGTTCTTGTAGATCATGCTAGTCAGAAGATAATGTCTTTTAGATGTGTTTGAGAGGGAATATTATTTGACTTTTCCATCACCTTGGTCTTAGGAAAAGGCGATAGAGGTTTCTCTGCCTTCTGAGAAATGCCTTGAAATCCCAAGTTTTTACCTCCTGAACAGAGAGATCATGTAGGGCCATCATGCTCTCAGGTAAAAGCATGTAGTGTGGAAAGATGCAGGTAAGTTTCAACGAAAGTTGTTTTGGAATCTAGAGGAATTTCTTATGGTATAGTTTGAAGTACAGAAATTATGAAAGGACTTTCAAGACAGCAGTAAGTCAAGCATAGGAGAATTTAGATCTTTTGCCTCATCTCCGATTTACTTTATATGTTTAAAAAAAAAATGTTTCTGCTTTGCCACTTAGCAGTTAGATGAATTGCTTTTCTGAGACCAACTTCTGCCCTCCTTTTGTGACTAATCCTCTTTCTGATATCTGTAACTCCACTCAGGATTCTCAGCAGACTGCACCGATAGGATTAGTCTGTAATAACCAGTGTTTGTACGACACTTAGTGGAAAAGTTGCTTCAAATCTATGTAATTCCTGATTGTTGCCCAAGGCAATCAATATACTTGCAGATCTAGAAATAATCCTAGTAAGTGGAGCTGCTCCATATTGTAGAGCTGCAGCCATAGTCAGTAATACATCCGAATGAAGCCTACAGCTTTAAAGGCTACTCTCAATATGTTTTTAATTCTTGAAAACCTCTTCTAGCTCCAGTCTGAGCAGCTTTGAGCTATCTCCTCAGTCACAACTAGAGGGTACTAGAAATGATTTACAAGAAAAGATCGCAGTAGTGCTTTGTCTTCTGTATGTTTGTTTCCAGTCACTAGGTTTTAAATGCTGCTGCTGTTCCCAAACTGCCCAAAAAGGAGAGCAATGTGAGCTGAGCTTTGTAGCTTACTTAGTAAACAAATTAGTAAACAAATGTAGCTTGTTTATTCCAAGTAATGCTGCTGATAGTGCTGCCTTGGGAACATTCACAGCTTTGGTTGGACTGAAGCAAATAAAGACAAACTAGTAAGAAGTCTAATATTTACCAATCCCCTTAAAGACTTTCATGTAGGGAGAGGAAAGTGAATCGTTTGAAGTTGTCAAAAATGGAGTGGGCAAATTTAGAGTTGGGTTTAACCAAACCTGAATTTGTCTTTCTGAAAAAAAATCACAAAATGGAAGAGGCTTCACCACCTTCCTAGCTAGCACCTGGACTGTGCAATAAAGAAATATTTCTATAGCCTCTAAAGGCCGGGGGGGAGTGGTTCCTTACTCTAAAGGGGAACCTACATAACTCCTCTACATTACAGAAATCTAAATTTAAGTGAGATTAGTCCCATATCGGCACTAGTGTCTGCTTCACTGACAGATGGTTTAAAGAGGTAAGGCAGCAGCAAGGATGGTGCAGAGCTTCTGTCCTGTTCATATCTGGGGTTGCTTCTCTGAGCAGTGGGATCATGGCCATGCTCTTCACTTTTCACCCAGTGGGATGTAACAATTGTTACTCAATGACTTTTGGGGGCCGGCGGATGGCTGTGGATCTGAAGGTGATGATTGCTCCGGTGGTACTCAGCAGATGTTCAACAACTTTTAAAAAGCATTTTTGTTGTTGCATACCATCTATGGGGTTGAATCCTTGGATGGAAGCTGCTAAGGGGTCAGGTGCAGTAGTGCTGCACTTCACTGTGTTTTGTTGCCCTCTTCAGGCCAGCAACAAAGTGGAAGTGGATATGGAGAAGGCAGAAAGCTTGCGTGTGACAAGAGGAGACTTCTTTGCGTCTTTGGAGAACGACATCAAACCGGTGAGTAGGCAGCATGCGACTTGGGTGATAGAGTTACGCAGAACAGTTAATGATGCAAGAGAGCAACTTCCTTCTGGGATCAGATGTGCTGTAATTCACTGTGGTCTGAAGTATTGTATCCTGTGTTGTAGGAAGGAAAGCAGGGAGCTGCTCTCTGCCTGCAACAGTAAGGCTCTATTTTATACCTTTTCTTCTATGCAAGAATCTTAAAAAGCAATAGAACAAATAAAGCAGCACAGTTTCTTCTCCTTGTTGTATGTACACTCTCCCTTTTATGCTACTTCAGTCAATTGATGTCAGCTTTCATGCGGACTGTAACAGGAGACTTAAGCCCCGTTTTTGAGAATTTAAATTTTGAGAATTTAAATGACATAGATTCAAAACACATTGGTGACTTGCACTGATTAGAATATGTGCTGAGGATACATGTAAAATAAATGCTGCCTCTCTTAATATAGGCATTTGGAACCAACCAGGAAGACTATGCGAGTTATATCATGAATGGTATTATTAAGTGGGGTGATCCAGTAACAAGGGTATTGGATGATGGGGAGCTGCTTGTTCAACAGACCAAGAACAGTGACCGTACTCCACTTGTTAGCGTTCTTCTAGAAGGTAAAGTTATAAAATAAATAAATAAATAAATAAGTATTTAAAAAGAAAGAAACTTGTGTAAATAATTTTTATCTGTTGCCCACATGGTGGCTGTTATATCCTGCAACTGCATGTAGAAGTAACATATAGGAGGAAAAATAGAATTAATTTCCTTCTCTATATTGGGTGAAATTAGTTTAGATATTAACACTGGCTTCTCAGCATGAAATTTGAGGGGATGATCTAAGTCCTGGTCTTGGAACAACAGAAAAGTGAGTGTATGCGGTTGATCTAAATGTGGATGTTTTACAGTTCAAACATCTTTAGCTGAGTTAGGTATCACTATTCGATTTCAAGTCATTGGAGATCTCAACAGTGTTATCAACTGAGTTCAAATAACAGTTCATCTGGCCACTTTTAGGTGTGTACTGTTAGAGGAGGATTGCCCTCCATCAGCACTGTTGTTGACTATGAAGAGTCTAGGAAGCTAGTTCAATATCTCTGTTGCAGATATTAAAGTGTACGTTATTTACTACTTCCCTCTTTCTTTTTCCTGAAGTCTAAAAGTTTGGATTGCTTCTATTGCTTAGTGGTTTGTTGCTTTGAAATTAAACCCTGAATAGCTTCCCCTGAATAATTCTGTGTTTGTGGTCAGCATATTTCAACATATTGCTTGTATGCAATACCTTACTGTATTCCAGATTGATTTGTACTCAGTGTATAGATTCAGATGTGTTTTGGTCTTTGAATTATCCTAGTGTGAATTCAGACAAATTATAAGTTGTCTTTGTCAATATTTACTTGGCATTCATGCTGTTTGCTTGTTTACCATGGTACCTCCAGAAAACATATCTCTAAGGGGCATGAAAGTGGTTCAGAAAGATTCTGCAAAATACAAACACATACTAATTTTGCTGCAGTGCCCTCTTCTATAAAATATGTCTCATTCTCTTTTGTGTTTGTTTCATGGCAAATCAGACTGCATGTGCTCAAATAGTTGCATTAATTTCCTTCTTTCTGCAATCCAGTCCTCCAGATGAGGGAGCGTTCCCTCTGCAAGTAGAAGAAAAGGACACTTCACACTGCAAATACCTGTGAAAAAAATCATAATCATATTTAAAATATCATCCATGCTGAGCCTTACCAGAACTGTTTTCTCCTTTGATTTTTTTTAATTTTGTTTTTCCTTTGGATCAGGTCCCCCCCACAGTGGGAAGACTGCTTTAGCAGCAAAAATAGCTGAGGAATCCAACTTCCCCTTTATCAAGATCTGTTCTCCTGATAAGATGATTGGATTTTCTGAAACAGCCAAGTGCCAGGCTATGAAGAAGGTACTTCTGCACCCTCCTCTTTTGTTTGATGACAATTCAATTCTGTGTGCTGTAGTAGATTGAAAAGTGAATATTCCTTGAGATTGTGCTTTCTTTCCTCTGTAGGTCCTAAATTCCTATACACGTTTGTTTATAAAACTAAATGAATGTTTTTGGGGCACTGACACTCAGTGACTCATCCCATGACACTTAGTTTCTTTAGAAACCCTTTTGAAAAACCCAGCAAACACTGGCCAGTGACTGTTAAACAAAATTACAGCAGTTCAGTAAGCTCTATGTATCACCAAACAGATGTTGTGAAAAAATGTAAATGGATATATTGCTTTGTGTAAAAACAGTGTTGTGTTAAAGCAGTGCTATTCCCCATCTTCTGAAAGCCTTCTGTAATAACGTACTAGGCCACCCAAATACTCAGCAAGTGCACTGTGGAATTCTGGAAGAGTAAAGTCAGTTGTTGTGTGTAGTGTCCAAATGCTTTAGATTCTACAGTAGTCTTCTCTTTATATTTAATTCAATAGAAGTCTCTTCAGTTGAAGTTCCATGGCAGAATCACTAGTATTATAGATTATTCTAGCTGCAGGAAAACTTTTTTTTTTGGTATTGCTTGTGGTCAGT
Organism: Aythya fuligula; assembly: GCF_009819795.1. Taxonomy (NCBI): domain Eukaryota; kingdom Metazoa; phylum Chordata; class Aves; order Anseriformes; family Anatidae; genus Aythya; species Aythya fuligula. The sequence goes on along the minus strand of NC_045582.1, from coordinate 5,177,901 downwards.
TGTAATTCCATATGTGATCACAAAGAAATGTTCATTGTGTGTTTGGAATTTATTTTCCTAATTAATAATCTGCTAATAAATGAATGCAGAGGGTTCTGGTTAAACTCCTGCTGCTGAACAGAAAGCAAAGAAGTGGCACCTTTGAAGATGCTACCTGTGCATGTTGCCATTGAGTTAATTAGCTGCTTTGATAATTGTGTTCCAGGCACTGAAAGATCAAAGGAAGCTCTTTAGATAGAAAGAATCACATTTGTTCTGGATGTTTTCAGGGTGCCTGACAGGGTAGACCTGAAAGAAGGCAAGGATCTTGCTGAAAGTAGCATGTATAAATTTATAGCTCACAGGCCTTTTGCTCATGTGTCTTCAAAAAAAAATGTTTGCTTGCTTTGTCCCAGCTGAGGAGATTTCATGTGATTGCTTTGAATAAAGTCTCAGGGTGGTTTGTGCATGGATTATTTGGTTCTGGAAGGGAAAATGTCAAGGTTCTGGCCCAGTCAGGTCTGATATATAGTCATAACTAAAAATGGAACAAAACATCTGAGCAGTGATGAGCAAGCCTGGAGCTTTGTCTCCAAAGATGAAGATAGGAAAGGCTCAGGGTTGCACTTGGAAGGAGCAGATCCTGCCTGAATTAAACTAGGAACAGTTTTGAGGTGACAAAGTTAGTTTAAATTAGAGGTTTAACAACTTGGAGAGCAGGGGAAATGCAGACAAATTGAACAACTTAGATTGTTTCAAGTAGTCAAATGGAAGAAAAGAAATTTCATTTACAGAAGCAATTTACTCTTCTGGCTGAATTATACTGGATTAGGCAGGTAAATGAGATATGTTACTCTAAGAATAAAGAAATAACCCATTGCAAGATTGCATAGTTTTTAAGAGAAGCAGTGTGCTCACAGCTGGAAGCCCAGTTTGTAATTTAGATTCTAAAAGGATCATTCTGGATTTCACTTGAATCCAGGGTATGCTGGAGGTAGGCTTGCAATACCACTGAAGTCCTTAGTGCTACTCGTAGTTTAAATCCAATCTTTGCAGTTGCTGCTCTATAAAGGGTGATATGGAGGCTTAATCACTAGGTCTTGTTATAACCAATATCCAGCCTGTATATAAAAACTTCATAATTGCATTATGATCGTGGCGGTGGGTTTTTTTTGTCTGTGTGTGTATTGTTATATTCTCAGTATTGCCCCAGCTCCAAAAACCAAAGGAAGGGTGTTCTGTTTTGTCTATTCTTTACAATCAAATGCAGCAGCAGCTGGCTTTTTTGCAAAATGTATTGGGTAAATAAACAAAGCTCATCTCTGAATTTGAGATTGTCAGTGCTTTATTAAATGCAGGTAGAGTCTAGTCTTGTGGTATTTATGTTCTTTATTCTCTGTTTATTCTTCTAAATATTGCTGTGCTTAGTTAAAAACAAATCAACAGTTCCAATTGTGACTATTGTAGTTTTGCCGATGAGATTTAACAGTGAGTCATTTTGCTGTTTTTATTAGATCTTTGATGATGCGTACAAGTCCCAGCTAAGCTGTGTTGTTGTGGATGACATTGAGAGACTCCTAGGTGAGTTAGGACAATGGGGAGTGTGTTGTCCGTTGTGCAGAAATACTGAAATATTTGCAGTATTGAAATATCACAAACCAGAAGTGGTTTGGAACTGTTTACTTTAGGAGCTTTGAACTGCTTTCTGTTACAGTCAAGTGGTTTATATGTGCAACTGCTTAATGGGCATTAAAATGCATTTTTCATTTCAGATTACGTTCCAATTGGACCACGGTTCTCTAATCTGGTATTGCAAGCCCTTCTTGTACTGCTAAAGAAGGCCCCCCCTCAGGTAAGAAAGTAATCGAGGAGGGAGATGCCTTATTCCTGTAATAATTTTGACAGTGGAGGGCTTTGTGTCTTGCTGATAACTGCTGTGCTGCCAGTGGTATTAGTGCTATTGTCTCTGATTCAGACAAGTTAATCCTAGCCTGCTGCTGTTCATTCAGTTAGACATTTCTAGGATAACCACAAAGGATTCATCATTAATTATCTAATTATTTAAGGGTGAATCTTACGGAGTTAGCCCTAGAAATACTAACAAAGGAAACAGGTTAAACCTTTAGCATGTAAACTTCAAACATGCAAGCAGTGATCTTTCTGATTTCACTAAGGAGCAGTACACTCCAAATTGATCCCTGGCTCAAGCATGTGCTCCCTTCTTATTCAGAATTGATTTCTGAGTAATGTATGATTGGGGATGCTAGGGTTTTAATTTGTTCTTAACTTGAAATTATCAGGTGTTAATTAAAAAAAGGTGAGTAAGGCTCCAGATTTTACATCTCTTTCTGGCCCTGTCAATTTGTACTTTTCTGACTTGACAAGATTTAAGAAAATCAGAAGCAATAATGTTTCTGAAGCTTGCACTGAATGAGACGAGCATGGAGGGACGCTTCTTTTTTGTTTGCCATTTTTCCTGTCATTCACTAGAATTCTGTGCTGTTTGTGAAAGTATCTGCATGAATAAGTAACATGCTAACAGGAAAACCTTGAAAGTTGGTGTCAGGTAAAAGTAGAGAAACACAGCCTGGCTGAACTCTTTTTTTTTTTTTTTTTTTTTTGTCATTTTTAATATCTTGGAAACAGTTATGTATGCATGAGTATTGTTTTCATTAGATAGTTTGGTGAAAAGACCTTTCAAATCTAGAACTTTGAACTAAATTGTAATGCCACAGACCCTGAAGTTCCCCTTGTGGCTGTCAACCTGGGAGAACAAAGATTTCTCCCAGTGAGCTGTCTGTGCCATGTGAAGCCTCTGATATCAAACTTGGATTCTGTTATCATGTAAGTTGGAACAGAAAGGCTGGCTGTGTGCAGCTGCACAACCCTGTTTTTGATAGCTGTAATCTCATGTAATCGTTAACCTATTGCTAGGTATTCCCATAGTACTAGGAAATGATTATTCCCATAGATCAGCAGGAAAAAATAGAACATGATTTGGCTCAGTAGTCCAAGGAATTTATAATATTAGGCTTTGCATTTTATCACTGTCCTCTGAATGTATTTTGCTGCTTAGTTGCACTTTTGTTGGCACCCAAGTCTCCCCGAAAGCAGGATGCCGGGCTTGAAGCTCTCAGATATTTGCCAAGTTTATGCATGTTGCTAGAGATTTGTACTTTGCAATGTTTGAAATGCCCTCAAGGCTGGAAGACTTTGGGTTGACAGCCAATATTATGGTGACTTAAGCCATAAATTGTTGGAGGGTAAAGAGTTTTCTGAGGAAATGTCACTGTTTGATTGATGCTTTTTTTTCTTTTCTTTTAAGTGTCCACTATTGGCTACTGTAGAAATTCGGACATGAGGTTAGAAGGGCCTTTTATGCTGACCTACTTTTGCTGTTCTGATCATAGGGCTCTTTCTAGCATGTTTGTTTCCTGTGAGCTCTCTGTGATAATCATGTCATCTGGGGATTATTTCTTTCATTTAAAAAAAAAAAAAAAAACACCAAACACAACTGTGTATAAGATGTGGATTCATGCAGGAAAAGGCCAAGAGTTCTCTGCTGTGAACCTTTACTGTGAAAAAGATTGAATGTGGGTAAGGAGACTCTTAAGGCTTTTAAGCTCAAATGAGAAACCCACAAGGGAGATAATACTGCTGGTTAATCATTGCCCTTCGAAGTTCCCTCTGAGATCACTAGTTCCCTTGGGGAGCAATTTATTTGGAAGGAATGGCTGGTTTCAAGGGTTTTGGTTGTAATTTGAGATGCAGATAAATGCTTTAAATGTACATGAGTAGCATCAGTGGTACTAACCTGCTCCATGAGGTCAAACCGACGCAAATCTCTGTGGGATTGGGGTCATGGTTTAGGTTCATTCCTCATTCCTTGTAAAAACAGTGTCCTGGCTCATACCATACACCATACGTGTCCCAGTGCTGGGAGAAATTGTTGGCAACGTGCTGGGGAGGCAGTACCTGGCTTCCTTTTCTGTCAGTAGTTGCAGGGGCCCAAAATACGAACGCAGGTGATTTGAAAAGCTTAAGAATGGGAATGACAAAGCAGTTGAAAGTGCAAGCAAGGAATGAGTGGGAAGCAGAGAGCATTCCGGCAGTGCAGCTTTGCTGCTCCCATCTTTGTGGCCCAGATTATGTATTCACACAGTGTTGTCACATCACTTGCAGAGTATACTTAATGTGCAAGCAGCTTCCTACAATTACTGTAGGCTATGTGTGTAAGAAGAGCATTTCTGGGATGATACCTTATTAATTATGCATTGAGGTATATGTCTCTGTTAAATTGGTTTATGAAAGCTGCTTCCCAGATTTCCCTCCTCTTATTGCAACTGTATTATTTTAACGCAGTGTGTGAAGGGCACATTCTCAAACCTTCTGTTTTTCTAGCTTGTTTGTACTTTGCAGAAGTTTTGGGAGTAAACATGTTAGACTTTAAAAAAAAAATAAATTAGAAACGTTTGTCATTTTGCTTTAAATTCCCAGTCACTGCTCATGACTGCTAGTTCCTCTGAGCAATGCTTAAATAGTGGTATCTATTACTTGTTCAAGAAGACTGAAAAACATTGCATTTTGTTTAGTATCTTTTTTTAAACCAATTAAAAAGCTTTTCTAAAATGGACTGAAGAGAAGAAAATAAACCATGTTCTCTTGGGTCTTTATTTCAATCAAGTTTCACTGTGTTGTGCAGGAGAAGAGGCTGGGGGGGATAGAAAAACTGAAAAGGACTGTCGCAGCGGGGAGCCAAGCGGGAGAAAAGGACTTCTCTGAGAACTAAGCAGCAGCAGCTCCGAAAGCCGAAGCTGCTTCATCTACATGCAGAGTCACACAAGGCATGGAGACGCTCACCAGCCCCACAGAGGTTTCACATGTGCTTCCCTGCTGGTTCCTGTGAAAAGCTAACAATTGGCTCAAAGGGTGAAAGACCATTGCAGCATCCCCGCGCTAAGCTGGACGTACAATTTGTGCAGTGTTATGAAATGTCTGGCTTAGCGAGATGCTCTCGAACACTCTTGTGGATGCCCTTCCACTGTTCCCAGAGGCCCCCAGACCCTTTCCTCTCCGGGACACAGGAGGCTTTTGCAGATTTATGAAAGTTGATGGGGGAAAGAGGAAAATAATCTCCTTGTTTGATATAATCCCACATACATTCCCGATTCCACGTCACTTGGTATGAATTGGAAGCAACTCCAATCAATAGAGATGTTACGCTTACACCTGTAAACCTGGGGAACTGCATTTTCTCCCATTACGTGTGAAGAATCTCAAAACATATACTTAAAAATATAGAAGGGGCCAAAGTTGAGTGAGCAGCCAATGACTATCCAACAGAGGCACTTCAGTATCCACCAGCACTTGGCTGTAGAGTATTTTAAGCTCCCTTTGCCTGGGGCTGGTGAGATGTGCTGAAATGATGTAATTTGAGACTCTGCTGACACGCTGGGACTTCATTTGCTTGTAGCAGTCTATGAAATTCATTTATGATCTAGTTTGTCTTAGGTAGTCAATACAATAATATGGTGCCTCTTAGGAAGTGAGTGCTAAGAAGAATCAATCTCATAATGCTTGAAAATGTAGTCATTGAAAACTACTCCCTTTTTTGAACTTTGAACGCTGTAGTTGTCTGGTTATGGTTATGTCCTTTAGTCAGATAAAATCCGTGTAGTAGAGAGAGGTGAAATCTGGGGTTACCCCACTTCTAGAATGCAGTGGGGGCAAGTTGCACATCTATGTCTCCTTAGTGTGGAGGGAGCCTGGGCTTCCAACTGAGGCACCTCTATTGTCTAAAAACAGGTGTGAGGAATCCAGACTTCGGTGGTGTGCTTGTATCTAATCTCCATTAATGGAGGAACTAGTCCTAAAACTGTCCTGATAATGAGTCTGAAATAAAATGATCTTAAGCTGTTGAAAAACCAAGTTCCTTCTTATGTGGTAGCTATGCCTAATCTTTGGAGGTTCACCTCGAATCCTGATCTTTTACAGGCCAAACATGGCGTATGGCCTTTGCGATGGCTGTTGCAGAAATTAAGGATCAAAAAAATTTAAGTTTCTGAAAACAGGGGCAATTTAGCAGTGCATCTTAATAGCAAGAATAAATCCACTGATACATGGTGGTGGGTTGTCACTGCAGAGTAATTGGCTGAGGTCAGCTTTTGACAACTTGGCCTTATGGCTTTGCATGCTTTCGTGGCAATGCCTGGGGCAAAACATTTCTGACTTGTAGGTTTTCCAGTTGTTTGCTGAGCAAGTTGCCTGAAACTTTGGAAAGTACAAGGGACTCCTGACACTTAATTTTCTTTTAGTAATTGGTACAGCAGAGATTACGCTTGTTTGACGGTAAATGGTTTTCCAGTGGTTGAAGTTCAGAGGTAGCAGGTTGAAGTGCGTGTCTTTTCAAGAAAGCAGGGAAAATGAATGCTTTGCGTGGAACAGTTAAAAACTTGAAGTACAGTTTTGCGGTTCAGCCCTCTGTTCTAATGAGTTTTCTACCATTCAGTCACTTGTGGGTCTTGAGTGTGGTTCCTAACAGTCATGTGAAACCTGCTGAGGGATCAGCCCTCTCCTAGCTTGTCCTGTTACTTTTGAACCTTGTTAAGCTTTTGTGTTCTTAGTGTAGGTATTGTTTACATTGAACAGAACTGTATGGTGAAAGTGAGTATCCTTTTGTTTGCTTTAAAACAAATGCATGATAATTTCATGTAGTGCTGTGTAGTTTTTATGGTGAGAAAGAGCAGTTTTACTCCCTCATCTCCTCCACTGCAGCGCCGCTGATTTTACGGACCTTTCTGTTTACCCTCTTCCCCTGTTAATTTACCAAGAGTCTATTTATGGAAGTTATTCCATGTTTCTGTGTATCTTCATTGCTTTCCTCTAATTTCTCCAGCTCAGTGCTATTTGAAATGACAAGGATTGCATACCGTCTCTGCAGTAAGAGCACTGTGGATTCACACTGTAGAATAATGACTTCTGTTTTTCTCTTTTCCCATTTTAACAGTTTTTAAGTGTTTGCACTTTGAGTAATGCTTAGCTATGAGCTGACACTTCCACAGAACTTGCCACAATGACTGATTCCAGTGGCTTTCCTAAACTGTAATAAGTCGCTCAGAGTCATTTTTGTGTGTCCAGTAATTGTCCTCTGGCCTGGTTTACAGCAAGTTTGGGATTCATGTGAATAAATGTGGCCATAGCAAGTTTGGTTTTCTACAGCTGAACTAGTTGTTTAGAAAACAGATTGCTGTGTGAGCACAGAGCTGCTCTGGGAGGAGGTTAAGTGTCATCTGGGCTTTGTTAACGAAAAGGAAGTATAGAAAATGAAATCATATGTAGAAACATGGAGTTAGAGTAGGTGGAATTTGCCTCACTGATTACATTTTGTACAGAAATGTCTTCTGTTTTCTAAATGTTAGTCTTCTTCTGGTGAGACCTTTTAGTCTCTAGTGAAGTTTCTATGGAGACTCCATTTTTGGTGTTATCAAGTATGTATTTCTTCAATGTAGAAGTTGCTCAGGTAGCATCCTTCACGTAGTTAATGTGCAAGCTTGTTACTTCCTTGACCAATGTCTTATCTGCTGTGCCATGAACAGTGCATGTGCTATTAGCTGTACTTTGGGAACAGAAACTGCCTTGCTTGAGTGCAGCTGAGGATTTATTGTGGTGTTTGTTTTTGTTTTTCAAATACAGTGCTCATAGTCCATGAGAAACTGTTATTAATATGTCCCTTACCCAAGCTGTTCTGGATTGTAAGAGTTGTGTAGGTTTCACATGCAGTAAAAAACTTACAAAACCAACCAAACAACAACAACAAGACAAACAAAAACAAAACAAAAACAACTGCTGTAGTTTGTAAAGCAGATAGTCTTGGTGGTGTAGTTTTGCAAGAGTGGGCTGGTGCATCTTTCGGAGGTCTGGGTTCTGTTCTAGAGTCTCTCTGACTTCCTTTGTATCTTGGTAACTTACCTGTATAATGAGGAAACTGTTTGAAGGTGCATAACAGCATACATATGTCTTTTTACATTTTATTTTAATAAGATAGCAAGATTTAGGCAGAAATTATTTACTGTGAGGGTGGTGAGGCCCAGGCTGCCCAGAGAAGCTGTGGGTGCCCCATCCTTGGAGGTGCTCAAGGCCAGGCTGGATGGGGCTGGGTGCAGCCTGGGCTGGTGGTGGGGGTCCCTGCCCAGGGCAGGGGTTGGAATAAGATGGGCTTTAGGGTCCTTTCCAACCCTACCCATTCTAGGATTCTAGGATTTCTCCTAATGGGGCTTATAATTTTTACTGACACGTACATCAGATATGTCAGTATTATTTATAAATCGAACAAAAACATGGAGGGTAGTGTGCTATAGAAGAGCCATGAAGGCAAAGTAAATCAGAATTGAGATGAAACTGTCTCCATCAAATCTGCTGATAAGCTCTGTTTCTGCATTCCTCTCGTGGAAGATTTTAAACATGCATCAGTTCTGCTGTCACATGTGCTGTTATCCCAAGTATATCTTAGCAAGTGGAAGGCACCTTTTAACCTTTTCCTTGGGTGGTAACTTCAGAGCAAATGTCAGAGGCACTCCGTAGTGTTTGTTATCACACTTCTGTGGCGCACAATCAGATGAGGATTTTAGTGTCCTTGGAGAACTCATTTCACACAGCTTCCAAGCCTGCGTTTAAAGTCTGTTTTACCAACCCCTTCCAAAGATGAAGACCACTGAAATTTTCAGTGTGTGTAAGTGAAAAGCTTGTCTGTTGCTGAGCATCATTTATTCTTCTCAGTCTAACTTCTTCAGATTAAAATAAGAACCCAGTGGGGGTTTTGTAATTCCTCGGTTTATGCTCCTTGTAGCAGCATAGATTCAAATCCCATTTGCTTACTCTCCACTGAGGGCATAGTTTTGTCATCTTTGCATTCATGATCTTAATGAATTGCTCAGACCTGGCTCCAGTTTGTAAAAGTGATAAAATATTTTTCTTTAAAAATGTTTCCCTGGCTATAGAATGGCCATAAAAAAGGAAACAAAACATGCAGTTTTAAAGCTTTAGACCTGCAGAACAGAGGAGAAGCAGCAGCCTGCTGAACTGTTGTACTTTGCCACGCTTTCTGTGGATGTCATATGCTCAGGGCACCCTACAGGTATTTTTGAACACTCAGACCTTATTCTGCTTGCTCTGCTCCCCAGTTTTAAACCTGCTATTTCTCTCGTCAGCTCACAAATTGGCTGTTTTTCCCCATTAGGTTTCTCAGGTTGTTCCCGTGTGAAGAGGTGTCTGAATCGTGAGTGCAGTACCTCCTGAAGTGTAGGCAGCGATTTCTGCACAGCAGTGTTAGCGCAGTGTTCCCCTGACCGTGCCTTTGTGCAAAGCTTGTGACCTGGGGCATGCTCTGGTTTCAACCTGCCAGACATTTCTTCCTTGTGCTGTCTTGAGCTAAAAAATAAACTTGAAGTGAGCACTTGAGTTAGTTACTGGTTCTGGGGCTTTTGTATTGTCCATCACCCAAAGCAGGAGCGTAATCTGCCCAAACACAAAAGGTCAGTGACATACAATGGCAGTTGGGAAAAAGCATTTGTCTGGCTGTGAAGATGCCTGGTCTTCATCAAAGTTGTATTAAGTTTAAACAGGTTTTCACCCTTTGTCAAAGGAATTTGTGAACCTACCAAACTGGCAAAGCAGTTTGACTGCTCTGTAGGGATAATTTTTGTTGGTGTTTTTCTGTTGTCTTTTTTTTAACGATCACTGAACAGATGTTTTGTGGCCTAAAGTCAAATCTAGAACTTTGCTCTTTGGGTCTGAGCACCAGCTGAACTTCTGTACAGCAAATGAGAAGGATACTGGGCCAGCCAGGCATCGTCATAGTCTGTGGGCTTTTTGTTTGCTGAGTTGGACTGATCAAAGCTGATACAATAATGAGAGCCTTCCATCAGCCATCACCGGTCAGTGTCTGAGCACTGTGTGGTAACATTCACATGGCATATGCAGGATGGACAAGCAAAAGTTGATTTTTATTGGCGGTTGATGTTTTCTGTTCTTTGTTCCCTAACTCTGTTATTTATAAACCCTGTTATTGCACAGGCCAGCTTGGAATTGGTGTGCTCTCTTGGTTTGAGCATGGAGGCAGCCAGACATTCTGCTGTCCTTTTATACAACCACACTGGCAATGAGAAATCTTCTGAACTCATGGCAAGCTTTGCTATTAAAGTGTGAGTTGTAAAAACATTGGAACTGTCAGTACAGTGCCAGAGAATGTCACTAAACCCACAGGATTTCTTTAAAAATAAAAATGAAAAAGGGGGGGGGGGGGGGGGAAGAGAGGATGATCCTCTAAGAAGTTGTCTGTAATTGAGCTTTTGGGAGTGGAGCTTTAATCATGCTTTTAAATTTAATGAGGATTCAGCTATTTATAATGACAAATTTAGCAGAAAAGGTAAGATAGGAAAGCTGTGAGTATTGGAGGATTCTGTGTATCTTAATTTTTGGACTCCATTGGTGCAATTACGCCAGACTTCTGGAATCTGATCCTAGTCTTGTATGATGGATGTTGACAACTTTCACTTACTGAGAGGTGTAATGCTATTAATTTTATTTTAAGTGGTATTTTTAAATGGTCACTTTCTATTTTTCATTTGTTGTTAGCTGAAGCTTTCCAAGGTTGGTTCCTCTATTCTTTTGTTTCTCCTTTTGTGATACTTACTCTGTTGTGTGGACAGGGTCGCAAGCTTCTCATCATTGGAACTACCAGTCGCAAAGATGTCCTGCAGGAAATGGAAATGTTGAATGCTTTCAGTACCACAATCCATGTGCCCAACATTGCAACAGGGGAACAGCTGATGGAGGCTTTGGAGGTGAGAAAAGTTAATGGATGACAAACAATCTCAAAACTTGCTGGAAATGAATGATTTTCCAGTAGATCTGCATTTTGGAATGCTGTCCCACTTAACTGTGTCATAACAAGTATAAAGCTTCTCTGAATTACTTTTTCATATGAAAAATGAAGGCAGAATGAGAGAACAGTAGATCTAGGAAAAAAGTTTGTGGAGTGGATTGAAAGATTTGAAGGATATGGAAGTGGTTAGCGAATATCTTTGGGATACTTAAAGTGGAAGGTGCTAAGCTTTCATGAACAGGAAAGTCAAATGAAGGTGATTGGTGCTGAAGATACAGATTCTTTGTAAATCTGCGCTCTAAATGGCTTATTCCATGCCATAGTGGAAATTGTAGTGAAAATTGAAGGCTGTTAAAATAAGTTTAACAGGCAAATCTTTTGTGCAACCTGTTACCACTGTGATAATATCACCAAAGCCTGACAGATAAAGCCACTCTTGCAACAGGTTTGGAAACTTACTGTGACTTGAGCCACTGTGTTCCTCCTGGACTCTAATCTGGAGAAATCCTGGAATGAATCATAAAAGCAAATAAGTAACTGGCTGATAAAAGATGCTATGAAAAGAACAATTGTGGAATAAAAGAATTTAAGTGTTTTGCCTTGTCTGAAGACATCGCAACAAATTGTCCTTCTAAGCTAGAAAATGCACACTAGCTTCTTGTTTGCTTTGTCCTGAGTTAGGTAGCATTATTCCTAATGACGGTATCCTGACTTATTTATTTTTCCAGCTCCTGGGTAACTTCAAAGACAAGGAACGCAGCACCATTGCACAGAACGTCAAAGGGAAGTCTGTTTGGATTGGTATCAAGAAGCTGCTGATGCTGATAGAAATGTCATTACAAGTAAGAATTTTTCTGGTCCAGGAAGGAGTGGGGTAAATATAGCAGTCTCAGGGGTTCCCACTTGTCTGCAGACTCCTATTTCATCTTTGTGGTGGGAACCTTTGGAGAAAGGTCTTTTTGGAGAAAAGACCTTCGGTGAGAAGAAATTTTCAGAACAAAGAAATATCCAGGTCTTGGTCCATGGAGAGATCTTTAAAAACCACAGTGCCTATAGGCTGTTTAGAACTGCATTTCAGAGGAGAGCATCTGGCAACTAGAGGGATTGGATTAATTTACCTTTTGTGAAATTTCTTCTCTACACCCAGCATGCTAAGCTTGCAGATAGCAATCACTTAGTGTTGTGTTTTTTTTTCTTTTTTTTCTTTTTTAAGAAAAAGGTGCCTGTGCAGGTGTATGTGCTCTTTCCCTGAAGAAGATAAATCTGTCAGGCTGTTCAGCTGCTCTTCTCTTTATTTTCCACTTTCAGCACTTTAAAGAAAATAATTGCAGAGGGTAGAAATATGTAGCTCTTAACCCTCCCCCGCACCCATCATCTATGCCTGCAAGCCAGCCATCAAGCTCGTGCTCGACAGTATATGCATGCTAAAAATGAGAGGGTGTAGCATGCAGCCCTAATCCTCTGCGGCTGACATTTCAGCGCCCTTCTGAGTCCTCCCCCCCCCTCACACGCTCTCTTTTCACATCAAATGGATTTAGCGCAGCTGAGTGAACTGTCCTTAGATCTTCCTAGGAGAGGCTGAGCATAAGCTAAGAGGCATGTAGTTTAGCAGCATATAAGTCATGTATCCCTCTGTTCACTATTCACAATTCTGTTAAAACTTGCACAGCACTAAGGATATGCTCTGACTAGATGTCACCTCAGGGAATAAAGTCATTTATCTAGATTACTTTTTCCTCTTCTTCCTTGGCTTTTAATTCCATACCTACAGGCAAGTCAGTAAGTCATTGCTCACATGTATTAAATGTATTTAAGGGGTGCAGGCCTCAGGGACTGCCTGGCTCTCTTGCAGTCCATTTCACTTAGCCTTGACAATGGATTCCTTCTTCTGACGCAGGACGTTTTCTTTTGCTGCTCTGACCTTAAGTGTTTGTTTTTGTCAAAAGTGAAGGTGAAGGTTATGTAAACTGTGGACAGTTGTGTATCTGATGTGTGGGTGGAGATGCTTACCCCAGACTTGTTCACAGCATCACCCTGTGGCTGCACACCTAGGACACTGTAGACAGGGAGTCTTCAGGCCCTGGGCAGTGCAGACAGGTAAACTGGTGTTGTGCGTTTTTTTTTTGAACCAGGTAACAATTTTGTAGACGAGCCTATGACCAGTCAGGCTGGGAGGAGATGGGCAGAACTCCCGTGTTCATGCCACTCCTGAAACGTGGAAGAAGTACAAAAGGAAGGGCTGTTACTGCCAGCATAGGTGGCTGGTAACCCACCTGTGTTTACTATACAAGGGTGGTTGGTAGTGACGTGACTTCTGTTACTACATTCAATTTTGGTGAATAGTACAAGGAGGTTAAATACAAAGACGTTCTGTTGTGAAAGATCTGAGCTGTTTACGTGTCTCCATCTTAAGAACTGCTATTAGTAAGGAAAGCGGTACAGGTATGTCACTAAATAGAAGAATATTACCACGGTAATACCCGATTTGGTTTGCTTTTCCAGGAAAGGAGAACTTTATTAAATGAGATACTTAATTTTTCACTGAGCTAGAACACAGCGTTTTAGAAAGAGAAAGATGAGAAACCTAAGATCCTTAATAATTCCAAGTGATGGACAATGTTTCTCAAAATGCAAGTGATTAGGTCCCATGGTGAATGAATTCTTTGCAAAAATAGTCTTCCTTCCTTCCTTCTCTGTGGTCACTGAATTTGTGTTTTTGTTTTACTAGACTCGTAAACCTAACGTGTTCTATATGTAGATATTCTTACACTGTTTAAATGACTTCCAGTTTGTTTAAAAGTCAAATCTTGCTCAACTTCTCTCAGTATCAATATCTTCTCTTGGAGTATCATAAACCACTGCATTGCTTTGATGCCTTGGGTTGCTTTGTTACCTTGTTTACAAACCTTGTAAACCCGCACTTTTTGGCAGCTTAATTTCCTTCAAACTGTGCTAATGTTTTACTTCGCTGTTTACTTTAATGTTGAACTGTTTGCATTTAGTGTCATATAGTTTGGTCATCTTGTTTACACTGTGAGTCCTGGAATGATGTTCAGTTCTTGTTCAAAAGAAGTGTTTGATCAATGGATACACTCATGGTCTGCCATGCGAATCCAGAAAAGTTTAGTTTAGAAGTGTCCTTGGCTGCTGTACATGGACCTCTTCATAGTGCTATCGGGTGCCACTATAGCTACATTCTGGCCTAACCCTGCAACCTTACCCTGGGGTGCTGCTGCATACATGAGCCTTCATTTTCCACAGCTAGAGGACTGGTTCTGTCTGCTTATTTTGCCTGCCCATCTTGTTGCTCTTGGATTAAATTGTCAGGTCTTGCTCCTTCTCAGAGTAGCAACCTGACTGAGCCAGGCAGCTCTCCAGAAAGCCCCTTTCTGAACCTCAAGCATCTCCTGATTTGGTACTTTCTGTTTAGCAGAAATAAAACTTGCATTACAGACAAACAGCTTAGATGATTTTAACATACATGGGAATTTATTTTGAAAAGCATCATAAAATACAGTGTATGTTATACTAAACAATATACTGAGACCTATTAAGAGTTTGCATTTTGTGATAGCTTTACAGGAGTACTGTGCTACCCAAGGGCATGCACATCTTGCTGGAGTATCTCTTCTTCTCATGACTGAAGATTTATGAAGTCTCTCCAGTTTCCTTTTCCTCTAAGGACTCCCAGGCATGTCCTGAAAATGGTGATTTACCAAGAAGGAGCAGCCGTTTTCTTACCACCTCTTTGAGACCTCTATGGGTTGTGTCACAGAGCTGTTCTTCACTCTGTTCTTCTAGAAAACCTTTCACCCTGTTTGATAGGAGCATTTCTCCTTTCACAGGTCACTAGAGGCTCTGCTCAAGAGTCCTGAACCTGTGTCCCCTTTGCACTCTGACACCATCTTCTGCTCCTCTCAGGACAGCTAAACCTTTTGCTTTCATGTCTGTGTTTTTTGAATTAGCTGTTTGATCAGGTTTGTCTTTGTTGCCTTTCAGATCCATGCTTTAGTCTTTTGGACAAGATATTGTGTAGGTAGATGGATACTGTTCTTCCCAAAAGATTCTGTAGAAGCTCTGTTAGTACAGATGATGGACAAAGTGTTTTACCATAGCCACTTTCTTGTGTCTGAGTGAAATGAGTTGAGGGGGCAGTATCTTTGACTAGGAAGATGGAGCAGTGGCATTGGCAAATCTGAAGCTGATGGCCTTAGCACACATATTCTAGTAATAAAAAGATTCATTTTTATAGACCCATCTCAGATTATGTTGATGTGTTTTTTTAACAACTATTGGATCGGTCCTTTGTTGTCGTTTCCAGCTTTTAAGTTTTGAGGGTTCATCTGACTATTCCATGGATTCCTAACTTTGCACTATCTACCTGCATCTTCTTTGCAGGTAGATAGTACTCTTGACCCCTGTGTCGGTCACTGAGATAAGTCATCTTGGATTGAGCCATGGCCTTTGAAGGTTCTGTGTGAGGTCTTTCTGTCAGCTTCGGGCTTTTTGTTGGTGGCCAAAAGTCGTACCTTGCTCCATCTCAGTGTTCACGGTTCCTCAGGTAAGGTAGAGATGTGAAAGGTTTTCTCTTTACTCCGTAAACTGTCTGGTTTTGTGGCCCCTGTAGTAAGTGTCTTGACTCTTCACACGCTGTTTTATGCACTAGGCTGTTGGCACTGGTAGCCAAAATATTTTTGATGCTTATACAAATTTTGTTGCTCAGCGATGGTTCTGTATGGGGTACAGGTATCTAAGTAGAGAATTGTTCCTCCAACCATCAAAGCTGCCTTTCTCTGGTTTCACTTATTTGCAGAATACTTAGAATCACAGTATCGTTCTGGTTGGAAGGGGCCTCAGGACATCATCTAGATCAAAGCAGGGTCAGCACTGAATTCAGACCTTCATGTTCATCTCACCAGCCTCTATTACCTCAACAGTATATAGGAGCCAGGCCCTTGTGGCTCCAACATGAATGATAAATTTTGTGTTTTTTTTTTTTTTTTTTTTTCTTGAGTATTGCAAGCAAGGCAATTCTTCACAGTTCATTTGCCCAGCTCTTCTAGTTTTCTCATGGATAATCTGAGAGTTTAGATCATGTGAGAAGTCAAATCTGAGGACTTGGTGGGCTGCCACTTGGGTTACTCCTCTGAAGAAGTCCTTTCTTTTAGAAGTGGACACGTTGATGTGATCTTTTTGGACTTCAGCAAGGCTTTTGACACGGTTTCCCGTAGGATCCTACTGGACTAAATGTCCAGCATACAGCTAAACAAAAACATCATACAGTGGGTGAGCAATTGGCTGATGGGCAGGGCTCAAAGGGTTGTGGTAAATGGGACGTAGGGGTAAATGGGATGTAGGTTGCCCCTGGGATGGGGCAATGCTGGCTATACTGGGCTGGCAGACTGGGCGATGAGATGCTGGAGAGCAGCCCCGCAGAGAGGGATCTGGGGGTTGTGGTTGACAGCAAGTTGAATATGAGCCAGCAGTGTGCCCTGGCAGCCAGGAGGGCCAACCGTATCCTGGGATGCATCAAGCACAGCATCGCTAGTTGGTCGAGGGAGGTGATTGTCCTGCTCTACTCTGCGCTGGTGTGGCCTCACCTCGAGTACTGTGTGCAGTTCTGGTCACCACAGTACAAGAAGGACATTAAACTGTTGGAGAGTGTCCAGAGGAGGGTGATGAAGATGGTGAAGGGCTTAGAGGGGAAGACGTATGAGGAGTGGCTGAGGACATTGGCCCTGTTCAGCCTGGAGGAGGCTGAGGGGAGACCTCATCACAGCCTACAACTTCCTCATGAGGGGGAGTGGAGAGGCAGGTGACCTATTCTCTGTAAACACCAATGATAGGACCCACAGGAATGGTGTTAAGCTGAGGCAGGGGAAGTTTAGGCTGGACATCAGGAAGAGGGTCTTCACCGAGAGGGTGGTTGCACACTGGAACAGGCTCCCCAGGGACGTAGTCACTGCACCAAGCCTGTCTGAATTTAAAAAGTGATTGGACTGTGCACTTAGTCACATAGTCTAAACTTCTGGGCAGACCTGTGTGGTGCCAGGAGTTGGACTTGATGATCCTTATGGGTCCCTTCCAACTCAGGATATTCTATTGATTCTATTGATCTTTACTGCCAGTATCTACAAAAATGCTATAGGTCTTACCTGAGAAGGTCAGGGATCCTTCTCACATGCACTTCTCTACTTCTCTACTTCTCCTCTACTTCTCTACTTCTCCTCTACTTCTCTACTTCTCCTCTACTTCTCGTCAAAGATCAGATATAATTCATCCTTCTCAAAGTATTTCCTTTTTCCACCTGTCTTTAAATTGGTTGAGAGAGTACACATTCTCAGGTAAAACTTTTTGTTTAAGCTTGGTCTTGGCAGCTCTGGCTCCCAGGTTTGCTTTGGCTCTTTGTGTAACTTCAGGTTTCAGCCAGTTTTGATCTTCCTCTCCAGAACTTGTATGGAGTGCTTTACCAAGCTCCCAGCTATCCATCACTGTGCTGGTGCTGTCTGGTTCTCTAGGAGGGACCGTTTGTGGCCTTCTGCCCTTTGAGTGGATGCTGCTGAGAGCAGTTAGGTACTAAACATCTGTGCTCTGCTAATTGAACCTGATTCCCACTATAGTGTTTTTTTTTCCCATCTTTGTCTAATCCAACACCCTGCTGTAAGCATGATCAACTAAAATAGGGTTCTCAGGGCTGTGCCCAGTTGGGTCTTGAATATCTCTAAGGATGGGCACTCCGTAACCTCTGCAGGCAGTCCTTGACAGTACTGAATCACCCTCAAAGTAAAAAGCTTTCTCTTATGTTTACACGGAATTTCCTGTAGTTCAGTTTGTATCTGTGATATCTTGTCCCGTCAACAGGCACCACTCAGAAGAGTCTGCCTTCTCTACTCCTTCCTGCCTTGTCTTTCTGCACGTTGATAAGATTTACCCTCAGGATCCCAGTCCCAAGCCTTCTTTTCTCCAGGGTAACCAATCCTAGCTCTAACAGCCTGTCCTTTTATGACAGATGCTCAAGTCATCCTTGTGGCCCCTTGCTGAACTCTGTCCACTATGTCCCTATCACTCTTGTACTAGGAAGTGCTGAACTGGGCACTGTGCTCCAGGTATTGTCTTACCAGTGTTGAGTAGGGGAAAGAACCATCTCCCTTTGGTCTGGTAGCAAGGCCCTTCCTGACATAGCCCAGGATGCTCTTGGCCATCTTTGTTGCAAGGACCTGGTGCTGGTTCATCTTCAGCTTCCTTCAGAGCCCTCAGGGCCTTTGCTCAAAGCCACTTTCTAGCCCCTTGTCCACCAGCCTCTACTGATGCGTGGGGTTATCCTGCTCAGGAGCAGGACTTTGTGTTTCCCTCTGTTGAACTGCATGGCATTCGTGGCAGTCGGTATCTCTGTGCTGTTGAGGTCTCCCTGAATGAAAGCACCACCACCAGGTGCATCAGTCACAGCTCTCTGTTTTGCCCTCTGCAAACTTGCTGAGGGTGCACTCTGTCCCCAGATCCCCCTCACTAATAAAGAGGTTAAGCAGTATTGGATCCCACACAGGTGCCCGGGATTTACTACTAGTGACTGGCTTCCAGCTGGACTTGATGCCACTGATCACAACCCTTTGAGCCCAGCAGTTTAGCCATTTTCAGCCCATCATGCTGTCCCAGTTAGTCTGTGCTTCAGCAGTAAATGGCGCTTGGTTTGGGTGGACACCTGGAGATGTGGTCACACCTCTGTCAGTGTTAGCCATTCTGGAAATATTCAGAACTAAAACAAGAGAAGTGGTTCAGCTGTCACAGGATCACAGGATAGATGGGGTTGGAAGGGACCTCCGGGCGTTACATGGTGCAGCCTCCTGCTTAAGCAGGGCCAGCTACTTGGTCAGGCCAGAGTCATTTGGATGGAGATGATCTAAGGCCAGGTGAAAGTCAGGCTTAGTCTTACAGTCTGGGATTATACATGTGGATTCCTCCAGAGAAAGGGGTTTTGCAGGTAACGCGTGTTCGGGATGTGTGGCTCATGTGGCTCACACTTCAGTTGTGACAGAAACAAGAGAACAGAAGTAGTGATGGATGTGCTTTCCCTTTGTGGCCAAGTGTCAGCTGGGAGAGATGGCAGAGAAGAGTTAGGCCAGAAGGGATACTACAGACACCATCTTTCTGGTTATGTGGCACAACGGTACCTTTCTTAATGCCCGTGTAGCACACATTTCAAACATTGCTTTAGGTAGTAGGGCAGCCTTTCATTTCTTCTAGAATCCTGAACATTGCGTGTTAAAAACCCAACTTAGTAGCTCAGTGATCCTCAGTAAGTTCCATTAAATCAACTTGTTTCAGTGAATTTATTTTTCTGATCTAAAAATAATTCATAGCTGGTATTGACCTTGCTGAGATACTTCAAAACGATAGGAAGTTACAGATTTTTAGCTTTTCTTAGCAGAAAGCAGAAATTCTCCTTAGCTGTTTCTTTCCTGCCTGCATCACCGGTAATACTGCTGTTATTTTAGGATTTATTTTCTTCCAGGTTGTTTTTAAAGATATTTGTATTGCCCTCAATTGCAGTGGTCATGGCTTTAAATAGATGGCTTATGCACATCTGGAATTGATGGAAATTTTCCTTTAGGGATATAACGTGATGTAGGAGCTAAATTCCCCTCTTCTGCATCTTTTGTGGGAGGCCAGGGTACACACTCAAAGTGTTTGCCTGTTGTATTTTTTCCTATTTGTTTATTTGTTTATTTATTTTTATTTTTCCCTGGGATAAGTCCTGCTTTTACTTTCTAGTAGAGCATTTGCTCATTTATTACCAAGTGGTAGAGTTGGAAAAGGTCATAACAAGTCAACTTGATAGTACTATTCACTGACTGTTTTAAGAATGAACCCACTTTATTTCTGGCAGTGTATAAAAGATGCAAAGGGTTGCTGAAGATAGAATATACAAATATAAACAGAACTTGGAGCTTCTAGGCCAAATGAACTGCTGCAATACAATACTGTTGTCCCTCAGCACCTGTACCAAGGCAGACCCCTATTTAATATCAGTGATGTAGACAGTGGAACCGAGTGCATCCTCATTCAAGTTTGCTGTTGACGCCAAGCTGAGTGGTGCAGTTGATACAGCAGAAGGAAGGGATGCCATCCAGAGGGAGCTAGACGAGCTTGAGAAGTGAGTCCTTGTGAGCCTCGTGAGGTTCAACAAGTCCAAGTGCAAGGTGCTGCACCTGGGTCAGGGCAATCCCAGACATGAGCACAGACTGTGATCATGCTCTGCATGAGAGCAGCCCTGCAGAGATGGACTTGGGGGTTCTGGTGGATGAAAAGCTTGACAATGAGCCAGCCTTGTGAACTTACAGAACAGAAATCCAAATGCATCCTGGGCTGCATCAACAAAAAAAGTGGCCAGCAGGTGGAGGGAGGGGATTGTCTCCTCTCTGTGCTGCTCTTTGTGAGACCTGCAGGGAGGTTGGAACTAGATGATCTTTAAGGTCCCTTCTAACCCAAGACCTTCTATGATTCTGTGAACATGAAGATACTCTGAGTCCCAAGTTTACAACTTCCAAATGTTTATAGTGCTAACTCACGGTAACCTGACCTCGACGAAGGAGGGATTTCAGAGTGAAATCTTCAGTACAATTTCTGTAATCTTCAAAAACAAAAATAGGATTCTGTGATTCCTCAGGTTTGTTCCATGTTTTTCGTTTTTGTATCTTGGGGCAGTCAGTGATGGTCTTCTACTTCAGAGAAGATCATCAAGCCTATGCGTCAGCACAAAGGACTGGTGCAGTCACAGACTGTCTTCTGATGGCAGCTTAGATCTCTACCTTCTTTGCAGCCTTTTTTCCCACTTTCCCAGCATGGAGATAGAAACAACTGGGGAAAGGCAGGATTGATCTTTAGGGGGTTGTTGTGGTTTAACCCAGCCAGCAGCTAAGTACCACACAGCCGTTCATTCACCCTCCCTCTCTGGCATGGGGGATTAGGATAGAAAAGAAAATAATAATAATAATGATAATAGTACTACTACTACTAATGTGTACAAAACAAGTGATGCACAATGCAATTGCTCACCACCCGCTGACCAATGCCCAGCCTATCCCCGAGCAGCCGGCCCCCCGGTCCCAGCTAGCCACCCCTACATATTGTTTAGCATGACCCCAGAATGGTATGGAATACCCCTTTGGCCAGTTTGGGTCAGCTGTCCTGGGTCTGTCCCCTCTCAGCTCCTGCTGCACCCCCAGCCTGCCCGCTGGCAGGACAGAGCGAGAAGCTGAGATGTCCTTGGCTTGGTGTAAGCACTGCTCTGCAACAATTAAAACATCGGCGTGTTATCAGCACTCTTCTCATCCTACTGCAAGACATAGCACCCTACCAGCTACTCAGAGGAAAATTAACTCTATCCTAGCTGAAACCAGGACAGGGGTGTTCCTGGTTGATGCAGCCACAGCACAAAATTGGTACTGCAAGTTCTGAAAGCCTCGTGCAGTTATTCAGCTTTCCCTAACATGCTAACCCACCATGTACAGCTCCTCTCTAGTGCTTTGCTGCTGGAGCTGTAAGGAGGAAGGAAGGCAGAGGAAAAGAGGGTGCATCTTCAGTTCCTTCTGCTTCTGACTTTAATTTATACTGCCGCATCTCTGCCAAAGGGCAGATAGAAGCAGACTTAGTGTATGCCTGGCTTGTGCTTAGTCAAGCTAGAATCCTCTGTGAGGGATCATAGAGTCATTAAGGTTGTAAAAGCCCTCCAAGATCATCTGGTCCAACCATCGCCCTACCACCACTGTCACCTGATGTCGTTAAACATCAGGTCCAACCTTTCCTTGAACACCCCCAGGGACGGTGACTCCACCACTTCCCTGGGCAACCCGTTCCAATGCCTGACTGCTCTTTCTGAGAAGAAATGTCTCCTAATTCCCAAACTAAACCTCCCCTGGCACAACTTGAAGCCATTCCCTCTAGTCCTGTCACTAGTTGTCTGCGAGAAGTGGCTGACCCCCAGCTCCCCACACCTTCCTTTCAGGAGTAGTAGAGAGCAACAAGGTCTGCCCTGAGCCTCCTCTTTTCCAGACCAAACACCCCCAGTTTCCTCAGCCACTCCTCACAGGATTTGTGTTCCAGGCCCTTCACCAGCTTCGTAGCCCTGCTCTGGACGTGCTCCAGAGTCTCGAAGTCTTTCCTGTAGTGAGGGGCCCAAACCTGAACACAGTACTCGAGGTGCAGCCTCACCAGAGCAGAGTACAGGGGGATGATCACCTCCCTGGCCCTACTGGCTGCACTATTCCTGTTACAAGCCAGGATGCCATCGGCCTTCTTGGCCACCTGTGCACACTGCTGGCTCATGTTCAGGTGAGTATCAGTCAGCACCCCAGGATCCTTTTCTTCTGCTCAGCATGAAGCTGGGATGAAACTACTGTGAAGATTGCAATTAAAACAGAAATACCTAATAGAAATGGTTGTGTACATTTCCAGCATGACCATGCTATGCTTGTGCTGATCAGTTTTGTCTCTTGATACAGTGCTCTGTCTTGACTGCTTACCTGTAGAACTTCTGGAAAAGCAGGCTTATCTCTGGCCAGGATAAAGCATGGGCAACCGGACTCATGCACGTTTGTAGTTGTCTTTGTGGCTGCCTGGGGTAGCTTGCTTCATATACTAATGAAGATCTGTCTTGTTTGGTATGTAGATGGATCCTGAGTACCGAGTGAAAAAGTTCTTGGCTCTTTTGAGAGAAGAAGGAACGTAAGTACCTTATGTTAAAGCATTGATTAAAACTCTATTGTCTGTGCAGAAACAAGGCTGCTGCTTCCTGTTAAGGGTAAACTGCACAAGAGTATATCTGATATCAGTGTTGGCCCCTCCTGTATTTACAGAACTATATATAAGTTCTTACTGCTGTATGCCAGTTTTTTTGGGAGAGGGAGGTTCTGAAGACTTTTTGAGAATGTGAGAATGTGCATGCCTGAATTCTTCACTTTTCTTAATTTACGTGTGACTTCTAAAGTTTAAATGAGAGACTGGACAACAATTTAAGTTAAATCAAAAGAGATTCTGCTAGAATTGAAATCCATCTGTTTATCTCAAATCTGGAACTTTGTCTTCTAATGCATGTAGGGCAGTATCTGTGCTGGGGAAACTTACAACAGTATCTGTCCTGGCTACATGTGAGTGAGTGGTGCTTTTATACATGTGCATGCTTTCTTGATGGATTTGTTTTCTTTTGCTAGAGTTCCCTAAACTGAAGATGGACCAAGTGCAAGATCAACAGCTGGAAAAGTGACCAACCTGGAGAATATACACTGGGATCTTTACTCTTCTGTGTTCAACACACTGGACAAAGTGAAATGCTCCCCTGTTTACAAGAACCCAATGTGGAATTTGCATGTTTAGTGCAATACAGTATCTTTATTCTTTGTCTTTAATATACAGATGTCATGTGGAAGTGTCTTCTAGAACACTGCTTCTGTCTCTGTGCAGGCAAGGCTGCATTCTCATTTGATTTTAGCATGAGGGAAATGTTCTGTAAGTTTTGAAGTTAATGCTCACTTGTGTCCATCATCCACTTACTAAGATAGGGAAAGAAAATGTGACTTCTAGTAAAACCCAGTAGTCTGTGTTGAAGGCTTATTAAAGTACTACTCTGTTGTTCTGATTTGATGAACACTCTCTTCAGCATTTTTCTTTGTCGTTGTATGCCTCACTGAACACTGAGGCTGCTAACCCAAAGTCAATGACCACAATAATTGAGCTCTAGAATTTCCTACATGCTAATATCCATTTTTACCCATTTTCAGGCCCAGGTATTTTGTGGCCTGATGAGAGAGAGACTGGCTACTGATATTAAGGACTGGAAGATGGCAGGAAAGTATGTTGATCAGAGTAGAGGAAACTTTCAAATCCAGTATTTTAAGGCATTAAAGCTAGTTAAATCAAAAACAGTTTTAGAGATGCCGATTATAACCTGAAAGCTCATTTGTGCAGTGTAGATGGCAGTTTGGGCATTTGCAGGTCTCCTTATTATCCCACTTTTCTGCCATGTTACCAAAGGATGAAATTCCTCCTTAGAAATGAAGAGGAAGCCAAGCTCTGTGGATGCACGAGATGTGTATTGCCATGTTTTTTGCACTGAAACAAAGGAATGTATCAAACTTTGCTATGTGGTCTTTCCCCAATAGTCATCTTGCATCAATGAGGTGCTGCTGCTGATGACTGCGTGAGGATACTCCCCTCTGGTTCTTTGGCTCCACACGTTTAATAAGGTTCATGGAACATACCTCAATTTGGTGGGGCATGAAATCAAAGCCATTTATGAGATCTTAGTCAGTGTAGTTTCCTTAACTTGACTAGACATGCTGCTCAGCACTAGCAGCTTGTACCCAAAGAGGTGTTCCCAGGGAAGGAGGGTGCTTTACATTCTTTAAGGCCCAAAGGTGAAGGTACTCAAGTCCTTATTGCATACTTAAAGCAATCGAAGTATTTTAGTCACTCCACTCTAGTTTCTTTTCCTTTGGCAGTGCTGTTGTATTGTGATGACATTGTGAGTCCCAGTGATTATTATTCCTCTCATTTTGTGTACGATCTTGTGACTTTTTGTTCCTTTCTTTCTTCTGCTAGTTCTAGCAGAACACATTAACTTATATTTCAGAGTAAATGATGTAAACCTTATTGCGTCTATGTCCAGAATTGATGAATAAATATCTTGTTCAACTGCACATTACTGGATTCAATAAAAAAGCACAACTATTTGTGATGGTCTGGGGGACATCTGTGTCTTTGGCGTTAGTCAAACAGAGGTGTATATGTAGAGCGCTGATGAAGATAAGAAAATGATTCCAGGGCTGCTGCTGCCAGAGGGATGCTAAAGAGTTTGTGCCTGAGTATCGATGGACTGAATAGATCCCAAAGTCTGGATAGCTTGACCACAGGTAGTCCTAAAGGAGTTGGCCAAGAAGACCATTTTAAACCAATCAGTCCGTTTTAGTTTTCTGAACCTTGCACTGCTGAGGAAATCCCAAAGATGCATGTATGTGTACATGTGTGATTTATCACTTGAAGAAGGCCACGTTGGAAAACCAGGAAGAACTGATGGGCACAACCTGTTGTGTGGGTCTCCATCTAAGGAGTTTCCTGCAGGTGGCGAAAGAGAATGAGTCCTATCACATTTTGTTTTAGATGCTGTGCCTGGGCAAGAGTGGCTTTACTGTGAGAACTACATTGCTTTGAACAGTACTGGCCAAATTCTTCATTGCCTACCTTATCCTGATGTTGTGGCATTTTTTTTTTCCCCATGAACCTTGCAGAAATGTGACTGTCTTACAAACTGAGCTGCTAGGCAAAGGCAAAAATGTTTGGAAGTGTTGGGGTGTCTTTTTGAGAGGGAGAATGGTGTGGGGAAAGGGATGGGATGATGGACAAAGCTTCCACTCATAAAGCTGTTAAGCGCAAAAAGCCTGACAAGGGCAGACTTCCCAGTTGTGTGGATTGTAACCGTGCCTTGCTGATGCTTGTGTAATTCCGAAGGTATCACTGCTGCTGTGCTGGAGGAGGTGGCCCTCACAGAATTGTGCTGTGTCCAGTGTGGTGCAGTGAAACAGGGCTAGGAATTGGTAATCCACAAGCAGCACTATGCAAGAAGCAAATAGCACACTGCAAGAAGGTGAATGTGTTTGCTTTGTTTATAAATTGGGGATCAGTATAGAAATACAGATTTATTATCATCTTTTTTTAAGCCTTAAAATAGGGAATTTAGGCCGCTGCTTTTGAAAATTGCATGCACTTAAAAGTACTAATAAGGTGTGGGAGATGTTGTAGAAACACCCACACAATTATTCATGCACAGGAAAAGATGTTTTAAGTAAGTGACAAACTGTGGGTATCAGTCTGTCCTAAAGGTGATTCAGTGACAGCCTGCAACTGCTTTAGTGGGGGGAAAATTTGAAGGTTAAAGGCTATTTTAATCTAGTAACCTAGTGGTGTATGCGCATTATGGGATTATGGGAAGTCCCTCTATAAATAAAGACCTTAGTAGTCAGCTCTAAAATCTCGTCACTGGCTGTATTTTGCCATCATTGTCTTGCATTCATGTGACTGTCCCTGTGTGTAACAGGGTGAGCAGCCACCACTCCTGTGGATGTCATTAGGCAGAATCTAAAGCACCTTAAAAGGCAAACCATACGAGCTGGCAAGTGCATTTTATTTTTAACCTTCTCTTTAATGATGTACCACAAAAAAATGCAAGTTGAAATATATTTTTCTCCAAATATATATATTTATATAATATATAATCTTAGTTAACTCAAGTATATACATTGTATAATAAATAATGCTTATAAAAAGAGAATTTTTCTGAATATAAAATAAAAAAAAATCAACCTCTACAACTTTATACAAAACTTTGGATACAGCAGATTGATGGAAAAAGATCTTCCATTCAGTGCTAGAATACCTGGCTACAGTAAAATAATTACAAGGCAATAAATGTTCTATTTAATATTAAATACCTTTTCTCGATTAAAAACAAAAACAACAACAACAAAAAACCAACACAAAAGGAGTTTTGTTTAAAGTCAGGTACTTGGAGTCTTTCCAGACGTAGAATTTAATATATACGTTAAATAGAATGCATGTCAGAAGATGGCTGATTTCTGGAACGTGGAGGTTTCTTAGAGCTCTGCTGTGATCTTTAATTTTAGAAAACTAATGCTTATCAGGGCGTTCAAACCCAGTAGCTCTTCATCATGCTCTACAGAGGAGGGACTAAGAATTTTGGTCCGATCACAGGTGTGAGTGTCAGGGCCATGTACTGTGCTCTCTATATGAGGGGTCTTCCATCATTTTATTGCTCTTTGCAGGACAATCTACTACTCCTTCCTGTGGACAAAGAAATGAGTGGAGTAGAAGACACAGCTATAGAGTTTTAGACATTTTTTGCAACTTCTGTGTTAAACCACTGACACATGAGAATTGGCATGGGAACATGGTTATGTGGGTCCCCTTATATTGGAAGAGCCTGCCAGGAAAAAGAGAATTTTTGTTTTGTTTTGTTTTTTAATTTCAATGTCAATACACTATGAAAACATGAGCCCAAAGCAAGGGACAATGGGGTCAAGGAGCACTGGTGAGTGGGAAGAGGGACAAATGCTGGTTCTTCTGCACTGGGATGGGTTATGGGATGTGTGCGGCCACACGTGGGGCCCAAATCCCTGCTAATGGCATGGAGCCTCTGTGCTTGACGTGGTCCCATCATGAATGAGTTGCTGATAACTTAAATCCCAAGGGAAGGAGAGGCTGTGCCTGGGATTGTGACTATTCTATGCAGATGGATAAAAGTCTCCCTTCCCCATCTGCCCTTGCCTCTCATGCTGGATGAAGTGGTTTGAACAAGTCTGTCAGATGGGAGAAGGCAAGAAGGCTTGGGCAGGCATTTCTTCTTGCTATAGCTTCTGTCTCCTCATCCATTGTTCATGCTGAAAGCTGGTGTAGCAGCTAGCCTGGCAGACACCCTGTTATCAGAGAGGTGCTCTGAGCTCACTCTGGAACATAAAAAGTCATACTAGGGAATGCCTGGTAAATGGGTGCATCAGCGGTGTGCACCTGCCCAGATCACATCTTTGGCTGCCCTGGAAACATGGCAGCAAAACCTTAAAAATCTTCTCAGCAGCTGCACGGCAAAGAGCACGCTGGAGCAGTGGTGTGACCCTGCGTGAGAGATTGCAGCTTTACCACACGGGCCCTGCTCTTCCCTGGGACTTGGGCCAAATGCTGGAGGAGCATCTCTGGATTCTGGTTTCCTGCTGTGCTCCTCAGGGGAATTTGGGGAGGTGGCTTTGGAGCATGGGGAGCAGAGCGAGTGAAGGGGAGACTGGCTGTAAGGCTGTGTGTGTACTCAGGTTTGTTTCTCCAGCATAACCTAGAGCTGGAAAGAAGGGGCCTGGCTGCTGGGGGTTGGCTCCTTCCCTGCTCCTCGCCACAGCTGCTGAGGCCAGGCCAGCCCATGCCAGCAGGTGGGGGAACATGGAGTTGTTCTCCTTTCACTGTGTTAAATTCATTTCCACTTGAAACCCTGCATGAACATCTAGGTGGGCCAGACCTGCAGAGGAGGTCAGAGCTGAAAGCTGTGCGTGTTGCGTTACAGCACACCGATGGCCGTGGCTGTGCGGGCCTGTTGTGTCTCTGCTCTGCCCCTGCTTCTCCCCAGACAGCCTCTCATGCCAAGCAGCATGAGAAAAGTCAGCAGATAAGTGATCTCATGTGTCTGCGGTGTCGGGTCTAGCCTCGAAGTGTCTTGTGTGGGTGAGGCTGGGTGATGCTGTGAGTCCTCTCGGCAGCGCTGCGGCTGGTGGTAGGAGGGTGTCTGCTCCGACCAAATTGGCCAAGAGCACTAGGATTTTTTTGTGCCATCCTCTGAAGTGTGAGGCCACCATGTAGAGGCTGATCCCAGGGCTGGTGACCCCCTGGCCCTGCTCTGTAGCAACCTCCCAACAGTTGGAAACCTGCCTGTGTTTACTTGCAGGTGTGGACGTCATAGACACGTATGCACTCCTGGCAACTCACGTAGCAGCACCAGTGGAAGATGCAGTGACACTTCTCCTTCCGTTTCTCAGTTCTGGTGTTATGGCCACGACCACAGCACAGCAAATCACAGCCGTCGATCCCATGCGAGGTGACGTTGCATGTTCTGTCCCTTGTCCCAAAGGATCCTGTCTCTGGGTTGGGCTCGCAAAAATTGGGGGAGTTCTCATAGTAGACCAGATCCCGCTCTGTCGGTGGCTTGAAAAGAGCATACTTGGCCCTAAGAGTTTCTACCCATCCCCGAGATTCCCGGTGCTTTTCAACCACCATCTCAGAAGCACTGTCATATTTATCCTTCAGGTAGTCACCAATGGCCCGAAAGTCAGGCTGGGCCCACCAGCAGGTCTTGACTTCGCAGCTTCCCGAGAGACCATGGCACTTGCACTTCAGGTGCATGTGGTCCAGAATGGTCTGTCCAGGGGAGAGAAAACAGGCAGTCAGCAGTGGATTACAGTGCCGCGAGCTGGTTTTGAATCACCCGCCTCTGCTACCTGGATTCAAACATCTGAGCTTGGTCTGGAAGGTGTAGGGTAGCAGTTAATGCATGGGAGCTCTGGCACGTGGCAGAAATATCTCTAGCTAGATATGTAGCACTGGAAAAAACACTGCTAAGGTGGGCAGCTTCTCTAATCCTCAATCTAATGCCAAAGTCTGATCCTTTCAAGAGAAGTGTTGGGATCCTCCCTGTCCTATATGTTGGACAATGAGAACCCAGAGCAGTTGAGGGCTGGAGGATGTCTCTGACACCCAGATGTGGACTGACCCCCTTGTCATGGCTTTGCTAACAACCCTTCATTTTTTGCCCTGAGTGTACTGGTTTGCACTAGAAAAGGAATGAAATTGTGAATCTAGGGTAATTATACACTCTCTTCCCCAGAAATCTCATCCATGTGGTGCAACATGATCACTGATTTTTATTGAAATTGTTAGACCTGTTTTTTTTTTTCTTTTTTAATTTATTTTTTATTTTTTAAACAGGAAACTCAAATCATTTAACACAAGTTAGAGATTTGAGCTCTTGCCCTTCCACTTCTGTCTACTGTATTATGGAACAGTGATCTCGAGAGTTTGCTCTAAGCAAGGTCTCAAGCTAATGTGGTTAAAACACACTCAGTTTGCAAATGGCCTCGAGCAGACAGCGGCACAGGTGCCTGCTTACAGCCCGAGTCCCCAGGCTGGGGCTGGTTGTGCTGGGCATGAGGTGTGCTTTAGCTCTCCTTAACCTCCACCTTCAGGTTAAGAAACCTGCACCTACAGAGAGTGGAAATGCTGTGCCCTGGAAACACCCCTAGAAAGCTCCTGCTTGGGCACTGTTGCGGTCCAGTTCTGGAGCCAGACTGGGCCATCCTTGCAGGCATGGATGGCCTCCACTGGGCCCGCCGAGCACTCACCGTCCTGCCGGCCTCGTTATTGTGTCTGTTCATGGCCGAGCGGGCGTCTGGCCGGTTCTCTCGAGCATCTGCGAATTCCCGGGACACCAGTACACCAAAGTCGGCATCCTCGCTGCATCCCCCCCATTTCCAGCCGTCTCCTGGAGGCCCTTTGTGGTGGGAATCACAGCCGCAGATCGTGGACGTGCCCTCGGCACAGGAGCGGGTCACAGCGAAGGCCACACCGGCTGATGCGATAGCATGGACAAAGGCAGACTCTCGCGTGGCTGGGAATAAAGAGAGCCCATGGGATTATCTGTCATGGTAGCACTTTTTTTTTTTTTTCCTTCCCAACATTCTCCAGTGTCTTCCAAATCTCATTAAGTCACTAAACACTATTTTACTCATTTTGCAATGAATATTTTTGAATACAGTGCTGCTGGCTGGCATTGCTTTTTGAAACACGTAGGCAGGAGCAGCAGTTAGGAGAGAAGCGTGGCTCCAGCTCTGTGTATCACAAGTGAGGTATGTGATCCAGCACAGGGGACCCTGCTTAAACAAAATGACCGTGAGAGCTTAAAGGGCCTCATGAAAGAGTTACTGGAGTAATTAATAAATACCCTGGTCTAGTGGGAGGTCTCCCTGCCACTAATAAACTGCCTAATACCAGTTCCCAGTGGGTGGGAACTTGAGCTTTAGGGTCCCTTCCAACCCAAACCATTCTGTTATTCCATTCTGGGATTGTTTCTGGTCTGGAAACCCAAAGAGGACTAAGGGACTCAGTGCCTGGAATTCGCCCAAGGAGAGATGAAGTAACTTCTCTACATGCTGAAATGGAGAAAAGGCAGATACAGATGATACAGAATAGATGAACAAAGCCTAAGCACTAGTGATTATAGTTAAATTAATCTAGACTAAACGAAGTGACCGTACAGCAGTGGATGCTATTAGCCACCAAAAAACCTTCCTGTCACCACTGAATTCCATGCATGATGGCACCAAAGCTGTCCCAGAGATGCTGCACACCAGCCCAAGCAGCTGTGAGCAAAGACAGACTGTGGGGCTGCAGACTGGGGCCCTCCTCACACACTGTGGCTTGGATACACTGTCCCCATTTTAACTTATATTTCAGAATTAAGCTTGGACTTTCTCACCCAGAAAATGAGTTCCTGGATGAGGTCCCTTCTGACCTTTTGCAGGCAGCAAGAGACTGTCGAGGTGTCCAGCCTGCCATGAGAGTAACAGCAGAGGTTTTTTCACCTCCTGGTGGGGGACAGACAACAGGACGGGGCAGGCTGAGAGCTCAAGATGAGATGCTGGGCCTGGCTGAGTCACTTCTGCTTCAGCTTCACGTGTCAGAGTATCTTTCCAGGCTGAAATGCCTTTGTAGAGTGGTTAACTGTTCACCTACACACATTTAACCCACCTGGCTCTGTAGTAGACTAAAACCAGCTGAGGGTGTGAAGAAAACCTTGCAGTTGCTCATTAATTAGTAAACAATCCTGGAGGAAATCAAAGCAGATGAAGCTCAAGTGTGACAAAGGAGGCGAAATTCTGAGTCTGTAACTATTGGCATTCTCCATGTACGCAGTCACAGTGAATAAATTTTGACAGGGACAAAGCTAGAGAACTCCTGAAAGCACTGAATGCTGAATAAAAGGTTAAATAAAATGTCCAGGATGCCCGAGTGAGCTGGGAGCTAGGAAGGGCAGCATGTGTAGATTCTCTGTGCTAAGAGAGAGGAAATGTTTCAGAAGAACAAAGATATACCCGGAATCCACATGAAGATGAAGGTGCAGGGGGTTTAATGAACTGTAGCATCTCTGTCCATCACCTCTTCCAACCGTTGCCACGGCAGGGGGACTTTCAAGACCTCCCCTTCTCCGGTTGTTCTGTGGGGTCTTAATCCAGAAAGGACGTGGACTTTGGATGACAGCAGCCAAAATGCACATGGGTATGGGAAAGACACCAAAACCCATAAAAATGTTTACATTGACTTGATGCTTCAGCTTGTTGGCTCAGAACTGCACAGTGAGATTGAGCACACCCTCAGCAAGTTTGCCAATGACACCAGTCTGTGTGGTGCGGCTGACACACTGGAGGGAAGGGATGGATGCCATCCAGAGGGACCTGGACAGGCCTGAGAGATGGGGCTGTGTGAACCCGTGGCCCTGCACTTTGGTTGGGGCAATCCCAAGCACAACCACAGGCTGGGTGGAGAATGGATTGAGAGCAGCCCTGAGGACAAGGAGCTGGGGTGTGTTGGTGGACGAGAAGCTCGATGTGAGCTGGCAATGTGTGCTTGCAGCCCAGAAAGCCACCCGTACCCTGGCTGCACCAAAAGCAGCGTGGGCAGCAGGGCGAGGGAGGGGATTGTGCCCCTCTGCTCTGCTCTCGTGAGATCCCACCTGGAGTCCTGTGTTCAGCTCTGGGCCCCCAGCACCAAAACTGCCTGCTCTGTGCCTGAAGCCTGCAAGCTCACATCAGGTGCCTGAAGCCAAGAAGCTGCTGCCATTCTTTGTGCTCTGAAACCTCTCCAGCAGTCCTGCATGCTGCACTGCACTGTCTGAGCATCACAGCCATTCCTTCCTCACCCAGTGATGGGTTCCAGAAACATGAGGACAATCTGATTACGATGAGTTGTTCTGGGCAGAAATGAGCAAAGCCCAATATTGAAGTGCACCCCTTAGATGGCAGTGTGGGTGGCTCTCCCGAATAGCACACCCAAAGCAGTAGCTGGCATGAAGCAATCAAGACAGATTTTCCTAGCTTCCTGCTACCAGACAAAACTTACGAGATGTTAGAAGCACCAAAGAAAAAATACTATAAATGAATATAGCCCTGTTGAGGTTCTCTTTGTCTGTTCTTGGTCCAAACTGCAGAGCATTTTCTGGAAAAGAGATCTCACAGCTATTCAGTCAAGACCTGGTCATGGAGAACTTCAGGACTGACTTCCCTGCATCCCTCATGCAACTGTGCTGCTGAGGCAGAGGTGAGTGCGTTGTCTGAAGAATGAATGAAGAGAACAGGGAGAGGCCACCAAAAACACTGAAGACCTAGATCTAGCTTTAGACAATGGAAAAGGGGATGCCCTTGTCTGCTCTTAAGTGTACAAATAAATGGTGGCATTTTCCTACCATGTGTTCTTTGAATTTAATGCCACCTCATGCTGGTGCTCTGACTGATAGCCCTTTTAAAGCAGGCAAAGGTCTAACTTCTTTGAATTTTCAACCTGAATCAGTTTTTTTTTTAAGCCCAGTCAATTTAGATCCTTTGTTCCTGAGCTCACATTGGTTTTTACTTCAAGTAGCCTTTTATGGTTCTTGCATTTATTTCATGGTATTTTTTTTCAGAGCAAACCTGACATTTTACTATGTTTCAACATTTGTTTATTTTTTCCATAACATGTTGCCTGCTCACTCATCAGACTGTCTACCCATCTCTGCATTTATTCCTGTGTTTGATTCCTCTCTCCGGCATAGTGAGGAGAAGCAAATGGTTGTGCCCAGCTGAGGACTGTGACATGAAACTTTGCTCCCTGGACTTGAGAGTCTGGGGTCTTGCTTTAGTGACCTGGATGCTCAGCTACGGGGCTCTGCTAGAGATGTTTTTGCATTTTGGAAGTAATATCTCATTCTCAATTTTTTTCCTTAGGGACATTTTTTGGTCACACTGGTTCAAAGCATCTATGGTTGAACCTTACTTCCTAGTGGGTCAAAGTCTGCATAGGTACAGCACCCTGGTGAATGACACTGGTGTGCTTTAACCACCCATGGCATCTCATAAAGATGAGAGCTTCTCCCTCTGGGATAAGGTTGTCTCAAAACATCTCCAATGGATATAGTGGAAGTGCCTTTCTCTTCCTGAGAAAGCTGGAATGGCCCAAGGCAAAATTCGGCAGCCCTTGATGGCCATTTTCTCTGCTTGCACTCTCTGCACAAGGCCTTTGTCTTCTTCCTCTGTGAATTTATGCAGCTAATTTAGCACTTTTTCATAAATTCTTTTTATCTCCTTCAAAGTGTCTTTCCTTCTGCTCATTTACATTTCATCTTGTCCTCAAATATAGCTTCTAGCCCTATCTTCTGCATTGTGTGGGGTAGGAAAGGGAAGCAATAGGGATGTTTGGATGCTATCTAAGCAGCTCAGAGACCGAGTGGCCCAATGTACAGGAGAGTGGAGTTGTGATCAAGGTGGATAGTCAGTGACTGGGATATTCCAAGTACTGCTTCTGGTGCATGGTGCCTCGGGTACACTGCAGGAGACATTTCCAGGTAACTCATGGGTGTAACTTGCCTAAGTTATCAGGGCAGTATTCAATGGATGTGGGATGAAAACAGAATTTTTCCCTGACTCAAGACTCTGGACACCGTCCCGTCTTCCCAGAGCAGGGGTCATGCTCTTGCCTCCTGCCCTGGGGAGGTATTGGTTGTGCCAGTTTTTGCTCCTTGGCCTGTAGTTTTCACTGCTGAGGTGCAATCTAGCTCCTGGAGCATCCAAAAATCAAACCTCTCAAGCAAATCTAATTTCACCTCTTGTAGGCACTAGAAAGAGGCAACTCATG
Source organism: Aythya fuligula (assembly GCF_009819795.1). NCBI lineage: Eukaryota > Metazoa > Chordata > Aves > Anseriformes > Anatidae > Aythya > Aythya fuligula. The sequence goes on along the minus strand of NC_045582.1, from coordinate 5,143,559 downwards.
GGTATGTGCCAGACAAAGAAACATGTCTCTGATCTGACGTTGGGAACTCTTATCAATGATGCCAAACATAGTCCTAAATCAGGGCTGCTCAATCCTGTCTTTGCTGGTGGGATTGTGCCATAGTTTTCACTTTTTTTTACTGAAATTCTTCTCTCCTTGACATTCCTGCCTCCAATATGCCAGTACAGGTCCAGCCTCTGTCTGTCAAGGCAAAGCCTGTTTTCCTTAGTTATTTTTTATTGCTGCTCATAGGGGGACCACTGGGGGCTGTGGGCCACAGGTTGAAAATCACTGATCTAACTCAAATTTTTCAGCCTGACAAAGGCTATTTGGGTGGCCTGTGATCTAAAGCAGATCAGATTAGATGAGCTCGTGAGCCCTTCTGGCCTCAAACCAGGACAGCTTGAGGACAGAGGGGGAGGACACCAACCACTCTGCTTGCTGACGTGGCTTTGCTTTGCACCCTGAGGGTAGGGGAAAGCAACGGGCACAGGCTGAAGAGCCACTGCGTGTTTCGAAGGTCTCTCGTTAAAGAGCATGTCACTGGGACAGCGGGCTGTGTGACAGTGGCTGTGTCGGCACTGTGGACAGTCCCCATGAGCTCAGCTGGGCTGCACCGTGCTCACCGGGCAGTGGCACAGCATGCACCAGGGGCCACTCGATGGCCACCGACCCCAACCCCTCCAAGCCAGCCCCTGCAAATGGTGTTGGGGCAGGGAGGGGGTGGCAGGGAGCGAGCTGCAAACACAAATGCGTCGCCTAGAAATTCTCCCCTGGGTCTGGGCGAGGAGCCGGGAGAATTTCCCAGAGATGAAATGAGGGAGCAGAGTTCCCAGAACCAGGGGAGGGGCTCGCGAGGGAGGATTAGAGCGATCTTGACAGTGCACCACTGCGACTGTCTCCCAGCCAGGCCCGTTACCTGCTGGGACACTCAATTTGCCATTGTTCCCGCGGTGTCACACTGTATTACCAGCATAATGCAGAATGTTTCCGCCGGCCAGCGTACCCACGGCACAGAGCACTGGCATTCCCCAGGAGCACCTCGTAGCAACGGGGCAATGTTCCCCTGTCCTGCCGTCACCCTCCAATCCCGCCAGCCGGGCTGGGAAATCCCTATTGATGGCTCTCCCCAGCCCCCCGCCACCGGATCAGAATGGCTAAAGGGCGTGTGAATGGTGCAGCAATTTGAAACGACTGCAGTGCTGGGATGGTATCGCTCGCCCTGCCTCACAGTAGGGGAGGAAGCTTAGCTCTTTCTCATCAGTATAAGCTTATTTTTCTCTCTCCCTCTCTCCTTTCCCTCCCCCTCCCTTTAAGCTGTTGAGTTTATATCAAGACGGCCCCTGATCCCACACACCCCTGTTTAGATGCAAATGACTGCAAGTGTCATGGCTGAGAAAAGCCATGGGTTATCTTGGTGCGGTCTGCCTGCCTTTTCACAGCTCGTGTCAGGGGCTTAGCCGAACGCACAAGGACCCCGAAGGCAGCCCGGGCCCAGCTGCTTTTCTGCACCTGGCCCGGCCGCCGTCACGCTCCTCACGGCCGCGCACGGCAAGCGAAGGACCGGTGGAACCCACAGCAGGCTTGAGCCTGCCTCAGAGCTGAGGAGCACCCTCTGGAGAGCTGTCGGCATCCTCCTGGAGACAGAGAGCGAGCAAAGGGCGGCTGCTTCATGAGGAGATGGGGGAAGAGCGGATCCCCTGGTGTGCAAGAGGTGGAGAAGCAGGCGAGGCCGCTGAGGCTCCTGCTGAGCTTGGTCCTGCAGGCCCAGCCCTGCCCGCAGCCTCTCATCTGTCCTGGAGATGGTCACCAGGTGCCTGTGGTGCCATCCCGCCCCTTGCGCTCACAAGAGGCTCCTTTTGGGCACTGTGCTTCAGCCAAAATCCCAGATTTCATCGCTAACACAGGGAATTATTGCTTGCTGTCCCAGCATGGCAGTGAGTCACGTGGCTGTTGGCTCAGCCTTGGCTTTGGTGTAGGACTTGGCTAGAACAGACATTGTCTTTTAACAAAAACTGACCTTATTTTAAGAAAAAAAGAGAGAGAGAAAAGAGAGAGAGGGAATCAGGTTTTTCTTCCCTCTTTGTCCTAAAGCTGCCCCAGACTGCACACCTGCAGTATAAATCATGCTGGAGAATTTGCTTGTAAAAACATGATCTTACCATCTTACCCCAGATTCTGGGGTTGTTTTTTTTCTTTTTCTTTTTCTTTTCTTTTCTTTTCTTTTCTTTTCTTTTCTTTTCTTTTCTTTTCTTTTCTTTTCTTTTCTTTTCTTTTCTTTTCTTTTCTTTTCTTTTCTTTTCTTTTCTTTTCTTTTCTTTTCTTTTCTTTTCTTTTCTTTTCCTTTCTTTTCTTTTCTTTTCTTTTCTTTTCTTTTCTTTTCTTTTCTTTTCTTTTCTTTTCTTTTCTTTTCTTTTCTTTTCTTTTCTTTTCTTCTTTTTCTTTTTCTTTTTCTTTTTCTTTTTCTTTTTCTTTTTCTTTTTCTTTTTCTTTTTCTTTTTCTTTTTCTTTTTCTTTTTCTTTTTTGTGGCCCAGGTTAGAAAAAAAAGACATGCAAAAAAGAAAACTCTAAGGAAGATAATCAGTGGCCTGAGGAAATCTAAGGCTTGCCAGCTACTGCTGCCCCTGTGAGCTGGAATTTTGGGTAGGGCAGTGGCACATGGGTGGAAACCAGGTTGTTCAAGGCAGAGCCCTCAGCAGAGGTTGGTGCTCAGCAGCCCATGAACAGGATCATTTCAGCCCCCAAGGTTTCTGCTGTGCTGTAATGGCAATGAATTTGTGTGAAGCCACACAAGAGACTGCAGAAGGAGATTAGAGTCCTATGGTTCAGCTGGAATGAGAAGTGAAATGGGGATGTGATGCGAGGCTGTGAGAAGATGCAGGGGCAGGAATCCCCCTGACTGTTTCAAGGATGGATGCCAGCGCTTGAATGATGTGCCCAGAGGGAGGCAAAGGCAAGAGCAACCAAGAGGAGGCTTCAACCTGTGTGCCATAAGAGGGGTCTGTGCAGCTGAGCTGCAGCACATGGCTCCCTTGTTTTCCTGCACTGTTCTGCTCTTTAGACTAAGTTTGATCAAATGGAAGCAACTGTAATTAATATTTTCATAGTTCCTTTAAAATGGAATTATCCCCAATTTCTTTTCAACCTGTATTAGACATGATTTTCTGTGCTACTATAGTGAGAAATACACCTTTGAAGTTTTTTTTTTTCTATAATACCAATTTTTTTTCAGTCTACCAAAGGGAGAAATAAATGAGATTAACCTAAATGTCACTCTGATACTTAGAAGTGATTCCATCCAGATAGCTATCATAGCTTAAATATGGGCTATTTTGGGCTTTTATTTGATGTCTATTGGTCTAGTGTGCAGTGCAAACTGCAATAATTATTGTGATCTTAGTTTGAGCTTTACTATTAATTAATGGTTCTTAATTTGTGGGGCTACACCCCTCTGTGTGTCCTGGCTAGGACTGTGGTTACCTGAAAGCCAACAAGTTGAATGCGGCGATAATCACTACAGGTGCTCAGGGTCTGGCTGGGTGTAAAACACACAGGTGGGGGTTGTAGATCTTGATTCTGGGTTATGGGCTTACAACTCTTGATTTTGTTGTTTCTGCAGCTAGGGAAGGTGGGACTACAGCCCAGGAGACAGTGATGTTATGAACAAACCAGATGTGTCCAGCAACCTCTTCCACGGCCCCCTCAGCAGGGACAAGCAATGTTGGTCCCCAGGTTCATCACAGCCAATGTGTTCTATTGGCAGGACAGAAACATTTTTATTGCCAACATTAGCTCTTAATTCAGCTGAGAAAAATGGCTGAAAACATTGCATTTTTCCCTACAGCTACTCATGCTGCAAACCTTGGGAACTGCTAAGTACTACTTAAGGTTACTCATTGGTACATAGATGAAATGAATCCAAACCCTTCTCTGCTCATTAATTATCAAGGCAGCAGTGAAAAGACATTAGCACATTTTAAAAATGTAAATAATAACCACAATCAAGTGGCTTGGACTTTGATGTATCATGATTTCTGGATGATATTGTTTATTTTTAACTGTTCTACTTACATGTTAGTAAGACGTGAGAATTAATATGTTTTTCAAGCTAATTCCTAGCAATACAATCTAGAAGACTATTGATACATTATGGGTTGATTGGGAAAGCTGTATAGCAAATATGCTCAATATTTTTTCTTCTGTCAGAAGAGTTTCAGAGCTATAGGTGATATTTTATTTTGTCAGCTTGGACTGCATGGAAATGTCGAGGCATGTTAGCATATGAGGTTTTGCTCTAGTCCCTGCAGCTGAAAGAATCTTAAAATATTCTTCATAAATTCAAAGTTCAGTTTGCTCATTAAAGGGAGGATGGTTCAAATCCAAATTTTTAGTGCTTTAACGATGACAGAAATGGTGGTGAGAGATTTTTCAGTGCCTGAATGCTATAATAGTTCTTTCATAACATGCTTAAAATTTTTATGGTAGTTTTAGGGGAAGTTAAGAATTTCTGATCTTGTAAGTGCTGAAGTTTAGGACATGTATTTATTAGGTAGCAAGTTTGAGTGTGACAAGCCTTGGTGACAAATTGCTTGATTGTTAATATAGCAGTTATCCCAAAATCATCCTGGTAAAGCACATAGAAATTGAATCTCGTGGTCCCTATTAGCACTCTAATGTGACTTCACAATCCTCATTTCAATAAAGATTCTTATTTTAATCCAGATGAGTCATTTTCTTTGAAATATGCTACTGATATTGCAGGAAACTGCACTGTTATTGGAAGGTTGAATCTTGAAAAAAAAAAACATAAACTATTTACATGCAGAACATTGTAAGTTTGTAGTAAAGATTCACAGTTATGTGACACTGCAGGAGGCTATTAGGAAGTAGTCTAAAGTCCTAGCTTTCAACCCTAATTTCTCCAGCTTCTTAAAAGGCTGTACCATGAGGTTCCCCTTTCCAAAGTAGCACTGTAAGAATAATTTATTTGAATACATGAATTCTTTGAATATATGGACTTCACTGAATTGTAGTAATTCAGGGTGTATTGACACCAATGAAGCTAAACTTTAGAAATGATTTTGGTTGTATTTACGAAGCTATGAAACCAAGCTGACAATGTCGCTTGTCCCTCAGTATGGAGTCAAGAGAAGGCATGCGATGGACATCCTGGCTTTCATACCTCCCCTCTTGCATTTGAGCAGTCACCTTCAGAAAGACATTTCTAGTTTGGTTCTCACAACAAAGTCTTCCAGAAGTCTCCTTTCAGACTGCATTTTTCTGCAGCTAGATAGGTGCCTAGCTATCTTGGTGCCCAATATCTCACTTTTCTCAGTGTAACGCCCAGACCTCACTGGGATTTCCAACCTTATTGTGCCTCATCAACATGTTTCCAGTGTTCCCAATCTGTGCATCTGGAAAGGTGGCCTTTCAGGAGGAAATGATGAGGAGGAGCAAGCACTTGTGTTTGGAGAGAGGAGAGGGAAAATCATTTTGTTCTATGGAAGAAAGAAACTGGAGAAATTAGGGTTGAAAGCTAAGACATCAGAATCTTTTCCAACAGTCTCAACGTGTTCCCAGCAGGATGTTCAGGGTGTGTTTTGGCTGAAAACCAAATGGAAAGGAGACAGCTCTCTCTGCCATGGCAGTTGCATCTCCCCCAAGCCCACGACTTTGCTGTTTACCTTTGTCCAGGACAGGCCCAAAGATTGCCAGGCTGTCATCAATGGTGGTGCAGTTCCAGCGGCGGCCTCGGAACTGGTGCTGGCACTCCTGGATGCCCAGCTTCACCCCCTCTGCCACGCTGGGCATGATTTCTATGTAGTTCCGGCAGAAGCGGAGCTGCTTTGGGACGAGGCCAGGGATGGAGCCGCAGAGGATGGGCTGGGACCCCAGGGAGCTGTACTGCTGGCCTAATGCGAGGGACCTGCAAAGGAGAGAGAACAATGTGAGGGGTGGGAAACCATGTGGCATCATTCTTCCTGCCCCTGCATCAGTCCCCAGGGGAATTTGATGCGTCGGAATGATCCAATAATCCAGGGAGAGTGAGACTTGAAAAAGAGGGATTTTGTAAGAAAACAAGAGACTTCTTACTGCATAGCACAGAAGGACTTTCACACCTGAAGATACCCTGGGCTGCAGAAGTGCATGCATTAATTTATCATTCTTTGTGGACACAGAGGGAGGGATTCAGCTCCCTACATGGAAGCACCTAAAGCCATTCACAGTGGTCCCAAGTATCTGAGACTTCCCCAAGGGGCGGATGGATCTGACAAGTGCCCTGCAGGGAGCTGTACCAAGGGGAGGCTGGGCTGTCAGGAGACACAGACGTGAGGGTTTCTAAAATTTGGCCAGTGTGGAAAGTGTCCTGTCTAATGCTGAGTTCATCACCACATACTGGAGAGAGGCTGGTCTGGAGTCAGGCATGTCAATGTCATGTGGTCGAGCCTCTCAATGGTCCCAGAAGATGTTGAACCACTATGGTTCCACCCTGACGGACATCAGCCTCTAGCTGCAGCTGTGAGCCAGACAGGAGGCTGGAGATGCATGGTGAAGGTGCTGGACAGCAGATTGGACCAGGTATTTTCCTACTGGTCTAAGGAGCTGTCGGGTCCCAAGCAGAAAACATGTGGATCAGATTGTTTATTTGTCCAGAAATGATCAATGCAGGGTGAAGACATATTTGCTGAAAAAGATACCTGCTATTACACAAAAACAAGGATAGTCCTGCAGCTACTGCTGCTCAGCATCCAAGCCCCCTTCAGTGTATATCCAGAACATGTGGTAAAACCTGTGAATGAGCAGGTGGCTCTGTAAAGGAGAAACATGAAGCACTCAGTTGCTTCCAGTACAGAAATCTCAGTCCAGATGTTATCATGGGCAAATACCAAAGAGCTTTGACTTAATATGTCCATATCTCTCTTGTATTGGGGAGTTGAGAGTTGAATAGAGGATGCCAGATGAAGTATCTTTTTCTGCACACTGCTTTGTAGTTGGCCTGCCCTCACTCTGCATTGCTGCATGGGGTTATTTCTCCCCAGATTCCTTGGTTGAACTGCACAATATTCCTGTTACATGACATTCCTGTTCCATTGCCCAGTCAGTAGAGGTCCCTTTGAATGGCATCACAAACTGGGGTATGAACCATTACTCCCAATATTTTTTTCTTTCCTGCCCACTCATACCTGAAGAATGCTTGTGAGCTAATCAATCATTTTATAACCACAGATTAATTCACGTTGGCAGAGACCTCAGGAGGTCTCCAGTCCAATCTCCTGCCCAAAGCAAAGCCAGTTTTAAAGCTAGATTTTGTTTCTCAGGGCCTTGTCCTTCTAGAATTTGAAAACAACCAAGGATAGAGATACCACTGCCTTATGGGACCTGTGGTTGACTATGCTTGTCCTGAAATGCTCATGTTAAAGCAAATGTGCTTATTTCAACAACTGCCAAACATCACTTTTCAAGAGGTTGCAAATGACTCATCAGTTAGTCCCAAATTGGTCATGGCAGCCAGAGAGGCTATTTGCACTAATATATCCTGATATCCAGCTCAAATGCTGAGATTGCACTTGATCAATATGCTGTAGAATTCTCAGCCAATTCCCAGGGTCATTACTTTGCATGTTAAACAAACAGATGGAAATGGCAGAGACTCCTGCCCCCAATGAGCTGAGTGTCTTCTGCTGTTTTCCTCACCCCACATCTCACTTTTCCCTGGAGGATGCCTAGGCCTGAGGCACATCCCATAGAAACATGGGGATCTTCATCAAAACTTGTTGTAGGATAAGCAGGTGCAGTAAAAGTTGGTTTGCTGGGAACAATATTGGATAATAAATGGCTCTGGGAGAGCCCTTGTTGCTGATTTGACACCCGTAAGTGGTTGCATTAATTGCACCCTAAAGATTGTAGGATGAAAAGGAAATCCCAGGGTACCAGCTATGGAGAGAAGTCACTTTGGCCCATTTCTCCTGCACCTCCCCTGCTCAGCAACCCCACAGCAGGACAGTTCTGCAGCTGCCAACACTTCAGGGCAGAGCACAGGATATAATTTTCTGACGTCATCTCCAACACGCAGCAGAAGGACACACGACAGAGGGGCATGAAGATACCGTTGGGAGGCAGCACAGTATAATGGGCCATGCACGAGGACTGGTTCCCAGAGCTGCTTTGTGCTTCCAGCTCCCACCAACTGAAATTTGATCAGGGAAGACAGCATTGCTGGGAAGACCTGTCAGCTCTAAGCAACAGTTGTAAATAATCTTAACCTCATCATCCATCCAGCAGAGCCAGCAATGATGGAAACAAGCAGGGTGCTTGAGTTGCCTTCCCCCAGACATCTGCTCTCGCCGATGGATTCATCTGTTCAGAGATTCCCTGCACTGTTTTATACAGTGTTAGAGGTGAATTCTGTATTTAGTGTCAGAGCTCACAAGGCTTTGCCTGTGGCAGAGGTTTCTTGCAGCAGTGGTGTTGGGTTGCCCTGGTGTGCTGGCCATGGGCTCCACCCCATTTCATGTGTGCAGGCTACTGGTGCTGCTGCTCACCAACAAAAATCTTGCCCTAATTTCTTATTTGGATCGTAAATTTGATCTTTGGGGTGCTTTAACACCAGTGGGCAGCTCACCTCCACCACATTGCTCTCTCACTCTCTCTCCTCAAAATAACAGGACAAGAAAATACAATGAAAAAAGTCTCATGGGTTGAGATAAGGACAGGGAGATCACTCACCAATTATCATCATGGGAAAAACAGTCTCAGAATAGGGAGATTAATGAAATTTATTGCCAACTAATGACAGATGAGAGTAGTGAGAAACAAAAGGCAAACTAAAAACACCTTTGCCCCATCCACCCGCTTCTACATCCTCCCCATATGCGGTGCAGGGGTACGGAGAATGGGGGTTGTGGTTAGTCTATATGCTTCAAATCTGCCACGCCTCCATGGTCACTCTCTGCCCCTGCTCCAACGTGGGGTCCCTCCCACAAGATTTCGTCCTTCCTGAACTGGTTTTGTGTGGGCTTCCCACAGGCAGCAGCTCTTCAAGAACAGCTCCCACATGGCTCCATACCACCGGGTCCATCCATCAGGAGCAAACTGTTCCAACCTGGGTCCCCCGTGGATGGCAGCTCCCCTCAGATCCCCTGTTCCTGCATGGGCTCCTCTCCATGGGCTGCAGCTCTGGCCTGGGGCCTGTTCCTGTGGGGGCTCTCCATGGGCCGCAGCCTCCTCCAGGCCACATCCACCTGCTCCACCGGGGGCTCCTCGACGGGCTGCAGCATGGGGCTCCATGTGAGACCCATGGGCTGCAGGGGGACAGCCTGCTCCACCAGGGGCCTCTCCACACACCACAGGGGATCTTCTGCTCTGTGCATGGAGCACCTCCTGCCCTCCTGCTGCACTGACCTTGGTGGCTGTAGGTCTGTTTCTCTTGACCTTTTCTCACTCCTATCCCCCAGCTGCTGTTGTACAGCATTTATTTATTTATTTATTTATTTATATTATTAAATTTGCTCTCACAGAGGCACAGCCAAGAACACTCATTGGCTTGGCTCTGGCCAGCAGCAGGTCCCTTTGGAGCTGGCTGGAGCTGGCCCTTATCTAACATGGTGCAGCTGCTGGACTCTTCTCACAGAGGCCACCCCTGCAGCCCCCCTGCTACCAAATCCTTTCCACGTAAACTCAATGCAATCATTCTGGGAAACAGACCCCATACTTTCCTGTCTTTCTTTCCATGCTGGCAGCCTTCCTTGCTATCAGAGCCTACATTTCTCTAGTTCCCATTGCATCAAAGGGAAATAGCCTTGTGTATTTTCCCAGCATCAACTCACAACCCAGACATTTTGCATGCTCGAGGGCAGAAGCCATAAAAGCCAGACAGTTCTGCCTGTCCGGGGGACTCCCTTTCATCCCTTCGTGTACAAGTGTGAGTGGACAGATGTGCACATAAAGGTAGGCTTTTGTGTGTGTGCGTGTGAGCACAGTGCACAACACAAGGAGCATAAGTGCCTATGGCAAACACATGGGAAATCCCTTTTTTCTTTCTTTGCTTAATCCCTTAAATCTCTCAGGAGTCCCGACACTGTCTGTCAGGCCAGTGACTCCTTTTGTTCCCGTCCAATAGCACTAGAGTGAGCAGAGCAGTGGAACCAGCAGCCTCGAGTTGACCCTCCATGACTCCCATTGGTTAGGGATGAACTTTTGAAGCCCTGGAAGGAGATGGGCTTGTGCAGACCCTTGTGGATAGGTGCGTCCTTGAAGAGGTGACTCATGTCTTTGCACTGCCTCAGTGTGGAAGATAATGTGCCCACCTCTCAGCTTCATCCTTCCTACAGAGATGACTGACAAACTCATCTGTTTGGGTCACTGGTTGGACATGGTAATGAGAAAAATTTAACCTAATAGTATTTGACAGGAGCAGGATTTGATCAGATTAGAATTGCACCAAAACATATAAGTTTTTTATGTTTGCAATGTTTGGAATTTCTACGTTATGGAATTTTTAGGATGAACACTAAGAAAGGTTTTCTGCTAGCAATAGCAAAAGCTGCTAGGACATTTATTTTCTTCTTTTCTCTCTGCAAGAGAGTGGAAGCTGCATTACCCAGGGCCCTCAGGACCGCACATTGCCCCACAGGCTGTCTGTCAGAGCTGGGTTTTGCTGCTGCAATGTGCTGTAAAGGAGCTCTTTCTAGCTCCAAACTCAGCAGCTGAACACAGCTGAATCTACATTGCACTTTTTTCCATTTTTTTCCCACCATATTGTAGACCTCACCAGCCCTCTGGCCAGCTGGGCAGGAAAGCTTTGGGCCATAGAACTGCATGTCTCCAAGGGTGCGTCTTGTCCTAAGGAGCTGGACACTCCCAACATTGCAACCCTTCCTTGTCTCCTCTGATAGATCTCCCATGGAAATGTAGACATGCTCTGGGGATCCTGTACAACACTGTGACACTTCCCTTAACTAACTCAGTAAAAGGAACTTGTGTTTTCATCCTGGGAGCTCTCAGCAGACTTAAAGGGCCATGCAGAAATACATGGTAGTGAACATCACAGATGATGCCGGTGGTGGTGATTTCAGTGCTGAAGTGAGGTCACAGCAATCACTGGGCCTATGGGACATACATTTGTAAGTGCTATGTGCCTGGAAGCTCAGACTTTATTTGGCTGCCTCCTATCCTGGAGCCTGAGCTGACCTGCACAAAGAGCCAAGTTCATGGGTCTGCTGTGTGAGTGCTCGGGGACATAGCATAGCCACCTTTTCTCTCTGTCTCAGAACTGATTAAATAATAAGTGCTTTTCCTAAACTCTTTGAGATCCATGGCTAGAAACAGTCCTTGAGGGCACCAAGGACCTGGTAGAAAGTAGGCTCTTTTAAACCGCCCTCCCACAGCAACTAAAGCCACTGCAGCATAACATTACAAAGCAAATGTCTTCTTGTGCCCTCTACCATCCTTTCAGTGCCCCAGTATGGATCCCTGCAATATATGTAACACACTGGGAGAACTAGGAATCAGCAGGACAAAAGCAGATCACAGTTCAGGTTTCTTGTTTGCCACCTGCTAAGAGAAAACCTTTCTCTGCCTGAAGGATTTTTCTTTGTGCCATTTTCAGATGTATTTTGTCATTTTCCAGTTCTGGGCCATGTTCTGCTTAAAATGGACAATTGTACAGTCTGGCATCCTACCATTTTACAGTGCTTAGTGATGTCGGGATGATACATTGAAATGCACACTAGGAGACAGCAGTTTTCATTCTGTCTCTTTCTCCGTATTTAGTGCTGCGTGAGCCCTTCCTAGCTGCCAATTAAGGTATTTTGCCTTTCCTAGCAGGGGCATCATCACACACTTGCTTTCCAGGTAAGAAAGGGTTGTACAAAATCACTGCAAGCTGATGTTACAACATTGCATGTTAAACAAAAATTTTCCAGCCAGACATCCAGACCTTGTTGGTTTAATTTTGGTACATTTTTAACTGTCTGACTAGCTCAGCCTAGCTCATGGGTCTTATTCCAGCAGATGACTTTGTCAGAGGTGCCCTTATATACAAAGTGCTTCCAAGCTGCTAATTCTGTTCTGCTGCCTGACCTTAGAGGGGCTATTATGTCTGGTATAATATTCAAATATTTTAATTCTTGCAGATTGCTGACTACAGCTCTTTGTGAATAGAGTAAGACACAAATTTTGGGGTTTGTCTAAAGATCAAGAGCAGCATGAGGGATATTTTTGCAAGTAAAAACATGCAATATATATATGAGCTTGAGAAATGCCAAGTCTTGACTGAATAGGCAGATCAGATGAAAAGACGACAGAATTTGAATACGGAACACTATATTTTGCTAGAGAACTGGATATTATTAATGATCCCACGTCTTTGTTCACAAATCACCTGCTACTTAATCTGTGCTGAACATGCCTTGAGTGGGCCCTTCTGTCCCTGGTATGAGATATCACAATTACCGCAGACTTTCCACCAAACTTTGCAGTCGTTGCTAAGCTATAAAAAGCAGACCGAAAATTAATATGAGAGAGAGATATTCAACTGCCTAAGCATTGGAAGCTGATCCCCCAGATGAGGGCAAGCCTCATGGGCATGAGCATGGATGTAGTTTTGCTGTATTACAGCCCTTGAAATGCTCTGTAGACATTACACGGTAGAGTGATGTGAACTTTTGAACACGAGGGCTTTTTTCCACTTGGTGTGTTTTCAAATTGCCTCATTAACTAGCTTGTATGAACTGCATGATCTGCACAAAATCAAGCAGCCCACAAGGCCAGTTTCTGCCCGATTAAGATTCTGCCTTAATTTAGTCACACCTGAGGACCAGAAACCTTTATAAAACCTTTACAAAAGCAAATGTTCACTTAGAGTTTCTCCCAAAGCCATGGTTGCTTAGAAATAGGCTAAGTATCCATCTGGGAGCTCTCCCAAAGGAACATCCCGGATTGTATCAATCCCTCTAGGTCCCTCATACATGACTTTTGTTTATTGTCCATAAAACTAAGTCGTGCTCTATGAAGTCATTGTCTACTATTTACAGCTACGGAGATCCTCTTCAAGGAGGGCTTAATCCTTCCACCAAGCATTGCAGGACAGAGAGACTTTCCCAGTGCTGGGAAAGTGACCCATGGGAGGATTAAGCAGAGGCTAGGGGTGGCCAGCCCATGTTGTTTAGGGGCATATGTTTCATAGCACCTGCTGGTTAGAAATTTGGCAACGTGCTCCATTCACAGAGAAATGTCGATTATTTCTAGAAGAAGGCAAGGGGAAAGCTCTTAATGATTATGATCCTCTGAGAGAGGTATCGTTGATGCATGTGCTTGTATTTTGAGATATCAGAATGATGATTTCTCAGGTGCTACAGAGATGCTAAAAAGAAGGCTGCTTAGGGTTTGAGAAAGTAGAAGGAAGGGCTAGTATTTTATTTTAGTTTGCCATCAACACTGATGTTGAAACTGAAACACATCACAGACTATATCTACACAAAATCAAACAAAAAGCCTTCCTCATGTTGGCCGAATACCAAATAGCCTGGTCATTCTGGAGTGATGGTCTAATTTCCCTGTGACCTATTATTCAAAAGTATCACAAGTAACAAAGCAGCCAAGCTCAATAAAGCCATTCTTAGAGTTGACTAACACATGACAATGGCACTAGTTTAGGGGCTTCTCTAAGTGGGGCAAAGTACCACAATTTCACTAAAGAAAGAATTGCAAGGCCTCTGGCTACTCTCCAAGAATCTTGCAGCATGAAGCACATGAGTGTGTTGTTGCTGAAGTGTGCAGAGGTTGATGCACTCTGAATTCACACCTGGGCTTGCTGTGAGCATGTTTCCATCCTGTCCGTCATCTGTGTGTTTTGGAAATAATGTCCAAGATGGTGAAATATCTTTTGCAAGAGGCTAGGGGATCAGGTCCTGCTAGGTATGAAGAGCTGCCAAATCACAGAGGGGCACTAGTGAACTGTCATCTGTTGATGTTATGCCTAACAGGAAGCAAGCTGGAAAAGCTTGGGCTGTGGGACACTAACTCAATCCACTGGCATCTGCTGACAGATACAGAAGAGGCCAAACTAACTGTTCTGCCTGCTCTGTGATCCTAGGAGCTACTGCCAGATCTTGGAAAGTCAAGCAGTGCACAAGAAGGAAAAGAGTGAAGAAAAAATTAAATGCTACTTATGTCACAAAACTTGCCTCAAGGTCACCGGAGGCTGGCTTCATACAGAAGAATATACCTGGGCCAGCAGCAGCCTCTGAAGAGAGATGGAGAGTGTGATTCCTCTGACTAGATGTGTGGGTCTGCCTGGCTGAAAGGGCCGAATACCAAGCCTGACTGCAGACATGTAAAATTTGGGGAGGAAGATCCCCCTGCACTCCCAAGCTTGTGGATTTGCAGCTGTTAGCAGCAGTCATCTGGGGAGTACTCCAGTGACCCAGGAGAGAGCCCAGACTAGAGCATTGCTGGGCTGAACATGAACTGCTGCATTATGTTAATGCTGATTGCTAAATTGTCTCATCCTCAAATCTGTCAGGAAAGGAAAGACCAAGGGAAGTGTGCTTTCAAAGTCCTGCATTGGAAAGGTCTGGACCACTCAAAGTTGGACGGATGGGTGAACTCAGCCCCAACACCAACACATAAAGAAGACAAATTTTTCTGATTTCTATGAGATGGGAGGGGTCCCCAGCCAGTTTCCTAAGGGCTCAGAAAGCATCAGAGTAGGGTGATGGGTCTGATAAAGAGTGGGTTGACAGAAACAGTACAGCACAAAAAAAGTATATTATGCACTAGGGAAAAGGGGCCAATTCAGGCAATATGAATGAAGTGCCAGTGAGTGGACGGATGGAAGAGAAGGCAGGAGAAGGCTCGCCATGTAGGCAGACTTCAGGATTACTTTAACCTCTGAATATTTAATCCCAGAGAGATAAGAACGAGAAGAATGGCAATGGGTATAGTTATATTTAAAGAAGGGAAAGCCAGAGAAGGAAAAAGGTAGGATGAGACTGAAGGAAACATCAAGATGAGCATTGGAAGGAGGTAGCAGGGGAGGAGCTTGCTATGCTCAGTTCTGGTAGACCTCTGTGAGTGTTCATATTCATGTTTACATTCAACATCAACCACCATTTTGTGTAGTTCCTACTGTACATTTTCAATCATTAGAAGAAATTGCCAAATGATGCCCTGTAACAATAAAGCATCCCTCCTAAAAAGCGCAGTCCTATGTTTGTTTTTTGTTTGTTTGTTTGTTTGTTTTTTCTTTTCTTCCTCTATTCTAAAAAAAGTCACTGATGTGAGTGAGATGTGGTTTCCCTCTTGCCCCTCATAAGTTGCATCCACACTCACAGGCTTAGTGAAGCTTAAGGGCATATAGGGGTGCAAGGAAGATGCTTCACTCAGAAGCCAAACATTCATTGAGGGTTTATATCATGAAATGGTTTCTTAGCTGAAAGTAAAAGTTACACATTGATGGTGTGGTCAGTTATTTCAACACTTAATCTCCAAATATATTTTCTTCAATAACCCACTGACCTACCAAATAATCTGCATAGTATTTACCATCTCAAATGCCTGCATTTTGCAGATAATGTCCCTTGCTAATCACAAGGTAGGAATGCGCTAATCCTCAGCTTCTGTCTGCTGGATTATTTTACAGGCAGTCAGAGGATGTAAGCACGAGGACCTGGCTGAGCTCCCATGCATTGAGCAGCAACAATGCGCTCTTCCACTGACACATTTGGTTTGGGGTGAGTGTGTGGCATGTGAAAGATGACTGAATCCCACTTCTGCCAAGAAGATGAAAACTTCTGTGTGAGGTCAATGTCCTGGAGATAGGACACTAATTCTAGGAGGGGACCATCTCCTTATAAAGTAGCTTCTCAGTATGCAAGCTCTGGGAATCAGGTGTTTTCCCACTGAAGACTGGTCTGCTCTAATTTTGAGGTTAGGACTTTTTTCACATTCATGTTCCTCCTCTCAGACAATGGAAGTCTGTTGCACATCATGGACCATCTTTGGTAGAAAAGACTGACTTACAGTCACACCACAGTCTCCATCTAGATCACCTCCAAATGTAGGAGCCAACCCCTGGTGAGCACTTGGCTGTGTAGCTCCTGGATGCAAGGCAACCTGTCTCCCTCTGCATCTGGCTTGAACAAAATGTACTAGAGGAAGCCTTGTGCTCTGAAACTGCTAATTGGCCAACATCATTTGGGCAAGATAAAAATGCCACTGGGTGGTGTTTGGAGAGTCATGTATTCAAATGGAAATACCTGTGACCTTTTTTTTTTTTTTTTTTTTTTTTTTTTTTTTTTTTTTTGATGCTGCTAGCCTTGCTGTAAGGACTTTTAGGACCACTAAGCAGTGTCACCAAGTAGCTGTGTGCTGGCTGGTTCACACAGCTCCACGATGTAACAGCCTATGGTGGTCCCAACAATGCCAGATGTGAACCAAAATTATTGCACATTTGAAACTTACTGTGAACTGCTCCTGCCATCCCACACTGTCCATTGCAGTTGGCCATTATCTGGAGGGATGGTAAATACCCAGGGTGGTACTGTCTGATGCCATAGGCATCAATCCTTTTTGGGCAGGGTATGGGCACAGAGTGAATTTCCTAACATGCTTGATGCACAGCACTCTGAGGAGATCCACTCTGGTGGGCCTGGGAGGAGGCAATGACTTGCAAGCAATTGGAACAGATGCAAGGAGTGGCAGAGCTCTCACTCAAAGATTGTGAATTTTGGGGTTGAATGGAAGAGCAAGTGCAGAAAAGAAGGTGGAGGCATCCAGCTGAAAAAAATCACCATGGTGGTTCAGCCATTTGAGGGTTAAAATCCTTGCAGCACTAAATCATTTTTTAAACAGTTGATTAAAAGATGTAAAGATTGTGGGAGTCGTTTGTTTCTGAGTTCACTCATAGTTCCTACCACTGAAATGGCTCAACATGTCTGGTTTGTACCCAAATCAGCGGTTGCTTGTGACACCAACAAGGCAAACCACTTACTGGGCTTTGTCAGTGTGGGTTTAACACATCGAGGGAAATTGAGGGTACTCTCTTGGTGTTGGTGACACCAGACTGGGAACTCTGCATGCAGTTTTAGGTCCTTTTAGGTGAACTAGAGAAGTAAAGAAAGTGGTTGGTCTCCAACAGATAAGATCATGATAGTCAGGGGTTGAGAGCATGTTGTGCAGCAGGAGATAAGGAGGGAACTGAGCTAGTTTAGGAAGGACAAGAGAAGGCTGAAGGGTGTCTAAAAGGCCTACAACTGTATGTGGGGAAGTTGCAAATGTGATGGAGCCAAACTCTTCCCATGGTACTGGGTGATATAACAAGCTGAGTTTTGAAGTTCAGATTGGCATTAGGAAAAATTCCCCTTGCTGGAGGGTGCTGTTACCCTTGGGGGGGGATCTCCATCCTAAGGGGTTTGTAGGGTTCAGCTGGACAAGACCCCAGCTGCCTTGGGATGATGCTGGGGATGGCCCTGCCCCACAGAAAATTGGACTGGAGACCCTGAGGGTCCCTTCCCACCAGCACTGCTATCCTTGGCCTGTAACAAGCTCAGATTTAAAGGCAGAATGGAAAGTATCTATACCCTCAAAGGCACAGCTGTTATATCTGGGAGTGAGGCAGGAGTGTGCTGGCAGAGGCTGCATGAGAAGGAAACACAGTTTGGGACAGAGAAGGAGAAGGAAGGGAGAGCACAGCTCCTGGGACAATTGTATAGGTTGCAAATCCCTATGCCTCAACAGCTGTATGAGGACACAAGATGATGAATACCTCTAAAATAACTGCAGCAGAATCTCACTTTTGGTCAGCATTTCAGTGGTACCTGCCTGTTCCCTGTGTTTGCTGCCAAAGCAAACTAGTAGACTGTATTTTGACAAGGAGAAAACAACTTCAGATTTAAACATGCATGAACTCTGTTGCTAGTTGGACACAGAATTCACACACCAGTCTATTTGCAGAGGTTTATATCTCATGCCTTCTGACAGGATGGAGGTGGCAGCTCTCATCTGCGAGAAGCATCCTTCTTTAGACAGCCCTGTCAAAAATGAACACCCAGCTCTGAAATATACAGGAATTAACCTGAAGATAGCTGAAATTCAGTGCTACCATTTGTGTGCTCCTTGGTCTGGTCTGGCAGGGACTGTCAGGTCCATGGGCCCTTACACTGATTGCTACCAGGTTTCAGAAGAGCATAAGTTCTTTGATACGAAAGCCTTTAGGGAAGTTCAAATAGTGTCAGTACAAACAGGTCTAGACTAAGACCAGAAATAATTTGGCATGTGAAGATTCATCTGGATGATGAGATGGGTGCAAGGGCCAGGACATGCTGGGTGCTGTTATGCAGGGTCAAAGTTTCACAACACATCGATTTATCTTTCTTCCTAACCTGGCTGTCGCTCACACCAAACTGATGGGACCTCCTGTTTTCTCTGTCACTGAGACCAGGTTCACTTCTGCACTTTAAACTCCATGTGGCTGCACCCAGTCTTACTGGGTGTAGAAAAGCGGGCACCAATGGGGCACGGTTAATCTGGTGGTGTGAAGTTACTGTAGGGAAGATAAATTATACTCAGCCCCACTGACTACACAGAGACTTACGGAATGACGTTTCAAATTCGGTCAAATGAAGTTGTCCTTGAGGCCCAAATAATTCAATGCCCAAGGGTTTTTCTGAGTGATGACCAGCTATAGAGGAGAATCACCAAGGGCAGACCTCTAAGGCCTGAACAAGGGCAGATCTGCAGTGAGATTTTTGCCACATGAACTGAGTTCAATCTTGTTTTTATTCCATTTTGTTCCTAGATCCTTTTCTCCTGTGGGCATAGGATGAGCTGCACTTGCATGTATGAACTTCCCACCCAACACCCACACCCCTGAATCTCCTCTGCCAATATGTCATGCAGCGTTCACTGTAGAAGTTGTAGCTGAACTGCAATAAAATAAAATAGGATGACTTACCTGCCTTGCCTACCCAGGTGTTCCCTCTGCCAATTACTTTACTTTCAATTGTGCTGAGTTCTGATGACTTAGAAAGTAATTTTGTTTTTCTTTGATCAGAAGAGAGGAGAGACCTACCACAAGTGAAAGGGTGGGAGAATGGCTGGCAGGGAGCACCAGGTGTTGACAAAGGGGAGAGATGGAGCATTGGTTCTGCCCCCTTCTGAGAGGGGTAAATTGTTAGACTGACTTTGCTGTATGAGGTACCTACTGTCTAGGTAGAAGTCAGCTGAATGAGGCTGAAGAAATGCAAAACCTCTGGAGGACACCTAATCTGAACTTCCATATTCATCTCTTAGGTAGTGCAATGATATTTGGAACATGGAAAGCTCAGAAATATCTATTGAAAGGGTAGTAGAAGGTGCCAGATATCAAGGTTCTTCAAGAATGACCCTAGTGATGGTCATCATGTGGCTGTGATTGCCCAGCTGCCTGCTGTGGCACTCTGCTTTTTCCTTGTCGTGACAAAACCTCTCTCTGCTACCAAGACAGGAGGTAGGATGAACTGCGATAGGAAGTGGCTGGCTCTAAGATGAGTAATGAGCCAGAAACAGGGTCTAAGGCATCATGACTTGCTGGCACTGACCAAACCTGTAGGCAGCAACCCAGGGACAGGGCAGATACAGCTGATGCCTGATTTGCAGCTTTCACAAAAGGTCACTCTTTCTGCTACACCCATTGCTACAAGACCATCTACTCAAAATTGCAATGTAAATGTACTATTGATATTGTCATATCAAATGTGACATCTAACAGCAGATGGCTTGTATAGAAGTCAGTGCAGTACTTCGTTGAAGCTTGTGTAGACTGTAAGTCATAGCCTTGTATAATGGTATCTCTATGAGAATGCAACCATCTCCTTTTACGTTCAGTAAAGCTAAATAAGACATCCAAGGGGGAAGACGGCAGTGTCATGTTTATGAAATTGGATTACTCAGCTCCCAGGCTCTGAAGGTTGCCTACAGCTTCTCTCCTGGACATGCTAAGGATGGTTTTGTACTTCTGTTGCCTTCATTGAGTTCTGGCCAAGTATATGCTCTCTTATCCAGTCAAGAGCAAATGAAGCAGCAGCCATTACTGCAGAAACCAGAGTGTTTTATGCCTCCTCCTTGTTCTAAATGGGATGTTAAACATGGAGAGGGGACAAAAGAGCAATAGCAGTGAGCTGAGGCAGTGGCTTATGTTGACAGTTTGATTGGTCTATTGGAAAGACTTGTGAGAGATTATTTAGTTACAGTGAGAAGAACGGGAAGATTAAGACTTTCTGTCCAGCAGAAGAGGGCAAGACAATGCCTGGCGAGTAGGAATTCAGACCAGTAAAATGCAAAGGCACAAGTCAAAGAAAAAGATGAATGTCAAACACTTGTTGCAGATTCTATAACTGGATGTCTTCAGATCCAGCTTGTCCTTTTCTGAAAAGAACAGTTTGAGCCAATACAAATGAATCTCTCACCCTTGGGGTAAAAAGATCAAATTCAGTGGTTGCAGCACACAGACCTGCCTGGTTTTGCAAAAAAAGGATTTATTATTTTTTTTTTAATTTATTTTTTACTTTTCTGTCTTACAACTTCATAAAAAGGGAAAGCCCAGATGGTCTGTGTTTTGGTGGGATTTATGCCATAATGGTCATCTGTGCTGATCTATAGTGGCTGTGCTGTCAGAAGCAGCAAAATAAAGTGAATGGTCTTGGGCAGCATTAGAGAAGCTTGGATACAGATGTAGTGTGAGGGGGACTTATCCCTTATTTCCCCTCTAAACTGAAGTTAATTCCTCCATTAGCTTTTGGTAAAATGTCATTAAGTTATTACACATGGAGGGACATAGGAAATAACATGACAACTACAGATCACACATGAATCCCAGAGTCCGTAGTGCAGGGGACAGAGGAGGATGTTGTGTTCCCCATAATGGCTATACTGAACATCCTCCCAGTACATGCCAATGGCATGTGATGCTGAAGTGTTTTCCTCAAAGAGCACTGAGGAATGTTCCTCTGTCCCCTGTGGATTTTTCTTTGTCCTACCTCCTCTGCTGGATCTGCTTCATTCCTTTTTTTATCCAAACAAGCTTTGTAAAGCAGTTAGCTTTAAGCATTTTTCATGTGCTCTGCCTGGCGTGTTGCAGAAGCATCCACAGTGAGCAAACACCAGGGGAAACTGGGGTCTGCTCCCACCACGCTAGGAGACTGGCCAGTTCCCCCCCATGTCCTGCAGTGTCTGTCTTCTGAGCACCTTCTTAATAGTCTCAGTTGGGTTTTGAGTCATGATAGCTCAAAAGCAGAGAGCCCTGCTGCAGGGCCCAGAGCAGACCTGCATCTCAAGCTGGGCCCTGTAGCAACTGCAACATCTCTGAGAAGAGTGTCCCTGGACCAAACTTGTATCGGTTAACTGATCTAGTTCAGACTTTCTGCATAGCCTTTGCATCTTTTAGTTCCCCATCCTTACTGGGGATAATTTGCTTTGGAGAGCAAATGTGTGGAGAAAGCATACTTCTCAGGCATTTGCTATAGCTGTGCTACAAGCATGGCTCATGCCCTGCACACCCAGTTTGTAAAGCAGCTTCCACACTTTTCCCATGTAGACAAAGCCCTTTTTGTCGGAGACTAAGATATTTCCTAGATCGGGACTTTGGTTGCCTCCTCTTAGCTCATGTGAACAGTTGTGTAGCATGGAGCTAGGAGTGCGTGGCTGGGAGTGAGTTGACGTGACTTTCATGAGAGCAGTCCAGACACCTGTATGTGCTGACATTAATTTCTGACAAGAAGATGAGGAACACAAGACATTGTGGTTGAGAAGACTGTGGCAAAGTTATGTCCTCAGAAGGAAGACCTGCAGCTTCTGCTAAACTATTTTTTTTTTTTTGAGTGAAAAGAGTCCAAAGTGAACAAAATAATAATAATTTATGTTCCCCAGGATCGTTTCTTATTGTACAGACACAAACACTGTCTCTAGTCACATGGAATTAATAAGTAGCAACCATCATTTCAAGCTAGCAAGTCTTCAAAAGCATTTACCTTCTTACAGGGGCCTGGCACAAAGGTGCACCAGAGATAGTGGTGTAGATGTGGTTGGAAATCTAGTGATGATAGTTAAAAAATCAATTAAGTTCAGATGCTTGTGTCAAACGGAAGGAAGATTAAGATACTGGCAGTGTTTAAATGACATGCACAGGAGTTTCAATCACACAGGCTAAGAAGAGCTCTTCACTGCCATCAGTTCTTTTTGGAGGCAGAAAAAAGTGTGTTGCTGGATATTTCATTGCCAAAAGGAGAGAGGAGAATGTGAAGCAAACTGGCTAATGGAAAAGCAAGAACTACCAATGCTGGAAGAATGTGGTTATAAAACCAGTAAGGCTACAGCAATATTAATTCATCTGTTACAGTGAGTCATTGTCAGGTTGTATCTATCTGTAAAGTAGGATTGCCAGATTATGATTGCATTTGGTAAATGGTTTAAAATAACTTCCAGCAAAGAATACTAAAACATCCAGAAAATTCTAGATTAACAGATTAGAGCAGTTTGATCACATAGTCCCACTGTTATAATGCAGCTTGATAACATCCCATAGCCCCTCAGCTTTGGGTTCTCTGAGTCATGTTTGGTTAAAACAACAAATATTTCTTATGTTAAAAGGTGGATGCCATGTACCTGGCCATATTTACTCTATCCATTAGTCTGGACAGGGAAATGTGTGTGAGGAGAACTGAGCTTCTGATTAATATGCTGGGCAAGGAGAGCAATACCTGTTGTGAAAAAACACAACAGGATGGCAGTAACAGACTTCTGGAAGCTCTGGCCCAACCTGTGATGTGAAGCAGGATAACCACTAACACTAGGCCTCCAAGGGTGAAGCTTTCCTACCTCCATAGGCACCTGCCCAACAGCTGCAGCACTTGTGCATTATTCTTTCCAGGGATAATGCACATAAGTCTATGGGGCCTGATGGGATTCATACTAGGGTACTGAAAGAGCTGGCTGATGTTGTTGCAAGATCTCTCAGTTGTTTTTCAACAGTCGTGGGAATCTGGAGAGGTCCCAGTCAACTGGAAGCTGGTAAATGTTGTTCCAATTTTCAAGAAGGATAAGAAAGAAGACACTGGAAATTACAGGCCTGTAGTTTCACTTCAGTGCCTGGTAAAAATATGGAGAAAATTATTCTGGGAGTTATTGAAAGACAACAGTCATTAGTCACAGCCACCATGAGTTCACAAGGGGCAAGTCCTTCTTAATGAACTCACTTTTCTTTTACAACAACGCTACCCATTTAGTTAGTCAGTAGATGCGGTGTTTTTTGTTTTTTTTTTTTTTTTTTTTTTAATTTTGGTAAGGCTTTTGATTCTATCTCTCAAAGTTTCCTTCTGGACAAAATGTCCATGCATACAGCTAGACAAGTACATAATATGATGAGTGAACAATTGGCTGCTGGGTCAAGTTCAAAGGGATAGAGTAAATTGAGTTACATCAGGCTGGTGGCTGGTCACTAGCAGGGTTCCTCAGGGCTCTATTTTGGGGCCAGTTTTCTTCAGTGTTATAAATTACCTGAGTGCAAGACTTGAATGCATACTAAATAAGTTTGCAGATGACACTAAATTAGGAGGAGCTGTTGACTCCCTCAAGAGCAGAGAGGCCTTGCACAGAAATTTTGGCGGACTACAGGGCTGGGAAGTCACCAGCCATATGAAGTTTAACAAGAGAAAGGACTGCATCCTGGATTCTGGGATGGGGCAACCCTGGGTATATGTACAGACTAGGAGATGAGAGGCTAGAGAGTAGCCATGTGAAAAGGAATATGGATGTTGTGGTCAACAACAAGTTGAACATGAGTCAACAGTTCTAAATACACTTCAAGGGTTCAGCATATTTGATCAGGTCATAAACAGCCCCCTCCAAGATGTAGCTGACCCTTGGTCTTTCTGTTGGGTGATCCTAAATATGATTGATATTACATCTTGCAAACGTGGAACAAAATTGGCATATCAATAGAACCACCTTCAGCAGTCACATGTGGGAAACTACAGCATAGGTTGCAGAAGATTACAGAGCAAATCTTCTTGGAATCCCTGTCCAGACGCATCACAGACAAGAATATAATTGGGAACATCCAGCATGGATCTACCATAAGAAAATTGTGCCTCACCAATCTAACAGCTCTGTGATGAGGTGACTGGCTCTGTGGTGAGGGAAGAGCAGTGAATAACATTTACTGAAGCTTTATTAAGCTCTTTGAGATTATCTCCCATAGCATCTCTATTGCAAAAATGGTGAAATATGGACTAGAGAGATAGACTGTAAGGTGGCTGTGCCACTGGGTTCAAAGGCTAGTGGCTCAAAATCTAACTGGCAGCTGACTATGGTATGCTGGAGGGCAGGGCTGGTCTTTGAAAGAGTATTCTCAACAGGCTGAGAAATGTGCTTACAGGAACCTTATGGGGCTTAGAGAAAGCAGATGCAAAGCCCTGCTTCCAGGGTGGGATGGCCCCATGCAACAGGACAGAATGGGTGTTGATTCACTATAACGCAGCTTTTCAGAAAAGAACTGGTGTATCCCCGTGGGCAGTAAGTAGAGCAGGAGTCAACAGTGTGTCCTCCCGTGAAAAAAAGGTCACCCCACATCCTGGGCCTGCATTAGCAAGAAAGCAACTAGGAAGTCAACGGATGTGGTTATTTGCCTGTGCTTAGCACGTGAGTCTTATCTGGAGATAATTTTGGGCTCCCTAGAACAAGAAAGATATAGACATATAGATGGGAGTCCAGTAGAGTCCACCATGATGATCAGGGGGCTGCTTTGTGTAGCACCTCCAGGTAAGAGACCTACAGATGATTCTTTTAACCTAAATTATTCTATGATATGATTAGTCACTGAGCACTCCACAAGGCTGATATGCTTGCTTGCTCAGTGTGGCTGTGAAGTTCTTAGTGACAGACACTTGTCTCTGAGCTGTAGATATCTAAATATTAGTTGTCAAAGCTGCAGCTGGTTGTGCTAGTTCCTCCTCTGGTCAATAAAGAACAGGCACCTGTGGGAGGGTGCTTTTCATTGCACTCCAAAAAAAGTACCTGTGACTGGATGATAACTCACCTTCAGTGATGCCTCAATGATCAATTTAGACTGAACAGATGTCTGGCTGAGGGAACTAACCCTTAGGTGTCCCCATTAGGAACATCTCCATCTAAGCTAGCCACTTAGGCTCCCTTTGTAACAAATGGAGAAAATGATGTGCTTTTAGAACATGATGCACTGACCTGTTTTACCTGTTTGCTTCTGGATGAGGTTCTCTGGACCACAGTCTAGACATGTAGTCTAGACACAGGGCTTTAAATTGTGCCTACATATCTGTCTTATATGGCTTTTACTGACTTTTGATTTCCACAAACGCTGTATGAGGGTGCAAGCAAAAACCACGAAGGGTGTTTTTTAAAAGGTAAGTAGGAAAAGCCAATATGCTGTTTAAAAAGCCACAGAGATGTTTCTCACACAAGCTAGCACAGGAACACGTACCTTACCCATAGCAGTGCCCTGCAAAACCAGAGCCCTGCACACTGTTTACAGAAAAATTCAGAAAAGCTGTTTTGGAATCCTTGAATGTCACGGACTTCTGTTCATTTCTCATTGCTCAGGGTGGGTTTGACTATAACAGAAATACGTGAATGCTCAATGCTCAGTGAACAGAGTCACCCATGCATGAGTTGTGTACCATTACCTGTATCACCACAGTTCCTCTATCTGCATGCACAAATGCTATGCAGGTAACTTATTTAGGTAAGTGAAGTGACAGTTGAGCTTCTGAGCAACAAAAGACTTTTCTATTAAGATGAGAGCAGATTCAGAGGGTGAGGCACAGAATGGATGGAGTTAAAAGAGTCCAGCAGGTGAACGCTTAGCTCTGCCTTACAGTTCTAGACATTGTGTGGGCAGGTAAGAAGAATAAAGAGCATTTAAATTATCTTCTCATTACTCTGTGTGGAACAACGAAACAACTGTGCAGCTGATGGAGGAGCAAAGATGTTTTGAGGCCACTATGCTGGTTAATGGACTGGAGCACCTGACACATGAGGAGAGTCTGTGAAAGCTGGAACTGTGTATCTAGGGTAGAGAAGGCTCTGGGGGGTTCTTGTCAATGTATAAATACCTGATGGCAGAGAGAAGATACAGCTGGGCTTCTCTGAGTGTCTAGTAACAGGACAAGAGACAATGAGGACAAATTGAAACACATGAAATTCTGTCTGAACAGAAGAAAACTCTTACTGTATGGGTGGTTGAACACTGGGACAAGTTACCTAGGGAGATCATGGAGTGTCCCTCCTTGGGACATATTCATTGTGTCAGCTGGACACAATCCTGGGTAACCTGCTCTGTTTTCTATTTGACTCTATTTTGAGCAGGAGGGTTGGGCTACCTTGTCTCCAGAAGCCATTTACAACCTGAGCTGTTCTGTGGTTTTGTGACTAAATATTTAGTCCAGCAGCAAGACACCATGGATTTAATGCTGATGGATTGAAAGCATTGTCATGGGGCTGCTGGGACAAAACTTACTGAAAAAGTCCTGGGATTTATTACATTGTGAGGGGAGGATGGAGAGACATATGGCAGGGGAAGACAGGACAAAAAACAGGATGTACCAAGTGGTTTGAATGCCATTGCCACAATGGCAATGACTCTTGCAAGCACTCCCACTCATTTGCCTGTTTGAATTTTCTTAGATTGCTGGAAGCAGGAACTGGCATCTGTTCTGTTTGTCCAGAGACAGCATAACCCAACCTGCTAAGGCATTCCTTCTCACCCTCCTCTCTATCTCTCATTTCTCCTCTTTTCTCCCTGTGTCCTCTTCAGTCTGGCACTGTCAACACAGATGGGAACTGCCAAGGCAAAATCACAAAGTTACAAAATTATGTAAGGCTGAACCAAAATTGAAATAAACCATGCTTTTTTAACACCTGTCCTAGAAATCCTCTTGTTTCCAGTTGGGGAGTTATCACCTGACATCACCTGTTGAAAATCCAACCCTAAAATCCATTCTCTTTTTAATGGGAGAGCCTCTGATTCCACAGATATCTTTCCTTTGCATACACTTCACTCAGTCACATTCAGTCCTCCTACTCCTGGTGTTGCCTCCGTTCCTTTGATCTGTTACTCATTGCAGTCCTCTTGCCTCCTACTCTTGCCTTAACTATCCCTCCTCTTCTCACGTCACCTGCACCTTTGCTTTCCTGTTTCCAACCATCCCGTTCCCCCCTTCTCTGCCTCCAAGACCTATTCAAGGCACTGAAAGTTTTTGTTTGTTTCTTTATAACCTGCCTCCTGGTATTCATGCAGCTCTTGTTTGTCACCTGAGCCATGTTGCCTCCCTTTAAAGCTCCCACTGTCTCCCCAGCTCTGTTTTTCTCTCCAGAAGTCAGTGGATGTACTCTATCCTCAGCTGTCCTGCCCATGTCCTTGAAGAAACAGCTTGGTCCAATGTCCTTTTCTACTACCAACCCTCTTTACAGTCTCCCAAGTTGTCTTTACTCCCTTGAAGCCAGTCTTCTTCTGCATGATCCTGACCTCCACATCTCTCATCCTTGGTGCTTCTACATTAACACCCTGCCGACCACTCTTTGTTCTTGTGGTCCTTTTTCCTTCTTGTAGGGGGACTGCAGCTTTCTCCTGAGGTTTTATAATGCTTTCTGAGCTGGTCAAGTCAGAGCCCTGGCAAAGGCCAATTTGAGTCCAGTTGGTGGGACACTCAGCTTTCCTCTGCTGCTTGATCATGAGGTGAGTGAGCAAACAGCAATAAGTACAGTTATCTGCCAAAGCTTGTGCAACCTCCAGATGTATTTCCTCAACAGACCCACATCAGCCTACATGCAAATTTGCAAATGTTTTTCATATTACCCCACTTACCAGGCTTTGGTGATGGTACCAGCACTGTTGCCTGGCCCTGGAAATACCTTCTTTACTGCAGTGTGGGAACAAGGTGGTCCCTGGTTTGGAGCCAGGAGAAGGAGGGTTTGCAGAGGGTCATTTCGGTAGCACTGCTGGCCACAGAGCTTGGTGGTGACATGAGTGATTGCTATGGAGGAACTGGGGGCAGGACCTGAGTGCTCCTCAGGCCATGGGGCACGATGTCCAGCTGAAATGTCAGGGTCTCAAGTAGCCTTGCGGAGAAGTCCTCTCCTAGCCTGGACAGAGAAGGGGACTCTGGCAAACCACGACCTAAATCAGCTCATGGGGTTGCCCAGCCAAGGTACAGGGAGCAGGGTCAGACCTGAGCCCTTTGCTTGTGCCAAGCCCAGTTCCCTCTAATGTCAGAGGCTCTTTGCTGGAGGAGTCCCCACAACAAAGTGCTTCATAACAGAGCAAGCAGATCCCTCCAGATTACTATCATTTCCTCTTGTCTGAGCATGGCGTTAAGCAAATGAATCTGCAGTTGCATCCCTCGCATTATCTCTCTGCCTACTGGTGTGTGGATTAGTGTTGCTGCAGCAACAGCAGTTTTGTAAGATGAGCCCATTTTGGGAGAGCTGCTCCAGTTTGGGTGACTCAGGGCTCTGTCATGGGCTTGAAAGTGATTTGGCATCTGCCTCCACCCCTTTGTTTTGGCATCTCACAAGGTTCAGCTCTGACTTATTTGCCAGCAAATGCTAGAAGGATTGGAGGAAGGGGGGTAGGGCCTGGGAGTTAGAATCTGCTTCTCTTCCTAATGAATGCAGCCTGAATAAAGTTGCTGACAAGGGTGTGTGTCCAGGAACTGGGATCCTTTATGTTCTGTGTATCAGATATAAATGTTATGTTCAGTAATGCCTGGTCAAAGCAATGTCACTCTCAGTTTAGAAAACACAATCAAGTGATTCGCCATGGGAGAGAACGTATTCTGCATGGGCTGTGATAATATTATTCACTCCGTAATTTACATAAATGCATATAATTTGCATATGCAAATCTTTGGCTTCCAGGCTGTGCCTGCAATAAACACAGCAAGATTTTTCAGCACTGCAGAATCTTTTCTCCAAAGAGTGAGATGCTGAAATTCATCTGGAGATCCACTCACTCCAAACTGCCAGGGCTGTGGCTCTGCATATAGACTGCCTGTGACTAAGACCACATCATTTGTTGGTGCTGCTGCTGCCTCTTCCAACACTCACACTGCCAGTCCTGTCTGAAAAGCATTTGCAGCAATGGGAGAGACCACGACTCAAATTTGCCTTCCCTTCTGCATCTTCTCCCAGAATGGTGCCATTGGAAGGCTGTGTTTCCTACCAGGGAAGAGGAGGTGGTGGGACAGTCATTCCCGAAGGGAGTCTCACAGAAATCAAGGGAAGGAAAAGAGACTTCTCAAGCTAGGTCTGCAGGGATTCTGGCTATCCCCTGTTGGTCAGCCAATCCCTCTCTGCATGCCTCCAATTGGGGTGTTGTTTTAGAGAGGCCTTGGCAGTGGTTGACTTCATTAAGTGGTTAGTACCAACTCTCTGGAAATCACCCACTGTGAGGCACCAATGTCAGCATCAGAAAGCATTTGCCCAATGATCAGATACTACAAGAATATCCCATTTAACACTGTGGATGGGAATTACCATATCCACCCAACTGTCCCACAGTTTGGGATGTGATCTAAGCTGTATGCTTGTGTTACTTCTTTTTGGAGACTTCTTCAGTGAGCCCTGAGACAGGGATTGAAGATAACAGGGGTGATTGTACTCTTATGAATGGCCTGAGGTTACCCCAAGAAGGATATGCCCTGACCTACGAGGAGACAGCAAGTGCTGTGGGCTCATCCAGTGCAATATAGCTGGGACTAAGGCACCTAACTCTGTCACATCTGGATGAACTCGCTCTTAAAGTGTTTTATGTCAGATGAAGTGTGGGAAAGCCCAGCTGAATCTTTTGAAAGCCAGATCTACCATTAGTCCTTGTGGTTTATTGTTGTGATAAATGAAACCTCAGCCACTCTCCTCCCATGGAGAAGACGGCAGCACTCAGAGAAGAGGGGTGCTGTTTTCTAGAAAGATGCCCTAATATTGCAGAATATATTGAACCAGTCAACACACTGGGTCTGCTTCAAAGGTCAAGCTACCAGTATCCTGTTTTCCTTAGCAAGTTATCTTTGCTATGTATATCTGAAGGTTCCAGCAGTCCTGTTTTTCTGGATTCAGGAAATCCTTGGATTTCCTGAGCTGAAGCTAATTACTGGACTATTATGTTTAAGGGCTACCAGTGATGTGATTCTCAGTAATTTTCTCTAAGTCATTTCTTACCCCATGATATATGTAGCCCTCAAAGCACTGCCTGGGTACAAGTTCCACAATCTAACTACGCACTCCTCCCTGAAGGTTTAAACCCAAGGGCTGATAATTTCTTTAGCAAACTTTGGTTCTTGTATCCCAAGAAATAACCTTCTTTTCTTAGGCACACAATTGTCATCATTCAAGATCTGCACGGCCTGTATGGTATTCATTCATAATTGTCTTCCCCCAAGCTAAGAATCTAAGGTAAATATTGTCTCATCTTCTGAAGCAATTCAACCCTTTTGCTTGCTTGTTGCTGTTGGCTTGTCTCTGTGATTTTCTCATTTCATAAACCATTTTTGGAAAATGCAATGATCAGACTGCAAACAGACCTCAGGATGCAATAATGGACTGAAATAATGACATGCTGATACTTTCTGTTTTGAGAAAAAATCCAGCAACAGCTCCTAACAGACCTGCTGTCAATTGACAAACATGTTCATAGAAAGCTGAGCAGCAAGGTGCAAAGCTTGTAGATGGTTTACAACTCTGCACGTTAATTATTGAGCACTGAACTAGCAATTGCAGAGAACTGTTCATTACATAATTGCATAATAATGGACATAATTTCCAAGATGGTTGTAATAGAAAGTTTAACCTCTATCTGTGTTGTGCAGATTAGGGATCCTTATCCCAGTTTTCATTACTTCACAGTCATTGACAATTAATCTGGTATTTTATCATCCAATGAGTGCCATCCATTCCTGCCTTCTGTGGTCACCTTTATGTTGGACCACCCAGAGTAATGTGTTACATCTGCAAGCTTTGTCACATCACTGTTTACATCTTGCATACATTTTATGGTCAGGAAACCAATTGGAAAGAATCAATCTGAAAAATGATATCTGTTCTTAAAGGTCTGATTCTTGCTGAGAAACTTCACCCAGAAATTTGTTCTTTTTAATCACTGGGGACCTGGCATTCTTTCTGGCCAAGGTCAGGTGTATTGTGCTTAACTGAGTTCAGAATACCCTGGAAAACTTGGTGGAAGATAGGAACTTCTTATTTTGTTATACAGTGCATAATGTCAGGCAGAAATGGGCTGTTGATTATTACTAAGAATCCTGAAGCCTGATATTACTCAAGAAATGGCTGAATGCATGCAGTAAGAGAGAAGCACAATTAGAACACAGGTAGGGTTGGACACCAAAGACACAAAATCTGGAGGCCGTAAGACAACAGATGCTGTACTGATCATTGTTAAGGATGTGTCCATAAACCTCTGACCCAGGACATGTGGGTTAGACTAAATAAAAGTAATTATTGCAGTGCAGGTAAGCGCATTAGTACTAGCGGTATGGTGGAAGACACCACCATGGCAATGCCATGTCTACCTTGCTTCTGGTAACAACTGTGTTTAAAGGCAGCAAAGTTAATGTAGCAAATGTTATTTCTGAACATCTGGGAGGACTTGTTTTTTCCTCCGGATATGAAGGGTCGATTTTCAAGAACTTCAAGAACCAGACCTTTTAGCGTTTAGATTATAGCATTATCATCATTGTCTCTTCCTGTTATCTAGCTATTCCTACTTTACCATGTAGTTCCTTAGTACAAGATACCATGTATCTGATCACGACACAGCTGAGGTATGGGATATCTGAACTATTGGCTGAAGCTGAAACAATATCTCCTACAATAATATAAATATTTGTGTGAGGTTTGCAGGTAGGTCGTGACCCAGATACATTGCACATGCAGATGATGAGAGTCATCTGATGAACTTGCAGACATTTCAGCTGAGACCATTGTCCTGGTCTGCCACCATAGTCCAAGGAGGAAAACAAGCTCTCATCTCGTTTTAGACTTCTGCAATTCAAAAATCACAGAATCACAAAATTGTAGCATGATATAAATGTGCCCTTGTCAGTAAGGCAGCTAAGATGTAGCTGCAGATGTCTCCAGCAGGATGAGAGGGATAAGGAGTGAGGAGTTCAGTGGTACCCAATGGGACCACGATGGAGTTGTGAAATGCCCCCTGTGACAGTTTTCAAGGATCACTGCAAATTTGTTAACTATTATTCTTCACAATTGCTAGAAAGTAATTGCAAGAAAACTGGATGTTTACGAGACATAGAAATGGGATCAGAGCAGAAAAAAAAATCAAGAATTTATCAGCTAACACTAACCTCTTCTGTTTTAAACTTGAAGAATCTATTTGTTGAAATGGAAGAGGAAGATCTCTGGTGTCTGAGCCAAAGCAATACTACAGTGGCTCAGGAAAAGTATCTCTCTTTCAAAAATAAAAGGTCCAAGTACTGGGAAAGATGCCAGTTAAACTTGATTACATTTGTAAGATTAATTAAAACCAGAAAGGTTCAGAGAACTGTGAAAAAGACAAATTAGCAAATCAGGAAACCTATCTTTAGAAAAGGAATTAGAAAGAGTTTCTCTCCTTTTCTATAGAAAAATTTGCTTAGCAAATCATAGTTCTTTCATGTCTTCAGAGATGGCAAAGCAACTGCACTAACAGTCCTGGAGATGAACACTTTTGTTACAGGGTAAATATTCTGTTTTTTTCAAGCCCTTTCAGCCAAAGGTGGCTCACAGTTTTTTCTTTGGTGACAGTGGAGATAGATATGCATTATTATTATTATTAATAACAAATGTATTTTATCAACAAAAATGTGTAAACTCATGTGCAGTCAGAGCATGTGTAGTGTTAAAGAGGCACATTAATCATAGCAAAATTTTTCTTAGCCTTTGCCCCATGGTTGGTACTAGGAAGTGATTTTCACCATGTTGCACTCTGGATGTAGCCTTTAGCCTGAAAATTCCAGGAAACAGGCTTAAATAATATAGCCTGATACCCCCATATCAGAAGCATTTCATTATGTTCAGTATTACTCTAATATTAACCTCCAAACTTTAGTAATATTAAACCACTTCCATTTGTAGATACGAAATGAATCTTAGGTCATCAAAAAAATTAAATTGCATCTGCCAGCAGGAGGCTAAAATTAAATTTTGACTAAGAGACATAAGCTAATCTGTGTGTATATGGGATATGCAAATTAAACATACAGCCAACTTTCTGACTAATACTTCCCATTTCAGATCCTTTAGGAAAATCACGGATAGATCCACTGAGTGATACTGGGAACTGATAATGAATGAGATTATAGACATGTGCAGCAGCTGATTTACATCAGGTTTGTCTCATCCCAGCAACAGCCAGTGGAGAATAGGTATTTAGATTGCATAAATTGAGTCGCTCTGTCCATAGACAGAGAGCAGTAAGATGATTTCATCCTTCCCAAGATCAGATCTAAAGTAGGTTAATTTGAGGTCTTCTTTATAGAGAGGCAACATCTTTCCTACAGCAGCAAATTGTGCCTTGATGATTTGCATACAGTAGGATCCTATCTTTGTGGAAGATAAATCCCATTGCACTTTTGCCATAGATAAGTATTTTCACAAGTAATTTATAACTCTTCAGATCTATGCCACACTGGGCACAGTTTCCATTACAAGCTTCATTTAGAGTCATTGCCTTTAGGAAACTGAGAGTAAGAGTGTGATTATAGAACGAATGCCAGCATACAAGATTCTTATTTCCCAAGTTTGACTGTATGTCTTGAGACATGATGGTATCCATATGGACACACATAAAATCAGCTCAGAATCCGTCTTCAGAAACCTTCACCATGAGTTTCATAGTGTAAAAATGATAGCAGCAATATGAAAGTATTTTTTGGATGCACAAGAAGGCCTTCACTTTTGTCAAACACTTTGCTGCCTGGCTGAACTCTGAACACAGAATTCTTTCTATTTTAATGTTCAAAAGTGTGCACTGACACACTGTCAGATACAAAAACCAGCCAAACACTTGAAGACAACAACTTGCATGAGGACAGCAACTACCAGCTGCCAGCAACCTACCAGACTAGACTGGGATGCTTCATGAAGGCCTAGCAAAAATTTCTAAACATCTTCAAGTTGAGACAAATTACCATAAACTCTACTTTGTTTGGACAAATCAGATCTACAACGCTAAGAGAGTTAGCAGCTGGACACTAATACCACTGCTAACCCAACTGACCAGAATTTATGTACATTAAGTATGCGCTGATTAAAGCAGCTTCATTCTCACGATGCAAAAGGAGTACTGCACTCTTGTTCGTATTGAGATTTCTGCTGGCAAATCGACTAACAGCTTCTGCGTAAACATTAGGTGAGATGCGTTTCTAGATGACTGGCCTGTCTGCTGATGATCGCTAGAAATTGAGATGTATAGCACACATCAGATGAAGACATTTTTCAGTTGAACGAATTTTCCAGTTGAATACACAACAGAGATAATGGAAAGTGTTGTGCATTATTTCTACTTATTTTCATTACACATGGCAGTTCTTCATTCTTTAATATTTTATATTTAAAGTTTTCTTTGATGTTCCTCATAAGTTACTGCTTGGATCTTCTCCTGCCTTTTCCTACAAAATCCAAACACTGGTTTAAGTTAAACTGTTTACTTAGCAGTGGGAGGGCCCAATGAGCATCACTGAGACCCTATCACCAGTGTCAGATGGGAGATAGCTTTCTACCTGCTGGTTAATGTCCCTGCTTTGTGGGTAGTGTTCAATGGACCTACATGACAGCAGTGGAAATCAAGTACCCGCAGAGCAATACCTGAATTATGAAAGTGTAATGTAAAAGTCAGAAGCAATTGAGTGACCTAGAGTCAAATCCTTTGCAGGCTCTGTGTATTGTGCCTGCAGGAAGAAAGGAAGGGCTGAAGGCATTCTTGCATCTCTCCTGGTCTTACAGAGCCAGTAAAGCAGTGACTGAAGTGCAGCAGCTTGAGATCTACAGGCCCAAAATCAAACTAGTGAGAAAACGTTAGCTAAAGACCTGTAATGACACATACCTGGGCACAGAAGATGTGTAGTGCATAGCAGGGGTGGCATGACTGGCCATCAGGTTTCTCCTTGACACAGGTGTTGGGCTGTATGTTGTCATTGAAAGCTTTGAGCTGTAACATGGCTGAGTTTGCTTAAATGTGTCCAGGATCCCAATGAAACCCCTCCTGCCCACCACCACATATAGTGGGGACTCCATATTACAAGAACTGTCTAATACCGCATGTTTTGTAGCACTGCTCTTATCCCTGGAAAAGGGTGTATCATAGACTGAGAAATGATGATTGGAAGAATCCCTGGAGGTCTCTAGTCATAGAATCATATAATCATAGATTGGTATGTATTGGAAGGGACCTTATATATCACCTAATTCCAACCCCTGCCATGGGCAGGGTCACCTTCCTGCCATGGGCAGGGTCACCTTCCACTAGACCAGGTTTCTCGAAGTTCCATCCAACCTGGCCTTAAACACTTCCAGGGATGGGACATACACAACTTCTCTGGGCAACCTGTTCCAACGTCTCACCACCCTCATAGTAAATAATTTATTTTTTACATCTAATCTAAACCTACTCTCTTTTAGTTTAAAACACCTGCTTTTAGTCCAAGCATCTGCTCAGAGCAGGACCCTCCCCTGCACCAGCCCAGAGTGGTGGGGCTTGCTGCAGCCAGGTCCTGCAAATGTCCAAAGATGGAGCCTCCTCACCTCCACGATCAGCTGGCCCAGGTTTGCACCACCCTTTCAAGCAAGGAGGGTCTCCTCATGTCCAGCAATTGTCCCTTGATATATCATCTGACACTAGCGGGAAAAGACTGTCTCCATCATGTTTGTAACAGCCCTTTAAGAAACCATAGGCTGCTACTGAATAGCCCTCAGTATCCTCTTGGCCACAGTAAATGAGCCCAGATCCCACCATCTTCCCTGGTGAGCGATGTGCCCTAGATCCTCATCATCCTGGAAGCATCCACTGATCAGTCTTTAGTTTCTCTACATGCCTCTTGAACTGGGTGGCCAAGTCTCTACACAGCATTACAGGTGCAGGCCCCTCAAGTGCCAGGCAGAGGCTAACAGCTTTCCTCCACCTGCTGGCCACACTCTTTCTCCCAATGTAGCTCATCACACAGTTCATTTTGCTTGGGATAAGCAAAACTGTGAGTTCACATTGCTGCTGGTCCTTTTCACCACTGCTCTTACTCATTTGGTTCCCTGCCTGCATGCATACAACTGTGTTGGAGAGGTGTGACATGTCTACCTGACCACATCAAGGTGAGTGGTCACATCAAGATGAGAGCTGAGAAGACAAGACAAGAATGTAGAATGGCTGCCATGTGAATTCTACAGCACCCCACAGGCAGCCCTGAGCTACCAGTACCAAGGAGCCAGAATTCACCCCTGAATTTCCAGTGTTTTTCCAGAGGTTCTCTTAGGCAGGTGCTTAATTTTGTCATGTACTGCTTTTAATGAATGATTCAAATGAAAAGCAATCGGCTTGCAATTAAACTGCTTCTTAAATGTTATTTGTGACCATTTAAATTTGCTTCTAAATTTAGTTACAAGAATGTTAAGAGATCCCTGACTTAAGGGCAGAGACACTTTTAAGTCAATATATGTGAGTCAGAGCATTTCTCCACGTGTTGGAGCCATCTGGCTCCAAGCTCATGTTGGCCCTGCAGGACAGAGTGGATCCCTGGGGCTGGGACACTCCAGCTGAATGGCTAGTTTTCAAGAGAATGAGACTTCCTGATGTTTAGGGAAATTCATGCCTTTCTTATTGCTCCTTACTATTGTGTTCTAGTAGCATTTTGAAGCTGTTACTGTACTCAGGACTCCAGTGCACTGCACTGTGTAATATAGGTGAGACAGAAAACTGACAAGAGACGCTGACCATGATAAAACTTTGCAAAGGCTTTAAATGTGTTGAAGTTCACAAGGCAGTATATCCTCAGAATCTCTCTTCTGGCAACGTATGGGGTTGCCCAAGTGTGCTGGCAGTACAGCACAGCTGGTAAGCCTGAATTTCTGCTTGAGTGTTTGGACAAAACTCAGATATATTGTCTGATATTTGGGTGGTCCTGTGCAGACCCAGGAGTTGGACTAGTTGGACTTGATGGTCCTTGCAGATACCTTCAAACTCAGGATATTCTATGATTATGATTCTACAATCCTGGAAAGCTCTCACTATGTATCATGGACTAATCATGCTGTTTGTCTGGGTGGTGATATGGATACCTCTGGGTCATGCCTGTTTGCAAAAAAATGCTGAGGAAAGCCTTTAAAACCATAAGATCTTTGTCACTTGTGTCCACTTAGTTGCTTACAGCTGTTTTCATGAGCAGCCACGCATCACCCCAGTGTCTCTCCTATTAGCTCTGGCCTCACTGCAGTCCTGGAGTAGCTTCACCTAGAGCTCTGGCAGCCAAGCTTTGACACACCTAGGGGAAACAGTCTGCAGTGTTACCCACCAGCTGCCTACCTCTCCCTGCTGGGCAGTGTTAACACAGCAGAAGGTGGCACAAGGTTATGCCTCAACTCTTCCAGTTCTGAGCTTTGTGTGCTAGTGCAAGCTGCTGGTGGAGGGACTTTGGTTTCAGGTGCCAGAACAGGAGTGGGAACAGCACCGCTGGGCTTGCAGGATAAGTGCCATCAGCTCTGTCACTGACACTTTCCATTATTACCTTATTCATTTTCCCCCAGAACTGGATGGATTTTAAGCCATGGGAAGATTATATGTGGGGGTCTTCTATTTCCTTTGTAGTGCTGCAGCAGCTGGATTTGCATCAGGAAATCCACTCTTGTAGTGGATTCTGCAATGCAATTTTAAGTATTCCTTTTGAACAAAGCTTTAAGGGCTGCATGCATATAACCCACAGGCTACAGGATATAAATGTATGAACCTTCAGAGACTGTCAGGAGTGTGAAGTCTCCCGTTCATTCCAAAAAGGTAAGACACTGAAAGCTAAAGAAGACACGCTACATGTCACCTCAAACTGCATCTACACGCAAATGCTTTTCACATGTGTTTTTCCTAATGAGGAGCTACTGTGGGACTGGTGAGAACATGATTTTAAGTTTCTGTCTGCCTTTTTCTAGGGGCCCAAGGCCACCGGGCTCCTCAGAGAGCTGCCAAAGCCTCGAGACTCTCTTGGAAATGTGTCTAAAGGATGGAAATAAAATTTAATAACATATCATGGACAAAGTGATTCTGCCAATTGCCAAATGATCTACTTAGAGGCAAAAAAATACTGGATGGGAATATGTAGGTATATGTAGGTGAGAGCCACAGCTATGGGCAGTGACCTATTGATTTTGTGTCCTCAGGAGCTCTGAGAGGACTGGGGCTGATTTCTTTACCTCCTGTTTTCACCACTGGCTCCAAATCTGGCTCCTTTCCCCAGGCTAGTCACATGCCAAATGTTTTGAGAATTCTTGCCCCATTCAAAGGTGAATGATGCTGATGGAAGAGGAGAGCATTTGGTGTTGTTGTTTTTTTTTTTTTTTTTTTTTTTTTTTTTTTTTTCTCAATTCATGGGTGGAGTTGTCTCCCTGATTGTCTTCTTCAGCCCCTGCACACATATTAGCATTCTGGCAGCACTTTCTAGCTGTTTCTTGGGCCTCAATATCTCTGTCAGACTGCACTGACAGAGCTCTGGGCAGGGGACATATTTTCCCCTTCATCTAAATTTTTCAGGGCATTACCAGAAAACTTTTGGTACAGCTGTCATTCTGTCTATATGCTTCATTGACAAGTCTGTCATACCTTGATCCTCCCCATCTCACACATATGCTGTTATCCCTGCTGTTAGCAGAGCATTTGGGATTAAAAAACTGACTGCAGGTGTGATTGGTGTCACCATCTTCCTGTCAGCTGGCACCGAAGAGGTCTGTTGGCATGACCCAAGGCTGCTGGCTGTGGAGCTCATGTGCCAGCCCTGGCCTCGGTGCTCACTTTTCTTCCATTTGTGCCATTACTGCATGGCCAGGAAGGACAACAGTCCTGGCTCTCCATGGCTTCACCACATCTCTCCATCTTTTCCTTCTTTGTCTCCCTTTTAGCAGCGGTAACCCAGACAGTGCAAGCATTGGACACATATCTGTGGAAGCTTTTACTGGCTTCAGTTCCTCATGTCAGCATTCTCAAAGGTAGCACATAGACAACCTTTTCCCATCTGTGCCCCATTTGTTCCTTTTCACTGCTGTAATAGGATAAAGGCATGTGAAAAGTTGGCCCTATGGCAAAATAGCAGCCCCTGCTCACTGAAAACTACTTCTACGGTCTGTACTACCCCTGGATCTTGCTCAGGCATAGTCTGGAAGAATTCTGGTTGTTAAGGGACAGGTGACTGAACACCACGGGCTGTGAACTCCAGGCCCTGTCCCTGTTGGCTTTACAGCCCAGCAGCTCCAACATCCCGCTGCTACCAGCAGGCCTGGGCACTGCAGACCTGGGAATGCACCACAAAGTCATTTATTTTGCATAACACCTTTTCAGACTTCACCCACATGCTTCCCATGCCAAATCTCTCTGCCTGGCATGTAGCATTTCACCACTGAGGCCGGGGACAGGATCCACTCTCTAACATGATGGCATGTGAGCTGAAAGGTTGCTGTTGAACTGTGCACTCTCTAGATAGTATGACCAGAGGGGACAGATCCTTTCCTGAGCACTCAGTGAAAATAAAAATCCTCTGCAGATTCGTCTTTTTGCTTTTACCCCTTCTATCACACTGTCACTGCTCTCCTGCTTGCCTGCATCATCTGACTGCACTGTGGAGCAGTGGGATTATTACAGCCATCCCTGAGCCCATTTAGGAGGTGCCACGACCCTGTTCTTATTGCACTTCTTCTTCTTTAGCATGTTCAGACACTTCCTCCTCACTACAGGAATATTTTTTCCCCATTTATGCCCCAAAGCAGAAATTATCCATTTTGATTTTGCTGCAGAAATATTTCCCATACAGGAGAAATATACCTAGAAAGGTTGCCCTAGCATGACTGGGCACTGTCAGCAGTTTCGGGATCCTGCAAGCAGCACAGCATTCCCGAACATCTCGGATTAAGCAGAGATGGATTTATACAAGGATAAGAAAGCACTAATGATGTCCTGTCCTGCCTGGCTTGGACACCTGTGGGAACCCAGTGCAGGGGACTGGGCTGATCCATTTCCCATCTTTGCTTCCCTTCCTGTGTCTTGGGGCATGTTGAACCCCACAAATGGGATTCATCCCCCAAAGGCTGCTCTATGCTTGCCTGAAGAGCGGTGGATTGAAAAGACAACCTGAAAAGCACGTGTTTTTTCACACTATATATCACAGTATGCTAGAGCACACAGTACATAAAAACTCATCTCCACAGGGCAGACATTTAAACCTTTGGTGAGACAGAAGAAGACTTTTAAATTTTGCGTGCTGTAAGAAGCATTGTCTCTGCCTGATCAATCAGGAAACCATGGCCCCCAGTATTTCTCTCCTGCTCCTTCAGCCTTCAAGAAACCTTGAAAACCCTTTGCTGTTTCTCATAGCCTCTCCCTTATCCTTCGGCCCTATACAGGGCATTTCACCACACCATTTTAGTGCAATAAAAATGCTTCAGCACTTTGGATATTGCCAGAATTGCCCCAGATATGCCAGATGCAGATTTATTGAACAAAATTCTGTGAGTAGTTTGTTTGACTCCCACCTTTCCCATGGACACTGCTTGCCATGCCCTCGGTATTTCCATCCATGACCAGCAATCTTACGTGTCCTCTGTATTGTTCATTTTGGGTGAACTTCTGTGGTTTGGGGGAAGGCACATAGTGCAGACACCTGTCTGCAGTGTCTTCTCCTGAAAACAGGGAAAAGCATTTTGGTGATGGGAACATTTTCACTTCACAGGGAAAATCAGACCTTTTTGTCAAGGAGATTTGGGTTCCTCTCTCTGAGAGTCAAATTCCTCCCAATTCAGGTGTTAAATCCTAATTTGTATCTGAGCCTGAGGCAGGTCAGGGACCAGTAAAACCCTGGAGGGCTGACGCCAGTGCCAGGAACCATTGCACCATCCAGTTTCCAGTAGCAGATTGTTGCCTTTAGATCCAGCCACGCAATTTTGACCTGTGCTACAACCCACCGCACACCCCCACTCAGACACGCTGGTCCCCAGATTAAGGAAAAAAGAGATACCAGGAATCAAAGTGATGTGGTCTTTATTTCAGTAGGCTCCCCTGCCCCAGGCTTAAGCCTTGAAGTTAAGCAGCCACGCTCAGGGCGAGGAAATCATTTAATTCTTTGGGAAAACATGCTGTGATTTAGCCATTTCATGAACCTGCATAGCTTTTAAACGCTTCCTGAGCGAAGACTTCTCATTGTATGCTTAGTCTTTCTCTTCTGGAACTGCACATTTTCATTCTCAAAGTCCACAATAATAAGCAGATTATTTAAAAAATTAGCTTTCCTTTCACATTTCTAAATATTCCCAGATATGGCAGTCCATTTCCAAGTTCACTCCCGCCTACTTCTTGCCATCTCCATGTTGGCACTGAAAGGATCTAATTCAGTAATAAAAAAAAAAAAAAAAAGACTTTTCTGGAAAGGCGAAAATAACTGAAGAATCTCAGTTGTGCCAATTTCAACATCTCCCTCTTTGCCCTACGGATCTTTAGGCTTATAGACCCTACCTGGCACACACAAAACTTAATGAGATATATTCCAATGAGAAATCGTACATGATAAAGACAGAAATTATCTGAAATACTCTGTTATGCAACTTGCTGTCTGCTGTGTTTAAATGACCTCAAATGTTGTATTCCCTATTTTTCTCATTTTAAACTGCTCCCAATTACCTTTTGTTTATATAGTTATTTATATTGTTTTATTTATTTTTTAAAATAAGCAACTCAGATAATTTAACAGCCACATTATAAGATATAACCAATTATTTTATTATTGTTATTTTTATTGTTAGTGCAAGAAAATAAGTGACATTTCCATAATTAGAAAGAATAAAACCCATCTTTGAGGAATTTTGCTAATGAATATTTTCTCAGGTGCCATTTGTGTTCTCAGCTTATTTGCTGGACTAAATTCACATAACAGAATACAACAAAAGAAGAGAAAGAAGTCCAAAAACTGCAGCAGCCGAAGAGAAAATAGAATTATTTTTTTTTAATAAACATTGATCATAGTTTAATGGAAAGGAAGAAAATACCTGCTAAACAGTCATGCAACAGACAAAAATTATATTGCACAAGAAAATAAAAACACATCCCTTAACATTTAAAACAAATGCCTATTTCTACTGTGACGAAAATGGAGAAATTAAGAGTGGTGGGGAAGACTCCATTTGAGCAAAAGGAAACGAAGACATTGCCCTTTAAAAATAATCCCCAAACTTTTCATTAATTACCAGTCAAATCTGAAGAAATTATGCTTAGAATCAAACATGCAATCATGGCCAGCTCAGCAGTGCTAAGGTTGAAAAGGAAGGAACACGCATACACAAAAATCCCATAGCTAATAATTAATTAATTCATTAATCAATCATAGAAAGAGGGAAGGGGGGAAGAAATCTTACCACCAAATTGGGTAACCGGCTAAGACCTTTGTGCCACTGAAGAGAAAAGATAAAATTAATCCAAGCAGGTGGTAATCCATTAGTCCAGGCTGGTGCAAGGGGAAAATCTCAGCGAAGTTTTCAGAAAAACATTAAGTGTGAAAATGAAGAACAGCCCCCCTTCCAGGAAAAAAAAAAAAAAAAAAAAAGGAAAAGAAAAAAAGAAAAAAAAGAGTTAAACAAAGTCCCTTGAAGTGCGGATGACTTTCTGGCTTGTCAGAAACACACCTCTCCAAGC
Source organism: Aythya fuligula (assembly GCF_009819795.1). Classification (NCBI taxonomy): domain Eukaryota; kingdom Metazoa; phylum Chordata; class Aves; order Anseriformes; family Anatidae; genus Aythya; species Aythya fuligula. Next base: position 5,100,621 of record NC_045582.1, on the reverse strand, counting down.
CTTTTCCCTGTAGATCATCCAAAAGCGTCTATTAAAAAGTGCAGGGCTTGGGGATGTCAGCAGGCAGCCAATCAGACCGCATGGCCCAAGGTAAGGGATGAGTCTCAGCTCAGGGCTGTCAATCATGTTCTCCTCCCCCTCCACCCCACAACTTTGTTCCTAGCCCTCGCTTCCACAGACAAACCATCTTCGCAAGAGACCTTACTGAGGCAGTGAGATTGTTGGTGGGTGTTTTCCTTTTTTTAATTTTTAATTTTTTAATATATGTTTTTAAGTTCATTTAGCAACTCAGGATGCACAGACTTTGCTTCTGACTTGGCATGCCAAGACTTTGCAAGGTAAGGATGAAGGGTGATTGTGATTGCGCTTAATTTCACGGTGGGGGTGAGATAGGCAACTTATTCTTTAGATGGAGAGGGATGTGAACATTAACCCTTGCAGGAGCACCAAAGAAGCAAAATAACCCTCTGATGGCATGTCAATATGTTGATCTGAGTCACATGGACAAAACTGGTTGTAAACTTTAAATGAAATCTGCATTGCCCAGGATTTTCAAAGTGTGTGGGTGGGATGGATGGAGGAGGGAGGCAGTGGCAGTCCGGATTTCTTTTGAGAAAAAAATGCCATGTCATGATGAGAGCGGAGGAAACAGAAGGGAAGATGTCCCATTATTCAGTTTCCTGTGAAGTGCATCCCTGGATGCAGAAAGATGAAAATATTAACCATAAAAAATACATGCATGCGATAAAAGTAAAAATAAACAAAAAATAACCACAAGCAATGTCAGTTCTCTAAAGATGTTGCATGTTCCAAATAGATTCAGCAAAGATTTTCCTTGAACAACCTTATTATTATGTAGGGAGGCTGTTTTTACAGGAGCTATTGTTTCAGGGTAGCAGATCTAGGGCTTAACTCAACAGAAACAAGGGAGAATTCAAAAAAAGGTGTTTTTGCTCACTGAGCATCCTCAGCAGTCATGTTGCAGGCAATGAAGCTGCCCAGTTTATAACCACATGTAGATTAGCTGCTTTAGGAGCCTCTGCAAATTTTGTGCAGAGCAATGGCTGTAACAGGTCCAAGATCTTGGGCAGCCCAATGCATCTCATGGTTTTGAATGTTATAGAGCTTCTCCTGCTATTAAGGCTCTGAGTGCAAATGCATTATTTGTTGCTATTTGATTACTGGGATGCACCTGCCTCATCCTACTGTGTTTCTTGATACCCACTTAGAGATTTTAGTATATTTGGACACCGAGGTAGTCCCAAGCTGTTCTCCTAAGTGGTAGTCAGTTTCTTGACCATCATTCACCCAAGAAAGGACATCCCATAGCTGTCTTCTCTCTGCTCACCTCTTCATCAGTCCCTGCATCTGCAGCAAGCACTATCAGGCCAAGCTTCTCCAGGCTCAGTACAACAGCTTTACCAGCCCTCTATGACCCCCTGTATATAGAGATGTCAAAGCAGGCTCATTCCTCTTGTGAAATTTCAAGTCCCAAATGATTTATTAGGTGTAGTTTGTCCTGGAAAATCTCTTACCTGACACCCAGCTATGTTTTACTGAATACAGTCACTTGTGTTTAATTAAACAATGATTTTCAAACAGGCATTTGGAAATAGACAGGTTTAATCTACTGTCCAGGTTTTTAGATCTGAAGCATTGACCCTGGCATGAGTCTGACCTACTACTACTGTCCTGAACAAATTTTTGTCACAGCTTTGGGGATCAGGAACTTTTCCCCAGCAGATACTTAAGATGTAGCCCACCTTTTCTGGGCTTCAAGTAAGTTCAGTGTGATGCGTGAAGGTGGTCCTGTGTTTCTGTCCCTCTGGTCCCAGTGCCAGAGAACCATCACAGATACTTCTAATTTACTGTAACTGATACAGCCATGGAGTGGGTGAATTACCACTAATGAGCCTATAAAGATTTATCTGACAACAACAGACCATAAATTGCAGCACAAATTTGCCCCTCTATTGGTGAATTTTTTGGAGCTCCTCAAACAGAATAATGATTGAAAGTACTGAATAAAAGCACTTCAGTAATTAAAATGTCAAATTGTTGAAGAGGTGGAAAAAGGAGAGACTAAAGTGATATCTCAGGTGATACTACAGGTAATTGGCATCCCATGGGGGAAAAAATCCCAAATACTGCAGACATGCAACTGGAGAAAGCTTTTGAAATCTGAATGGAGTGACTGGTTAGAGCATGTGTGGACACTTGGAGAGACAACAGAGAAACAGGATTTCCCTACCAACGAGGTCTTGGTGGCTGGGAAATTTCTGTCCATCGGACACTGTGAAAAAACAAAAAGGGCTCGTTATTCACTTCCTGACACTACAGTTTATAAATCAAGCAAATAACAAACCATGAAGTGATTCTTCTGCAGACAACCAACTGTAGGAAGTAATCTATGACCCCAAACCTGGAGACTTTATTTGCTGTTTACTCAGAAAAGTTGTGCATTGGACAGAGATGTCAGTGTTGCCTCAGGCAATGCTGTATTACAACGGCAGAGATGGCACCCACCCACACCCCAGTAACTGCCCAGCATCACATCAATGTGGCCACAGGCTGTTTTTGAAAGACGAATAGCATATTGGTTAAGATTTGATTCCAAGTGCACTGAAGCCAAGGGAAAGCTCTCTTTAGACTCTGACAGGTATCTGGTGAAGATTCATGTGAGTTGCTGGTCCTCCCTGCCTTTTAACTTCTTCCACTGCTCTCTCTCTCTTTTTTTTTTTTTTTTTTTAATTCTCTCTGAAAATCTTGAACTGTTTGCTCAGCCTCAGGAGGAAATCATGATGTCCTCCCAAAAGGGAATATGTGTTTTGAGTGTGCTTTGGCTTGGAGATCCTGTGAGATTTTGAGAGCTGAAGGTCCCTGTTGGCCCCGTGCCTTTACACATGTGAGTCCTATTTGCTCCTACTGAAATGAGTAGAAAAATGAAGAAAAAAAAAAGAAGTCTACAGTTGACTAGTTTAGTTCCATGAAATGTTAAAATGGCAGTCATTTCTCACCAAGGAGTATGATCCATCTCACACGGGTGAAGAATATGTTGTCTGTGAAGCGAACAGACTTACTTTCAGTCTTTTCTGCTGTAAAGTGAAAATCCAATATGAACATGCTAAAATTATCCCGGGGATTTTTCATACTAACCCGAACAAATACTTCTAACTTCTACATCAAACATTAATTTGAAATGTATTTTCTAAGAGTAAATGGCAGTTATCCCAAAGGGTACAATTTCAAACTTTTACTCACAGGTATCTCCATGTGCTGCTGAGTGACAGTTTTATTTTTATTGAGGTCTCTTCAATCACATTGGTCTGTCTGGTTTGGCAATATTGATTCTTTCAGACCAGTTTCAGTATGCTCAAAAAGAAGAAAAGAAGAAAAAAAAAAAAAAGAAAAAAAAAGAGGCATCCAGAGGTTTGTCTACTGGCATTTCTTGAGGCATTCCTCAATAAAATTCCTGTTGCCTTTATAACATCAATATGAATGGCCTTCTGTATTGTGCTAATGCTGTGGTACAACCCACTGCAAATTTGCCTGCTGTAGGTACCGAGGCACTGAAGGGGATCCTCTGGTTTCTTCTAATAACAGTCCAGAAAAGTAGCGTTCTAATGGCATTGAAAACACACTTGTCTTTCCCCTTGGCATAACCCAGAATGGTGCTATAACTTTTGTAACTTTTCCTTCTCTTAGCTTCTCTTCTTTTTTTTTCTGTCAGAATCTACCAGCAGAAAGAAATGAAGAGCCTTGGGAAGGTGACGGGACCATGGAGTCTCCTGGATTTGCTCTCACTATGTGTTTCAATGTACCGAACCACCAATGAGTGTGAGACCCAGGAACTAAAACCTTTCCTGCTATGGTGCAGCTGCCCTTGGTGGAATTACCCCATGGTCAATGTGATGTGAACAGGCTGACTCAAACCACACATTAAGAGATGGATGACCTGTGCTTGATGCTGATGGAGGGGATTCAGATGCCTAATTCTGTGTGTTGGGGAAGGCAGAGAACATAAGAGACCTGTGATCCATGGTGCAGCACTAAGCAATGGCACCGGAGTGCTAGATTTCCATATCAGCTCTGTTTCAGTGCTGGAGGGTGCCTTACCTGGATGCTAGAAGTTGAATTGCATATTTGGGCAGTTCGGGGCATAGCCAGAAATAGAAACTGAGAAGGAGTGTTCCTCAGTACCATGGACCTTTGGGGGGTCTCAAGTCCCAGAAACCTCTGAATTTGTTGTTTTGAAGACCCATATTTTGGTCTTAGTATCTAAAATTTAGGTAAAATAGCAAATTAGTTTTTTGATGGCTCTAGTCCTCAGTCCTAAAGTAAATCCTTATTGGAAAGTATGTAAGAGCTGAAGAAATCCTTCCCCAAACCATGAATGAACCATCTGAGTCCCTTCCATTTTAAACTGCTCAAATCCTATGTGTTTCTGAGGGTAGTGTTTACTGCTGATCGGTAATACTGACTTTTTTCTCAGTTTTCATGGCCACATTGCTTCTCTTTTAGATCCTTATGTTTCCTCAGGCTCTAACAAACTGTCCTCCTTTGCTGCTTCCAGTTCTTCATATTCACATTTAATGTTAGCTGGACACACCAAGGCAGCATGTCCTTTCCTCAACAAGAAACAGCATCATGAGCAGATTTGCCTAAAGAAGGACCTCCACAGATATTACATGACTTCTGGTCTTTGGACAGGAACATTTTTGCCTAATTCCATGTATCTTCTCAACATATTCCATCACCAGTGATGTGGGGAACATGCTCCAGGATCCTGATACTTCATGGACCCACCTAGCATACCACTCAATCCTGTTAGGTGCCTCATCTCTATGTTTAGAGACACAAATGGCAAAGTTTAAGTCTATCTCCAAGTAAGCCTAAGGTTTATGCAGAGCTGCAGAAAGGCTGCCTTTCATGTTTGCCTGTCTGCTACATCCAATGGAGCCCTGCCTGCAGGTGATGTGTAAAGCTGTTAGGTGCCTACAAGAAAGGTAACAGGGTACTTGCATCCACTGCAATAGGAAGATGGATCTTTACCTGTTCAGGTGAGCAGCACAATGTTGTTGCTGCTTGATGTTTTTCTGGAAAGTTCTCTTTGCTGAAGACACAGGCATAAAGCAGGGAAAAGCCAGACTTTAGCTGAAGGTCTGATGGCTGCTGAAAGGATGGTGATGGAAAGCTCTTAGTTTAGGAAAACAACTCACCATTGTTTTTAGTGTTTTAGCAATAATTTATGACTATTATTTCTGAAAATGCCCTTACCTTACTCCCTTCATTTTTTCACACTCTTCATAAGCCATGTTACAGAAATCCTACATTACTTGATCAATATTTTCTGTATCCCAGAGATGCTAGAAGCTCTTTTGTACCAAACTTTCACTGAGATATCCCTCAAGGTCTCATGACCCAGAGACTGAGACTTCTGTGTTGGCTTTTGTTTTGTTTTGCTTTGTTTGTTTAGAAACAAGAGATCAATTGTTCAAAACACTAGTGGAATGACCTGTTGTAGTACCTGTTGTCATATCCAAACTCAAGGCATTTGGGTTGTGCTCTTGGCTTTGCCAGTTACTCCTTGTATGATTTTAAATGCACAGGTTCCTTATTTGTGCATGTATTTATTACTTGGAAAACTTGGGAAATAATTGGTCCTGTGTGTTTCCTATTAATTCCTTCAGGAAGGAACTGTCTCACCCTTTGTTTGTGAATACCTTAGCTAGAACATCAAGGAACAGCTATGAACCACAGACTTAATAATAAAAATATTTTTATTATTATTAATAGTACTGCTGTCACTAAACATATGAGCAAAATGGGAATCCCAATCCTTGTATTTGAAGGGCAGAGGGAACGACAAATGGTGCTCCTTGTGGTTAAGTATTTCTCTTCCTATTTATTATCTTGTTCTATGCCTATAACTTGTTTTATATCTTATTCATTACCTGTAACTTGTTCTATGTATATTCACATATATCTTATTCTACTCATATATCTCCTTCTTGATCATAGGAAATTCATGAACTGCAAATATTGACTGCTGCTTCCTCTACCCCTACCAATAAGAGAGAAATCTAAGGATGTTTTTTCTCAGTGCCTGGGTGTCACTGAACCGGAGCTGTTATAGACTTTCAATATAAACATCTTTCTTTCACTGTTATTTACTTTAGCACCTTTTAGCACCTAACAGTTCAAACTCTAGTTAGATTTTTCAGATATTTCCTCCATTTTGCCATGGAAATGTTCAGAGAAAAAAATCACCTAACGAAGCCCTAAGTCATAGTTTTGTCTTTTTTTTTTTTTTTTTTTTTTTTTTTTTTTTTTTTTTTTTTAGACAACTTAGAGCACAGAGCTAGCACGGAAACACTTCTCAAACTTCAGTAAATACAAGGGCATAAATACTATGTTTAATGGCATATTTTTTTCCTGAAACAGTACCATTCCACACTGTATGACGTCCCACACTTGCTTTAGCAACAGGCTTAAAAAGAGGTGGTAGTTGTGATAAAGCTTTTAAGTCTTCTCTATTATCTTTCTATTTTTACCACGACATCTGTACTCTCTTCTGAGGTAAGGAGGCATTTTAGTCTGGTAGGGGAGGACACTTGTCCCATCAGCCATCACTTGTTAGTGGGACCATTGTTTCCAGATAATTTATAGGGTTCTGTTCAGACTTCACCTGAGTGGCTCCAGGCAGGCTAACACCCAGTAGGAAAGGTCTCAGGAAGACCTCTTGCACATTGTTGTGATCATTCATTGGTTTGAAGCAATAGTTCAGGATGCAGCAGTGCCATGACTAGGGTGGTTGAGTGTAGCCCTGATTACCAACATGTGTGTATGCGGTCTACATGTAGCTGTGTGTGGGCAAACATAGATGGCTGAGGGTGGATATGTAGATCCATGATCATAGGTGTCTGTAGTCTTGTTGATGGGGAAGGAGCCTCAAGACAATTCCCAGAGCTTTCTGGGGAACTGGTCCACTATAAAAAGCGCTGCATGGTTAGTGCATGTTGTGTCTCTGAAATTATGTAGTGCAGAGCAGTTTTACACCTTCTAAACACATAAGGTGTAAAACATGAGGCCAGCCTTGCTCTACAGGAGAGGCAGAGCTGCCTTTCACAACTGCAGTAAATCTGACTAATTGGACTAGCTGAGCATATGAAGAAACTATGCCGCAGGTCTTGGGCTTGTTTGAAGACAGCTTTGTCTACCCTGACATCTGGAGGAATGCATCACAGGGATGGGGGGAAGGGATGGAGAGCAAAGGGAGCAGAGTCATTCCTCTGTCTTCTTTCCTTCCCTGGGACTCCAGACTAGCAATATCCTGGAGGCTGAAGAATACTTGGTGAAAAATGAGACTAGGTATTTTTGCTGCAGGCTGTGACTTTCCACAATGTTTTAGCTGGAAAGCATGAGGCCCAGTGATGCAGGCAAGTGCTTGTGCTGTTGGAGCAAAAGGAGCCACATGCATTTATGTCAATATTGCGTATCTCCTGGGCTGTTTGGTCAGCCATGCTGTAGGGTAACAGTAGGCATGGCCACTGGAGCAATGTTGGGGCTGGAGACCTTCTCCTTACTGAGATTCTACTACCTGCCCAGGCTACAGTACCCATCTATACTTGTACCCATATTCTCGCACACCAAATCTGAGCATTCCAGCAGGGAAGTGTCCAGCATAGACAATACAACACAAGAGAAGGTATAAGCGATATTTTTTTTTGCTTTTATAAATGTCTTCAAGGAGCTGTATCCCATCCCAGCCTGCAAATGCTAATGGTAAAGAGAAGGTAAATGTTGATGACCTTGATCTCAGTCTTTCTTGCACCTTGGGTTATCACTTGCATTCACAAAGAGGGTGTGAGATCTGTGTTGGATGTGGCATTGCTGTGCACCGCCAAGAATTTGACTGCCCAAGGCACTGCAGGCCCCCAGCAGCCTTGCTGTGCCTGAATCCTTGTTGTAGGAGGAGCTCTTCACAGACTTGGCTTGCTACGTAGCATCTAGCCACATACAGGCATGAAAGCATGGGTTCCAGGTCCAGACTGACCTATGTCCCTTCTGAGGGACATGAGCTGGGCTAGGACTGAGTCTGGGTTCGATTTGCACTGGCTTTGGGATCAGCTTTGGGCTGGGACTGGCTTTGGGCTTGGTTTTGCTGGGCTGGGGCTGGCCTGGGCTGGGGGATGAGAGAGGCAAGGGCAGCTGGCTGGAGGCTGGCAGGAGGTCTGGAGCAGTGCCTGCAGAGCAGCCTGGTAGGGATTCAATCCGGGCCTTTGGCAAGGGAAGTTTTAATGACACAACAACAACAACAAAAGAGGAAAGGGGGGAGAGGAAGAAAAGGCTCCTGCAGGGCTCGTTGCCACGGAGACCCCAAGGAAGTTTGAACCAGTCCTGCTCTTTTCACAGCCGCCTTTGAGCCAAGGAGGGAATTATGGCTGGCGATAAAAGGAGACATGTGGCCCTTTGCTCACAGGGACCGGCCTCTGCAGTTACGAGTCTTCAGCTCATTTTCCCCCTTGTCTCCTCCTGCAATTATACATTCAGATCTCGGGAAAAAAAAAATCTAGGGCAAGTCGTGCACCCTTTGCCCTGGGGACCCATCCCTGGAGGGCAGGCCGCTATCTCTTTCAGCCCATTCTTCCCCCTGCCACAGCATGCCACCCCCGTTTCCTCCGTAGTTATGAAAATGTTACGTGCTCAGAGCAGATAAACAGCTTGCGCTGACTGTCATAACATCGGCCCCATCATGAAACAGCCTCCCCAAGCAAGGGGGGCTGAAGACCTTTTCCAGGGGAGCTGCAGACAGTTTTCTTGATTGCCACAGCTCTTGTTGTTCGGGGAAGAGCTATTTTGATTGACCCATGGGGATGCTGGAAATTAAGGTGAAAGGGATAAATTTGCCTTGGCTAAGATCTGTGCCTTCTCTAGTTTCTCTGGTGACAGTTGTAAATAAATGCAAGACAAAAAGTTGTGTTGCAGCACTCAGGTGCTTGACTCTTCCTCATTGATGTCCCAGAGCTGGGTACTTGCACTTCCAGTCAATAGCACAATATGCTGCAAAAATTCCTGCTTGGGTCTGCTTGACACTATATGCAAGGGACAAAAAGGCAAAGGGATGGCAGAGGTGCCAGCAGGAGAAATGTGTCTCTGACAGGCAGAGCCCAGCACTGGAGCAAAGCACACCACAGCTTGTAGCTGTCATCTCCTTTCCAGCTGGACTCATCTGGGATAGCAGAACCCAATTCTCTTTTTCCATGTGCTGTCAGGGTTATTTGGCTCTTCTGTCAAAGTCTTGGACCTTTGGTGTTGAAAGTCTCATGGTGAGCTATGGAAGAGCAGGTACAGCTGGGGATGGTGAATTGGTGGTGAATAAGGCTGGGTTCTGCTCTCCCTGCAAACTCTTAGGACATTGCTCCAGAGCCCATTTCTCCCTTTTTCCACAGCTGATCTGTGGTGTTGGGTGCTGTGACTGAAGACCGAGGGACAGAGAGGAGAGGCCAGACGAGGTTGGGCAACCTGCTCCCAGCTTCCACCCTGCAGTGGTCTTCTGCCATTGACAGCCACTCCTGGAGCCAAACACTGAACAGGACTGGAGGTTTCAAACTGCCAATACTGGGGCTGCACTGATGGAGTTGATATGGTTGTGCAGATTTATTTTCTTTCCATAAGCTTCCTAGGTCTCCTTTTAAACCAAGAATTCTCTTTGAATGAATATTATTGCTTGTCTAGGCTGTGGGATCTCCATCCTTGGGGATTTTGGAGAGACAGGCAGACAAAACTACGAGAAGCTTTCTGACATTAGCCTTGCTTTCAGTAGGAGGTTGAATTAGAGACATCCAGACATCCCTTCCCACCTGTACTTCTATGAGTTGATGAGGATATTGTATTAACTGTTTAGTTTATTTTGTGTATGTGCGCGCACTTAATAATTATAATACCAAACATTTAAATAGTCCAGAAAAACTTCACAGGAGTCATATGACTGATATGACAAAGCCAAGATAACACGTATTTACTCTCCCTGGCTTCATGCAGCATGTAAGGAGTATGGTAGTCCATCTAAATACCATATAAGTATTATATGCAAAATGTAAGCAAAAGTTTGTCCTCTGGAATCTGTCCTGAAAGAGGACATCACAGTATAAATTTATATGTGAATCCTGCCCAGAAGCTGAGTGGAATCTGGTCAACTTCCCATTCCCACTTATGAACCTCTCTGCCAAGAAGAAACATTCTCTGAATGAAGCGATATTAATATCATTAACTGAAAAGCAGCTGGAACAATTGCGAATTACTTGGACAAATGTTTGCAGACATGTTTTAGCCTGCCTTTGCCACATTTTAGCCTTCTGTGTAGCTACAACTTTCATACCCTCCTCTGTTCCCCAGACATACAATCATGCATCCCACCTTCTTAACTCCCAAATGAGCCTTTATTTCTTAGCTCCTACCATGGACCTGTTTTGCAGAGCAGCTGATAATTTCCAGGCTTTGTGCTTAGTGCTTTCACAGTGCCTGAGGACACCCTTTCCTGCTTTCTTCAGAGGAAAATAAAAGGAAATTGCATGCCTTAGAGTGTATGAGCATGATTTTTCATCATGTAGTTTGGCAAATGTGCTGCTCTTGAAGGTTGTGTGGCCAGGGGAAGCTGCTATTGGAACCTTGTTTTTGATCCCTGTAAATCCACTTCTGTTCCATAAAAAGACAGAAAAGCCCACTGGAGCATCCCCCAGCCAGTGTGATCCTCTCTGTACCCACCCTGTGTTGTTTCCCAGTCCCAGACAGAGCAGTGAGGGTTTCTCAGGCTCGCCTTGGTGACTGTCCTAATTTAAATTTCTCTGTCACAGTGTTGTAATTATCCTTCTGGGCTTACCCCTCAGCTATCCTGGTATCCTGTTTGTGGCCTATGTGATGAATCACAGCAAAGGACTACTGAACTGGTGTAAAAATACCCACTGTCCCTTTTTTTATGTGTGAATCTCTGTGTATAACAGGGTCATCTTCATATATTGCTCGCTTTGTTTTATCACATTTCACATTACTACATTAACACAAAGTGCATACAGGAATTAGTTGCTTTTCCCTGTATCAGAGTAGGACCATTGTCTCTACAGTCACAACTGTATCAGAGCTGGGATGTGCATCTTATTGTCCCTGCTTATACTTTTGCAACCAGTGACTGATACTCAGTTGCCAGTGTTTCTCAAAGACCATCTTTATTTTAAAGGAAGACTGTTAAAACATGCAGTGCAGGCAGCACAGTAATTAATGGTGACCTGCAGACCATCTGCAGCTCACGAATGCTCTCTGTGGGTTGTGATCTGGGGAATAAACATAATTGGAGGGGGGTGACTTGCCAGAAGAGAATACATGTAGGAGCATAGGACACAGTGCCATCCAGTGGACCTGCCATAGCCCACCATGTAGCATTAAGAAGTAGTGTGTCCATTTGCGATATGTGTTTAAGATCTGGGCTTTATGTGATGTTTCCCTGGTACTGCTGCAAACAAACATGGGCTTCTCAGCAAAGGTATGCACAGGTAACATATTATAACTCTGAAAACATCTTCCCCGTGGTTTTAGGTACCTAACAGTGCTGGTCATTTAAGTATGGGATATTCTGTAAGGATGCAGGAGAACAACTCTTCTGGAAAAAAAACATACACAAGGGACTGGTTCATCGCATCCTGTCTCCATCACTCTGTGATGGCACTGCTCCAGGGGATGCAGGGGTAGAAAAATCCAAGTTAACACTCACCTGTGTGCTTAGTAGCACTGTGAGGGCTGAGAGACCTCCCTCTGCAAACAGACACCTACATGCCTCATCTTAGATTTGGGGAGAAAAGGACTCCAGAAATGGTACAGTGGGTGGGAGAGGCAGAGGAAAATAGCAAGAACCTTTGCAAATTGCCTGGAAAGATTTCTCCTGGAAAAGGCCCTCCAAAGGAGGCCTTGCTCCTTGCGTGATTCTTGAGGGCACAGTACCACCTGCTGGCAACGCGATGGATGGTAGCATAGAGAGGGATGGGATACAGTGAAAATAAAATCCAGCCCTGGCAGCTTGCCTTTTTTCCAGAATTAGAGCAGTCCTCACATTTGCTATTCACTCAGTCTAGTTTTAAGTATTTAAGTTGTAAACTTAGGTGTTAAAGTCAAGTTGTCTTTGTGAGGGTGATTTATCTCTCGGATAGTCAGAATTGCTAATGTTCAGGCTACAACATTTTTCCATCTGCAAAAGGAAAGGAACACAAATTACAAAGCAGAGTCCAGTTCACCAAATCTCTGTGAAGAGTTTAATTTAGTAGATTTTAATTGCTTTTTACTTGGAGCTTTATTACACTGTAGTTCAAATTGTAACATTTTCAACCCTTCCCCTTTTCTTCACCTGGGTGGGCATTGCATCAACACTTCTACCTTCCCTCTTGGCCCGAATTTATTTCTATTCTGTCCTTTTCTATTAATCTCAGCACATTGTTTAACCTCTAACTCTCAAAGGCTCTACCACATTTAAATTTATTTGCCTAAGAAATAGGAAATGATTGATTTGAGGCTGAAGAGCTAATAGTTCATTCCTACTCTCAGAACACTCAAGTCTAGCAGGTACGCTCACTCTTTGTTTCCTCTTAATCACTTTCTTGCTCCTGTTCATTGCTGTTTGTCTTGTCCTTGGTTATTTCACAGAACAGTTTCTATCTTCTAGAGTGTGTAGCTGATTGCAAATAAAGCTACTATCCCACACAATGTGGCCAGGAAACTGTGGCTTAAAGCAAACCCAGAGGATTTAAAACACAACTTCTGAAAACATTTATTAAGCTCTGTGGGTTCAAATATGATCTAGGACTTGGTCCCACGCTTGGAACATGGCCCCGCTGGTCGAGGATAGGGAAGTGTCAGGATGCTTCATGGTTGGCTGACTCTCTGGATGTTGTTTTCCTAAACCTGACTCAGACTATCTAAGTGCACCTGACTGATGAGTTGTATGTTAAGTGCTTTGAAAACAGTGATTTGTCCATACCTGCAAAATTATCGACTTGTACCAATGCACCAACTGGCAGTTGTGGGCATACCTGGCAAAAGTGGAAAAGGGACCAAAGTGAAGACTACAGAGCTGAATTTAAGATGCTTTGGGTAAGGTCCAGCTCACATAAGCTCAGAAGCTGACAGTTCAGGACTCAGTTCAAGCAGGTGGTCTAAAATGTAGTTCATGCTGTGGCTGAAGGCTTTGTCTACCAGACTACATGTGAGTCTGGGGCTGGATGTTCCTGGAGAAAACTCCATGAGACATTGTGAGCCCAGCTAACTGTTGACAAAAGACGACTGTTCTCCACATCTTTTGTCTCTCCACCAAGGGTTGTGCACCCATACATCCCACCAGGAGCCAGCATGATGCCCTCAGGGCCCTAAAAAGGACCAGTTCTGCTCCTTGATTTGGTAGCATATGGCAACAATAGCCTGTCCAAAGTATTGGTAAGGAACATACTGTTGGGAGCAGAAGGGGGGTGGAGAAAGCAGGGATAGAGTGATTCCTCTTTAGGCAGCAGTGAAGTGTGAGACTGGCTGTTTCTCCTTTATTGGCACCTTCAGCTTCTCCTGTTGGAGCCCAGCAACTCTACATGGACTGCTTGAATATTAGTTAAGATCAATAGTTATTTTCCATCCACCTGAGACAGCTCCGTTTAGACCCTTCTAAACGGCTGGTCTTTCCCTAGGACCTTGGCAAAATTGACAGTGTTTTGGCATGACTAGACCTTCCATGGACAGCAAGATGAGTGAAATCATCCTTTCCAAGTTTCTGTTGTATAACCTGTCTTCCTGGGCATATGGTAGAGATCCCCTCTCTGAGATGGACTTTGGTCTTGGTGGGGCTTACTAAGACTTAAAAATCCTCAGCTAGGGCTGGTGGGGCTCCCCCCTACTAGGTGACCTCTCCTCTACTCTCCTCTTTCCTCAAAGAAACTTGCTCTCCTTTCCTATCTTGAGCAATCACACAGAAGTGTAGGCTCTGCTGACCCCTCATTTTGGCTCTGCATGCTTCATTTTTAGACTTCAGTGTCACCAGCCTTCCTAGCTGTCCCAACACACCATTTTGTCTGGACAAACAACACCCAGATGGCTCACTCCAAACTGCATCCAAGGAACACTCCATCTCCTTATCCTGAATTGCTGCACTAATGTAGAATGGCAGGATTTTTTACTGTTAAAAGGAGGGGAGGAAATCTAGGGTTTCAGTTTGTATTCAGGTCCAGACTGGAAATTAGATTGTAAAATCCAGCATAGAGTAGTGGAGGTGGGTGTGCTCACAGTACAGGTCACAGCACTTTTCACAGAGCTTCTTACTGTGGTGAGAGAAAGACTCTGGAGAACATGTACTTCAAGGCTGCAAGCCATCCTCCAGGTCCAGAGATTCCTGTTGATACTCCTCCCTTTTGCTTTATCTGCATGTATCTCAACTATTGCTTCATGGGGTCATTGTCTTCCTTGTCAGTGTCCCCCTGCCCTGGTCAAATTTCTGTCCATGGGACAACCATAAGTCTGTAGCTACCCACCACCATGGGTGACTGTGGATCCAACTATTGGTCCATGGCCCTGTTGCCTGTCCAGACAAGACTACTCTAGGAAGTCCCCACCAGCTGCTTGGATGCCCTCAGGGAGTGGTGGGCATTTTCAGAGAAATTTCATCAGGTTCCCTTCTGCTTTTCCCTTGTTTTCAGTTTTACAAACTTTGTAATTTGATTTTACTTTTGATCTATTTCCCAATTTTCCCAGTTTTCTGTTTTGATTTTCAAATTGGGCTCATGTCCAGCAGGGACAATGTGCAAAAGCAGATTCCTTGGGAAAAGTACAAGAACAGAATGTGCAAGTAGAAACACTTCCCCTGAAAAATGGCCTAGATAGTAAGAATTTGCAGCTCAGGGACTTCCCCAGCCCAAGGTGGTGTTGATGGTTTTAGTAACAGTATTTGTTCTTTTCCATAAACCTACGTGGTTTCCCTTAAACCTTTGCTTTTATGACACAGTATAGCCATCAGTCCCACAAATCCTGGTAACAATACCTTGGTTGTGTGAAGAACTGCATCCAGTGATTTATTTATTTATTTATTTAAAATACCAACAGCTGCCTTAATTTGATGCCGCAATAGTTACCTGTTCTTGCTCACTCTTTTTCAGCCACTGAAAGACCTCTACTCTATTCCTATCAATTGGCTTCTTTCCAAACTGAAGAATCTCAACCTACTCAGTAGCTCCTTCTACAGATGCCCTTATCTGTCTTCAATCACCCTTCCTGTAATTTTCTGAACTTTTCCTAGTCCTATTGCACTGTATTTGAGATGGAAGTGGGGGCTGACCTATACCTGTAGTTGGACTTAAAGCGCCATGAAATCAGACTGCCTACAGGCAACAGTTACTGTTTCTTGCCATTCCTTCTTACATGAACTAAGGAATGTTATAAGCCATGCAGATAATTGATCAGCTGAGTGTTAGCAAAACTGCAGAGCAATGCTTAGTCAAGAAGTAAAAAATCAGTTATTGCCCTAAAAGATTACCTGTGATGGGCTGAGGATTTAGTCACTCTTTAGTTGATAGCTGGGGAAAAAAAGCACCATTTTTATAGGATGATGCAACAAAATGGGACATAGGATGTCTACAATTTGAACATCCATATCTGAGCTAATTCATTCATTTTTCTTTATGGACAATGAGTTTCCAGTATACAATAGGTGCTTAATTAAGTACAATCTTCTATAAAAATATCATCTCAAATCTCCAGGA
This sequence comes from Aythya fuligula, assembly GCF_009819795.1. Lineage (NCBI taxonomy): Eukaryota > Metazoa > Chordata > Aves > Anseriformes > Anatidae > Aythya > Aythya fuligula. The sequence goes on along the minus strand of NC_045582.1, from coordinate 5,084,842 downwards.
TGGACATCATGCTGGATAGAACATCAGGAATTACTGCTAGACACCAAGACAGGAAACATAACTGGAATAGATGCTCTTCTAGTCTCCCCACTGACAGTGAATAACCTGGAGAATCAGAGCATGTACTGGGAAAAATGAAGATAATCAAAAGTACTGAATAATGACATTACTAAAGGAGGACACTTCAGCTGGAAGACCTGGGATCTGTCAAAATAGTGAATGCAATTCTTACTTGGTCAGTTGCCAAGTTGTTCGTGGTCGTAATTCCTAACAGCCATGGTAAAGATCACTTGGGCAGTTCAAGCACACTCTGTACATGCGTGGCCTGGAGTTAGGAGGTTTGGTGGAGTCCAAGCATGGCTACTCACGGTATTGGTGCTGGCTCGACTCAAAGCTTCCTTCTGCTATGAAAGGAAGGGGTTTTTGTTTCACAGGTTAAGATACCTGTGCAAGCCATGGTCATTCCATGGAGTCTCAGGTACCCTCCTCAATGTATGGGGCCTGCTGCCAGGCTCTTTGATCAGGAAAGGGTTAGATGGGCTAATGTACAACTTAATGTAGAGTAGGGTGGATTTTGCAAAGCCCCTGGGTGGCAACGTGTAAGCATTGGCTTTGCCAATATGTATGATCAATGTCTGAGTATCCTACGAAGCCAAACTCCAGCATAAAAATAGTAGGAATTTTTCTTTAGTTCTCATGAATAAAAATAACATTTCTCCAAAGTGTTACAATTTGTGCCTCTTTCTTCTCTGTCCATTAATATCTAGTGGCAACTGAATTTCAATTAAAAGCTCCTTAAAACTCCATAGATGAAAAAGCTATATGAATTGTGGGTATTAACTACATACTAATATCTCTACACTTGCTATGAATGGCCACAGGACTGTGAATATTGCTCAACTCAACAGTTGATTGAATTTACAAAAACTATTTGTTTTAGAAGAAATATGGCTATTCTACCTTGGCAAATGTCATCCCTGAAACTGCTTTTCAAAACAGCACAGATCAAATCACCTCTGAAATAAAATAATTTAACTGGACAGAGATCTACAATGACAAGTCCTGAAGCATCCTTGCTAGGAATTTGCATAAAGCAACAAGCCAGGACAGAAAACAACTGTTCTTTCTCCAGTCTTCTCTGAGTTTTACTGGCTTGTCAACTCCATGACAAAAGCTAAGCATTGACCATGCACTGGGCAGGTGGAAGAAGTGGAGCAGTTAGAACAGTGTGCTCACCTATACAGATAGACATGTTCAGGTACCCTTTTCCTCATTTTCCTTCCCCTGATGTTCTGTTATGCCCTTCTCCTCCCAAGTCCTCAGCACACCTGACCCTGCACCCTTCCTCTCAGAAAGCCTTTTCCATTCTTTCTGTCAGCACAAAGCATTACTTGGCAGATGTGCTAAGCCACCCATATCTCTTGTCTTGGGCTTGCATCATGCCCATTCCCACTACCAAGTTCTCCTTCACATCTGTCCTGTCCCTCCTGACTCCTTCTCTGCTTCAGACTCCAACTTACTTTTCACTTGATCCTCCGTCTGACCCAGCTCTTCATTGATAAACCCAAATCATGCAGGCCCACTGCATTTTGCACCACAATTATCTTTACAAATGTACTCCTCGCTCCTTGCATGAGCCACCTTCCCTCCCCATGCTGGGCTCTTTCACACCTTGTGCACTGGATAGATGTTACTGGAAGAGGCCCTGCTGCAGTGGCTCTCCAGTAAGCCAAGAAGGAAGAAAGGTCTGGGGACAATGTGACCTCTCATATCATCCCCTGTGCCATCCCTTTGACATCTCCTGCTGAAGACTTCATCTGCAGTAGTTCTGTCACTGTGGCTTGGAAAGCAAAAAAGCAACAGGTACACAGGTACAGGTAGGGTTGTCCTTCCTTAGCCCTCTTCCAGGTCTCCCTTTGCTGGCAGAATGGGGAGAGGAGGAAGAAGAGGAGGATGCCTACATGAAAGACATGAGTACAAAAACATGCACAGCTTGTCCGTAACCTTGATTTTTCCTCCCCTCAGTTCTTCACTGTGGGCATTTCCTCAGCAGGACTATAACATGCATAATCAGCTGTGACTTTAGGGCCACAACTATAACACCATGAAGTAAGTTTGCTCCCTCCATCTGCCCTACAGTTCCCTGCTCCTCCCCAGATACTTATATACAATTTGAAACTACCCCCTTCACACCAGCAAAATATCTTCTGCCTACCCCAACTCTCTCGATATAAAGAGCTACCATCAAAAATGTGAAAATCTGTCTGTGGTTGTAGCCTCCAAGTTGTACGGGAAGACTCTTTCCTCATATCAGAGACACTTTTCAGGAGGCACAAGACAGATGTTTGTGTCCTCCCCACAACCATTTTTTGCCTGCCTCCCTTGACAGCCCTCAGTAAGCTGGCCTTTTCTTAAGTACTTTCTGCCTAGGATCAAAAGATGTACACACCAACACATCACACTCTTCTGCTGGCACTTTCTCACCTGGATCCTGTCCACTCCTTTTCATGCTTCCCCAGCAGGTTCCTGTGGGATTGCATAGTCCTATGGGGTCTATGCTTTTTTCCTCCCTATGCTAGGCTTCGCAATGTGCCTGGGGAGCTGTCCACAGGCCTTGGACATAGCAGCATTGGACTTCCAAGAACTGCCAGAATTGCTGTAAGCACCTTATTAGCCGCCATTTTCTCCAGGAGCCATCAGCCCTCCTGCCCCCTCTGATCTGCTGAAAGAGGTGCTGCATGAGATCTGCCCTGCCCACCAGCACTCACAAAGCAGACTTCCCTAAGCTAGTTCACTTGGACTGAAGCAGGTCAGGGAACACCCAGGCAGCTCCATTGGTATTCTGGGAAGCTACTGGCAGTGCTGAGCATCTAGGAAGAGGTAACAGATTCTTGTGCACCAGAGCATCCAAATTTGGAAAGCAACTCCCAGCTAAAGAGTTCTGCAGATCACCAGAGGCTGCATTGTAGGCTTCTTTGCCAGAGATATCAAGAGTTGCTTGTGACACTGGCAACCACAGCATGGCATTCCCAATGTGTTTCCAGAATCAGATTTTGAGGCAGGCAGCTGCCTTCTTCCTGAACTGCTCCCATGATCTGGTGGTGTGTGGCTGGGAGTGTCTCTGCACTATGGCTGTGTCTGAAAAATAATCCCAAATGCCAAATTGTACTCTCTGGTGTGCTCTCAGCAAATGTTAATATCCATGCTTCCTTGATGCTCAAGCTTTCATACTCTGCTACCATGACAGCAAGAATTGATACAAGAAATGAGAAGACTATCAAAACATTTCCCCTGCCCCAAGTCATTCCTATACAATTTAGTGAAAAATAGCTTTGGAAGACATTCCTATACCGACACTCCTAAACATAGTTAAGAAAATCAGTGAGTTTCTATATTGTACCTAGTGAGTCCTGAGATGAGCAGAAATGGAAAAGAGCTTCTCAGAGGGGTAGGCAAAATTGAACTGATGCACCTTGAATAATTTGGCAACAAGATTAAGGTTTCAGGCTGCAGCAGAGCAGGCTCAAAGGGAAGATAATGACAAGTCAGTGATGTCCTAGGACTAGGTGTCGAGAGGCAGGAGACCTTTTCTCTATTAACACCAGTGACAGGACCCACAGGAACTGGGTTAAGCTGAGGCAGGGGAAATTTAGGCTTGACATCAGGAGGGGGTTCTTCACAGAGAGGGTGGTTGCACACTGGAACAGGCTCCCCAGGGAAGTGGTCACTGCACCGAGCCTGTCTGAATTTAAGAAGAGATTGGACTGTGCACTTAGTCACATGGTCTGAACTTTTGGGTAGACCTGTGCGGTGTCAAGAGTTGGACTTGATGATCCTTAAGGGTCCCTTCCAACTCAGGATATTCTATGATTCTATGATTCTATGACTACTGAGTAGTAGGTGTTCGGAACTCTGTAAGGGATGAAGCCAGTTGGGTTGTTCATCCCATTTTTCATGGCATCTGGAACTCCCATCCTACCTCCTTTATGGGACCACAGACTTTTCTGACATGCAGCCACATATCTTCCTCTGCTTCTCTTTCCAAACAACAACCCTATTCAGCCTCCTGTTCCTCCATGCTTCAAGGGGTATGGCCTAGCTCAAGACTGAACAAGGGAGGACAGCAGGGCTTTCTTGTCTTACTGTAGCTGGTGTGTGATGGTGACTGTTGATGTTCTCCCTACTTACCTTGATCCCTCTCCTAAAACCATGAGTCATTGCAGTGGGTTGTAGGGCAGTCCATCACTGTCTTCCAGGCAGAGCAGGCTAGAGTCTGCAATGCTGCAGCTGTGCTGAGGAGACAATCAGAGCACAGCATCATTCTGATATGTCACCTGTGTGGCCGTAAAGCAAGACGTGGAGATATACCACCTCACGTGCTCTAGCAGTTCTACCATGCAATGCTGTCTTTTGCCCTATCAATGGGTTCTGAAATGAAAATGTCAATCTTCCACCCTCTACCAGCCTTAGGCAGAAATATGGTTGCAGAGATGTTCTGCCCTGGGAAAATTTCATGAGCTCCTATGTAGGAAAACAAAAGGGAAAAGCCCAAGTACATACAGGAGAACACTACCCTAAGTAACAGAGGTGTCAGTAGTACACATCATGAGACATTTGAGGATATTGCTGCAGGGACAGGAGTAATTACAGATTGAGCTTGAGTTATTTAGGTGTCAGTAGAAAGTGCTGTAGTTAAAAATCTTGCACAAATGCTTGCTCTGTTTGCAAAGCAAACTTTACAGGCACACAGCCTGATGGAGGAGGGTGTGAAATGCAGCAATGCACCATCAGCTTGGATCAGCTGCCGTTCTTATTTATTGGCTGTGCAGATTGGTTGCAGCCCTCTGCATGTGGCTATATGCCCATCTAGAACCTTGCCACGCGTGTCTGCATAGCCTTTTTGTGTTACACGAAAGTTTCCAGAGCACACTGGTTGCACCTTGCTAACATTGGTCCCAATGGTGACTATTGGGTTCTGGAAATTTGTTGCTGAGGTTTTCCATGGCTGTTTGTGTAATTGCACTTAGGGATGATAGGGCTGGACATTAAACAATCTGGAGGGCTGTGTGGCCATAGAGCAAGTGCCCAGAGACATGTGAAATTCTCCATCTTCGGGGATCTGCAGGATGCAACTGGACAAAGTTACAGCCCCCCTTATCTAGATTTGATAACAGCTTGCCTTGGGACAGGAATTTGGTCTGGAGACCTCTAAAGGGTCCTTCCCACCAACATTTCCATGAGATGTCTGCTTGTACAATGCAAGTTTGGTTATACATGTTTTTGAGTGTGTGCTCCAGGCCTTGTGCTGGAATCTATCTGCATGTCCATGAACATTGGTGCCCTTGGCAGTGAGACCAAGTGGAAGCAGGAATGTGCTGTGTGAACATGGGAGCCTGGGCACAGCAGATTCCTCTTTCCTTCATCTTTTCCCTGAAGCCTCAGTTTGGTCTCTTGCACAACCAGCTGCCTGCAGCCATGCTCCATGGCCAAAGGCAGTGGTAAGGCTTGGAAGTGGGATGGTCTCCACCTGCATCCACTACATGTATTACACTGGACACCACCAAGCATCCTCAAGCCCAGTGTAGAGGCTGCCAATGCCCTGCCAAGGCCTGCCAGCACCAGGCATGGGGACCTACAGAGCCCCAGGGGCTCGCAGGGCTGGAGAGGCTTGGTGGGAGCTCCCTGCCCCGGGGACGACGCGAGGGGCTGGCGGGTCCCCGCGGAGTATCGGGGATGCCCGGCGCCGTGCGCCACGGTGTGCCCGGCGGCTGTGGGACGGGACGGGACGGGACGGGACGGGACGGGACGGGACGGGAGGAGGGGGCCGCCCCGCCTCTCGCTTAAAGAGCCGCGGCGCCGGGCGGCCGCGCAGCAAGCTGCGGAGCCCGGCACCATGCGCGCTGCCGCCGCCGTCTGCAGCCGCCTTCTCCTCCTCCTCCTCTTCCTCCTCCTCCTTCTGCCGCCGCCGCCGCCCGCTGCCGCCTACTTCGGGTCAGCGCCGCCCGCGGGGCTCAGCTCCTGGAGCCGCCTTCGCGGTGCGGGGAGCCCGGGGAGGGGGCGCGGAGGTTCCGCGGGTGCTCTGCCAAGGGGAGGGGGCGCACCGAGGTTCCGCGGGGGAGCTCGGTCCCTGGGGAGCGCACCTGCAGCGACTGCCGACGCTGCGGGGACACCCGGCGGGGCGTCCTGGGGGTAGAGGCGGAGGCAAGGGGCGAGAGGGCCGGGGAAGTATTAGTTTGTGCGAGAGTGGGAAGGAGGGACGGGGTGGAAGATGCTGTTAGCTGGGAGCAGTTATGCTGACTTCTTGAGCCATGCTTTGCTTCTGTTCAGGTTTTGAAATTAGTTCCGGATGGGTCACTGGTTATAATAACTCTCCAAACTGTTTCCCTGGAGGGAATAAAGTGGGAGAAGGGGGCTGGCAGAGAGAGCCAGGGCTCAGCAGGCAGGTGCGAGGGACTTGCTGGCGTTGCACGGTCCCCCGGATGGCAGGGGATTAAGGCCAGTCCAGAGATGAAGGATGCACCTGCATGCAGAGACTTGGTGCTTCAGCCTGGGATACCACATGGTATCCCATTCAGCACAATTGCCCCTAGGTGTGGGTCCTTTCCTCACGTTTTACTGTTCTAAAGATAGGTTTTTAACAGGTCAGGTCAGCGCAGAATTTCCCCTGAAGAAATGTTTTGTTTTCTCAGTAAGCTGCTTCTCAGAGAGTTTTTCAGACTCTTTTATGGTAACCAGGGCTGTTAGTGCATATATCACAGTGAGTGTAGGAGAGGTGCAAACACTAATACATTCAGACCCTGCTGTGGGTGATCAGAATGCTCCAGGCAGAGCTTTGCTAACTTACACGTGTGGAGGGTCTTGGTCCCTCTACCAATCCTCGCAAGACAATTCTTCCTAAATTTGCATGCAAGTGTCTGCTGGCTTGGCACTGCTTACCGATGACCACAGTTGGCATTTCATTTGTGTTTCAAAGCTTCCTTAAAATATCTGGTTTAAAATTTATCTGTTATATCATTTAGCTTATTTCATATCTAAATGTCTGTTGACTGTGGAAGACTATAGCTTTCTCGGTCATTCAGAGAGGAGTTGGGTTGCTGTGAGTGTTTGGCTTTCCAATTACAGGGGCATGTACACATGATTGTACTCAGTGGAAGTGAGCATGTTCATGTTTTCCTTTCATATAAGCAACACAAAGCGGTTGCTGTTGCTCTAGGTGGGCTTGTTTGTTAAAGCAACCTGAATGATTCTTCATTCTGTAGCAATGATCTGTTTGGTATGAATTGCTTTCTGGTCATAATAAATCTGTGAGTGCTGCCTTTTGACAATGTTTAACTCAGGATCCGAGGTTGGAGTTTTACTTTTTTTTTTTTTTTTTTTTTTTTCTTGAGGGTTTTGACACAGGTGTGTCCGGCGCATTTTCACCTTTTCATTTTCATCTGTTATTTAAAAGTTTCAAGAAGGAGCTCAAGAAAGAAAGTCAAGTCCATGAACTCAGTGAGTGTCTGGTGGTGATTAATAATGAGATATGTGGGTGCTTTCAAATACAAATTGGAATTGATAGAGTAGGGAGGAACTTGAATATCTTGGAATTTCTGATGTAAATACCTATATGACTTAGCTTGTGAAAAAAAAGCTTCTTGCATCCAAACTACTACTGAATTGGAGTGGCCCTGGGGCCCTGGTCCAATATTCTACCTCTAAACTTTGCCGAGTGCTAGAGGCATAAGGACATGAACCTCAATCTTGCTTTCCAATATTTATTTATTTATTTTTAATTGTGGAAACCTTACAAAGATGTAATAAAAAGTGAAGGAGGCATTTGGGTGGCTAGCGACAGCAACAGGACCTGAGTCCTTTCTTTTGTGTTCAGTGGGCTTGGAAAAGGTGAAGCATTGCAAGTTGGCAGCAATGAAGGAAATACCAAATTTTGTTCTATCAGGACAGAAGTAAGGCATGAAGTGTACAGAGCAGTCCAGCAAAAATATGCAAAGGGCCCAGGGAAAGATGAAGGTCACCTACAAATGTACGAAGCAGAAGTTTTGCTGTGGTGAACACAGCCTTACAATGGAGTTATAATGGCAGCTGTGGGCATATCTCAGAAGACCACATTCTCAGTATTTGGGATTGTTTGACTGCCTGGTATCAGTACATTGGGTATCTTGAACAGACCTTGAAATGCCAGTACTGGGTCCAGAGAGGGGAAAATCACAGCCAGATTTTAAAGGAGGACAAGTAAATAAACTGCAATGTGGTCCAGCTGTTGTTCAGGTTATATTGGGCTTGCCTGGCTCATTAGTTGCAGGAATCCAGGAGTGGCCGTCTCCCTTGCATACAGACAGCGTGTACTTCTTAACTTCCTTCATGCTTGTTTGTCTTCACCTTTGCTTTACAGCCCATGCTATAGCCTCCTGTAAGTAGCCCCATTTTTTCTTTCAGGATGTACAACAACTTTAGTGGATGGGAGTCTCTCTAGACCTCACTAAAAAGCTCTTGGCCTCCACTTACCTTCTTAGAGAGGCTTTCACAAAGTGAAAAATAGTCTAGGGGGTGCTGGAAGGTATTGCTTCCCACACAGTCTAAGAGGGCAGCAATTGCCCTCTTCCTAGAACTAGGTCAGGGCAGAATTCAGAAGAGACCCAGCTTGGGTAGGATGTTGTTGGGATGGCAGAAGCAACAAACTTGAGTAAAGCCTTTTCTTGGGGAGATAAACGGGAAGTGGGCTGCAGCATGTCTTATTCATTGTCCAGTTTGGCTCGTGCTCTGCGGGCAGCCAGATCCACTGGAGCATTTCCTTATAACTCAACCTGAAATACCTGTGGTACGTACAAAGGCGCCAGGCTTCCTGGAATTTCATGTTATGTGCTGTCTTGTTTTGCAGCTCCTCTTAACTCAGCTGTGTCCTTCATTTTTTTTTTTTTTTTATCACTTTGTGTTTGGGAAAAGTCCTGGTTGTACTCCTGTCAAAATTAGTGGTACAATTATTGTTCATTTCATGATGGAATAATATTTTTTGGCCCTTAGAGGTTAAGAGGAACATGTGAGGGAACAAAAGAACATGTGACTTGCAGGTCTGTTGAAGCATGGGCTTGCATAATTTTGAAAAGAACATAACACATCAAATGACACTAATGAAAAAATTAGTACCTTCAAAAGCTCTGTCCTCACTTCCCCCGTGTCTTTCTAGAGATGGCAAGTGAGCTTTGTTTTTCATCCAGTTAGCTCAGCTACCTACATTCCTATGTCCTCTTTGGTAACTGTTTGCTATTGCAACTTTTCTGTGATCAGTCTAATGGACTAAATCTACAACAAAAAGAGACTCTGCTGTCCAGTTCTGAATGGTCCTGGAATGATTTGTGAAGATCTTTCTCCTCCTGTTGAGCTGTACCTCTGACAGATAAACTAAATGTCCAGAATACATATGGGTCTCACAACCATTCCTCAAAGTAAAATGTATCAGGAGGGTGTATTGCAGCATCTCTTTTGCATTGTCATTTTAAAAGAGAATATTAGCAGAAAGAGAGTAAAAAAGGAAAGGGAGGGCAACACTCAGCTGAGTCTTGAAGAGATGGAGTCTGTAGATGGAGTCCATAGTGACTGGCATGACAGAGAGGATGTGGGACAACAGAGAAGATGTGGGACTACAGATGCAATGAATATGTAAGGGCTTTCCATGGGTGCTTTTTGATTATTTAAAGTTCCTGGCTTGTCTTTAGTTATTATCTCAGGGAATCATTTTTTGCTAAAAAATCATCCTGCTGGGTGTTGAGTGTCTCATGTGGGGAACAGACAAGGGTGTGTGGCCAGTCCAGAGTTGGACTGAAAATCTCATCTCCTGTGTAATGATTGACTTCACTGCTAGCCTAGGTTGGATAGTCAGTGGCAGGAACTGCACTGCCCCTGAAATCAAGATCTACGTAGACACAGTGTTGCTTCCTAATGGTTTAAAACTATTCCACTGAGCTGCCAGGGAGAGAGGAGAGCTGTGGACCCATTGTGCACCTGAGGGGCCTTGGTTTGATCTGTCGTCATCCAGTATTCTCTTAGCCTTCCCAGAATGCTTGTTGTAGCTATCTGTGGGGTGTGGATATTTCTGTGGAACATGAAAGGCCTGTGAAATCAGATATAGAGTGCTGTTGTGGCTCCCTTTGATTTCTCTCCTTTCTGGGAAGAGAGAGAAAAGGCATATTTTTAAGGGTTTTTAAGACCTTTCAGATCCAGGGGACATTAGGCATTGCACAGGAACAGACTCTCATTAAAAGTCTCTTAAGCAGCTGGAATGTGTCTGGAAGGAGATTAAAGGAAAATGATGAATTTAGTAAAGTGCTTAGACAGAAAACTAGAGAGAAATAAAAGTTTGAGATCCTTATTGTTTTTCCAGATTGCTAGCAGGTGTGCATTAATTCAAATATTTTACTTTTTTGTTGTATGATCTGTAGATAATAAACTCTAAATCATCTAAAAATGACATGCAGTTTGCCTAACTGCAAATATCTGCACATTTTATATTTAGTTTTATGAGAATGTTCTCATACTGTGATCTTGATATGATTGTATGTTAGTTTTGCCCTAATAAAACACAGTTATAGCTAATGTAGTCAGAGCCTGCAAGCTTCTGCTTACATGTATATGAGTAATCTTAGCCATGTCTGTTATGACTCTGAGAGTGATGGCTTCTGATCCCAGCTGTGCCACTGGTCAACCATGTGTCATTGGGTAACCCTAATTTCTCTGCCTACTTCTCTAAATTGAAAGTTATGTGAGACTAGTTTTGAGAGTTGCTTCTGTGCACCAGTCCTATGCAATGAAGCCCAATCACTGAAGAAACCTCTAAGCACAGACTATTATTTTTTCATTCACATCTCTTAGGTAACAAGTGTGACAGTTCACATACTGAAGACTTTCACAGAAAGGTATATTCCAGATAGCTTTTGCCACATATCTTAAATTAACCCACTTGTTGCTTGTTTTGTTTACTTCCCAATGTGTTATTTCCATCCGGTTATTTTCATCTTCCACTTTTAGAGAAAAAAACAAACAAACAAAACAACAACAACAAGTTATTTTGTATGTTGGAACTTTAGAATTTCACAAATCAGTAAAAAAAAGAAGTAGCAAGAAGTAAGTTTGCCTGTGCTACTGGCTATTTGTGTAGGATGTTGTATTGCATCAACACGAATTTAAACTATTACTAGGTGCAATTCTAGAAAGTGCATTTCCCACAAAGCTTTTGCTTTACATAGTGTAAAAGATAAATTATACTTGCTATCTTTGCTCTCTGTATGGTTGTTGTGGTTTAACTCTAGTTGGCAGCTAAACCCCTCATAGCTGCTTGCTCACTCCCTTCCATTGGGATGTGGAAGAGAACTGGAAAGGTAAAGTGAGAAAACTCATGGATTGAAATAAAGACAGTTTAATAGGTAAAGCAAAAGCTTCTCATGCAAGAAAAGCAAAATATGGAATTAATTCACTACTTTGTGTCAGTAGGCAAACGTTCATTCATTTCCAGAAAAGCAGTACTTCATGATGCATAATAGTTACTTGAGAAGACAAATGCTGTAACTCCAGGTGTGCTCCCTTTTCCTCCTTCTTGTTCCCAGCTTTTATCAATGAGTGTGGCATCATATGGTATGGAATATCCCTTTGGTCAGCTGGATTCATCTGCCCTGGCTGTGTCCCCTCCCAGTTTCTTGTGCACCTCCAGCCTACTCGCAGGTGGGGCAGTGTGAGAAACAGAAAAGACCTTGACTGTGCAAGCACTGTTTAACAATAACTACAACATTGGTGTGATATTAACACCGTTTTCATCACAGATCCAAACCATTTCACCATATGAGCTGTGAAGAGAATTAACTCTATCCCAGCCAAAACCAGTACAGTGGTCTCAGGTTGCAGTTGCTGTGCACTGTTGAGATTGCTCTGAAAATTAAATCAAATTCTTCAAAACTTTTTATATGGTGTCTATGATTATCTTCACTAAGTTTTTCACAAATAATAACATCTAACATTATTCAGGATTTGGAGAATGGCAACATCAGCTTCTCCCAAAACTCACTGGCCACTGGCAGGTCATTGGATATCTTTGAGATAATCCCTGTCCAAGATTGCAAGAACGGTTGTCCTTCGTCAGACCAAAGGTTCATGTAGCCTCACAATATGCCTGGAACAGATTTCTCCTGTTCTGTGTAGATCTTCACATCTTTCAAAATTTGAATTTGCCACCTTTTCTCCCATTTACACGATTGTACTTTTAGGCAATAGGTTTAACACCAAGTCCTTTGTGTACTGAGTGTTTCAGCCCTGTCTGCGCAGTCTTTGCCAGACTTGGTTTTGAACTGTGCAGTCTGCATTGCATTCAGAAAATCATTAAGCTGCATTAATTCCAGTTTCTTAGGCTGAATCTGGCCTCAGTTTTCAGTATTGCCTATTTTTCCCTTGGCTTTCACTATTAGTCTTATGTTTCTGTCCCCCATTTCAGCAATGACAACAGGTTAAGAGATTCTTCTTGGTTTCTTAAGTTTAATATTTTTTGTATGATTCATAAAGATTCCTTGTTTCTTGGTTAGTCTGCTGGTCTCTGGATGATTTCCCAGGGTTAATTAATCCTACTTTACACAGTTATGGAATGGTGAGTGTGTGGAGGTTGCAGGTTACTGTGACAATGAGTGCAAAAGTGCACCGGGCTTAGGTCAGCTAAGTTGTACTCTTAAGTTCCATGCCTGGGTAGACTGGATTGACTACAGAGATCTAGACAACTAGCTCACAAGGAAATGTCTATAAAGTATGTGGGGAACTAAAACAGCAGCTGCAGTACTTGATTTACATCCTCTGTAAGGAAGGTTATAGTCTTCATGAGAGTTTGGACTTGCTTGAACAGTTGAGACCAGAGTGTTAGAAATGTCTGGTTTTTGTGGAGCTAGGTAAGACTTCAGTCTGGTCTCCTCCATTGGTTAACATTCTTTGCTTGTGAACTGGAGTATGGTAGAGAATGTGGATTTCTGTGTTTGCTGACAGACTATTGTCTTCTCTCTGCCAGTGCAGACTGGTATTTATTGTACAGAAACATACACCTGGAGACATGACCAGTCAGACCTGGTCAGATAATTCAGCCGCAAAAGAGCCATGCTTTTAGAAGGAAGCCAACAATGATGCAGTGAGGTGAATAACCTCACATCCTGCTCTGCTCTGAGGATTTGCCTTTTTTGGTGCTGTACCAAGGTCCCAACCACTGTTAGCAAGGCATCTTCATTTGTCTTGGTCTGCACAAAAGCTGAGCTGTGCTGGGAAGATGATGGAAGAGTCACTACACCACTGGTGAGGTGCTAGCAGCAAGGTAGTCTTTGTCGACACGCTTCAGAGATTGCTCCTGTACATCCCTCCCTATCCAGCTTTGCTTGTCCAACTCCCACACTTGCTTTGTGGAGCAGCACAGCCCAGTTTGCCTGACTGGGGAGGAGGAACAAGAACCAACTGGCTCACATATTTTTTGTCCGTGTTGAGCTAGCTGTGGACTTGCAAAGAAAACAGTGGCATTTGGAGAAGTCTGCAAGTGGTAATGCCAGGGCTGAGATTGATTGAAGAATAAAGATTTTCAAAGGTTTTCATTTATCTGGATGTTTCTGGTTTTGGGGGGTAGTTCTGCGATTCTTCCCTGCTTGGCAGTCAGGAGTGACACTGCAGATAAATGTTGTGCAAATGCATGATTCTTCCCAGTTTGTTTGCAGCCTTCAAATTGTGCCTCAAAGTAAAATAATTCCTTCATGTTTTCAGGCATCCAAAATATGCCAAGGGAGATAAATTTGTAAAGAAAAATCCATGAAAAGTGAAACTATTTTCAGATGTAAATCCCTGTTTTTCTCTAATTCAGAATTTAACCCTAATTTCTTGTTTAAAAAAGCTACTTACCAACCAAACACAATACATTTTAGTTGACCCCTTCTTCCTTTATGACAAAAGTTGTGCTTGCTCTAAAAAGCTGTTTGTTAATATCTCCCTACTGGTCTTTCCTAGCTATGTCTAGTGGCATAGTACCAGTGTACACAAAACCCTGAAAGGATGTGGTTAATGTTTTATGGAGCAAGCACAGTGCTGTGGCATACAGTGAATTGTAGCACCATTTAGAAAAATGTAGGCTAAGAAACAGGTCTGTGATGGTGGAAGAACTGCACAGGAAACAAAACTAGAGGTGTGAAAACACATCCTCATGGAATCAAAAGAGCTTCCCACCTGAGGTGCATTGCTGTTGCCAACACCCATGTGTTTCTTCTTTCTCCCTGCAGTGTTAGTCTGCTACTTTGCCTTGGTGTGCAGTGGAGAGGTACAAAATCTAATCAGTTTGTACTGATTAAACTTTTGAGCTGGTAAAATACCCTAACCAGGAAATTTCTGAGTATCATTTATCCTTCCCTCTGATCACCTTTCTCTTCCATGACTGCTGTCTTCCTTGATTCAATGCTCTTTTGCTTTTTTTCAGCCTGACTGGGAAAGAAGCTCTGACCCACTTTCCTTCCTTGGGACCCTCAACAAACTCTGCCCAGGGAAAAGTTCACATGAAGCAGTGTGACTTGCTGAAGCTGTCCCGCAAGCAGAAGAGGCTTTGCCGGAGGGAGCCTGGCTTGGCAGAGACGTTGCGTGATGCCATCCGGCTTGGGATCATGGAGTGCCAGTACCAGTTTCGCAGTGAGCGCTGGAACTGTAGCCTGGAAGGACGGACTAGTCTGCTGAAGCGAGGTACAAGGTAGTCCTTTGCAGTATAAAATCTCACTTGGTGCTGTATTGCCTGGAATATGCATCTCACAGTCAGCAAAGGACATGGGGCATTAACTGGGTAGCTCAGAGATTATCTGGTTTGCCTAGGAATGAGAGCGGGGAATATAATGCAGTTTGGGCTCTTTTGCCACAGAATAGACAAGTGCCTTATCCTCATCCTTCCTTAGCGGTTTGTCATGGTTTGAAATATAAAAGAAAGTTCATACCCTTGTCTTTTGGAATTTTGTCCAAAACTGGAGTTTCCTTTGTTGATCATCTTTCTTGGCTGTCAATCAGGAATGATGCTCTGAAAAATAAGAATTAGTGCCTTATTTCAAGGGAAATTTTAAGACAAGACTTTTTTTTTTTTTTTTTTTTTTTTTTTTTTTGAGGTCTTTGGATGTAAACCTTGGCTGTTCTCTGATACAGAATTTAATCCTAATTTTCAACTTAAAAAGCCATTTATCAGCTCTAATGCATTTCAGTGCACATTTACAGATATCTCGTAAGACTTTTTGTCGTATATTTGGGGTTTCCACAAAAGTTCAGATACAGCAAACAGAAGAGTCAATGGCTTCTGCTTCACAGAAGGCTTTAGGGGAAGAAAATGTCCTGTAAGTGCTGTATTTGAGGTAGGAGACAGCATAATAAATCTTCTAAATTAAAAGAAGTTGAGGTAAACTAAATGAGGATAGATCCTTAAAGCATTTCTTAATGTGGTTTCACAGAGCATGCATATACACTCTTCTGAATCTGTCCTCATCCAAATAGTGCCTGACCAACCTATTACTGAGCTTCAGTTCTTCAGTAATATTTAGTAACATATGCTGAGTTTCAGACTTCAGTATTACCCAGTTTCAGCCCCTCAATAATATTAATGAATAAAAGTTAGCAAAAAAGCAGATGAATAACTTTGATGAAATTAAAATGTTAATTAGCATTGGAATTGAAACATTATAACATTTCAATTTAAAATTATCAAATTTTATTCAGTTAAATATATTAATATTTTAGTAAACTTCAGCACATACAAGATTAGATTTAGTTTATTGCAAACTTCTATTGTGAATTTTTAAGCTCATGAAAAAGCTGTTCATGATCATTTTGAGTGACTTTCTGACATGTCTGCCTCCATCAACCTCAAAGAACTTGAAGATGACAATTGAATAATCCTCATCTTCAAATAGCTGGAAAACATTTAATTATCTTGTGGTGGCATGCCTCAACATTTCCATGGACTCCAGATTGACAAAATAAAATATCACCTGTAATTCAAAACCTGTTTTGGCAGATGAGGATAAGTGTTTGAAAACTTTTATTACACAATCTTAAGGATCAAATGATGATTTAATACAGTAAAGTATGCTGTGTACATCCCCTGTATGAGAGGACAGTTGGCTGGAAGCAATTATTAGTTCTCATTTTCCTTTAACTTGCAAACAGGTTAGTTTCTTTCACAAAGAAGACGAACATTTTCAGCTGCTGCTTTTGATGTGTTTCTCACAAATTCCTAATGCTGTTTTGTTGCTGCTTTGGAAATCATCAGTCAGAAAACGGGCTATTTTCCTTTCACCCAAGTAGTGATGAAGAGTTTTAGAAAAGATTAGATAATTTGATATTGTCATGGTTGTAGAGAAGCCATCAAGAAAAGCATTCACATAACAGTCTTTAATGGTCCTACCAGTGAAAAAGAGGAGAAAAGATCATGTTCTGGTGAGACAGTTCATTTTTATAGTAGATGAAAAGCCACACTTAATTTGTAGTCACAACTAAAAAAATTCAGTGTCTGGCTAGGATCACAGATGTTTTTCCTGCTTCTCGAGATGCCACAATCTTATTTTTTGTATTTGCATATTTTTAATATATATATGTATATGTATACCATGGGTTTTCTGGTTTTTGAAATGCCAGCTTTATTTTCACCATCTGCTTCATTTGTTGCTTTATTACATAACTACAATAGTCACACAAGGATTGCAGGTTATGCAAGAGAAGTTTCCTAGTTGTATCCAGAAGACTGTCAATGTAAAGCAACAAATGAAGTAGATGGTGAAAATAAAGCTGGCATTTCAAATACATAGCATGTATATATACATATTTACATATACACACACATCATCCTTCATACCATACCTACAATCCTTCTATGACTATTGCAGTCATGTATAGTTGCTATTGCTTTCCGCTGATCCATGTAAAATTTCCCTTCATTCCTTCTCCACTTTTTAAAAAATCAGTGAAAACAGAGGGATTTAAAATGATCCCAGAAAGACATTGCAAGCCATCTTTTTGCATGGTGGCAGTTGGTGTCTTTATGTAAAGCTTGTGAAATAGTGATGAGTTTTTTGGTTTCCAAGGTGTGGCATAAATGTGGTCAGTTGCTGCTGGAGGTCAGGCAGGCTATATTTCATCTCAAACAAAATGATGATTTGGGGAAAATAATACCTATAGCAAAGACAGCTCAGATCCAGACATTCAGAAAAATCCTTGAGAACTGAGCACTCCACAATCCTCTCTCCATTTCTTTGCTTCATGTTGTTTAGATTATTTGATGTTCTAACAGTGGTTTCACTGATGTTGTGAAGAAGTTGGAATGATACAGCACAGGAGCAGTGGCTCAGAGAGGTCGTAGAATTTCCATCCCCGGAGACTTTCAAAACTCAGTTGGACAAAGTCTTGGACAACTTGATTGGAGTTAGCCCTGCTTCGAGCAGGAGGTTGGGCTAAAGATCTTGAGAAGTCCTTTTTTTCTAAAGCTTTATACAGTTCTATACCTCTCTGGTCTTTGGTTGTTGGTGTATTTTATTTATTTCTTTATTTATTTTTTTCCCAGAGAGTTGTTTCTTCCACTTGCTCTGAAATGTTCACACTGTCTTTACTGTAGTATCTTCAAATCTTCAACCTTGAGCATCTTTCCTTTGGCAGAATCACCGTATGGCTAAACTCCTCCCATTACAGTTTTTATTGTGGTCTAGAGCACACCATACCACAGACCAGTGTCTTACCATCACAGCAAATGTCATTCTGTATTTATAGGCTGCTAAGTTAGAGAAATGATTCAAGGGAGCTCAGAGGAAGACTTGGAAACGTGCAAGGTCCTATCAAGAGTAGATGGCTTGTTTCAGCATCTTGAAATTCAACTTTGTGCTGTTTGTTTGTAATTGAACCTACTACTGCCCCCAAAAGATGTCTGTGTTTAGATGTTCCCCCTTGCACAGTATGTTTAAGATTTTATTATAGTCACTAGCCACCTAGTGAATATAGGGGCAGGAGAGGGAGTCATCCCTTAAACAGACTCTGACAGCCAGGTTCCACTGGCTGTGGTTACAAGAGTGCCATTGACATAGTGGGAGGATAGATACCTAGCACACATGGAGAAAGCTCCGTTTAGATCTTCTCAATAACGTATTTGTTGGAGTTGATTCCTGCTCATTTGTGCTATACCCTTCTGAAAATACATTTTAAACAGCTGCTCTGTTGTTTATTGTTATTCAACAAAGCCTTAAGAATGCTTCATTTTCTCTTTACTCATGTGCTTGTGAATTAATTAAATGGGGATCAGTCCCTTACAATGAATGAGAAGGAATCATAGATTTTTCAGACAAGCATTTGATACTGAACCTCTGCCATAAAAGGAGATGGGAGGGAGGAGAAGAAGGACATGATTTGAAAGTATGCTCGTTATCTTCAGTTACTGCTGTCTGCAATGGTCTGACCACAAGCAATGGTCTCTGATTTCAAGAGGGTTGATATCTGGCCAGCAGTTACGTGGAATACCACAGAAAGAACCAAACCATCACTACTCAGAAATAGCAGAAGCAGTGTGGTGTTCCACAAAGTCAGATTTAGCAGAGTATGTGGAGCTGACTGGTACTTCTAGCTTTATATGGTATGAGAAAGTGTTTCTAAAATGCACTCCTCTCTTCTGGTATCAGTATCTCATATAGGATATTGGGAATCTGGTAAGGATTTGGAGATCAGCTACTGGAACTGTTTTTCAAGTTTAGGATTCCAAATGTATCTCATCCTTTCTTAGCTTCTTCTTTTGAGTTAACCAGTGTTCAAAAACGTGTGAGCATTGTTTTGCTATTCAAAATCTGTAATGACTGAATCCCATATGAGTTTTTCCAAAACTTTAGATGGATTTGGTGACATTTTTCCATTATTCTTCCAGTACCCTCAAACATTTACAGAGCATTGTCAATCAGAGAGCTTAGCTGGAAGTTACTTGTCCCTTGTTATTTGTGATACAACAACTTACATGTGGAGGCAGGAAGAAGTTTGTTGATTGAACTACTTGACTTCCTCAATATTTTCTTGTCTCTCTCATGTCTGGACTGTTGCTAGATATTTCTTTTAAAATTTCTGAATTTGAACAATCACGCATGAAGTCTGTCTTGAATTTGCAAATACAGCCTCTCCATTATGTGTATAATTAGTCAATTTGTCATTCTTCTTACTGATGGTTATCAGAAGAACTATTTGTCCTCTTCTGTGGTCAGATTTATGGTGACCTCACCCGGATCTCAACAGTCATTGGTCTGATCTGTTATTACAGCTGGATGGGAATTCTTTGAGGGAATAGAATGATGGAAAGATTTGAGGTTGGACTGGATGAATTCTAGAGGTTCTTTCCAACCTTTGCACAAAGCAGGGCTCACTGCAGACTAGATCAGATCTCTGTGGTTCTCTCTTTCATGTTTTTAGGGGAACAGATTTGTTTCCTTCTGATGTGGAAAGAAATTTTGAATTTTCCAGTGTGGAATATTTGTTTTCTTCAATATGTTTCCCTCCATGCAATGTACAAGTGTATTTTTCATAAACCAACAGTTGTCTGGTTTTGGCCAGTCTTTTCCATTCCTGCATTCTGAGATGTTGATTAGTTGCCTTTCTCATCCTTGGTCTGCTTCCTAAATTATGGACTTGTTAAACAATATTCCATTCAAAATTTTCCACTGGTTTTAATTTTTGCAGATAAACTCTGGAGGAAATGTTAAGATTTTCCAATGAGTTAAACAGGAAAATAAAATATTTTGGGTTTGGGTGAGGTATGTGCCAATCAGTGCTTTCTGGGACATCTGTGGAGCTCATGGATATCATGTCACATGGCCATTCCTATCTGATCTTATGTCTTCAGGCATTTTCTGTTCAGGCATTGTATTTTCTTACATGGTTTATATGTTGTGGTGTGTCATGGTCATATCTATCAGGGTGAACATAGCCTGTCTGGGAAGCCTGGTTTAAAAAGGAGAACAGCTTCAGAAAACAGCACCACAGTCGCTGGGAGTCTCTTTACAGAGAAGTTATAAAATCCACTTATATGCTGGAGATTCTGTCCTTGCCAAAGATGTTCTTCCAACATGTAACCTTTCCCAATCAAACTACTTGTCATCTTTCAATATGAAATACCACTAGTAAGTCAAAATAGTCCCAAGCAAAAACATTTTGAAATAAATGATATGTATATTACTGTATTTTTAAAATACTTTTTTCAGTCTCTACTAAATAGTTCATAATTTTAAACATGATTATATGAACACAGTGGTTATGATTACGTGAACATATTATGATTATTATGTGAACATTATTATGAACAATAGTTTGTTCATGATTTTAAACTCTTTAAAATAATTCATGATTTTAGACAACAACATGTTTTCAGTGACTGCCCCTATTCACCTATCAGCTCTGCGGTGAGGAAGGGGGACAAATAGAGTTTCATGACTGTCACTTTTTGTAGTTACACATTTTCCCAGGACTGTTTGCATATTGCCTTTCTAATTCCTTGATTCATGAGTGGTCTTCTGTCTCCATGTTGAATCAGTCTCAGTCACCAGGTGAGACTGGGATGTTAATATACCAGTTGCTTCAAACCTGATATTGGCTTTCTGTGATAGGATTTATGTGCAGGTAATGGAATAATTTTGTCTCTTTTGTCTGTAAGCCAAGTACTGTGCTTGGTATTAGCTCATGGACAGACAGGAGAGCCAGTGAGGTGGATGAACACCTTATTTTGCCTTTCTTGCACCTACCCTCTCATAATCCTTCTCCTGTGCAGGTTTTAAGGAAACTGCCTTCCTATATGCAGTGTCTTCTGCAGCTCTCACCCACTCATTGGCCAGAGCATGTAGTGCTGGGCGCATGGAGCGCTGCACCTGTGATGACTCCCCAGACCTGGAGAACCGCAAGGCCTGGCAATGGGGTGTTTGTGGAGACAACCTCAAATACAGCACAAAGTTCCTGAAAAAATTCCTGGGTCAGAAGAGGATTGGCAAAGACCTACGGGCCAAGGTGGACATCCACAACACCAATGTTGGCATCAAGGTGAGGAGTTGCAGCATCAGGCCTAAAGAGAAGTTAGGGTTCAGTGCAAGTCTTCCAACCCATCCTCAGCCAAGGTTGTTTGTGAGAGGAGTATTTACTGCCCCTAGTCAGAAACCAGACCCTTGTTTACCTGTGTGTTTTGGCTCTCAGTTTTGTAGAGAGAGCTCCCTGGAAAGTCTCCTGAATTATGATATAAGGAGTTAGATGTTTGGAATAGGAGAGTAGCAAGCTATACCCTCTACCAATATCAAAGGCTGAGTGGTAGTAATATGCAGTACAGTAACAGCTGTGAAACTCACTGGCTGAATTACTGTGTTGGTTATGTGATGGCCAGAGGGAGGTTTGACAACAGGAGAGCTTCAGTGCTGGTATGAAGTATGACGCAGATGAAGGATTGATACTATTGAGATCATTTATGAGTCCAGAGGAGATTTGCTATGTCTGTGTGATTTGCTATGGACCTAGTCATGTTACAGTGTTGGGTTAGGGAGGCCATTAGATCAAGCATTTTGGCTTATATATTACAGGCTACTGACTTAACATTATTTCTATATATTGAGTCCAATTACTTGTTTGATTAGAGCACTGTCTTGATTTGAATATGCTAAGAGTGGGAATTGACCATGCTGGAGATACACAGTTTCATGGTTGACTACTCCTGCTGTTCCAAACATATGCTTAGTAAGAATTTGACTAGCTTCAATATTCAGACATTTATAATCATTCAGGCTTTAACTTTCTGACCAACTCTGTAGAAATTCCTTTATTTTTTCATTTTATTTCTGTAAAATAGGAATAATGCCAATAAAACTGAAGTACTCTCGGGCTGCCTGCAATTGAGGTGTAATCTCTACCCAGAACCAGGCTCGTGGTCCTGGCAGATAACGATTACTGCTTCTCTTCCTCATCAGGCTGTGAAAAATGGTCTCAAAACCACATGCAAGTGCCATGGCGTCTCTGGTTCATGTGCTGTCCGGACATGTTGGAAGCAGCTTTCACCTTTCCATGAGGTTGGACGACTGCTCAAGTTACGCTATGATGATGCTGTCAAGGTCTTCAGCACCACCAATGATGCTGTGGGCCACTCAGAGCTGGCCAGCCCACAGAGACACAGCCATTCCACCAAGCACCCTGCTTCACCCCGTGCCACTGACCTGGTGTATGTGGAGGACTCCCCCAGTTTCTGCCGGCCCAGCAAATACTCCCTGGGAACTGCTGGGAGGACCTGCTCTCGCGAGGGCAACTGTGACAGCATGTGTTGTGGACGAGGCTATAACACCCAGAGCCGGTTGGTTACCTTCTCTTGCCACTGTCAGGTGCAGTGGTGTTGCTATGTTGAGTGCCAACAGTGCATGCAGGAAGAGGTGGTCTACAGCTGCAAGCAGTAAAATCAGCTCTAGAGGGTCAAAACAAATCCTAGAGTACAAGAAAGAAGGATGGAGAATGGGACATAATTCTCTACTGTGGGGTAAGGGAAAAAGCAAGCACCAAAAATGTCTAGTGCTCCTGTTATCGCAGTGCTGAGATCCCCAAATCTGGGGACAGCCCCTGTATGAGGGGTGAAAACCAGAAGTTTTGCCAGGTAACAGATCAGGAAGGAGGGAAAGAGAAAGGTAGTAATAAGGGGGCAGCAGAACCACTGAGGCAGTCAAAATCTCTCTCTTGAGCTTGTACTCACAATTGCAGGAATATTTCCCCCCCATCATCCCTCACTTGCACAAATATAAATGCATTGTGGTGGTCAAACTGAAATAATGAGGGCTTGCACCCTGTTTCGTGGAGACAAGAGAAGAAAGGGACTGGAGAGGCAACTGAGCAGAGACTGGATTCTGATGTAGCAGAGACAGGCATGTTCCTGCACCAAGGCAAAATGACTCTGGCAACAGGGGATTTTAAGTTATGTTCTCTGGAAGCTGGTTGAATCTTCCCTGCTTTGAACTCAAATACACTGTTGAGTAGCTTCATTTTGATGCAAGAATTGTGCCTCAGAAATACCACTTTACAAAGAAATGAAGCTCATGTCCATCTTATGCACAATGTGGGCATTAGACTTCAAGCACATTGTAACCATGTTTTAACCTTGCTGTACACAGGAAACTTGGAACTGTATCTGATAAAATGCATGTATCACAGAACTCAGCTGAGGTCCGTGAAGTAATAATCCTTTGCAGCATACTGCCTCGCAGGAGGTTGTTTTGTGGTGGTGGATCCAGGGTGATGGTGCTAATTATGCATCTATTTTGTTTTTGTCGCTGTTGTTGTTTTTCCCGATCAAACTTTCATTGCCTCTTTTGTCTTAAATGTACGACTCTGCCCTGGTGCCCAGTGTGCATCACATCCCACAATTCTGCCCTGTGCAAATGAGAAGTAAGATTTCTGAAAGGGAATTAAGAACTACAGTAACTGGAGCATTTAAAAAATGTGCAAGTCATAAATGACAATCTCTGCACTGAGAAGGTAGATATATCTAGACAATAGAGGCATCTAACATGAGAGAAGGTGACCTGGGAGAAGAGCACTGTCCAGAGAAGCACAGAACCACAGACTGGTTGAGGCTGAAAGAGACAACAGTTTCAGCTCTCTCAGCCTTTCCTGAGGAGAAGAAGCTCCAGTCCCTGGAGAGATGCTCCAGTCCCTTCATCATCTTTGTGGCCTCTTTGCTGGACTGTCTCCAGTATGCCCATGTCTCGCTTGTAGTGAGGAGCCCAGAACGGGACGTTGCTCCAGATGTGGCCTCACCAGTGCTAGGATCACCTCTTTCAACCTGCTGGCAATGCCTAATGCAGCCTAATGTTAGCCTTCTTTGTGGCAAGGGCACACTGGCTATTCCTGTAATCCTATTACAGAATTGTCATACCTTGGCATCGAGTCGTGTTTTTCTGGTTAACTTTAAGTTGAGCACAATGGAAGCAGCCTGTTTTGTGTCTTAGTTTGTGTCTTAAAATACAGTCTTGGGAATGGCAGTGAGGCAGTCTCTGACCTGGCCTCCATGCACACATAGAGGTGTGGAGCACAACCTGAGTGCTGAGTTTACAGTTAGTTAGAGGTTCCCAGTTTGTATGGTGAGCAGCTCTGGAGGGCCCCTGAGAAAACAAAGGTGCTGTATTTACTTATCCTTGGTAATGGTTATAAGTCAGTGAGCAGGATGCTGCTTTGGATTTTGGATAATGCTCAAAAGAATATTTAAATACTCATCCTCAGATCAAAATTCAGAGGCAATATAATGGATGAAGATGCTGGTTTACGTCATCTGGATCAACTGAGCCATAGGCTGAACTGGGCAGGGTTTCAATGGGGTTCAGTTCTCCTAAAGTGCAGTGAGATCTCACCTGCGTGCTCCAGCTTTTGAGTGTTCATTTACACATTGAAAAATTACTTTGCAGTGGTAAATGTGTACTCACATTATCTTGACATTGTTTCTCTTTGGTTTTTACAACTATTCTTGATTTCTGCTTCATAAAAGGATGGGAGAGAACTGGCTCAAAGCAGATCTAGCCATTAACTAACTGTTTAGAGGCCATTAACACCTTCCCTTTGGCTATCTACAGGTCTCTTAATGGGTTTATTACTCTTTACTCCTTGTTCTGGCTTAAGTTGACTTGAACTGAATTAAAGTGTTTATGACAGATATAATGCTGAAAATTGGGTTAATTGGCCTTTTTAAATACCCCAGAAATTAATATTGAGCAGACCATTATTTACATGTTGCTTTAAATCTTTTTGGAGTTGAAATCTTCCCACGGGTCTCAATGTTCTTGATGAAAAAGTATCCCAATGAATTAAAATTGTTAGGAACAGGAATCATAGGTGAAGGGACAAAGGAACTAGCTCTCATCTGTACTATTTATCCCAGGCAGCTTGCTCTACTGACCTCCTGGCTTGCACAGCATCTGAGGGCAGAGAAGTATTCTGTCACTTAAGGGTTATTTGTCAATGTTATATTGACACATTTACTATGTCATTACATGGAGCGTTCTCATTTAAACAGGGACTGGGACCTGGGCAGAGGGAGAAAGCACAGCTGGATATCAAAGAATGATATCCAACTGTTAGTAGATAAGGACTTGTTACTGTTAGGTCAGAGGTTGGACTAGGTGATCTTGGAGGTCTTTTCCAACCTAGATGATTCTGTGGTTCTGTGATCCACCACTCTGTCCTTTTGCCTTAAAAAATTACATTTCTTGGTTGCCCAATGGACCAGTAAATTCTGGGCATGCACTAAACACTCTCTACACTGAGATCTCATAATCTGAGGGCAGGTAGGATGCTCCTAGGTGGTGGAAACTATTCCTGATGAACTCATTCTGTTTTATTCCCTCTTTGGGCTAATGTTGACAGAGTGAACTAAGGGGATTCCATTAGACACATTACTATACATTGGGATTCACACATTATATAAGTCGTGCCTGTCTAATCAGCACGGTCACTGCAGGCAAGAGCTCAGGATGGAACTGTTTTTCTACAACAGTACATTCTGTCTCCAGCTTTGCCATGAAATTGTTTTAATAAAAAAAATCCACTTCTTTAATCTTCTAGTAATGTTATCTGAGTCAGTGTTAGCTGCTGACAGATGGATTTCAGGAAGGGGTTATGAATCTGCTCTCTCATTTAGGAAAAGAGTAGGCTTTTTATGTCTCAAGGAGTGTCAGGTCTTCACTTTAGAGCTTTGTGTTTAGTGAGCTCTAGGTGACCCTGCTGAGTAGCGCTGTGATTGACCCTTACAGTAGGAACAGTTAAGCTGTGCACTGGGAGCTATGGTCTATGAAACTCTGATGCATTCCTGCCCTGCAAAACCAACAGGACCTACTGAAGAAGATCTACAATTCATCTCACGTATAACTGAAAGTCTGCTTTCTCCCCTACCCACTTTCTCCTGTCACAGAGTAGAAGTTGAAAGCTGGTTGAGGTGGCTGATGGGCTACAGGCTAGATGGTAGCCTCATTGGACGTGGCTGGTGTTTGTAGGGCCCTTGAGGTCCTCCCCAGTTACCTGCAGAATGAGCTCATTTTGAAGTGAAGCTTTTTGCCTTGCTCGGACTTGCTTCTCTTTTCTACTCCTGAAAAACAAACAACAACAACAAGAAAAAACGCACTGTATGCAAGTCAGTTGGTCTTCTCCAATGACCTGGTCTTGCTCTGCAGTGAGCATGGAAGGAAACACTTTTCACTTTCCTGTCAAGAGCATTTTAAATTGGTAGGCTTCTTTCACCCATCCTAAAGGCAAGTCTGGCTTTCACACAGTGAAAAGTGTTATTTTAGTAATATCCTTTTTCTGTCTCCCAAGTGTAATGCTTCAAGCAGGGGGTGAGTGCATTTCAGAGGCATGTTAGGTGTTGTGCACAACAGGCTAAAAGACAAGACCAGAAAGATGGTAAGATGATTATTTAGGCAGAGAGGAATATGGTCAGACTGGTAGAACTTGCAGCTTAGGTTATTTGTATCTTTTGTGGCTGAAACACTGGTGTTAGTGGGAAACAGAGGATAGACTTGTGGCAAAAGGACTAGATGCCTGTATTTAGGCAACTAGATCAAGCCCCCTCAATGTGGATATTTTGGGTTCAGTTGGGCCTCTGACGTTTTTTCAGGCAAAGAGATGTTTGGGTCTCTGACGTTTTTTCAGGCAAAGATTCAAGGCAGGACGAATCCTTAGTATGAAAATATATATATATATATATATATATATATATATATATATATTTTTTTTTTTTTTTAACGTATAGCTCCTGTCATATGGACATTCATGCTTTTGAGATGGTGTCACCAAGTTCCTTGTCACTGAAAATCCTGGATCTTTTGAAATGTGCAGGGATTACCTCTAGTTATTTATTTCTTTTTTTTTTTTCCAAACCATGATCTATTTTGCCATTTGACCCATGAGCTATTGTAACTGGCATCACATTGTTTTTGTCTAGTCTTGCTACCAGGGATTATGAGATGGCATTGCCCTTTGTTTTGAGTATTGGGTTAACAGTCTCAAGGGGATCTCACATAAACTTTGTAGTGTTATAATCAAAGAATAATGTAAATAAAGTGAATTGAAAGGTAAGGTTGTGCCTGGAAGCCCTGGCAGCACAGGCAAAATGTTGATTAAGAGCTGGACAAAAGATACTTGAGAGGAAAATTAAGGACTGGTTTCTCATCTACCAGAGGGGACTTCTGTGTCTGCAGCTCTATATCCTGCAATGCTCAGTGCTGCTTGTTAAAGTGGTAAAGGTGGAAAAGACCTGAGGAAGAGACGGTTTATTCTGTGGTATGATTGGTTTGAATTTGGGCTCAGTGGAATACAGAAGATTGGCATCTGGCTGTATTAAGTTTTGGTTGTTAACTGAGCTGTCAAGCCAAGTCTGGACAAAGAAGTCTGATATTCTCCTGGCTTTGCTCTGCAAGCTCAGCTCAAAACCTATTTCAACTCTTTCCTGTCACAGTTTAAAGGCTTTTTGGTCAGCCCCTGCCAACCAGAATAGACAGCCTTTCAATGTTTGGAAACCACATGATGAGTACGGATGGGGAAATAAATAATTATTGGAAATTCCACATGAGGCCTGGGGAAAGGACTTGAACATATTTTGTGTTTAAGGCAATGTTGATATCCCTCCTTTCGGTATCCTTGAATTCTAAGAGTGAGGAATTTTGCCTGAGGCAGATAGCTGTTTTTTCCTTTTTTTTTTTTTTTTTTTTTTTTTTAATATTAATTTTTATTTATTTCTCCATTCAGTTATCTGTAACTTTTTTACTGCCTAAACTTGAGATATATTGGGTTGATGTTCAGAGGTATACTTTAGTTCAATTAACACCAGTGAGAGGCTTTATGTTGCCAGGGAGCAAAACATGGTTCTGCTTGGCGTTCACTATTCTCAGGTTTGAACTGTAGTTTCTTAAAGAATCAAGACCAAGCAACATAATCTTAAGCAATGCTCTTCTGCCATCTCCTGGAGATCTGAGATGTAAAGAGCTGGGCCTCCATTTGATGTGTGTGTGAACTTTTTAATTACACTGTGCACCTTATGGTGTACTACAGATCCAACAGATGTGCTGCCTCTTCTCTTATATGTGCCAAGAAGTTCCTGAAATGACAAGCTGGAGATACAAGGGGTTCATATTTACATTAAAGTCTTTTTAGCAGCATAGGTGTATGTATGACATGGCTATAAAGTAATTATATTCCAAGTACAAATGTACCTTAGTATGGCTACTGACACTAAAAATCTGAGCTGCACATGTTTTCCTGTATAGTTTTTTATTATTATTATTATTATTTTATTTATTATTTAGGATGACTTCTTTTCTCTATACCTAAGATCCAAGAACCCTGAGAAGTGACAATTCTCAGTGTTTCCTACGAGCTAGCAGGAATCCTCACTACTATGGAAAGCTACTTTGCAGTCACAGGTTACTCCCTATCCCTGTGTGCTTGCTTGTACAGTTTTTGTTGCTGGTCTTGGTGTTTTGTGGTGCTGGTTTGGGTAGTATTGTGTCCAGCATGCTTAGTGCAGGAGGGAGATAATAATCAGAAAAGGTTTAGTGAGGTGTGTTTAAGTTCTGGCGTGGATTTAACCCACTGTCTCCAAGTTAAGAACTGACCCTGCCTGGGAAGAAATCACATATCTGGAGAATGGCCAAAAAATGATTAGACACCTTAAGGATCCATGCAACACTGTTGCTGTGGTGGAGGGGCAGCACAATGCTACTTTTGGGGGTGCTTTATTAGATCAATAAAAATAATGACTTAAGCCAAGAACCATTAATGAACAGGGTAACAAACCCCACTCATGCAATAACCACTTCTGTGCCCTTGGGCACCATGTGTAAGACTGGAAGGCCAATTTGCAACAATATAATGTCGTGAATAAAAGCTGCAAATGACTCAAAAGGCAGTGGTTTAAGGGAAACAAAACATTTGACTACCTCAAGATGTTCAACTTTTGTGACAAGAAGTATGGATATTATTTATATTTCTTTTCTATCTTCTAGAAAGAAAATGGTGCTGTGGGTTTTAAGTTGCTTTACGGTCCTGCTTGTACCCTGTCCTAGTTTTTATATAATCTGTAACTGATTTTCTTTTGATTATAAAATGCATATTTGTGTGGCTGGCTGTGTTGTCCAGTATTGCACTAGTGTCTGCTCTGCTGATGTTCTTGTCAGTCAATAAATATGAGTTGATTTCGAAAAGTGTACATTTCTTTTCAAGGAAAATCACTGGGAAATAGCTTTGAATAACTCCATTCCTCCACTGGCACATTAACTTTATTCCTTTAGTTTTTCTTTACCTGTACCCTCCCCAGAACCTACCTGGAAATGTCCATTTCTGCCCATCCAACACTAAGGGCTGCCCAGGCATGCTGAGTTCAGGTATGTTTGTGTTAAAAAGATGTGACTCTAGTGAGACAAATCCTGCCATAATTATGGCTGGTTCATTTCCATAAGCAGCACAACTGTTGCTCAGTTCTGCCCTGGTGCCCCTGGTGGTTCCTTGTAAGTTGTTTGCATGTGACTGGGCAACTGGACTGACACAAATGTTGCTCAGCCTGGAAGATTATGGGTAGCCTTTGTTCCTCATACTCTCCCTGGGGCAGTTGTCTGAGGGAAGCCTGTGGATGTGTAGAAGAACACCAGATCATACCTTCTGCAGGGAGGGATGACACCAGACCAGTAGTTATTCTTGCCCTTCAGCTTGGGCACATGGGAGCTGCTGGCACCAGTATTCCTGAGCAATGGCTGAGAGTGGGTTTACCAGATGAGCCCAAATAGCTTCCCCAGACTTTGATCTGGCACCAGGCCACCGCAGCATGGAGTCACCTCATTACATCATGGTGCTCAACAGTGACCACACAAGACCAGAGGAAGGGCCATGGCCACAGGATGCATCTGATGCATGTGCCAAGCTAAGCCCTACAGGCAGCATGGATAGCTGTTGTGTCCAAGGCTCGGCACAATCCACAGCCAATGCATGTAACTGTCTGGGCACAGGTCCAGAGGTGCCAGTCATGGGCCACAGCAGAGTCACTTCATGCTGTGCTTTGCTTTCTTGTTGGGATCTTTTTGCCCCATCCTTCCCCCACCAGCTCACTCGTCAGCTTCTGCACATAACTTCTGAGTTTCAGTTCTGGCCTGTTAGAAAGAAGGATGGCGTTGCTCAGCCCTAAAGTTCTGCACAGAGTTGTCCAGCTCCTTGGTACATACTGAGCTGGGTTCTCCTAGGTAAAGCATGCCAGCGCATTGGTGAAGATAAATAATTCAAGACACTCATGGGTCCTCTCCCAACCTTTTGGTCTCCTCTGGAGGTTCCTGTTGTCTCCTAAGGTCTGCCATAGGCATGGGTTCACCAAAGTCGTGAAGTCCACATGAAAAGCAATACTTCTGTGTGGACAGGCTTGATGAGGTCAGTGACATTTTCTGGGGAACTCAATGAGACAAAGAGTAGCAGATCAAGCACAGGCCCCAGCCTAGTTATGGCTCATGACCAGCCTATTTTCCCCAGGAATTCCCCCCCACTGTTCTCCTTCCCCCCTCAAAAAAACAAAACAAAACAAAACAACAACAAAACAAAACAAACAAACAACAACAACAAAAACCACCAGCACAATTGTAATGAGGTAATCACTGGAAGTCTGGGGAGAGCCACGCAGTGCTTCCACAGCAGCCTCTGGCTTCTTCACTGATGGCAACATGTGGCTTCTCGGGGACATGCCTGGATGCCTTTCTTATGGCTGGTTTTGCATCCCCATTTTTTCCCAGTTAATACTTCTCCTACCCCACCGAGGCAGTGGTATCTACTTAACCTGCTTCTCAGTGGAGGAGGTGCTGATCTCGGGGATTTTTGGGGTAGTCTGTGTCAACATGTGTTAAGAGCTCCTTCCTAGCTTGTCTCTGCTACCATATGAACTGCAGTGTCTGCCATGCTCTTCCTAGATGCTCAGCAACACAGCACAGAGACAACAAGAAACTGACTTTCAGGCAGATGAGGAAAAGATGCTGAGGGGAAGCAGGCTTGACCTTGTGCTGTTTTGAGTCATTTGCAGCCTGAATCTCTCCCAGAATATGGCCTTAAGCATAAGTATCCTAACAGGACAGTTTTGGTGTCAGCATTTTCATGGCACCAAAAGGCAGCAAGGTTGTTAGGTCCAAGGCCAGGGACTAAATGGAAACTTCAAATTTTGCTGTGAGAGGAAATGGCTCTAGAAGAGAAGGACCACCTGTGGAGAACATGTGAGATGGCATGGTCCTTCAGCAGTGCCAGGCAGCACAGTCTGGTCACACATGGGGCAAGGCAAGCCCTGAGCAGGCAGGTCATCTTCCTGGGATCATCTGTTCCTGCGCCCTGTTAGCTGGGCTAATCATGATGTGAGGTCTTTGTTTTCTCAGTCTTATCAGGCATACACACAGTGGAGTGGAGGGGTTGTTCATGTGCCACACTGGGTGGGTGCAATGAAACCTCCTTGTGCTGCTTGTTCCTGTCACGGTGGGATTAAAATGTCATGGGAAAGAGCTTCTGGCAAATGAGGCAAGTAGGATGACTGCTTGTTTGTGCGGCCATGCTGAAAATCCCCCACCTTGCTGGATGGAGAAAAGCTAGACCATTACGGCCAGGCAGGACTCCTGCTTTTTGGAGGTGTGCTGTGTTTGGGGCAGACACGCTGCCACAGGTCTTGGCCAGCCCTGCCATCTCTCCCAGTTAGCGGAGACCTTCAGCAAACTCTTTAGAGGCACAGCTCTCACTAGGCAAGAGAGCAGCAGGGGCCACAGGCACAAACAGCATGGGCTAGTATGCAAGTCACATCTTAGGTACAGACAATGACAGAAATACCTATTCTTGATAGATTTGTATCTTCTAGGTCAGATTGAC
Organism: Aythya fuligula; assembly: GCF_009819795.1. NCBI lineage: Eukaryota > Metazoa > Chordata > Aves > Anseriformes > Anatidae > Aythya > Aythya fuligula. The sequence goes on along the minus strand of NC_045582.1, from coordinate 5,052,931 downwards.
TCTCTCTGTAGCATCATGGACAGTCAATGTCCCATTGCTTTGGGGGAGCAAGCAGCTCAGTGTCAGCAATTAATAAATAGCACAGATCAGGTTCCTGTTTCATGTCAAGGGGATTACCAGCACTGCATGACTCTGGCAATTCCCAGTCAAAATACTTTCCCTCTCATCCACAACTGCGTCTAAACAACTGTGCAAAGCAAACATTCAGTGACAGCTGCAAAGTGTGAGCTGTGTGTACTTAGCACAGATTTGCTAGTGTTCGCATTATCGTTCCTCATGCTGAAATATGATGATGCTGTAGCTTCTTCATGCTAGTGCTCTAACATGGGGTAATGCAAGCAACCCCGTAGCTGGAGGTCAGCCTAGTTACTAGTAGTTACAAAACCTAGTTACTACTTTTACAAAACCTCTTTTTGTGCTTTGGTTTCTGTAATGGCAAAGAACTTCCTCCCCAGTACTCAAGACATTCTGGAGTGTATGTTTGTACTTGCTTCAGATTCTAGTTTTATAAAGCTGAATGCTTCAGAGACTTCCAACCTAACTTTTGAGAGCTGAAAGCTTGAGCTGGAAATCTGAGTTAGTGAAAAGAAACAGACATCTCCTGGATAAGGCCATCTATAGTAAAAAAATAAGGCAAATGAACTCCTGTAGCTTTTCCAAGCTTATGCTAGGTGTAAGTCATGTAACTGTGCCTGAGATGGTACCTTCTGCAGTCTGTGATATATTTGCTAGTGCGTTTCTTCTGAAATTGTCTCAAAGATTTTGTGAAAACTTTCTGCCAGGACTTGTTTTTGAAATGTAAAAGTCATTATACCTTTTGCAGGCTTTTCTGGACCTAGTACGATTTTCTTAGTTCCACACACCCACGTTGTATAACGGCTTCCATCAGAAACCTGAGCTGACAGTGTTGGATGATATTATTTCCATCAGCTCATAGAGAAACTACCTATTCCTATCAGCATTTAATGTTTTGCAGCACATTTTAATTGTCAGAGCATTTAGATAAGACGTTTTGGCAGCCAAGCTTGATAGAAATTACCCATCAAAATAAACAGTTCTGAAACCTATGTGTTCCTTTTAGCTGTGGATAGAGGCACATGTCACTTGTTTTCTGTGCCTACTGATACTCCTCATTTCCCATCAAGGTGCATGGTTTTCCCCTGAACTTACATTTCTCTTACATTTCTCAAAACATTGTCACAAAAGTTTTTCAGAGCATTTTCGAGATTCTTCTCTTTTTTGTTTTAGTAGAATATCAGGTCTGAAAATTTTGATGCCTCATTTCTCTCGGATATTGAGGATATTGACAATATCTGTTGGTAAAACATTTTGGATGCAGAAATAACCCCTAAGACTACATGGGAAAGATCTCTTTCAAAGTTGTAACTGCTCAGCTGCTAACCTTGTTTTAGAGGCCTTGCAGAACCAAAATTAACTACCTACAGTGACACCTTTAACTGAATGTACAATGTGGCACTTAGATTGTCAGCTTTGCTCTATCTGCTGCTAAGTTCTTTCCTATATCATTACAGGCAGCTGGGAATTGATCTTAGATATTAGATCCTAGGTCCAGCACTGCATGTGTTGAGCTAGAAGACACTTTTACTTTAGTGCCAGGTGCAATATCATTTGTAGTGGCATGTGTGTTCTCATGTTTCTTTTGCTTTGCACCTCGATAGAGCCCTGCTTATGTAGAGATATTGTATATGTCTGTGCAAAACTCTGTGCTTAACAGTTTTGTTACATTCTTCCCTCTGCCCCCCCCAGATCACTTCTACACCTCCAACTACCTATACTACTCTTGGAAGTTTTGCAAAGACCTGTCTGACCCTGATAGGTCAAGTGACAAAATTCTCTGTATGCATAGGATGCAGAAGCTAACCAAGAAAACACCTTGTGCTGCTGAAACATCTCCAGAAGGAGGTTTTCATGGATTCAGCTCTTACACATTAAACTAGTTATTCTTCTGACTCACACATTGGCTGTTGGAGGAGCCTTTGGAGTCCTGCTGTGATACTGCTGTACTGATATAAATCCATGGCCTGTAGATGCCTTGATACCACCTTCTTGACTGCCATTTGAGCTGATTTGCTGGCTTTGCTCCAATGTCCCTTACCTTTGCTTTTTATTGTTTGTGTTCCCTCCCTCATCCTTAATTCAACCCAATTCTTTATCGTTCCCTTGCTGCTCTGGCCCAAACCCACCTGTATCTTCCATTTCTCCATCCCCTCTTGCTTTTAGTAGGAAAGTTATTCATGGCATTGCACTGCCCCAGGCAAGCTCCAGTGCAAAAATACCTAGAGAGCATGGAGGCATGGCTGGGGTTAGCAGGGTAAGCTGGGCCAAATCCAGATATACCTTGTAAGGCTGCTCAACCATGCAGGTAAAGACATATTATATGATGAAAAGGAGAACAGTTGTTGTTGGTCTCCCAGTTTCCTGTATTTATGCTCTGGTTTATGCTCATCTGCAGGGCACCTCTGGGACTTGTGCTTGTCTTGAGAAGAGCTGTCAGCAGGGTGTAAGCTTGAGTACTCACATAGTCACTCCAATTCCCATCAGAAAGTCACCTGGTCTCTCAGAGCAGGAAGATATATAAAGATAACTGTCTTTTTTGTGTTCCTCAGTTACAGTCCAAAATATAAGCCTGTTTTGATTTTCATGTCTCTCTCTCAATAATGGAATAATTTCTCTTAGCATTTAATCCTTTTACTCCTCCACAAATTCAGAAGATCTAGAGATGGGGAGAAAGAAATGGAGGAAAGAAAAAAGAGCAACAAGAATGTGTCTGAAAAATTGGACATAAAAACTGGCGATAAAAAATATCTATGGGCACAAGTGACCCAAAGAAGAGCATAAACCAGGAGATAAATGTAGATAAGATGAAAAACCTTTCCACAGTTATGTTTGCCAGCAGATGTTTGCCTGTTTTCCTGGAGAAGCCCAGCAGCATGGAAGTCAGAGAAATAAAGATTAGCAGCTTGCTCTCATCCAGGTTGTAACTGCTATGTCACTAACTTGGGAGTGGGGGAGAATGATCCCTTCCCTGCTATCCAAAAACACCCTGAGGTCATCTGAAACCAGCACATTTTTATTAAAAATCTCCTTAAACATGTTTTCCCCTCCTCTTTGCTAAGCTGCTCTCGGCTCGCCCTGCGTGCCCAGAGGCTCTGAGAGCCACAGTCTGTGCAGGTGTTGTGGAGGACAGAAGGCTCTTCTCCCACCCTGGCTTTGGAAAAGATGGGGGAATTGCTGAAGGGGAAGGGTGACACACCTCAGGAACCAGAGCTGCCAATGTTAGGCTCACATTTCCTCCTGCTCAGGCTGTGGAAAGAGATGGGTCAGGTTTGAACAGGAGGTTTAGTCTGTGGCTCATAGCCCAAGGTCATATGAGATTTCTGCAAGACAGACAGTGGCATGTTGTATTAGGTTGTTTTTACAGCAATAACCCAGCGCCCTCCCCAACCCCCTGCCCCCAGCATCCAAGCATAGGTTTTCAGGGGCACAAAGCAGCATGTCCAGCCTCTCCTCTGCCTCATGGCACAGGAATCAAATGTCATCTTTGTAACTCCACTGTTGATATGTCTGTGACCATGGGAAGCCCCCCATTCCCACCCCCCAACTATTACTGTTTTGGGCAGCACTGTACAAAGATGCCCGAGCTGCAAGTAAACTTCCAGGTGTTACCAAAGAGCAAATATTAATTCTCAATAACATTATTAAACAAGGGCATGCACATAGAATCCTCCTCAGCTTTCCTGTAGACCCCCATTAGGCACTGGAAGGCTGCCATAAGGTCTCCCCGGAATCTTCTCTTCTCCAGCATGAACAGCCCCAGCTCCCTCAGCCTGTCCTTGTAGGAGAGGTACTCCAGCCCCTTGATCATCTTTGTGGCTCTCCTCTGGACTCATTCTAGTACTTCCATGTTCTGTTTGTGTGTGTGTGTGTGGGGGGGCAGAACTAAACACAGGGCTCCAGGCAGGGTCTGACAAGAGTGGAGCAGAAAGGGAGAATCACCACCCTCACCCTGCTGCCCACACTGCTTTTGGTGCAGCCCAGGATATGATTGGCTTTCTGGGCTGTGAGCACATATTGCCAGCTCATGTTGAGCTTCTTGTCCACCAACACCCCCAGGTCATTCTCCTCAGGGCTACTCTCAATCCATTCTCTGCCCAGCCTGTATTTGTGCTTGGGATTGCCCCAACCCAGATACAGGACTTTGTAGTTGGGGAAGTTTTGGGTGTCACGATATAAAAAGGATTGTGGGATACATTGTCAGGAATGTAGTGATAGGACAAAGAATAATGGCTTCAAACTAAAAAAAGGTAGATTTAGATTAGCTATAAGGAAGAAATTCTTTACTGTTATGGTGGTGAGGCACCGGAATAGGTTGCCCAGAGAAGTTGTGGATGCCACATCCCTGGAAGTGTTCAAGGCCAAACTTTTAGCAACCTGGTCTAGTGGAAGGTGTCCCTGTCCATGGCAGGGGAATTGGAACTAGATGATCTTTATGGTCCCTTCCAACCCAAACCATTCTATAATTCTGTGATCCTTGTGGGTCCCTTCCAATTTGGGATATTGTATGATTCTGTGATTCTTGAGACAGAACATAGCCAGGACAGCTGAACCCAACTAACCAAATGAATAGTCTGTGCCATATGACATCATGGTAATCAGTAAAAGCTGTGGGGAAAGAAGGAGGAAAGGGAGTAGGTTCAGAGTGATGTCATTTGTCTTCCCAAGAAAACGTTATATGTGATGAGCCCTGCTTTCCTGGAAATGGCTGAATATCTGCATGTTGATGGAAACTACTGAATGAATTCCATATTTTGCTTTTCCTTCACACAAAGCTTTTTCTTTACCTATTAAATTCTTTTTATCTCAACCCACAAATATTCTCAGATTTTACCTTTTTGATTCTCTCCTGGGCAGTGAGTGAGTGAGCAGCTGTGTAGGGTTTAGCTGCCTTACTGGGGCGAAACCACATTAACAAATCTTGGGTTACTGAAAGAGTTATGGGGAGGAGGGGAAAGCTGCTGATTTGTGGACTGGTTTTGCTCATGCCCAAAAAATGATTGGAAAACATACATGAAATCTAATGTAAATGTCTAGCTTCACCTTCATAGTCCATTGCCTGTTAGAATAAACAGACATCTGTTCTTGAAAATCTCTTCCTTATATGTCTGCCATTTAACTCTCTCTTTGATAAATTAAGTAGGGTATGATTCTCTTTACTAGTTATGAAGGACACATTCCACATCTTGAATCATTCATTTGATGCAGTGACAGAATATGTTCTGTTTAAACATTCAATATAATTACTGCCCATTCTAACTCATTGAAAATGACACTGAAAAAGCAATTATAGGGGAATTATTCTCTAATAGGGATGTTCATAAAGGCATTTATTCCTGCAACAGTGATGTTCAAAACATGCTGGTGAATTGACTAGTATAAATTATTTTCAGTAAAAGCTGCAGGAGACCTAAATAATCTCACATACTAAAAACAGAAGCCAGGTGTAAAGAGTACTCTAGATCACATTGCAATAGCTTATTTGAATTGCATGTTTGGGACTCATCCACTTCACATTTTGAAAAAAAGTTCCTGTGCCTCTTTTTCCTTACATCAATGATCTGGTCAAAGCAAGGGCATTCAGACTAGGCTCTGAAGCAGACACTGGAAATTGGTGTGGTTTAACACCAGCTTGTGCTATATCTCTGTTCCTGCTATTACCTTTGGGGACTGATCTGGTATCCTCAAGGGAAGAGGATTTGGGAGAAGGTGAGCAGGCTCAGGAGCATCAGGGAGTCAGAGAGGAAAATTGACTGGTGGAGGTGTACTCTACCATCTCTGAGACAGACTCAGGAGCCTGCCGCAGCAGAGGTGCCTCCTGCTATGCAGAAGACAAAAGCTCCCTCATCCCACCAGGCAGTAAGAGGGGACCTAGGCCATGGGGGGAATGAAGGCAGGCTCCTGTTTGGGGTGGTATCCGAGCCCTGTCCCTGCCCACCTCACCGTCCCATCTACCTTTATATAACAGGTACGAGGCTCTAGAACATCATAGTCAGAACAATGAAGTAGACAAAAGCTTGTCCCAGTTAGAGAGGGTGCCTAAGGCAAGGCAACCTTCCCCCCACATTGCTACTTTGTCTGTCAAGAAAGACAGAAGGGTTATTGTCATGGGGGGACTCCCTTTTGAAAGGGACAGAGGGCCCAATATGCTGACTGGACCCAACCGACAGGGAAGTCTGTTGTCTCCCCGGGGCTTGGATGAGAGACTTAGCTAAGAAAGTCAAGCACCTGGTACGGCCCACCGACTACTACCCCCTACTGGTCTTTCAGGCTGGTAATGACGATGTAGCAATGAGAAGTCCGAGAGCGATCAAAACGGACTTTAGGGCTTTGGGGTGACTACTTAAAGGATCAGGGGCGCAGGCTGTGTTTGGCTCTGTCCTTCCGATAGGGGGATCAACGCTGGCAAGTGGGCTCACCACATTAACACATGGTTTCAGGACTGGTGCAACCGACAGAACTTCAGGTTTTTCGATCATGGGAAGGTCTATGTGATGCCAGGCCTGATGTCATCAGATGGGATGTGCCTCTCTCAGAGAGGGGTAAGGATTTTGGCTCAGGAGTTGGCAGGGCTGATAGATAGGGTTTAAACAAGCATTGAAGGAGGAAGGGGATAAAACCAGGCACGCCAGGGATGACCTAAGGGATGGTGCACTAGAATCAGAGGGACTGTGTGCCAGTGAGGTCCTTTGGTCAGCTCCACAAGGTGCTGTGTGTAGGGAAGCGCATTTGAAGTGCTTCTACACAAATGCGCACAGCGTGAGGAATAAAATAGATGAGCTAGAAGTCTTGGCCCAGTCCCACAGCTACAACATCATTGGCATAAGCAAAACCTGGTGGGATGAGTCCTGTGGCTGGTGTGCTGCAATACATGGTTACAGGCTCTTCAGAAGGGACAGGCAGGGTAGGCAAGGTGGCAGGGTGGTGATATATATGAAGCATGGGCTGGACTGCATGAAACTTCAAGTTGGGGATGGCATAGTTGAGAACCTCTGGGTAAGGATTAAGGGATAAAGAAATAAAGGGGATGTCGTTATGGGATTCTATTACAGATCACCTGGCAAGGGCGACAACACCGATGAATTATTCTTTGCAGATCTAAGAGATGCCTTGAGATCAACTCCCCTTGTCCTTATGGGAGACTTCAACTTGCCAGATGCCAACTGGGATTGCCACACAGCTGACACGAGCACATCCAGGAGGTTCATAAAGCACTTAGATGATAACTTCTTGGTGCAGGTGCTAAGGAAGCCAACTAGGAAAGGTGACCTCCTAGATCTGTTGCTGGACAACAGAGAGGCTCTTGTGGGGGACATGGCAATTGGAGGCCGTCTCAGTCATAGTGACCATGAAGTGGTTGAGTTTAGAATTTATGGTGACAGAAGGAAAACTGCCACCAAAAATTCAACCCTGGATATGGGGAAAGCAGACTTCAGGCTGCTCAGGGAACTAGTCAGCAAGGTCCCCTGGGAAGCTGCTTTTGAAGACATTGGCGTCCATCAGTGCTGGTCGATCTTGAAGCACTGCCTCCTAAAAGCACAAGATCAGGTGATCCCAAAATATCGGAAGGCAGGCAGGTGGGGCAGAAGGCCAGCCTGGATGACCAGGGATCTTCTGCTGGAGCTTAGATGGAAAAAGAAAGTGTACAGCTGCTGGAAGGAGGGTCAGGTGATGAGGAAGGAATATAGGGATGCTGTTCATGTTTGTAAGGAGAAAATTCGTGGGGCCAAAGCCCAACTAGAGTTGACGCTGGCCATGTCTGTGAGAGACAATAAAAAAAGTTTTTTTTTAGATATGTTAACAGAAAAAGGAGAACCAAAGAAAACATAGGTCCGCTACTTGACGGGGAGGTCTCCTCACAGACAATGACATAGGCAAAACAGAGACATTTAATGCCTTCTTCACGTCTGTCTTCAATTCTGATGATGGGCTTCGGGACCCTGGGTGCCCTGAGCTGGAGGACCATGATGGTGGGAATGAGAAACTCCCAACCGACCCTGAACATGTGCGGGATTTGCTGCTCCACCTGGATCCATACAAGTCCATGGGTCCAGATGGGATCCATCCCAGGGTTCTTAAAGACCTGGCTGATGTCATCACGGGACCTCTCTCAATTGTTTTTCAATGATCTTGGGAATCTGGAGAGGTCCCAGTAGACTGGAAGCTGGCAAATGTTGTGCCAATTTTCAAGAAGGGCAAGAAAGAAGACCCTAATAATTACAGGCCAGTCAGTCTCATGTCAGTGCCTGGTAAAATTATGGAGAAGATTATGCTTGAAGTTATTGAAGTGCACCTGGGGGACAATGCAGTCATTGGTCCCAGCCAGCATGGGTCCATGAGGGGTAGGTCCTGCTTAACAAATTTGATTTCCTTTTATGATAAGATCACCCATCTAGTTGACCAAGGGAAACCAGCTGATGTGATCTTTCTGGACTTCAGCAAGGCTTTTGACACAGTTTCCCATAGGATCCTACTGGACAAAATGTCCATCATACAACTTAACAAAAACATCATCCAGTGGGTGAGCAATTGGCTGACGGGCAGGGCTCAAAAGGTTGTGGTAAATGGGGCCACGTCTGGCTGGTGGATGGTCACTAGTGGGGTCCCCCAAGGCACCATTTTAGGGCCAGTCCTCTTCAATGTTTTTATAAATGATTTGGATGTAGGACTAGAAGGTATTTTGAGCAAATTTGGAGGAGTTGTGGACTCTGATGAGGGTGGAAAGGCCTTGCAGAGAGACCTGGACAGATTGGAGAGCTGGGCGATCACCAACCACATGAAGTTTAACAAGAGCAAGTGCCAGGTCCTGCACCTGGGACAGGGCAACCCTGGATATATGTACAGACTGGGCAACGAGACGCTGGAGAGCAGCCCCGCAGAGAGGGATCTGGGGGTTGTGGTTGACAGCAAGCTGAATATGAGCCAGCAGTGTGCCCTGGCAACCAGGAAGGCCAACCGTATCCTGGGATGCATCAAGCACAGCATCGCTAGTTGGTCGAGGGAGGTGATTGTCCTGCTCTACTCTGCGCTGGTCCTGCCTCACCTCGAGTACTGTGTGCAGTTCTGGGCACCACAGTACAAGAAGGACATTAAACTGTTGGAGAGTGTTCAGAGGAGGGTGACGAAGATGGTGAAGGGCCTAGAGGGGAAGATGTATGAGGAGCGGCTGAGGGCACTGGACCTGTTCAGCCTGGAGAAGAGTAGGCTGAGGGGGGGACCTCATTGTCGTCTACAACTTCCTTGCAAGATGAAGTGGAGAGGCAGGTGACCTATTCTCTGTAAACACCAGTGATAGGACCTACGGGAATGGTGTTAAGCTGAGGCAGGGGAAGTTTAGGCTTGACATCAGGAAGAGGTTCTTCACCGAGAGGGTTGTTGCACACTGGAACAGGCTCCCCAGGGACGTAATCACTTCACCAAGCCTGTCTGAATTTAAAAAGTGATTGGACTGTGCACTTAGTCACATGGTCTAAACTTCTGGGCATACCTGTCGGGTGCCAAGAGTTGGACTTGATGATCCTTTTGGGTCCCTTCCAACTCAGGATATTCTGTTGATTCTCATGTAGAAATTATTTCACTTAAGGGAATTTATCTTTGTTCTAGCCTCTAGGAAGCTTTTGCACTGTAACAAAAAAATCCCACATGGACATGATAACAGTGGAACTATTCATCTCTCTTTTTAGCTCCTTCATCTCGATTTTTCTTTCTGATTTCTTCTTCCACAGTTAGGTTCTCACTCCCAAAGCATGCATGTCAGGCAAATTTACACCTGAAATTTTTGAGGTTATGTGTTAGTGTCTGAGTGGAGGTCAGGGGCTGTGAAGTTTAGTCTGGACTGTTGTCCTATTAGTGCAAGAGCTAGTTCCATGTTGTACAAGATGGGAATCACAGGAAGGAAAGGATCTACGGAAACTCTGAAGGGGCTATGTGAAGGACACGCTCATTCATCCCTCCCCCATTCCTTATTACACTAGATACCTAAGAATAGCCAAATTGAGTCAGGGGAGCAAGAACAGGTAGGGCAGGTCTGCTGTGCATGTGGCTTTTTCATGTGCCTGCACCCAGGAGAATGAAAGGTATTGCATGCCCCTCCATCGTAAGCTGCTGCTAATGATTCCTTCTGCCCGGAGGACACGGTCAGGATCGATGGAGGGTCAGCCATTAGACATACATTTCCCAATGCCCAGCATAGCACACGGGGTCAGGGAGCTAATCATCACTCCTATCTTGCCTGCCTGGCTGCGGTGTCCAGCCTAGGGCAATTGGAGGTGCATTAAAGATTAAACAAGAGGTGGGGGGTCTAGTAAGTGTGTTGGAGTAATTCCAGGGTGGGTGGGCAGTGGTTGGCCCAAGCAAGTGGATTTCTGCTGCAGCGGCCCCTACCTTAGATCTTTCAGCCGAACAAACTGGCGGCATCTCTGTTGAGACAAAGAATGCCTCTAGCTAAAATTCCACTATCTGACCTCAGAAGGGTTCCAGCTGTTTCTGCCACCAACATAGCAGCTAGAAGAAGAGTTTTAAAGTGGTTGGCCAAGCTGAAACAGAAGCCCACTTCTTAAGAAGGCTGGGCACAGAGCCTTCCTCTTCCTAGCTCACCATTTTCAGCAAAAGTATGAACACAGCAAGCGTGGAATGAGTGTTGGCTCTGCTGAGTGTCTGTCACTTACCAACACCAAGTCACATAGATTTTTCTGCAGGACCTGTACCTCTCTTCTAAGGTGGGAGGACTAAATGTTCACCTTGCTTGACATACTCATTTCTGGTGCCTTCAACCTCTAAAATCAGCACATTGCAACTCCTGACCCTATTGAAGTAAAAACATTTTAATGGGAATAGGAAAATATTTTCCATTTGAGGTGTGGTTCATGGCAGAGGAGCTTATCCCATGGCTCTGAAAACTCTGGTGTCAGTTTTGGAGATGACTTAGTGTCCTTTGCAGGGCTCATCAGTGTGTTTCATGTTAGTGTCTAGTGTTAATGTGTTTATTCTGACTCCAGAGGCCATGGGAGTACATTCATATATATGCCTGGATTTCTATGAGTTGTCACCAGTAGCTGTGCTTTTAGAGGCTGACTGCAAAGCTTGGCACTCCAGGGAAATAGGAAAATGGCATGCCTTACCCTTAGCTATACAGTCTGGATCTGTATGGGCTGTGGTGGCTGACAGCCATCATGTAGACCCTGCCCTTTGGTTTCCCAGAGCCATAGCTTTTCTGTGAGCCTTGAATTCACTGCCATCATTGTGTAATTAGCAAAAGAAGATCTGGGGAAGAGATAAATCTAGAATAATGTGCTGAGTGATTAAAACAGCCATGAAGATAACACAGGACTTGTCATTCCTTCTGAATGAGAAGGCTTCAGTTCCTTCTGAATCGAAGACTTCCCATTTCAGGGATACTCAGTTTTAAGACTTGTCATCTAGTCAAACATCTGTCTTAAGGAGTCCTGACAAAGTAGGGTTTTTTTGCCAGAGCTTCTTCGATTAGTATTTCATTGTCCCTACCTAAGCCAGTTACTCTGTTATTATTGTTAATGGGAGGACTGGACCCTCGAATGATAAATGGCCTCTACAAAGAGCCAAATGAATTGCCCCAGGCATTTTTTTCTTCTCTGAGTATGAACAGAACCAAAGGCCACTGACTTATACTTGACGTCTCATTTTCCAGCTCCAGAACTAAGATGAATGCCAGCTGCCTGGTCTCAGGCCCCGGATACTCACCTACCTATCTCTTCCTCCGGTTGCTGACTGAGGGTAGCATTTGTAACCGCATTAGGTAACATGAATTGAAGCAATTTTCACCTGTGCTGATTATGTAGGATTTCTTCTGATCTTGGGACTTCATCCTCTTCAGCTAGGCTGTGCTTTAAAGGTTTCCCCTCAGCAGCCTCCATAAAGGTTTGCCATTGCCAGGAAAACAATTCAGAACATGGGCTGCAGTTGCTATTATTATGAACTGAGCATTATGTATTTTGTGTGTGTGTGTGTGTGTAATACAAGGTAAGTGTTATTCATTTACTGGTATTATCCTTTTATCAAGTCAGTTTCCTATTGCATTTCACCCTTCATTGCACTGGCGGTTCATTCTTTTAACAAAGCTGTTTCTATTCTTGAAAATATATTCAAGAAGTTTTGCCATTTTACTATGAAATACAGAATGCTTCATTTTCTTTTCAAAAATGCGTTCTAAGCACCCTTAAGTTCTGGAGACCTTGGAACAACAATGAACAAACATATATTGAGATTAAAAGATAATAGATGAGGCCTCACTAATTCATTTATATATTTTCAAGCGCTTTTTACTTGTCAGATTTTTGTTTTCTGTTTCTTATTTTAGCTTTTCTTTCCGAGTCTTGACTTGTGCTGGAAATCTGCTCCTGAGTCCTTTTTTAAACTTCTGACTAGACTCATGAGAGGAATTCTGGTAGTGCTGAACAAACTGTGCAATGTGCAAGGTGTTGAATCATGTGCAATTCCAAATGCAGCGTACATGAAGACTGTGTTGCTTACAAAGTAGGATAGTGTGAGGTAATTTATTAGGCAAAAGGCAATGCTAGAGCAAAGAAATAAAAATACTGTCTCTCTTTTGGAAATGAAGGTCATAGGCAGATAATGGGGACAGTGCTGAATCCATGAATTAAGTCAGGACAGGAATCAGTGAGTGGAGTTGAAACCATAAAATATATTGCAGCTTTCTAGTAGCTTATTGAGAATAGCAGCAGGTGTTTGCTAATCAAGCATGGAGACAAAGTTGCAGGAACGGTAAATTTGTCCCAGTATAGGTAAGCCCACAGTTCTGCTTGCTCTGCAACACAGGTGAAGAAATTTCTTCATCACAGATGTTTCCTGGATATTTCATAGGGTCTTGTAAAACTGCTTTTGAGATTCTTAGCTCTGATGTCCCTGTCAAGTACAGATTATAACTTGTATCAGATTTTTTTTAAGGTCAGTCAAAAATTTTTTCTAGGGCCTGATCTGTCAGTGGTTTGGGTGTGTGGACAGAAGTTTATCACGCGAGCTTTTAACAAGACATGGTAAGTTAGGTATATCTTCATGGAGTAACAAGATGGGATGAGCTTTTTCTTTAAGCTAAGATTTTATGATGATAAACCAACATGGTGGAGAGTACTGTGTTGGAGATTGTGTGGGTGGACACAATCCCTGTGATTTAGAAGTTATGGCTGCTAAGCCATAACTGGTAAATGCATCCTGTGGATCTTTATCTATGTATTTTTGGCAGTTCTTATTGACCCATGTCTTAAATTCCCCCCACTTTCCTGGCTTCTTAAAACATTGTACCAGATAAGCAGAAGCCAAAAAAAAAATAATAATAAAATAAAAAAAATAATAAAAAAAAATCCTGCTGTAGGAATATTTGAACCCACAGGTGAAAATTAAATTTGAAATAAAAATGTGGTTTGCTACACAAAGGAATCTAGAGTTATAAGAAAGTTTAGCTAGTATTACTTAGCTGATAATTTAATGTGATATTCTTCTAAATTCAATTAACCTGATCCAATAGTTTTCTCTAAATTGGATGAAATGCAATGAAATTTTGTCCCAGAGACTGGACATATGCTGCATGTGTACTTGTCTGTATGAGTCTTGTGAGTAGCAAAACAGCCTAAAGAACATAAGAGTTACCCTGGATCAAAGGTGTGACTGAAACTTCTTAAATAAAGAGAAAAAATAAATCCCTTTTGTCAGAAGATCAGGCATGGATATCTGGGATGAAAGTGCCAAATGAAGTTAATGTTAAGAACTAAATTAAATAGTTTCTGTGGTTACCGTGGCTATGGAGAGGGGCAAAGTGGAAATGCACTAAGTATGTAGTAAGTTGAGCTACCACCATTCTGCAGTTACAGATGCAGAGCAAGCAGTATGACAATCCTGGGTCAGTGGAAGTTGCAAGTCAACGAGAAACGCTCTTCATGAGAGGAAAGTACTCAGTCAGAGGAGAGTAATGATACAATCTAAATCTTCCCAACAGTTATGTCTCCTTTGGCTCATTAATACACAGCAAATGTTGGCCAATTGCAACAGAATGTGGCAATTTTTTCCACTGAGGTGAAAAGCCACCAAAACATTTTCAGTGTTTCCACCCATGGCTGAAGGTTATGGACTTGGTTATTATATATATTATATTATATATTGGTTATATATACTTTGTCAGTACAAAACATCTGTGCTTTCAGGAAAAAGCCTCTGGTTTACTATGTTTGATGGCTGGCTAATAAACCAAAGTGAAGTTGATCTAGGCACAGATTAGGGATGAGTGGACCTGGCCCAGATCTGGACTTGTAAACTGAAAATGCCTTATGGATATTTGTTGCTCTGTGAAGACACTAGACTATTTATTTCCTTCATTGTCTGAGTAATCTAATTTGGCAAACAGTTCAGTGGTATTTCTAACTATTCTCTGTTCTTCAGAGCAGCTCAAGGTTTATCTATTTATTATAATAATCCTAAATAAAGTTAATAAAGTTTCATAATTCACAGCCAGGTACAAATTTCTATCCTTTACTAGAATGAAAAATATTAGATCCCGAGCTGATATATATGTGTATAAAACCACTTGTTCAGACGTTTCCCCAGGTATTCCACAAAGTCTTGGTTAAACAGGGTTTAAGTCAATGCTAAGGAAGTCAAGGCATTGGAATGAAATTTCATGAGATACTAGTTTGGTTTTGGAGGTGGCAGCTGCCAGATTAGCTTCTCATCACAAACTTACACTACATTGAGGTACTTTACCAGGAGGGGTGGCTCTGTAAGGGGTGGCAAGGCCAGCAAAGCTGGACAGTTCTTTCTTGAAACAATCACATAAATTATGTGGGGGCTTATTATATGTCAACAGGAAATTGGATCTCAGAGCAATCATCAAGCTCTCACTGTGTTGACTCAAAGAGGACTGTATCCACTCCTATGGCGTGAAAGGATTTTGCAGCACAGAATACATCACATACCTAGACATTTTTGGTTCATAACACTGGGACTGCCAGTACTTCTACTTGGGTATGTCAGGAGTGACAGGTTCCTGTAGTGAGGGACAGGTGGATCTCTGCTGATACATGGATAGCCCTTTTCTGTGTTGGTCCTTTCTCAAATCCAGATTCACTGCACTTATGGAGGTTCCAGAGTCCCAGCTTCCACCTGTTATGCAAGTGTCCTGGTGCTTCATTGTCTGGGCTTTGTTCTCTACTCGTCCTGTTCTTGTCCACATTTCTTAGTTTTCTACTGATCACTGCCAGGGAAACAGCATTGGGCCAAATGGACTTGATTCACATTTGACAGTCCTGTGCCCTCATATCTAAACCAGAAAGCAGTGTGTATAGGGAGAGCCCTCACTGTCCATCTCTTGGGTATGTTTAGGTATATTATGCAGGCTTGATTTCATTCTGGGAAGAAATAGTCAGCTATCTTGCTGCTTAGACATGTGATGAGAATGTTTTTCAAAACATATCATTTGTGATGTGTTTCCACAACCAAAAACATTGACCAGATAAAATATATCCCACTTTGTCTAAATGAGAGTGAATAAATAGTTGGCGAGACAAGAGAAGAGCCTTCCTATAGAACTGTATAAAAAAATAAGAGCTAAATGAAAGTAGGATCTTAGACGGGAAGATAAATTGGAGATCCCACATCTACATTTCAAAGACTTTGTTGTCCCAAGGCAAGCCAAACAAAATGATATTTGCATATTCACTGACACTGGAATAGTATCCAAAGACATCAACCAAACTGAAGAGGAAAAGTGAGAGAAGGGAGTTGAAATTAGCATATGATCTATTTCCTCAGATTGAAAAATGAGTTGAAGGGAGTAGGAGGGGAAGTTCCTTATAGAGTCCTTTGATGCTTGCTTTTTCCTGAAAGAGTATATGGGGAAACTGTGATTTAAAGCTGCAGTTCAGTGATACGCTAAATCTAACTTGAGGGCTTTTAGTACTGCTGTAGAAATGCCATAGCCTCACGACTCAAATAATTCATTTGGAAAAAACTTTCTGTGCCAGCCCAGATCTGTTCAAATAGGGCTGATGGCTTAACTTTGTGCCAGCATGTTTTATGTCATATATACCATCAGCATATGAACAGAAACAGCATGTTGTTGGACCTCCCTCAGCTTGTCTGTATGCCTTTTCATCAGTCCCATCTTGCTATCTTCCAGCTCATATAATCTTCAAGTCACTGCCCCACGTCTCACTACAACCTCCATGGGTAGCTTAGAGCCTTATATGTTTCTTTCATTTTGGACATTCATCATCTTTGGTCCTGACATTGCCATGGAAATTCCCATGAACTTTGCCTTATTCATTGCCCCTACATCATGTTTTACTGTCACAATTCTCTTGAACTTCTGATACTGCAGTTTATTATCCTCTCCAAGCCAGATTCACACCCCAAGCCATGGAGCTCCATGGCATGCAGTATGTCCTTCTTTTATCTCCTGCAGATATAATTCTGTTCATTGCAGTTCTGACTACATCCAGGAAATTTCATGTGGGATGGCTGCTGTGCTGCAGGATTGGAGAAGTGTGGGACCAAGGTCAAAGCCCTAGAAAAAGCCTATTGGGATGCTGCAAAACAAGGATCTAGCTGGAACTTGTGACGGGGCAGAGATTGTGTTTGGAGTGTGTGGGAGAAACCTTGCAAGAGTGTTAAAGTAAGTCCTCCTCCATAAAAGAGTGGCAACCAAAAGGAAAAATGGTTTTCCATAGGAAAAAACTCCAAGAAATTGAACTAGAGGAATTACAATAGTACTGGTGGGAAGGGATGCTTGAAAGTCTCCAAACAAACCTCCCCTGAAGCAGGACGATCCCCAGCACTAGGTCAGGAAAAACAGGGCTTTATACAACTGCACCCTGTACACACTGAAGGATAAAGACTCTCTTGACATCTGGCCAAGGGCTGCATCATCCTCTTGCAGTCAGAGTGTTTTCTAATGCCTGACCCAAACCTCCTAAGCTACAGTTAGTTGACCCTTGCTATATTGTCCGGCACCACTGAGAGAAGTTTGGCTCTGTCATCCTTGTAACTGCCCCTCAAAAACTTACACAAGCTGGTGTTAGACACTTCTCAGTCTAGTTTCCACCAAGAGAAGAGCTGAAGCCTTTTCTCCACTTCTCTACAGTATCAGTCCTGCTCCCTCTACCTCTCCTGACAGATCACATGCCCCAGCCTTGATTATATTTGTTGCCTTCACTGGTCTCTCTCCAGCTTCTGTACAACCTTTTTGAACTGGAGGCTCAAAACTAGATGAAGAGTTCCAGGTGCAGCTTTCCCAGAACTCAACACGGTGAATGTAACTTCCTTCTACTTTCTGACCATGCTCCTTCACATGTAGTTCAGCAAGCAGTTTGTCTTGTTTGCAGAGAGAGTGACTGCTCACTCACATTCACCTTGGCACCCACCGCCACCCCTGGTCTTTGGCAGCAGGATTGTTGTTTGGACAGTTTTCTTCCAATCTGTAGCAATGCAGGGCATAATCATAACCCTGATACAGAATGGGTGAGAAGAAAACTAAAGGGTGACAGTATAACAATGGGTGGCTCTTCCTTAATTTCCCTCATCAGGCTTTGTTTGTCCTTCTGCACTGAGATTCAGCCATTCAGCCTGTCAGCAGCTCATGTTCCTCCTGCACTCTGACCTGGGTTGGACTCATGAAGGAAAGTCAGGCAACAAGAAGCTCCATATGTTCATTACAATGACTCTGGTAGAGTGACCCTTCAAGAATTCTTTTATCCCCTCCAGTCCACTTTTGCATATCACTTGCTTTGGTTCTGGCACTTCAATGCCAGCAAATATTTCAATTCTCATGTGAGTTGAGATTATTTCTGTAGCTGGAATTTTAGAAGTCACAAGGATGGGGTTGGCAGAGCCTGCAGGCTGATCCAGGGGCCCGCAAGGGAAAATACCACCTGCCAATAAGAAATGTAGCAAAATCGCAAGTTTATTGTTTCTGTCCAACCATGCAAAATGTCAGGTTATATCAAGCATCCCTCAGGGAATCTCTGTAAATCAATCATGATGATTTTCCTTCTCAGTTCTCAAAACAGAGACACCCAACAAAAGCTTCTGTCGTTACTGGTAGTTTCAGCTCACCTCCCTGACCCTAATCCTACCTCTTCTGCTAAATGTTCTGTTTATTCCCACTGTTATGTGCTGACAAACACTACTGGGTTACGAAAAGGAAGAACAACCTTAAATCTGATACTGAATGCCGTCCATCAGATGATCACTCACACTGAACAGTCATACAGAGGTGGTATGTAAGGAAGTCCAAGGCAGTGGGGCAACTGGTGGGCAGGATGACTGATGTTAAAAGAAGAGTAGTGGATCCTTGATCTAGGTGGGGTTAACAACAGTTGCTATTGGTGTGACACCCCATTTGTAAGGCCCAGTGACAAACTCATATTGCTTGATCTCAACAGTAGGCACTCCAAGATATTTATTAAGCTTCAATATTCTTGATTTGTTTTGCAGTTCAGTGGCACTTCAGAAAACTTGCAGAGTCTCCAAGTTTCCCAGGAAAACAAACAATAGGCAATAGGCTCATGAAACCACATACTCATACTTTAACCACAGAGACAAGGAAAAGCTAGTATTTGTGTCAGAGAGTCACCCATCAGTCAGTCATTTCCGGTTGCTGATTCAGAGGGATATATGGGATATAACCTTGTTTCAGGTCTGGGGTGAGCATTTGGGGACCTTGGACTTCAGCACCATGGGACAAGTGGGCTTAATGAGTAGCAGTTGTGTAACAAAAGGAAGAAGGATGTTTCCTGCACTTCCCTTCATGTACATCTCTGTGAATTTCTTCATTTGGAGGTTGCAAATCTTTTGAAGAATCACTTGTGTTTAAATTGTGATCCTCTGAAACCATTCTCTAGTTCCAAAAATAGCAGGTGTTACAATGCCTACAACAGAATCCACGCCTGAATTGGCCCAAGCTTGGAGCCTTTACTGTTTCTTATTCACTTTGACCAGGTTTCATCCATGATACAATGTCATGGAACATGGTGCATTCCTTCTTACTCACTTGTTGCTCATTTGATTCCTTTCTGTAAAATATTTTTTTTCCTGAAATTCTCGGTAGAAGACATTGGACAAAAAGTCATGGAGACTGCTGTTCTATCATTCCTCAAAGCAGGCCAGACATGGGCATTATAAATGGAGACAGCATTGCTCTGTGGACAGTAAGAATTAGGACTGGCATTGGCGGTAAAAATTAGAACTCATTTTGGATCAATGGCTTTGCCTTTGGCTATTAGAATGATTTTGGGCACGTCGAAAGTCTCTTGAAAGTGCTTAGATTTTTAAAAAGGGAAAAATTGAAATGCCTGACATGGAAGACTAGCAAAGAGGGCACAGAGGTATGGCTACTGTGAGCAATATTTAGTTGGGAGCTCCAGGAGCATCCAGTCTGACAGGAACTGCTTGTGGAAATTTCTGCAGTGAAAAATTTTTAAGGCAATCAGCACACGTGTCCATGCTGAACTTCAAGTCCTCAAGTGACAGATTCCTGGGGGAGTAGAAGCCCTGGTATATCTTTAGAACATGGAAAGCAAACTGCCTCCTTTCATACTTCCTCAAAAGGCCAAGTCAGGACCTAAGCCCCAGATATTTTATTTCTTTCTAAAATTTGCCAGGAGCAGATGGAGCTTTTCACAGTGACCAGGGCTGAAACAGGTTTGTTTCCTTTGAATTATTTATTTATTTAATTTATTTATTTTTAGGCATCCAAGGACATGGCATTTTCTCTGGTTCAGCATCATGCTTTGGACTACTTTGATGATTGTACAGAACAAGTGCACTCCAAAGCCAGGTGTAACCCCCATTGGTATCTGCTCAGTTACCACATGACAGGCAGAAGAGCTTGCTGGAGGTTAAGCAGCAAGGCTTGACAGTTATTGTCCACTAAAGTGAGCAGCCAGCCTAATGCGTGGTCATTCATTACAGACTTTCTGAATGGTCAGCTGCAGTATTAGAGCTGGTCAAAGGTTTCTCCAAACATTTACCATCCATTAAAAGCTAACCTTTCTGTGTGTATATTTGAGCTTTGAATTCTCGAATAGCTGCGGGCTATGCATAAGATTCAGTGCTTCTCTGGGGGTCTATTACACTGTCAAACACAGATCAGCCTTCCTAAACACCCCAGCAGCATTCCTGAAGTGGACTCTCCCTCCCCGCCTCCCATCACTCCTCCAGGAGGCTGAAAGCCGTGAACAGCTCTCTGGCAGCTGGACATTCCTTATGGGCACTGTCAAGTTTGCTGGTCTTCTCCTTCCAAAAATAAACAGCAAAATGTATTTGAGATTAGAGCTTAGTAGGTTTTATTTCCTTCCTAGGGCATTTTTTCAAGATTTGGATTTTTTTTTCCCCCATCATATATTGTGATCAAAGCTAAAATTGTGGATTGTCAGGGTGAGCTGACAGCCTGCTTTTTCAATGAGTTCAATCAAATTTGTCATTCTGGGGTTTTGGGAGCATTTTAAATGGAACAAAGACAACAAGTATTTTTCAAAACCTGGAGAGATGCTGTTTTTGGAACACTGACTTTTACCAAAGGTTGTGCTCTCCAAGCTCTGAGATGACACATGACTTCTTATGCCATGTGCCAAAGCCAGGCAGTTCCTCTACTTTTCTCCAAATCTGAAGTTTATTGTGAAAAAGCCAGTAGCCTCAGGTTTGCCTCCTCTCTCTCCTGCATTCTGCTTTGCATTGTTTTTTTTTAATCTTCTGTCAAAAGTCATGCTGTCCACTTTCACTTTACAAATGGGATTTCTTTTGTCTTTCCCTTCCATCCACTTCTTTCCCACTCCCTAGTTCTTCCTCATTTAATCATCTCTTTCCTATCTTAAGATTTTAAAGATGCTCCTGGCAAACAGCTAGTATGCCTTACTTTGCAGGCAGCATTAAATCACCTGGCACTTCTTGGTGTCTAGTTTGGAGCTAGTTTGCATTTGGTGATTTTGGCTGGGAGTGTTGGCATAATGAGGCAGCATTTGCCTGAAAATAAAGCATAATGTATCTTTAGGAGTACTTAACAGCTGACAGTTGTGAGCAGCCCTGAGAAGGACCTGGGGGTATTGTCTGATGAGAATTTTGACATGAGCCAGCAACGTGCACTTGCAGCCCAGAAAGCCAACCATAACCTAGGCCACACCAAAAGCAGCATGGGCAGCAGGGCAAGGGAGGGGATTGTGCTCCTCTACTCAGCTCTCGTGAGACCCCACCTGGGGCCCTGTGTTCAGCTCTGGGGGCACCAGCAACTGCAGGACATGGAGCTGTTGGAGCGGCTCTGGAGGAAGCCACAAGGATGCTCAGAGGGTGGGGTAGCTCTGCTGTGGGGCCAGGCTGAGGGGTTTGGTGGGGTTCAGCCTGCAGAAGGGAAGGTTCCAGGGAGAGCTGATGGCGGCCTTCCTGTACCTGAAGGGGTCTACAAGAAAGCTGGGGAGGGACAACTTCTCCAGGAGTGTGATGACAGGACAAGGGGGAACGGCTTTAAGCTGAAAGAGGGGAGATTTAGTTTAGATATTTGGAAGAAATTCTTCCCTATAAGGATGATGAGGCCCTGGCCCAGGCTGCCCAGAGGAGCTGTGGGTGCCCCATTCCTGGAGGTGCCCAAGACCAGGCTGGATGGGACTAGGGGCAGCCTGGACTGGTGGGGGGGTCCCTGCCCATGGCAGGTGATGGCACTTGATGATCTTTAAGTCCCCACCCACCTCAAACCATTCTGTGATTCTATAATTCTACATGTAAGAAAATGGATTGCTTCCTGGCAAAACGACCTTGGCAGGGACTTGGGTACTGGGAATTCACACACTATGCAGTGATTTTCTCATCTTGATTTCTCAGTCCTTTGAAGCAAATGGTTTGAGATCTGTCTTTGAGCTAATTCCTCCTTTTTCTGGCTTTCAGAACCTTTGGAGTTAAAATAAAGCACTTGCATAGGTACAAAAATAATGTATTTGAGCTTCAAAGATGCTGGACTGTTCATCACACTGCTGTTACTGGTTTTACCCTCACAAGAGGAGAAAATAAATGTGCATACCAAATTCTTCATACATCTTTAATGTTAATATTGCTCTGGTTGAAGTGAGCTATAACAAGCTTAAAAGAGGAAGAACATTTTTGCACCTTGGAAAATGGCAAGTGAAAGGAACAGAAAGCTTTACACATTGTGGAATGTCCTTCCAGAGAACTAGCACCTCAGTGAATAAAGGAGGCATTAACAGACACAGGTCCAATGCCCAGAACAAGCATCTATTCAAGGTCTGGCCAGGAGAGATCAGCAGAGTTCAACTGCAGGGACAAACAAGGCAGCCACAGCATTAAAACAGGCTAGCAAAATAAGCAAAAAGTATCCCAGAATGTCCTCATCAAAGCCTAATTATCTGCTGACTTCTTAGACATGCGAGAATTTTCCTTGTCTATTTAATTTCATGCTTATCATCAAACTAGTCATTAAATGGCTGAGTATTAGGGGAAAAATTCAAGGCTTTCTGGTCTGTCCTGTTTAATCCTTCAGCTCCTCCCTTCTCTCCTCCCCATTCCACTTTATCTCCACAATAGTCAGGCAAGGGAAAGGAGGCAGGGTGTCATGCTGGGCAGCGTGGCACAGTCTCCGCAGTGTGGTCTGAAAGTGGGCAGGATGTGAGGTTGCATAATGCCAGATAAAGGCTAGGATGCACAACACTCCAGTGCCATGCCAGACCTCAGTAGTGCAGCTCTGACTGCTTGCAGTATGTCCCATGATACACAGCAGAATTGCAAAGACCACCGAGTGGGCTGAGACCTAGAGTTCTGACCATCATAATCAAAATTAATGGTCTGGGAGTCAGGTAAATTGTTAAAAACATAACCAAAATGATTAAATGATACTGTGCTTTCTCATCTCGTAACATATTTTGGGAAAATATGCATGAAACTGGAAAATAAAATCCATTGAAAGACTTATGTATGTAGGACTAATCAAGGTTTCAGAACTACTGCTTTGGGATATTTTTGATACCGGGAACTTAGAAATATTTAAGCAGAGATTGGCTATTTAAACTGATGAGAAAACTATCTCACCATAATGAATGACTACTTCAGGCCTCAGCTGCTCTTCAGCTGGAGTGTATGGAGGTAACAGGAACAGGATATAGCCTGTAACAGGTACTTGCAGCTTTGTCTGAAAAACTTTGTTCTGGTTGTTATAGGATTTTAGACTAAGTAGACCTGGATTCGAAACTCCTAGGTTCACAAATACTTGTGGCAATATCCCTTCTACATCTCCAATGTGATGCATTTCCTTCTGAGGGGACATCACTGCAAGAATCCAGTGTCCAGTAAGACTATACAGTCCTGTCAACAGGCTACTTAATTAAATATTTTGCCTTAATGCTAGATACTGCTGCTTTCTGCAGTTTTGTTTCTAATGTCCAGGAGGGACCATTTCTCCAGTAGCAGTCTCCAAGCCTTAAACTTTTGACCTGAGCTAATTACTGAATCCACTTTATAGAAGTAATGAGGTTCTGAGCCTCTGCAATGCCTTGGAGGCTCTGGAGAGTATGAGCCAAAACCTGAGCTCCCTAATCAGTTCTGACTCTGTTTTTCATTCATTTACTGAGTGCCCCGAGGCACTGCTGCACCTTGAGCTCTCTGGGAAGAGCTGCAGTGCAGCTCCTGCCCAGTCTGCAAGTGGGCAAAGTATCCCAGTTCAGGGCTGCAGGTCTAGCTGGCACCTTAGTAATGAGAGCAAAAGGTAACAGTGAGGATCAGTGGCCAGAGCAGCAGGGACTAGAGGGCTGTGGTCTAGACTTCCCTCAGGTTTCTTATTAGACAACTTGTGTCTTATTCTTTTGCCTCAAACTCTCCCACAAAGAAACTGATAGCACTTTGATATCTGTGGATGGTGTAATGATAAAAGAAGGCAAAGTGCTGCTGTACAGAACCCTGTGTTGACACTGGCAGCAAGAACACAGAGGTGAACAGGCTTGCACACTGCAGAAATGTGTTCCTGTGCTCTGGTCAACTTGCGCAGTCACCATCTCCTTCCTTTTGATGAGCATTTCGCACCCCTTGTAGACAGGCCTTAACCAGATCTCCAGAGCAGAGCCCATCCTGTCCTGCACAAAGAATATCCAGCTGACAGCTTCTTGCCAGCAGCTGGAAAACTGTACTGAAACCCTCAGTCACTGATCCCTGGCTGTTCACAGAGCTCATGGTCCTGGCTTCCCCTCTTAAAGGCTTTCGCTTGCCCCTGCGTTTACCCTGTTTGTTCTTCTCCCTCTTACACATAGTGGCACCTACAGGACTGAAACCTTGCTGACGGACAGGAGAATGTGAGTGTCAGCCAGGTAAGGATGCTGCTGACCAAGTTCTAGCCCAGCACTTAACTCCAGCAAGCAACTTCTCACTCTGGGACAGTGTCTAGATAAGAGCATCCCAACTTCCTAAGAAGTGTTTTGAGGAAAGAAATAGTCTGAGGTTCTGCAGAGCTGCCCTAGCCATGGGCAGCATGACTAGGGAAGTAAACACCCCTGGTTAGTTTCATGAGACATTAGTTTATGAGAGTCTGATGGGATTATGTATTCCTCCCAACATGAACAATCCAAAATCACTTGAAGACTGTAATGAATATTGGTGCTTTTGTCCCAGTCTATGCCACCCAGGTGCTACACCTAGTTATACCATGATGCTTGGATCACCCCAGCAGTGTTGGAAAACTTGAACAAACAGTAAGTTAAATCCATTTTATTTAAACAGCAGAGACTGCTAGATGTAATTTTGCAGACTTTATTTGTTATTAAATAAACCTGCCTTGTACTGTGGCAAATATAATCCTATTGCCAGTGCAATCAATGACTGGAGCAGGCAAGTGCAACTGAACCTGGAAGAAAACTGAACAGTAACATAAGAGATCACAAGCCAGCCACGGCTGGCTGCGGGAGGTAGACTTTTTTGCAATTATATGAGCTAGTCTGGTCAGGAAAGGAAGATAAGCTTTAGGAAAAACAAGGCCTTCTTTGAATTTGAAATAGAAGTAGCAAACTGACAGATAGCTCAGGATAGTGAACAGAGCAGTACAACAGGGCCAAGCTAATCACTGGAGATAAGATCTCCAACACAGTGATGCAATAGGCAGTCTAACAACTCTTGCTGTGGCACCCTCCTTCTCCCTGTAGACATCCTGGCAAGCAGGTAAATGCCTCTGCACCAGTGGGGTTACCTCACTTCCAAGGAGACATCTGCAGCTGCCTGCATCAGCACCTGGTCCACTCCTGCTGTTGAGGAGGCTGAACCAAATGGATGCAAACAATACTTCTCAGCCTTTGAGGTGTGCCTCGCTTCAAGAATATAAAAGCCAATGCAATGCAGCCTACTTTTCTTCTCTTTTCAGAAATATGTGAGAGCTTTTTAGCTCCAAAGAGAGATTTATATAGTATATATTAACCAAAACCATCTTTTGAGAAGATGGCAAAATTAAACTCCTAAAGGAGAAAGTCTGCAGAAGCACCAGGAAAGTCAGCTTTAGGGCCAGATTTTCTGTAGAGCTCAACACATTGGATGATGAGTGTGGGCTTCATAGAAAGAAAACTTCCTGAAGAGACAGACCACTGTTTGTGCTGCACAGCCTGTTTGAATGCCATTCCTAAATGCCATATTTTGTGTAGCAGTCTACATTTTTTGGACTACATATAAGGAACACCTGGGAACCTACTGAGTGTCCCTAGAACATTAGTCTTACTTAGGCACTGGAAAATGACCTGAAAAACACCACACTATTGCACCTTACACTCTAACTGAGCAACACCCAGTCAGGCTGGCTACAATGGACTCACTGGAATAGAAGTTACTGAACTGAAAACTGGGTCAGCCCTCACACTTTCTTCTGGCCTTTGTTAACAGCAAAAGACTTGGTAAGGTTTTGCCCAGACTACTGGAGTTTTTAGGAAAACTCCTCTATTATATTATTTAGAGGACTCTCCCCACACTTCCCTCACCCTTACAGACAACCCATGTGTCCCTCTTGGGAGGGACTCCAGCCTGGCTGGCAGAAGAATACACCTATCCCATGGGTGCATGCAGCTCCTGGGGCCTCTCTGTGTCAAGCTGTTTTAACAACAAACATGTCACAGCCCTGGAGCACCCAGTCCAGCATATGAGAAGCAGGGAGGGGAAGTCTGGCATGTCTGTCTCTTTATGCCTTGATTACCCAGTTTATGAAATGTGGATTAAAACAATTTTTATAGTTTTTAAATTTTGAGATCCCCCATATCAACAAAATGTGAGCATGAGCCAGATTGAATCTAAGACTTGGAAATCAGTTCAGAAGTAATTTATGAAACAAATGAAAAAAGCAGTATAGTTATCTGGTTTGGTTTGCCAAAATTTGAACTGGCACATGGGTGTTTATACATCAAAAAGGAATAGCACATAAGAGATCTGTGCCTCACATTTCCAAAATAAGTTGATAATTTTGTCTAATTCTAATGGCATTTTTAGCCTGGCCCATTTCAGAGAGATTGACTGTCAGGTACCTGACCCCAGAAAAACAAAAACAAAAACAAAACAAAACAAAAACAAAACAAAACAAACAAAAAAAAAACACAAAAAAACAATCAGACAAACAAAAAACAGGATAATGGTTTGGCTCACCTATTTTAATTTTTTTTCTATGTAAATGTTAAATTATACATAGAGTTTAGGATTATACTGGTGCTGAAACAGACTCCTTCCTAATCCATTTATGTATCAATCAGGGCTGTCCAGTAAATAGTTCATGTTTTCAAAGGTAGAGCTTTTAAAACTTGGATCCAGAGATTGCCATTCTGAATTCTAAGGAAGCTCTTTGGGATTATAAGGGGAATACCATGTCAGTAGAAGTTATCTGAGGCTTGTTACAGGTTCCTGGTGCTGGGCAAATTAACACAAAGTAGTACATTTCTTGGCAGGATTATAATTCATTTGTTCATTGGCTGGATAAGGCAATGTTGTTTCTTGTCCTATCTGCTTCCTTGGCTTTGTTGGAGGAGGTTCTTCTGTTCCTGTTTTCGGAATTTCATTGAAATGGTCAAACAGGTGATCAGCAGGGAGAAGGCACAGGGAACTCAGTCCTGCATGGATAACTGAGTCATGTTTAATCATTATTATAACAATATAACACATTCTACAGTAATGGAGGCATGGAGATACCAAAGATATTCAATGTACTGCATGTACCACAAACCCATCTAGGTTAGTATTTCACCTCTAGCAATGATCTGTGTCTGACACCCAGAACAGAATTAAAGAATGAGGCAAATATGCTTGACCTGGATATTCTCTGAACCTCCAGCTCTTTGTGCCTCAAAGATCCTTAATGCTGGAAGATGCTATAGTATTTCTTAACCCTGGGTGATGTTTTTATTTCCTTCTGTCATATTTTCCTGGCATCACTGTAGAAGGGAGGGAGCTAGTGAAGTGGTGGAGATGTTGCACAAGTTCTTCTTCCTTAGGCCTCATCTCCAAAACCTTGCCATATCCCTTTACCAGGTATGTTTATGAACAAGGGAATGATGATCTAAGTATCTGTGGCTTCCTGCCATGCTGTGTTATCACAGGTCTTTCACAGCAGCCACGGCTCTTCTCTGCCTGGTTTTGACCTACAATATTCTTAGTGCACACACCACAACTCTCCCCACCGCTCTCCTTTCTGAAGTCCACTGATGTCTCTTGCATGATGGCAAAGCTGTATATGTCCTGAATGCAGGCTCTGCTGGTCATGGATCAGTCTCAAAACTGACTGAGATAGAATTAGGGCTTAAATATTATTAATTTGGAAAGATAGAAGGAAGTGCAATGTGTCTTTAAAAAGTTTGCTGCTCAGGAAGATTTGAAACCAGCACATCACCCAACAGTTGAAGAAATTTGATAGATGAGTCTCCGACATTCTTGTCATGTCTTCCCTCTCTTTTTCTCCACTTCCACAGTCTCAAAATGCTGTGAGGCGTGCTGTGAGGTCTGGCTTATGTCAGAGAGTCTGTCAAAGTTCGGACATGCAGGCCCCATGGCCTGCAGCTGGACTAAGTGAGGAGTCTCCATCAAGAATTCATCTAAATGTCTTGCTCCTGCAGCATGCCCTCAGGTTCAGCACTCCTTTGTTTTTAAAGCCACAGTTATTAGTATCAAGAAAGCATGCAAAGAGCTGGGGAATACTGTGTCTGTGTGCCTGAGAGAGAGGGAGGGAGGGAGAGAGGAGGGGGAAGGAAAGAGTTTCTACACATATTGGGAATCATGCTAAGAAAAAGAGACAGACCTACTATTAGGGACTGGTTTTAAGCAAAATATCAGGGTCTTTCCTTCAGAGAGAGAACTCCCACAGCTGTGAGGGGAAAACAGACTGCTATAGGCAGAACAAAGGAGGCTGTATAAGGATCCATCTTTCCTTTGGTGCTGTAAGGCTTTAAACTACAAGCCAAACAGAGGCTAAGAGAGTACACCAATGGGTGTTTAAACTCCATTGCTGAATGCACATAATATCTGTAAATTGTTTGATAGAGAAAATCCCCATAGTTGGCTGGGAGTTTTGGAGTGAGCAGTGAATATGAAATCCTGTTTCTCCAGTAGGTGCTACACGGGAATGACCTGGGGACACATTAGACAGTGATAAGTGACTCTTTCCACCCCCTTTTATCCTGTTTACAATACAGAGGCTTTCCTTGAACAAAACCCTTTTTTTACTCTCCATGCTTCTGGCTGTTGTGTCTAAATGAGCCAATTTGCTGAAGGACTCCTCCTGGAAGGACTTGAAGTATAACAAGAATAAACGTTTGATTGCAGCATTTTTTTTTTTTTTTTCCTGGCAAAAATCAAATTCTTCAGAAAAGAACAGAAATTCATTCAAAAGCATTTCAGTGCTTGCCACTTCATCAAAACTCCTGTGATACTTCTCAAAGTCTTGGCCAGCAGGGAAGTCCCAGCATCTACTTTCATTCAAGGTTTCTATTTGCATACAGTGTTTGAAAACAGGTTATAATGACTCAAATAAAAGAGAGCAAAGAACAAGAACTGAATGTGTTACTGCTGTAGTTAATGTTTTTATGGATACACTTTATTCTTAGACTGACGTTATTTCTGTGGCTTGAGTTACTATTAGAAATCCAGGGGTTAATCTTTTGCCAAACACCTGGCTGGCTGCATGGCAGAACAGGATGGTCCAAGAAAGTTTCATGCATCATTTGAGATACAAGGAATGCATCTTAAGCTTCTCCCCTCTTAAAATCTTTTGATTTTTCCTCCAACATTTGTCATCCTTAAGTATCTTGAATTTTTGCCATAAAGATATTTAGCCTTTGCCTAAGTGAAAAAGCAAAACAAAACAAAACAACAACAACAAAGCAAAGAATAGGGCTGAGGTGCTGAGGACTGATTATGATCCTAGATTTAAAACTTTGTATTCAACTGTATCAGAACATTTTATTCAGATGGACCCAATTTACCACATTATTCCTTGTGATACAGCAGGTTTCTTGCCATGCCACAAATGAGATGTAGCATAAATCCAGAAAAGTGTAGCATTAGCCCACCATCAGGGAGATTTAATAGCCTCAGGAACTAACATAAAAAGACAAAGTTAAGAGATGGAAGAAATAGTAGAGTAGAGCTGACTACCCTACTTGCCTGGTCTGTGAGGGCAGGGCCTACTCCTGTTAGGTAAACTGTTTTGCTGCTTTCTGCAAGTAGTGCTGAGATCTCTTGACTCTCAGAAGAGGGAAAACTAAAGATGGATGATTAATTACTGGGTAAGAAGTTAAAATTATGAGTTACTGACATGGCTGAAGTCTTCCAGCTGTGCAATCCTTCCTCAAGCTGCATACATCCATTGCCTTCCTTGTGCTGGTAGTGGTGTTCATCTGAATCCAAAGTGAAGCAATTTAGAGTTACATTGAAAGCAAGCTTTTTGTTTTGTTCTGATTTTAGAGTGTTCAATTACTCCATGTTTCTAGACTCTAGAATCTCACTAGTGCCAGTTCAAAGGGGGAGCATTGGACTGCATAATTAAATTATTATTTAATTAAATATAATTAAATTAAAGCTCAAGTGGCTTGAAGTCCTCCTCTTGCCCTACAGCTGCTTTTCCATAACAGGTTTCCTTCCTACTCTTCATCTGTGACTTTCATATTCTTATCAGGATGAAAATTGAGTCTTCAAAAATCTCAATTTTTTTAACAGAATCCCCCTGAAAGTGGTTTTGGAGATTTGCCATCTAGTCAGTTCTCAAATAAATTAACATTTTACTGATACTGCATGTTGTTAATCTTTAAATTACTGATCTTGTGCTATTAATTTGAATGCTTTATAAAATATCTTTCAATGAGGGATTGATTGAAGAGGTTGTGGAGTCTCCTTCTCTGGAGATACTCAAAACCCGCCTGGATGTCATCCTGTGTAATGTGCTTTAGGTGATCCTTCTCAGCAGGGGGTTGGACCAGATGATCTTCAGAGGTCCTTTCCAACCTCAGCCATTCTATGATTCTGTGATTTCCAATCAAGCCCAGTCTTACTAGCATGAAGTTGTGTTTCTGGACAAGGATTATTTTCCACTGAAGTACACTGACAATAGCAAATTATAGTCCTAACTTTAGTTTAGTAATTTTTGTATCAGCATTTCTACTCTTCTGAGGCCCAAGACAAACAGCCCCATATCAACCTACTTATCTACCCTTTTTGGATAATACACCTTCCCACTATTTATTACATAAAGTTAAAAGGTTGAAGGAGTTCTTGAGACTCAGCAGGCTACCGCTGTAAAAGTACATCAGTTTTTGTAGTCCAGCACATATAAGAAGGGGTTGTGGTTGATTATCTTGTCAAAATAATTAAGAAAATATGTACAAATGAGATAACCGAAAACAGTTTTTCAGTTTTTCATACAACCCCAGAGCAAGGACTAAACAGCCAGCCCTGCAAAAACCTGTGGAGAAAACTGGTGTTATAAAGTGAATGGCTGATAACACAGTGCAAGGTATTTAGTGTGTCTGAGTGTATGTGGAAAAATGGGATTCCCAAGAAAACAAGCCTATTTGCACAATGGCAGCCCTGAGCTGTCCATGACCACTCATGAACATGTATTTGGAGTCAGAGTAAGTAGATCTATGAAAATGTCTGATCATTGCTACATGTAGAAGTCCCCGAAACAAGCAGAATACTGGAAATCAGAAATTACTGAAAATAGAACACAAGACTGGATAGGACAGCTATACAGCTAGAAAAGGTTGTGAGAAGATGGTCATTATGATCAAAGAGCTGGAACAGCTATTTTAGAAGGGATGCCTACATGCAGGATTCATCTTACTTTCTCATAGGTATCTGCTTTTTTGCATTTCCTTTTGAACTGGTTGCCTAGACTTCTAGAGATTTAGTGAATGCAGTTCATATGACAAAAGACAATCATGTGGATAAATTAGTGGGCAAAAAATACACTGAGGGCATTAAGTACAGATACAATTCATCCAGCACAGCCGGGCTTACAGGAGACTTAGTGGTGGAAGGTGGGATCCTGAGGCATTGGAATGGTCTGCCCAGGGAAGTGGTGGAGTCACCATCCCCAGAGGTCTTTAAAAATTGTTTAGATGTTGAACTTAGTGATATGGTTTAGTGGAGGACTTGTTAGTATTAGGTCAGAGGTTGGACTTGATGATCTTGAGGTCTCTTCCAACTTAGACAATTCTGTGATTCTGTGATTCTATCAGGAAGTAGACAGAATAGTAGTAGTAGACAGTAGAAGAGCAGCAATGGAAGAGACTGGCATGTGAGGGGAGAGACAGGGCACTGGGCTGGAGGGCAGCTCTGGGGAGGAAGGTGAAGGGCAGGAGCAACACCAAATGGCCTCTACACATCCGGGGCAGACATGCCCCATGCAGAGACAGCTTCCTGGGCAGCCGCCCTGATGCGAGGAAGGTGGCCCCGGGCCCCACGCAAGGTGAAGGAGGAGGGACAGGGCTTTCCACCCGACCCCTGCTCATTCTGGTGAGACACGACTGGAGGCCAAAGCCTGAGGGGAGGCCAAAGCCTCGGAACAGCAGAGAGAAAGGCATCAGGGAACGGGTGAGGGAAGGGTTTATCGGAGAGGACTGGCGAAGCACCCGGGGGGACAGGGATGGGGCGACGAGGCTGCTGCAGGCGAGTAACGAAGGGGAAAGCCGGGCCGGGCCGGCGGAGCGGTGCTGGGGCCGTGCGGGTACAGGGAGGGCGGCCGCGGGCCTCGGGGTGCGACGCTGGGATCCGGTCCCGTTCCCTGTCCCTGTCCCTGTCCCCGGCCCGGGGCCGCGGGCTCGCGGCTCCCCCTGGCGGCAGCTCGGGCTCCTGACGGGGCCACAGCCGGCGGAAGCCGAGGGTGGCGGAGCCGGATGCGACGTGGGCGGTGGAGCGGAGCGGGCCGGGCTGTGCCGAGCCGTGCCGAGCCGTGCCCGGGCGGGCCGAGCTGTGCCGAGCCGTGCCATGGAGGCTCTCTACCACCAGACCAACAAGTTCGTGCGTGCGGCGCTGCGGCGGGCGCCCGTGGTGGCCCCGCTGCTGTGGGGCGGGGGCCGGGCCGCGTTGTGGGAGCAGCCGAGGCCGCCTGGATGGCGGCGGGGAGGGGGCGGTAGCGGCCGGGACCCCCCCCCCCCCCCGAGGGGCTGAGGGTCGCTGGGCCGTTTCTCGGTCGCAGGGCGAAGCCAACCCGGGTCCTCCAGGCTGAGCGGGTCCAAAGTCCCGCCGTGCCTTTAGCCACGTCAGGCCCGAGTCAAGGCAGGAGTTCCTGGCTTCAGGTTTTAAAGTGTGGGATTACAGGTGCTCACTGAAAATAAAAGTGATTCTGTTTTACTACATAAGCGTGAATTTAGGGCACGCTCGTTTGCTAGGGTTTTTATGGCAGTGGGCTTTGATCATGGCCGGGGGCAGCATTTAAACCCTCTCAGGAGACGTGTCGGTGAGATACGAAACGGTTTTGGAGATGAACGTAGTCTGGTGAGGTTTAAGTGGTAGGAAAAATGCAAACCACAAGTAAGGCAGAAAACCTGCCAGTGTGGTGGAAATAACTCATGGGAAAGAGGCTAAAGGAGGGAGTTAATCCAAATATTCCACCCTTGTTAATGGGTTTTATTAAATAATGTGATAGGGAAAAGCTGGAAATCCTGCTGTTGATCCAGAAATGAAAGCTCGTGATATAACTGTTGTTGATAAGGAGAATGCTTTTGCCTTTTCCAGTTTCCATATTGCCTTGCTCTGATTGTAGCTCTTGAGCTCTGCTTTTTATTGTAGTTTATTGTCAGTCTGAAGGTAATCTCAATTTGAAAACTCTCTTCCCACCTTTTCCCAGACCTACTATATTTTCCTCCATTAGAAAAATCCTGGTAAATATGAAGTGTCTTTTTCTAATACGGTTGCCAGTGATCTGATTTTGTTCTTACACATGGATTTCTAAACAGGCATTTTAAAAGCAGTGTGAGTCTCAAGATGTCTGAGGCATCCTAGACAAACTGGTTGGGAAAAAAAAAAACATCGAACAAGAATGGGGTGCAAGATACTGGATATTGAATTGGTTCTCTAATTTACTGAACATGTCATAAGTACTGTAAAAGTTGGAGTTACCTGTTTAGTGTCACAGTGTTAATAATAAAAATAATAAAAGTAACTTATGAGTGAGTATTTTCACTGAATATTGTCCTGGCCTCCCAGAAATTTGAGGCTTTTTTTTTTTTTTTTCTTGAATTTAACAGCTATCAATGTGTTTTTATTTATTTTGGTTTTTGTTCTGTCGCTGCTTCTGCAATGTCAGGAATTTCTTCTCTTCTGTTTTAAGCTTTCTACTTAAATTCAATGCCTCTGTGATTCATGTATTGTATGAGATGCTGAAAGTCATTCCTTCTTCACCTTCCCCTGTGGCATTTATGCTCAACAGTGTCTCACTGCTATTATCTGCAGTCCAGACTGAACAACTCCATTGTATTAAAGCTGTTTAGTACTTTTCATAATCTTTATAGTCCTTCCCTGATCCTTTGCCTGTACCGTTATTTTGTTTGTGAGAAGGAGGTGACAAAGCTTGCACTGAAGATGCGTACTACTTATTTCTGCAGTGCCGTAAAGGTGTGGTGTCTGTTCGCCACTTTAGTGGAGTATTTAGGTAGTATTTCACTGCAGACCTGTTATTAAGGTCTCCTTTGTACCAGCTCTTCTACCAATCAGACCTTCCCTCTGTTATACTTATTATTTATGAGTTCCTATTGTGAATCTGATACCTCCATGGTTGTCTTGGGGTAGGTAGATCTTAAATGACATTGAGCATGCCAGGTGCGTGACATGAGAGAGAACCTCAATTCAGGTTACAATACAAGAAGGGAGCTAGAACTGGATTGAAAGTCACTGAAGGAAAAAAAAAATTAGTTTCACCTTGATTTTTATTTTAACACTGAAAGTTACTTTGTAGATGCATATTAATTGAAAGCACAGCTGTCTTCAAACTGAAGATTAGTGTTTTTTTTAGATGTTTAGTGATGGGCTGTCTGCACTGAATACCATGTATCTGACTCTTATTATGTTCTGAAAGGTACTTTTAAGAGAAGCTAGAGATTAAGATATTGAAAAATTGTTTTTCATTTTATGGATGTTAACTGACTTATTTTTCTTTATTTGTCTTTTGATAGACAAGTCCACGAAGTCCAATCTTACATGGGACGTCTGGAAACTTCAGACAAACAGTCAGTACACTGTAAGTAGGTAATTAGAGGGAAAAGTCCCACTCCAATACTGATGTAACCTGAACCTTCAACCTCGTATGCTTTATCATTATATTTACAATCATTACTTGAACTAATTTGGCTTTTCAGTTACTACGATCAGCAGGTGAGATGAAATGCTGATGTGGAATGCATTAAAATTATTTTACCATTTGACTTGATTAAGGTGATGTCTTGTAGGACAGAGTGGAAAAGACAGAACAAAAATTTACTGCCACACAGCTTCCTATGGGAGGTAGCTCTTGAATTGAGAAGTGGTGTTTACTGTAAATGCTTCTACAAGTATCTTGAACTGGGAATGTCAGATATTTTTTGGTGCTGTTAGATTTTGATGCATTGTCAGAGTGTGCTGTAGAGACATATGTTATAAATGGATTAAACGAATCAAATTGATCAAATTGATGCACATATGGAGGTATAATATAACACATAGATGTGGACAGAATTGCAAATTCAGACATCACCAAGCTAGTTTTTTAGAAGCTGAGAAGTTGAGAAATGTCACTTGGTATCTGTCCTATTGTTAACACTGTTCCTTAAGCATCCAATAATTGGCAAACTTCCCAGAAAGATTCTTAGTCCAGTTTCTGGGGAAAATACTGTCGTTTGATGTGCAAGAATTTAAGCAGGATGATTCTAATGGCTCCTGCTTGCATGAGAGTCCTGTAGAGACTTGCATCAGGTCCAGAGAACCTGTAATTCCATTTGCTTATGAGAAATATGTGGAACAACTAGGTCTGAAATTGCCTCAGTAAGTTTGGACTATAACCTTGTGTTAATAAAATGACTGTCATAAAATAATATGATTTATTGTGGCAAGATTTTTCACCATAGTGCAGAATTGGCAAATGTATTTTGGACACACATTTGAAGTCTGAATTCATGTAAAACTAGTTGCTAATGGGCATGATCAAAAACTTTTGAAGTGAAGCCATACTAGATACAATTACCCACAGGTCGACTGACTTCTGTTACCCTAACTATATTCATGTAGCATGACTAGAAAAGGCTGTGATAACTTTTCCTATCAAAAAACAACAACTTGTCTACTGGTTCTATTTTCTATGATGGTTGTTGCTACCTGTACTGTACTGTGCTACCTGCATCTAGTACAATGCCAGATGACTTCCTTGACTGTAGTTCGTTAAATGTGATTTTGGAGCCCCTTGAAAATTAGCATAACTTGCTGTCTTGCCTCTGCTACTTGAAGCGAGAGATGGGATTATGTACCATCTTATATAGTCAATAAATGAACATACTATTTTATATATAAAAGCACAGGTATGTGCTCTAGATATTATTGTGTAGTCAAGAATTTATGGGAAAAGGAGCTATCTTTAGTCTGAAGGTCAGGAAAAAGAGTCAGGAAATCAAAGTTTCAGTTGCAACTTTTTTTTCCAACTTTGGGCAAATAACCCCTTCTTGCTCAGAAAAAAAACATAAGATGACCAAGAAAGTAACACTGTTGTTTGGACTAGCTAATGCTGATGTAATTGTCTATCTGCTGTTCTGGCTGGTCTTCTGTGAAGTTTAGCTGTACTAAATGATGGAGAAATGAATTAGGATGATGTGATTGATCTGTGTTTATTTATTTAAATAAACAATATTTATTTAAAGTTGGCTATTCTTTGATTGTGTGAAATCAAATTGTAAAGAAAAGGGGTTTTATGTGCCGTTTCCTTTTTGGGTACTGCTAAATGGAATTTTCTGGAAAGTCTTGAGGTACTTTGGAGGAAATAGTTGATTACTAATGCTTTACTGTATATCTCTTTAGTCTAGAAAAAAATAGGAATAAACAATATCTCTTAAGATTTTGTCTAAATGCAAACTAAGAACAAATTGTGACTGTTAAGGTTTGTTGATTATTCTAAGACTGACCATGGTAGTCCAGGAGTTGGCTTCAGGGTTACCTTCATGACTGCACAGGCATGATGGTTCTTCAGTGTCCTCTAATAATCATTCTATGGATGTGCTCTGGAGGGTGCATACCTTCAGCCTTGCAAGCTCGCTTTCTTTAAGCACAATAATGACAGATGATTAAAGGTCTCCCTGTGCAGTTCAAGCTGTGAAATGCTGGATTGTCACACAGTTAGAATATGTGGTTGTTGAATGAAGAAGGGGTTAGTGACTTATACCAGGCTTTGCTGTACAATAACAGTAACTGAAAGCATATGAGTCTTTTTTTTTTCCTAGTTGTATGTGCTTCCCACCTTACCAAAGTAAAAGTATTTGAGTTTGCATTTTGATCTCGTCTCTCTGCTATTTCTATGCACACATTATCAGAAGCAATAGCAAAGTAGACGATCACGGAGGCAGATGTTATATGTCTTGTTTTCCCACCTGTAAGGGCTCCCCAACCATGAGCATGCTTTTCCAAGCTGTTTGTCTAGTCTGCCAATTCCCATCAACTCTTCTTTTGGTTGCTTTGTCAACCTCCCATGCTATAGGTGTGGATAATGGAACTCTTTGTTAACAGTTTTCAGAAGTTAGGATTGCCAAGAATCATCTTGGCTATTAGCTTTTATGAGCAAGACCTGAGAAAACAGGAAGGGGCTGTAGAGGGCAATGTGGAACTTTTAAGTCCTATTATATAGACGAGACAGGGAAAGAAGTTCACGAGTCTTGAAGGAGCAAAGGCTTTCCCTGTTCCCTTCTCAGAGGAGGGTGAAAAATGCAAGAGTTTCAAACTAGCCAGTTAAAGAAGTGTCTCTTCATGATTTGTAGAGTTCTTAGTTAATCTGATTTTTTCGTTTGTTTGTTTCCATCCAGCAAGAATTTGTGTCTTTCAGTTTTAAATACTGGTTTGAATGCTGTTGTACTTCTGCCTTCACTCAATTTGCAGTTCTTTAATTCAAATTAGAATATATTTTTGTTTCCTTGCAGTAGTAGAAAATGAGATTCAAGCAAGAATAGACAATATATTCAGCAACTTGGAACGTCTGGAAATCTTGTCCAGTAAAGAACCTCCCAATAAGCGACAAAATGCTAAACTGTAAGTTCGCTTTCTTTGCTTTGATAATGGTGTAGTCTTTGTAGTTATTTTCATTAAATTTATTGTAGCCCTTTTCCTTTTCATTTGAGTTGAACCTTTTCACATTACAACTTAAATCTCTATGCTCAACTGTAACAGAACTGAGGCACAGATGCAAAATCATTTTCCTGCATTTACCTGCAGACTGGTGATTGAGCTGGATTCATGGCTCTGTTCTGAGATGAGTACTTTGCTGCTTAGCAAAATATAGCACTTTGATGCTTAAATGACATACTGAGTTGAAATTATTTTGCTTTTAATGGTATTTGTGGAGGTAAGGAGTAAAATTACTTCAGTAGGTGTCATTTTTTCTGAAAACTTTTCCTAGCTGTTGGTGACTAAAATAAGGTTTCAAAAATTAACACTAGTTTGAGCAGCTTGGATCAGAGACCATCAGAGCACTTTCCATTCTAAATTGTTCTGTGACTCTGCTATTAATTTTTAGTCCCAATGCTGCCTTAGATCGGGTGGATTTCATGTCACCTATATTATAAAGGTCACCATCTGAAACAGCCGTCTATGCTTTCTTTGTAGTTAACTGAACATTTAATCAGAAACAGTAGAGTTATGGACTTGATTTATTTTACCCTAATGCAAATGTGTCCTCTGTTGCCAATTGGCTTTTAGGTACATTTTGTAGAAACTCAGCCTTAAGAACGTGATATTAATTAATGAAACTTGAAAACCTGATCTTTTGCGTGAATAGGTCATAAAGTAGAAACTGTTCAAATCCTACTGTCTTTTCAAATCTATGTTAATTGAAGAATATATATATGTAATCTCTCTGAAGAGACTTGTCATGGGGTAGGATGTACAAGATAGCTCAAGAATTCTGCTTCACATTCTATCTTTAGCTTGCAATTAAATAATCACCTGTTTACTAGTAAAATGAGGCACAGACGATCTAAGTATGGAATGTAAGCGTAACATTGAATGTCCTTTATCTTTTAGATGAGTAGAATCCATTATTCTTTGTATTTGTTGCTGTTAATTTATAACGCTCCATTATTCATTAAAAAGACCACAAAAGATTGGTATTTTATCCCTGGGAATATCTTCCTGTTGTTGATCCTGTCTAGCCGAGTTGACCAGCTGAAGTATGATGTTCAGCATCTGCAGACAGCTCTGAGGAACTTTCAACATCGCCGTTACATCCGGGAGCAGCAGGAACGACAGCGAGAAGAGTTACTAGCACGTACATTCACTACTAATGTAAATATTCTTTATTTTAGATTTCTCAGTTTTAGTTGCCTTAACCGTTCAGTGAAGTTTTGGGCAAGACCTAGGCTTGACTATTAGTTTGCTGCTGTGTGATGGTTCAAGTGGATTAAAGATAGAAAAGAGTAATAATACATGTTGAAAAAGTACAACTCCTTCATGAGGAAAATTTGGTCAAAAAAGAGGCAATAGTGAAAGACTTGAGATTGCTGCTCCAATTTCATCCAGTGCAGCTCTACCTGACTTTATATAGCAGTTTCAAAAAGTTGAATGAGGTAGGTAACAAAGAATACATTTTAATTGGATTTGTGTCAAAAGTCTTTGTCAAATCCCAGGACTTGAAAAATGTCTGGAAAATGCTTATGTTTATCAGTGGCTTTTATGCACACTGCTGTTAGTAAATGCCAGCAAGTTTTCATTTGTCCAAATATAAATTGTGTAGCTGGGTAAAAAACCTTCCATTTTAACTATAAATGATTCAAAAGTTTTTAATGACAGGTATGTGTTTCAACCTGTTCTTGATCGGTCTGAGTTCTTCCACTGATGTCTCCCCCGGCAAATTCCCAGATAAATTTTGCTCTGAATAATGTAGGTTTGCTTTCATTCTTTGCTTTTCTGTGACTTAAAAGCATGTCTTTTTTATCTTACTGTTTGCTTTCTGTGCTGACTTTCACTGTTAGGACAAGAAAAAATGCAATGTGAATGGCTATATTTTCTTGAGATTTTGGAAGTTCACTGCACTACTCAAAGCCCAACATAACTGACCTCTTGCATTTTGTTGGCTATTTCAAAATTATAAACAGGTCTTGAAATGAACACTGGAACTTGAAACCTGATTTGTTTTCAAAAGCTGTGGTGTTCTGCAAATGGGAAGAAATTTTCCTGTAGGAAAGCTTGTCCAGGAAGAAAACACATGAGTAAATAGAACAGTTTTGAAGAGGAGTAGCAGTCTTGCAAACACAAAATACATGGCAAACTATTTTTTGTTCCTGAACATGTTGAAAGGTGTCTCAAGATGTAATTAAGTTGTGTGATTATTTTGTATTTTTTTTCTTAACTTATCATTACAAAAACATGACTTCTAAAGTATATTTTCCTTTTAATAGGCAAATGGTGTATTTGTGAGTTACTGGCCTATCTGTTTAGGTTCAAGGTTTACATAGCTATTTATATACTACCCTATTTTATTAAATAGGAATGTCAGGTGAGTGTGTAAGCATTCTGAATAAATCATAGTAGTGTACATAACAGCTCTTGAAAGCTGTAACAGTGTTCTGAATGTTTTAATTCGAAGATAAATGTTGTCTTCAAAGCATTACCTTGAAGAATTCTGGAGAAAACCATTTATAGCAAATGAAAAATATGTTGCCATCTAGTGTCCCTCTGAGGGGGTACAAGGCCAGGTTGGATGGGGCTTTGAACAACCTGGTCTAGAGGAAGGTTCTCCCTGCCCGTGGCAGGGGGTTGGAACTAAGTGATCTTTAAGGTCCTTTCCAACACATTCTGCGTTTCTGTGAGCAAAGATCTACTTTGATAGTTTTCTTGCTGCCTTGTGTATAAAAGAAAATCAACTGCAAATTCCTTGCATAGGAAACAGAATCCCTTCTGATTTGAAGTTTAATAAATATCTGAAAGAATAGCCATTCAGATGCAAGTGCTGTTGCTCTGCAGATTCCTGTAAGACAAGATAATTTTTTCAACCTTTGTGCTCTATTGACTTTTGATCAAAGAGTTGTGTACACCGTCAATAGCCTTCTTCATCCAGTACCTTTGACCAGCTAACTGGGAATGGCTCTGTCCTTTATTCTTCATTCTTCATTCTTTCACACTAGGTAAGCAGAATATCCATCTAGGCAGTCAGACACCCAGCACTGGATTGTACATGTGGTTCC
The DNA here is from genome assembly GCF_009819795.1 of Aythya fuligula. Taxonomy (NCBI): domain Eukaryota; kingdom Metazoa; phylum Chordata; class Aves; order Anseriformes; family Anatidae; genus Aythya; species Aythya fuligula. The sequence continues at coordinate 5,011,973 of NC_045582.1, read as the reverse complement.
TGTATTAAAAATTTTTTCTACAATAATCACCACAGACTACTCAGGGCAAATTTGATATTGTTACATGCAAGTAACCTACAGCTGACAGGTATTAAGCACCTTCTGCCCAATATATGAATTATGCATTTTAGTAGTTCTTGCCAATCTGAGTTTGTGGAAGCAGGTAAGCCAGTGTTTCCACACTTAGCTCTAACCAATATAATGATTACTGTTTGCAAAACAATGTGGGAGTTGTGAACTATTACCTTGACTCTCTCAGTGGAGTAGTGTCAGAGAAGATGAAACTGGAAACCTTTTGAAAAGTCATGACATCCTCTGACCCCTTATGTGACCCAGGTTAGAGAATTTTACCCAGTTACTTCCATTTCAAAACGTATAGTTTCTAGTTGCACTAATGCATCTTTTCTGGATTTTTTTTTTTTAAATTATCATTAGATAAGGGCTTGGGTGGTGAGTAAGTGAGACTTTCAGGGATCTAGGTTCATATGTCTGTTTGCCCTCCCCGTCAGAAATTTGCACCTTGTTGTTAATACAAGTTTATAGAATGTCATCTCCCAGACATGTGTTTTGCAAGCCTTTTGTCATTATAAATGTGCTATTGTCTTTCAAAAATCTTTTGCTTACAGTGATCACATGACTTCCTTGTTTAATCCTTTCTGATACTTTTGATCTTCTCTACTGTAATACTCTTTCCTACCTATGTCATAAAGAGATTATGAAAATTCTTAATTTTTAATCTGATCTTTTATCTCCTGAAATCTAATTGCAGTTGAATAGCTAATCAACTCTGCCTTTTGACTTGCTTCCTATAGGCTTCTCTACATTACTTTGTTCACTCAAATTAATATTGTTTTAACATCCCTATTAAAAATAAACAACAACAACAAAAAACATAATCCCACAAGTCCTGTCAAGGGGTGTTTATTTCTGTGTGTTCTCTTTCTGGATCTATGAGTATGAGTGAGTAGGCAAGGTAACCAAGACCCTGCATTTCCCCTACAGGACTCTGACACCACCATACCGATCGACGAAACATTACAGTTTAATGAATCCCTGCAGAATGCCCATCGTGGCATGGATGATCTTATTGGCAGTGGGACCAACATCCTTCAGGGGCTGAGGGACCAGAGAGTGACATTAAAGGTGGGGGCATCATTTTTTACCAAAAAGACCCCACATTTCTGCATTTAAGATAACCAAGCTAAGTAGAAGAAATAAATAAGTATGGTAAAGGCCTAAACTCTGATTTAGCTAAGCCTAAAATCTTTATATTTTGTCATTTTACTAGGAACATATTTAAGCCTTTTTTTTTTTTTTTCTTTTTTGTATGTCCTGGTAGGCTAGCAGTCTTCGTCTGCACAGTAGTCAGTATCTGGAGTGCTAAATGTTGTGTTTTATTTTGTTCTGTTCTGTGTTTTTTTTTTTTTTTTTGATTCGTTTGTTTTTCTTCCAAACGAAGAAAGCAATGGCTAGCTCACAGATAAGACGTTGGTACAGGTAAATATCACTGAGAGCAACCACAATGCTCACATAAAGTACTTATGTTTAAGTTCAGTAATGGAGATAATACTCAAGTCTAAAGTATCTAAACAATATATATCTTCCCAAATTACTGTTAAAGATAATGAATGTTTGTATTTTAATTTAAAGACTGTTTAACTGGTGTGAAATTTTGAGTTAAGAGTTCAAAGGTACAAAAAGAGAATCGTAGAATCATTGAGGTTGGAAAAGACCTCCAAGATCATCTAGTCCAAACCTTTAACCTAGTACTAAAGTCCACCACTAAACCATGCTATTAAGTTGAGCTTTTTAATAAGAAGTGTATGTTTGGGGTGGGAAAGCTAGATCTCTGAAAAGGGAAATTCCTATCTCTGTTGTGCTCATCTTAAATTGGGGTTAACTATTGCTACCTGTTTTGTGATTTTGCTGCTTTGGCATGTAGCTGTCAGAGCATTTAGGCATTTTTAATTGCTAAATTTCTATGCAGATATTCATAAATCCCTACACGTAGTCAGATGAATCACATCTCATATTCCATGGATTGTGTAGACTAATGTACCACTGGCTTAAAAGGCAGTCTAGCCAGCTTACATACAGATAGCTGAACTGTAGACACATACACATCTTGCCCTGAAAGTGCATAGACATTTTGCTGGAACAAATTTTAGTACCTATGGTACACGTTTCGTAAGGGTTACCAGGGACAGGTGTCTTCACAAGGCAGCATTGCAAGGTGTTTCCTTTAATCGTAATGTCCATTGCTGTTTACAGGCTGGGTACTTCCTTTCTTGATTACAGATGTCCAGGCTAGCTGGTGTTCTCAAAACACTGCAGGGTATAACGGTAATTATAAATGTAACCCCTTTTCTACTTAATACTCATGGATGCAAGGACTCATCACCTGAGTGTTACACTGATGCATTACAGCAGAGTTTGAAGTCCAGGTCTTTCTTCTCTGAGATGAAGGATAGCTAAGGCTAAGATTACTTGTTCACTGACCTAGTGAATATATATTTCTTCTTATACAAAGGCAGTCAGTAGAAAAACTTACTGTGGTTGTTAAGCATTCATTCCTGAGATAGGTTGTAGCTGAGTGGTCTAGCCATAGGACTAGTGGAAACAAAGAGAGGTTCTGTTAACGTTTTCATGAAGCAGACATGGAAAAAAAGGACGGGGAAGGATGGAACATTAGTGCCAGGAGAGGATTCAGGGTTTTGAATGCTCTTTTGGAAAAGTAACTTCTCTGAAGTCTCACAGCCTTCTGAAGCAGGGTTTTCTGTTAAGAGTTGGGGCCTGGAAGTCAGTTTGAAAGACTAGGTCCATTTATCCTCACCATGGTGATAAGGATTCTTTCTGGCAGCACCCATCTTCTTGCAACATATGATGGAAGTTGGTCCTGCCCAGTGTCTCTCTGAGGTATGCGTCAGATAATTGCGTGCTGTGAGCTGGGCTGAGCTGTGGTGCTGAGTGCAGCATCTCTGAATGCACATCTGTATGTCACTTGTTTGTCTAGCTTATCTAGAATGGTGCTTTTCATCTACCTGTACCGTTGGGACTCTGCAGCCATGAGTTTTCTAACTTCCTCCCAGACAGGATGATACCAATCTCTGAACAGTGCCCATAGTACATCTATGAGCCTGTATTTCATGCAGTTTCCTTTGACAGTTGCCTTGAAATAAGGCAACTGTCACTGCAGTAGTGACTGGGTACACACAGTAGTGGTGATACGGTAACTGGTAGGATCCACAGACATTCTTAGTACCAGCTGTGTCGGCAGTGAAACAAAACAAATATGGGCCTGCAGCATGCCAGCCAGCAGGCTCTTTTCACTGCTTTTATCCTGAAGAATTTCTTGAAATTGCATTAATTACACTGTTACAGCCTTTTCATTAAACTTGACCACAGACACTAGAAGTTTCTGGACCTCCTTTTGAACCTCTTCTTGGTATTAACTGTACTTCAGACCAGCAGGAGGGAAGTTCTGCAGGAAAGGTTGTCTGAAGCTTCAAGCTCTTATTAGACTGTATGTCTGGAAGTGGAACAGAAGAACTTAATTCCTCCATAGGGAGTTCATTTCTCTGAGGTGCTGTCTGTGATGTTTCAGTCTGGACACATTGCTTTGTACCTTTACCTCTTTCTTGTTCTCATGTGTGAATTAGTCTAATAATCCACTTATTTCCAGGGTTCCATGGCTGTCTCTTAAATTGTAGGAACAATATGGCAAAGATGTTGTAGGAACTTAGAGAAAGTTCCTTTGTTTACTGAGGGATCAGAATTCATCACTTGCCACCCATGATAAAATATTCTATAGAATAAGAAGTGTGCCATGGAGTTAATTGTTTCTTTGCTGTCTTTTTATTCTTAGGGTACTCACAAGAAGATCCTGGATGTTGCCAACATGTTGGGCTTATCCAATACTGTAATGCGGCTGATTGAGAAGCGAGCCTTTCAAGATAAATACTTTATGATTGGGGGAATGATTTTGACTTGTGTAATTATGTTTCTCGTCGTGCAGTATCTGACATGAGCTACTAAGCTATTGCCAGAGGATATCGTCTTTTGGAGCAAGATGGACTGTCCTCCAAAATGTACTTTCCTCTGAGTGCTGCTTTGGATGAGCCCCTCCTGCGAACTTCAGAGTTTACAAGTCACACTTAGACACGTCATGTGGAAAGCACATAGGGGAACAAATTTCTTTGGGGACACTGTAGTTTAAAATGACCCTATAAAATATCCTTAGCCATTACTACTCTCATCTTATTGCCAGTAAGTTTAAGAATCTTGTTAAGTAGGAGGCAGAAGTGAAATTTTTGCCCAGCTGTTAGCAAGTCAGGAGTGTTGGGTAGATAGGGGAGAACAGGATACAAAGGCACAACATAAGATGAAGTGAGCCTTTCCTGTGATAGCTAGAAATGACCCTGGTGAGTGTATTTCCTTTTGAAAAAATGCCACTGTGGAGAATTCTGCAGTGTCTGTGGGCACGCTCCTACAGATTGTGCAAAAAGAGGAAGTGAAGGGTTCCCATTTGCAAATGTACTCTTCTGCTTGGAAGGAGAAGGACTTGTGGGGAAGGGTCTTAACTCTAAAAGCATGGTCATAACCTCTGCTACTTTTTTGTATACTCATACGGTTTTACCCAGCAATCTTCAGTTTAGACTGAAATGCTTCTCATCTTATCTGAAATAAGTTTTGGTATCTTTTTATGTCCGGCTGCTTCCCAGTGGAAGCTGAATGCTGTACTCCTCCCTGCTTCCAGTCAAGTGCAGATCAGTGAGTGCAGATCAGAGATCACTGCACCCAATACCAAATTCAGCCTCCAGAAAACTGGGAGCATTTTTGGTGCTAGTGCACATCGTGTTATAGTGAATTGTATTCATTATCTGAGGTGGTTGGTTGGGGTTTTCTGATCCATAGCTGGTATTTTTGAATTCAGTGAAGCAGGCACGTTCTTGCGGTGTTCAAACTGAAACTCGTGATATTTGTGTTTATAGAGCTGGAATGGGCTCTCTTTTTTTTTTTTTTTTTTTTTTTTTTTTTAAAATTCAAAATAGCAGTGTGATCATCAGAAGAAGAAGAGTTCCCTTAACTTAGTGCCTTGGGATGGTAAACATGTCCCTTGTCCTTGAGAAGGGTATTTGCATTATTCTCTCTACCTGTGAATTTACTGTGAAAGACATTCTCATACAAATCATCTCACAGAGATGATAGCTTAGATTTTATATCTTCTTGGCTGTAGATATTTATCCACATTTAAACATACACAGTTAAGAAATGCCTCCTATGGTACACATTTCCCTGAAGATTGTGGGAATTCTGTTGGAATGGCCATCATGCAGTTTCAAACAGCCTTCCATTTCAAACATTATCCATTTCAGTCAGCCTTCAGATACATTCTCATTTTGTGTACAAGTCAGGAGCATTTCCAAATATCTGACAGTGTCACGTTCAGATAATGTGGCATTCTGTTGGGTGTTTGTTTTTTTTTCTTTTTTTTTTTCTCTCTGGAATGGTTATGGGTCTTTTAATTAGTAACAGTTTACAAATCCTGCATTTCTTTGCTCCAATATGTTTTGTTTTTATAATTACATAGCTTGTTGCAGACTTTTTTTTTTCAGTTACTAATACCATTTCTTCAATTTCAGCTAATATGGGCAATATAAACAGGTTTCAGCAGTGCTTGTTTACATTTGCATGTTTAAAGTATTGACTGATCCATGTGCTGTGGCATAACTTTAAAGCCCAGAATGAGACTCCCCAGTTTGATCAGCTGTCACTATCCAGTCAGCTTTGTATTTGGAATCCAGGGCAAGTAAAATGTCAGTAGTCAGAGCACTAGCTGCTGCCCTGCAGTGGAAGAGGCCAAGATGCTGTCAGTGCCTAGACAATCCTCTCAGGGGGTTCAGCAGGAGAAAGTGGAAAAGTGTCAGTGGTTGTTGAATATCCTATGTGCTGCACGCCTTCCAGCTGGCTGTTTTGTTCTTAATGTGTTTGATGTTTCCCAGGTATTTAAAGCTCTTTGTTTTCCTCAATCTGCTGCACTTTCTCAAGAAAACATGTTAGCAGACCATGTGCAGAATCACTTTGCATGTCAGCCACAAGGACTAAGGAATCAGAAAGTTGGTTATGAGAGATCATGTGTCTTACTGTATCTTTAATCTAAATTTAGCTTGAATTTATTTTAAATCTGAAATTTATCATGATAAATTTTAGCACAGAATGCACTTGTTAAAACACTTCCTATTAGATCAGTTAGGCACCTTGTGAGGATCCCTGGCAAATCTTCTGTCCTGATCCAACTCTACCTTGATTTTACAACTTTATTGTTTAAAGTTTATATAGTTGTGACTTGGTGTAGCAGGAATCGTCTTATACCAAGGTAAGGACTCTAGTCAATCTGTTTTCTTCTGTTCAGCTTGTGGTATGAGCCATAAAATAGAATTAATGGAACTGGATTTTCTCTGTTTTGGGACTAGACTAACATTTTTATTCATGTTTCTCTGTCCACTTATTTTTGTCCTTTTAGAGTCTTCCTTGTGTAGGCTAATTTCCCTGTTGTATGCAATGTCCTTGCTATTCATTATTTGGACTTGGGATGTGGGCTTGAAGGGAAGCACTTAGATGACTGGATTTGATGATGTGTAACTTCAAACAAATTTGTACTAGATATTAAGTCCAAAATGACTTACAAGAGCACCTGTGTTATCTCAGATGGCTAATGTAAAACCCTCAAAACTTCTGTCATTAGTGTGGCACAGTAAAAGTACAGGTAGGATCAACGATCAACGTCCCTGCTACCATGGAATGACAGAGCTGAAAGCCTGGTGGCTTGTCACGTGTTGCTGCTGCAGCTGCTGTCTCTGAAGTTTTCTTTCTTAAGACTGCTTCTTTCAGTGGAGCTGTTTGCCTTTGAACTTCTGTGGAACAGCAAATGTTCCAGCTGTCGAATGGAGTGCTCTCATGAGAGGGCGCTGTGGAAACTAACTAGTCTCTGGAAAAAAAAAAAACACAACACACTTTTAACCAGTATTTTATACATAAGGGGATAAGGGTGGGACATGATGTGATTCATCTGTTGTGTTATGTAAATAAAGATTTTTTCAACTAGAAGTTTTTCTTTTTTATCTTGCCTAATGTTTGAAATGCCCAATTACTTAAGCTGGACAAATAACTTCTGGACACAGGCAGGTGAGGCACTAGGTTTGCTTGGTTGAATGGGGAACCCGTGCCTGAGCTCATGTAAAACAGAAGTTCACAGAAAGTGCAAATGGGTGGCCTGCTCAGGAGGAATGGGTAAATGTTACTCAAGTGTTCAGGGATGGAGCAGCAAAGTCAATTTGAAATTGGCATTGAAACTAGTGAGATAAGGGTTTATATGAATGCACTGCTAGCAAGAGGAAGGTTATGGAAACCAGCCATGAACAGGGCAGGTGTATTTCAGGAAGTATCTGGGTCATGGTGTTTCCTCCTGCAGCCTCTGGGGCTGTTTGCCCACACAGGCAGGAGTGTGTTGGCAGGTTCCGTGAGGGCTGAGGCCACAGGAAGCACACAAGAACAACCCAGAAAAGTCCTACGTATGGAGGGTTGTGGTGCTTCCATCGTGATGGATGGCTACACTCCACCACATCTGCTTTCTCACTCCGTGCTCATCGAAAGAGGCGGGAGAAAAAGTATGATATGAAAGCAAGTAACTCACATGATGAGATAAGGATAATTTAATTAAAAAAGCAAAGGTTGCAAAGAGAGAAAACAATTCTCAATTATTCATCAAGTGATGTTCAGCCATGTGTTGGGAAGCCAGGTCTCAATACACTTAGTATTCAGGACAGATGTCTTCATAATGGGAGCTTTCCCTTCTCCTCCCCCACCTTCCCAGCTTCTATTGCTGAGTGTAATGACACATCTGTTAACTGAAATGCTTCCTTTGATGTGTTGCCCCACATGATGATGCCATCAATGTATCACCCTGCAAGTGAAAGAAAACTGTGGCCTGCTCACTGCTGCCAAAGGGGTCATGAAAAATGCATTAGCAATATTGATGGTGTGTCGTGGTTCCGCTCGAGTGGGCAGCCAAGCTCCACCACAGCCGCTCTCTCACTCCCCCTCCTCAAAGAGGAATGGGGAGAAAATATGTGAAAAGGGCTCAAAGGTTGAGATAAGGATGAGAAAATCACTCAGTAATTATTGTAACGGGCAAAACAGACTCGGCATAAGGAGATAGTAAGATTTATTGCCTATTACTAACAAGCTAGAGAAGTGAGAAACAAAGGAAAGAAACCAAAAGCACCTTCCCCCCCATCCACCCTCTTCCACTTCCTCCCCCCCGAGTGGCGCAGGGGAACGGGGGACTGGGGGTTATGGTCAGTCTACAGCGCTTCTCTGCCGCTCCTTCTTGGTCACTCTCGTCCCCTGTGCTGTGGGGTCCCACCCACGGGATACAGCCCTTGATGAACTGATCCAGCATGGGCTTCCCACAGGCAGCAGCTCTTCCAGAGCTGCTCCAGATATGGGTCCGTACCACGGGGTCCATCCCTCAGGAGGAAACTGCTCCAACCTGGCTCCCCCACGGGCAGCAGCTCCTGCCAGGTCACCTGCTCCTGTGTGGTCTCCTCTCCACAGGCTACAGGTCCGGCCCGGAATCTGCTCCAGCAGGGGTCTTCCACAGGTGGCAGCCTCCGTCGGTGCAGGGCCACCTGCTCCACCGTGGTCTCCTCCACGGGCTGCAGCGTGGAACCCTGCTCCACCGTGGTACTCCATGGGCTGCAGGGGGACATCCTGCTTCACCATGGTCCTCACCACAGGCCGCAGGGGACTTCTGCTCCGGCGCCTGGAGCACCTCTCCCCCTCCTTCTGCACTGACCTTGGCGCCTGCAAGGTCGTTCCTCACTCCTTTCACTCTCCCAGCTGCTGTGTGGCACAGTGTTTTTTTCCCTGTCTTAAATATGCTCTCACAGAGGCGCAAAACAACATCACTTATTGGCTCAGCTCTGGAAAACAATGGGGCCCTTCCCAAACATGGGGCAGCTTCTAGATCTTTCTCACAGAAACCACCCCTATGGCCCCCTGCTACCAAAACCTTGCCACGTAAACCCACTACACGGTGGCATACCACTTGGTTGCCTTTGACTCTAGTTCGTACTGAAGTTCTAGCATGTCCGGCACCACAGCACACAGTGGTGTTGTGACTTCATTCAGGCCGTGATAGTCCACTGTCGCTGTTAGACGTTTGCACTAGCCATATGGGACTACTAAGGGTGAGTGAGTCTTGCTGATCACTCCTTGGCTCTCCAGTCAACAAATCAGCAGCTTATGGATAGGAATCAGGGAATCTCAGTCAGTGCAATATTGCTGCTGGTGCACTGTTGAAGTAGTGATTGGCACCTGCTGTTCTTCGACCCTCAGCAACCCCACAACAGAAGGGTCTTCTGAGAGACTGGGCATGGTAGACAACTGTTTAATGTTCTTTATCTCCAAGACAGCTATGCCAAAAGCCATTTTGGGTCCCTGAAATACCCTCTCCTAACGTAGTCTATGCCAAGGATGCATGCAGCCTCTGGGCCAGTCACAATGGAGTGCTTTTGCCACTCATTCCCAGTCAGGCTCACTTTAGCCACCAATACAATTAGCTGTTGTGATCCCCCTGTCAAGCCAGAAATACAGATGGGTTCTGCCCCTGCATAGCTTGGTGGCATTAGAGTACACAGCAATGGTGCTCACTAGAGCCTTGCACTCCTGTGGGTCCTGTGGACCTGATTGATAATACAAAGTTTTCCTTGAGGGGATGCCTTTCCTTCATTCCTGACAGAGGTCACCTAGAGGTGGAGGACTGGTGCCCCTTTTCCCAGTTGCTTTGTCAATGATCCTTTCCCTAGAGAAAGATCCATCTGCTTGGCTTCTTTGCCTTCTAATTCCTGGATACTGGTGCTGGTATTCCAGCATTGGAGCAGGCAGGTGGCAACGTGCTCACCTGGGTGATGATTGAAATGCTTTCCTAGATCTTGCAACTCACTCAGGGATAAGGATCAGGTGTTTTCTGCCTTATGATTTCTCTCTCGTCTTCCTCCTGTTTATGTGACAGCCCTGCTCCAGAGCGGCCTGCCTCTTCCACTTCCTGCTCTGGAACCTCTTAGTGGAGCTACTTCTTCCCTTACTAAACAAGCTGACATCTGTGTCCATTGTTTTGTGTTAACTACAGGGGCCACTGATTCCATTGACAGTTGGCCCTCTGTTTTAGCTACTGTCTCTCTTATTTGCTTGTCAGATCCAGAGGCCTTGTCTTCCCCTTGCAGGTGCTGAATAGTGCTGACTATTGAATGATAAGTGCAGGCCAGGCCCCAGCACAGTGCAGCAAGCTGGAGTTCGCCAGCATTGCCAGGGTCAGGGCATATGTCTTTTAAACATTCTACCATTTTGTTTTAGGATTGCAGTTGCTCAGAGGTGAAGTTTAAAACCACTGGCAGAGAGAACCATGACAGGTACCTGCCTGTATCTTCCCACACACCTTGCCACCCATCAACACACTGCCTAGGGGCAGATTCCTGGGTGGTATGCTTAATTAATTGTTTAACCTTAGGAGAAAAAAAAAAAAAAAGAAAAACAGAAACATTCTGGAAACCTAGCACTAGGACTATGTTGGTTACCTAAGGATATTCAAAGTACTGGAAAGCTATTGTAATTAGCTCACAGGGAAAGGAGGAGGAGGCACCATTCCTGATATCCAATTCACTCCCAGAGGAGAAAAAGAGTGCAGTAGAGTGCAGTTGTTAAAATTCTCCAACAGATGGTTCCCAGTGTACAGAGATGACAACAATGCAGGGCCTGAACAGCAGATTAGGCTCAAGACCAGTGATTTACAGTACAGCAAACTGAAAAGAAAAAGAAAAACAAACAAGCAAACACAGCCTTTAAAAAGCTCTCAGATCTGACATATAGAGAGAGAACATGGCATAGATCACATACAGCAGAATGACATAGAACAATATCAAGAGCAAATCAGTCAGTATCATGACCAGCAACTGTTAGACAAATACACTAATTGTAAGTTCCCTCTGAAGTGCTCTGGTCAAATCTATAGTTATCTCAACCCTTCACCCCCTATGTCGGGCACCAAAAAAGGACTGTGGTGGTTTCACACTGATGGACTGCTAAACTCCACCACGCTGGTCTCTAACTCCCCTCCTCAAAGGGAAAGAAGGGGGAGAAAACATGATGGAAAGAGGCTCATGGGTTTACGTAAGAATAAATTAAAGGAAAAAGAAAAGGAAAAACAAGCAAAGGCTGCATGGACGAGAAAAAAGTGTTATTCTCTCCTTTCCACCAGCAAGCAATGTTCAGCCATGTGTTGGGAAGCTGGGCCTCAATAAGCATAGCAGTTGTTCAGGAAGACAGATGTTTTCATAACGAGACCACCCCTTCCCCTTTTGCAGGTTTTATTGCTGGGTGTGATGATACATGGTGTGGAATAGCTCATTGGTTGGTTTAGCTCAGCTGCCTTGGCCATGTCCCCTCCCCACCTCTCGCCCACCCCCTGCCTCCTGCCCTTGGGGGGCTTGGACAGAGTCTTGATGCTGTGCCAGCACTGCTCCGCAACAGACCCAACATTGGTACGATGGCAATGCTGTTCTAGCTCCAAGTGCAGAGCACAGCACTCTAGGGGCTGCTGTGGGGAATGTTAACTCCATCCCAGGCAGCCTGAAGTACAGGGGTGAAAGTGTGTACTCAGGCTAGAGGGAAAACATGGGGTGCATTTTCTTTCTAATTCACTGATTGTGGATGGAAAACAGAGACGGGTTCTGTGGAGAAGAAGACAGCATCAGAGAAAGGCTCACAGGGGTGCTGAAGGGTAACACTGACTTTCAGCAGGAAGTTGGTCCCACTGCAGCATGTGGGAATGTGCATGTGCAGGCTGCAGGCCAGGTATCTACTGTGATGGATCTTGGTGGTGATACAGCAAATTCATATGGCACTGAAACTGGTGGTGGCTCAGAAGGGTGGAAGAAATGGTGTGGTCTCTGCTGGCTCCATGGTAGAAGAGGTGAGTGGGAGCTATGCTGTGGAGGAAGACACCCAGAACCTCCGCATGCTCTGCCTACTCCTGGTTTGGCTCTGCAGTAGGGTCAGGCCTTCCCCTCTCATCTGCTACCAGCTAGTAATGCAGGTGGTGAGGTCTGGAATCCTGGTCTTCTGCTAACCCCTCCTTCCTGGCTCTCATTAAGGAGAGTAAAGGAACAACTTGGAGGGCAAAATGTATTAGATTATCTTTTTCTTGAAATTTGTTTTGTTTTGCAGTAATTCAAGTTTCCCACATTAACAAAACAATCGTTAAATCAGAAAATATCTAGCAAAGAATGGAAAAAAATAAAAATTGCATCTAATGAAGCAGATATAAACTAGATACATCAGATAGCCCTCTGGCAGTCTTCGTTAAAGCTTTGGAAAAAGAATTTTTAAAGGCATTTAATAACCTAAATGCTGAGACACGTTTTCATGGTTTATCTTCCAGGGTGGTCCCCTAAAAGATTTCAGTATGATAAGAGGTAGCTCAAGACTAGAAATAGTATTGTTGATTCAGCTGTCCTTTAAGGTGGTAAGTGTATGTGTAGGAGAAATCTAGGAGGGTATAAAACAGGTAAAAGTTTTGAAACAAAAGATACTAAGTGCAGTCAGTATTTCAGTAGTTAAAAGGAGAGTGAACTGTGCATAAGGTATTTGCAGCCTGGAGGCGAGCTAATGAATGACTGTATGTTTACAGAATCACAGAATCATCTAGGTTGGAAGAGACCTCCAAGATCACCAAGTCCAACCTTTGACCTAACACTAACAAGTCCTCCACTAAACCATATCACTAAGCTTTACATCTAAATGTCTTTTAAAGACCTCCAGGGATAGTGACTCAACCACTTCCCTGGGCAGCCCATTCCAATGCCTAACAACTCTTTCAGTAAAGAAGTTGTTCCTAATATCCAACCTAAACCTCCCCTGGCACAACCTTAACCCATTCCCCCTCATCCCGTAACCAGGCAGATGGGAGAACAGACCAACCCTCACCTTGCTACAGCCTCCTTTAAGGTATCTATAGAGTGCATTAGATGGGGTGGAATTAATTTAGAAGGAAGACAGTACAGGTAAGTACTAGAGGCTATTTATACTTGTCTGGTAACCAAAGCTTAAGCACTATGCCTATATATGTGTACTGTTTCCAAAGGTTAACCCTATGTATGATTATAACTGATAAGTGTTAGAAATCAACACCTGCTTTACAGTAAAACAAAAACAATGATAACATTACACATGACCATAGTAACAATATTGAATGTTTCAACCATAAAAGAGAAATAATTATCTTTGTAAGCTGTAATATTCCAAAGATAATAGCACGTTTTCACAATAACACCATGTAAATATAGCACTTTCAATAGCTGCTGTACAGAGGGTGCTCTTGCTTCACTCTGCTCTGCCTTGCCCCAGGGTCTGTGGGTATTCAAGCCCTTCCCTGTTCCCCAGCAGTTTTTTCTGCTTTCTGCTTTGTAGTGATGGCAGAGCCAAGACCCACCCCAAAACTTACCTGTCAGCAGTTTTCTCCTCCCTATCTCCCACGTACTCATTTGGTGTGGAAAGGATGGTCCAGACAGATTTAGCTTGATATGCTGTTATTGGTGCTTTTGCAGTTGAGATTGTGCTATCTCTACAGACCCTCGGCCCAATTCCAGCTGCCCCTGGACCTAGCAAACCAAAAACTGCTGCACACTCAGGTGGATTCCTGACAGCAACTTGCCCTCTCCCTCCCCTGGCAATCATTTGGCATTTATTCTTCCACTACTCTTCAGTTTCTTTGCACCATGATTTATGGAGGTGAAGAGCTAGGAGCAAAAGAGAGGGAGCAGAGGATAATAGAACAGTGACAGGGGACCAGAGCAGAACACTAAGTGATATCAATAGTCTAGAAATGGGCTGTAGAAACGACAATTGGGATGAACTTCAGATAATATCAGACTGGCAAAATCCAGGGCAGTTATATTGTCAGAGACATACAGCTATCCTGGCCAGAGTGAAGGCATGCTGCTGCCCTTGGCCATCCTAATATTTCACAAGTAACTCAGGTTCTGGCTCGGTGCTTCCCCTCTTTACTCAGAAGGAAGGAAGGGTGCCAGGCTGGCCAGCAGCAGGTGAGAAGAGCCCAGCAGAAAACTGCAGGGAGTTTGTCTGCAGAGCCTGGGATCCCACCTGGTTTGGTGACAGGGCTCCAGGATGAACACTCCTGCTATCCCAGTAGTTGACAGCAGCCTTCTTAGAAGAGGGACATCACAGCAGCAAGATAGGACACAGCCACTGTCCTTCTCACTGTCACCTATGCATTCCAAGGAAATAGGACAGCTGCCACATGGCAGTGAGACACTGTCAGGGCTGGGAGCTCCACGTAGGATGGCGCTTCCAAGACACTGCAGAGGAAGTCAATTGGCTCTTTCAATTTACCTGCTCTGGAACATGCACGTCAGGCCTGCACAACGAGACACCTCGTCTGCATGGTTTGGCTAACTCTTCAAAAGAAATGCTCAGCTCTGTGACTGCAGCCAATGTGTGGGAAGGCCAGGCAATCATTGCTTTGATTTTCAGCCTATTGCTGAGTCAGCAGTTAGAAAAGACCTACAAGTTGAGCTCGTGCTTTTGGTTTTATGGGTTATAACCTTGACTAAAAGCTGGGAAAGGGGAAACAACTTCTTGAATGTGGTTTTGTTTTAAAGTTGAGATCTGGGGCCAGAGCCTCATCTGCCAGAACAAGGAGACTCTGTGCTGCCTTCAGTAATCCCAGGCACTCTTACCTGCTGGAACTTGAAGCTTGGAAGCAGGTGTTAGTTCTCTACCGAGTTAAACAGGGACCAACAAATCAACGTAACCTCAGGTGACCTGCTGCTGCACAGCTGGGCTATACCTGGAGTGTGAGGGCTGTGATTTCTGGAGAGACTCCCTGGACAGCCTGGTCCCCACCACCACCTAGCCCTTTCTCCTCCAGGCTTCCTGACCACAGCACAGACAAAGGAGCTGGATACAGAAATCTGTAGGCAAAACAATACCAGGAGCTTGCTCACCTTCCAGAAGGCATAGAGGGACATTTTTTGCAGCCGGTGTTTCCCATTCTATTCTCCCTCCTACATCCAGCAATTCATTTGATTATTAGAGGACATGTGATGGAGATCTTTCCTCATCTTCCTCTCTTTTTCTCACCCTCTAGCTTCTACACTTGGTATGGGCCAACATAGTTCAAGACCCTGTATTTGTATGATGATTAGGTTACAACAGTGACTAAGCAGGATTTAACTGATCAGATTCAAAGCTTCTTTATTCACATGAACAAAGATCCCTGCACCTTTTGATGTGCATGTGTGACACTGGGCATTGCTGTTCTCCTGGGCATCAGCTAGTAGCTAACACAACTACCTCAAATCCCCATTAGCCGAATATAGACCTGAGGAAAGCAATCATAATCTGAACTGGTGGGAGGGAGAGGAAGGAGATTGTGTTTTCCAGAGCTATGATGATTAATGTGAACTGTGGACGTGAACCATGCATATGGACACTTGTAATTGTGAATACATCTCTGTGGGGCTGTAGGCAGCAAGTATACATCTTGACTATAGCGAAAGTGGAATGGGACAGAAGGATAAAGAGGTAAAGGATAGGATAAACACACACTGTAAACGAAGACTGCATAGACTTCTAGGGTCTTCTAGTGCCACAAATAAAAAGCCCAGAGAACTAGGTAGTACAAACTGCTGAGTGCCAGAAGGACAGGATGCAGTAACTGAAGTCACCCCATCCAGACCTTGACCCTGAAAAGACGTGTAGCCGAAGGCAGAGCCCTCCCGAAGGCAGAGCCCTCCTGCCTATGAAGTTAAAAAAAACAACACAAGTTCGCCTCCAAGTCTGCCTTGAGCCATTGGACTAGGGAGGAAAACACCTCCACAATGCTCTGGAGCTGAAGAGAGGAGGTGGAAGACTGGAGAAAGGACATTTTCCCTGTGCCAGTGTAGTTCTACTGAGGGAAAGCACGTGCTAAGTTCTGCAGATGAGAACAACAGGGACAAAGTGGGAAGTAGCAGAAAGAGCTGCTCATGGCATCCCTGCTCCAGCTGCAGTCTGTGGCCAAGAGGAGAGGAGCTGGGCATCCCAGCCCAGACCACCAAAGTGTGGAGAAGGGTCTTACTCTGCAGGATGCAGCAAGCAAGAGTCCCCACAAGGGGATGTGCAGGAATCTGGCTGACTTGATCACAGCCCATAGGGAACACAGAACCGGGAAGCAGACCGGCTCCCCACTGATCCATGTAGGCCTGTGCTTCGTGCTGTGCTCCCATTACTGTGTAATGCATAGGTCCAGCCAGCAGGGTACAAAAATAGCACACGGCCATCCTGCAGTGCAGGCTCAACCCTTCAGTGGAAGAAAGGCTGGGCAGAACTGTAGGGAATGACAGGGATAGAGCAGAGATTTGGCGATCTGCTGGTATTGGAGCTGCACCAACAGCATGGGTATACCTTAACACTGAGCAGCTACACATCTGTGTCTGGGTGCTAATGAGGGGGTGGCGAGACCCATCAGACACCACACGGGCCCATGGGCACCAGGATGAATGGAAAGGAGCTCCCACATGTCCAGGCTCCCCAGCAGAGAAGAACTTGTGCCTAAAGGTAAATGCTACCTCCTCTCCTCCCTCCTGAGTCACCTGTGACAACTGCAAACACAACCATTTGTATCCCAAATTTCCATACGGATTTCTAGTCAGACTAGTTCTATTGCCCCAGAGCTGGTAGCTCAGGTAAGGCAGACATGGCCCAGCAAGGAAGGTGTACACGTGCGAGTCCTCATGGAGTGAGTTTAACAGCATCTGTGCCACCAAGAAACTCGTGTTAGAGGAGAGTCACCCAGGCATATGCTCAGAAACCCTTCCTAGTGGGCCAAAATGTGCTATTTCTCTACATCCCATCAGCTTCTCTTGTGCAAGGAACACATCCAGCCTCCAGGAAAGTGGGAGAAAGCCCCAGCACTGCACAGCCCACCCATCATAAGAGAGACTAAGGACTTAAAGGATTAAGTGGCTACAACCACAGAGATAGTCACAAGAAAGTCCTCTGCCACTTTGGAGAAGGTATCATTTGGCACGCTTATTCTTTAAATTATTCCTTGCTCTGTGGTAAATACAAAGTAGTCAGAGGGAGCTTTATCCCAACACCCCAACCATAAACGACATGGAGTTTTAAATAATCATTGCGCTGGAGGGAGGGTTATCTTTGTTTTACAACCATACAGCCAGTTAATCTTGCATTCCCGAATCACGATAGGGAACAGAGAAATGATGGGTTTCTCACTCTTCACAGGCGGTGGCATGCTTGAGGAAGTTGCCTAGAAGGATACGGGATTTTAGATCTCAGAGCTATGTCATGCACCTAGGTGATGAGGCAAACCCACTTCTCGTGGTCCCTATGCCCTGATTACTGAGGCCAGGGGATATTTTGGAGTTGCAGCCATGACCTTCCAGGCTGTTTGCTTGTGGCCCTTTCCAGAAAGGCAGGCCTACTGAAGAACAGTGCTCTCCTCACCCTGAGGAAGAACAGGGTCCTAGAATAACGTGATTCCTCAGAGCAAGTACACCCAAAGCTCACCTCCTCTACTGCAGTCAAGTCACAAACAATCGAAAGCTGACATTTGTCACAGCTTCATTCATTTAAAAGAACAAAAAATAAAAATAAAATGAAGTGGAGATCTTACTTAGTAGCCATTTAGTTATTCAACAGAACAAGAACGTAACAAATAACTCCATTTGCCTTTTAGAAATATAACATGGGTCCAAGGCTATTCACAATCTTTTTATTGTAAATTGCCATTTTGAACAAGAACTTTGACAGAATCAAACTTTAAAATAATCTTAATTTTGCACATGCTTGTCAACATGCCTTATTTTACATTGGTAGTCATACAAATTGTAAGAATCCATTGTTTTGAGGAGCACTTTTCAAAATGCCAATGACATTAATTTCTTCCTAGAGAAATACCCTATGCTGCTTCTTAATTGTGTCTGTGTATTTAGACCTCATTTTGTACTTTCAGTCATTTTTAAGATGCAAATCTGCTTAATCCAAACATTTACACAGCCCTAGATGTATATGATAGTGATCTAAACTCTTTCCCAGACTCAGGAAAAAAACATTACATCAGTGCTCTCCAACAGGTTTTAAGTGTTAGTAAACCTTTCTTTAAATGGGAACTACAAAACCCGAATGGGAACTAGAAAAGTAACTAAGCTTACTGTTTAAATTTAACCCGTGTACATGCATATAGTATGGATTACATATTGTAAGGAATTCACAGAGGATTCCCCATTATTAGATGAATCAAACGAACTGAAGCACCATGCACCAACACGACAAAGCGAAGGCTTAAGGCTTGAAGCTGTAAAGGCATGATCACGATGCTTTCTAGAAAGAAGACAGAAGTACCTATAAATTACAATGTACTAGCAAACCAAAGCTATCTACTTTACATATCTGAAGTGGACAAACTCAGATGCTGAAAAGATAAACAGCAAAAAGTACATGCATAGAAAAATACTACGTTTGGCTGGTCAAGATGATCTTTATTAATCCTTATGCAGGGATGCAGTAGGAAGTCTCAGCCTCCCTAAAGGCTGGAGAAACTCCCACAATGTATTTTATGCTCTGCAGGCTGTAATAGGCCCTTAAATATGACTTCACTAACTACAGATGACTACAGGCTGACTACTAACTACCTAACCACAGGTTGCTATAGAGTAAGTTTTCTGTACCTCTACAGCACACAACCAAGAATTTTCCCAGGTATCCAGTAAACTTCCACAGAGATCATTTCAGACACCTTATAATCCAGCTGTTTTGCAGGTACATGGCATATGCTTATGATACGTGGTAGAAATTCCTGGAAATTACGCTGTGGTTCCTGACTTCTACTGAAATGGGACTACAAACATTTCTGTTACATCAAGGCCTGAATTCACACAAAGCTGTAGTTTATGGAGGGCATTTCTACATCCCCCAGGATAACTTCATCCCTTCATTTATAGCTAGCACCAAACATTATTGTTGTAAGTACACAACTCTGAGCGGGCCTCTTTTGCAAACGCACACGCCTGTTTTAAAGCAACAATCTAAGGTACAAGATTTCAGTGGTACTTGCAATCCCCCCCTGCTGTTGTTTCCTATTATTTCTCCTCCTGTCCTCTCCTTGAACTTCTGACGTCTATGAAGTGTACAGAAGTTGTTTCATGTGCCAAGGACATTATACTTGCCACAATTTCTCAGAAGACTGGTCTGCTAATCAGTGTATACCTCAAAGAGGTTGAGAAGCACAGCTTGGAGCTCTGAAAAGGAACTCAGTCTATTAGATTCCTTAGGAAGCTGCTTTCCAGGAGGACCATGTTATACAGTTCCTCTCCTGTCCATTCAGTCGTTGCCGTAAGGCACTGCTCCAGCTAGAAGTTTCAGTAACTGTCACTATCTACAGAAGTTTTGGCATCAAAACCACATGTACACTACTTACAGCCTTTCCATGATACAGCATACGGGAAGGACTCAGGCGCACGTACACTTGAAGGTAGGTAATTCTTTTGTCCAAAGGTGGTACTGGAACTGAAAGACTACAGTCACTTCTCATGACAAAAGCACTTGATTAAGTTTATGCACTTTACTATATCATGAAGCAGAGTGTGGACACAAGGAGATGGTACTTTGCTGCCTGGCAATGGTGACATTTACAATAAGTACATGTGCTCTAAACACTATAAAGTGTTTCAGAAAGCATAACAAATGAAGCCAGATAGCACTGTTGACACCCCTTACAGAAGGAAGACTATCTTTTGAGCCCATACAAAACTGTAGAGCAGTCAGCTGCAAGACTACTTCTACATATGGGCTTAAACAAACCTTAAAACATGCTTTAGCAACCCTGGTGCTGCCACCACACCTCATGTATAGCCTGCAATAACAGTCTACTGTTGAATCACTGAAGCCAGGCAATTCAGCTCCATCAAATTCACAGCTCCTACTATACTCCTCCTTCCCCACTTGTCCCTTGTAAAATGTAATCACAGTTTGGGGATTTTTGCTAACACAGGGCCCTACTGCCAGTGAATCTCTCAAGAAAAAAGTGACAGGAGGTCACAATGGACTACTAGCTAATTATTAGTTTCACAGGAGGTAGCTCTCTCAAAAGGCTCCAGAGGGAAGTATCTGGCCACATTTCCTAAGCCAGCATAATGGCTGAGCACCTCTCACATAGCGGCTCAGCACCTCCCTTCCCTGCACACTGGCCAGAATTGCAGCAGAAACTGAACACTGCACAGCAGCAGGGAGAGCACTCTGCCACAGACATAAGAGAGCACAGAATAACTGAATTCTTGGAGCCCAAGGGTCTCCTTCTCTTTTAAGGGCGAGTCATGAGAAAGCAAGTAACAATGAACCAGCACCATAAAAACATTCACTGTTAGTGTACAGTTCCTGGGAGGAGGGAAACATCAGCAAAGCCAACCATCAAGGCTGGGCTGGGAGAAGGCTAGAATATTCCTTTATACCTGTGGTAAGGTATCAAACTTGCACTCTCTACCTGTTTATGCCAGAATTGGTCATGCCCCAAAGAAAAGGGGAATTTGGCTGCTCCAACAACTCTGCAAAAGGAAACAAATGACATGGCTCAAAACTAAGAAACACCAGCAAAGATAAACAAAGATCAGGAGTGTCTTTGTCATTATTTCTACGTGTTCAAGAGCAAATAGAAATTGATCCTGATGAATGTGTCTGCTTCACTGTCATTTACCTAAGGAACGTAGAAGTTACCATGCTTCTGATTTCATCATTGCATAGGAAGTATAACAGCTTTTATGTAAAGGAGCAGATGTTTTGAAATATATTTCCATACCAATTACAGCAGGCATGTTGAATAATTCTTCATGTCCAGAAAAGCCTGCTAAGCCGGGCTATGCGTACTTTCAGGAAAGAACATAAGCAGGGTGTCCTACATATGAGACCTAAATGAATGGCATCTCTGGACTCACACTATCCTAAGTGGAATTGTAAGACAGGACCAGAGAGAAGTCAGCAGTGTTGCAGAAGGGGGAAGTTCCTTACCAGTTTCCCAGTCTTCATCACATGGAGGCGCCTGCCAAGTGCTCACAGCATTCACCTGCTCTCTCTGGAAGCCAGAAGACTGGTTCACTTCAGGATGACAGAAAAATCAGTGATTGTAGTTTGTCCTGCTTCAGAAGCGTTAAGTACTTTGGATCAAGTTGTAAAACAGTTTTTTGCTTTAGAGGAATGCCCCCCCCACAATGTAAACTGGTTAGGTACACACAGGAGCCAAGCATAGATCAGAAATCAAGCAACCATAAATAACTTTTTCAGTGAACAGCAAATGACTCTGTCCCCTGGGACCTGGCAAAGGAACGCTCAAGTGGAGAGGAAGCCTGCTAACACAAATGCAAGCATGACCGCTAGCATCAGTGCAACTCAACAGAAGATGGAAAGCCACCAGCTCTGTAGTGTGGCAATAGCTTTAGAGACAATAAGGAGAACTAAAGAGACACTACATAGCACAGGATGCTTTTCTAAATAATTTGGGGGTTTTGTCTCACTGGGCAGGAGACAGGAATCTTAGTTGTATTGCAGACAAAGCGAGTTCAGCAGCAGAGAAGTCTGCAAAAGGAGCTGACCAATCTCTCATCAGGAGTGAGCTATTCAGGTTTCCCCAGCAGCAGGGATTTTCATAGCTTAGACACCTATTTGACTTTTCACACGGCACCAGTGGTCAAGCCTCAATGAAGGGAGATCATCTCTGTGAAAAGAAGATCTTGTCTTTCTGGTCATTAAAGCATCAGATCTCCTGCTGAAGGCATTTCAATATGCACTGGCTTGGGTACAACCTTTTTATTCAAAAATCGTGGGAATAAAATATGTGCAAAGGCTATCAGGAGCATCTAATGAGCCTACTCAATAAACCAAAGCAATCAGGACTCAAGTTTTTGAAGGCTGTTGTGTCACACAAAACTATAGACAATAATTTGACTCCTACTTTTTCGGTTATAATGGGAGCTATCCTGACAAACAGGGGACCTCAGTCCCTAGGGTGCAGTTGCATCTTAGAGCACAGGTGGTTCTCTTACCTATATCTTGCTCAATGAACCCTTTGTCATTGCATTTCGATATGTGATCACTGAGGTCAGCTTGAGGAACAAGATGGCGAGCATTGAAGGGGCACGTGGCCAATTCCTTCGCAACATGAGGGTAGCTCTAGAGAAGAGAAAACCAAAATCACGTGCCATGCTTCTCAAGTTCATTTTTCCTTATGTTTTTTTACAGGATTAACAAGAGATATTTGTGATATTGCTTTAAAAGACAAAGCAAGGAATGGCAAAATACTGCTCAGACACTACAATTGCAAAGCGAAACTATGAAACTGACTGTTCTTTGAAACCAAGTTCACTAAAAAATTACTCAGCTCAGGGGTGGCTCAAATGAAACATACCCTCAGCTAACCTCCCTGCTGCAACACTGGCAATATAGCTACATGGTGTAAAGCACATATGAAGCTATTTTAAAAACAATAGAGGACAGATGGTAGGCAAATCTAAACTATGCAGGTATTTTTACACAGGCAGGCACAAAGACAGAGAAATTCTTTAACCCTTTCAGAACAGCTAGGGAGCTGGAAGCATTCCACCCGCAAACTTTGGTGCTTCTTCACATAGACACTGGTTCTACTCACAGTGCTCAGCAATTACTATGATAAATTAGTTCACCCCCTGCTTTATTGGGAAAAAAAATCACAACTTTGCCACTGTCCCAGTACCTGCCTGGCTTTGACTGGCACAACTCCGCTTGTCAGGGATTACATTTGCACCCAAGACAGATATAGAAGCAAGAGTGCCTGGTACAGATGCTGCTTGAGGCAGTGAGCCCTCTACTACCAGTGATGCACAGCTGCAGTGCAGGCTCCAAGGCACCTGTCATTACCTACACCTATGAAGCTGTAGACACAGTTCTGGCCTTAACAGGTCTGTACAGCTAGGTTGCTGTGTCCTCACATGTCCATTAATTGCTTCAACCAGCTTCAGCAAGCTGCTCTGGCAGGATCAATGTAAATTCTGCAAATTACTTACAGACACCAACTGTATCTGTGTATTGGGTTTGTGTGTTCAGGTTTGGGGGGGGTGGGGGGGGAGGAGGGCAGGAGTGGCCTCTGATAGAGGTCAGGAGCTGCCCCGTGCTGGTTCTGGGAAAAAGCTCAAAGAGGAAGGAGCGGCAGAGAAAAAAACATTTTGAACTGACTGCAGCCCCAGTCCCCTGCGCCTGCTGGGGAGAGAAGGGAAGAGGCAGAAGAACTGAGACTGGAGTTGAGGTTGGGAAGAAGGGTGCTAGAAAGAAGGTGTTTTTAATTTTGTTTTCAGTCCTCACTGTCCTACTCTGTTATTAATTGGCAATAAATTAATCTTCCCCAAGCAAAGTCTGTTTTGCCTATGATGGTAAATGGTGAGTGATTTCCCTGTCCTTATCTCAACCCACATTTTTTTCTCCCTCTGTTCTGCTGAAGAGGTGGAATGAGAGAGTGGCTTGGTGGGCACCTGGTGACCAGGCAACTTTAACCCATCAATGTGACAGGTGATCATTATTATAACTCAACCCTCCAATTAGGAAATCTTGCAAAAACTGACTGGTTAACAGTTATGCAATGCAAGGACAAAAACAATAAGGTTAACATTTACTTGCTGATATTGTTCACCTGGCTCACATGCACATTCTTGCCAAAATTTGCAGGGAGTGAACAAGGAAAATTCTCTTGAGTACTACAAAAATAGATGTACTTGCTGCTCTGCCCACCACTTTCACTTGTTACTTAATATTTTTTAAACCACTAGTTTCACCAAAATTAATTGTTTGTAAGTACTGTTATCAGTGCATACACCCTCCAGCTGCATCTTTACTGAAAGGCACAGCACTGCTACACTATTTTGAAAAACATATTGGTAAGCTGACAGAGGAACAATTGGTTTTTAGGAAGTCTCAGCAAAAACCCAAAGCTTGGTCAGTCACCTGCATGCGACAGTTTAAAAAACAGACCTTAAGGATACAGAGGAGAACTGAGGTTGGAATGCTTCCAATTAGATGATTTGTATTCAAATTCTGGATGAAAGATTGAGGTAAAAAAATCCACCTCTCCCATGTGTGCTGAATACAGGATGTGCAGTTTCTGCCACTAAATACTTATTAGCAACATTAAAAAAAAAAAAAAAAGCAGCTATGCATTTCTGTCACTTAAAGAACAAATTACAACATCAAACCATTTCTACTCTGACTAGCCAGAGGTGGTACATATCACTCAGGCTGAGTTCTCTTCAGCTTAAAGTAGAAAAGTTTATCTCATCTCCACGTGAGATGCTTGAAGAGACTGAGATTTCATCCTTGACCTAACCATGAAGAGCCACACCAGTCTTAGGTGAGCTAACGTGTCCTTGAACCTGTTACTACACAGGTCATAAAAACATATGAAATAAAGGATAAATGGGGCTATTTGTCAGGAACTTACTCAAGCCAGTCAGAAAACAGTATGAGAATATGCACATTGTATTTACAGACGCGCACAACCCCCATTCAGTGCCTTGTTTGGCTGTTCAGCTTACCTTCTTGCACTTTACAAGGTGATACGGAAACCTACAGGCTCTGATTTGATGGTGCTTATTATACGGACATTGTATCAATCTCTCTGGATCCAAAACATCTAGAATGGAAGAATTGGGGCAGGGGAGGGGAACTAGTTAGAAAGACAAGATCAAACATCACTAACACAGTGAAGTGGAACAAACACACCACCACAAAAGGGCTGTGATTTTAGGAAGTTAAACCAGTTGTTTTTACTTTGAAACCCATCATTGAGGCAGGAGCCTGCTTTACATAACCAAACAAATTCACTTTGAAGTTTGAGCTGACACAGACATTAGTCAAAATAGACAGAGAATAGTAAGTAGCACTGCATAATAACACTTTAAGGTAGCATATTAACTAGATCACCACAGTTACTCAAAATGAATGAGGAGAGTAGTACTTTTCGAACTATTTTGGATGAGAATCACTGGGGTGATGATACCAGGGCCCTCGAGAGCTTTATCACTGTGAACCAAGTCTTTTCTGATCATCAGCTAGTTTTGCTGGAGGAAAGATGCCAGCCAATTTAACTTAATTTCTGAGGAAACAGCATGCCTAACATGGTTTATGTAATTTAAGTGAAGTTTCTCCCAAGTCATGCAATTATTTAGGAGCTAAGGAGTTATTAAAACACCTAAGAAGCCAGGCAATTAACAGGGAAGCAGTATGAATGTGTACATCTGTGATATATAATCACTTTCATATTCTCAGTGAGGAAAAAGAATGGCAGCCAGAAAGAGGTATAGGGGACCACTGCTACCTGCAGATCTCTCTGTTGTGTACTCACCAGGGAGCGAGACCAGGCTTCTTTCATCATTTCTTCCCTGCTGGTCTTTTTCACAGGCTTTTAATGCTTTTTTTTTTTTTTTTTTTTAAGCTGCTTTGTAATCAAATCCTAAACACAGGCTGCAGTTTGTTTAGCCTCTCCCCTGCTATCACAACCACTTCTTCATGTCCAAAGAAGGGCAACGAAGCTGGTGAAGGGTCTGAAGAACAAGCCTTATGAGGAACACCTGAGGAAATTGTGGTTGTTTAGCTTGTAGAAAAGAAGGCTTAGGGAAGACCTTATTGTACTTTACCGTTACCTTAAAGGAGGTTGTAATGAGGTGGGGATCAGGCTCTTCTCCTAAGCACTAAGTGATAAGACAAGGGGAAATTGCCTCAAGTTGCACCAGGGGAGGCTCAGGTTTTTTATTTATTTTTGTTGTTGTTTTTTCTTGGAGAAATTCCTTCACTGAAAGGGATGTGCAGCTTTGAAACACACTGGCCAGGGAAGTGGTTGAGATCCCTGGAAGTCTTCAAGCAATGTGTTGACGTGGGACTTCGTAGCATGGTTTAGGGGTGAACGTGTCAGTACCAGGTTAAAGGTTGGACTAGATGATCTTAGAGGCCTTTTCTAACCTGAATGATTCCATGATTATACATAAATTGGTGCTCAGTTGTCTCAACAGCCAGTGCAGGGAGCTATCTTGGTGCACAGGCTGGCAGCTAGTTAAGGTGCAGTTCCTCAAGTCACACTGAGCTGAGTTCATGTTCCAAGCCACTAGGAATGCTGTACATAATCCTTCTTTCCATCCCAGCTGCACTACACTGCCACTGCCAGCTTTGCTACTTGTGAGCACCTCTCACCTCCATTAGCCAGTCTAGGCCATTACAACAGCTGAAAACCAAAGACTTCTTCATTATTACGATGGATTAACTAGCTTTCTACTGTTCCAGCTGTCCCTGTAATAGCAATTTGAAGTGGCTTCTCTCTCTAAACTGTCTCAACAGATGGAAAAAACTACGTGGCCAGTACAAGGAAGAAGGCAAGAATGAGTACCTGATGGAGAGGAAAGGGAGCCCTTAGTGCTACACAAAGCAGCAAAAGCAGAAGCGCCAGGAGCTGGCTTGATCAGGTCAACAGATGCAGTAATCAGGCAAAATGCTGCAGCGAGCAAGGCCTCTGGAGCACCAAAGCAACATCAACACGCAGGTGAGATCCCCAGCCCTTAGCAGTACAGCTCGCAAAATCAACCCCCAAACAATTCCACCGCCACCAGAAATCACCTGAAAAACCTCCAGGCAGGCACAACTCCTGCACCAGAGGCAGCGGCTCCATTTGAACGCTGCCCAAGGGCCAGACCCCACCCATGCCCCATCCAGTAACCACAAGCAGCACAGACCTAGGTGAGACGCCCAGCTCACCGCTTCCTTCACGGCTCAGTCACAGAGACAGCACCAGACCCACCGCCTGCAACACCCCCCCCAGCCACCTCCCCCCCACGCTGTATCTGCTTCGTGACGGCAAAGACGATCCGGGAGGGAAACACACAGAGAGGGGAACGAAGCCACCTCCGCCTTCCACCCGCCCGAGGCTCACCGAAGTCATCCTCCACCTCCATGTCGGGCAGAGGCTTCGGGGCCGGGAGGGTCCTCGGCGCCGTGCCACGGGCGGGGGCCGCGTGCAGCGCCTGCCCCTGGCGCCTGCGCGGCTGCCTCCTAGCAACCACCCCTGCCCCGCGCGGAGCCCCACCCGCCGTGGGGCAGTTGCCGGGGCAACGCCTTGTCCTTGTTCTCCGGCGGGCGCCATTTTCTCCAAGCCTGGCCGTGCTGGAGAGCCCGGCGCCCCCCCCCCCACCCCGAGCTCCCACCGCCCTCCCTGCTCCCAGTGCTTCACGTAATGTCCCCGGGGTGTCCTTCTCGCCATCGGTGCCCGAAACGGGTCCAAAAACTCGGAAGGAGAGCGTGGCCCCGCTCTGAGAACCTTGTAGGAGGCTTGTGCTGAGATGGAGCTGGAAGATGGGTGAGGGCACAGCAAAGCTGTGTGGTGTGCAGCCCTGGTGGGTAGCTGATCCACTGGGCCATTTCCTGCTGTTTTGAAGCAAGCTGAGTTGGTCATCCCACTTGATTTCAGCCCTCCGCTGGTCTCCTGTCTCAAAGGCTCTGAGGAAAAAGGCAGCTTTGAACAAAAGCTGTGTTTCACCTGCTCTTGGACGCGTGCAGTGTGGGAGGAAAGAAACCTCGTGTTTTACTCTGCGTCCCCTCCCCACATTGCTGGGTTCAAAACCAATCACTTTTGCTAAATGATTACCTCATTTTGCAACTAAAATATAAGTGTTGAGTAGACATGAGATGAATGGAGAGATACTTTTTCTAAGCAGATGGCTGGTATTGCAGGGGCCTGGGTTCTGCAAACACATTTTTAACTGTAAAACAGCTCAGCATAGGCTAATCCTGAGTTTCCATAGGAAACTGATAGGATCACCAGGATTACAAACACTTCCGATTTTATGTTGCCCAAGGGTTTATACACAGGTATAACCCTTTTTATCCCAATTTACAGAACATTCTTGAGTCAGGGAATAATTGAAAAGTGACTTGGATGCCTGTCCTGTGCTGTGTGTTAGGCTGCAGAACCTGAAGCAACCATTGCTGATACAATAATGAGCTGTGCTTCCGTCTCAAAGCAACTGAGCAAATAGGCAGGAAAATGTCTCTTCGTGGTCACAGGTCACTCAGTTACAGAACATGTGAGACTTCTGCAAAACTTACCCTAAGCAGCAACATGCCTTGCCTCGTCCCCTTCGTGTTTTCACATTTAAAGTAGACCTTTGGCCTGAGCACTGCAGTTCCAGTCTGGGAACTAGCAGTTGGTTCCTACCTTCATCCTCAGGCATGTGGCTCTTCTTTGACACTCAGGTCTGGTATTTAAAATAGAATTCAGTTGGAAGGTACCTTCAGATCATCTAGTTCAACTGCCTGACCATATCATGGCTTAACAAAAGATAAAGCGTATTTTTGAATGGCATTATCCAGATGCCTCTGGAACATTGACAGGCATGGGAGCATCAACCACCTCCCTAGGAAGCCTCTTCCAGTGTTTGACCACCTTCATGGTAAAGAATTTTTTCGTGATACCTTGTCTTAACCTTCCCTTTTGCAGCTTTGTGCCATTTCCCTACATACTATCATTGGTTACCAAGGAGAAGAGATTGGCTTCTCCTTCTTCACTTCCCCTGAGGAAGTAGTAGAGAGCATTAAGGTCACCTCTTAGCCTTCTTCTCTCCAGACTAAACCGACCAAGTGTCCGCAGCCTCTCCTCATAGGATGTCTTCCAGCCCGTTTATCAGCATTGTTGCCCTCCTCTGGACACAGTCAAGTAACTATCTTAATATACTTTCTATCTTGTGGAGCCCAGAACCACACACAATATTGAAGGTAAGGCCATGCCAACACTGTGTCGAGTGGGAGAATCACCTCTTTGGACTGGCTGGCTATGCTGTGTTTAATGCAGCCCAAAATGCAGTTTGCCCTCTTGGCTTCCAGGGCACACTGTTGACACATTACTCTGTCCCAAGTATAGAGCCCAGACTTCAACTTTGTTGAACTTTCATGCCATTGCTGATTGTCCAGTGCTCCAACTTTTCTATCAATTTTCTACCTCTTCTCAGCGAGGTGGGGGAGAAAATTGGGAAACAAACAAACAAACAAACAAAAAACGTGGGTTGAAATAAAGACAGTTTAATTGGATGGAAAAGGAAGGGAAAATAATGATAAAAGAATGTACAAAGCAAGTGATGAATAATGCAGTTGCTCACCACTTGCTAATCAATGCCAATCCAGACTGCAAGCAGCAGCACCTCTCCCACCCAACACCCCCCATTTTTATTTTTCAGCATGACATCATATAGTATGAAATACCCCTTTGGCCAGTTTGGGTCAGCTGTCCTAGTTGTGTCCTGTCACAGCTTCTTGTGCACCCCCCAGCCTCCTTCCTGGCAGGGCACCACCAGAAACTGAAATGTCCTTGACTCTGTAAGCAGTGCTTTGCAACAGTGTTGTGGTTTAACTGGCCAGCAGCTAAACACCACACAGCCTTTCGCTCACCATCCCCCCTCCCTCTCTGGGATGAAGGAGAGAAATGGGAAAGTGAAGCCCGTGAATTGAGATAAAGACAGTTTATTAAGACAGGAAAATAATAATAACAATAATATTAATAACAATAATGATGATAATAGAACTAATAATAATAACATGTACAAAACAAGTGATGCACAATGCATTTGCTCACCACCCACTGACCAATGCCCAGCCTAACCCCGAGCAGTCCGGCACCCCCACCCTGGCTAGCCACCCCTACATATTGTTTAGCATGACCCCAGATGGTATGGAATACCCCTTTGGCCAGTTTGGGTCAGCTGTCCTGGGTCTGTCCCCTCCCAGCTCCTGCTGCACTCCCAGCCTGCCTGTTGGCAGGACAGAGTGAGAAGCTGTAGCGTCCTTGGCTTGGTGTAAGCACTGCTCTGCAACAATTAAAACATCGGCGTGTTATCAGCACTCTTCTCATCCGAAGCCAAAACATAGCACCCTACCAGATTCTAGGAAGAAAATTAACTCTGTCCTAACTGAAACCAGGACAAACAACTAAAACATCAATGTGTTACCAATATTATTCTCATCCTAAATCCAAAACACAGCAGCATACCAGCTTCTTGGAAAAAAATGAACTCTATCTCTGCTGAAACTACGACACATAGAAGGAGATCAAAGTACCAACACAGGACTTTCCCTTCATGAACCCATGTTGTTTATGCCTGATAACAGCTTTGTTCTGTAAATGCCTTTTGGTAGCACCCAAGATAATCTCCATAACTTTTCCAGGGACTGAGGTTAGACCATCTGGTCAGTAGCTTCCTACATGCTCTCTTGTGCCCGTCTTGAAGATTGGTATAACATTTGCTAGCTTTCAGTCAGCAGGGACCTTCCCAGACTCCCAAGACCTTAGGCAAATTGAGAGGGGTTTTCCTTTGACCTTCTCTTGCTGTTGGCATACTTTAAATACACGTTTTTTGTTGTCTGTCTATGCTAGCCAGTGTCAATGTGAGTTGCTTGATTTGCACCTCTTCTTTTTTTCTTGAATAGATGAACAGAAGGAAAAGCACCTACTTGCTTGCTGACAGTGTATACCAACAAGCCTTGAAGTGTTGAGTAGCATGTGCTGCCCTCCAGACACAGGGATAGTGATGAGACTCTCCAGACTCAGGGGTATGTGTAGCTGTGAGTTCAGACGAGTCATGAACACTGCCAGCTGCTTTGGCAAGGAAACTGAACCACGTGTCAGTTCTTTCTTAGACTGATTAGCACCCACACCACATCAGGCCTCACTCTAGTAGAGTACATATCTATATAGATGGAGTTGTCCAGCAAAACATCTTTTCCAAACCTGCTTTTGCTTCCAAGGGAATTGAAGATGTTTAGGGAGAAAGTTTGTTGTCCCTCAGCTACATAGCCAGCTGCTGATTAGGGCTCTGGGTGGTCCTACATCATCATACTCAGGAATGCCCTGAAGCAACTCTGCAGTTCCCCTTCCTCAGCTGCAATCCTCTATCTCATTTATCCTGCTAAATGAAAACACTGCTTTGGAGAGCTCCCAGACTCCACTTAGTCCACAAGTCTAACAGCACCAACTGGCCGTACTCCCCTGCCACTATTCTTGTAATTAGTGTCTTTCCAGAACCTTTCCTCAGGAAACCCTTGGCACTTGACGTAGATCTTAGTAGGTGGGCAACATGCACTATGAGCCCATTCATTCCCATTTCTACTGTTCTCTGGGGACATTTTCTGCATAAGAATACCTCCTGGCAAACACAGCAGCATCCAGAGGATAATAAACATACTTTCTTCCCCTTTACAAGTGTTTGCGGAGCTGTTGCCTTTAAGGGCCTCTGGCAGCTCTGGCTCCTCACAGGAGGCCAGCAGTCTAAACATCACTTCTGCAGGATGTGCATTGAGGACAAAATAGCATGACAGTACAAAGGAAGCAAAGCTTGGCCTTTGTGGCCAGAGGCTGATGGCAGGACTTGTGTACATCTCTTATGTGTGAATGAGAGTGCTTTTAAGGAGACACACTGCAAATTTTTGCACCCTGCCTGCCCTTTTGGAAAAAGGCAAAGGCTGCTATCTGCAAAAGTATTTACAGAAGACATAAGGGGAAAAGACTTCCTCCAGTCACCAGGTGTCTGGAATGACCATAAGGGAAAGGAAAATGCAGAGGCACAGAATAGGATGCAGCAGAATTTTAATAATCCAGAAGGAAACAAGGTCCCTCCAAGAGGAATCAGCAGTGCAAGAAGCACTGGGGGAAGATGAGCGTCTGTCTTGGGCTTTAGCAGGGGAAGCACCTCCTGCCGCAGTAGCCGCTGCCCAAGCCGGAGAGCCCAAAGCCCCCGGAGGAGATGGGCACTCCCTGAGAGCTGAGGATGCTGCCAACGGCAGCGGAGGTGGAGGATCCCACGGCGGTGTTCTGTGGGAAGGAGCTGAGGATGGGGCCGGGCAGGGTCACCACCACAGGAGAGGGCTGGATGAAGACGTTGGAGTCCTGGCACTGCCTGACACAGGGCTCATTGCAGCTGTTGGCCAGTGGAGTTGGGCCACAGGGTCCGCATGGCAGGCACGGCAGGCACTGGTTGTAGCAGGACATGTCTCGGGGCAGGAGGTGTACCTGGTAAGAGAGAGGGCCCAGAGGAGAACGGTGGTGAGAGAGGAACAGTCTGCCAGCCCGCCACAGGAAAGCCATAGCAAATGGTGTTTTGTGACCTGTCAGCTGTGTAAGGAGCCCCATTGGCTTAACTTTGGACACAAGAGCTCGGCCAGGACTGTCCATTCTGACGAAGCTCCCCACCTAGCCCATAGCCGCGGAGAAATTCAGCCAAGCTGCAGGTTCTCTCCATGACACGTGTGCTGCTCTTTTCCCTCTCCCATGACTAGCACTCCCAAGATGCAGGAGAATATGAAGAGGCAGGCATGTTTAAGAAATCCCCAGGGAAGAAGAGGAGAAGAAAAGGACTCACCTTGTTCTCAGACAGATGGAGGTAAGAGGAGTGGATGAAGAGAGTGAGGAGACGGGGTCTCTTTTATACCTCTCCTACACCGCCCCGGGCCCACAGTCATTCTATACGGGCTGTAATTTTCCAGCAGAGTCACCTCAAATGCAAAATAACCTTCCCAATGGCACAGAATGTATTTTGTTTACCTGCCATTTCATTTCCTCATTTCTTACCTGCCAACTTGGCCATAGAGGCTCCTTTCAAGTAGAAGGAAAATAGGTGCAAGGATTTTCCCTGGCACAAACATGTAATTAGGGGCAGAAGATAAGACTCAAGAATTGGAGGTGTCCTGTGCAGATGTGGGACATGGGTCTCTGGAAAGGTGTTGAATCACTTTGGAACCCTCTTTGCAAAAAGGTGCACATGTCATTCTGCCTATGCAGTGCCCTTCTGGATGATCAAAGGCTCCTTTTCCCAAGGGCAAGGAGCATCCCTCTGCCCAGCCTGGCTCCCAGCCTGCTCCACCAGTCACAGCTCATTGCCTGCATAGGCAGATGGGCTGTGCTGCAGTTTTGAAATGAACTGGCACAAGGCAGCTCCTTCTAGGGTAACATGTTGTCTGCTTGTTTGGCCTTGTTTCCTCTTGTGGCTGTCTCCTGTGCTCTTCAGGCAAGCCATGTTGTCAGCTGCTGTGAGGAAGGCAAAGGTTGATCTCCTGAGTGCAATGATGCCCAGCAAATCCTGGGGAATCAGGCCCCTTCACTACTAGAGGTTTGAGTTGTTCACCAGGACAGTGTCTTGCTCCACCACTCTCTTTTCCGTACCATGCACTTTGGCCGGACACATTCTGTGACCAGCAGTAAAACCAAAGACCTGCCTTCTTGTGCAAAAGATGCTGACCATCCTGTGAGCTGCCTGAGGTATGAGAGTTCTGGTCAGAAGGTCATGCTGCAGGGTAAAGGCTGTTGGGGCTGCCTGGAGGGTGGCACAGCTCGAGCTCATGCTCAGACAGAGCTGCCTGACCAGAGGGGGATTTGGCATGCATGGTGCTCAGGCCTGCAGAGAGCAGGCACTATGGCTTGGCCTCACGCCAAAAGTGTGGCACGTGGCCAATCCCAAATTGGAGCATGACTTGTCCTGGGCAGGGAGAGTCTCTCTCAGGAAGTTTGCCTGCTGAAGGCATTCCCTTGCCCTCCTGGGGTGTGTCCCAGCTGCCTCCCATGTCTGCAGGGCAGGGAAGTGCTTTGATCATGCAGCAGGGATGCATTGCCTCCTTGATGGAGTCTGGGAGGTGTTTCTGCAGCCAGGGCCCTTGTGAGCAAGTCCCCTCGCTGAGCATGCCCAGCCGCGTGACAGTGCCCATTCCTGCCAGCCCTCGCTTCTTGAGTGGGAGCTTCCTTGTCCCCCCAGTGGTGCTGGCTTGTTCTGTTGCCTGAGGAGGGCTTTGGGACATGGCAGAGGATGTGTGCTGAAGCTCTCATGCTAGGAGAAGACGTATTGCCTGGGACCCAGAGACGAGTCCCAGCAAGGGGGAAGATGTTTTCTGCAAGCCCTTCTTTCCCTCCAGAAAGCACTCAGGAGAGCTCCTACACACAGCCCCATCTCTTTGGCCAGGAGGGTGAGGCCTGTGTGTCCCTTGCCTTCCACCGTTCATGTCTGACTCTACCCTGGGGGCAGACCTACTCAGAGGAGGTCCAGGGGACGCCGGATCAGAGGGTAGTTCAGTCCCCAGTCTGCAGTGCTGCAAGAGTTTGTTCCCCGTCCTGTGCAGGACCTGCCTTTTGTCCTTCTGGATCGCCTTGAGGTTCCTGAGGGCCCATTCCCGCAGGCTGTCTAGGTCTCCCCTTGTGGCAGCCCTGCACCAGAGTGCACCAGCTGGCCCCCAGTTGCTGTCTCCTCCCAAGTTAGTGGAAGTGGTAATGGCATCAAGGCAGACAGCTGAAAGCATTGGCACAGCCTGGATGCCTGGGGAGACAAACACCAGTGACCACTGGATGTAATAGAAAGCAGAGGACCTGAGAGTGATGTAAATGGTATGAAATAAGGGGTGGATATTGTCATGGTTTTGGCTGGGATAGAGTTAATTTTCTTCATAGCGGCTGTTACATGCCACGTATTGGCTTTGGGAAAAAAAATAATACCAATAACACAATTATATTTTCAATGTAAGCACATGGTCTCGTCTCTTTAGCCATGCACTGGTACACCGTTGAGCCTGGTTCTGTCTTCTTCAGGACCTCAGGGTAGGTACTCCAAAGGTGCTCTTTGGTCTCCAACCAAAACCTGATCTTCCACACACTAAGGAAAGCCTGTACCCCCAGATTCTCCTCATTACCCAATTGCTGTGGCTACCTGACAATCCTGGACAACATCAGCAAAACTCATTCTACTTGAACAATGTATTTCTTGAAACAGAGCCCAAAACTGGACGCAGTGCTTCAGCTGCATTTGGACATTTGGAGGAGTGCTGAGCAGAGTGGGATTGTCACCTCCCTTCACCTCCTGGCTAAGCTTCTGCTCATGCAGCCCAGGATGTCCTTGGTGTCCTCGATGTCTCAGAACACTGCTGGGAGTCACTTCTCTTTGTATGGGATTACCACCCAAGTAACTTTTTCTGGGCCAGCTTTTAACCTGCTGCCATCGAAAGGCTGCAAGATAGGCGATGTGGCATGAGGGCGGGCTGGCAGGAAGGCATTTGCCAAACTGGGCTTTGGGTGCTGTGTTTAGGAGCTCATGGATGGACCTTGGAGACACTCTTCTCTTCCCCTCAGTCTCTTCCTACCTCCCTCTTCCCCACAAACTGTTCCAGGAAGCTCTGGGAACAGATGGAAAGAGTAGGAGATGGAGGACATGCACTCCTTGTGAGCCTGTGTGGTGGGCAGACCCCAGCAAACATTTAAGAACCCACCAACTACTCACTCACACTACAGCCACAGCAGGGTAGGGGAGACAACTGGAAGACCAAGAGTGAGAAAAACTCCTGGGTCAACATAAAGATAGCTGCTGCCCTCCCGGGGCCTCCTGCAGCTCTGGCTCCTCACTGGAGGCCAGCAGTGGCCACATGCCACCTTCAGCAGGCTGTGCACTGAGGCCAATATGGCACACCAGGACAGAGAGGCAGCAAAGCTGGGCCTGATGGCCAGGGCCCTGCAGGGCTCATGGGCACCTCCCTCACGTGTGGGTGACAGTGCTTTCCCAAGAGGCTCTACTGTACACAGCCTCACCCTTGGGAAATGTGAATGGTCCCCATGTGTCCCACATGCCCCCCTGACATCCCCAGAGAAACAGCATTGGTCCTGACAGCTGGTGTCTGGAGTGTCTGCAGGAGAAGGACAACTCAGAGGCGCAGGCTGAGATGCAGCAGAACTTTAATATTAGGGTCAAAAGAGGGAAAAGAGGTTGCTCCAAGAGGAAGCCCTAGTTCAGGAAGCACCAGGAGCAGATGAGAGCGTGCACCATGGCTGACCCCATCCTTCCTATAAGGGGTGTTGGGGTTGTTTGGTCCCTCTGAACAAAAGAAGCCAATGCTCTGTGCCCACTCTGCTCTGAATTTCTGTGGTCCTTTAGCAGGGGAAGCACCTCCTGCCGCAGTAGCCGCTGCCCAAGCCAGAGAGCCCAAAGCCCCCGGAGGAGATGGGCACTCCCTGAGAGCTGAGGATGCTGCCAACGGCAGCGGAGGTGGAGGATCCCACGGCGGTGTTCTGCGGGAAGGAGCTGAGGATGGGGCCGGGCAGGGTCACCACCACGGGAGAGGGCTGGATGAAGACGTTGGAGTCCTGGCACTGCTGGACACAGGGCTCATTGCAGCTGTTGGCCAGTGGGGTTGGGCCACAGGGTCCGCATGGCAGGCACGGCAGGCACTGGTTGTAGCAGGACATGTCTCGGGGCAGGACGTGCACCTGATGGGAGGGAGGGCGCAAAGGGGCACAAGGGTGAGAGAGGAGCAGTCTGCCAGCCCACCACTGGACAGCAGCAGCACATGCTGTTTGGGGAGCTGGCAGCTGTGAAAGGAGGCCCACAGCCTTCTCCTTCCCCTGGGCACCAATGTCCTTGAACAGAATATCCCAGCCCAGGAAGCTCCCCACTTAGCCCATAGCTTCAGATACACCTCAGCCAGGACCCAGCTTCACTCCACACACCACTTCACTCCACACTTCACATCTACTGTTCCCTTCCCTCTCCCATTTCTAGCTTTCCCAAGACCCAAGAGAAGATGAAGAGGCAGGCATGTGCTAAGAAATTTCCCAGGATGAAGTTGAGGAGAAAGGGCTTCAGACTCACCTTGATCCCAAGGAGATGGAGGTAACAGGAGTGGATGAGGGAGTGAGGAAATGGGGCTGCTTTTATACCTCTCCTGCACTGCCCCAGGCCCACAGTCACTCTATGTGGGCCGTAATTTTCTAGCAGACTCACCTCAAATGCAAAATATCTTAGCTAATGGCACAGGTTGTGCT
This sequence comes from Aythya fuligula, assembly GCF_009819795.1. Lineage (NCBI taxonomy): Eukaryota > Metazoa > Chordata > Aves > Anseriformes > Anatidae > Aythya > Aythya fuligula. The sequence continues at coordinate 4,975,003 of NC_045582.1, read as the reverse complement.
TTGGTTTCTGTCAACTCTGCCATTTCATTTCCTCGTTTCTGACCTGACCATTTGGCCACAAAGGCTCCTTTCAAGTACAAGGATAACAGGTCAAGCATTTCCCCTGGCAGGAACACATCAGTAGGGACAGTATATTAGTCCTAAGTTCTGGAGAGCATGGTACCTGTCTCTGTGGAAGTGCATTCACCTCTTAAATAGAAAGCGCACATATCCTCTCACATCTTTGGTGTGCCCTTCTAAATGCCCAAAGGCTCCTTCACCAAGGGACAAGGAGCATCCTTCTCCTGCTGGCCTGGCTCCCAGCCTACTCCACCAGTCACAGCTCATTGCCTGCATAGGCAGATGGCCTGTACTGCAGCTTTGAAATGCCCAAGTTGTGAGAGTACTCGCCAAAAGGTCATGCTGCAGGGTAATGGCTGTTGGGGCTGCCTGGAGGGTGGCACAGCTTGAGCTTGGACCTCAGACAGAGCTGCTTGGATGGAGGAGGATTTGGCATGCATGGTGCTCAGGCCTGCAGATAGCAGGCACTATGGCTTGGCCTCATGCCAAAAGTGTGGCACGTGGCCAATCCCAAATTGGAGCATGACTTGTCCTGGGCAGGGAGAGTCTCTCTCAGGAAGTTTGCCTGCTGAAGGCATTCCCTTGCCCTCCTGGGGTGTGTCCCAGCTGCCTCCCATGTCTGCAGGGCAGGGAAGTGCTTTGATCATGCAGCAGGGATGCATTGCCTCCTTGATGGAGTCTGGGAGGTGTTTCTGTAGCCAGGGCCCTTGTGAGCAAGTCCCCTCCCTGAGCATGCCCAGCCGCGTGGCAGTGCCAGCTCCTGCCAGCCATTGATGGCAGGAGTAGGGCAGACCTACTCAGAGGAGGTCCAGGGGATGCAGGATCAGAGGGTAGTTCAGTCCCCAGTCTGCAGTGCTGCAAGAGTTTGTTCCCCATCCTGTGCAGGACCTGCCTTTTGTCCTTCTAGATTGCCTTGAGGTTCCTGAGGGCCCATTCCCGCAGGCTGTCTAGGTCTCCCCTTGTGGCAGCCCTGCACCAGAGTGCACCAGCGGGCCCCCAGTTGCTGTCTCCTCCCAAGTTAGTGGAAGTGGTAATGGCATCAAGGCAGACAGCTGAAAGCATTGGCACAGCCTGGATGCCTGGGGAGGCAAAGACCAGTGGCCATTGGATGGAGCCATGAGGGAGGGAGGAGAGAGAAGCTTGTGGTGCATCCTTAAGGAATAGGAGCCTCTGCTGAGGACTGCAGCTCCAGGAGGAGCGGGGCCTCTTCCTGCAAAACACATCACCGGCCATTCCCTGAAGTGCACAAAGGCATGTCCTGTCCTCTGCCTGAATGCAACCACTCTCTTGCACTTTTCTGCCCATACTGATATGATCCTGCTGGGGTATTCCTTTGAACTCTGATACCAGAAAGTAGCCTGTATGGTACAATAGGCATGTCAGAAATGAGGAAATGAAATGGTAGAGCTGATGGAAACCAAAATACAACCTGTGCTATTAGCTAAAATATTTTGCATTTAAGGAGTGTCTACTGGAAAATTATGGCTTCCGCAGAGTGACTGTGGGCCTGGGGCAGTGCAGAGAGGTATAAAAGTGGCCCAGTCTCCTCACACTCTTCATCCACTGCTCTTGCCTCCATCTCCCTGGGAACGAGGTGAGTCTGAAGGCCTTTCATCTCCTCTTCTTCCCTGGGGATTTCTTAAACATGCCTGCCTCTTCATATTCTCCTGCATCTTGGGAGTGCTAGTCATGGGAGAGGGAAAAGAGCAGCACACGTGTCATGGAGAGAACCTGCAGCTTGGCTGAATTTCTCCGCTGCTATGGGCTAGGTGGGGAGCTTTGTCAGACTGGACAGTCCTGGCCGAGCTCTTGTGTCCAAAGTTAAGCCCATGGGGCTCCTTACACAGCTGACAGGTCACAAAACAGAACGTACCATGGCTTTCCCGCGGTGGTCTGGCACATTTCTCCTCTCTCATAGAAGTTCTCCTCTGGGCCCTCTCTCTTACCAGGTACACCTCCTGCCCTGAGACATGTCCTGCTACAACCAGTGCCTGCCGTGCCTGCCATGCGGACCCTGTGGCCCAACTCCGCTGGCCAACAGCTGCAATGAGCCCTGTGTCAGGCAGTGCCAGGACTCCAACGTCTTCATCCAGCCCTCTCCTGTGGTGGTGACCCTGCCCGGCCCCATCCTCAGCTCCTTCCCGCAGAACACCGCCGTGGGATCCTCCACCTCCGCTGCCGTTGGCAGCATCCTCAGCTCTCAGGGAGTGCCCATCTCCTCCGGGGGCTTTGGGCTCTCTGGCTTGGGCAGCGGCTACTGCGGCAGGAGGTGCTTCCCCTGCTAAAGCTGCTGGTGATGGCCCTAGAGAAAGACCCCCAGGGACCCAGAAGTTGGTAGCGGACAGAGCACTGGCTTCTTGCACTGAGGTGCCAAACACTCCCAGCACCATTGCAAATGGATGGGGCCAGCCTGGCCTCTTGGAAAGCACAGCCCATGTCTGCCTTTCCTCACCTTCACTCTCTCCTTTCCCACCTGTGTCCTTGTTGTTCACTGCAGCTCCACTGGGCTCAAAGTCCGACAGTGACATCCTAGTGTGGACCTTCTGTCCCTTCTCCCTCAGTGGAGTGGGCAGATGGACAGGTGGTGGGATGCCCTCCATGGCCACACAGTGCACGCTCTCGTCTGCCCCTGGAGCTTTCTGCACTGGGGCATCGTCTTGGTGTGACCTCGGTTCCCTCTTTTGACTCTAATATTAAAGTTCTTCTGCATCCCAGCCTGTGCCTCTGAGTCGTCTTTCCCCTGCAGCAGCTTTTCCAGGATGCCTGGGGAGAGAGGTGTTGCTCACGGGTAGTTCTGGGAGCGGGTGGCTGCTGATGATCATGCTTTGCGATCATTAACACAGGCTTGCATTCAGAATGCTTCTTCATGTATCAGGTCACCCTCTGGATTCTAAATATGTGGTTACTTAGAGCTGGATGGAATTATCCAACATAATTGATTGGCTTCTATGCATTTTGGTGTGCACACTGTTTCTTCTCTTCCTTGACAAGGTGGAGGGCATAGCTGCCCAAGAGAAGACAGGAAATCCCTTCCTAACAACAACACTGCAGAACTTGCTGTGCTTGGTCAGTCTTTCTTGCTACACAGCCCCAAACTGGGCACAGTGTTCCAGATGCGTTTGGAGGAGTGCCGAGCAGAGTGGGATTGTCACTGCCCTCAATGACACCAAGCTGAGTGGTGCAGCTGATAGAAAAGAAGGAAGAGATGCCATTCAAAGGGACCTCCTCAGGCTGGGGAAGTGGGTCTATGTGAACTGCATGAGGTTCAACAAGTCCAACTGCAAGGTGCTGCACCTGGCTCAGGGCAATCCCAGACAGGAGTACAGACAGGGAGAAGAACTCATCGAGAGCAGCCCTGCCAGAGAAGGACTTGGGGGTTGTGGTGGACAAAATTCTTGACACGAGCCAGCCATGTGCGCTTTCAGCCCATAAGGCCAACTGCATGCTGGTCTGCATCAAAAGAGGTGTGACCGGCAGGTCGAGGGAGGTGATTGTCCCCCTCTACTCTGCCCTCATGAGTACTCAGAGTACTGCATCCCCATCCGGGGCCCCCGGCACAAGAAAGATGTGGGCCTGTTAGAGCAAGTCCAGAGTAGGGTGATGTCATGGTTTAACCCGGCCGGCAGTTAAACACCACGCAGCCGTTCGCTCACCCTCCCCCCTCCCTCTCTGGGATGGGGGAGAGAAATGGAAAGTGAAGCCCGTGAGTTGAGATAAAGACAGTTTAATAAGACAGGAAAATAATAATAACAATAATAATAATAATACAATGATGATAATAGTACTACTACTACTAACATGTACAAACAAGTGATGCACAATGCAATTGCTCACCACCTGCTGACCGATGCCCAGCCTAACCCCGAGCAGTCCGGCCCCCCTCCCCCCGGCTAGCCACCCCTATATATTGTTTAGCATGACGTCAGATGGTATGGAATACCCCTTTGGCTAGTTTGGGTCACCTGTCCTGGGTCTGTCCCCTCCCAGCTCTTACTGCATCCCCAGCCTGCCTGTTGGCAGGACAGAGCAAAAGGCTGAGATGTCCTTGGCTTGGTATAAGCACTGCTCTGCAACAATTAAAACATCGGGGTGTTATCAGCACTCTTCTCATCCTAAGCCAAAACACAGCATTCCACCAGCTACTAGGAAGAAAATTAATTCTGTTCTAACTGAAACCAGGACAGGTGAAAAAAGATTGGACGGCTGGAGCACCTCTCCTCTGAAGAAAGGCTGAGAGAGCTCAAGAAGTTCAGCCTGGAGAAGGGAAGGCTCTGCGGAAACCTCATTGTAACCTTTTAGTACTTAAAGAGGTCTCAGGAAAAAAAAACAAAAAACAAAAAACAACAAACAAACAAACAAAAAAAAAGATTGAGAAGGACTCTTAACTTGGGTAGAGAATGATAGGGCAAGGGGTAATGGTCTTAAACTAAAAGAGGACAGATTTAGACTAGACCTTAAGAGGAAATCTTCACTGTAAGGGTAGTGAGGCACTGGACCAGGTTGCCAAGAGAAGCTGTGGATGCCCCATCCCTGGAGGTGTTCAAGGCCGTTCTGGATGGGGCCTTGGCCAATCTGATACAGCAAGTGGCATCCCTGTCTGTGGCAGGGGGCTTAGAGTTAGATGATCATTAAGGTCTCTTCCAACCTGAGTCCATGATTCTATAATTCTATCCTTCCATGATTCTGTAATTCTATGATTCTTGAGCTCCTGACTATGCTTCTGCTCGTACAGCCCAGGATGTCATTGGTGTCCTCGGTGTCTCGGAGCACTGCTGGGAGTCACTTCTCTTTGGGTGGGTTTACCACCCAAGTAACTTTTCCTGGACCAGCTTTGGGTCTGCAACCATAGAGGGGCTTTAAGATAGATGATGTGGCATGAGGGCAGGCTGGCAGGAAGTCATCTGCCAGACTGGGCTCTGGGTGACTGCGGCGATGCTTTGGAGAGCTCATGGATGGCCCTTAGAGACACTCAGAAAGCACCCGCTGTCTCTCCTCCTGCCCTCAGTCTTTCCCTGCCTCCCTCTTCCCCACAAAGTTTTGCTTACAGCCCAGGGAACAGATGGAAGGAGTAGGGGGAGGACTCTGTGGTGGGCTGACCCCGGCAAGCATCTAAGCACCCACCACACACTCGCTCATACCGCAGCCGCAGCAGGACAGGGGAGACAGTTGGAAGTCAAAGAGACAGAAAAACTCCCCGGTTTATATAAAGACATTTTAAAGAGGGCATGGGAAACAAGAGAGAAAAAGCAAGTGATGCAAAGGCTGTGCCTCATCACCTCCCACCAGAAGACCGATGTCCAGCAGGTGTCTGCAGGATGGCTACTTAGGCAGAACTGTCCCGCTGTTTTGTTGCCGGGCGTGATGCTCTATCGTATGCAATATCCCTTTGGTCGATTTGGGTCAGCTGTCCTAACTGTGTCCCCTCCTGAAAACTTCCCCGCCCCTAGCCTGCTCTGTGAGGGTGCAGAGGGGGAAACATAGAAGGCCTTGACGCTGAGCTCAATCGTTGGAGTGTCACCTCCGCTGTTTTAGCCACACAATCAGAACACAGCACCATATTGCCTATGGTGAAGACAATTGCCTTCATCACAGCCAGAGCCAGTACAGCCTGCTTCCCCCACTCCCTCTCCTGGCCTGCTCCGGGGCCATTTTCTGCATGAGCCTCCCCGCCCAGAACAGCTGCCCCTGGAGCAGAAGGAATTGCCACCCCTCCTCTTGCCTCTCTCCCTCTCCCCTGCTGCCCCCTTCCCAGGAACCTGTGTGGCTGCTGCCCTCCCGGGGCCGCATGCAGCTCTGGCTCCTCGCTGGAGGCCAGCAGTGGCCACATGCCACCTTCAGCAGGCTGTGCACTGAGGCCAATATGGCACGCCAGGACAGAGAGGCAGCAAAGCTGGGCCTGATGACCAGAGGCCCTGCAGAACTCATGGGCACCTCCCTCACGTGTGAGTGACAGTGCTTTCCAAGGGGCCCTACTGCACACGGCCTCATCCTTGGAAACGTGAATGGTCCCCATTTGTCCCACATGCCCCCTGACGTCCCCAGATGGTGTCTCGCAGCTGGTGTCTGGAGTGTCTGCAGGGGAAGGACGACTCAGAGGTGCGGGCTGGGATGCAGAAGAACTTTAATATTAGAGTCAAAAGAGGGAAACGAGGTCACACCAAGAGGGTGCCCCAGTGTAGGAAGCACCAGGGGCAGACGAGAGCATGCGCTGTGTGGCCACGGAGAGCATCCCGCCACCTGTCCATCTGCCCACTCCACTGAGGGAAAAGGGACAGAAGGTCCACACTAGGCTGATGTGGTGGGACTCAGAACTCAGTGGAGCTGCAGTGAGTAACAAGGACACAGGTGGGAAAGGAGAGAATGGAGGAGGAGTAAGGCAGACATGGGCCGTGCTCTCCGAGAGTCCCATGCTCTTCCAAGGGGTGTTGGGGAGGTTTGGCCACCCTGAACACAAGAAGCCTATGCTCTGTGCCCAGTCTGCTACCAACATCTGGGTCCGTGGGCGTCTTTCTCCCGGGCCATCACCAGCAGCTTTAGCAGGGGAAGCACCTCCTGCCGCAGTAGCCGCTGCCCAAGCCAGAGAGCCCAAAGCCCCCGGAGGAGATGGGCACTCCCTGAGAGCTGAGGATGCTGCCAACGGCAGCGGAGGTGGAGGATCCCACGGCGGTGTTCTGCGGGAAGGAGCTGAGGATGGGGCCGGGCAGGGTCACCACCACGGGAGAGGGCTGGATGAAGACGTTGGAGTCCTGGCACTGCCTGACACAGGGCTCATTGCAGCTGTTGGCCAGCGGAGTTGGGCCACAGGGTCCGCATGGCAGGCACTGGTTGTAGCAGGACATGTTTCGGGGCAGGAGGTGTACCTGGTAAGAGAGAGGACTCAGAGGAGAACTGTGGTGACAGAGGACCAGTCTGCCAGTCCAACCTAGAACAGCCATGGGACATGCTTTTTGGGGAGCTAGCAACGGTGTAAGAAGGCCCACAGCCTTCTCCTTCCCTTTTTTCCCAGCAGCCTTGCAAAAACGTCCAGGCCAAAGCAGATCCCAACCAAGCCCTTATCTCGGGATTTATGTCAGCCAAGCCACTGCTTCACTTCATGACACACCTCCTGTCCCCTTCCCTCGCCCATGACTAGCAACCCCAAGACCCAACAGAGGAGGAAGGTGCAGACATGTAATGAGAAATCCCCAGGGAAGAAGAGGAGAAGAAAGGCCTTCAGACTCACCTCGTTCCCAGGGAGATGGAGGCGAGAGCAGTGGATGAAGAGAGTGAGGAGATTGGGCCTCTTTTATACCTCTCCTGCACTGCCCCAGGCCCACAGTCACTCTACGCAGGCCGTAATTTTCTGGCAGACTCACCTGAAATGCAAAATAGCCTTCCTAATGGCACAGGTTGTGCTTTGGTTTCTGTCAATTCTGCCATTTCATTTCCTCATTTCTGATTTGCCCATTTGGCATCAGAATCTCCTTTTAAGTAACAAGATGAGAGGTCAAGCATTTCCCTGAGCGGGAACACGTCAGTAGGGCAGCAGATGTGTACTAACTGCTAGAGAGTTTATTGGATTTATGTGGCAAAGTTTTGGTAATAGGGTTTTGCAGGGGTGGCCTCTGTGAGAGATATCCCGAAGCTGACCCATGTTACATAAGAGCCAGTTTCAGGTGGCTCCAAACTGGCCTGCTGCTGTCCAGAGCCAAGCCAATATGCAATGTTTTTTTGGCTGTGTGAGAGCAGAATTAAGAAAAGGAAAACTACTCTGGTACAACAGCAGCTGGGACAGCAAGGAGTGAGAAACAGCCCTGCAGACACCAAGCTCAGTGAAGAAGGAGAGGGAGGAGGTGCTCCAGGTCCTAAAGCGGACTCATAGAATCATGGAATCATTAAGGTTGGAAAAGACCTCCAAGATCATCTGGTCCAAGCACCTCCTATCACCAATATCATCCACTAAAGCATGTCCCCAAGTACCACAGCCAACCTTTCTTTAAACACCCCCTGGGATGGTCGCTCCCCCACCGCCCCAGGACAGCCCCTTCCAATGTCTGACTATTCTTTCTGAGAATAAATTTCTCCTCATTTCCAACCTGAACTTCCCCTGGTGCAACCTGAGGCCATTCCCTCTAGTCCTGCCACGAGTTATCTGTGAGAAGAGGCCAACCCCCAGCTCCTTTCAGGTAGTTGTAGAGGGCAGTAACATCTCCCCTGAGCCTCCTCTTCTCCAGACTAAACAACCCCAGTTTCCACAGCTGCTCCTCACAGGACTTGCGCTCCAGACCCTTCACAGCTTTGTAGCCCTTCTCTGGACACACTCCAGGGCTATGATGTCTTTAAACAAAGACATTAAAGACGATGGCCCCAACACCAAAAACCCTGGGGAGCACCACTCGTCAACAGCTGGATTTGACTCCATTCAGTCAGAAGTTCCCCTGTGGCCCGTGGAGAGGCCTCTGGTGGAGCAGGCTGTCCCCCTGCAGCCCATGGGTACCATGGCGCAGCACATCTCCACACTAGCCCATGGAGGATCCCCCAGTGGAGCAGGTGGTCCTTGCCCGAAGGAGGCTGTGGCCCATGGAGAGGACCACAGTGGAGCAGGCCCTGGGCCAGAGCTGCAGCCCATGGACAGGACCCCACGCAGGAGCAGGGGTTCTGGGGGGAGCTGCCGCCCGTGGGGGAACCCATGCTGGAGCTGTTTCTTCCTGATGGATGGACCCTGTGGTACAGACCCATATTTGCAGCAGTTCTTGAAGAGCTGCTGCTTATGAGAAGCCCACGCAGGATCAATTCAAGAGGGACTAAATCCTGTGGGAGGGACCCCACATTGGAACAAGGGCAGAGAGTTACTGTGAAGGAGGGGCGGAGTCGAAATGTTACGGACTGACCACAGCTCCCCCTGCATGTTGCCAGTGTACCTTCTGAGGGGAAGAACGTAGAAGTGGGTGTATGGGGGAAAGGTATTTTTAGTTTTTTAGTATGTTATATATATAGTTTATATATACATGTATATATATATATATATAGTTTTATAGTAGGTTATATAGTATGTTTAGTTCTATAGCTTTATATTTTATTTAGTAATAGGTAATAAGTTACATTAATCTCCCTATTCTGAGTCTGTCTTGTCCGTGACTATAACTGGTGATAGATCTCTCTGTCCTTATCTTCATCTGTTTTCACAGAATCACAGAATCACAGAATTTTCTAGGTTGGAAGAGACCTCAAGATCATTGAGTCCAACCTCTGACCTAACGCTAACAGTCCCCACTAAACCATTTCCCTAAGCTCTACATCTAAACGTCTTTTGAAGACTTCCAGGGATGGTGACTCCACCACTTCCCTGGGCAGCCTGTTCCAGTGCCTCACAACCCTTTCAGTGAAGAAGTTCTTCCTAACATCTAACCTAAAACTCCCCTGGCTCAACTTAAGCCCATTCCCCCCGTCCTGTCACCAGGCACATGGGAGAACAGGCCAACCCCCACCTCGCTACAGCCTCCCTTGAGGTACCCATAGAGAGCGATAAGGTCGCCCCTGAGCCTCCTCTTCTCCAGGCTGAACAAGCCCAGCTCCCTCAGCCGCTCCTCGTAGGACTTGTTCTCCAGGCCCCTCACCAGCTTCGTTGCCCTTCTCTGTACCCGCTCAAGCACCTCCATGTCCTTCTTGTAGCGAGGGGCCCAAAACTGAACACAGTACTCGAGGTGCGGCCTCACCAGAGCTGAGTACAGGGGGACGATCACCTCCCTAGCCCTGCTGGTCACACTGTTCCTGATACAAGCCAGGATGCCGTTGGCCTTCTTGGCCACCTGAGCACACTGCTGGCTCATATTCAGCCGACTATCCACCATCACTCCCAGGTCCTTCTCTGCCTGGCAGCTCTCCAACCATTCCTCTCCCAGCCTGTAGCTCTGCTTGGGGTTATTGCACCCCAGGTGCAGGACCCGGCACTTGGCCTTGTTGAACTTCATGCAGTTGACCTCAGCCCATCGGTGCAGCCTATCCAGATCCTCCTGCAGAGCTTTCCTACCCTCAAGCAGATCGACACATGCACCTAACTTGGTGTCATCTGCGAACTTACTGAGGGTGCACTCGATGCCCTCGTCCAGATCATCGATGAAGATATTAAAGAGGACCGGCCCCAGCACCGAGCCCTGGGGGACGCCACTATTCCATCATATTTCCTCCCCCTTCCCTTTAAGGCAGGGGAATTAGAGAGTGGTTGTGATGCAGCTCAGCTGCCCTGCTGAGTAAAACCGCCATAGAGTAGGTCAGAAGGGGTAGAAGATGAGTCCCAGGTGCTGGAGGGGTCCTGCATATCCTTCTGTCTATGCAGAGCCCTCCTTGATGACCAAAGCCTCCCTCACCTGAGGACACAGCACATCCTCCTACAACTTGGCCTGGCTCCCAGCCTGCTCCACCAGCTCATTACCTGCATAGGCAGATGGGCTGTGCTGCAGTTTTGAAATGCCCTGGCACAAGACATCTCCTTTTTAATGACATGTTTTCTGTATCCTTGGCCTTGTTCCCTCTTGTGGCTGTCTCCTGGGCTCTTCAGGCAAGCCATGTTGTCAGCTGCTGTGAGGAAGGCAAAGGTTGCTTTCCTGAGCACAATGATGCCCAGCAAGTCCTGGGGAATCAGGTCCCTTCACTACCAGAGGACTGAGTTATTCACCGGGACAGTGTCTTGCTCCACCACTCCCCTTGCCATACCATGCACTTTGGCCAGACATATTCTATGACCAGCAGTAAAACCAAAGACCTGCCTTCTTGTGCAAAAGATGCTGACCATCCTGTGAGCTGCCTGAGGTATGAGAGTTCTGGTCAGAAGGTCATGCTGCAGGGTAAAGGCTGTTGGGGCTGCCTGGAGGGTGGCACAGCTCGAGCTCAGGCTCAGATGGAGCTGCCTGGACAGAGGGGGATTTGGCAAGCATGGTGCTCAGGCCTGCAGAGAGCAGGCACTATGGCTTGGCCTCATGCCAAAAGTGTGGCACGTGGCCAGTCCCAAATTGGAGCATGACTTGTCCTGGGCAGGGAGAGTCTCTCTCAGGAAGTTTGCCTGCTGAAGGCATTCCCTTGCCCTCCTGGGGTGTGTCCCAGCTGCCTCCCATGTCTGCAGGGCAGGGAAGTGCTTTGATCATGCAGCAGGGATGCATTGCCTCCTTGATGGAGTCTGGGAGGTGTTTCTGCAGCCAGGGCCCTTGTGAGCAAGTCCCCTCACTGAGCATGCCCAGCCGCATGACAGTGCCCGTTCCTGCCAGCCCTCGCTTCTTGAGTGGGAGCTTCGTTGTCCCCCCAGTGGTGCCGGCTTGTTCTCTTGCCTGAGGAGGGCTTTGACATGGCAGAGGATGTGTGCTGAAGTTCTCATGCTAGGACATATTGCCTGGGACCCAGAGACAGGTCCCAGCAAGGGGGAAGATGTTTTCCTGTAACCCTTGTTCCCCTCGAAAAAGTGATTAGGATAGATCCTTCACATAGTCCCATGTCTTTGATTAACATGGTGAAACTTGTGTATCCCTTGCCTCCCACAGTCCATGTCTGCCTGTATTCTGAGGTCAGACCTCCTCAGAGGGGATCAGGGGGCAGCTCATGGGAGGTCATGGACAGCTTCCAGACACCTCTCACAGAGGCCACCCCTGCAGAACCTTGCCATGTAAACCCAATAAACCCTCTAGCACTTAGGACTCATCTGCTGCCCTACTGACGTGTTTCCGCTCAGGGAAATGCTTGACCTCTCATCTTGTTACTTAAAAGGAGATTCTGATGCCAAATGGGCAAATCAGAAATGAGGAAATGAAATGGCAGAATTGACAGAAACCAAAGCACAACCTGTGCCATTAGGAAGGCTATTTTGCATTTCAGGTGAGTCTGCCAGAAAATTACGGCCTGCGTAGAGTGACTGTGGGCCTGGGGCAGTGCAGGAGAGGTATAAAAGAGGCCCAATCTCCTCACTCTCTTCATCCACTGCTCTCGCCTCCATCTCCCTGGGAACGAGGTGAGTCTGAAGGCCTTTCTTCTCCTCTTCTTCCCTGGGGATTTCTCATTACATGTCTGCACCTTCCTCCTCTGTTGGGTCTTGGGGTTGCTAGTCATGGGCGAGGGAAGGGGACAGGAGGTGTGTCATGAAGTGAAGCAGTGGCTTGGCTGACATAAATCCCGAGATAAGGGCTTGGTTGGGATCTGCTTTGGCCTGGACGTTTTTGCAAGGCTGCTGGGAAAAAAGGGAAGGAGAAGGCTGTGGGCCTTCTTACACCGTTGCTAGCTCCCCAAAAAGCATGTCCCATGGCTGTTCTAGGTTGGACTGGCAGACTGGTCCTCTGTCACCACAGTTCTCCTCTGAGTCCTCTCTCTTACCAGGTACACCTCCTGCCCCGAAACATGTCCTGCTACAACCAGTGCCTGCCATGCGGACCCTGTGGCCCAACTCCGCTGGCCAACAGCTGCAATGAGCCCTGTGTCAGGCAGTGCCAGGACTCCAACGTCTTCATCCAGCCCTCTCCCGTGGTGGTGACCCTGCCCGGCCCCATCCTCAGCTCCTTCCCGCAGAACACCGCCGTGGGATCCTCCACCTCCGCTGCCGTTGGCAGCATCCTCAGCTCTCAGGGAGTGCCCATCTCCTCCGGGGGCTTTGGCCTCTCTGGCTTGGGCAGCGGCTACTGCGGCAGGAGGTGCTTCCCCTGCTAAAGCTGCTGGTGATGGCCCGGGAGAAAGACGCCCACGGACCCAGATGTTGGTAGCAGACTGGGCACAGAGCATAGGCTTCTTGTGTTCAGGGTGGCCAAACCTCCCCAACACCCCTTGGAAGAGCATGGGACTCTCGGAGAGCACGGCCCATGTCTGCCTTACTCCTCCTCCATTCTCTCCTTTCCCACCTGTGTCCTTGTTACTCACTGCAGCTCCACTGAGTTCTGAGTCCCACCACATCAGCCTAGTGTGGACCTTCTGTCCCTTTTCCCTCAGTGGAGTGGGCAGATGGACAGGTGGCGGGATGCTCTCCGTGGCCACACAGCGCATGCTCTCGTCTGCCCCTGGTGCTTCCTACACTGGGGCACCCTCTTGGTGTGACCTCGTTTCCCTCTTTTGACTCTAATATTAAAGTTCTTCTGCATCCCAGCCCGCACCTCTGAGTCGTCCTTCCCCTGCAGACACTCCAGACACCAGCTGTGAGACACCATCTGGGGACGTCAGGGGGCATGTGGGACAAATGGGGACCATTCACGTTTCCAAGGATGAGGCCGTGTGCAGTAGGGCCCCTTGGAAAGCACTGTCACTCACACGTGAGGGAGGTGCCCATGAGTTCTGCAGGGCCTCTGGTCATCAGGCCCAGCTTTGCTGCCTCTCTGTCCTGGCGTGCCATATTGGCCTCAGTGCACAGCCTGCTGAAGGTGGCATGTGGCCACTGCTGGCCTCCAGCGAGGAGCCAGAGCTGCATGCGGCCCCGGGAGGGCAGCAGCCACACAGGTTCCTGGGAAGGGGGCAGCAGGGGAGAGGGAGAGAGGCAAGAGGAGGGGTGGCAATTCCTTCTGCTCCAGGGGCAGCTGTTCTGGGCGGGGAGGCTCATGCAGAAAATGGCCCCGGAGCAGGCCAGGAGAGGGAGTGGGGGAAGCAGGCTGTACTGGCTCTGGCTGTGATGAAGGCAATTGTCTTCACCATAGGCAATATGGTGCTGTGTTCTGATTGTGTGGCTAAAACAGCGGAGGTGACACTCCAACGATTGAGCTCAGCGTCAAGGCCTTCTATGTTTCCCCCTCTGCACCCTCACAGAGCAGGCTAGGGGCGGGGAAGTTTTCAGGAGGGGACACAGTTAGGACAGCTGACCCAAATCGACCAAAGGGATATTGCATATGATAGAGCATCACGCCCGGCAACAAAACAGCGGGACAGTTCTGCCTAAGTAGCCATCCTGCAGACACCTGCTGGACATCGGTCTTCTGGTGGGAGGTGATGAGGCACAGCCTTTGCATCACTTGCTTTTTCTCTCTTGTTTCCCATGCCCTCTTTAAAATGTCTTTATATAAACCGGGGAGTTTTTCTGTCTCTTTGACTTCCAACTGTCTCCCCTGTCCTGCTGCGGCTGCGGTATGAGCGAGTGTGTGGTGGGTGCTTAGATGCTTGCCGGGGTCAGCCCACCACAGAGTCCTCCCCCTACTCCTTCCATCTGTTCCCTGGGCTGTAAGCAAAACTTTGTGGGGAAGAGGGAGGCAGGGAAAGACTGAGGGCAGGAGGAGAGACAGCGGGTGCTTTCTGAGTGTCTCTAAGGGCCATCCATGAGCTCTCCAAAGCATCGCCGCAGTCACCCAGAGCCCAGTCTGGCAGATGACTTCCTGCCAGCCTGCCCTCATGCCACATCATCTATCTTAAAGCCCCTCTATGGTTGCAGACCCAAAGCTGGTCCAGGAAAAGTTACTTGGGTGGTAAACCCACCCAAAGAGAAGTGACTCCCAGCAGTGCTCCGAGACACCGAGGACACCAATGACATCCTGGGCTGTACGAGCAGAAGCATAGTCAGGAGCTCAAGAATCATAGAATTACAGAATCATGGAAGGATAGAATTATAGAATCATGGACTCAGGTTGGAAGAGACCTTAATGATCATCTAACTCTAAGCCCCCTGCCACAGACAGGGATGCCACTTGCTGTATCAGATTGGCCAAGGCCCCATCCAGAACGGCCTTGAACACCTCCAGGGATGGGGCATCCACAGCTTCTCTTGGCAACCTGGTCCAGTGCCTCACTACCCTTACAGTGAAGATTTCCTCTTAAGGTCTAGTCTAAATCTGTCCTCTTTTAGTTTAAGACCATTACCCCTTGCCCTATCATTCTCTACCCAAGTTAAGAGTCCTTCTCAATCTTTTTTTTTGTTTGTTTGTTTGTTGTTTTTTGTTTTTTGTTTTTTTTTCCTGAGACCTCTTTAAGTACTAAAAGGTTACAATGAGGTTTCCGCAGAGCCTTCCCTTCTCCAGGCTGAACTTCTTGAGCTCTCTCAGCCTTTCTTCAGAGGAGAGGTGCTCCAGCCGTCCAATCTTTTTTCACCTGTCCTGGTTTCAGTTAGAACAGAATTAATTTTCTTCCTAGTAGCTGGTGGAATGCTGTGTTTTGGCTTAGGATGAGAAGAGTGCTGATAACACCCCGATGTTTTAATTGTTGCAGAGCAGTGCTTATACCAAGCCAAGGACATCTCAGCCTTTTGCTCTGTCCTGCCAACAGGCAGGCTGGGGATGCAGTAAGAGCTGGGAGGGGACAGACCCAGGACAGGTGACCCAAACTAGCCAAAGGGGTATTCCATACCATCTGACGTCATGCTAAACAATATATAGGGGTGGCTAGCCGGGGGGAGGGGGGCCGGACTGCTCGGGGTTAGGCTGGGCATCGGTCAGCAGGTGGTGAGCAATTGCATTGTGCATCACTTGTTTGTACATGTTAGTAGTAGTAGTACTATTATCATCATTGTATTATTATTATTATTGTTATTATTATTTTCCTGTCTTATTAAACTGTCTTTATCTCAACTCACGGGCTTCACTTTCCATTTCTCTCCCCCATCCCAGAGAGGGAGGGGGGAGGGTGAGCGAACGGCTGCGTGGTGTTTAACTGCCGGCCGGGTTAAACCATGACATCACCCTACTCTGGACTTGCTCTAACAGGCCCACATCTTTCTTGTGCCGGGGGCCCCGGATGGGGATGCAGTACTCTGAGTACTCATGAGGGCAGAGTAGAGGGGGACAATCACCTCCCTCGACCTGCCGGTCACACCTCTTTTGATGCAGACCAGCATGCAGTTGGCCTTATGGGCTGAAAGCGCACATGGCTGGCTCGTGTCAAGAATTTTGTCCACCACAACCCCCAAGTCCTTCTCTGGCAGGGCTGCTCTCGATGAGTTCTTCTCCCTGTCTGTACTCCTGTCTGGGATTGCCCTGAGCCAGGTGCAGCACCTTGCAGTTGGACTTGTTGAACCTCATGCAGTTCACATAGACCCACTTCCCCAGCCTGAGGAGGTCCCTTTGAATGGCATCTCTTCCTTCTTTTCTATCAGCTGCACCACTCAGCTTGGTGTCATTGAGGGCAGTGACAATCCCACTCTGCTCGGCACTCCTCCAAACGCATCTGGAACACTGTGCCCAGTTTGGGGCTGTGTAGCAAGAAAGACTGACCAAGCACAGCAAGTTCTGCAGTGTTGTTGTTAGGAAGGGATTTCCTGTCTTCTCTTGGGCAGCTATGCCCTCCACCTTGTCAAGGAAGAGAAGAAACAGTGTGCACACCAAAATGCATAGAAGCCAATCAATTATGTTGGATAATTCCATCCAGCTCTAAGTAACCACATATTTAGAATCCAGAGGGTGACCTGATACATGAAGAAGCATTCTGAATGCAAGCCTGTGTTAATGATCGCAAAGCATGATCATCAGCAGCCACCCGCTCCCAGAACTACCCGTGAGCAACACCTCTCTCCCCAGGCATCCTGGAAAAGCTGCTGCAGGGGAAAGACGACTCAGAGGCACAGGCTGGGATGCAGAAGAACTTTAATATTAGAGTCAAAAGAGGGAACCGAGGTCACACCAAGACGATGCCCCAGTGCAGAAAGCTCCAGGGGCAGACGAGAGCGTGCACTGTGTGGCCATGGAGGGCATCCCACCACCTGTCCATCTGCCCACTCCACTGAGGGAGAAGGGACAGAAGGTCCACACTAGGATGTCACTGTCGGACTTTGAGCCCAGTGGAGCTGCAGTGAACAACAAGGACACAGGTGGGAAAGGAGAGAGTGAAGGTGAGGAAAGGCAGACATGGGCTGTGCTTTCCAAGAGGCCAGGCTGGCCCCATCCATTTGCAATGGTGCTGGGAGTGTTTGGCACCTCAGTGCAAGAAGCCAGTGCTCTGTCCGCTACCAACTTCTGGGTCCCTGGGGGTCTTTCTCTAGGGCCATCACCAGCAGCTTTAGCAGGGGAAGCACCTCCTGCCGCAGTAGCCGCTGCCCAAGCCAGAGAGGCCAAAGCCCCCGGAGGAGATGGGCACTCCCTGAGAGCTGAGGATGCTGCCAACGGCAGCGGAGGTGGAGGATCCCACGGCGGTGTTCTGCGGGAAGGAGCTGAGGATGGGGCCGGGCAGGGTCACCACCACAGGAGAGGGCTGGATGAAGACGTTGGAGTCCTGGCACTGCCTGACACAGGGCTCATTGCAGCTGTTGGCCAGCGGAGTTGGGCCACAGGGTCCGCATGGCAGGCACGGCAGGCACTGGTTGTAGCAGGACATGTCTCAGGGCAGGAGGTGTACCTGGTAAGAGAGAGGGCCCAGAGGAGAACTTCTATGAGAGAGGAGAAATGTGCCAGACCACCGCGGGAAAGCCATGGTACGTTCTGTTTTGTGACCTGTCAGCTGTGTAAGGAGCCCCATGGGCTTAACTTTGGACACAAGAGCTCGGCCAGGACTGTCCAGTCTGACAAAGCTCCCCACCTAGCCCATAGCAGCGGAGAAATTCAGCCAAGCTGCAGGTTCTCTCCATGACACGTGTGCTGCTCTTTTCCCTCTCCCATGACTAGCACTCCCAAGATGCAGGAGAATATGAAGAGGCAGGCATGTTTAAGAAATCCCCAGGGAAGAAGAGGAGATGAAAGGCCTTCAGACTCACCTCGTTCCCAGGGAGATGGAGGCAAGAGCAGTGGATGAAGAGTGTGAGGAGACTGGGCCACTTTTATACCTCTCTGCACTGCCCCAGGCCCACAGTCACTCTGCGGAAGCCATAATTTTCCAGTAGACACTCCTTAAATGCAAAATATTTTAGCTAATAGCACAGGTTGTATTTTGGTTTCCATCAGCTCTACCATTTCATTTCCTCATTTCTGACATGCCTATTGTACCATACAGGCTACTTTCTGGTATCAGAGTTCAAAGGAATACCCCAGCAGGATCATATCAGTATGGGCAGAAAAGTGCAAGAGAGTGGTTGCATTCAGGCAGAGGACAGGACATGCCTTTGTGCACTTCAGGGAATGGCCGGTGATGTGTTTTGCAGGAAGAGGCCCCGCTCCTCCTGGAGCTGCAGTCCTCAGCAGAGGCTCCTATTCCTTAAGGATGCACCACAAGCTTCTCTCTCCTCCCTCCCTCATGGCTCCATCCAATGGCCACTGGTCTTTGCCTCCCCAGGCATCCAGGCTGTGCCAATGCTTTCAGCTGTCTGCCTTGATGCCATTACCACTTCCACTAACTTGGGAGGAGACAGCAACTGGGGGCCCGCTGGTGCACTCTGGTGCAGGGCTGCCACAAGGGGAGACCTAGACAGCCTGCGGGAATGGGCCCTCAGGAACCTCAAGGCAATCTAGAAGGACAAAAGGCAGGTCCTGCACAGGATGGGGAACAAACTCTTGCAGCACTGCAGACTGGGGACTGAACTACCCTCTGATCCTGCATCCCCTGGACCTCCTCTGAGTAGGTCTGCCCTACTCCTGCCATCAATGGCTGGCAGGAGCTGGCACTGCCACGCGGCTGGGCATGCTCAGGGAGGGGACTTGCTCACAAGGGCCCTGGCTACAGAAACACCTCCCAGACTCCATCAAGGAGGCAATGCATCCCTGCTGCATGATCAAAGCACTTCCCTGCCCTGCAGACATGGGAGGCAGCTGGGACACACCCCAGGAGGGCAAGGGAATGCCTTCAGCAGGCAAACTTCCTGAGAGAGACTCTCCCTGCCCAGGACAAGTCATGCTCCAATTTGGGATTGGCCACGTGCCACACTTTTGGCATGAGGCCAAGCCATAGTGCCTGCTATCTGCAGGCCTGAGCACCATGCATGCCAAATCCTCCTCCATCCAAGCAGCTCTGTCTGAGGTCCAAGCTCAAGCTGTGCCACCCTCCAGGCAGCCCCAACAGCCATTACCCTGCAGCATGACCTTTTGGCGAGTACTCTCACAACTTGGGCATTTCAAAGCTGCAGTACAGGCCATCTGCCTATGCAGGCAATGAGCTGTGACTGGTGGAGTAGGCT
The DNA here is from genome assembly GCF_009819795.1 of Aythya fuligula. Classification (NCBI taxonomy): domain Eukaryota; kingdom Metazoa; phylum Chordata; class Aves; order Anseriformes; family Anatidae; genus Aythya; species Aythya fuligula. The sequence goes on along the minus strand of NC_045582.1, from coordinate 4,955,988 downwards.
GGGAGCCAGGCCAGCAGGAGAAGGATGCTCCTTGTCCCTTGGTGAAGGAGCCTTTGGGCATTTAGAAGGGCACACCAAAGATGTGAGAGGATATGTGCGCTTTCTATTTAAGAGGTGAATGCACTTCCACAGAGACAGGTACCATGCTCTCCAGAACTTAGGACTAATATACTGTCCCTACTGATGTGTTCCTGCCAGGGGAAATGCTTGACCTGTTATCCTTGTACTTGAAAGGAGCCTTTGTGGCCAAATGGTCAGGTCAGAAACGAGGAAATGAAATGGCAGAGTTGACAGAAACCAAAGCACAACCTGTGCCATTAGCTAAGATATTTTGCATTTGAGGTGAGTCTGCTAGAAAATTACGGCCCACATAGAGTGACTGTGGGCCTGGGGCAGTGCAGGAGAGGTATAAAAGCAGCCCCATTTCCTCACTCCCTCATCCACTCCTGTTACCTCCATCTCCTTGGGATCAAGGTGAGTCTGAAGCCCTTTCTCCTCAACTTCATCCTGGGAAATTTCTTAGCACATGCCTGCCTCTTCATCTTCTCTTGGGTCTTGGGAAAGCTAGAAATGGGAGAGGGAAGGGAACAGTAGATGTGAAGTGTGGAGTGAAGTGGTGTGTGGAGTGAAGCTGGGTCCTGGCTGAGGTGTATCTGAAGCTATGGGCTAAGTGGGGAGCTTCCTGGGCTGGGATATTCTGTTCAAGGACATTGGTGCCCAGGGGAAGGAGAAGGCTGTGGGCCTCCTTTCACAGCTGCCAGCTCCCCAAACAGCATGTGCTGCTGCTGTCCAGTGGTGGGCTGGCAGACTGCTCCTCTCTCACCCTTGTGCCCCTTTGCGCCCTCCCTCCCATCAGGTGCACGTCCTGCCCCGAGACATGTCCTGCTACAACCAGTGCCTGCCGTGCCTGCCATGCGGACCCTGTGGCCCAACCCCACTGGCCAACAGCTGCAATGAGCCCTGTGTCCAGCAGTGCCAGGACTCCAACGTCTTCATCCAGCCCTCTCCCGTGGTGGTGACCCTGCCCGGCCCCATCCTCAGCTCCTTCCCGCAGAACACCGCCGTGGGATCCTCCACCTCCGCTGCCGTTGGCAGCATCCTCAGCTCTCAGGGAGTGCCCATCTCCTCCGGGGGCTTTGGGCTCTCTGGCTTGGGCAGCGGCTACTGCGGCAGGAGGTGCTTCCCCTGCTAAAGGACCACAGAAATTCAGAGCAGAGTGGGCACAGAGCATTGGCTTCTTTTGTTCAGAGGGACCAAACAACCCCAACACCCCTTATAGGAAGGATGGGGTCAGCCATGGTGCACGCTCTCATCTGCTCCTGGTGCTTCCTGAACTAGGGCTTCCTCTTGGAGCAACCTCTTTTCCCTCTTTTGACCCTAATATTAAAGTTCTGCTGCATCTCAGCCTGCGCCTCTGAGTTGTCCTTCTCCTGCAGACACTCCAGACACCAGCTGTCAGGACCAATGCTGTTTCTCTGGGGATGTCAGGGGGGCATGTGGGACACATGGGGACCATTCACATTTCCCAAGGGTGAGGCTGTGTACAGTAGAGCCTCTTGGGAAAGCACTGTCACCCACACGTGAGGGAGGTGCCCATGAGCCCTGCAGGGCCCTGGCCATCAGGCCCAGCTTTGCTGCCTCTCTGTCCTGGTGTGCCATATTGGCCTCAGTGCACAGCCTGCTGAAGGTGGCATGTGGCCACTGCTGGCCTCCAGTGAGGAGCCAGAGCTGCAGGAGGCCCCGGGAGGGCAGCAGCTATCTTTATGTTGACCCAGGAGTTTTTCTCACTCTTGGTCTTCCAGTTGTCTCCCCTACCCTGCTGTGGCTGTAGTGTGAGTGAGTAGTTGGTGGGTTCTTAAATGTTTGCTGGGGTCTGCCCACCACACAGGCTCACAAGGAGTGCATGTCCTCCATCTCCTACTCTTTCCATCTGTTCCCAGAGCTTCCTGGAACAGTTTGTGGGGAAGAGGGAGGTAGGAAGAGACTGAGGGGAAGAGAAGAGTGTCTCCAAGGTCCATCCATGAGCTCCTAAACACAGCACCCAAAGCCCAGTTTGGCAAATGCCTTCCTGCCAGCCCGCCCTCATGCCACATCGCCTATCTTGCAGCCTTTCGATGGCAGCAGGTTAAAAGCTGGCCCAGAAAAAGTTACTTGGGTGGTAATCCCATACAAAGAGAAGTGACTCCCAGCAGTGTTCTGAGACATCGAGGACACCAAGGACATCCTGGGCTGCATGAGCAGAAGCTTAGCCAGGAGGTGAAGGGAGGTGACAATCCCACTCTGCTCAGCACTCCTCCAAATGTCCAAATGCAGCTGAAGCACTGCGTCCAGTTTTGGGCTCTGTTTCAAGAAATACATTGTTCAAGTAGAATGAGTTTTGCTGATGTTGTCCAGGATTGTCAGGTAGCCACAGCAATTGGGTAATGAGGAGAATCTGGGGGTACAGGCTTTCCTTAGTGTGTGGAAGATCAGGTTTTGGTTGGAGACCAAAGAGCACCTTTGGAGTACCTACCCTGAGGTCCTGAAGAAGACAGAACCAGGCTCAACGGTGTACCAGTGCATGGCTAAAGAGACGAGACCATGTGCTTACATTGAAAATATAATTGTGTTATTGGTATTATTTTTTTTCCCAAAGCCAATACGTGGCATGTAACAGCCGCTATGAAGAAAATTAACTCTATCCCAGCCAAAACCATGACAATATCCACCCCTTATTTCATACCATTTACATCACTCTCAGGTCCTCTGCTTTCTATTACATCCTATTTAATTACCACCTCTATTGTCTTTTGATATTTACACACTGATATTACTCCCATAGCCTGTGGACCATCCTTCTAAAGTGTCTGTTTTTATGTAGTTCATGACTTTGGGCTCTATCTTTCATGAGTGTCTTTTGGGGCAGAAGAGATGGTGTATGGGGATGAATTGATGCATGCAGAGGCCAGCTCTGATTTCATCACTGCTGCGCTTGTCTGGTTCTATCGCTGATGTACTTCATTTGGTTCCATCAACATTCATTCTTCTGGATGACTCTTCCTGTAATACCATTGATGTGACTTATAGTGAGTATAGTAGCAATGTCATACAGCATATAATACTATATAATACTATAAAAATTAAAATAATACAATTCAAATAATTGGCTATTCTCACCCCAAATTAAATCTGTTTGAGGGTATGCGTTGGACTTCCACATCCTTCCACTTTACTCACCAAATGCACCTAGAGCCTTGAGCAAAAGCAATCCCACGGTTGGATTTCCATTTGCCTGTGGCAGGAATAACTCAGACTGTCTTCTCCAGCATGTTATTTATGGGGACTTTATCTCCTTCAGTATGTAACAGTTTTGATTGGGCAGGGCCAGCTTGGTTGGCAGATTGCCTAGTGTTGACTAACCAGGAGGCCTTTGTTAAGTGTGGGACATCCCGATGTTGGAATGTCCCAGCACCTATTGCTCTTAGTGAAGTCTTTAACAGTCCATTGTATCATTTGATTTTCCTAGAGGTTGGTGCATGAGAGGGGATGTGATATACCCAATCAATGCCATGCTCTTTGGCTCAGGTGTCTGTGAGGTTGTTTCAGAAATGAATCCTGTTGTCCAACTTACTTCTTTCTGGGGTGCCATGTCACCATTAGACTTGCTTTTCAAGGCCCTTCAGCAGTTTCTGCAACTTGCTGTATAGGACTCCATAAAGCAGACTTCCACCTCCAATGCTTTTCAACAATTCAACAGGACCCATCAGTGAACAGAGCATATTGCTTCTCGTTTTCTGTTAGTTTATTATACAGATGGGCCTGTTCAGCGTGCATCACTTCCTCTTCTGGTGATATTCTGAAGTCCCTGTGGAGCACATCTCCACACTGGAGCCCACAGTGGAGCAGGTGGATATGGCCTGAAGGAGGCTGTGGCCCATAGAGAACCCCTGTAGGAGCAGGCCCCACTCTGGAGCTGAAACCCCTGGACAGAAGCCCATACAGGAGCAGGGAATCTGGGGGGAGCTGCTGCCTGTGGGGGACCCAGGTTGAAACAGTTTGCTTGTGATAGATGGACCCCTTGGTACAGAGCCATATATGGAGCAGTTCTTGTAGAGCTGCTACCTGTAGGCAGCCCATGCAGGATCAGTCTGGCAAGGATGGCATCGTATGGGGGGGGACCCTATGCTGGAGCAGGGGCAGAGTCACCTTGAAAGAGAGGCAGAGACGAAGTGTTATGGACTGACCAGAGCCTCCATTCCCCATTCCCATGCACTGCTTGAGGGAAGGATGTAGAAGAGGGTGGGTGGGTGGGTGGGGAAGGTGTTTTTAATTTGTTTTTGGTTTCTCACTGTTCTACTCTGCTAGTGATAGGTAGTAAATTACTTTAATCTGCCTACTCTGATGAGTCTGTTTTGCCCATGATGAGACTTGGTGAGTGATCTCTCTGTCCTCATTTTAACCCTTGAGCCCTTTCCATCATATTTTCTCCTTCTTTTCCTTTGAGGAGGGGGAATGAGAAAGCAGTTGTGGTGTTTATCTGTCCAGCAGGCTAAAATCACCACAGTGACATACAGCATCTTCCTGGAAGGAATCTCTTTCCCTCATGCCTGACAGGAGTAGCCTTCAGAGACTGAAGGATCATGCCCCCTTTCTAATCACTTTGTAAATTCCCCTTTCCCTAGAGAGGGATCCCAGCTGCTTGGCTTTCCTGTCCTCCAATTCCAGGCTACTGGCCCCAGTATCCCAGCATTGGAGCAGCCAGCTGGCAATGTGCTCACCTGGATGATGACTGAAGTCTTTTTGCATATTTTACAGATCACCCAGGGATAGAGATCTGGTGGTTACTGGTGCTTTTACGACATTTTCCTCTTCCTGTTCCTGTGATGGTCCTGCTTTGGAGAAGCCTGCCTCATCTTCTTCTTCCTCCTTCCCTTTTGAGTAGGAGTTTCTTTCCTTACTAAATGAGCTGACTTTTGCATACATTGCTTTGTCTTACATATAGAGGCGACTGATGCCAGCACAGTTTGATTCTCTTGTTCAGCTGCAGGGCCTGTCACGAGGGTTGGAGTGGCAGTTGGAGTAGCTGCAGAGACTGCTGCAGGGACTGGATCAGATCCAGAGAGATCTTCTTCCCTTTGAAGGTTCTGAATAGTATTGGATATTGTTTGATAGGCACAGGCCAGACCCCAGCACAGTGCAGCAAGCTGTAAATCTCTGGCATTTCCAGGATCGGGGCATACCATTTTAAAACATTTTATCATCTTTTTAGGATGCCGAATTTGTTCAGGGGTGAATTCCAAAACCACTGGAGGTGACAATCGTGATAAATACCTTCCCATATCCTCCCACATACCTTGCCACCCATAACCATCCTGCCTCAGGGCAGATCTCTGGGTGGGAATTTTTAAATAGTTGTCTAGCTACAGACATGTGGAAACACGTGTAGGAGACATAGCAATAGGATCCTGCTAGTTTAAACATGCCCAGAATATTCAACATTTTCAAAAAACATTTTAACTCACCTGGAGTAAAGGGTATGCTTGTTAATAGTTTCTACAGTCAGGCTTCTGAAGTGCTAAACTGATGGCCATACTGAGTACAAATCCTGGATTAAGTTCACAGTCAGTGTACTATGAGCACATGCTATATACAAACTGGCAGAACCATAAACAAACTTAGGCCAGGACCAGAGATAATAAACAAAAAGAAAAGAATTAATAACCTTGGAAGCACATAAATCAACATTGTGAAAAACAAACAAAAAATCAACATTGTAACCACCAACTATTAAACTAATATCATGTTTATAACAAATACTGTTTTAACACAGTTTGGTCAGATCTGTCATTATCTGCGCTTAACCTGTCATTATCTTTGCACTCCTGTTGCAGTTTAAACTGGCAGAATGCTAAACACCAATGAGTCATTCACTCACTTCCTACCCTGCCAAGTAGGATGGGGGAGAGAATCAGAAGGAAAACAAATAAAAACTCATGGGTTGAGATAAATAGAGTTTAATAGGATAGAAATGGAAGGGAAAATAAAGATAATAATAATGATAACTATATATATAAGTGTATAAAAGAAGTGATTTATAATTTTTCACCACCTACCGTCCAATGCCCAGCCAGTCCCTGAGCAACTGTGTCCCCCCAGCCAGCCAACCTATACAGTTTTTATTGTCCATCATGACATCATATAGTATGAAACATCTCTTTGGCCAGTTTGGGTCAACTGTTCTGGCTGTAGCTCCTCTCAGCTTCTTCTACATCCCCACCCTTTTCAAGAAGGGCAAGAAAGAAGATCCTGGCAATTAAAGGCCTGTCAGTCTCACTTCAGTGCCTGGTAAAAGTATGGAGATGATTAGTCTGGGAGTTACTGAAAAATGTCTAAAGGACAACACAGTTATTGGTTAGAGCTGACACAGGTTCACTAGGGGAAGGTCATGTCTAACAAACTTAATTTCCTTCTATGACAAAATCACTCAGCTAGTTGACCAAGGGAAGCCAGTCTATGTAATGACCAGAATACAGTAAGATAAACGGTTAATAACATGGGTGAACATGGGTCTGATGGGTCAGGCCAAGAGGGCTCTTGTAAAGCGAGTTACATCAGGCTGGCGACCTGCCACCAGTGGGGTTCCCCAGGGCTCCATTTTAGGACCAGCCCTCTTCAATGTTTTCATAAGCAATATGGATGAAGGAGTTGAAGGTTTTTTGAGCAAGTTTGTGGATAATACCAAATTGGCTGGAGATGTTGACTCTGTCAAGGGTGGTGAGGCCTTGCAGAGAAATCTGGACAAATAAGAGAACTGGACAATCACCAACAGCATGAACCACCAAAAAGAGCAAGTGCTGGATCCTGCACCTGGGAAGAGGCAACCCTGGTTATAAGTTCAGAGTGTGGGATGAGATGCTGGAGAGCAGCATTACAGGAAACAATTTGGGGGTTTTGATTGACAACAAGCTGAATGTTAGCCAGCAGTGTGCCTTGGCAGCCAGGAGGGCCAACCGTATCAGAGGGTGGTCAAGGAAAGTGATTGTCTTGCTCTACCCTATGCTGGTGTGGTGTCACCTGGAGTACTGTGTGCAGTTTTGGGCACCACAATACAAGAAAGGCATAAAGGTACTAGAGAGTGTCCAGAGGAGGACAACAAATTAGGTAAAAGGTCTAGAAGGGAAGACATAATGAGTGGAAGAGCAGGCTGAGGGGAGACCTCATTGCAGTCTACAGCTTCATTGTGAGGTGGAGTGGAGAGGCAGGTACTGATCTCTTCTTTCTGGTGACCAGCTATAGGGCCCAAGGGAATGGCTTGAAGTTGCAACAAGGGAAGTTCAGGATGGATATCAAGAAAAAGTTCTTCACCAAAAAATTGGTCTGACAATGGAACAGGCTCCCCAGGGAAGTGGTCATGGGACCGAGTCAGGCAGAGTTCAGGAAGCATTTGGACAACGCTCTTAGACACATGATCTGATTTTATTTTGTTTATTTATTTATTTTGGTGGTCCCCTGGGGACCTAGAATTGGACTGGATGATCCTTGCAGATCCCTTCCAACTCAGATATTCTATGATTCTGTGACTTCCCGTTGGAAGGGCAGTATGAGAGGATGAAAAGTCTTTGACTAGTATAATAACTGTCCTGCAAAAACTAAATCATCAGGGTGTTATCAACATTATTTGTCTCCTAAATCCAAAACATGGCACACAGCAGCTACTACAAAGAAAATTAGCTCTTTATCAGCTAAAACCAGGATACCATCCCTAAACGGATACATTTAGAAACTAGAAGGTAAAATGGTGCATCATGAAGCCTACACATAACAGGCCTCTATTAAGTATTGCTCAGCACAACTGCCAACAACCCCCCCCAGAGACCCACCACTGAGCAACATCTCTTTCACAGGGAACTCTGGGAGATGGTCTTCAGGGAAAAGGATGATAAAGAGGCACAAGCTGGGATGCAGAAGAACTTTAATGAGTCAAAAGTGGGAAACAAAGTTGATGGGGGGGAGGCCCCAATGCAGGAAGCACAAGGGGCAGACGAGAACATTATCTGTGTGGCCATGGTGGGCATCCCACCATCTACCCACTCCACTGAGGGAGAAGGGACAGAAGGTCCCCCCCTAGGATGATGTTGTTGGACTCAGAGCAGCACTGAGCAACAAGGACACAGGTGGGAAAGGAAAGCGTGGGAGAGTGGAGGAGGGGAAAGGCAGACATGGGCTGTGCTTTCTGAGAGCCCAGGCTGGACCCATCCTTTATAAAAGGGATGGTGGGGTGGTTTGGCCCTTTGAACACAGGAAGCCAATGGTCTGTGCCCAGTCCACTACCAATGTTTGGGTCCTTGGGGGTCTTTCTCTGCCATCACCAGCAGCTTTAGCACGGGAAGCACCTCCTGCCGCAGTAGCCGCTGCCCAAGCCAGAGAGCCCAAAGCCCCCGGAGGAGATGGGCACTCCCTGAGAGCTGAGGATGCTGCCAACGGCAGCGGAGGTGGAGGATCCCACGGCGGTGTTCTGCGGGAAGGAGCTGAGGATGGGGCCGGGCAGGGTCACCACCACGGGAGAGGGCTGGATGAAGACGTTGGAGTCCTGGCACTGCCTGACACAGGGCTCATTGCAGCTGTTGGCCAGTGGGGTTGGGCCACAGGGTCCGCATGGCAGGCACGGCAGGCACTGGTCGTAGCAGGACATGTTTCCAGGCTAGAGATGCACCTGGTAAGAGAGAGGGCCTGGAGAAGCACGGGTGTGAGAGAGGATAATCCTGCCAGTCCACCCCAGGAAAGCCATGGCACATGCTGTTCTGGGGCCTGGCGGATGTGAAAGGAGGCCCTCAGCCTTCTCCTTCCCTTTGGCCCCAATGTCCTTGGCAAGAATATCCAGTTTGACAAAGCTCTCCATCTAGCCCATAGCTTCAGATACACCTCAACTGAGATCAAGCTTCTCTTCATTCCACACCTGCTGAGGATTTGCCTCTCCCAGAACTAGAGACCCAAATACCCAACAGACTATAAAGGTGCAGGCATGTTCAGTGAAATCCCCAGGGATGAAGAGGAAAAGAAAGATCTTGAGACTCACCTTAATCCCAGAGAGATGGAGGGAAGAGGAGTGGATGAGAGAGTGAGGAGATGGGCCATCTTTTATACCTCTCCTCACCATCCCAGGCCCATCAATCACTCAGGCCGTATTTTTCCAGCATACTCACCTCAAATGCAAAGAATCTTAGCTAATGGCACAGGTTGTGCTTTGGTTTCCTGTCATTTAATTTCCTCATTTCTGGACTCACCATTTGGACACAGAAGCTCATTTCCAGTACAAAAATAAGAGGTGCAAGTATTTTTCATGGCAGGAACGCGTCAGTAGGGGCATGATGAGTCTGAAGGGGACAGAAAGGGTCCTGTACATGCCAGGGACATCAGTCCATTGGATATGCATTGACCCCATTTGGATCCTCTTCGCAAGAAGACGCATATATTCTCTTACCTATGCAGTGCCCTTCTGGATGCTTGAAGGTGCTGTTGCCCAAGGACACAGCACGTCCTTCTCCCACCCAGTCTGTCTCCGATCCTGCTCCACCAGTTACAGCTCATTACCAACAAAGGCAGATGGGCTGCGGTGCACCTTAGAAATGCCCAAACTGTGAGAGTACTGGCCAGAAGGTCATGATGCAGCGTAATGGCTGTTGGTGCTGCCTGGAGCACAGCAGAGTCATGACCAGAGGATTGAGTTGTTCACCGGGACAGTGTCTTGCTCCACCACTCTCCTTGCCGTAACATGCACTTTGGCCGGATGCATTCCCTGAACAGCAGCACACCCAAAGACATGCCCTATTGTGCAAAACACACTGGAAATCCTGTGAGCTGCCTGAGTTATGAGAGTACTCACCAGAAGGTCATGCTGCAGGGTAATGGCTGTTGGGGCTGCCTGGAGGGTGGCACAGCCTGAGATGCTTGGATGGAGGAGGATTTGGCATGCATGGTGCTCAGGCCTGCAGAGAGCAGGCACTCTGGCTTGGCTTCATGCCAAAAGTGTGGCACGTGGCCAATCCCAAATTAGAGCATGACTCGTCCTGGGCAGGGAGAGTCTGTCCCAGAAAGTTTGCCTGCTGAAGGCATTCCCTTGCCCTCCTGGGGTGTGTCCCAGCTGCCTCCCATGTCTGCAGGGCAGGGAAGTGCTTTGTTCATGCAGCAGGGATGCATTGCCTCCTTGATGGAGTCTGGGAGGTGTTTCTGTAGCCAGGGCCCTTGTGAGCAAGTCCCCTCGCTGAGCATGCCCAGCTGCGTGGAGCTTCCTTGTCCCCCCAGTGGTGCTGGCTTGTTCTGTTGCCTGAGGAGGGCTTTGGGACATGGCAGAGGATGTGTGCTGAAGCTCTCATGCTAGGAGAAGACGTATTGCCTGGGACCCAGAGACGAGTCCCAGCAAGGGGGAAGATGTTTTCTGCAAGCCTTTCTTTCCCTCCAGAAAGCACTCAGGAGAGCTCCTACACACAGCCCCATCTCTTTGGCCAGGACGGTGAGGCCTGTGTGTCCCTTGCCTTCCACCGTTCATGTCTGACTCTACCCTGGGGGCAGACCTACTCAGAGGAGGTCCAGGGGACGCAGGATCAGAGGGTAGTTCAGTCCCCAGTCTGCAGTGCTGCAAGAGTTTGTTCCCCATCCTGTGCAGGACCTGCCTTTTGTCCTTCTAGATTGCCTTGAGGTTCCTGAGGGCCCATTCCCGCAGGCTGTCTAGGTCTCCCCTTGTGGCAGCCCTGCACCAGAGTGCACCAGCGGGCCCCCAGTTGCTGTCTCCTCCCAAGTTAGTGGAAGTGGTAATGGCATCAAGGCAGACAGCTGAAAGCATTGGCACAGCCTGGATGCCTGGGGAGGCAAAGACCAGTGGCCATTGGATGGAGCCATGAGGGAGGGAGGAGAGAGAAGCTTGTGGCGCATCCTTAATGAACAGGACCTTCGGTGTTCTGCTGAGGATTGCAGGTCCAGGAGGAGCGGGGCCTCTTCCTGCAAAACATATCACCGGCCATTCCCTGAAGTGCACAAAGCCATGTCCTGTCCTCTGCCTGAATGCAACCACTCTCTTGCACTTTTCTGCCCATACTGATATGATCCTGCTGGGGCATTCCTTGGGTCTCTCATACCAGAAAGTAGAAAATAGCCTGCATATCCTCAGAAATGAGGAAATGAAATGGCAGATTTGATGGAAACCAAAACACAACCTGTGGCATTAGCTAAGATATTTTGCATTTGAGGTGAGTCTGCTTGAAAATTATGGCCCATGTAGAGTGATTGTGGGCTTGGGGTGGTGCAGGAGACGTATAAAAGTGGCCTCATCTCCTCCCTCTCTCATCGAGTCTCCTCGCCTCCATCTCCCTGGGAAAAAGGTGAGTCTAAAGGCCTTACTCCACCTCCTTACCCTGGTGGGTTTCTTAACACATAACTCTGACTTGATCCTCTGTTGGGTCTTGGGGTCACTAGTCATAGGAGAGGTAAAGCAGGTGTGTCATAGAGAGAAATGGGGCTTTTCTGTGGTGTCTCTGAAACTATGGGCTAAGTTGGGATCTTCCTGGGCCTGGACATTCTAGCCAAGGCTGTTAAATGGAGAAACAGAAAGAGGATTCTGTGAGCCTTATTACACAGCTGCCAGCTCCCCAAAAATACAATTAGATATGGCTCTTCTCTGGTGGTCTTGCAGGATGCTACTCACTCACCGCAATGCTCCTCCTGTCCTTCTTTCCCACCAGGTGCACGTCCTGCCCCAAGACATGTCCTGCTACAACCAGTGCCTGCCGTGCCTGCCATGTGGACCCTGTGGCCCAACCCCACTGGCCAACAGCTGCAATGAGCCCTGTGTCCAGCAGTGCCAGGACTCCACCGTCGTCATCCAGCCCTCTCCCGTGGTGGTGACCCTGCCCGGCCCCATCCTCAGCTCCTTCCCACAGAACACCGCCGTGGGATCCTCCACCTCCGCTGCTGTTGGCAGCATCCTCAGCTCTCAGGGAGTGCCCATCTCCTCTGGGGGCTTTGGGCTCTCCGGCTTGGGCAGCGGCTACTGTGGCACAAGGTGCTTCCCCTGCTAAAGCTGCTGGTGATGGTCCTGGAGAAAGCCTCCTGGGAATCTAGAAGTTGGTAGTGGACTGGGCACAGACCATTGGCTTGTTGCATTAAGAGGCACCAAACTACCACCCCTTTCATAGGGATGGGTCCAGCCTGGGCTCTCGGAATGCGCAGATCATTTATGCCTTTCCTCTCCTCTACTCTCTCCTTTCCCACCTATGTCCTTCTTGCTCGGCGCTGCTACACGAGGCTCTGAGTCTGACAACGTCATTGTAGAGAGGACCTTCCAGTCCTTCTCTTTCAGTTGAGTGGGTAGATGGACAGCTGGCGGTATGCCTGCCAGGGCCACACAGTGCACGCTCTTGTCTGCCCCTAGTGCTTCCTGCACTGGGGACCCCACTTGGAGTGATCTCTTTTGACTCTAATATTAAAGTTCTGCTGCATCCCAGACTGTGCCTCTGAGTTGTCCTTCCCCTGCAGCCGCTCTTCCAGGATGCCTGGGGGGAGAGGTGTTGCTCATGCGTAGTTCTGGGAGTGGGTGGTTGCTGATGCTTAGCAATCGTTAACACAGGCTTGCATTCAGAATGCTTCTTCATGTATCAGGTCACACTTTGGATTCTAAATATGTGGTTACTGAGAGATGGATGGAATTATCCAACACAGCTGATTGGCTTCTATGCATTTTGGTGTGCACACTGTTTCTTTTCCTCTGATTAGCACAATGGCATGAAGCAAGTAAGGAAGGAGGGATGACTAAGTCCTTGACAAGGTGGAGGGCATAGCTGCCCAAGAGGAGACAGGAAATCCTTTCCTAACAACAATACTACAGAATTTTCTGTGATTGATTAAAGTCTTTCTTGCTACACAGCCCCAAACTGGGTACAATGTTCTAGATGCATTTGGAGGAGTGCTGAGCAGAGTGGGATTTTCACTGCCCTTCAGCTCATGACTATGCTTCTGCTCATAAAGCCCAGGGTCCAATTGGTGTCCATGGTGTCTGGGAACACTGCTGGGAGTCACTTCTCTTTGGGTGGCTATACTACCCAAGCAACTTTTCCTGGGCCAGCTTTTGGTCTGCTGCCATAGAAGGGCTGCAAGATAGATGATGTGGCATGAGGACTGGCTGGCAGGAAGGCATGTGCGAGACTGCGCTCTGGGTGATCTAAGCGCTGCTTTGGGAGCTTGTGTATGGCACTTGGAAACAGTCAGCCAGCACCTGTTGCCCCAGAAAGTTTTGCAGGAAGCCTTTGGAACAGATGGAAGGAGTAGAGGAAGGAAGACAAGTACTGCCTATGAACCCATGTGGTGGATTGACCCTGGCAAACATCTGAGCACTCACCACCCACTTGGTCACACCTCAGCCTCAGCAGGATAGAGGAGAGAGCTGGAAGACCAAGCGTGAGGAAAAACTTCCCAGTCAATATAAATCATAGACCCATAGAATATCCCGAGTTGGAAGGAACCCATAAGGATCATTGAGTCCAACCCCTGGCACCACACAGGTCTACACAAAATTTTAGACCATGTGACTAAGTGCACAGTCCAAATGCTTCTTAAACTCTAACAGGCTTGGTGCAGTGACTACTTCCCTGGGGAGCCTGTTCCAGTGTGCGACCACCCTCTTAGTGAAGGACCTCTTCCATGATGTCTAGCTTAAACCTCCCCTGCCTCAGCTTGACACCATTCCTGCGGGTCCTATCACTGGTGACTAAGGAGAATAGATCGGCATCTGCCCCTCCACCCTCCATCATTAAGAAGCTGTAGACCGCGATGAGGTCTCCCAGCAGCCTCCTCTTTTCTAGGCAAAACAGGCCAAGTGACCTCATACGTCTTCCCCTCTAGGCTCTTCACCATCTTTGTAGCCCTCATCTGGACACTCTCCAACAGTTTTACATCCTTTTTGTACTGTGATGCCCAGAATTGTACCTGATACTCGAGGTGAGGCTGCGGAGTAGAGCGGGACAATCACTTTCGTTGACCGACTAGCAATGCCATGCTTGATGCACTCCAGGATACAGTTGGCCCTCCTGGATGCCAGGGCACACTGCTGGCTCATATTCAACTTGCTGTCAACCACTACCCCTAAATCCTTCTCTGCAGGGCTGCTCTGCCCAATCTGTATGTAAAGCCAGGGTTGCCCTGTCCCAGGTGCAGGACCCAGCACTTGCTCTTGTTAAACTTCATGCGTTTGGTGATTACCCAGCTCTCCAATCTGTCCAGATCTCTCTGCAAGGCCTTTCCACCCTCACCCGAGTCCACAACTCCTCCAAGTTCAGTGTCATCAGTGAATTTGCTTAGAACAGCTTCTAGTCCTACATCCAAATCATTTATAAAAACATTGAAGAGGGCTGGCCCTAAAATGGAGCCTTGGGGGACCCTGCTAGTGACCATCCACCAGCCTGATGTGGCCCCATTTACCACAACCCTTTGAGCCCTGCCCGTCAGCCAATTGCTCACCCACTGGATGATGTTTTTGTTTAGCTGTATGCTGGACATTTTGTCCAGTAGGATCCTATGGGAAATCGTGTCAAAAGCTTTGCTGAAGTCCAAAAAGATCACATCAGCTGGTTTCCCTTGGTCAACTAGATGGGTGATCTTATCATAAAAGGAAATCAAATTTGTTAAGCAGGACCTACCCCTCATGGACCCATGCTGGCTGGGACCAATGACTGCATTGTCCCCCAGGTGCACTTCAATAACTTCAAGCATAATCTTCTCCATATTTTTACCAGGCACTGACGTGAGACTGACTGGCCTGTAATTATTAGGGTCTATTTTCTTGCCCTTCTTGAAAAGTGGTACATCTGCCAGCTTCCAGTCTATTGGGACGTCTCCAGATTCCCAAGACTGTTGAAAAATAATCGAGAGAGGTTCCGTGATGACGTCAGCAAGCTCTTTAAGCACCCTGGGATGAATCCCACCTGGACCCATGGACTTGTATGGATCCAGGCGGAGCAGCAAATCCCACACATGTTCAGGGTCTGTTGGGAGTTTCTCATTCCCACCATCATGGTCCTCCAGCTCAGGGCATCCTAGGTCATGAAGCCCATCATCAGTGTTGAAGATGGAGGCAAAGAAAGCATTAAACGTCTCTGCTTTGCCTATGTCCTTGTCTGTAATATGACCTTCCACATCAAGTAGTGGACCTATGTTTACTTTGGTCCTCCTTTTTCTGTTAACATATCTAAAAAAAAACTTTTTATTGTCTCCCACAGACCTGGCCAGCTTCAACTCTAATTGGGCTTTGGCCATATGAATTTTCTCCCTACAAACGTGAACAGTGTCCCTGTATTCCTTCCATGTTACCTGACCCTGCTTCCAGCAGGGTCAGTACATTTTCTTTTTTCTCCTAAGCTCCAGTAGAAGATCCCTGGTCAGCCAGGCCAGCCTTCTGCCCTACCTGCTTGACTTCTGATATTTTGGAATTGCCTGATCCTGTGCTTTTAGGAGGCAGTGCTTAAAGACTGACCAGCATTGAGGGACGCTAATGCCTTCAAAAGCAATTTCCCAGGGGACCTTGCTGACTAGTTCCCTGAGCAGCCTGCTTTCCCCATATCCAAGGCTGAATTTTTGGTGGCAGTTTTCCATCTGTCACCAAAAATTTTAAACTCAACCACTTCATGGTCACTATGGCCAAGACAGCTAGCAATTGCCATGTCCACCACAAGAGCCTCTCTGTTCTCCAGCAACAGACCTAGGTCAACTTTCCTAGTTGGCTCCCTTCACACCTGCACCAAGAAGGTATCATCTAGGTGCTTTAGGAACCTCCTGGATTTGCTTGTGTTGGCTGTGTGGTAATCCCAGTTGATGTCTGGCAAGTTGAAGTCCCCCATAATAACAAGGGGAGTTGATCTTGAGGCATCTTTTAGTTCTACAAAGAATAATTTGCTGGTGTTGTTGTCCTGGCTGGGTGGCCTGTAATAGACTCCTACGACATCCCCTTTACTTGTTTGTCCCTTAATCCTTACCTAGAGGCTCTTAACTTTGCCATCGCCAACTTCAAGTTCCACACAGTCCAGCCCCTGCTTCATGTATATTGTCCCCCCCCCCCCAACCTTGCCTACTGTCTGTCCCTCCTGAAGAGCCTGTAACCATCTATTGCGACACACCAGCCACAGGACCCATCACACCATGTTTCGCTTATGCTGATGATGTCATAGCTGTGGGATTGGGCCAAGATTTCTAGCTGATCCATTTTATTCCTCGTACTGTGTGCATTTGTGTAGAAGCAATTCAAATGCGCCTCACTGCATGCAGCACCTTGTGAAGCAAAAGTCTGTTAATAAAGACAGCTTACGAGGGGAACGGTAAACAAAAAGAGAAAAGACAAGTGATGCAAAGGCAGTGTTTCAGTACCTCCCACCAGCAGACCAATGCCTGGCCAGTCACTGCAGAATGGCTACTTTGGAACAACTGTCCCATGGTTTGTTGCTGAGCATGATGTGATATGGCATGAAATATCCATTTGGTCAATTTGGGTCAGATGTTCCAGCTGTGTCCCCTTCTGAGCACTTCCCACTCTGATGGTTACACATTGCTGGCAAACTAAACTTCACCAAACTGCTCTGTTACTCCCCATCATGAAAGGATGAGAAGGGTGGGAGAAAGTACTATAGGGAAAAAAAAGTCTTCTCACATATGGAGAAAATGACAGTGGAATTCAAAGAAAAAGAAAGAGAAAAACAAGAAAAGATGTGCAGAAGCTAAGAGAAAACGATTATTCACTCCACCCCACCACTATGAAATTTTCAGCCACGTCCTGGGAAGCTAGGCCTCAAAAGTGTAGTGGTTGTTTGGGAGGATAGATGTTTTCTCAATGACAGCATCCCTTCCACTTTCTCTTTCTCTGTCTTTTTTTTTTTAATTATTTTTATTATTTTTTTATTAAAAAAAAATTAAATTATTTTTTTTATTTTTATTTTTAATTTTTTTTTTTTCTGGGTGTGATGACAAATGGTGTGCAATAACCCTTTGGTTGCTTTAGCTCTGCTGCCCTCTCATCCCTTCCTCTTGCCCACTCCCCACCTCGGGCAGTTAGGGGGCTTGTAGAGAGTCTTGATGATATGCAAGTACTGCTCCATAATAGCCCAAACATTGGTGAGATAAAAAGCTCTTCTAGCTCCAAGTGCAAAGCACAGCTATTTAGAGGCTACTGTGGGGAAAGTTAACAGGCTAGCACTTGCTCGACTGTTCTCTGGGATTGCAGAGAGGAAGAATAGAAGGTCTTAAGGCTGAACGAAATCACTGGTGTGACACCTCCACTGTTTTAGCCACTCAATCAGAACACAGCACCATATTGCCTATGGTGAAGACAATTGCCTCCATCACAGCCAGAGCCAGTACAGCCTGTTTCCCCCACTCCCTCTCCTGGTCTACTCTGGGGCCATTTTCTTCACGAGCCTCCCCGTCCAGCACAGCCGCCCCCAGAGCAGAAGGAATTGCCGCCCCTCCTCTCACCTTCCTCTCTCTGCCCTGCTGCCCCCTTCCCAGGAACCTGTGTGGCTGCTGCCCTTCCAGGGCCTCCTACATCTCTGGCTCCTCAGTGGAGGCCCGCAATGACAACATGCCGTCTTCAGCAGGCTGTGCACTGAGGCCGAGATGGCACGCCAGGACAGAGAGGCAGCAAAGCTGGGCCTGATGGCCAGGGGCCCTGCAGAACTCATGAACACCTCCATCAGGTGTGAGTGACAGTGCTTTCCCAAGGGGCCCTACACCCCAGTTGCCCCACATGCCAACTGATGTCCCCAGAGCAACTGCATTGGTCCTGACAGCAGGTGTCTGGAGTGTCTACAGGGAAAAGAAAACTAAGCAGTGAAGATTGGGATGAAGCAGAAGTTTAATATTAGAGTCAATACAGGGAAATGAGGTCACTCTCTGAAGAGGCCCTAATTCAGATAGCCAGCAGCTTTAGCAGGGGAAGCACCTCCTGCCACAGAAGCGGCTGCCCAAGCCGGAGAGCCCAAAGCCCCCGGACGAGATGGGCACTCCCTGAGAGCTGAGGATGCTGCCAACAGCAGCAGAGGTGGAGGATCCCACGGCGGTGTTCTGCGGGAAGGAGCTGAGGATGGGGCCGGGCAGGGTCACCACCACGGGAGAGGGCTGGATGACGACGGTGGAGTCCTGGCACTGCTGGACACAGGGCTCATTGCAGCTGTTGGCCAGCGGGGTCGGGCCACAGGGTCCGCATGGCAGGCACGGCAGGCACCGGTTGTAGCAGGACATATCTCGGGGCAGGACGTGCACCTGGAGGGAGGGAGGGACAGGAGGAGCACATAGGTGAGAGTGGAGCATCATACTGCCCACCAAGAGAGAGCCATGGCACATGATGTTTCGTGAACTGGCAGCCGTGTAAGGAGGCCCACAGCCTTTCTCTTCCCTCGGTCTGCAGTGTCCTTGGTAAGAATGTCAATATCCACAAAGATCCCCACATAGCCCATAGCGTCAGATACACCTCATCCAAGCCCCAGCTCCTCTCCATGACACACCTGCCGATCCCTTCCCTCTCCCATGGCTAGTGCTCCCAAGATACAGAAATCTATGAAGGTGCAGGCATCTGCTAACAAATCTCCAGGGAAGAAGAAGAGGGGAAAGGGCTGCAGACTCACCTTGATCCCAAGAAGATGGAGGAGGCAGGAGTGGATGAAGACACAGAGGAAATGGGGCTGCTTTTATACCTCCCGTGCACTGCCTCAGGCCCACAATCACTCTGTGCAGGCCGTAATTTTCCATCAGACTCACCTCAAATGCAAAATAGGTTTCCTAATGGCACAGATTTTGTTTTGGTTTCCATCAACTCTGCCATTTCATTTCCTCATTTTTGACATGCCTATTTTACCATACAGGCTACTTTCTAGTGGTGCTATGAGAGACCCAAGTAATACCCCAGCAGGATCACATCAGTATGGGCAAAAAAGGAGCCCGAGTGCAGGAGTGGTTGCATTCAGGCAGAGGACAGGACATTGTTTGGTGCACTTTGGCGGAATGGTTGGTGATCTGTTTTGCAGGAAGAGGCCCCGCTCCTCCTGGACCTGCAATCCTCAGCAGAACACCAAAGGTCCTGTTCATTAAGGATGCGCCACAAGCTTCTCTCTCCTCCCTCCCTCATGGCTCCATCCAATGGCCACTGGTCTTTGCCTCCCCAGGCATCCAGGCTGTGCCAATGCTTTCAGCTGTCTGCCTTGATGCCATTACCACTTCCACTAACTTGGGAGGAGACAGCGACTGGGGGCCCGCTGGTGCACTCTGGTGCAGGGCTGCCACAAGGGGAGACCTAGACAGCCTGCGGGAATGGGCCCTCAGGAACCTCAAGGCAATCTAGAAGGACAAAAGGCAGGTCCTGCACAGGATGGGGAACAAACTCTTGCAGCACTGCAGACTGGGGACTGAACTACCCTCTGATCCTGCGTCCCCTGGACCTCCTCTGAGTAGGTCTGCCCCCAGAGTAGGGTCAGACATGAAGGGTGGAAGGCAAGGGACACACAGGCCTCACCGTCCTGGCCAAAGAGATGGGGCTGTGTGTAGGAGCTCTCCTGAGTGCTTTCTGGAGGGAAAGAAAGGCTTGCAGAAAACATCTTCCCCCTTGCTGGGACTCGTCTCTGGGTCCCAGGCAATACGTCTTCTCCTAGCATGAGAGCTTCAGCACACATCCTCTGCCATGTCCCAAAGCCCTCCTCAGGCAACAGAACAAGCCAGCACCACTGGGGGGACAAGGAAGCTCCCACTCAAGAAGCGAGGGCTGGCAGGAATGGGCACTGTCACGCAGCTGGGCATGCTCAGCGAGGGGACTTGCTCACAAGGGCCCTGGCTACAGAAACACCTCCCAGACTCCATCAAGGAGGCAATGCATCCCTGCTGCATGAACAAAGCACTTCCCTGCCCTGCAGACATGGGAGGCAGCTGGGACACACCCCAGGAGGGCAAGGGAATGCCTTCAGCAGGCAAACTTTCTGGGACAGACTCTCCCTGCCCAGGACGAGTCACGCTCTAATTTGGGATTGGCCACGTGCCACACTTTTGGCATGAAGCCAAGCCAGAGTGCCTGCTCTCTGCAGGCCTGAGCACCATACGTGCCAAATTCCCTTCTGGCCCAGCAGCTCCATCTGAGCCTGAGCTCAAACTGTGCCACCCTCCAGGCACCCCAACAGCCATCACCCTGCAGCATGACCTTCTGACCAGAACTCTCATAACTCCAGAAGATCACAGGATCACTGGAAAACTTTGCACAATAGGGCATGTCTTTGTGTGCGCTGCTGGTCAGGGAATGCATCCAGCCAAAGTGCATGTTACGGCAAGGGGAGTGGTGGAGCAAGACACTGTCCTGGTGAATAACTCAGTCCTCTGGTAGTGAGAAGGGACCCGATTCCCCAGGACTTTCTGGGCATCATTGTGCTCAGGAGAGCAACCTTTGCCTTCCTCACAGCAGCTGACAACATGGCTTGCCTAAAGAGCCCAGGAGACAGCCACAAGAGGGAACAAGGCCAAACAAGAGACAACTCCAGAAGGAGCTGTCTTGTGCCAGGTTATTTCAAAACTGCAGCACAGCCCATCTGCCTATGCAGGCAATGAGCTGTGACTGGTGGAGCAGGCTGGGAGCCAGGCCAAGTTGTAGAAGGATGTGCTGTGTCCTCAGGCGAGGGAGGCTTTGGTCATCCAGGAGGCTTTGGTCATCCAGGAGGGCTCTGCATAGACAGAAGGATATGCAGCACTTGGGACTCATCTTCTACCCCTTCTGACCTACTCTATGGTGGTTTTACTCAGCTGGGCAGCTGAGCTGCATCACAACCACTCTCTAATTCCCCCGCCTTAAAGGGAAGGGGGAGGAAATGCGATGAAAAGGGATCAAGGGTTGAGATAAAAACAGAGAGATCTATCACCAGTTATAGCCACAGACAAGACAGACTCAGAATAGGGAGATTAATGTCATTTATTACCTATTACTAACAAGCTAGTGCAGTGAGAAACTGGAGTCAAACTAAAACCACCTTCACCCCCAGCCACCATCTTCGTCGTTCTTCCTCCAGGTGGCGCAGGGGAACATGCAGTGGGGGCTGTGGTCAGTCCGTAACATTTCGACTCCGCCCCTCCTTCACAGTAACTCTCTGCCCTTGTTCCAATGTGGGGTCCCTCCCACAGGATTTAGTCCCTCCTGAATTGATCCTGCGTGGGCTTCTCATAGGCAGCAGCTCTTCAAGAACTGCTGCAAATATGGGTCTGTACCACAGGGTCCATCCATCAGGAAGAAACAGCTCCAGCATGGGTTCCCCCACGGGCGGCAGCTCCCCCCAGAACCCCTGCTCCTGCGTGGGGTCCTGTCCATGGGCTGCAGCTCTGGCCCAGGGCCTGCTCCACTGTGGTCCTCTCCATGGGCCACAGCCTCCTTCGGGCAAGGACCACCTGCTCCACTGGGGGATCCTCCATGGGCTAGTGTGGAGATGTGCTGCGCCATGGTACCCATGGGCTGCAGGGGGACAGCCTGCTCCACCAGAGGCCTCTCCACGGGCCACAGGGGAACTTCTGACTGAATGGAGTCAAATCCAGCTGTTGACGAGTGGTGCTCCCCAGGGTTTTTGGTGTTGGGGCCATCGTCTTTAATATCTTTGTTTAAAGACATCATAGCCCTGGAGTGTGTCCAGAGAAGGGCTACAAAGCTGTGAAGGGTCTGGAGCGCAAGTCCTGTGAGGAGCAGCTGTGGAAACTGGGGTTGTTTAGTCTGGAGAAGAGGAGGCTCAGGGGAGATGTTACTGCCCTCTACAACTACCTGAAAGGAGCTGGGGGTTGGCCTCTTCTCACAGATAACTCGTGGCAGGACTAGAGGGAATGGCCTCAGGTTGCACCAGGGGAAGTTCAGGTTGGAAATGAGGAGAAATTTATTCTCAGAAAGAATAGTCAGACATTGGAAGGGGCTGTCCTGGGGCGGTGGGGGAGCGACCATCCCAGGGGGTGTTTAAAGAAAGGTTGGCTGTGGTACTTGGGGACATGCTTTAGTGGATGATATTGGTGATAGGAGGTGCTTGGACCAGATGATCTTGGAGGTCTTTTCCAACCTTAATGATTCCATGATTCTATGAGTCCGCTTTAGGACCTGGAGCACCTCCTCCCTCTCCTTCTTCACTGAGCTTGGTGTCTGCAGGGCTGTTTCTCACTCCTCGCTGTCCCAGCTGCTGTTGTGCCGGAGTAGTTTTCCTTTTCTTAATTCTGCTCTCACACAGCCAAAAAAACATTGCATATTGGCTTGGCTCTGGACAGCAGCAGGCCAGTTTGGAGCCACTTGAAACTGGCTCTTATCTAACATGGGGCAGCTTCTGAGTCTGCTCAGCGCTGAGAAAAGAAGAATGAGACAGGATCTTAATAATGTTTACAAATATCTTAAGTGTGGGAGATGGAGGGAATTGGCCAATCATTTTTCAGTGGTTTGTGGGGACAGGGCCAGGGGCAATGGCTAAAAAATGGCTCACAGGAAGTTCCGCACCAACATGCAAAAGAACTTTTTCATGGTAAGGGTGATGGAGCGCTGGAATAGCCAGGCCAGGGAGGTTATGAAGTCTCCTTCTCTGGAGAAATTCAAGTCCTGTTTGGATGCCTACAAGGGCAACCTGCTCTAGGGAAACTGCTTAGGTAGGGGGGTTGGAACCGATGATCTCTAGAAAACCATTCCAACCCCTACAATTCTGTGATTCCGTGATTCTGGACACCTCTGACAGAGGCCACCCCTGAAGAACCCCGTTACCAAAACCTTGCCACGGAAACCCAAAACACCCTCCAGCACTTAGGACTCATCTGCTGCCCTACTGATGTGTCCCCACTCAGGGAAATGCTTGACCTCTCATCCTGTTACTTAAAAGCAGATTCTGATGCCAAATGGGCAAATCAAAAATGAGGAAATGAAATGACAGAGTTGACAGAAACCAAAGCACAACCTGTGCCATTAGGAAGGCTATTTTGCATTTGAGGTGAGTCTGCTAGAAAATTACGGCCTGCGTAGAGTGACTGTGGGCCTGGGGCGATGCAGGAGAGGTATAAAAAAGGCCCCATCTCCTCACTCTCTTCATCCACTCCTCTCACCTCCATCTCCCTGGGAACAAGGTGAGTCTTAAAGCTCCTCTCTTTCTCCTCTTTTACATCCCTGGGGATTGTCTCACAACATACCTGCACCTTCCTTCTCTGTTGGGTCTTGTGGTTGCTAGTCATGGGCAAGGGAAGGGGTCAGCAGGCGTGTCATGAAGTGAAGCTGTGGCTTGGCTGACATACGTCCCGAGATACAGGCTTGTTAGGGAGCTTATTCGGCCTGGACGTTCTTGCCAAGGACACTGGGGCCAAAAGAAAGGAGAAGGCTGAGGGCCTTCTTTCACAGCTGCCAGCTCCCCAGGTAGCATTTGCTGTTGCTCTCCAGTGGTGGGCTGGCAGACTGCTCCTCTCTCACCAACAATATTCCTCTGGGGCCTCACTCCCACCAGGTGCACGTCCTGCCCCGAGATATGTCCTGCTACAACCAGTGCCTGCCATGCCTGCCATGCGGACCCTGTGGCCCGACCCCGCTGGCCAACAGCTGCAATGAGCCCTGTGTCCAGCAGTGCCAGGACTCCACCGTCGTCATCCAGCCCTCTCCCGTGGTGGTGACCCTGCCCGGCCCCATCCTCAGCTCCTTCCCGCAGAACACCGCCGTGGGATCCTCCACCTCCGCTGCCGTTGGCAGCATCCTCAGCTCTCAGGGAGTGCCCATCTCGTCCGGGGGCTTTGGGCTCTCCGGCTTGGGCAGCCGCTACTGTGGCAGGAGGTGCTTCCCGTGCTAAAGCTGCTGGTGATGGCCCGGGAGGAAGACCACCAGGGACCCAGACGTTGGTAGCGGACTGGGCACGGAGCATAGGCTTCTTGTGTTCAGGGTGGCCAAACCTCTCCATCACCCCTTGGAAGAGGATGGCTCTCTCAGAGAGCATGGCCCATGTCTCCCTTTCCCCTCCTCCACTCTCTCCTTTCCCACCTGTGTCCTTGTTACTCACCGCAGCTCCACTGTGCTCTGAATCACACAACGTCATCGCTGAGAGGACCTGCTGGCCCTTCTCCCGCAGTGGAGCAGACAGGTGGCCAAATGGTAGCCTGCCCACCATGGGCACACAGCTCACACTCTCGTCTGCCCCTGGTGATTCCTGCACTTAGGCCCCCTCTCGGAGTGACCTCCTTTCCCCCGTTTGACTCTAATATTAAAGTTCTGCTGCATCCCAGCCTTTGCCTCTGAGTTGTCTTTCCCCTGCAGCTGCTTTTCCAGGATGCCTGGGGAGAGAGGTGTTGCTCATGGGTAGTTCTGGGAGCAGGTGATTGCTGATGCTCATTCTTAGCAATTATTAACACAGACTTGCATTCAATATGCTTCTTCATGCTTCAGGTCACCCTCTGGATTTTAAATATGTCGTTACTTAGAGCTGGATGGATTTATCCAACGTAGTTGAGTGGCCTCTGTGCATTTTGGTGTGCACACTGTTTCTTCTTCTCTGATAAGCACACCAGCATGAAGCAAGTAGTAAAGAACGAGGGATGACTATGTCCTTGACAAGGTGGAGGGCATAGCTGCCCAGGAGAAGACAGGAAATCCCCTCCTAACAACAACACTGCAGAACTTGCTGTTCTTGGTCAAAGTCTGTCTTGCTACACAGCTCCAAACTGGGCACAGTGTTCTTGATGCATTTGGAGGAGTGCCGAGCAGAGTGGGATTGTCACTGCCCTCAATGACACCAAGCTTAGTGGTGCAGCTGATAGAAAAGAAGGAAGAGATGCCATTCAAAGGGACCTCCTCAGGCTGGGGAAGTGGGCCTGTGTTAACCGCATGAGGTTCAACAAGTCTAAGTGCAAGGTGCTGCACCTGGCTCAGGGCAATCCCAGACAGGAGTACAGACAGGGAGAAAAACTCATCGAGAGCAGCCATGTGGAGAGAGACTTGGAGAGAGACTTTACCCTACTCTGCCCTTGTGAGGCCACATTTTGACTAGTGAGTCCAGGTCTGGGGCCTCAGGCACAAGAACGATGTGGACTTCTTAGAGTGAGTCCAGAGTAGGGTAAAATATGATCAGACGGCTGGAGCACCTCTCCTCTGAAGAAAGGCTGAGAGAGTTCAAGAAGTTCAGCCTGGAGAAGAGAAGGCTCTGGGGAAACCTCATTGTGACCTTTCAGTACTTAAAGGGGTCTCAGAAAAAAAGATTGAGAAGAACTTTTTACTTGGGTAGAAAATGATAGGGCAAGGGGTAATGGTCTTAAACTAAAAGAGGACAGATTTAGACTAGACCTTAAGAGGAAATCTTCACTGTAAGGGTAGTGAGGCACTGGACCAGGTTGCCAAGAGAAGCTGTGGATGCCCCATCCCTGGAAGTGTTTAAGGCCGTTCTGGATGGGGCCTTGGCCAATCTGATACAGCAAGTGGCGTCCCTGTCTGTGGCAGGGGGCTTAGAGTTAGATGATCATTAAGGTCTCTTCCAGCCCGAGTCCATAAATGATTCTATAATTCTTGAGCTCCTGACTATGCTTCTGCTCGTGCAGCCCAGAATGTCATTGGTGTCTTCGGTGTCTCGGAGCACTGCTGGGAGTCACTTCTCTTTGGGTGGGTTTACCACCCAAGTAACTTTTCCTGGGCCAGGTTTTGGTCTGCTGCCATAGAGGGGCTGCAAGACAGGTGATGTGGCATGAGGGCAGGCTGGCAGGAAGGCATCTGCCAGACTGGGCTCTGGGTGACTACGGTGTTGCTTTGGGGAGCTCATGGATGGCCCTTAGAGACACTCAGTCAGCACCCGCTGCCTCTCCTCCTGCCCTCGGTCACTCCCTGCCTCCCTCTTCCCCACAAAGTTTTGCAGACAGCCCAGGGAACAGATGGAAGGAGTAGGGGGAGGAGGACATGCACTGCCTGTGAACCTGTCTGGTGGCTTGATGCCCAGCAAGGATCTAAGCACCCACCACCCACTCACTCACATCGCAGCCACAGTGGAATAGGGGTGGCAGTTGGAAGACCAAGAGACAGAAAAAACTCCCCAGTCAATATAAAGACATTTTAAGAAGGGCATGAGAAAAAAGGAGAAAAAACTAATGATGCAAAGGCTGTGTCTGACCACCTTCCACCAACAGACCAATGCCAATGAGGTCTCTGCAGGATGGCTACTTTGGAAGAACTGTCCTGCCGTTTTGTTGCCGGGCATGATACTCTATCGTATGCAATATCCCTTTGGTCGATTTGGGTCAGCTGTCCTAACTGTGTCCCCTCCTGAAAACTTCCCCGCCCCTAGCCTGCTCTGTGAGGGTGCAGAGGGGGAAACATAGAAGGCCTTGACGCTGAGCTCAATCGTTGGAGTGTCACCTCTGCTGTTTTAGCCACACAATCAGAACACAGCACCATATTGCCTATGGTGAAGACAATTGCCTCCATCACAGCCAGAGCCAGTACAGCCTGCTTCCCCCACTCCCTCTCCTGGTCTGTTCCGGGGCCATTTTCTGCACGAGCCTCCCCGCCCAGCACAGCTGCCCCCAGAGCAGAAGGAATTGCCGCCCCTCCTCTCACCTTCCTCTCTCTGCCCTGCTGCCCCCTTTCCAGGAACCTGTGTGGCTGCTGCCCTTCCAGGGCCTCCTACAGCTCTGGCTCCTCAGTGGAGGCCCGCGATGACAACATGCCGTCTTCAGCAGGCTGTGCAATGAGGCCGAGATGGCACGCCAGGACAGAGAGGCAGCAAAGCTGGGCCTGATGGCCAGGGGCCCTGCAGAACTCATGGGCACCTCCCTCATGTGTGAGTGACAGTGCTTTCCCAAGGGGCCTGTACTGCACAGGGCCTCACCCTTTGGGAAAGTGAATGGACCCTTGTGCCCAACACACCCACTGAAGTCCCCAGAGCAACTGCATTGCTCCTGACAGAAGGTGTCTGGAGTGTCTGCAGGGGAAGGAAAACTCAGAGGCACAGGCTGGGATGCAGAAAAAGTTTAATATTAGGGTCAAAAATGGAAACGAGGTTGCTTCAAGAGGATGCCCCAGTGCAGGAAGCACCAGGGGCAGATGAGAGCACGAGCTGCGTGGACATCGTGGGCATCCTGCAAGATATCTATCTGCCCACTGCGCTGAGGGAGAAGGGCCAGCAAGTCCACTCAATGATGACATTGTGGGATTCAGAGCACGGTGGAGCTGCAGTGAGTAACAAGGACACAGGATGAGAGGTCTAGCATTTCCCTGAGCGGGAACACGTCAGTAGGGCAGCAGATGAGTCCTAAGTGCTGGAGGGTGTTTTGGGTTTCCGTGGCAAGGTTTTGGTATCAGGGTTCTGCTTTGGTGGCCTCTGTGAGAAATGTCCATCAGCAAGTAGAAGAGGGTGGCTGGGTAGAGAAGGTGTTTTTAGTTTCTCACTCTAGCTTGTTAGTAATAGGTAATAAATGACATTAATCTCCCTATTCTGAGTCTGTCTTGTCTGTGGCTATAACTGGTGATAGATCTCTCTGTTTTTATCTCAACCCTTGATCCCTTTTCATCGCATTTCCTCCCCCTTCCCTTTAAGGCGGGGGAATTAGAGAGTGGTTGTGATGCAGCTCAGCTGCCCAGCTGAGTAAAACCACCATAGAGTAGGTCAGAAGGGGTAGAAGATGAGTCCCACGTGCTGGAGGGGTCCTGCATATCCTTCTGTCTATGTGGAGCCCTCCTGGATGACCAAAGCCTCCTTCGCCTGAGGACACAGCACATCCTTCTACAACTTGGCCTGGCTCCCAGCCTGCTCCACCAGTCACAGCTCATTGCCTGCATAGGCAGATGGGCTGTGCTGCAGTTTTGAAATAACCTGGCACAAGACAGCTCCTTTTTAATGACATGTTTTCTCTATCCTTGGCCTTGTTCCCTCTTGTGGCTGTCTCCTGGGTTCTTCAGGCAAGCCATGTTGTCAGCTGCTGTGAGGAAGGCAAAGGTTACTCTCCTGAGCACAATGATGCCCAGCAAGTCCTGGGGAATCAGGCCACTTCTCACTACCAGAGGACTGAGTTGTTCACCGGGACAGTGTCTTGCTCCACCACTCTCCTTTCCGTACCATGCACTTTGGCTGGATTCATTCCCTGACGGGCAGACACCCAAAGACATGCCCTATTGTGCAAAGTGTGCCAACGATCCTGTGATGTGTGTCCCAACTTCCTCCCATGTCTGCAGGGCAGGGAAGTGCTTTGATCATGCAGCAGGGATGCATTGCCTCCTTGATGGAATCTGGGACATGTTTCTGTAGCCAGGGCCCTTGTGAGCAAGTCCCCTCACTGAGCATGCCTAGCCGCGTGGCAGTGCCCATTCCTGCCAGCAATTGCTTGTTGAGAGGCAGCTTCCTTATCCCCCCAGTGGTGCTGGCTTGTTCTGTTGCCTGTGGAGGGCTTTGGGACATGGCAGAAGATGTCTGCTGAAGCTCTCATGCTAGGAGAAGACGTATTGCCTGGGACCTAGAGACAAGTCCCAGCAAGGGGGAAGATGTTTTCTGTAACCCTTTCATTCCCATCCACAAAGCATCAGAAGAGCTCCTACACACAGCCCCATCACTTTGGCCAGGAGGGTGAGCCCTGTATGTCCCTTCTCCCTACCGTCCATGTCTGAGCCTGCCCCTTGGGCAGACCTACTCAGAGGAAGTCCGCAGGCAGCTCTTGGGCAGCTTCTGGACACTTCTCATAGAGGATACCCAAGTAGAACCCCATTACCAAAAACATTACCATGGACACCGAATACACCCTCCAGCACATAGGACTCATCTGCTGCCCTACTGATGTGTCCCCACTCAGGGAAATGCTTGACCTCTCATCCTGTTACTTAAAAGCAGATTCTGATGCCAAATGGGCAAATCAAAAATGAGGAAATGAAATGACAGAGTTGACAGAAACCAAAGCACAACCTGTGCCATTAGGAAGGCTATTTTGCATTTGAGGTGAGTCTGCTAGAAAATTACGGCCTGCGTAGA
The DNA here is from genome assembly GCF_009819795.1 of Aythya fuligula. Taxonomy (NCBI): domain Eukaryota; kingdom Metazoa; phylum Chordata; class Aves; order Anseriformes; family Anatidae; genus Aythya; species Aythya fuligula. Next base: position 4,927,027 of record NC_045582.1, on the reverse strand, counting down.
GTGACTGTGGGCCTGGGGCGATGCAGGAGAGGTATAAAAAAGGCCCCATCTCCTCACTCTCTTCATCCACTCCTCTCACCTCCATCTCCCTGGGAACAAGGTGAGTCTTAAAGCTCCTCTCTTTCTCCTCTTTTACATCCCTGGGGATTGTCTCACAACATACCTGCACCTTCCTTCTCTGTTGGGTCTTGTGGTTGCTAGTCATGGGCAAGGGAAGGGGTCAGCAGGCGTGTCATGAAGTGAAGCTGTGGCTTGGCTGACATACGTCCCGAGATACAGGCTTGTTAGGGAGCTTATTCGGCCTGGACGTTCTTGCCAAGGACATTGGGGCCAAAGGAAAGGAGAAGGCTGAGGGCCTCCTTTCACAGCTGCCAGCTCCCCAAGTAGCATTTGCTGTTGCTCTCCAGTGGTGGGCTGGCAGACTGCTCCTCTCTCACCAACAATATTCCTCTGGGGCCTCACTCCCACCAGGTGCACGTCCTGCCCCGAGATATGTCCTGCTACAACCAGTGCCTGCCGTGCCTGCCATGCGGACCCTGTGGCCCGACCCCGCTGGCCAACAGCTGCAATGAGCCCTGTGTCCAGCAGTGCCAGGACTCCACCGTCGTCATCCAGCCCTCTCCCGTGGTGGTGACCCTGCCCGGCCCCATCCTCAGCTCCTTCCCGCAGAACACCGCCGTGGGATCCTCCACCTCCGCTGCTGTTGGCAGCATCCTCAGCTCTCAGGGAGTGCCCATCTCGTCCGGGGGCTTTGGGCTCTCCGGCTTGGGCAGCCGCTACTGTGGCAGGAGGTGCTTCCCGTGCTAAAGCTGCTGGTGATGGCCCGGGAGGAAGACCACCAGGGACCCAGACGTTGGTAGCGGACTGGGCACAGAGCATAGGCTTCTTGTGTTCAGGGTGGCCAAACCTCTCCATCACCCCTTGGAAGAGGATGGCTCTCTCAGAGAGCATGGCCCATGTCTGCCTTTCCCCTCCTCCACTCTCTCCTTTCCCACCCGTGTCCTTGTTACTCACCGCAGCTCCACTGTGCTTTGAATCCCACAATGTCATCACTGAGTGGACTTGCTGGCCCTTCTCCCTCAGCGCAGTGGGCAGATAGATATCTTGCAGGATGCCCACGATGTCCACGCAGCTCGTGCTCTCATCTGCCCCTGGTGCTTCCTGCACTGGGGCATCCTCTTGAAGCAACCTCGTTTCCATTTTTGACCCTAATATTAAACTTTTTCTGCATCCCAGCCTGTGCCTCTGAGTTTTCCTTCCCCTGCAGACACTCCAGACACCTTCTGTCAGGAGCAATGCAGTTGCTCTGGGGACTTCAGTGGGTGTGTTGGGCACAAGGGTCCATTCACTTTCCCAAAGGGTGAGGCCCTGTGCAGTACAGGCCCCTTGGGAAAGCACTGTCACTCACACATGAGGGAGGTGCCCATGAGTTCTGCAGGGCCCCTGGCCATCAGGCCCAGCTTTGCTGCCTCTCTGTCCTGGCGTGCCATCTCGGCCTCATTGCACAGCCTGCTGAAGACGGCATGTTGTCATCGCGGGCCTCCACTGAGGAGCCAGAGCTGTAGGAGGCCCTGGAAGGGCAGCAGCCACACAGGTTCCTGGAAAGGGGGCAGCAGGGCAGAGAGAGGAAGGTGAGAGGAGGGGCGGCAATTCCTTCTGCTCTGGGGGCAGCTGTGCTGGGCGGGGAGGCTCGTGCAGAAAATGGCCCCGGAACAGACCAGGAGAGGGAGTGGGGGAAGCAGGCTGTACTGGCTCTGGCTGTGATGGAGGCAATTGTCTTCACCATAGGCAATATGGTGCTGTGTTCTGATTGTGTGGCTAAAACAGCAGAGGTGACACTCCAACGATTGAGCTCAGCGTCAAGGCCTTCTATGTTTCCCCCTCTGCACCCTCACAGAGCAGGCTAGGGGCGGGGAAGTTTTCAGGAGGGGACACAGTTAGGACAGCTGACCCAAATCGACCAAAGGGATATTGCATACGATAGAGTATCATGCCCGGCAACAAAACGGCAGGACAGTTCTTCCAAAGTAGCCATCCTGCAGAGACCTCATTGGCATTGGTCTGTTGGTGGAAGGTGGTCAGACACAGCCTTTGCATCATTAGTTTTTTCTCCTTTTTTCTCATGCCCTTCTTAAAATGTCTTTATATTGACTGGGGAGTTTTTCTGTCTCTTGGTCTTCCAACTGCCACCCCTATTCCACTGTGGCTGCGATGTGAGTGAGTGGGTGGTGGGTGCTTAGATCCTTGCTGGGCATCAAGCCACCAGACAGGTTCACAGGCAGTGCATGTCCTCCTCCCCCTACTCCTTCCATCTGTTCCCTGGGCTGTCTGCAAAACTTTGTGGGGAAGAGGGAGGCAGGGAGTGACCGAGGGCAGGAGGAGAGGCAGCGGGTGCTGACTGAGTGTCTCTAAGGGCCATCCATGAGCTCCCCAAAGCAACACCGTAGTCACCCAGAGCCCAGTCTGGCAGATGCCTTCCTGCCAGCCTGCCCTCATGCCACATCACCTGTCTTGCAGCCCCTCTATGGCAGCAGACCAAAACCTGGCCCAGGAAAAGTTACTTGGGTGGTAAACCCACCCAAAGAGAAGTGACTCCCAGCAGTGCTCCGAGACACCGAAGACACCAATGACATTCTGGGCTGCACGAGCAGAAGCATAGTCAGGAGCTCAAGAATTATAGAATCATTTATGGACTCGGGCTGGAAGAGACCTTAATGATCATCTAACTCTAAGCCCCCTGCCACAGACAGGGACGCCACTTGCTGTATCAGATTGGCCAAGGCCCCATCCAGAACGGCCTTAAACACTTCCAGGGATGGGGCATCCACAGCTTCTCTTGGCAACCTGGTCCAGTGCCTCACTACCCTTACAGTGAAGATTTCCTCTTAAGGTCTAGTCTAAATCTGTCCTCTTTTAGTTTAAGACCATTACCCCTTGCCCTATCATTTTCTACCCAAGTAAAAAGTTCTTCTCAATCTTTTTTTCTGAGACCCCTTTAAGTACTGAAAGGTCACAATGAGGTTTCCCCAGAGCCTTCTCTTCTCCAGGCTGAACTTCTTGAACTCTCTCAGCCTTTCTTCAGAGGAGAGGTGCTCCAGCCGTCTGATCATATTTTACCCTACTCTGGACTCACTCTAAGAAGTCCACATCGTTCTTGTGCCTGAGGCCCCAGACCTGGACTCACTAGTCAAAATGTGGCCTCACAAGGGCAGAGTAGGGTAAAGTCTCTCTCCAAGTCTCTCTCCACATGGCTGCTCTCGATGAGTTTTTCTCCCTGTCTGTACTCCTGTCTGGGATTGCCCTGAGCCAGGTGCAGCACCTTGCACTTAGACTTGTTGAACCTCATGCGGTTAACACAGGCCCACTTCCCCAGCCTGAGGAGGTCCCTTTGAATGGCATCTCTTCCTTCTTTTCTATCAGCTGCACCACTAAGCTTGGTGTCATTGAGGGCAGTGACAATCCCACTCTGCTCGGCACTCCTCCAAATGCATCAAGAACACTGTGCCCAGTTTGGAGCTGTGTAGCAAGACAGACTTTGACCAAGAACAGCAAGTTCTGCAGTGTTGTTGTTAGGAGGGGATTTCCTGTCTTCTCCTGGGCAGCTATGCCCTCCACCTTGTCAAGGACATAGTCATCCCTCGTTCTTTACTACTTGCTTCATGCTGGTGTGCTTATCAGAGAAGAAGAAACAGTGTGCACACCAAAATGCACAGAGGCCACTCAACTACGTTGGATAAATCCATCCAGCTCTAAGTAACGACATATTTAAAATCCAGAGGGTGACCTGAAGCATGAAGAAGCATATTGAATGCAAGTCTGTGTTAATAATTGCTAAGAATGAGCATCAGCAATCACCTGCTCCCAGAACTACCCATGAGCAACACCTCTCTCCCCAGGCATCCTGGAAAAGCAGCTGCAGGGGAAAGACAACTCAGAGGCAAAGGCTGGGATGCAGCAGAACTTTAATATTAGAGTCAAACGGGGGAAAGGAGGTCACTCCGAGAGGGGGCCTAAGTGCAGGAATCACCAGGGGCAGACGAGAGTGTGAGCTGTGTGGCCATGGTGGGCAGGCTACCATTTGGCCACCTGTCTGCTCCACTGCGGGAGAAGGGCCAGCAGGTCCTCTCAGCGATGACGTTGTGTGATTCAGAGCACAGTGGAGCTGCGGTGAGTAACAAGGACACAGGTGGGAAAGGAGAGAGTGGAGGAGGGGAAAGGGAGACATGGGCCATGCTCTCTGAGAGAGCCATCCTCTTCCAAGGGGTGATGGAGAGGTTTGGCCACCCTGAACACAAGAAGCCTATGCTCCGTGCCCAGTCCGCTACCAACGTCTGGGTCCCTGGTGGTCTTCCTCCCGGGCCATCACCAGCAGCTTTAGCACGGGAAGCACCTCCTGCCACAGTAGCGGCTGCCCAAGCCGGAGAGCCCAAAGCCCCCGGACGAGATGGGCACTCCCTGAGAGCTGAGGATGCTGCCAACGGCAGCGGAGGTGGAGGATCCCACGGCGGTGTTCTGCGGGAAGGAGCTGAGGATGGGGCCGGGCAGGGTCACCACCACGGGAGAGGGCTGGATGACGACGGTGGAGTCCTGGCACTGCTGGACACAGGGCTCATTGCAGCTGTTGGCCAGCGGGGTCGGGCCACAGGGTCCGCATGGCAGGCATGGCAGGCACTGGTTGTAGCAGGACATATCTCGGGGCAGGACGTGCACCTGGTGGGAGTGAGGCCCCAGAGGAATATTGTTGGTGAGAGAGGAGCAGTCTGCCAGCCCACCACTGGAGAGCAACAGCAAATGCTACCTGGGGAGCTGGCAGCTGTGAAAGAAGGCCCTCAGCCTTCTCCTTTCTTTTGGCCCCAGTGTCCTTGGCAAGAACGTCCAGGCCGAATAAGCTCCCTAACAAGCCTGTATCTCGGGACGTATGTCAGCCAAGCCACAGCTTCACTTCATGACACGCCTGCTGACCCCTTCCCTTGCCCATGACTAGCAACCACAAGACCCAACAGAGAAGGAAGGTGCAGGTATGTTGTGAGACAATCCCCAGGGATGTAAAAGAGGAGAAAGAGAGGAGCTTTAAGACTCACCTTGTTCCCAGGGAGATGGAGGTGAGAGGAGTGGATGAAGAGAGTGAGGAGATGGGGCCTTTTTTATACCTCTCCTGCATCGCCCCAGGCCCACAGTCACTCTACGCAGGCCGTAATTTTCTAGCAGACTCACCTCAAATGCAAAATAGCCTTCCTAATGGCACAGGTTGTGCTTTGGTTTCTGTCAACTCTGTCATTTCATTTCCTCATTTTTGATTTGCCCATTTGGCATCAGAATCTGCTTTTAAGTAACAGGATGAGAGGTCAAGCATTTCCCTGAGTGGGGACACATCAGTAGGGCAGCAGATGAGTCCTAAGTGCTGGAGGGTGTTTTGGGTTTCCGTGGCAAGGTTTTGGTAACGGGGTTCTTCAGGGGTGGCCTCTGTCAGAGGTGTCCAGAATCACGGAATCACAGAATTGTAGGGGTTGGAATGGTTTTCTAGAGATCATCGGTTCCAACCCCCCTACCTAAGCAGTTTCCCTAGAGCAGGTTGCCCTTGTAGGCATCCAAACAGGACTTGAATTTCTCCAGAGAAGGAGACTTCATAACCTCCCTGGCCTGGCTATTCCAGCGCTCCATCACCCTTACCATGAAAAAGTTCTTTTGCATGTTGGTGCGGAACTTCCTGTGAGCCATTTTTTAGCCATTGCCCCTGGCCCTGTCCCCACAAACCACTGAAAAATGATTGGCCAATTCCCTCCATCTCCCACACTTAAGATATTTGTAAACATTATTAAGATCCTGTCTCATTCTTCTTTTCTCAGCGCTGAGCAGACTCAGAAGCTGCCCCATGTTAGATAAGAGCCAGTTTCAAGTGGCTCCAAACTGGCCTGCTGCTGTCCAGAGCCAAGCCAATATGCAATGTTTTTTTGGCTGTGTGAGAGCAGAATTAAGAAAAGGAAAACTACTCCGGCACAACAGCAGCTGGGACAGCGAGGAGTGAGAAACAGCCCTGCAGACACCAAGCTCAGTGAAGAAGGAGAGGGAGGAGGTGCTCCAGGTCCTAAAGCGGACTCATAGAATCATGGAATCATTAAGGTTGGAAAAGACCTCCAAGATCATCTGGTCCAAGCACCTCCTATCACCAATATCATCCACTAAAGCATGTCCCCAAGTACCACAGCCAACCTTTCTTTAAACACCCCCTGGGATGGTCGCTCCCCCACCGCCCCAGGACAGCCCCTTCCAATGTCTGACTATTCTTTCTGAGAATAAATTTCTCCTCATTTCCAACCTGAACTTCCCCTGGTGCAACCTGAGGCCATTCCCTCTAGTCCTGCCACGAGTTATCTGTGAGAAGAGGCCAACCCCCAGCTCCTTTCAGGTAGTTGTAGAGGGCAGTAACATCTCCCCTGAGCCTCCTCTTCTCCAGACTAAACAACCCCAGTTTCCACAGCTGCTCCTCACAGGACTTGCGCTCCAGACCCTTCACAGCTTTGTAGCCCTTCTCTGGACACACTCCAGGGCTATGATGTCTTTAAACAAAGATATTAAAGATGATGGCCCCAACACCAAAAACCCTGGGGAGCACCACTCGTCAACAGCTGGATTTGACTCCATTCAGTCAGAAGTTCCCCTGTGGCCCGTGGAGAGGCCTCTGGTGGAGCAGGCTGTCCCCCTGCAGCCCATGGGTACCATGGCGCAGCACATCTCCACACTAGCCCATGGAGGATCCCCCAGTGGAGCAGGTGGTCCTTGCCCGAAGGAGGCTGTGGCCCATGGAGAGGACCACAGTGGAGCAGGCCCTGGGCCAGAGCTGCAGCCCATGGACAGGACCCCACGCAGGAGCAGGGGTTCTGGGGGGAGCTGCCGCCCGTGGGGGAACCCATGCTGGAGCTGTTTCTTCCTGATGGATGGACCCTGTGGTACAGACCCATATTTGCAGCAGTTCTTGAAGAGCTGCTGCCTATGAGAAGCCCACGCAGGATCAATTCAGGAGGGACTAAATCCTGTGGGAGGGACCCCACATTGGAACAAGGGCAGAGAGTTACTGTGAAGGAGGGGCGGAGTCGAAATGTTACGGACTGACCACAGCCCCCACTGCATGTTCCCCTGCGCCACCTGGAGGAAGAACGACGAAGATGGTGGCTGGGGGTGAAGGTGGTTTTAGTTTGACTCCAGTTTCTCACTGCACTAGCTTGTTAGTAATAGGTAATAAATGACATTAATCTCCCTATTCTGAGTCTGTCTTGTCTGTGGCTATAACTGGTGATAGATCTCTCTGTTTTTATCTCAACCCTTGATCCCTTTTCATCGCATTTCCTCCCCCTTCCCTTTAAGGCGGGGGAATTAGAGAGTGGTTGTGATGCAGCTCAGCTGCCCAGCTGAGTAAAACCACCATAGAGTAGGTCAGAAGGGGTAGAAGATGAGTCCCAAGTGCTGCATATCCTTCTGTCTATGCAGAGCCCTCCTGGATGACCAAAGCCTCCTGGATGACCAAAGCCTCCCTCGCCTGAGGACACAGCACATCCTTCTACAACTTGGCCTGGCTCCCAGCCTGCTCCACCAGTCACAGCTCATTGCCTGCATAGGCAGATGGGCTGTGCTGCAGTTTTGAAATAACCTGGCACAAGACAGCTCCTTCTGGAGTTGTCTCTTGTTTGGCCTTGTTCCCTCTTGTGGCTGTCTCCTGGGCTCTTCAGGCAAGCCATGTTGTCAGCTGCTGTGAGGAAGGCAAAGGTTGCTCTCCTGAGCACAATGATGCCCAGAAAGTCCTGGGGAATCGGGTCCCTTCTCACTACCAGAGGACTGAGTTATTCACCAGGACAGTGTCTTGCTCCACCACTCCCCTTGCCGTAACATGCACTTTGGCTGGATGCATTCCCTGACCAGCAGCGCACACAAAGACATGCCCTATTGTGCAAAGTTTTCCAGTGATCCTGTGATCTTCTGGAGTTATGAGAGTTCTGGTCAGAAGGTCATGCTGCAGGGTGATGGCTGTTGGGGTGCCTGGAGGGTGGCACAGTTTGAGCTCAGGCTCAGATGGAGCTGCTGGGCCAGAAGGGGATTTGGCACGTATGGTGCTCAGGCCTGCAGAGAGCAGGCACTCTGGCTTGGCTTCATGCCAAAAGTGTGGCATGTTGCCAATCCCAAATTAGAGCATGACTCGTCCTGGGCAGGGAGAGTCTGTCCCAGAAAGCTTTCCTGCTGAAGGCATTCCCTTGCCTTCCTGGGGTGTGTCCCAGCTGCCTCCCATGTCTGCAGGGCAGGGAAGTGCTTTGTTCATGCAGCAGGGATGCATTGCCTCCTTGATGGAGTCTGGGAGGTGTTTCTGTAGCCAGGGCCCTTGTGAGCAAGTCCCCTCGCTGAGCATGCCCAGCTGCGTGACAGTGCCCATTCCTGCCAGCCCTCGCTTCTTGAGTGGGAGCTTCCTTGTCCCCCCAGTGGTGCTGGCTTGTTCTGTTGCCTGAGGAGGGCTTTGGGACATGGCAGAGGATGTGTGCTGAAGCTCTCATGCTAGGAGAAGACGTATTGCCTGGGACCCAGAGACGAGTCCCAGCAAGGGGGAAGATGTTTTCTGCAAGCCTTTCTTTCCCTCCAGAAAGCACTCAGGAGAGCTCCTACACACAGCCCCATCTCTTTGGCCAGGACGGTGAGGCCTGTGTGTCCCTTGCCTTCCACCCTTCATGTCTGACCCTACTCTGGGGGCAGACCTACTCAGAGGAGGTCCAGGGGACGCAGGATCAGAGGGTAGTTCAGTCCCCAGTCTGCAGTGCTGCAAGAGTTTGTTCCCCATCCTGTGCAGGACCTGCCTTTTGTCCTTCTAGATTGCCTTGAGGTTCCTGAGGGCCCATTCCCGCAGGCTGTCTAGGTCTCCCCTTGTGGCAGCCCTGCACCAGAGTGCACCAGCGGGCCCCCAGTTGCTGTCTCCTCCCAAGTTAGTGGAAGTGGTAATGGCATCAAGGCAGACAGCTGAAAGCATTGGCACAGCCTGGATGCCTGGGGAGGCAAAGACCAGTGGCCATTGGATGGAGCCATGAGGGAGGGAGGAGAGAGAAGCTTGTGGCGCATCCTTAATGAACAGGACCTTTGGTGTTCTGCTGAGGATTGCAGGTCCAGGAGGAGCGGGGCCTCTTCCTGCAAAACAGATCACCAACCATTCCGCCAAAGTGCACCAAACAATGTCCTGTCCTCTGCCTGAATGCAACCACTCCTGCACTCGGGCTCCTTTTTTGCCCATACTGATGTGATCCTGCTGGGGTATTACTTGGGTCTCTCATAGCACCACTAGAAAGTAGCCTGTATGGTAAAATAGGCATGTCAAAAATGAGGAAATGAAATGGCAGAGTTGATGGAAACCAAAACAAAATCTGTGCCATTAGGAAACCTATTTTGCATTTGAGGTGAGTCTGATGGAAAATTACGGCCTGCACAGAGTGATTGTGGGCCTGAGGCAGTGCACGGGAGGTATAAAAGCAGCCCCATTTCCTCTGTGTCTTCATCCACTCCTGCCTCCTCCATCTTCTTGGGATCAAGGTGAGTCTGCAGCCCTTTCCCCTCTTCTTCTTCCCTGGAGATTTGTTAGCAGATGCCTGCACCTTCATAGATTTCTGTATCTTGGGAGCACTAGCCATGGGAGAGGGAAGGGATCGGCAGGTGTGTCATGGAGAGGAGCTGGGGCTTGGATGAGGTGTATCTGACGCTATGGGCTATGTGGGGATCTTTGTGGATATTGACATTCTTACCAAGGACACTGCAGACCGAGGGAAGAGAAAGGCTGTGGGCCTCCCTACACGGCTGCCAGTTCACGAAACATCATGTGCCATGGCTCTCTCTTGGTGGGCAGTATGATGCTCCACTCTCACCTATGTGCTCCTCCTGTCCCTCCCTCCCTCCAGGTGCACGTCCTGCCCCGAGATATGTCCTGCTACAACCGGTGCCTGCCGTGCCTGCCATGCGGACCCTGTGGCCCGACCCCGCTGGCCAACAGCTGCAATGAGCCCTGTGTCCAGCAGTGCCAGGACTCCACTGTCGTCATCCAGCCCTCTCCCGTGGTGGTGACCCTGCCCGGCCCCATCCTCAGCTCCTTCCCGCAGAACACCGCCGTGGGATCCTCCACCTCTGCTGCTGTTGGCAGCATCCTCAGCTCTCAGGGAGTGCCCATCTCGTCCGGGGGCTTTGGGCTCTCCGGCTTGGGCAGCCGCTTCTGTGGCAGGAGGTGCTTCCCCTGCTAAAGCTGCTGGCTATCTGAATTAGGGCCTCTTCAGAGAGTGACCTCATTTCCCTGTGTTGACTCTAATATTAAACTTCTGCTTCATCCCGATCTTCACTGCTTAGTTTTCTTTTCCCTGTAGACACTCCGACACCTGCTGTCAGGACCAATGCAGTTGCTCTGGGGACATCAGTTGGCATGTGGGGCAACTGGGGTGTAGGGCCCCTTGGGAAAGCACTGTCACTCACACCTGATGGAGGTGCCCATGAGTTCTGCAGGGCCCCTGGCCATCAGGCCCAGCTTTGCTGCCTCTCTGTCCTGGCGTGCCATCTCGGCCTCAGTGCACAGCCTGCTGAAGACGGCATGTTGTCATTGCGGGCCTCCACTGAGGAGCCAGAGATGTAGGAGGCCCTGGAAGCGCAGCAGCCACACAGGTTCCTGGGAAGGGGGCAGCAGGGCAGAGAGAGGAAGGTGAGAGGAGGGGCGGCAATTCCTTCTGCTCTGGGGGCAGCTGTGCTGGGCGGGGAGGCTCGTGAAGAAAATGGCCCCAGAGTAGGAGAGGAAGTGGGAGAAGCAGGCTGTACTGGCTCTGGCTGTGATGGAGGCAATTGTCTTCACCATAGGCAATATGGTGCTGTGTTCTGATTGTGTTGCTAAAACAGCGGAGGTGACACTCAGATTGAGCTCAGCGTCAAGGCCTTCTATGTCTCTCACTCTGCACCTTAACATAATAGTCTAGCATTTGCCTGGCACCGAATTAACATTCCTCACAGTAGCCTCTAGATAGCTGTGCTTTGCACTTGGAGCTAGAAGAGCATTGCTATCTCACCAGTGTTTGTGCTACTCTGGAGCAGTGCTCGCATAGCATCAAGACTTTCTACTAGGCCCCAAGGGCAGGAGGTGGGGAATGGGTAAGTGGTGGGGAGGTTGTTATCACCAGGGCAGTTGAGCTAAACCAACTAAAGTGCTATTCAACACCATTTGTTGTCACACGCAGTAGCAGAACAGAGGAAGAAGAATGAGTGCTCTTGTTATGAAATAATCTGTCCTTCCAAACAACCACTATGTTTACTGAGGCCCAGGTTCCCAAGATGTGGCTGAAAATCGCTTACTGTTCAGAAGGAGAGAATAATTTGTTTCCTTTTTCTTCCTTGAATCCTTTGCTTATTTTTTCTCTTTCTTTTCCTTAAATTTCATTTCCCTTATCTCCACTTGTGAGATGATATTATTTTTTCCCATTGTATTTTCTCTGCTCGTTCTCATCCATATTTTCTCTGGTCGTACTCATAGGTAGTGCATGTCCTCCTCCCCCTACTCCTTCCATCTGTTCCCTGGGCTTCCTGCAAAACTTTGTGGGGAAGACAGAGGCAGAGAGAGACTGAGGACAAGAGGAGAGGCAGCAGATGCTGACTGAGTGTATCTAAGGGTCATCCATGAGCTCCTCAAAGCAGCGCCCAGGTAACCCAGAGCTCGGATTGGCAGATGCCTTCCTGCCAGCCTGCCCTCACGCCACATCATCCATCTTACAGCCCCTCTATTACAGCAGACCGAAAGATGGTCCAGGAAAAGTTACTTGGTTGGTAAACCCATCCAAAGAGAAGTGACTCCCAGCAGTGCTCTGGGACACTGAGGACACCAATGACATTCTGGGCTGTATGAGCAGAAGCATAGTCAGGTGCTCAAGGCTGGTGATAATTGCACTCTGCTCATCATTCCTTCAAATGCATCAGGAACGTTACACCGAGTTTGGGGCTGTGTAGCAAGAAAGACTTGGACCAAGCACAGCAAGTTCTGCAGTGTTGTTGTTAGGAAGGGATTTCCTGTCTTCTCCTGAGCACCTATGCCCTCCTTCTTGCGAAGGATGTAGTCATCCCTCCTTCCTTACTATGCTATTGTACTAATCGAAGAAGAAGAAACAGTGTGCACACCAAAATGAATGCAACCTTTTGTTAATGATGGCTAACAATGAGCATCACCAACCACCCACTCACAGAACTACCCATGAGCAACACCTCTCTCCCCAGGCATCCTGGAAGAGCGGCTGCAGGGAAAAGACAACTCAGAGGCAAAGGCTGGGATGCAGCAGAACTTTAATATTAGAGTCAAAAGATGGAAACAGCAGTACTCTGAGAGGAGGCCCCAGTGTAGGAAGCACCAGAGGCAGATGAGATTGTAAGGTGTGTGGCCATGACAGGCATCCCACCATCTGTCCATCCCACTTACTGTGGGAGAAGTGCCAGCTGGTCCTCTCTAGGTTGATGCTGTGGGACTCAGAGCCCAGTGGAGCAGTGCTGAGCAAAGAAGGACATTGGTGGAAAAGGAGAGAGTGAAGGAGAGGAAAGGCAGACATTTTTCCAAGAGCCTGGACTGGCTTCATCCTCTTGCAAGGGTTGCTGGGGATGGTTCGACCTCACTGAATACAAGAAACCAATGCTCCATGCCCAGTCCGCTACCAACTTCTAGATTCCTGGGGGTCTTTCTTCAGGACCATCACCAGCAGCTTTAGCATGGGAGGCACCTTGTGCTGCAGTAGCGGCTGCCCAAGCCAGAGACACCAAAGCCTCCAGAGGAGATGGGCACTCCCTGAGAGCTGAGGATGCTGCCAATGGCAGCAGACGTGGAGGAACCCACGGCAGTATTCTGTGGGAAGGAGCTGAGGATGGGGCCGGGCAGGGTCACCACCACGGGAGAGGGCTGGATGACGACAGTGGAGTCCTGGCACTGCTGGACACAGGGCTCATTGCAGCTGTTGGCCAGCGGGGTCGGGCCACAGGGTCCGCATGGCAGGCACGGCAGGCACTGGTTGTAGCAGGACATGTCTTGGGGCGGGACGTGCACCTTGAGGGAGAGAGGGACAGGAGGAGCACATAGGTGAGAGAGGATCAGTCTGCCAGTCCACCCCAGAAGAGCCATGGCACATGCTACTTGGGGAGCTGGCAGCTGTATAATGAAGCTCAAGAAATCCTCCTTAAGACTCAACTCAGAAGTTCTCTCAAGAGTGTCCAGACTGAGCCAGGTCCTCACCTGGCCCATTTCTTGGGATACATGTCAGTAGAGCCCAACTTTTCTCCCTGATACACGTGCTGTTCTCTTTCCTCTCCCATGAGTAGCATCCCTGGGAACCAACAGAGGATGAAGGGGCAGGCATCTGCTAACAAATCCCCAGGGAAGAAGAAGAGGGGAAAGGGCTTCAGACTCACCTTAATCTCAACGAGATGGAGGTGGCAGGATTGGATGAGAGACTGAGGAGATGGGACCACTTTTATACCTCTCCTGCATCCCCCCAGGCCCAAAGTCACTCTATGGACACTGTAATTTTCCAGCAGAGTCACCTCAAATGCAAAATAGGCTTCCTAATGGCACAGATTTTGTATTGGTTTCCATCAGCTCTGCCATTTCATTTCCTCATTTCTGACATGCCTATTTTACCATACAGGTTACTTTCTAATGGAGCTATGAGAGACTCAATGAAGACCCCAGCAGGTTCTTATCAGTATTTGGCAGAAAAGGAACCCGAGTGCAGGAGTGGTTGTATTCAGGTAGAGGACAGGACATGTCCTCTGGGATTGCAGAAAAGTTCCACCCCCCCCCCCAGCTGGGACTCGTCTCTTGGTCCCAGGCAATACGTCTTCTCCTAGCATGAGAGCTTCAGCACACATCCTCTGCCATGTCCCAAAGCCCTCCTCAGGCAACAGAACAAGCCAGCACCACTGGGGGGACAAGGAAGCTGCCTCTCAACAAGCAATTGCTGGCAGGAATGGGCACTGCCACGCAGCTGGGCATGCTTAGCGAGGGGACTTGCTTACAAGGGCCTTGGCTACAGAAACACCTCCCAGACTCCATCAAGGAGGCAATGCATCCCTGCTGCATGAACAAAGCACTTCCCTGCCCTGCAGACATGGGAGGCAGCTGGGACACACCCCAGGAAGGCAAGGGAATGCCTTCAGCAGGCAAGCTTTCTGGGACAGACTCTCCCTGCCCAGGACGAGTCACGCTCTAATTTGGGATTGGCCACGTGCCACACTTTTGGCGTGAGGCCAAGCCAGAGTGCCTTCTCTTTGCATGGCCTGAGCACCATACGTGCCAAATCCCCTTCTGGCCCAGCAGCTCCATCTGAGCCTGAGCTCAAACTGTGCCACCCTCCAGGCACCCCAACATCCATCACCCTGCAGCATGACCTTCTGGTGAGTACTCTTATAGCTCATGCAGCTCACAGGATGGTTGGCATGTTTTGTACAATAGGGCATGTCTTTGGGTGTGCCGCTGGTCAGGGAATGCGTCTGGCCAGTCCACAGGACTGATTCCCCAGGACTTGCTGAGCAATCATTGGGCTCAGGAGAGCCAACTTCAGTTTTCTTATAGCATCTGACAACATGGGTTGGCTGAAGAGCCCATGGGACAGCCGCAAGAGGGAACAGGGCCAAATAAGCAGACAACTTCACCCCAGAAGGAGCTGTCCTGTGCCAGGGCATTTCACAGCTGCAGCACAGCCCATCTGCCCGTGCTCCTGCCTTGCCTAATGAGGTGTGTGACTGGTGGAGCAGGCTGGGAGCTAGGCCAAGTGGGATAAGGATGTGCTGTGTCCTCAGGCAAAGGAAACTTTGGGTATCGAGGAAGGCACTGCATAGGCAGAAGGATATGTGCGCTTTCTTGTAAAGAGGGTCCAAATGTGGTCAACGCATTTCCACAGGCACATGTCCCATGCCTGCATAGAGCCCCTCAGGAACATGGAACTCATATTCAGTCCCTACTGACATGTTCCTGCCAGGGGAAATGCTTGACCTTTTATCCTTGTACTTGAAAGGAGCCTCTGTGGCCAAATGGGCAAGTCAGTAATGAGGAAATGAAATGGCAGAGGTGACCGAAACCAAAACACGACTTGTGCCATTAGAAAGGCTATTTTGCATTTGAGGTGACTCTGTTGGAAAATTATGGCCTGCGTAGAGTGACTGTGGGCCTGGGGTGGTGGAGGATAGGTATAAAAGTGGTTCCATCTCTTCAGTCTCTCATCCACTCCTGTCACCTCCATCTCCTTGGGATCAAGGTGAGTCTGAAGGCCTTTCTCTTCCTTTTCATCCTAGGGGATTTCTTAGCACATGCCTGCCCCTTCATATTCTCCTGGATCTTTGGAGTGCTAGTAATGGGAGAGGGAAGGGAGCTGCATGTGTGTCATGGAGAGAAGCTGGAGCTTGACTGAGGTGTCTCCAAAGCTATGGGCTAGGTTATTCTTGACAAGGAGATTGGAGACAAAGGGATGGAGAAAGCTGTGGGCTTCCTTACACAGCTGACAGGTCCCCAGACAGCATGTGCTGCTGCTATCCAGTGGTGGGTTGGATGCTGCTCAACAATCACTGCCATGTTCCTCCTGTCCCTCTCTCCCATCAGGTGCACGTCCTGCCCTGAAACATGTCCTGCTACAACCAGTGCCTGCCGTGCCTGCCATGCGGACCCTGTGGCCCGACCCCGCTGGCCAACAGCTGCAATGAGCCCTGTGTCCAGCAGTGCCAGGACTCCACTGTCGTCATCCAGCCCTCTCCTGTGGTGGTGACCCTGCCCGGCCCCATCCTCAGCTCCTTCCCGCAGAACACCGCCGTGGGATCCTCCACGTCTGCTGCCGTTGGCAGCATCCTCAGCTCTCAGGGAGTGCCCATCTCCTCTGGAGGCTTTGGGCTCTCTGGCTTGGGCAGCGGCTACTGCGGCAGGAGGTGCTTCCCCTGCTAAAGGTGCTGGCAACGGCTCTGGAGAAAGACCCCCAAGGACCCAGTAGTTTGTAGTGAGCACAAGTTAGTAGACAGCACAGAGCATCAGCTTCTTCAGTTCGGGGAGGGGGGGGGGGTCAAACTACCCCAGCACATCTTGCAAGAGAATGGGGCCAGCCTGGGCTCTTGGAAAGCACGGCCCATGTCTACCTTTCTTGTTCTGCACTCTTTCCTTTCCCACCTGTGTCCTTTTTGCTCAGACCTACTCCACTGAGCTCTGAATCCATCAACATCAGCCTAGAGAGGATCTTCTGGTCCTTCTCTGTCAGTGGAGTGGGCACATGGACAGCTGGCAGGATGCCTGTAATGGCCTTCAAGCACAGGCTCTCTTCTTCCCATCATGCTTCCTGCACTGGGACCCCCTTTCAGAGTGACCTTGTTTCCCTCTTTTGTCTCTAATATTAAAGTTTTCTGCATCTCACCCTGTGCCTCTGAGTTGTCCTCCCCTTGCAGCAGCTCTTGCAGGATGCCTGTGGAGAGAGGTGATGCTCATTGTTTTTTCTGGGATTAGGTGTTTGGTGATGCTTAATACCTTGTGGGTGTTTGGGTGTTTAGTGATTGTTAACACAGGCTTCCATTCATTATTATTCTTCATGTGTAAGATCACCCTCTGGATTCCAAATATCTGCTTACTTAGGGCTGTGTGGCCATGGTGATCATACTGCCAACTTTCCATCTCCCCTCTCTACTGTGGGAGAAGTGCCATAGGGAGCTTCCTATGCTTATTTTGTGGGGTTGGGATGTAGAAGAGGTTTATTTAGTCAAACCAAGACAGTATCAAAACTTTCTATAGAGGTTATGGATATGTAGTGAAGGTCATGGGGACTCAGGTGATCTCCTTAATTCTGCTGGGGTGTTGAAAGGATGTGAGACAATTAACATGGACAGTACAGGTCAATAATTGGCTGCTGAACTGATGTCAGTGACAGTTTTTTGCTCTATGATCATAGGACCTTGTTTGATGATCAGTGTATTTTTGTGAGATATGGGAAGCTCCTTACTAAGTGGGGCAAAGACTTTTTTTGCCAACAGAATATCTGACCTCAAAAGGAAGGAAACTCTTTTAAAGTCATAAATAGGGACAGGAGCAGTGTAACCAGCAGCCTTGTGAGAATGATGGATAGGGTTGATGAATAAAGGTCATGGAGTGATGTGATAGGAACAGATTACAAAATCAACAAAATGGAGTTTAAGCAGGATCACCTCCAGCAGTTGCAGATTAGCAATGGTTCCTACTGTGCAGCCTTATGTCCTAAACTATCCATAGGAATCCAACATGCTGATGTGCCCCTCTTAAGTGTCTGTAAGCTAATGCATACAGTATGGGGAATAAATGAGTTTGAGATGGGTACATAGTTCTAGACCTATGGTCTTACTGGGATTATGGAGACATGGTGGGATGGCTCCCATGCCTGAAATGTTGCAGTGGAAGGATAAAGGCTGTTTAGGAAGGACAGGCTATGGAGACAAGGAGTGGGCATTGCCCTCTATGTCAGAGACCAGTTGGAATACATGAAGCTCTGCCTGGGGATGAATGAGGAGCTGACTGAGACTTTATTGGTTAGGATTAAACAGATGAAAGAGTTAGGTAACGTTATAGTGGTGTCTGCTACAGACTACTTGGTGAAACAGACCAAGTAAATGAGGCCCCCTACAGACAGATAGGAGCAAACTGACAGTGCACTCAATTCCTTCATCCAAGACATTGATAAATATATTGAATAATGCTGCTCCCAGTAACGACCCTTGATGGACTCCACTAGATACAGGCCTCCAACTAGACTCTGTATCACTGACCACAACTCTCTGGCTTTTTTTCTTCAGTCAGTTCACAGTCCACCTCACTACCCGATCATCCAGACCACACTTCCTCAGTCTAGCTGTGAGGATGGTGTAGGAGACGGTGTCAAAGGCTTACTGAAATCAAGATAGACCATGTCCACTGCTTTACCATCATCTATCTACCTTGTTATGTCTTCATAAAAGGTTATCAGGTTGGTCAAGCATGACTTCCCTTTGGTGAAGCCATGTTGACTGCCCCTAATGACCATCTTATCCTCGATATGCCTAGAGACAACATGAAGGATAAGTTGTTCCATCACCTTTTCAGGGATGGAGTTGAGGATGACCTGTCTATAGTTACCCAGGTCCTCCTTCTTGCCCCTTTTGAAGACCGGAGTGACATTTGCTTTCCTCTAGTCCTCAGGCACCTCTCCTGTTCCCCATGACTTACCAAAGATGACGGAGAGTGGCCTAGCAATTACTTCCATCATCTCCCTCAGCACCCAGGGGTGCATCCCATCTGGACCAATGGATTTATGGATGTCCAGCATACTTAATTGGTCCTTAACCCAGTCCTCATCAATCAAGGCAAACTCCTCCTTTATCCTGACTTCAACTGGGTCCTCAGAGATACGGTGCTCCTCAGGACAGCCTCTGGTATTACAGACAGAGACAAAGAAGGCATTCAGTAATTCTGCCTTCTCTTTATCTTCTGTCAGCAGGGCACCCATTTCATTAATCAGTTGGCATACATTGCCTCTACTGTTTTATTTGCAATGTATTTGTAGAAGCCCTTTCTGTTGACATTGACTCCTCTTGCAAGGTTTAATTTTAAGGAGGCCTTAGCTTTCCTAGTTGCCTCCTTACATCCTCTGACAACAGTCTTATATTCCTCCCAGGTGGCCAGCCCCTCCTTCCATGATTTCTAGAATCTCCTCTTCCACTTGAGTTTGCCCAGCAGTTCCCTGTTTAGCCATGCAGTTCTCCTTGCTCCCTATCTTGACTTCCCACCCGTGATGCAAAAGTGTCCCTCACTGGGATTTAATGTCTGTCTGTCAGGCAGCATTTACGACCCCCTTCTCTCCTTCAAAACTCAGTCATCTCTTCACACACACATGCACAAACACACTCCCTTCTTTCTGCCAACTTCTCTCAATCTCTCTGCTCTCTGTCTTGGACACTTTGTTCCTCATTCCTCTCCTTTTTCCCTTCTTAACAGAAAGACAAGAGAACTTATCTTTCTGCATTTTTTCCTGTTATGAGGCCCAGAATGGGAGGATCCTATGGCCCCTTCTGCTCAGTTCAGGAAAAAATGCAGTTTAATTAGAGAAAACAAAAAAAAAGAAAAGGGAAGGGAAGGGAAGGGAAGGGAAGGGAAGGGAAGGGAAGGGAAGGGAAGGGAAGGGAAGGGAAGGGAAGGGAAGGGAAGGGAAGGGAAGGGAAGGGAAGGGAAGGGAAGGGAAGGGAAGGGAAGGGAAGGGAAGGGAAGGGAAGGGAAGGGGAGACAAAGACAAAGACAAAGACAAAGACAAAGACAAAGACAAAGACAAAGACAAAGACAAAGGACATCCCCAACTCCCTCAGCCTTTCTTCATAGAATAGGTGCTCCAGCCCTTTTTGTGGGCCTCCTTTGTCTCTCCTTTGGACCTGCTCTAACAGGTCCACATCCTTCTTGTGCTGGGAGCCCCAGCCCTGGACACAGTACTCCAAGTGAGGCCTCACAAGGGCAGATTAGAAGGGGACAATCACCTCCCTCGACCTGCTGGCCACTGCTTCTTTGATGCAGCCCAGGATACAGTTGGCCTTTTGGCAGCTGTGCAAGTGCACAAGGCTGGCCCATATCAAGCTTCTCCTCCACCAGAACCCCCAAGTCCTTCTCTGCAAGGCTGCTCTCAATGAGTTCTTCACCCACTCTGTGCTCATGTCTGAGATTGCCCTGAGCCAGGTGCAGCACCTTGCAGTTAGACTTGTTGATCCTCATGCAGTTCACATGGACCCACTTTTCTAGCTTGTTCAGGTCCCTTTGGATAGCATTCCTGCCTTCTGTTGTATCAAATGCACCACTCAGCTTGGTGTCATCTTCAAACTTGCTGAGGGTGCACTCAATCCTACTGTCTAAGTCATGGGTAAAGTTATGAAACAGAACCAGTCCCAAGACAGACCCTTGAAGGACACCACTCATCACCATCCTACAACTGAGGTTGGACTCGATGATCTTGAGGTCTCTTCCAACCTAGAAATTCTGTGATTCTGTAACTGGACATAGAGCCATTGGCCACAATTCTCTGGATGCATCCTTCAAGCCAATTCCTTACCAACTGCATGGTCCACCCTTCAAATCCATATTTCTCCAGTTTGGAGATCAAGGTGTCATGTGCATACTTCTTTCAAACATTTATATGTTTGTTTATATGTAAACAATATATTCATCAGTGACTTGGATGAGGGAATGGAGTGCGCTGTCAGCAGGTTTGCTGATGACACTAAACTGGGAGGAGTGGCTGACACGCTGGAAGGCTGTGCTGCCATCCAGAGGGACCTAGACAAGCTGGAGAGTTGGGCGAGGAGAAATCTAGTGAAATATAACAAAGGCAAGTGTAGAGTTCTGTATCTGGGCAAGAACAACCCCAGACACCAGTATAAGTTGGGGACTGCCCTGCTGGAGAGCAGCGAAGGGAAAAGGGACCTGGAGGTCCTGGTGGATAGTGGGATGACCATGAGCCAGCATGGTGCCCTTGTGGCCAAGAAGGCCAATGGCATCCTGGGGCATATTAGAAGGGGTGTGGTTAGGAGGCTAAGAGAGGTTCTCCTCCCCCTTCCCTTCCCTTCCCCCCCTCCCCCCCCCCGCTCTAGTGAGACCACGTTTGGAATATTGCATCCAGTTCTGGGCCCCTCAGTTCAAGAAGGACATAAAACTTCTTGAGAGAGTCCAGTGCAGAGGTATGAAGATGATTAAGGGAGTGGAGCATCTCCCTTACAAGGAAAGGCTGAGGGAGCTGGGTCTCTAGCTTGGAGGAGAGGAGACTGAGGGGTGACATTATTAATGTTTCTGAATATGTAAAGGGTGAGTGTCAGGAGCCAGGCTCTTCTCAATGACATATGATGATAGGACAAGGGGCAGTGGGTGCAAACTGGTTCCACTTAAATACTAGATGAAACTTTTTAACAGTGAGGGTGAAAGAACACTGGAACAGGCTACCCAGAGGGGTTTCCTTCTCTGGAGACATTCAAAACCTGCGTGGATGCATTCCTGTGTGACCTGATCTAGGTGTTCCTGCTTTGGCAGGGGAATTAGACTAGATGATCTTTCAAGGTCCCTTCCAATCCCTAACATTCTGTGATTCTGTGATTCTTGTCCCACAAGCACCAGAAGCCAGCCCACATCAAGTTGGGGACATGGCAAATGGATGTCCCTTCGTCTCTGATGAAATGACTACAAATACTCCTGAGTAATGCTCAGTTTAGCAGATTTCTCATTACAGCTTAGCTCTTCTGTGCAAACACATTGGCAGCTATTGTCCAGTGTTCCCTCATCTCATGCAAACATTCTGAGATCTCAATCAGAAGATTTGCATTACAGCTAAAAGGCACCACAGGAATGCATTATTTATTCATCCCAAGAAACTGTGGTGATTATTCATGCTTCAAGGAGGTAGACAACAAGACTACTTCGAAAGAAATTGACTAAGGGATTACCAGACTTTTAGCTGCAAATTGAGCCTAATGTCTTGTGGCAAAGCTAATCCAAGCTAATAGGCAAAGCTTGGCCCAGTCTTCTTTATGCTGATCTACAACCTGCTTTTCCTCCAATAGAGGTTCAGACCTTAACCTGTGAAAAATTTCAGAAAAAAATCAGGCTGGGAGCAGTTAGGGCTGCCTGCCCATGCCTCACCAAATTCTGCCATTCCTTTCAGGGTTGCCAGAAAAAAAACAACAGGACTATATCACACTTTTGCCTTCAGAGTGTGCGTGGCAGCTTGCAGAAAGAGGAATTGGAGCTTGAGAGTTCCCATCTTCTCTACCGGTCAGCTCAAAGCACTCTCCAAACCTCATCCCAAAGGGGCACACAAAACTCTCTTCCTGCTGCTTAGGCAGACTTCCTTTGGACCCACTCTGTTCTGTGCCTCACCTCTGTGCCTTGTTTGTCTAGTTTGGAGAAGAGACAGCTAAGAGGTGACCTCCTTGCCCTCTACAACATCCTGAGGTGGGGAAATGGAAAGGGAGGGTCAGAACTTCTCCCAATAACCAGTGCTAGGATATGTTGGAATGGCACAAAGCCAGTCTAAACTTCAGGTTAGACTGGAAAAGGAGAGCTGCATGCCTGAGGTGGCAGGAAGGAACCTACTGACAGTTTCCAGCCTGAAACTGCAGTACTCAGGCCAAAGGAGATACAATAGTTGGCTAGGACACATATAATCACAGAATGATTAAGGTTGGAAAGGAGTTTGGAGGTCATCTGACCCAACCCTCCTGCTCAAGCAGGGATATCCAGAGCAGGTTGCCCTGGATGTTGTCTAGGCAGATTTTGAAAGGTCTCCAAGAAGGTAGGTTCTACAACGTCTTCGTGCAACCTGTGCCAGTGCTCCATCACACACATGGTAAAGAAGTGCTTCCTGATGTTTAGATAGAACTTCTTGTTTTCCAATTTGTGCCAATTGCCACTTGTCCTGACACATTACAACACTGAAAAGAGCCTGGCTCCATCTTCATTGCAGTCTCCCTTTAGGTATTGTCTTCTGCAGGTTGACACAATGCTCAGCCTTCACCAGAGAAGAAGTGTACATCATGACCAAAATATTCACATGTATGACATGCAAATTACTTCTTCTGTCAGAGTAATTCCTTAGACAGCTGTTATGCATGAGTATTGCATCATGAAAAAACAACTGTTCCTTGCTGATGGAGAACAGTTCATGTAAGAAAACTTACTCAGTAGAGAGCATGACATAGTAAAGATTTACCTAGCAGCACTAGCAGGACTATCAGACACTGATGAGACAGAACTGCTTGGCTGAGTGGAGAAGGGCAGTGGGAGTCCTGCCAGTGCTGGTAGGGGAAGAGGGAAGGCCTGACCCTCTGGCAAAACTGGGAGCTTTCCTGCAGGCGCTGAACATGACAACATGAGACACATCTTAAACAGTAGATATCAAAGGGGGAACAAAACTCAACAGGGTTTTAAAAACCCCAAACCCAGTCTAAGACAGAGTTTCAAAATCATATCTTTCCAGCTGAAAAGAAAGGGTGGTGAAGAAAGAAGGACAGAAGAAAGACCACGCAGATCCCCAGGCGGGGAAGCAGCAGAACTTTCATGATTTTAAAGAGCTCATTAATGAAATTCATGCCTTCCCCTCCTCCATACAAAGTTGAGTTGGCCCATCTGGTGCCAAGGCACATGCTGGGCAGAGGGTGTCCAGGGAGGCCCATGGGACTCTTGGTCTGTTCCCCAAGACACTGGGCAAAAAGAACCAGCCCCAAGAAAGCTCTTTCCCATGCCAGAGACCTTGAGTACCCTCAGCCCAGCCCCGGACTCCCCCCATGCCAGACATTCTCTCTGCTTTCCCTCCCATGACAGGCAGCCCCAAACCCACCCTCAGGACCGAGCTTCCAACTCACTTGTTTCCAAAGGAGAAGAAGGGCAGTGAAGCAGAAGAGAGAGCCAAGAGTTGGTCTGCCTTTTATATTGGTCCTGCACTGCCCCAGGTCCAGAGGAATCCTCTGGGGAAGTAATAATTTTCCGAGAAGCTCATCTGAAATGCAAAACATCCCAGCTAATGATATGGGGACTGTGTTTTGATTTCCTGCACTGATGCCTTTTTGTTACCTTGTTTAGCTGTACCTGTGGCGCCTTGAAGGCTTGAGGTGGGAGGCCCAAGGATTTCTGGGATAGCAGTGCATTCGTGCCATCAGGAGATGAGTTCCAGAGTCCTCCAAGATCTCTTTGATGGTGCTTGAATGTGGCCTTCACAGGCAGGTGGTCTGCCTTGCTGCTTTTGACTCTCATTCCCATAATGCAGCTCTGGTGTGACCTGTTGGGCCACCTCATCTGCTTGGCCTGTCTCTGATGTGGACCCCCTAGCAAAACCATCAGTGTGTCTGGTGCCTCAGCCAGCCCCAGGTTACTCAAGCATTGCCCTGCCCAGCCAGAGGGGTTCCTGGTATGTCCTCAGGTGATTCCGCAACTGCTCCTGTGTACCCTAGAATCCTAGTTTCCTTGTGGTTGGAAGGGACCATATGAGATCATCTACTTCCACACTGCCTGCCAAGGGCAGGGACACCTACAGCTAGACCAGGTTGCTCAAAGCCCCAACCAACCTGGCCTTGACCACTTCGAGGCTTGGGGCATTCAGAACTTCTCTGGGTAACCTGGTCTAATGCCTCATTATTGTCACAGTGAAGAATTTCTTCTTATTATCTAATGGAATTCTACCCTCCTTAGTTAAAAGCCAGCATCCTATCACTGCACTCCCCCATAAAGCCTGATTCTCCAGGTTTCTTGTAGGCTTCCTTTATGTATTGGAAGGCTTCTCTAACCTGTTCCCAGAGAATTCCCTCCTTTAGGTTGAACAACCCCAACTGCTTAGCCTGTCTTCATAGGAGGGGTGTTCCAGGTCTCTCAGCATCCTTTTGGCCTGCTTTCTGCTTGCTCCAGTAGGTCCTTGTCCTTCTTCTGTTTGGAATTCCAAAGCTGAATGTTGTGCTCTAGGTGGGGTTTCAGGTGCAGGTATGCGTGCTTAATTGCTCCTGTGTACATACTGGATTTGTTTCATTGAAAGGGGAGTGCATTAGCACTTGTGCATGGCTGTATGTCTATCTGGATGATGCTGGTATTCTGCTACAGATTTGTCATGATGGAGAAGGGAAGGCAAGGCAAGACAAGACAAGGCAAGCCAACGGAAAGAAAGGCAAGGCAAGGGAAAGAAAGGCAAGGCAAGGAAAAAGGACATAGAGAACTTTGTTGTTTTACATGAGCTGTTCTCCATCATCATGGTTCGCTTGTCTTTTCATGACACAATACTCGTGCATAAGAGTAGTATGTGGAAATACTCTGATGTCAGAAGCAATTTGCATGCAGTATGTGCTATTGGCTTGATCGTGATGTGCATTTCTACTGTGGTGAAGAGACCGTTGCCTTAAAGAATTGAGGAGGTACAATGCAGCTTGTGCTTCCCTGGGACTTGGTTGTCAGTGGAGGGGTTCTGTGGTCACCTTACACAACACTCAGTGAGGACACTGGGTGAGCAAAGTCCATCTCAGTAGAGAGCACTTTGCACAAGGGAAGAGAGCTATTAAGATGCTTGCCAGCTTCTGTACAGAGACAGGCCTCTTTGGTCAGCATTTCTGGTATTCTGAATATTCAACGATATCTCCTTTAACTTTGTTGGGAAAGCATCTGTGTTGTTATGAGATGAAAAGTCATGGAGAGATCAAGAAGAGCAGTAGGAATCCTCCTGGCGGATTCACACTAAAACCTGTGGCTGATCAATTGTGCGGCATGGAAAGCTGTCACCTGTGGGACAACATTGATGAAATTTCTGCCTTCCCCTCCTCCATACAAAGTGTGGTTGGTGCCATGGATGGTGAGTTCAGGCCAGTGTTCTCTCGGGTGATAAAGACAAACTTTTCAAATGAGCAAGAACACCATGGGAGGATGAAAATTGCTCTAAATATCCAGAGAAGTGCTGGATGGAGAGGGCTAGGGACTGGTGTCATTATGCAGCAGAAAACCAGCCCTGCTCTGCAGGAATGTGTGCTGTGACACAGGTACTGTCCTGTCTCCGGCTTTATGTTGCATGGCAGGAGAAGACCACCGGGGACCCTTTTACCCTGCTGGGGATGGCTGTGAAGGTTGTGTCCCTGGCCACCTCCTTTGCCTGCTGAGCACTGCAGTTCCAGTCTGGGAATGGGCAGGTGGTTCCTACCTGTCTCCTCAGGCCTGCAGCTCCCCTTTGACCATGCAGCATGAAATTTAGAATAGAACAGTTCCAACGGAAGGGGCCTACAAACATCTTCATGTCCTGTTGCCTGACCACTTCAGGACATGTCTTCCATCCTTCCTATCAGTTTTCTTGCCCTCCTCTGGACGCATTTGGGTCTCTTAGTATCCTTTTTATATTTTGGAGCCCATAACCACACACAGTATTCAAGAGGGGGCCAGATAGGAGACTTGTTTCCAGAGATCACGTATTTTCTTTTTCTGGTCTACTGGAAATAGGGAGGAGGTCCTCCTTTAGACAAGCCGTTCTTCTGCTTGCCCTTTCTTGACTTGCGACACGATGGGATTGCCTCCTCCTGGGTCTTTTAAAGGTGGTTCTTGAAAATTGGCTGTCTCTCAGGGAACTCCAAGCCCCCTAGAGCAGACTGCCAGGGGACGCTGCTCACTAGCTCCCTGAGTAGTTTAGGGTTGATCTCTTAAAATTTGCAGGGGGGGTAGGAGGGGGGAGGGGGAAGGGCAACTCTGCAATGCACTTTTTCTTGTGCTAAATCTTTTGAGCTCAGCTATTTCATGACCATTATGGCAAAGACAGGCACCTGCTGTCACATCTCTGAGTAGGCCCTTAGAGGCAGCTGTTTTACAAGGGGGTGTGAGCACCTTCAAGGCAGTTCAGAGCCCTTGTGCCCAAGAGGATTTGGAAAGGCTGAACCGTGGTATGGCTGCGCCAGCTGGAAGCTGCCAGTGCTCAAAAACCTGGTCCTGGGGCCCAGCTGAGGTGGCAGCTCTCTTCCTTTGGCTGAGCAAGCATGTTCACTGCGAGGTGATGTGTGCAGAAAGGCTCCCTGAGGCAGAGATGTGGGATCCTAGGCAGCCCACAGAGCGTTTTGCTCCACCCTTTGTTCTGAGGTTTGGAGGTGGCTTGGAGCTGTCAGAGGGAGGAGAACCCATGAGCTTGCAAGCTTCTCCAGGAGCTGCCTGGGCACCTTGTTGTGTGGAGAGCATGACACAGCTGAGGTTTTGTGTGTGTCTGAATGTCTCTCCTCTCATGATGAGGGGATAGGAGGTCATAGTGTAGCACTCTCCAGAACCCATGTTGTGGAGACATGGGCCTGCAGTTTCATTGGGCCAGGAGCGCTCTGATTTCAGCTGATTGTGAGAGCCCAAGAAGGAGGAAGAGCTGTCCTTAGAGCTGGCTCTAAAGTGCAGCCTTTGCCTCCTGGGTCCTCCTTTTGTTGCCTCTCCCAAAATCATGCTCTAATACCACAGTGTTCAGGATCACTCAGCACACTTCTCAAACAGTTGATCCTGGTCTTGTCCTGTTTAAGATCTTCATCAACAATCTAGTTGATGGAGTAGAGTTAACCGTTAATAAAATATCAGATTACACAAAAGTGGGTTGTGTGGCTGATTTATGAGAGCGCTGTGCGGACATCCAAGGGAACCTTGACAGATGGGATAGTTCAGATGAGAAGAATTGCATGGAGTTCAATAAAGAGAATTGTGGAGTCCTGCACATGGGGCGGAACAAGCCATGGGGGTCATCCAGCTGGAAGGCAGCTCTGTAGAAAAGGAACTAGAACTCCTGGTGTATACTAAGTTGAAGTTGAGTCAGGAATGTGCTCTTGCTGATAAGAAGGCTAAAGGTATTCTTGGCTGAACTAGCAAAATATTGCCAGCAGGTAGAGAGAAGCAATCCTTCCTCTCTACTCAGCTTTGGTGAGGCCACACCCAGAGCACCATGTCCAGTTCTGGGGCCCTCAATACAAGAAAGACATTGACATATTGAAAGAAATCTAATGTAGGGCCACCAAGATGATCGGAGGATTGGAACACCTCTGGAGAAGAGGAAGCTCAGAGGTTATCTCATCAATGTGTAGACTAGCAGCTTGCTATTTAGTCCCAATTTATTTTGGATTGCTTTGGGAGCAGATTTAAATAACTGGTAGAGCAAGAATAAAGGGGCCTTAATGCAATATGTTGATGACTCGATGTTAGGAGCCGCAGCCAAAGAAAAATGTGAACAGTTGTACAAATACCCAAAGGAAGGGTGCAATGAATCACAGAATCACAGAACTGAAGGGGTTGGAAGGGACACTGAAAGATCATCGGGTCCAACACCCCTGCCAAAGCAGGTTCCTTAGAGCAGGCTGCCCAGGTAGGCATCCAGACAGGCCTTAAATATCTCCAGAGAAGGAGACTCCACAACCTCCCTGGGCAGCTTGTTCCAGTGCTCCATCACCCTCACCATGAATAAGTTCTTTTGCATGTTGGTACGGAACTTCCTGTGCTCTATCTTGTGACTGTTACTTGCCCTGTCCCCACAAAGCACTGAAAAGGGGTTGGACAAATCCCTGTCTCCAACACCTCAGGCATTTATACACATTGATGAGATCCCCTCTCAGTCTTCTTTTCTCCAGGCTGAACAGACCCAGCAAGTGGAATCAGACTGGGGTGAAGGCATTGCTGGATTTGTGGTGCCAGCAACTGGAGTGGACAAGGTCCCAGCGCCTGCCCACATAGAGGCGCCCAGCACTTGTAGCCCAGGCCAGCCCCTAAATTGTGCCAGCACTGGGCACAGCCACAAGGCAAACTGGGTGGCCTTGGCAGCGTGGAGGTGCCATGGTGGGGAGGAGGCACTGTGGCCAGAGCAGAGAGACTGGGCTGGTGGGGGCAGCATGGCATGGGCAGCGGAGCAGCAGGATGTGCCAAGGCTGGGGGCTGCAGGGGCCTGGGCTGGGGTCGGGCTACTCCCAGAGGGCCCGGTGCCAACTCTTCCTTCTTGTTCTTCAGGGCCTTTCCTTCTCCCTGCCTCTCAGCCATCTCTCCTCTGCCTTTCCCAGCTCTCTGAGTCCTCACTTGGGATTCTTGTATCGTCTCCGTTGGCTCTGTCCAGTATGAGGCTACTGTCCCATTCTCTTTTCTATACATGTACTCTTCGGCACCCTGTGCATTCAGCAGTTATTATTGTTCTCAGCTCAGCTCACTGTCCTTCACTCTACCACCCCTAACTCTCATCCTGCTCTTCCTCTAAATGTCCATCCATCTGACTTTAACCCCCTCTCTCATGACATCTGTTTCAGATTCACTCCCAGCCTATTGCATGCACTCCACACACACGCAGTGACATCACCCTCCTTCCTTGCTGCTTGTACCCATGGCACATTTGTCCATGCATTGCAGCCTGTTCTGCCTAACTGCTAATGTTCCTTAGTGTTTCTCTAGGAAAAGTGACATCAGAGCTCAGGGATTGCTGATGCTCTCTTGCCTTGCCTTCTGCTTTCAATGCACTGTCTGCTGGCCAAGCCGTGGTGCAGCAGAAACTGTGGGCAGAGAGGGCACTGGCATCAACATTAACTGCTCACACCCTGACATCTAGACCTGTAACTACATTCACTGGTACCTTCAGCTCCCAGGCCAAGGCCCTCCATTCTTTGTGAGCACTCACAAAAGCTCTGTACTGGTGGTGGACCCAGTGGGGCAGCTGTCGGTGGCAGCAGACCACTGGTTCAGCACTCTGTGGCTTGACCAGCTGCGGCGCAGGGACACGGCAGTGTATTGCTGTGCCCTGAGAGACATGGGGAGAGCACCTGGTACTGCGGCTGGGCAAGAACCAAGGTGGGTGGGGCTGGGCGGGTGTGGTAGGGGCACAGCCCCTGCTGGGCCTGCTGGGAGGAGTGGAAGTGATGGTTTCCCTGCCTGCCCACCTGGCACTGGCCAGTCCAAGGTCTCAAAATGTTAGGAGTTCAAGCTCACCTCAGTCATGAGAAAGGGAAATATAGGTTACCAACACCTTCAAGGATTTCTCACAGTGGCTAGTTTTGAGACCAAGCTCTTATTGTCCACGACCTTCCTCAAACCCAAACACAACTCTTTATTTTTGACACAAGGTCCTTGAGATTGGATGAACATCTGCTACAAACACTTGTAAATAGACGTTTGAGGGCTAAGTTCATGCCTCAGGAGTGAATGACTACATTTTTAACCTGAGAAAAGGTGTTGAATTTCTGAGTTTTATTAAAACTGGAAAGAGACCACCGGGAGGAAAGTCCTTGGTCCAGCTAGACCCTGGGGAACCTTTCTGCCTGGTCCTACCTTCATCTAGTCAGTACCTAT
Source organism: Aythya fuligula (assembly GCF_009819795.1). Taxonomy (NCBI): domain Eukaryota; kingdom Metazoa; phylum Chordata; class Aves; order Anseriformes; family Anatidae; genus Aythya; species Aythya fuligula. Next base: position 4,897,206 of record NC_045582.1, on the reverse strand, counting down.
AGAAGAGGTGGACATGAGTGTGCTAAAAGGGGGAATCTTACCTACTCATAGGATACAGATCCCATGTCCAGCTGGGTGCTATATGGCCAGAGAAAGACATCCTGAATACCTCCCTTAATGAGGAATGGATAGGCTGGTTGAACTTACCATAACACACTAGATGCTGGAAGGCATCCAGCAGTCTCCTATTGCTGGACAGTTGACTGGATGATCTCTTAATCTACTACATTAACTTTCAGGTGCCCATGGCCCCTTTGGCAATCTTACCTGGAGTTTAGAGGCAGTGGTTCTACAGCAGGGCAAGTCTGCCAGAGAGGATGCTCAAGTACCATCTGACTTGGAGGGTTGTGAGAAGCCTGGATGTGGCCTTACTGTGCAAGTAAGAATTTCTTGGTGTTGAAATACCTGTCCTTAGCCCTAGGAAATTTATGGCATAGCAAAGATTGCAGCTTCATTCCTTTCCTCACAATGAGCACTGGGCCTCTCAGATGCTGCTGTGGGTGAATAAGTACAGACCTTTGGTAGATTCTGTGTGTTTTTCTCTGCACCTGAGTGTCCTAGTTTTGGCTGGGATTGATTTAATTTTCTTCGTATAGGCTTGAATAATGCTGTGTTTTGGATTTGTGATGAGTAATGTAGATACACCAATGTTTCAGTTGGTGCTGAACATTGCTTGCACAGAGTCGAGATCTTTTCTGCTTCTCATGCTGCCCTTCTGGAGATGAGGCTGGGGATGCACAAGAATCACAGAATAATAGAACCATTAAGGTCGGAAAAGACCTCCAAGATCATCTGGTCCAACCATCCCCCAGAGAAGCTGGGAGGGGACACAGCCAGGACAGCTGGCCCATACTGACCAAAGGGGTATTCTCTACTGTATGATGTCATGCTCAGCAATAAAAGCAAGGAGGAAAGAAGGAGGAGTGGAGGACATTTGGAGTTACGGCATTTGTCTTCCAAGTAACCATTATGCATAATGAGCCCTGCTTTCCTGGAAATGGCTGAACATCTGCCTTGGAGAGCTCCTATAGGATTTTCTGTGTGTGGGATGTTTTGTTCCAAGATAAGCACATTGTTGCCCTCAGAATTCAGCATTACACTGAAAGAGTGTGCGTGTGTGTGTACATGCCATGTGGAGCTGTTCCCCCTCCCACTTTCAGCACTATTTGTGTGTAGGTCTGAGCTAATGTCCAGCAATGACACCTTGGAAGTGCTTTTGAGGGACTGGGCATGCTGACACCAGATGGGGCGGAGCTGTCCAGGTGGGGTAAGAGTGTCCTCAGCAGTAAGCTGGTTGGGCTTATCAGGAGGGCTTTAACTAGATGTGGTGGGGGAAGGGGGTGCTCCTCTGAGTGAAGAAAGCATATATGAGAACACCATCACCCTAAGTAACAGCAGGGAAATACTTGGGAACTGTCCCAGTGCAATCAAGGAAGGGTTCTAGATATGCAATATGACATTGCCCAGATGAAATGCCTCTACACCAAAGTATGCAGCATGGGAAACAAGCAAGAGGAATTGGAAACTGGTGCAATTAGACAAATGTGAACTGATTGCTATCATGGAAATGTGGTGGGTTGGATAACATAATTGGAATATTGGAATAGAGGACTATAAATTCTTCAGAAGGGATAGACAGGAAATGAAGGGAAAGGGTGTTGCCCTCTACATTAGGGAAGGAATTGATTGTGAAGAGTTGCCTTTGAGAAACAGCCACAGAAAGGTTAAGAGCTTATGGGTGAGAGTTAAAGACTGCACCAATAAAGAACAGCTTGTGGTTGGGGTCTACTACAGGCTGCCCGATCAAGGGAGTCTGGATGAGGCATTCTTGCTTCAACTACAAGAAGCGTCACACTCACACGCTTTCATCCTGTTGGGGTCTTCAACCACCCAGATGTTTGTTGGGAAAACTACACAGCATGCTGTAAGCAATCCAGAAGATTCATAGAGTGCATCCTGGTCCAGGTACTAGACAGACCAGCCAAATGAGAAGTGTTACTTGACCTCATGCTCATTAACGTGGAAGATCATTAAAGAGATCAAGACTGGAGGCAGTCTGGGCTGCATCAACCATGTCCTAGCTGAGTTTGTGATCTTGAGGAGTACAGGCTTAGCAAAGAGCAAAGTCAGGACCCTGAACTTCCAAAGAACAAAATTCCAGCTGTTTAAAGACTTCATAGAATGAGATCCCATGGAACATGGTCCTTAGGGACAAAGGAGCTGAGCAGAGCTGGCGGCTCTTTAAGGATGTTTTCCTTACAGTGCAAGAACTCTCCATCCCCCCTGCATAAAACAGTGACCATGGAGGACAGACAACTGGGATGGCTGAGCAAGGTACCTGCAGGTCAAACTGAGGCATGAGAAGGAAATGCACAGGCAGTGGAAACAGGGACGTGTTGCCGGTGAAGAGTACAGGGGTTTGGTCTGGATGTGCAGGGATGGGATGAGGAAAGCCAAGGCACAGGTGGAACTGAGCTTGGCAAGGGATGCAAAGAACAACAGGAAGGGATTCTATAGATGCGTTGCTCAGAAAAAAAAAATGCCAAGGAAGAGTGTCCCTCTTCTGATGGATGAGAAGGGAGAACTGGTAATGATAGACATGGAGAAGGCTGAGGTACTCAACAACTTCTTTGCCTCAGTCTTCACTGATAGTCAGACTTCCCAAGTATTTTGTTTCCCTGAACCCATAGATAGAGGCTAGGGCAGAAAAGTCCCACCCACTGTAAGTGAAGAGCAAGTTTGAGACCACCTAGTGAAATTAAACACATACAGGTCTGTGGTGCCTGATGACATCCATTCCAAGGTCCTGAAGGAATTGGCTGATGTAGTTGCCAAAACTCTATCCATCTTATTTGAAAAGTCCTGGCAGTCAGACGAAGACCCTGATGACTGAAAAAAGGGAAACATCACTTCCATTTTTAAAAAGGGTAGAAAGGAGGACCTAGGAAACTACAGACCAATAAGCCTCACCTCTGTGCCTGGCAAGATCATGGAAAAAATCCTCCTGGAAGCAATGTTAAGACACATGCAAGACAAAAAGGTGATCCAAGACTGCCAGTATGGCTTCACCAAGGGTAAATTGTGCCTGACCTGGTGGCTTTCTACAATGGAGTGACTGCATCAGATGGTAGAGGAAGACTGACCAATGTCATCTAGCTGGACTTCTGCAAGGCCTTTGTCACAGTGCCACATGACATCTTGGAGAGATATGGATTTGATGGATGGACCATTCAGAGGATAAGGAATTAGCTTGAAGGTCTCACCCAGGGCATGGTGGTCTATGTCCGAGTGGAGGCCAGTGACAAGTGGTGTACATCAGGAGTCTGTTCTCAGACTGGTGCTCTTTAATATCTTCATCAACGACGTAGACAGTGGGATCAAGTGCACCCTCAGCAAATTTTCAGATGACACCAAGCTAAGTGGTGTGATTGATATGATGGAAGGGATGCCATCCAATGGGACCTGGACAGGCTTGAGAAGTGGACTTAATGAGCCTACTGACCACATGAACCTAATGAGGTTCAACAAGTCTAAACACAGTGTGTTGTACTTAGTTTGAGGCAATCCTGGGTATGACCACAGACTAGGAGAAGAACTACTTGAGAGAAGCCCTGCCGAGAAGGACATGGGGGTTCTGGTGGATGAAAAGCTCAATATAAGTTGGCAGTGCATGCTCGAAGCCCAGAAGGCCAACTGTATCCTGGGCTGCACCAAAAGAGAAGTGGCCAGCAGGTCAAGGCAGATGATTGTCCCTCTCTCCTCTCCACTTGGATTGCTGTGTCCAGGTCTGGAGCCCCCAGCACAAGAAGGATGTTGATCTGTTGGAGTGGGTCCAGAGGGGGGCCACAAAGATGATTTGGATGAAAAGGAGGCTGGAGTACCTCTCCTATGAAGACAGGCTGAGAGAGATGGCGCTGTTCAGCCTACAGAAGAGAAGGCTCTGGGATGACCTCATTGCAACCTTTCACTACTTGAAGGGGGCTTATAAAAAAGATGGAGAGAAACTCTTTGCTCAATCAGATATTGACAGAATGAGGGGGGGTGTTTTTAAACTAAAAGAGAGGAGATTTAGATTAGAGGTTAGAAGGAAATTTTTCACTCAGAGGGTGGTGAGGCACTGGAACATGTTGTCCAGAGAGACTGTGGATGTCCCATCCATGGAGGTGTTCGAGACCAGGTTAGACGAGGCCCTGAGCAACCTCATCTAGTTGGTGGCATCCCTGCCTATGGCAGGGGGATTGGAACTAGATGGTCTTTGAGGTCCCTTCTAACCAAAGCCATTTTATAATTCTATGATTCTATGGTGAGACTATCCCAGCCTTTGCAAAAGAAACAAATGCCATTAAGAGCAAGCTGGTGTGATTTTTTTATTTTTTTTTTATTTTTTATTTTTATTTTTTTCAGATCCAGAATCTTGAGAAAAGAGCAAAACAGTCCAGCAAAGCTGTCAGCAAAACTGTCATGGATTCAAAGAGTGACTGGACCAGCTTCTTCTGCTCTTATTCTCTCAGCCTCCTCTGATGAACACTGTGGCAAAAGGGAGCCCTTGTTGGGAGACAGCACTGCTCTTGTGGTTTTACCTCTTAGCCAGAATAGCCTGAAGAAGAAAACTTCCTTCTTAGCCCTGCATCTGGGCATAAGCCAAACCCTCAGCATGTGAAAAAACACACCACAAACATTAGCCTGGGACTGAGTGAAAAGTTCTGTTCATCTCAACTCCTATATATGCCACAAGTTGTTCTATTGCTTTTCATGTCTCTCCTCCAGCTCATGGGAATCACCAATGCTGGAAGGAGTCCCTGAGCCCTGGTGGTTTCTCCTTCTGATAGAAAACATCTGTTCTCTCCCATTTCTAGGTATGACCTTGTCCCACTTTGCTGAGTGCCCTTGGCATGCAAGTCCTTGAAGTCCTTACGTGGAGCAAAAAACATACTCAAAAAACAGACTGGCTCTTTTTTGCCACTTTTTATTTTATTTTATTTTATTTTTTTTTTGTGAAGCCAGCAATGAACAGCTGTTCTAAATACAAGGTGCTAAAGCTCTGTTTCCTGTCCAGAACCATCTTTTGGATTCCTTTTCTGGGATTGCCTGCAGCAGCTTTAACAGTTTTAGTAGTCTGCTACAGTAGCAGCTGCTGAAACAGGAGAGGTCACAGCACAGCTGTCACAGCTGGGATCATTGGCACTTTTCTGAGCAGGACATGTGTCTGTGCTGCAGATGCACATGGGAGAGAGGACAGGAGGAAGCAAATACAGTGGCATATGAGGAGCAGAACTGCGCCAAGTCATGGGTTGAGTCAAGACTCCTACTGGTCTAACATTCACTGCCTAGCTCAAAGCCTAGGATCCACCTCAACCAAGTCCCATCCTCACTCTGTAGAAGGCTTACTCTCCCCTTCTTTCTCCTATAAGAAGAAGCTGCCATTCCCAGGCTAGGACAACTGATATCAAGTCAGACATTCACTGAGGAGAGAGCTGATCTTGAAGAAGCAGAAGAGGCATCATACACACCTAATTCCCAATGAGGAGGAGGTAAGAGAAGTGGATTAGAGAGCAGAGAGTTGTATGAGCTTTTATAGTAGCTCTGCATTGCCCCAGGACTAGAGGCGCTCATTGTGAAGGTAATAATTTTCTGACAGTCTCGTGTCAAATGCAAAACATCTCAGCTAATGATATGGGCTGTGTTCTAATTTCCTGCATTCTTGCCTTTTCATTTCCTGTCTTACCCCATGTGATTAGTAGACCCCATAAGAGGTCTACTTTAAGTGCCATATAAAAGGCCCAAGGACTTCTGGGGCAGAAACACATCAGCACAGATGGAAGACTCAGATCAAGTGCTGGAGGGGTCCATACAGACAGGTGATGTGGACGTGGAAAGGGGCAATGTTCTTGAACTTCTTGGCTGGATTACCAAGGAATCCCGTGTGACTTGGGCTCCCTTGAGGATGTGCCACGTTCTTTTATCTTGCTCACTCCACCTCTCTGATGGACACTTCTTGTTGCATGCAGGTGGGCTTCTGCCATGGGGTTTGACCATATCCCAACTAACAGTGCCTTCAGGAAAATGTCACTGGGATCTTTTGCATCACTCCCTCTCTGTGCAGTCTTTGAGGGTCTTCAGATAATATCAAAAGCATGTCTGGGGCCTGGTCCTTCACTGGAGTCCTTTAGTCATGTTCTGCCAGTGTGGTCCACTGCATCTCCTCAGCAGAGTCCATAGTTGCAGAATTGCTGATGTTTACCTGTACATAATTTTTGTTTGTGTGCTTGACTGCATGCTGGCTTTACATAAGCATGAGATTTTTGCAAGCATGTGAGATTTTTCCATGATTGCATGCATATGTTCATGTCCACAGGTATGTCTGTACTTGTGTGATCCCTCATCATGAAGCCATGTGCAGGTCATAGCAAGAGGGACTCCCTCCTTGATGTATGCATGAGTACCACAGAGTATCATTTCCCCTTTTCCAGACAGAGCCCATTTGTAGCTGAATGGTGATAGCTTCAACCTGGTTGAGAAGTGTCCGGAGGACTAGCACTGAAATGTAGTCCCTGTCTTGCTTTATATACAGAAAGGCCAACAAATCATGCCCACCTCATTTAAGCCACATCTGTGAGTTCACCCCCTGATGATGCAGTGTTGCTGGTGGCTGGGATGGGGCACAGTCTCTTTGTGTCCTTGCCAATGCCAAATGCACCTCTGCAGCTCATCCACTGAGAGCTGAATGAGTCTGGGACCGGGACTCTTGGGCCAAATGGGTATTGAATTAGAGGAGCAGAGGTCTAAATATTGCTCCATTGTGAGATGTAGGACAGCCACCCTGGGTTGCACAGGGAGAGCTAAACAAGTGAAGCCTCCTTTGGTTTTCACTCACCAGGCCATCCATGTCCTCCATTAAAATCTGAGTCTGAGTGCCCAGAAACTGTGTCTGGGAAGGCAGGAACATACACACAAAGCCTGCTGCAATTCCAAGAGGGGTGTCAGGCAAAGTCCTTTCCAACAGGGGCTGCAGGTAGTTTGTAAGGGCTTCAGTCAGGGCTGAGTCCCCTTCTTTTGGGAGCACCTTTAAAGTTGAAGTTCTAGAGGTTGACCCTAACCTGAGTTACAGCTCCAGCTGTGACACATCTGTGCCTGTATCTGGCCATAGACCCCACTTATCTCAGATTCAACTTTGACATGTGGATGACTTCCCAGCTTGACCTGAGACCCGCCTCTTCCCTGTGAACACAACTGGTGATCACTGGACTTTGTGTGACTGTGCCAGACTGTCACAAGACCTCATCCTGACCTTGATTGACTCACTGACTTGCTTTTCAAGCTTAATAACAGAAATATGTGAGATAAGAATCAGCATACACACACTTGCAGGCTTGTGATCTTACTGGGGATTTGGAGATAAGCTGCAATAGATGTCATGATTGGACTGTGCAGCGACTGTGCAAAGCAGAAAGCAGAATTATAGCCCTCCACTCCATGAGAGCAGATTTCCACCCTTTCAGGGACCTGCTGGACAGAATCCTATGGGAAAATGCCCTGGGAGGTCTAAGAGGCCCCAGGGGGTTGTGTATTAAAGTGGTTAAGATCTGATAATAAAAAAATGAAAATCCTTATAACTAGTTCCTTCCACTTAGCTTGCTTCCAAGCCTGCTGTTTTGCCTCTCCCTTCCTCTTGGGCTGCTTGCAGGGCCCAAGTGGCCCCACAGCTTAGGTGCCCATGCCAGGGAAAGCTTCTGCCTGCACTCCTGCACACCTGGGGTTGCTGCAGGTGTCTTGGCTCCGGCTGTTCCTTCCCATGGAGCCGCCCTCAGGCCCTGGGTCTGAGTAGAGGCTCCTGCTTGCTCTGTGATTCTGAGCTGCCATGCCAGCCATCACTGCCTGCCTTTCACAGGACCCTTCACTGGCAATGCCAGCTCCATGGATAGCACCAACCGGCAGGGCCCAGGGCTCAGGGTGCTGTTGGGGCACCATACCCCTGTCCCCCGGCACTTGACATTCTCCTGCTGCTGACTTTCCACAGCTGCAGCAGTGTTGGCCACAGCCAGGGGATCAGTGCTCAGCACCCTGGACCTGTTTGCCGTGACTGCAGTCTCTCGTTCGAGCAGGGATGTAGCTGGAGCAGGTCTGCACACTCTGTACATCACTTAACAAAATGATGCTTACCAGAGGCCCATTGGAGACTGAAATGATAGGCAATGGAGGAAGTTGTGATGTATTTCTGCTCTCTCATTCTTCTTGTTGCATGCTGTTTTTTAGATTATCCTCTTACACTCGGAGACCTTCTCCTGTTCTTGTTCCTAGCCTTCCCCCATCCCTACCCTATTCAATTGCAATGGGATGAATCTCCATGGCTCTAAGTAGAAGCACAATGGGACAAGAAAAATTCCAAGCAGTCACAGGCATTAGCATCTGTCAGGAGAGGGGCTAGGGGAAAAGCAAATTCATGCTGAGGGGAAAGCCACTCAACACATTGGAATCACAGGGATTTGGACGATAGTTGCTGTTCTGGAGCTGCTCTGTCTGATTGGAGTTGGGGACATGCAATCTGTGAGACACCTCAGCTCTGCAAATCTGTGTAACCAGGGAGCTTCATAAGGCACTCTACAGGTGTGACAGAAGAACAGGGGACTTGCCCTACCTATCCTGGCCCTTACACGCAATGATATGCCTCCTGATTCTAGAAATGGTTGGGAAGGGGAGGAGGAGGCTCTGGGCTGTAAGCAATACAATTTCTCCCACCATCCCCACTCCTTCCATCCCTAAGGCTCTCTGCTAAGATTCCTCCCACAACCCAGCTCCATCTACAGAAAGAAAAGCTCCTTTGAGTGATTGTAGGCCAAATCTATGACAGCTACAGGGACAAGGCAGTGACAGGGTCAGTGTCAAGTTTATGGTGGGATGCCTGTCTCCATTTGTAGAAGGAAGGAAAGTACTTCAGAGGTGTTTGAGTCATTCCTAGTTAGTTCAATTAGTTCCATGTTGATTCATCCTGGTCACAAGAACTGGGCAGGGTGTGCTGCCAGGTGGGCACAATGGAGGTCTTCAGAGTGGGATTGATCACTGATCTATTAATGACTGTCTTAGTAATTCTGGAGCTGCCTGGCTGCTCTGAACATCCTGATCACAGCTACCATATGAACACAGCAGCTGTCTGCTGGGCACTGGGCTATTGACTTAGAAGACCAAAGGAGATCTGGAGGCTTTCTCCAGGCAATACCTCTTTGGCTGTAATGCACAGCTAGAACAATGCTCTCAAGTGCTCTGTATCCAGAGCACAATTCTGTGTACCTGACAGCTTGGGGCATTCCTGGCATCTTCCCCTGTCTGCAGAATAACTGCCATGCCCCTGGCAAATCCCTTCCTTGGCTTTCTGCCACAAGTTTACCTCATTGTTGCATAATCCTTAAAGAGCAGCCCCGTTTCTTCATCATGTGTCGGTGTTTTATTTTTAAGAGAGATGTGGTGAATTGACCTTGGCTGGCCACCAGGTGCCCACCAAGTCACTCTCAGACACCCCTTCCTCAGCAGGACAGAGGAAGAAAATACAATAAAAAAAACTCATTGATTAAGGACAAATCACTCACCAATTACCATTGTGGGGAAAACAGACTCAACTTGGGGAAGATTAATTTAATAATGACAACAATAATAATAACTTAATATAATAACAATACAATATAATTATACTTATTTAATATATAGCAATAAGCCAACTGTTAACAGAGTAGAACAGTGAGAACTGAAAGAAAACCAAAACAGATTTAAAATAATTTCCCATCCACTCCCCTTCTTCCCTAGCTCAAATTCAGTCCTGATTCTTCTACCTCCCCCCCTCTTGCTTCAGGTGATATGAGGGGATGGAGAATCGGGGCTGCAGTCAGTTCATTATGCTTTGTCTCTACTGCTCCTTCTTCCTCTGTCCTGGCTCAAGCATGGAGTCCCTCACATAGGATACAGTTCTTCATTAACTTCTCCAGCATAGGAACCCATGGGCTGCAGGGGGACACAACCTGCTCCACCATGGGCCTCTCTACAGGGTGCAGGGGAACGTCTACTCTGTGCCTGGAGCACCTCCTGCCCTCCTTCTGCACCGACCTTGGTGTCTGCAGTGTTGCTTCTCTTACATTTTCTCATTCCTCTCTCTCACTGTTACTATGTAGCATTGTTCATCCCTTCTTAAGTATCCTCTCACAGAGGTGCAAACATCACTCAGTGGCTCAGTTTGGCCAGCAGCAGGTACCTTTCTGAGCTGTCTGGAACCGTCTCTATTCCACAGGGGGGCATCACTTGGCCTCTTCTCTCAGGATCATCCCTGCACACTGCTCCTTTGACCTACACAAATATTTAGATTTCCACCCACAATCTCCATTACTGGCACCCTGGGTATTCAAAACAGGCAATTAGAAACAATGCAGTTGAGAAAGCTGTGCATCCAGGAATTACTAGATAGAGAGTTGCAATGAGAGTCAGGCATTTCATGGCAACGGTCAGTTCCAGCAAACCAGAAACATTTGTCAGAGGTTTGCCAGGCTCTCTGCTCTGGTCTACCATGTGGGGTTATCTTAATTTGAAGAAGGGGCTGGTTTTGTCCCTCTGACACCGACAGAAATAGATTTAACGAACCACAGCTTTGGTGTGGGGTTTTGGTGTGGGTGAGGTCTTGTTGTGGGTAACACACCCAAAGGAAGGACACAGAATGTGTAAGAGAAGGTGGAATGAGAAATAGGCTGCATGGGAGCAGTACAGTGACATTTCCTGCACGTCATTTCTGCTAGTCAGAGGAACCTGAACAGGCTGGAGTAATGTGCTGATGAAATCTTCAAAAAGTTCAACAGGAACAGGGTTAAGCTTTTGCATCTTGGGAATAACAACCTCACGTACAAGTACTGGCTGAGGGCTAACTATCTAGGAAGCAGTTCGGCAGAAAAATATGTTGGGTCCTACTAGATAAATTGAACTAGAGTGAGGAACGTACCCTTGTAGCAGAGAAGGCAAACAGCATACTGAGGAGAACTTGGCATGCAAAGACAGGCTAAAAGAACAGGGCCTTCTCACCTTAGGGAGAGGAGAGGAGAGGAGAGGAGAGGAGAGGAGAGGAGAGGAGAGGAGAGGAGAGGAGAGGAGAGGAGAGGAGAGGAGAGGAGAGGAGAGGAGAGGAGAGGAGAGGAGAGGAGAGGAGAGGAGAGGAGAGGAGAGGGCTGTATAAAAGGTATACCAATTGGATCATGAGGAAAACATCCTCAGACATGCTGGGGGATTCTTCGCAGTGATTTCCTGCTGATCTATTTGTCCCAGCCTATTCACACATGGCCATAAAAAGGGCTGGGTGACCCTGTCAGGATAGAAGGACAAGGGTCCCCGCAGATCTTTGGATGTGATCTCTGCTCTGTTTCTGTCTTCCCCAGGATGCTAGATGACTTCAGGCCCTTTACCTCCTGCCTAAGTACCCAGACTATGTGCCCCAGGGAGCTTATGGATCTGCTGACTGCCCAGGGCCTCCTGTAACACTGGACTCCTCACCTGAGGGTAGCAGAAGTTGTACTCTCCTTCTGCAAGATATGCTCTGAAGCCAGGAGAATATTTCTGGACAGAGATGCTGCAAGGAAAAGCTGATGGTGGACTATGAAGTAGCCTGAGGTGTCCTCCTCAGTTCTAAGGGACAGTACCTGAAAGGGATTGAGTGCAGTGAGTCCCACCACCCTTTTCCTCTAGGAATGATGAAAGGATACTCTTGTGTCCCTGTTTTATCCCTCCCAAAATAAATCCTTTCTCCCTGGACAGCTTTTGGAGGGTGCCTACAGAAGCAAAGACCACACAGAGTCACAAGACAAGATGCAGAAGACTTTAATGTGTCTAAAGAAGAAAACAAGATGGCTCCAAGAGGAGCCCCAGAGAAAGGATAACCATGGGCAGCAGAGAGAATCAGTTCTCCATGACCAAGGGGCAGTTCCCACAGTTCCTGCTGAAGGAGAGTGGCCACCAGTTGCCCCCTATGCTGGCTTTGGGGGGTTTCATGGCCCAGGGGAGAAGAAAATAACAAAGAAAAAGGAGGGAAAGGAGAGAGTGGAGAAAGGGAAAGAGAGGCATTGACCATGTTTTCAGAGAGACCAGGCTAGTCCCTTCCAACGGGCTACCACCCTTTGCAGGATGAGCAGGGGGTGCTCAGTCCCTCTTGAAAGCAATGACCAAGAAAGATCTCCATCATCAGTCTGGCGTCAGCTTGTGGGTTCCTGGTTATGAGGTGTCCTCTTTTGGGCTGTCACCCATGGCTTTAGCAAGGGGGGCACCTTCTTCCACAGTAGCAGCTGGTAATACAAGAGAGATCACAGCACCCAGAGTTGATGGGGACTCCATCACAGCTGAGGATGTTGCCAATGGCAGCAGAGGTGGAGGATCCCACAACAGTGTTCTGCGGGAAGGAGCTGAGGATGGGGCCAGGAAGAATCACCACCACAGTAGGGGGCTCGATGGCAACAGTGGAAGCCTGGCACTGCCTGACGCAGGGCTCATTGCAGCTGCTGGCCAGAGGGCTCGGGCCACAGGGTCCACATGGTGAGCATGGCTGGCATGGCTGGCACTTATCAGAGCAGGACATGTTCTGGGGCTGAAGGTACACCTGGGGAAGAGGCAGGGAGGAAGCAAAGCACAGGGACACAGCCTACAACCCACACCTGCTGGAGTGTGGAGCTGGAGTCTGTGTGGGCGGTATGAGGGCTTCTTTGAGTCCACCACAGTCCTTCAAACAGACCCAGGGATGTTCCTGCCTAGCCTGTAGTCAAAGATTCAACCTTTTCCCATGAGAGACCATGTGTCTTCTGCCCTCTCCCATGAACAGAATCTCAGAGCACTAACATAAGACCAAGGAATAAGTATTAGCTAAGATGTCCTTGAAGGCTAGAAGAGAGGTGGAGAAAAAAAGGGGATTCCAACTTACCTGGTTCCCAAGGAGAAGAAGGTGAGAGAAGTGGTTGAGAGAGAGAGAAGTTGGGCTGGCTTTTATACTGACCCTGCACTGCCTCAGGCCCAAAGACAATTTTTGCATAAGTGACATTTTTCTAACATGCTCATAATGAACGGAAAACATCTCAGCTAATGACATGGGATGTGCAGCTGTGCTCCTCTTTGCTGCTTTTGCATTTCCTGGTTTATGTCATGCCCATTCCTTCATGGACGCTTCTTTTGAGTGCTGTGATGAGAAGTCCTGGGATTTCCGGGGTAAGAATACATCAGTGTGCACAGAATACATGGATTAAACACTAGAGGGGTCCAGAGATGTCAGTCTAGGGCTCTCTGGTGGGGCTCTTTGCTATGCTCTTAAGGGGAAGAGGCCCAGCCCTGAAATCCTCATTTGGTCACTTATGGCCATAAAAAGAGGAATAACACTCTGCACATTTCTTTTATGTTTGCAAATAGCTTTACATATATTATTTTTTACATAAATGTTTAGAGAAAGAGACAACTTCTGTGGAAGAGACCATACTCCATGCAGACCTTCATTCCCAGAATTATTGAATAAAATGAGGTCTACCTATGTAGGAAGGGACAAAGCCCTTAAAGCCACACAAAGAAGATTAGGTTAAAGCAAAATTAAGTTAAAAGCTGCAGGAGGACCAGGTATGAGCAGATCATGTGGCATGAATTAAGGAGAAAATATTTGGAGAGAAGTGTAAACAGAAGAAGAAACAGGAAAACTTGCCACTCCCCTGTCAAATGAGAAACTGACTGTTACTACATGCCAGTAGCAGCTATAGAGACAACTGATGGAGTTAATGCCTGGTGAGATACTTCCGAAAGCAGTATGTACTGGCAGACTGTTGTATGGGTTTTGACATGAGCCTGCAGTATAAGGCTGCAGTATAAAGATCCAGATTAATGGATCAACATTTTCTAGATTATAAAGAGTGAGACAGACAGTGGGGAGAGGGAGGAGCTGATAAAGTGATAGTTGGACAGATATAGAGTCAAGCAGTGTAAAAATGAGTTTCTGGCTTCCCAGGTCATGCACAGAAGTTCCAGTTCTTAACAGAAACACCCATCATGGTGTGAGACTGCATTAAGATGTAATATAATTTCTCCACCAGCAACTCTGATTTCTACATCTTCTGATACATGATCAGTACCCTAGGTGGATTCATGGAAGTTCTTCTCTGCATAGTCTGCAGAGAACTCCCTGTTGCTTCTTCCTGTATGGCATACCAAGCCCCAGGCTAATACTGTCTGTCTCTGTATGCTGAACCTACACTACTGCCTGCAGCACTGCACAGAAAGGCACGAGGGGTGCCCTGGGGAGTGGTTAGTTCTCTGCCATTGTTTGGATGTAGATCTGGTGAGTCTGGGTCTCTGCCTCTCCAGTCTGTGCAGTAGGGAGAGTTATCATTAAGAACACGCTGGGTGACTTTTACAGCTGAAACCAGACCTGAAGCCTTGGGAAATAAGCCAAATGGTCCAGCAAAACTGACGTGTTCAAAAGAAGACCTAATTCAGGGAAACCACTGATTGCTAGTGCTTGAGAAGAGGGCTCTTCATAGGAGATATGTCTGCTTTTGTGTTTTCCATCCTGCCCAGTGTAGCCCAAGGAGGGAAAATCTCTTCCTAGACCTGCATATGAAGATCAAATAAATCCTCAGCAGAGGATTTATGACCCATCAGCCAAAGAACAGAGGAGATTTCCTGTCCAGCCCCTTGAGCTGTCCCACTGCTTTTAACATCTCTCCTCCATCTCTGTAGCTGGCTGCCTTGGGGACTGTTTTCTAGTTTTCTGTACATACAACTCTTGGGTTATAATGCCTGCATTGGGAACCAAAAAGCTCACTCTGGAGAGCAGCTGTGGTGGAAGCTGAGAAAACAAGCCATGGCCCCTGAATTTTTTGTTCTGTGTGGGAGTAAATGTGAAGGCATTTACAGTGAGGCCTTCTGATGTGATACACAAAGGACAACCTTTTACACCAAGGATTGTGGTGATTGTAAGGTGGAAATGTCAGAAGAACAAACTAGACAGCAAGAAACAGAAGTAGGCAAAGAGAATGAAGCACTGGAATAATAAAAAAAAAAAAAAAAAAAAAAAGGGCCTGTGCCTGTGGATGATGAAAAGGTAGACAAGGTGAGAAACTGATCTTTTGCATCTCAGCAGGAGGTTGAATTTGGTTCTCTCCTCATGCTTGGGAAGTGCCCAAAGACATCAGGATTCAGGGTTTTATAAGAAAAGTCACTTCAACAGTAAATAGACTGGAATGTATGGGCACTACTAATACACAGCAAAATGGTATTTTATATGTCTCAAACTCTCCTTCTATTAAAAGTCCCAGTGATAAGGACTGTTAGTTGTGTTAATCATTCCCTGTTCCTTTATAATGTCCTGTAAAAAAGAAAGCAATGCCTTAGTACTACTGTAGATTTTGGAGGGAGACCGTTCAACGGCTGAACAATCATGGAGAAGTGTGGGCAGAAGACAAAAAAAACAACCTGCTCAGGTAACGTGCTTGCAGTTTCTGTTCTACAGGTGTTCTGCTGTTGGGTCTGGAGAGCTGGAAACACATTCTGGCTGGGGGCAATTCAGAGAAGAGTTCTTCATGTGCCCATAAGCATGACTTCTGCCACAGTCTCGTGCCATGAATCAGCACTGCCAGATCAGCAGTGAAAAATGCTGGCCAGTTGCCAATAGCTAAAGTTTCCTTAACACGGGTTTTCAAAGGAATTGTGAGACTGCTCATCACAGGATTATCCTCTGAAGACATGACTAAAGAGACAGCAGTTCCTCTGGGGACAGGCACCTTCTTGATTCTTGATGTAGGTCTGACAGTGATGTAGGCAGAGGTTAGACAGCAGATGTCTGGTGACCAATGGCTGAAGATGAATCAGCAGTGTCTCCTTGCGGCAGAGGTGACCAAATGCACTCTGTGCTGTGTCAGCAGAAGTGTAGCCAGCAGACCCAGAGAAGTGATATTTATCCTCTATTTGACACTCATGAGACTGCACTGGGTTGTGTGTTCAGTCTGGGGCTCCTTGGTCTAGGAAAGCTACTGATCTATGGGAGGAGGTCCATTAAAAGCCACCAAGACAGTTGGAAGGCTTTGTGGACAGATTAAGAGAGGCTGAAGGAATGGGGCCTTAGGAATAACAAAGGTCAAATTGTAGCTACCTTGTGTGTGTCTACCACGACATGCTTGGAGGATCTGGAAGAGATGTAACTAGGCTCTTCTCAAGAGTGCACAGTGATAGGATGAGAGATGACAGACACGCAGACACCATTTAGAACTGGGCAAGTTCTATTTAGATATTATAAACTTTTTTTTTTTTTTTTTTTTTTTTTTCCTGAAAATTATCAAGTAGGTTGTCCACAGGTTGTCTCCAGCCTTGAAAAATTTCAAGCCTTGACTGGGTACAGTCCTGTTCAACCTCATCTAATGAGGCA
Source organism: Aythya fuligula (assembly GCF_009819795.1). Lineage (NCBI taxonomy): Eukaryota > Metazoa > Chordata > Aves > Anseriformes > Anatidae > Aythya > Aythya fuligula. The sequence continues at coordinate 4,880,798 of NC_045582.1, read as the reverse complement.
TTTTCCGAGCAGAGAATCTGAATGGATGATCTTCAGAGGTCTTGTCCAACCTAAACTAGACTTTGATTCTAAGGAACTAGTAAGACTAGTTATGGAAGAGTAAGAATAGAGATAGGACGTGACAGTGTGGTACTAAACTTCATGTATTGGGTCAGGAGCTACCTTGTAGGATAAAGGGAGAAAGTGCACAGTGCCTGCCTGGGAGGCCTGACAGGGTCACATAGGGTCTGCAGGGTTTGGGAGCGTCCACCATCGTGTTTGTGAGACCTGCAGCCCTGCGGTATGCTGAGAGGAGTTTGCTCTAGATACCATGCAGGAGCCAGGAGACACCGACTAGGCAAAGCCTTGAGTTTGGTGAGAGAGGAGGCACAGACGTCGAGGCAGGATAGACTCCCATGATGTTTGCACAGGAGGATGTGTCAGAGAGATCTGTCAACAGTTGTAGGCCAACCCTCCTTTCACTCCTTACATTGAAAAGGCAGAAGTCTTAATTTTTCGGAATTTGCTTTTCCTCTGCTGTACAACCTCGGATGAGAAAGCTTTAAGGCACTTTCCTGTCCAGCCTGGGTACATGGGAGGACAGCTTTGGGGTGATGACCTCCTGGAGGACTCCTACAGGAGAACTGCCTTTTCTGGGTGAATCTGTGTGTGCCTTTGGACTAGCCATGTCTCCTGGGATTCCCTTTTTATGCTGAGGTTGCACATGATGCATTCCATGGGATGAAGGTTCTATGATTATATGAAATGTCCTGATGGCCTTAATGCTCCCATGTTCTTCAGCTCTCAGGAAACTGAAGAATACATAATATTATTATTTTGTTATTTCTGCTTTTGTTATTATAATTAGCATTATTATGCAGAGATTTGATGAAAGCTGTTTTTGACTTTCAAGTTCTTGTTGGGACGTAGTTAGTTCTTCCCTGGGGTTGCATGTCATTCCACCCCAGCAGGACACAGCCACACACCTGGGGTTGCTTCACTGCAAGGTTCTTCACCCATTTCTGGGGACCTGAAGAGGAGGCATTGTTACTGGGTAGTAGAAGAAGGAAAGGGGAGAGATGGTAGAAACAGAAGGAGCTATCTGTTCCCAGAAGAAACAGAATCATCACCAGAGAACTGGGACCATAGGGTATGATGTAAAACCTCATAAACCCTAGTTCATCAAGAGTGTGCAGAAGTGCAGACATTTATTCCCAGCTGTGAAGTTGTTTTCTGCAGAAGCAACACATATCACTACTGGAGGAGGGAAAACCCCAAGCAGGGATACCTCAGGCATGCTTAGAATAAGAATTTTCTCCTCCCCATTCCCTTCTTTGTTCCTCTTGCCCAAGTCACTTCCTGCAGGTCTGTTTTCTTGAGTCTCTTGGTGGGAACGTGTTATTTCTGAGTTTCTCACACATACAGGAGGTTTGATCTCAGTATCCACCTCAGGTATCCTGTCCTCACTGCCTTTCTGAGGCAACCACAGTCTAAGCATTGCAGAGATGCTCTTGAAATATTGGGAGAATGAATGATAGATCAGCCAGATCCTCTTTCCCAAAGGGACTGGTGTGAGAGGAAGGAGAAGATGAAAATGCTTCTGTCCTGTAACTGTTCTCCCCATATACCCCTGGACAAGGCAGATTTGATGTGCAAAAAGCTCGTGGTCCATTCTGATCTATGTGCTCTGTTGTGCACTAAAAGCTGGAAGCAACTGGTCAGAGACTCACCTGAGCCTGGCACTACCATTCAAAAAGCTTCTTTGTCCTCTGTCTTTTTCCCAAAGTTCTGTCAGGGTGGACTGTCCCCGAGTGGGCATTTCTAGAGCACATTACAGTGCAGGCACACAACTTCAGCAAGACCCAGATTCCCCCAGGCCCCAAGAAACAGGGGATCCCAAGTGGGGAGGAACACAGGAGATGATCCATGGTTTTCTTGTGCATTACACATATTCCTCTGACTTTTTCCACCACTCCAAGGGACACTGTCTGAAAGGGACCTGTTGCTATGTGTCCTTCTGTCACATTCCTCTGGGAATGATGAAAGGCCCCTTCCTGTGCTCACCACATACCCTGCCAACTAAGGTAATATCTTTCTTCCCTGGCAACATAACACCACCATAAGAAGCATCATGTGGAGGGTGTAGGTGGGATGCAGAAAAATTTAATGACTCTGACGAAACAAACAAGGTCACTTCTAGAGGAGGAGACAGAAGTGTAATTTAGTGCACCCTCAGCAAATTTGCAGATGTCACCAAGTTGAGTGCTGTGGTTTATACAATAGAAGGAAAGGATGCCATCCAAAGGGACCTGGACAAGCTTGAGAAGTAGGCCCATGTAAACCGTACGAGGTTCAACAAGTCTAAGTGCAAGGTGTTGTACCTGGGCCAGGGCAATCCCAGACAGGAGTACAGACAGGAGAAGAACTTAGTAAGAACAGCCCTGCAGAGAAGGGGGGATCTGGTGGATGCAAAGCTTAACATGAGCTGTCAGTGTGCACTTGCAGCCCACAAGGCCAACTGCATCCTGGTCTGCATCAAAAGAGGAGTGGCCAGTAAGTCAAAGGAGGGGATTTTTCCCTTCTGCCCTTCTGCCCTTTCTTTTCCTTTTGCCCTTGTTAGGCCCCACTTGGAGTACTGTATCCAAGTCTGGGGTCCCCAGAACAAGAAGGATGTTAATCTGTTAGAATGGGTACAGAGGAGGATCATGAAGATGATCAGAGGCCTGGAGCACTTCTCCTTTGAAGAAAGGCTGAGAGACATGGGGCTACAGAAGAGAAGGGTCTTAGGTGACCTTATCACGGCCTTTCAGTACTTGAAGGGGGCTTATAAAAAAGATGGAGAAAGACTCTTTATTTTGGTAGATAATTATAGGTGAACGGTCTTAAACTAAAAGAGCACAGATTTAGACTAGACATTAGGAGGAAATTCTTCACTGTAAGGGTAATGAGGTACTGGAACAGGTTACCGAGAGAAGTTGTGGATGCTCCATCACTGGAGGTGTTTAAGACCAGGTTAGATGAGGCCCTGGGCAACCTAATCTAGTGGGTGGCCTATGGCAGGGAGGTTGGAACTAGATGATGTTTAAGGTCCCTTCCAACACAAGCCATTCTATGATTCTATGATCCCATGAACTCTGTGCCTATCAACCATGGCAGAGATGCCACAGGGCATCCATCTGCCTACCCCACAAAAGGAGAGGGGACAGCAGATCCCCTAGGCTGGGTATGGGAGAGGGTTTTATGGTGTAGAAGAACATTAGAAAGGAAGAGAGTGGAGAGAGCAGAAGACATGCAAGTTAGGCTTTGGTCATGTTTTCAGAGAGACCCTGCTTCTTTCCTTTGGAAGGGGGACACTGGATGCTCAGCCTCTCCAACATCAATCTATCCTCAGTCTGTAATCAACTTCTGTGTTTCCAGGGGTCGTTGTATGTTCTGACACCAATAGTTTAACAGGGGTTGCACCTTCTGAAATAATAGCGGCTGGTAATACATGAGAGGTCATAGCACCCAGAGGTGATGGGGACTCCATCACAGCTGAGGATGCTGCCAACAGCAGCAGAGGTGAAGGATCCCACAGCAATGTTCTGCGGGAAGGAGCTGAGGATGGAGCTGGGCAGGGTCACCACCACAGGAGAGGGCTGGATGACAACTGAGCCCTCAATCTGCCCCAGGCAGATTGCTGGTAGTGCTGGGGAGCATGACATAAAAACCCCCACCTGCCATCCTTCTTTTAGTCCCCACTCCACTGACAAGCACTGGATGTCCTGGATATGGGGGGACTGTACTCAACTGTTAAATTTCTGGGGCCAGCCTTGTTGCTTCACCAGCAGCTGTCTCTTCCTTTCTCTTTTGCAGCAATCAGCTTCTCATTTTTTTTTCTCTCATTTCTCTGCAGGATTCACTTTTTGAACTTCTTCTGTAGTTGATTCTTTCTGGACATGACGAAGCAGTTCTGAACAAGATACTGTGTTGCCCCTTTTTAGAAATCCAGGCATAGTAACATGATGGAATACTGAGAGAGAGCATCAAGAACATGGTTTGGGCTGACCAAGCAGCCTTTAAATTCCAGTTTGAGAATCAGAAAGCCAAAATTAACAATGGAAAGAAAATTTCCTACAAGGAAAAATAGCAATACTTCGAGTAGACAAGGAAAACATTTAAAATTAGTGTCTGGTCATCTTCCAAGCATTTAGCCACCTTGTTCAGAAAAAGCTGAACAAGGAAAAGTAGAGAAAAAGAATATTTGCTTCTTATTTTTTTTTTGTTGTTGTTTTCATTGTTTGTTTCTCTTGCAACATTCTTAAGCTTTATTTCTCTCCATCTTGTTTGAAACAAACATTGTGTTCTTGCTGATGATCATGTATGGGAGTGTTTCTGTTGTCTTGCTGGAATTTCTATGATTTGGGAACTTCTTTTTGGGCATAAAATTATTGTACATGATACAGTGCTGTGGGACACAATGAAATCTTTCACTAGCAACATGGATAGCAAAAAGAACTTAAAAATCTTTTTGAAACCTTAATAACTAATTTTCTATCAAATACTGCAAATTTGTCAGACCTACCTGGTTATTTGAAACTGAAACAAGAGAAGAAGGCAGGAACAAGGAAAAAAAAAAAAAAGAATCTGGACTTCCAGGAGGGTTGTGAAATAAAGTGGGTGAATGGATGCCTGGAGAAGGATGGACAAATGTTTGTATAGCTGTCTATATGGAAGTAGAGTGCAAGGAAGAGAGGGGAGATGGAGGGAGAAGGAGAGTGGCAGTGTTCAAGAGAAGCCATGAGAAGAGCCACTTAGGCAAGGAAAAGGCTTTTTGTTTGATGTTTACTGTTGCCCTTATTGCAGCATTAAACCTTACTCTGACATGATCTCCTTCTGAAATCTTTCAGCCATGGCAAAGGAGAACAGGACCTTTGGGACTGGATTCATTCTGAGCTCAACAGACCGTCCTGGCTGTCACATCATCCCATTGGTAATTATCTTCTCCACCTCTCTCCTAATTCTGATGGGAATGGTCTTCCCCTTGTCACTGTGGTGAGTGACCAGCCCTGAGGATTCCAATGGATTTCTTCCTCAGCCCGCTCTTGGAGTTCTGGTATACCACCAGTAATGCTCCCAAAACACTGGAAACTTTCCATGTCATCAGGAAAGGTCATTTGTGTTTCTAGCTGCTTGGTACAGTCATTTTTCCACTTCTTCTAGGTATCACTGAATTTCCAGTCTTCTCAATATTGCACTTTGATTACCACACACAAGGCTTTGCATTACACCTCACCACAGTCATAAGACAGAAACTGCTTCCTCCTCTCCTTAGGAGCATGGGTGTGGAGGGCGTACCAGGAACACCATTGTCTGTTTCTGCTGTGGTGGTGGGCCTTTTCTGAGCCTGGCCTGTGGGGCTATGATACTGAGCGAGACCCCTGACTTTATCCTTTCTGCCCTCATCATCTGAAACATGCTGCTTTTCATGGCAGACTCCTACATCTACATCCTCTTTGCCATTCTCTCTCTTCCCTTGTCTTTCACTCACCAAAAGGCATTCTGTGCTTGTGCCTCCAATCTCACCAGAGTTTCCATTCTCTAAGGACCTTTCTGTCAATATTTGTACTTTGCTTGACAGTGTGCTGCAAGTGAGACTGGCATGGCTTGGGAACTGGAATAGATTCTCCAGGGAAGTGGTCACAGCATGAAGCCTGTTGTCGACGGAAGGAAGACACAGACGCTCAATATGAGTGAACAGTGAACTTCAACTTTAATGGATAGCTCAGTCGCCTTTTATCTAGTTCGAACATAATCAACTCATACATATTCCTAAACTAAACTCAGGATTGGCTAACATTTCCCGCACTTTTCAGTTGGTTCCTCCTTCTTTTAGCTACCGTCCTGCCTTAGGGACTTTCCCAATCCCTCAAGGGCATCGTGTCTTTGAGCCTGATTGGCTCTCAGCCAGCTGCGTACGTGCCAGACTCATGTGAGTTGAGTGCGGTACTTCACTAGCCTATTGCCTCCTAACTGCCCAACATCCACATGTCCTATTTCACTTAACCATTCCTCCACAGAAGCCTGCTGGGGTTCAAGAAGCGTTTGAACAACACTCTCAGACCTGAGGTTTCATTTCCAGGTACTCCTGCGTAAAGCCAGAGGAGAGGGACTCAATGATCCCTGTTTGTCTGATCTAACTCAGGCTGTCCAACAGTTCTGTTATTCTATGGTTTTTAGACACAATGAGGTGCTATGTGCTTTTTTAAATGTTGGCCTTTTTTTCCTGTCCTTAACTTGTGCTGCAGGCTGGGAATAAGAAAGATGGCATCAACAATTTGACTTGTTTTCTAGAAGGATTATGTTGTTTCCAAGACAAAGGTGAATCTCCAAATTGTGAGTGTGCTCCTCCATCTCAGACTTCAGTGTAAGCCAGGAGATAATTCTGGCTCAGGAGCACCTATTGATTATTGCTTTAAGCTGGGCAACAGATGTATTATGTGTAGAAGGTCTCGGTCCCCAGGTGAGAGCTGGGGCTGGAACGCAGGCCAAGGCCAGACCCCAGAAAGACCTGGCTGAAGGCTCCATCCAGTGAGCTCCATCCAGCCATGCAACACCTAGGAGCCTGGTGTGGTGGTTTTACCTTGCTGGGCAGCTGAACTTTATCACAATCACTCTCTCACTCCCTCTCCTTTTAAGAAGAGGGGGAGAAGAAAGCATGCTGGAAATTAAAATTAAAATAACAACTCACAGCTTGAGATAAGGATAATTTAATTAAAGGGAAAAGGAAGAGGGAAAAAAAAAAAGAAGGAAAAAAAAAAAAAAGGAAAGGCTGCACAGAAGCACAGAGAGAGAGAAAAGAAATTACTCTCTACTTCTCATCAATGAGCAATGTTGGTCCACATCCTGGGAAGCAGGCCCTCTACATGCATAGCTGTTGTTTGATAGGACAGACATCTTCATAACGAGAGCTCCTCCTCTGCATTGCCTTTCCTACATTTTATTGTTGTGTGACATCATATGGTACGGAATATCCCTTTGGACGGTTTAAGTTAGCTGTCCTGGTAATGTCCCCTCCCCATCTCTTGCCCACCCCCACTCTGCTGACTCTTGGGGGTGGGGTTTGAAGGAAATCTTTATGTTATGTCAATTTTGCTCATCAGTAGACAAAACACTGGTATGATAACAAAACTGTTCTAGCTAAAATTCTGAAGCACAGCACTATATGGACAGCTGCTGGGAAAGTTAACTTCATCCCAGCCAGACTCATTACACCTGGTGAGGCCAGGTTGAAAAAATTAGGCCAGGCACAGACACACATACAGCAGAGCTTGGTCAGGGCTGTACTAGGCCTGAGCTTGTGCAGAGACCCTGGGCCAGGGGCCAGGACAGAGCTGGGAGCTGTGGAAGCCCTGGATTTTGGTGGGCTTGGTTCTGATGCTCATTGCACTGCCATTTGAGCCAGCACTGCCTCCCAGAGAACCTGGCCTGGGGATAGGTTCTCCTGCTCACCCCATGGAGCAATAACACCATCCTTTGTCCTGGTAGTGTGATGCAAGCAGTGTGTGGAGTCCGTGTGAAAGCAAAGCCAAAGGGCCCCGAGGTGTGCAGATGTGGGAAGGCCCTGGCCTGGGTGTGGGTAGCAGAGGTGCTGCATTGAGCACAAGAACCACTTCATCCTCATGGCTCTGGGAATGACAGAGGAGCTTGGTGCCTGGGAGAAGAACCCCCAGCGTTTGCCCTGTGGTTGGGTTGCTGCATGGTTTGTGCCATTCAGGGCCTGTACACAGATCCTGCTGAGTGCCCAGTCAGGTCCCATTCTCACTGCAGTGTCTCAGTGGGGCTGGGGATATCTGCACCAACAGAATGCCTTTTTTGGAGCAGAGTGGGGTTGTGGGACCTATGGGGCTTTGGAGTTTCTTAGCCTGATGAAAGCTGTTCCATGTTTGGGAAAGAGAATGCAAGACTGAGCAGCCATTAGTGTTTGGGCACCAGTCCCTGTCCTGGGCCTGCATTCATGCAGAAAGGAGTTGGGAGTGGGAGCTCCAGTGTGTGGGCTTGTATAGCTAGTAGCACCACGAACTACCGTCAGTTTGACCTCATTGCCAGGGAAGCTCATGGAGCAGATTCTCTTGAGAGTCATCACGCAGCACTTGCAGGGCCAGCAGGCGATCAGGCCCAGTCAGCATGGGTTTATGAAAGGCAGGTCCTGCTTGACGAACCTGATCTCCTTCTATGACAAAGTGATGCACTGGGTGGATGAGGGAAAGGCTGTGGATGTGGTCTACCTTGACTTCAGCAAGGCTTTTGACACCGTCTCCTATAGCATTCTCCTCAAGAAACTGGCTGCTCTTGGCTTGGACTGGCGCACGCTTCATTGGGTTAGAAACTGGCTGGATAGCCGGGCCCAAAGAGTCGTGGTGAATGGAGCCAAGTCCAGTTGGAGGCCGGTCACTAGTGGCGTCCCCCAGGGCTCGGTGCTGGGGCCGGTCCTCTTTAATATCTTCATCAATGATCTGGACGAGGGCATTGAGTGCACCCTCAGTAAGTTTGCAGATGACACCAAGCTAGGTGCGTGTGTCGATCTGCTTGAGGGTAGGAAAGCTCTGCAGGAGGATCTGGATAGGCTGCACCGATGGGCTGTCAACTGCATGAAGTTTAACAAGGCCAAGTGCTGGGTCCTCCACCTGGGATGCAATAACCCCAAGCAGAGCTACAGGCTGGGAGAGGAATGGTTGGAGAGCTGCCAGGCAGAGAAGGACCTGGGAGTGATGGTGGACAGTCGGCTGAATATGAGCCAGCAGTGTGCTCAGGTGGCCAAGAAGGCCAACATCCTGGCTTGCATTAGAAACAGTGTGGCCAGCAGGGCTAGGGAGGTGATCGTCCCCCTGTACTCAGCTCTGGTGAGGCCGCACCTTGAGTACTGTGTTCAGTTTTGGGCCCCTCGCTACAAGAAGGACATGGAGGTGCTTGAGCAGGTCCAGAGAAGGGCGACGAAGCTGGTGAGGCATCTGGAGAACAAGTCCTACCAGGAGCGGCTGAGGGAGCTGGGCTTGTTCAGCCTGGAGAAAAGGAGGCTCAGGGGTGAGCTTATTGCTCTCTACAGATACCTTAAAGGAGGCTGTAGAGAGATGGGGGTTGGTCTGTTCTCCCACATGCCTGCTGACAGGACGAGGGGGAATGGGCTTAAGTTGCGGCAGGGGATTTTTAGGTTGGATGTTAGGAAGAACTTCTTTACCTAAAGGGTTGTTAGACATTGGAAAAGGCTGCCCAGGGAAGTGGTGGAGTCACCATCCCTGGAAGTCTTTAAAAGACGTTTAGATGTAGAGCTTAGGGATATGGTTTAGTGGGGACTGCTAGTGTTAGGTCAGAGGTTGGACTCGATGACCTTGAGGTCTCTTGCAACCTAGAAATTCTGTGATTCTGTGAACTTTTGAATCCCCTCAGCACTATGCATCTTGGCAACAGCTGGGCCATACCAGATTCTGTGCTGAAGGGTGATAGGGCTGCACAGGCAATTTGAATCTGCTATTCATGCCCAGGAATTCTGTTCATGATCAGGTGGTGGAAGAGAGGGAAAAGTGGAGTAGAGACAGAGGGCCATCCTCAAGACAATCACTCATTCCCAGTTTCAGCCATCCTTTCAGAACATCTTTGTCCAAGCCTTCATCCCCAGCAAAGCTCCACCCAAAGCAAGACGAACACTCTTCCCCAAGAGATGGCACCTCCAAGGTCAAGGGAACATGCCTAGGTAGAAATGTCACAACTGAAGGACTGGTGGCCATTGGGTGTGGAGGAAATAGGGATGTCTACCTCAGCTTCAAGAGACAGTGACTGAAAGATGACTTGTTGCAGTGTGCCCCGCCCTCCGATGCACAGAGGAGTAAGGCAGTGCCCACAGCTAATTCCCACCAAAGCAATGGCTTTCTCTCTTGGCCATCTCTATGCAGATGGAAAGACCAGACCAGGACACACTTTGGGATGCTGCAAACATTTATTGAGTCTCAGGAGGGAAATGAGGTGACTGAGAAGGGAAATCAGGTGAGGAGGCCCTGAGAGCAGAGAGCAGAATGAACATACAAAAGTTTTTCAGCTTTTCCTACAGCACAGTTGCCACAAGGTATCCATCTTCCTGGCCCACAAATGGAGAGAGGCATGCAGGTCAATCCAGGCTGGTTTATGGGGCCTCAGAGAAAGCAGAGGGTAACAAGGGAAAAAGAGAAAAAGAGTGAGTAACTGGAAAACAGGAAAGGTAGGCATTGGCTGTGTTTTCAGAGAACCCAGGCTGGCCCCGTCCAGTCTGTCTTTGCAGGACAAGGCAAAGATGGTCAGCTTCTCTTAAAACAACAGCAAAAATTTGTTCTTCTGTACAGCAGCAAGTTGTGAGTTCCTGGGGTCCTGGTCTAGGGAAGGGTCTGGCATCTTTAGCAGGGGCGGCAACAGTAGCGGCTGGCAATACAAGAGAGGTCACAGCACCCAGAGTTGATGGGGACTCCGTCACAGCTGAGGATGCTGCCAACAGCAGCGGAGGTGGAGGATCCCACAACGGTGTTCTGAGGGAAGGAGCTGAGGATGGGGCCGGGCAGGGTCACCACCACAGGAGAGGGCTCAATGACGACGGTGGAGTTCTGGCACTGCCTGACACAGGGCTCGTTGCAGCTGCTGGCCAGCGGGGTTGGGCCACAGGGCTGGCATGGCAGGCAGGGCTGGCACTGGTTGTAGCAGGACATGTCTTGGGGCAGGAGGTTCACCTGGGAGAGAAGGCAGGGAGGAAGCAGAACATGGGGATGCATGAGGAGCAGCCTGTCAGCACACCTGTCACTCCTTCCATAGCAAACCTTCTCCCCACTTCCCGCTCACAATACCAGCAACCCCAAGATTTGACATGGAACAGAGCTGATTGCAGCTAAGAGGTCCATAGAGCTGAGACTCCCTTGTGGAGAATGAGAGGGACAAGAAGGGGCTTCACACTCACCTGGGTCCTAAGGAGGAGAAGGCCAGAGAAGTGGATGAGGGAGCACAGGGCTGGGCTGGCTTTTATAGTGGACCTTAGCTGCTCCATGTCCAGAGGCATCCCTTGAAGCTGTGATTATTTTCTGACAAGCTCCTCTTGAATGCAAAACATCCCAGCTAATGATATGGGCTGTGTGTTTCCTTCCTGTGCTGCAGTTTTTCATTTCCTGCTTTATGCCCTTTCCTCAATTAAGGCAACTTTTGAGTGGCAGGTAGGGAGGCCCAAGTATTTCCGTGCAACACATTTCAGTGTGGGCAGAAGACTCAGCTCATGTGCTGGAAGGGTCCAGTAAAGGCAAGTGATGTCAGCCTGGGTGACTCCTTAGGGGCTCTTTGGGACCCTTTTGTCCAGAGGTGGCCCAGCTCCCAGGTTGTGACCCTATCCCACTAAATGCTGCTCTCAGGGTAAACCTTCTGACATGTTTTGCCTCCTCCTGTTCTCATACGGGAATACCCATTTTTGGGTAAAGTTTGTGCATGGCCCTTTACTGATCTGGAAAAAAACAAACAAACAAACAAAAACAACAACAACAACAAAAACAAAACAAACAAACATACAAAAAAAAAAACACACAAAACAATAAGCAAAACAAAACCAACCAACCAAACAACCAAAAAAAAAAGAACAAACAAACAAACAAAAAACAAAAACACAAGGACACACGGGTAATTTAGTGTCTGTTTTTGTAAGATAGAAAAATAAGAGGATCCTAATGTGAAAGAAGCTTATTTTTGTCACGACACTCAGCAGAACAGGTGGGCATGGGGCACTCCAGCAGTTTCTCTTATCACAACCAGTCTCTGAGGATAAGCAGAATGACTTTGACATGTTAGCACTATGCTAATTATGTAACCTATCAGAGGCTATGGGATTGTACAAACATGTAAATATACTGCAAAGGGATTGTATAAAGAGTGGCATGGAAAGGCCTTATGCTTGCCAGCTTTTGAGGGAAACCACTGCATACCCAGACTTGTGCAACTCTGAAATAAACAATCCCTTGACTTAGTGTGTGGATTGGCTCACTGCATACCACATAATGAATCCAGTGTTTTTATTGGACAACAATATCTGCCAGCCATACACTTGTGAGTCTCTTTCCTTGATACCTGTGCCTTCTCTACTGCCTCCCCTTTTCTTTGCCTGCCTTGCCTGCACCTGCCTGCCAGCACTATGTTTGGGGCTGTTCAGATATCCTCTTGGGAAGTCTGAAGGCTCTGACTCTCAGGGACGCCTGAAGGAACAACCCTGCAGGCCCTTCAGACTGCCACTCTTCCTGCCAAGCCTTCAAAGCTGTGTCAGGTTTCTGCTAACAGATGACCAAATACATCTCAAAGAGACAGGGACCTTGAAGCATATTGTTTTGCTTCTTTGTCACAATCACTGAGGGCTCATCTTACATACCAGAAGCCATTTCCACAGAAGCTCAACTACTGTGAGGAAAAACCAAAGTATCACCAACACCATGAAATGGCTCTCCTTCTTTCAGAATCCAAATCAGCTTCTTCACTGCTCAGGAAATTTCTTTCCACTCCATGCGTGCCCCTTTCTTGTCCAGCGCTTCCCTCCTCCCCCCCCCCCCCCCCCCTCCCGCTACAGGGTGTCTCCCAAGTCCTATGCCTCTTCCTCTGTCACTCCTTCACCTGAGAGATTTCTGAGCAAAGGGGTTTCAGAGTGCAACCAGCAAAGTGATTTCCAGTTGCGCCAGAGGGATGCTCAGCCTAGTGGGTGCTTCATCCAAGCTCAGCTCCCTTCTGCAAACACAGAAGCAGCTCCCATCCACAGTTTTCTTCACTTGCCAAGGACATGTGCGCAGAACTTCACCCAAGGTTTATATACTGCTAACAGTCTCCTGGAGCTTTCAGAGTAGGCAATAAAGAGTAGGGCAATTAAGAAACCTATGTCCCCAGGAATTGCCAAGCAGTTAGAGTACTGCAACACAGGCCAGCCATTCCAGGGCAATGGGCCATCCCAACAAACCAGAAATGTTTGTCAGAGCTCTGCCTGGGTCTCTTTCTTGCGGTCTACCTCACACCTCAGCCCTGGCAGGGCCAGACCTTCACCTGGGCTAAACTGGTTACTTTCTCTTGTAGCTGTGACTGACTGCATTCTTCCGACACCAGGAAAGGCAAAGAGTTTACCCCAGAACACCTTTGGATACTCCCTCTTGCCTGCATAGTTGATTCCTTCTGGACATGACAAAACTGTACCAAGCAGGGCCGTACGTGGATCCATAAGGAAACAGCACTGTAATTGAGCAAGGACATGACACCCTGTTGATGGAAGCTGTTACAGAGGTAACCTGCCTGTAATGGGAAAGTGCCAACATCAGGTGGCAGCTGAGCACTGACAGGAGAAATGTCTGCCAGCCTGAGAACTGAGCCTTGAAATCATGGGCATCCTTAAAGTGCATCTGGGCACCAGAGAACTGCAGACATCCTGAAGATACCCTCAACAAAGGCAAAAGGAGGAACACAGGATAAACTTCTTGCCCGAGAAGGAGGAAAAAAATAAATAAATAAAAGGGTCTGGGAAAGCAGAAATAAGTGTGAGGAGTTTCCTGTGAGTGCAGGTGTCACACTGTCATGGCCACGTCCCTAGGGGGAGAGGGTGATCAACTCTTGCACAGAGCTTCCCTGGAGCAGATGTGGTCCTGACACTGGAGGGGCCTCAGAGGTCCTGGGTCTGAGGAAAGCTTCTCCATTCTTGCAGGCAAGTGGGCACCCCAGAGCAGCATGGATGCATGGGCATTGCTTGCTGTCCTTGGGCTGCCCCTGCCCAAGGGGTTTTTGGGTCCTCAGAAACTGGATATTACCGTGTGTGGCCCAGTGTGCCTAATACCCATGCTGAGTTGTGAAGGGAGTTTGTCCTGCATGTATGCCAACACCTGGGCCCTGCCAAGTGCTGTTCTGGAGGCGGTTGGGCCATATGGTGTATATGTTGTGCTCCCTGTTTGCTGGACCGGTGTGGATAGCTGTGGGCAGAGATGCTGTAAGACAAGGGTGGATGTTCACTTGCCAGAGGCCAGTCTTCTTCAGCTCCAATGGCCAGTGCCCAAGAGAGGTCCATCTGCAGTGTGTTGCAACCACCTTTGGGCTCCCCTCCTTGGCAGAAATGGCACTCCCCTTTTGATTGCCCTGCACTGGCACTACACAGTCACCAACAGCTTCTTCTGGGGCCTGCTACCTGTCACACTGCTAGTCTCTGCTGAGAGCTTCTGCACAGCTGTGCTCCTTGATTACAACAGCACCATCAGTTTTCCAGCGCACTTCCTGTCCTCCTTCAGCTCCTGAGGGTGTTACTTGTTGCCTTCTAGAAGCAGACATGTCAGGAGACAGAAGATGCTCTCCACTCACTCTCATTTGACTGCGGTTATGTTGTGCCTGGGGCCTTCCTCCCTCCTCTGTACCAATGACATTGCTATTGTCTCCCTCAAAAAAGTGGCATCCATCTTCTCCAGTGGTGTGATGCCTCCCATCCCCATCCCATCCCATCCCATCCCATCCCATCCCATCCCATCCCATCCCATCCCATCCCATCCCATCCCATCCCATCCCATCCCATCCCCCTTCCTTCTCTCCTTCTCCTACCCCCCCCCCCCCCCCCCCCCCCCAATCTCCACTCTGCGATAGCCATGGATGTTTTCTTCCCCTCCAAGGGTCAGTGCCCAACACACTGCAGACCCTCTGCAGTGTGTTGCAACCTCACATTCTTCTGGGAGTGGGGAAGGGGCTCCATAAACACTCATCTTATACCCACCGAGGGCAAAGCCATTATCACAGAATCACAGAATTTCTAGGTTGCAAGAGACCTCAAGATCATTGAGTCCAACCTCTGACCTAACACTAACAGTCCTCCACTAAACCATATCCCTAAGCTCTACATCTAAACGTCTTTTAAAGACCTCCAGGGATGGTGACTCCACCACTTCCCTGGGCAGCCTGTTCCAATGTCTAACAACCCTTTAGGTAAAGAAGTTCTTCCTAACATCCAACCTAAAACTCCCCTGCTGCAACTTTAGCCCATTCCCCCTTGTCCTGTCACCAGGCATGTGAGAGAACCTCCACCTCTCTGCAGCCTCCTTTAAGGTATCTGTAGAGAGCAATAAGGTCGCCCCTGAGCCTCCTTTTCTCCAGGCTGAACAAGCCCAGCTCCCTCAGCCGCTCCTGGTAGGACTTGTTCTCCAGATGCCTCACCAGCTTCGTCGCCCTTCTCTGGACTCGCTCAAGCACCTCCATGTCCTTCTTGTAGCGAGGAGCCCAAAACTGAACACAGTACTCGAGGTGCAGCCTCGTGGTGATTGTACAGGGGGACAATCACTTCCCTAGCCCTGCTGGCCACACTGCTTCTTATACAAGCCAGGATGCTGTTGGCCTTCTTGGCCACCTGAGCACACTGCATTCTCCCAGAACAGCTCAGGAGGGCATACACAGAGGGATGAAACATCTACAGCCAAGGCTGGGATGCAGAATTCTTTAATGAGTGTACAGAGCAAAAGCAGGTCACTCTGAGCTGAGACCCCTCTTCTGAGAAGAGCACAAAGAAAAGGGAGAGAAGGAGGTAGGTGAAGGGATGGAAGGAGAGGCATGAGCCATGTTTTCAGAAAGCGCAGGCTGGCCCTTTCCTGCCAGTATTTGCCAGAGGAGCTGATAAGGTCATTCTGAAAGCAATGGCCTGAAGATTCCTCCTTTTTGTAGCACTGTATATGAAGCTCCTGGGAGAAGAACCCCAGGGCCATGGCCACTGGCTTCTTTAGCAGGGCAGGCACCTTCTGCCACAGTAGCGGCTGGAAATGCCAGAGAGGTCACAGCACCCGGAGGTGATGGGGACTCCGTCACAGCTGAGGATGCTGCCAACGGCAGCAGAGGTGGAGGATCCCACAACAGTGTTCTGCGGGAAGGAGCTGAGGATGGGGCCAGGCAGGGTCACCACCACGGGAGAGGGCTCAATGACGATGGTGGAGTTCTGGCACTGCCTGACGCAGGGCTCATTGCAGCTGCTGGCCAGTGGAGTCGGGCCACAGGGCCGGCATGGCAGGCACTGGTTGTAGCAGGACATGTCTTGGGGCAGGAGATGCACCTGGGAGAGAGGGCAGAGAGGAAGTAGAGCACATGGATAGGTGACTTACCAGCTCAGTTACCCCATCACAAAAGAGCCAAGGCAACTGCTGAGGGTGGATGTGGAGGCTGTGCCAGGAAGCACATGGTGTTCATCGCTTTGTCCTGACAGGGCCCTTCAAAGAGCAGCCTGGCTCAGGAACACCCTCACATAGTACATAAACCAAAAGCTTCCTCAGACCCCTTTCCCAACCTCTCCCTATACAGAACTTCTCTATCCAGCCCTCTTCCATGGCAAGGAACTCCAAGGCACTGAACTCCATAGCTCTGAGCCACCATTGGATTTGATGTCTATTGATGTAAGATCCCTTCCACTTTGGAAGAGGAGGAGAGAGGGCTTCAGACTCACCTGGTTCCCAAGGAGGACAAGGCGAGAGAACTGGATGGGAGAGCAGGGAGCTGGACTGCTCTTTATACTGGTCCTTCATTGCTGTAGGCCATGAGACACCCTTAACAAAGCTAATAATTTTTTATCAAGCTCATCTTGAATGCAAACTATCCCAACTAATGATATGTATGGTCTGTGTTGGTTTCCTACACTGCTGCCTTTTCATTTCCAGATTTAGGTCTTGCCCATGCCCCATTTAAGGATTCTTTGGAGTGTTGGGATGAAAGGCCCAAGCATTTCTAGGGCAGGAATG
Source organism: Aythya fuligula (assembly GCF_009819795.1). NCBI lineage: Eukaryota > Metazoa > Chordata > Aves > Anseriformes > Anatidae > Aythya > Aythya fuligula. The sequence goes on along the minus strand of NC_045582.1, from coordinate 4,864,068 downwards.
CATTAGTGATGGCAGAAAACTCAAGTGATAGATGTGTCTTGAGCAGTGAGATGATGTCTGTCTGGGTCACTTTGTTGGGGCTGTTTGAAGTGTCATACTCAGGAGGAAGCTCCCACAAGCTTCAGTTGGTTTCTGAAGGACTTCTGTGCAGGAGGACGTGTCACGTCCTTCCCTTTCCTGCAGTATTTAACTCTCTCTTGGTCCCTAGTTGCCCCCCCCCCCCCCACAGGTATGTGATTTGTTCTACTGGCTTTTGATCCCATCTCCATTTACATTGCCTTCCAGAATTTATATTCTTTCCCTTTTCGACTCTGACCTTCTCTGTGCAGTCTGTGAGCTGAGGATGGAGCCTGTCAGAGCCACTATCACAGAAACAGATTGGATGATGACTCTGGAATGACACTCGCACTGCCTGCTGCACGGCTCATTGCAGCTTCTGACAGTGGCATTGGGCTGCCGGGCTTGGCAGAGCAGGCACTGGTCGTAGCAGGACATGTGTTGGGGCAGGAGGTGCAACTGGTAGAGAGGGCAGGGAGGAAGCAGAGTGCAGGGATATGTGAGGAGTAAAATGTCTTCATCCAGACATGATCTGAAAAGAGTGGTCAGGACCAACAAGGAGTCTGCCTCTCTCTTAGATGAAAATCTTACTCAGCCAGGTCCCACATGGTCTCTGAGTCACACCTTTCCTGACTGTGATGTCTCATGACCACCATCGCCAATACCTAGCACGACATGTATCGGTATTACTGGAAAAGGATATGGGGAAATGGCTTCATATACACTTGGTTCCCAAGAATAAGATGAGGGAGTCGAGGATCTCATCTGGCTTTTCTGGTGACCCTTTACTGCTCCAGGCCCAGAAGTAGAATCATAGAATCATAGAATATCCTGAGTTGGAAGGGACCCTTAAGGATCATCAAGTCCAACTCTTGACACCGCACAGGTCTACCCAAAAGTTCAGACCATGTGCCTAAGTAGCCTCCACAGAAGTGATAATTTTGTAGAGTGCTTGTGATGAATGGAAAACTTCACAGTTAATGACATGGGCTGTGGGGCTGTTTCCCCTTTACACTGTCTTTTCATTTCCTGGCTTATGCCACACCCATTCCCTCTTAGAGGCTTCTTCAGAGTTCTGGGATGGAGAGGCCCCAGGATTTCTGGGCTAGGGCTGAGTCAGTGGTGGCAAGGGACTTGGCTCAAGCACCAGATGGGTCCAGTACGGACAAGTGATGATGGCCTGGGGCACTGTGGTGGCGTTGTTATGAACTGTGGTAACAGGAAGGGGCCCAGCTGTTCCCAGCCCTGCAATCCTTGCCTGGTCACCTGAGGGCTTTCCTGCATGTGCATGTGGATGTGCCACGTCTTCCTCTTTCTCTCTCTCCCAACTTGCTCCAACAGTCCTATGGGGTGGGCTTCCAGACAGGTGGGCTCCACTGTGGGGTTTCCAATCTCTTCCCATTAAAGCTGCCCTCTGGAGAAATGGGTTGACCTCCTTGGACTCCTCTCTCTGGGCAGCCCCCGTGCATCCCCACACTGTGCTGTCCTCTCCTCCAGAGCCTTGTCCTGCTCAGAGCACACAGTCGTGCCCTTCCAGAAAGGTCCCCAGCATCTCCTCTGTCAGCTGCCCTTGGCCTCTGCCTCTACCCCATCAGGAATATGTGCACATGTGTGTGGCAGAGCCCTTGTGAACCCATCAGTGGTACTGAGTGCACGCATGTACCTGATGTCTGCACATGCAGACTGGGCACACATGCATGGCCTCATGTTCCTGTGCACACAGTATTAGCATGTGCATTTGTCAGGACATCTATGGAACTGTGTGTGCATGCATGCACATGCATGTTTGCGTGTGTCCATGGATCTGTGTGTGTAATGTGTATGCATTCTTGGGATGTGCTAGTGTGCACATAATTCACCTGACCCTAGGCATATGTCCAGCTGGTCCCAGGGCCTATAGTGTCATCTTGGTGTCATGATACCAGGCCTACTAACTCCTGGTGGGGAACACCTTTCTCTGAGGAGGGGAAGGATTTTTGTCCTGGAGTAAGCAGGGCTGATTGATAGGGGTTTAAGCTAGATTTGAATGGGGAAAGGGATAAAAGCAGGCCCACCAGTGATAAGCTAGGGGACTACATGACAATTTTTGATGAACTTCATACTAGTGAGGCCCCACAAGGTCTCCTAGTCTTCCCCACAAGGGGCTAAGTTGAATGAAATACATCTGAATTTTCCTAAACATACACATGAGTCATGAGAAGTAAGGAGATCAGGTCCCTGAAATGCTTGTATACTAATACACGTAGCATGGGAAATGTGAGGAATGTTTTAACAATTCGTGTCCATAAAGAACAATTCTGTTTGAATCCTGTCTGCCTCTGGGCCCTGCACTGGCAATTTAATTCTTGAACCACAGATGCAGTGTGTCCCAGTCTCCCCCTCACTCTAGTCAATTTATCACTTCTTAAATTTATGAACCTGTTTGCTTTTGTTATTCCGGACTTCTATTTCTAACACTGCTATAGATGTGTCTGTGAATGGCTGGGGAAGAGTGTTTTAATTACTCGTGTGTCTGGGAGTTTCAGAACAACTGATAACAACTAGTGACTGTTATGGGATACTATGTGGATCTTTGGTATCTGGTTAGGGGGGGCCGAGAGATAAAGAGGAAGGAGAAAGAAGCTGAAGGACGGCTGGAAGACAAGACTTGAAGAAGATGTTCCGTAAACTTGGGATGGTGCCCAGTAAGTACAAAGGGGGAGAGGAAGACTGCGAGCCTTCAGCATGGAAGACCCCTAGAGACCCCCAGAAGAGACCCCAGAGGAGACTGCGCATGCTCCAGTAGGAGGGACTGCACCCCGGAAGCTAATTTTAATAATCTATTTTTTTAGAAGTAGTAATGAATATGTATTAGTCTAGGAGCATAAAAATCAGCTGCTTGATGTAACTGGTGTGCGTCCTGGTGGAGCGGAGACTCCCGGTGCACCCAGCGCTGTTTGCTTACCTCTATTCCTTTATATTCTTTCAATAAATCCTATCTTTTTATTTAATCCTAATTTGAATCCTGAGCCATTTATAACAGAAACAAGCAGGAGGAGCTGGAAGCCACAGTGCCATTAGAAAACTATGATCTAATTGTTATCACAGAGATGTGGTGGGATGAACCAGGGCAATCAGTGCAAAGTTGGGAGATTTAATTGGCTGTAAACAGGAACTAGCCCTCAGTCATCAAGGTCAGACACTTCGAAGCTGGCCCAGCTGCAGCAACTAATTACGATTTACAGGGAGATTTTGGGCCCTTGCTTCACCAGCGGTGACCCGGGACAGCGGCACAACCAGGCAGCACCACCATCTCTCTCTCTCGAGATTGACAGGGAGTGGACATTGCCAGGACAACGGTGACTGCTCCCACGCCCTCTGCCTAGAAAAAGCCTCCAGGAGGACAGGGACACCTCGCTGCCCACCATGAAGAGGGAGTGGCCATCAGCACATGCGCACTGGTGAGCAGCTGCTGTGACAAGGAGCAGGAGCTCTGCACCAACTATCAGCAGTGTGCAAGATTACAAACCTGCCATGGTGTCCACTAGGCAGAGAGCTCACTCCAAAAAGGCTGTGGCAACCCAGATGGAGGGCCTGCCTAGAGATGTGGCGGTTCAGGCCTCTGGTTTCAGGGAGTGCCTCAGCCTGCTGCTGCCAAGAGAGGGCAGTGGGGAAACCGCCTGTTCTCAGGAAGAAAGTCTTCTCACCATGGTGGCTGAGCTCAAGGAGGAGGTGGAGGGACTAAGAAATGTCAGGGAGTGTAAGCAGGAGATTGATTGGTGGAGTAACTCCCTGGTGTGCCAGAGAGAAGGACGCCAGGGGGATGCCACCCAGAGTGTGGTGGAGCCTCTGCCCTGTCACTATTGGTCAAAGGGAAGGGACCAAAAAGAAGAGGAGGGTTGGAAGCGAGTTCCAGTTTGGCTTTGTGGGCACTCCCCTTCCCTCCCTCCCTATCTTCCCCAGGTACCCCTCCATAATAGGTTTGATCGCCTGGATCTTGAAGGAGAGGTAGGCAAGGATGTGGTGGAAGGCCTGCCTATGAGATCACATAGAAAAAGGCAGTTGACACCATGCCTCAAGACTGACTCCAAAAAGAAAAAAAGAAGGGTAACTGTAGTAGGAGATTCCTTTCTGAGAGGAGCAGAGGGCCCAATATGCAGCATTGACCCTCATCATAGGGAAGTCTACAGTCTACCTGGAGCCCAGATATCACCAGGACACTCCCCAGCCTGGTGTAGTCAACAGACTAATACCTGCTTCTGATATTCCAGATAAGTAGGGAGAAAGCTGCATCCCATAATATGAGGGGAATGAAGAAAGACTTAGAGGCTTTGGGATGGTTGTTGAAGGAGTCTGGAGCACAAGCTGTTTTCTCCTCTCTCCTTCCATTCTTGGGTAATGACGTATAACATAATAGAAGGATCCAGTCCATAAATGCTTGGCTATGTGACTGGTGCTACAGGCAGGGCTTTGGGTTCTTTTACAATGGCTGGTTTTATAAAACACCAGGCCTGACAGTAATACACAAGAAAGGTTTATCTCAGAGACAAGAGAGTTCTGAGACAGGAATTAGCAGAGCTTATTTGGAGAGCTTTAAACTAGATTTGAAGGGGATGGGGCTGTATCTGGGCTTGCACCAGTGGGGCAGCATTATAGCATTGAGGAAGCACCGGGCAACCTCTCACCTTCCTTGGGTTAAATTGGCATGCTCAGCTCGCACCCTCAAATGCCTGTACACCAATGAACACAGCATGGAGAATAAGCAGGAGGAGTTAGAAATCCGTGTTTGGTCAGGAGATTATGATCCGGTGGGAATTACAGAGACATGGTGGGACAGCTCACATGACTGGAACGTGGTCATGGATGGTTATGTCCTTCTCAGGAAAGACAGACCAGAAAGGCGAGGTGTTGGAGCAGCTCTTTATGTGAGAGAGCAACTACAATAGATTGAGTACTGTCCAAGGGTGGATGAGGAGTGAGTTGAGAGTCTGTGGGTGAGAAATAAGGGACAGGCTGGCATGGCAGATACTGTTATCGGTGTCTATTACAGGCCACCAGATTAGTATGAAGAAGTTGACAAAGCCTTCTACAGGCAGCTGAGAGCAGCCTCTCAATTACAGGCCCTGGTTATCATGGGGGATTTCACCTACCCTGACATTTGCCGTAAGGCCTAGTCAGCCAGCCATCCACAGTTCCTCCAGTGCATTGATGATAACTTCCTGATGCAAATGGTGGATGTGCCAACTAGGAGAGGAGGGCTGCTGGATCTTGTCCTCACTAACAAAAAGGGGCTGGTTGAAGCGGTGAAGGTTGAGGGCAGGCTTGGTAGCAGCAACCATGAGATGGTGGAGTTCAAGATATCATATATCAGGAACAGAATACCCAACAGAATTGCAACCCTGGACTTCAGTAGAGCCAACTTTGGCCTTTCCAAGCAATTGCTAGAGGGAATCCCATGGGACAGGGTGCTTGAATTTAAAGGGGCCCAAGATAGTTGTTTAGAATTCAAGGACTGCTATTTCCAAGCTCAAGATCAGAGCATCCCAACAGGTTGGAAGTCAAGAAAGAGAGCCAGGATACCTGCATGGTTAAACAGGGAGCTGCTGGGCAAACTCAAGTTGAAGAGGAGAGTTTACAGATCATGGAAGGAGGGGCTGGCCACTTGGGAGGCATATAATGCTGTTGTCAGAGGATGTAGGGAGGCAACTAGGAAGGCTAAGGCTTCCTTAGAATTAAACCTTGCAAGAGGAGTCAAGGACAACAGAAAGGGCTTCTTCAAATATTTTGTTCTTCTGGGTACCCTGGAGGCCCATTCCGGAGTCGGAATGAAGGAGGAGTTTGCCTTGGTGATGAGGACTGGGTTAAGGACTGTTTAAGCAAGCTGGACATCCATAAATCCATGGGTCCTGATGGGATGCACCTGCGGGTGCTGAGAAAGCTGGTGGAAATCATTGCTAGGCCACTCTCCATCATCTTTGGTAAGTTGTGGGTAATGGGAGAGGTGCCTGAGGACTGGAGGAAAGCAAATGTCACTCCAGTCTTCAAAAAGGTCTAGAAGGAGGACCCAGGTAACTATAGACTGGCCAGCCTCACCTCCACCCCTGAAAAGGTGGTGAAACAACTTATCTTTCATGTTATCTCTAGGCATATCAAGGACAAAAGGGTCATTAAGGGCAGTCAACATGGCTTCAGCAAGGGGAATGCTGGACCAACCTGATAACTTTTATGAAGATATAACCAGGTGGATAGATGATGGTGAAGCAGTGGACATGGTCTGTCTTGATTGTAAAGCATTTGACAGTCTCCCACAGCATCTTCATGGCTAAACTAAGGAAGTGTGATCTGGATGATCAGGTAGTGAGGTTAGCTGTGAACAGGCTGAAGGGAAGAAACCAGAGAGTTGTGGTCAATAGGACAGAGTCTAGTTGGAAGCCTATATCTAGTGGAGTCTCTCAGGGGTCAGTACTGGGACCAGTATTATTCAATATATTCATCAACAACTTGGATGAGGGAATAGAGTGCAGTGTCAGCAAGTTTGCTGATGACACTAAACTGGGAAGAGTGGCTGACATACTGGAAGGCTATGCTGCCATTCAGTGGGACCTAGACAAGCTGGAGAGTTGAGCGTGGAGAAATCTAGTGAAATATAACAAAGGCAAGTATAGAGTTCTGTATCTGGGCAAGAACAACTCCAGGCACCAGTATAAACTGGGAACTGACTTGCTGGAGAGCAGCATAAAGCAAAGGGACCTAGGGGTCCTGATGAACAGTGGGATGACCATGAGCCAGCACTGTGCCCTTGTGGCCAAGAAGGCCAATGGCATCCTGGGGCATATTAGAAGGGGTGTGGTTAGTAGGCTGAGAGAGGTTCTCCTCCCCATCTATTCTGCCTTGGTGAGACCACATCTGGAATATTGCATCCAGTTCTGGCCCCCTCAGGACAGGGAACTGCTTGGGAGAGTCCAGCACAGAGCCATGAGGATGATTAAGGGAGTGGAGCATCTCCCTTATGAGGAAAGGCTAAGGGAGCTGTGTCTCTACCTTGGAGGAGAGGAGACTGAGGGGTGACATTACTAATGTTTATAAATATGTAAAGGGTGAGTGTCCAGAGGATGGAGCCAGGCTCTTCTCAGTGACATCCAATGATAGGAGAAGGGGCAATGGGTGCAAGCTGGAACATAGGTGGGTCCACTTAAATACGAGAAGAAACTTCTTCATGGTGAGGTTGATTGAACACTGGAACAGGCTGCCCAGGGGGGTTGTGGAGTCTCCTTCTCTGGAGACATTCAAAACCCACCTGGACACATTCCTTTGTAATGTGATCTAGGTGTTTTTGCTCTGGCAGGGGAATTGAACTAAATGATCTTTCAAGGTCCCTTCCAATCCTTAACATTCTGTGATTCTGTGAATCACACAGCTGGAACATTGGAATGGAGGGCTACAAGGTTTACAGGAGAGACAGTCAGGTAAGGAAGGGTGGGGGTGTTGCCCTCTATGTTAGGAAATGTGAAGAGTATGTTAAGATAGTGAAGAGTTCCTCCTAAGAAAAAGCCAAGAGCAGGTTGAGAGCCTGTGAGTAAAAATTAAGGACTGGACCAACTAAGGGCATCTTGTGGTTGGGGTCTACTACAGGCTGTCTTATCAAGAAGAGTCTGTTGAAGAGCCCTTCTTGCCCCAGCTGCAGGAAACATCATGCTCACAGGCTCTCATCCTCCTGGGGGATTTCAACCACATGAATGTTTGCTGGGAAAGCCACGTGGCAGGCAGTAAGCAATCCAGGAGACACGTGGAATCTATTGCGGAAAACTCCCTCATCCACTGGACCTGGTGCTCACCAGTGTAGAAAAGCTCATAAAAGAGATTAAGATTGGAGGAAGCCTAGGTTGCAGTGACCACGCACAGGTTGAGTTTGTGATGTTGAGGGATACGGGCCTGGCAAAGAGCAAAGTCAGGACCCTGAACCTCTGAAGAAAAAACTTCCATCTGTTAAAAGACCTAGTGGATGATATCCCATGGGACACAGTCCTTAGGGACAGAAGATCTGATCAGAACTGGCAACTCTTTAAGGATATTTTCCTTGGAGCACAAGAGCTCTTTATTCCCATGTGTAATAAATCAAGCAAGAAGTTAGGAAACCAGTATGGTTGAATAAGGATGTGCTGGTCAAACAGGCAAAAGAAGGAAATGCACAGACAGTGGAAACAGGACCGTGTCCCCTGGGAAGGGTACACAAGCACTGTCCAGATGTGCAGGGATGGGATGAGGAAAGCCAAGACAGAACTAAACTTCACAGGGGATGCAAATAATAACAAGAAGAGGTTCTGCAGGTACATTGGACACAAAAGAAAGACTAAGGTAAGTAGTGCCTCTGACAAATGAAGACTGGTAATGACAGATGTGTAGAAGGCAGAGGTACTTAACTTTGCCTCAGTCTTCTGACTGGTGGTAAAATGGAATGCTTCTGCAGGCAATGTTAAGGAATATGCAGGACAAGGAGGTGATCCAGGATAGCCACCATGACTTCAGCAAGGGTAAATTTGTGCCTGACCAATTGGGTGGCCTTCTATGATGAAATAACTGCATCAGTCAACACGGGAAGACTGATGTCACCTCCTTATATTTCTGTAAGGACTTTGACACAGTGCTACATGACATCCTAATCTCTAAATTGGAAAAATATGTATTTGAAGGGTAGACCATCTGATTGAGAAAAAGAATTGGCTTGGTGGTCACACCAAGAGGGTAGTAGTCAATGGTTCTATATTCAGATGGAGAATGGTGATGAGTGGTGTCCGTCAGGGCTCTGTCTTGTGGACAGTGCTTTTCAATATCTTCTTCAATGACATAGATGATGAAATTGAGTGCACTCCTGTATATAGTAGCACCACGAACTTGTGAGTCCCCTCAGCACTATGCATCTTGGCAACAGCTGGGCCATACCAGATTCTGTGCTGAAGGGTGATAGGGCTGCACAGGCAATTTGAATCTGCTATTCATGCCCAGGAATTCTGTTCATGATCAGGTGGTGGAAGAGAGGGAAAAGTGGAGTAGAGACAGAGGGCCATCCTCAAGACAATCACTCATTCCCAGTTTCAGCCATCCTTTCAGAACATCTTTGTCCAAGCCTTCATCCCCAGCAAAGCTCCACCCAAAGCAAGACGAACACTCTTCCCCAAGAGATGGCACCTCCAAGGTCAAGGGAACATGCCTAGGTAGAAATGTCACAACTGAAGGACTGGTGGCCATTGGGTGTGGAGGAAATAGGGATGTCTACCTCAGCTTCAAGAGACAGTGACTGAAAGATGACTTGTTGCAGTGTGCCCCGCCCTCCGATGCACAGAGGAGTAAGGCAGTGCCCACAGCTAATTCCCACCAAAGCAATGGCTTTCTCTCTTGGCCATCTCTATGCAGATGGAAAGACCAGACCAGGACACACTTTGGGATGCTGCAAACATTTATTGAGTCTCAGGAGGGAAATGAGGTGACTGAGAAGGGAAATCAGGTGAGGAGGCCCTGAGAGCAGAGAGCAGAATGAACATACAAAAGTTTTTCAGCTTTTCCTACAGCACAGTTGCCACAAGGTATCCATCTTCCTGGCCCACAAATGGAGAGAGGCATGCAGGTCAATCCAGGCTGGTTTATGGGGCCTCAGAGAAAGCAGAGGGTAACAAGGGAAAAAGAGAAAAAGAGTGAGTAACTGGAAAACAGGAAAGGTAGGCATTGGCTGTGTTTTCAGAGAACCCAGGCTGGCCCCGTCCAGTCTGTCTTTGCAGGACAAGGCAAAGATGGTCAGCTTCTCTTAAAACAACAGCAAAAATTTGTTCTTCTGTACAGCAGCATGTTGTGAGTTCCTGGGGTCCTGGTCTAGGGAAGGGTCTGGCATCTTTAGCAGGGGCGGCAACAGTAGCGGCTGGCAATACAAGAGAGGTCACAGCACCCAGAGTTGATGGGGACTCCGTCACAGCTGAGGATGCTGCCAACAGCAGCGGAGGTGGAGGATCCCACAACGGTGTTCTGAGGGAAGGAGCTGAGGATGGGGCCGGGCAGGGTCACCACCACAGGAGAGGGCTCAATGACGACGGTGGAGTTCTGGCACTGCCTGACACAGGGCTCGTTGCAGCTGCTGGCCAGCGGGGTTGGGCCACAGGGCTGGCATGGCAGGCAGGGCTGGCACTGGTTGTAGCAGGACATGTCTTGGGGCAGGAGGTTCACCTGGGAGAGAAGGCAGGGAGGAAGCAGAACATGGGGATGCATGAGGAGCAGCCTGTCAGCACACCTGTCACTCCTTCCATAGCAAACCTTCTCCCCACTTCCCGCTCACAATACCAGCAACCCCAAGATTTGACATGGAACAGAGCTGATTGCAGCTAAGAGGTCCATAGAGCTGAGACTCCCTTGTGGAGAATGAGAGGGACAAGAAGGGGCTTCACACTCACCTGGGTCCTAAGGAGGAGAAGGCCAGAGAAGTGGATGAGGGAGCACAGGGCTGGGCTGGCTTTTATAGTGGACCTTAGCTGCTCCATGTCCAGAGGCATCCCTTGAAGCTGTGATTATTTTCTGACAAGCTCCTCTTGAATGCAAAACATCCCAGCTAATGATATGGGCTGTGTGTTTCCTTCCTGTGCTGCAGTTTTTCATTTCCTGCTTTATGCCCTTTCCTCAATTAAGGCAACTTTTGAGTGGCAGGTAGGGAGGCCCAAGTATTTCCGTGCAACACATTTCAGTGTGGGCAGAAGACTCAGCTCATGTGCTGGAAGGGTCCAGTAAAGGCAAGTGATGTCAGCCTGGGTGACTCCTTAGGGGCTCTTTGGGACCCTTTTGTCCAGAGGTGGCCCAGCTCCCAGGTTGTGACCCTATCCCACTAAATGCTGCTCTCAGGGTAAACCTTCTGACATGTTTTGCCTCCTCCTGTTCTCATACGGGAATACCCATTTTTGGGTAAAGTTTGTGCATGGCCCTTTACTGATCTGGAAAAAAACAAACAAACAAACAAAAACAACAACAACAACAAAAACAAACAAACAAACATACAAAAAAAAAAACACACAAAACAATAAGCAAAACAAAACCAACCAACCAAACAACCAAAAAAAAAAGAACAAACAAACAAACAAAAAACAAAAACACAAGGACACACGGGTAATTTAGTGTCTGTTTTTGTAAGATAGAAAAATAAGAGGATCCTAATGTGAAAGAAGCTTATTTTTGTCACGACACTCAGCAGAACAGGTGGGCATGGGGCACTCCAGCAGTTTCTCTTATCACAAACCAGTCTCTGAGGATAAGCAGAATGACTTTGACATGTTAGCACTATGCTAATTATGTAACCTATCAGAGGCTATGGGATTGTACAAACATGTAAATATACTGCAAAGGGATTGTATAAAGAGTGGCATGGAAAGGCCTTATACTTGCCAGCTTTTGAGGGAAACCACTGCATACCCAGACTTGTGCAACTCTGAAATAAACAATCCCTTGACTTAGTGTGTGGATTGGCTCACTGCATACCACATAATGAATCCAGTGTTTTTATTGGACAACAATATCTGCCAGCCATACACTTGTGAGTCTCTTTCCTTGATACCTGTGCCTTCTCTACTGCCTCCCCTTTTCTTTGCCTGCCTTGCCTGCACCTGCCTGCCAGCACTATGTTTGGGCTGTTCAGATATCCTCTTGGGAAGTCTGAAGGCTCTGACTCTCAGGGACGCCTGAAGGAACAACCCTGCAGGCCCTTCAGACTGCCACTCTTCCTGCCAAGCCTTCAAAGCTGTGTCAGGTTTCTGCTAACAGATGACCAAATACATCTCAAAGAGACAGGGACCTTGAAGCATATTGTTTTGCTTCTTTGTCACAATCACTGAGGGCTCATCTTACATACCAGAAGCCATTTCCACAGAAGCTCAACTACTGTGAGGAAAAAACCAAAGTATCACCAACACCATGAAATGGCTCTCCTTCTTTCAGAATCCAAATCAGCTTCTTCAACTGCTCAGGAAATTTCTTTCCACTCCATGCGTGCCCCTTTCTTGTCAGCGCTTCCCTCCTCCCCCCCCCCCCCCCCCTCCCGCTACAGGGTGTCTCCAAGTCCTATGCCTCTTCCTCTGTCACTCCTTCACCTGAGAGATTTCTGAGCAAAGGGGTTTCAGAGTGCAACCAGCAAAGTGATTTCCAGTTGCGCCAGAGGGATGCTCAGCCTAGTGGGTGCTTCATCCAAGCTCAGCTCCCTTCTGCAAACACAGAAGCAGCTCCCATCCACAGTTTTCTTCACTTGCCAAGGACATGTGCGCAGAACTTCACCCAAGGTTTATATACTGCTAACAGTCTCCTGGAGCTTTCAGAGTAGGCAATAAAGAGTAGGGCAATTAAGAAACCTATGTCCCCAGGAATTGCCAAGCAGTTAGAGTACTGCAACACAGGCCAGCCATTCCAGGGCAATGGGCCATCCCAACAAACCAGAAATGTTTGTCAGAGCTCTGCCTGGGTCTCTTTCTTGCGGTCTACCTCACACCTCAGCCCTGGCAGGGCCAGACCTTCACCTGGGCTAAACTGGTTACTTTCTCTTGTAGCTGTGACTGACTGCATTCTTCCGACACCAGGAAAGGCAAAGAGTTTACCCCAGAACACCTTTGGATACTCCCTCTTGCCTGCATAGTTGATTCCTTCTGGACATGACAAAACTGTACCAAGCAGGGCCGTACGTGGATCCATAAGGAAACAGCACTGTAATTGAGCAAGGACATGACACCCTGTTGATGGAAGCTGTTACAGAGGTAACCTGCCTGTAATGGGAAAGTGCCAACATCAGGTGGCAGCTGAGCACTGACAGGAGAAATGTCTGCCAGCCTGAGAACTGAGCCTTGAAATCATGGGCATCCTTAAAGTGCATCTGGGCACCAGAGAACTGCAGACATCCTGAAGATACCCTCAACAAAGGCAAAAAGGAGGAACACAGGATAAACTTCTTGCCCGAGAAGGAGGAAAAAAATAAATAATAAAAGGGTCTGGGAAAGCAGAAATAAGTGTGAGGAGTTTCCTGTGAGTGCAGGTGTCACACTGTCATGGCCACGTCCCTAGGGGGAGAGGGTGATCAACTCTTGCACAGAGCTTCCCTGGAGCAGATGTGGTCCTGACACTGGAGGGGCCTCAGAGGTCCTGGGTCTGAGGAAAGCTTCTCCATTCTTGCAGGCAAGTGGGCACCCCAGAGCAGCATGGATGCATGGGCATTGCTTGCTGTCCTTGGGCTGCCCCTGCCCAAGGGGTTTTTGGGTCCTCAGAAACTGGATATTACCGTGTGTGGCCCAGTGTGCCTAATACCCATGCTGAGTTGTGAAGGGAGTTTGTCCTGCATGTATGCCAACACCTGGGCCCTGCCAAGTGCTGTTCTGGAGGCGGTTGGGCCATATGGTGTATATGTTGTGCTCCCTGTTTGCTGGACCGGTGTGGATAGCTGTGGGCAGAGATGCTGTAAGACAAGGGTGGATGTTCACTTGCCAGAGGCCAGTCTTCTTCAGCTCCAATGGCCAGTGCCCAAGAGAGGTCCATCTGCAGTGTGTTGCAACCACCTTTGGGCTCCCCTCCTTGGCAGAAATGGCACTCCCCTTTTGATTGCCCTGCACTGGCACTACACAGTCACCAACAGCTTCTTCTGGGGCCTGCTACCTGTCACACTGCTAGTCTCTGCTGAGAGCTTCTGCACAGCTGTGCTCCTTGATTACAACAGCACCATCAGTTTCCAGCGCACTTCCTGTCCTCCTTCAGCTCCTGAGGGTGTTACTTGTTGCCTTCTAGAAGCAGACATGTCAGGAGACAGAAGATGCTCTCCACTCACTCTCATTTGACTGCGGTTATGTTGTGCCTGGGGCCTTCCTCCCTCCTCTGTACCAATGACATTGCTATTGTCTCCCTCAAAAAAGTGGCATCCATCTTCTCCAGTGGTGTGATGCCTCCCATCCCATCCCATCCCATCCCATCCCATCCCATCCCATCCCATCCCATCCCATCCCATCCCATCCCAATCCCATCCCATCCCATCCCATCCCATCCCCTTCCTTCTCTCCTTCTCCTACCCCCCCCCCCCCCCCCAATCTCCACTCTGCGATAGCCATGGATGTTTTCTTCCCCTCCAAGGGTCAGTGCCCAACACACTGCAGACCCTCTGCAGTGTGTTGCAACCTCACATTCTTCTGGGAGTGGGGAAGGGGCTCCATAAACACTCATCTTATACCCACCGAGGGCAAAAGCCATTATCACAGAATCACAGAATTTCTAGGTTGCAAGAGACCTCAAGATCATTGAGTCCAACCTCTGACCTAACACTAACAGTCCTCCACTAAACCATATCCCTAAGCTCTACATCTAAACGTCTTTTAAAGACCCCCAGGGATGGTGACTCCACCAGCTTCCCTGGGCAGCCTGTTCCAATGTCTGACAACCCTTTAGGTAAAGAAGTTCTTCCTAACATCCAACCTAAAACTCCCCTGCTGCAACTTTAGCCCATTCCCCCTTGTCCTGTCACCAGGCATGTGAGAGAACCTCCACCTCTCTGCAGCCTCCTTTAAGGTATCTGTAGAGAGCAATAAGGTCGCCCCTGAGCCTCCTTTTCTCCAGGCTGAACAAGCCCAGCTCCCTCAGCCGCTCCTGGTAGGACTTGTTCTCCAGATGCCTCACCAGCTTCGTCGCCCTTCTCTGGACTCGCTCAAGCACCTCCATGTCCTTCTTGTAGCGAGGAGCCCAAAACTGAACACAGTACTCGAGGTGCAGCCTCGTGGTGATTGTACAGGGGGACAATCACTTCCCTAGCCCTGCTGGCCACACTGCTTCTTATACAAGCCAGGATGCTGTTGGCCTTCTTGGCCACCTGAGCACACTGCATTCTCCCAGAACAGCTCAGGAGGGCATACACAGAGGGATGAAACATCTACAGCCAAGGCTGGGATGCAGAATTCTTTAATGAGTGTACAGAGCAAAAGCAGGTCACTCTGAGCTGAGACCCCTCTTCTGAGAAGAGCACAAAGAAAAGGGAGAGAAGGAGGTAGGTGAAGGGATGGAAGGAGAGGCATGAGCCATGTTTTCAGAAAGCGCAGGCTGGCCCTTTCCTGCCAGTATTTGCCAGAGGAGCTGATAAGGTCAATTCTGAAAGCAATGGCCTGAAGATTCCTCCTTTTTGTAGCACCTGTATATGAAGCTCCTGGAGAAGAACCCCAGGGCCATGGCCACTGGCTTCTTTAGCAGGGCAGGCACCTTCTGCCACAGTAGCGGCTGGAAATGCCAGAGAGGTCACAGCACCCCGGAGGTGATGGGGACTCCATCACAGCTGAGGATGCTGCCAACGGCAGCAGAGGTGGAGGATCCCACAACAGTGTTCTGCGGGAAAGGAGCTGAGGATGGGGCCAGGCAGGGTCACCACCACGGGAGAGGGCTCAATGACGATGGTGGAGTTCTGGCACTGCCTGACGCAGGGCTCGTTGCAGCTGCTGGCCAGTGGAGTCGGGCCACAGGGCCGGCATGGCAGGCACTGGTTGTAGCAGGACATGTCTTGGGGCAGGAGATGCACCTGGGAGAGAGGGCAGAGAGGAAGTAGAGCACATGGATAGGTGACTTACCAGCTCAGTTACCCCATCACAAAAGAGCCAAGGCAACTGCTGAGGGTGGAGGTGGAGGCTGTGCCAGGAAGCACATGGTGTTCATCGCTTTGTCCTGACAAGGCCCTTCAAAGAGCAGCCTGGCCCAGGAACACCCTCACATAGTACATAAACCAAAAGCTTCCTCAGACCCCTTTCCCAACCTCTCCCTATACAGAACTTCTCTATCCAGCCCTCTTCCATGGCAAGGAACTCCAAGGCACTGAACTCCATAGCTCTGAGCCACCATTGGATTTGATGTCTATTGATGTAAGATCCCTTCCACTTTGGAAGAGGAGGAGAGAGTGCTTCAGACTCACCTGGTTCCCAAGGAGGACAAGGCGAGAGAACTGGATGGGAGAGCAGGGAGCTGGACTGCTCTTTATACTGGTCCTTCATTGCTGTAGGCCATGAGACACCCTTAACAAAGCTAATAATTTTTATCAAGCTCATCTTGAATGCAAACTATCCCAACTAATAATATGTATGGTCTGTGTTGGTTTCCTACACTGCTGCCTTTTCATTTCCAGATTTAGGTCTTGCCCATGCCCCATTTAAGGATTCTTTGGAGTGTTGGGATGAAAGGCCCAAGCATTTCTAGGGCAGGAATGCATTAGTGATGGCAGAAAACTCAAGTGATAGATGTGTCTTGAGCAGTGAGATGATGTCTGTCTGGGTCACTTTGTTGGGGCTGTTTGAAGTGTCATACTCAGGAGGAAGCTCCCACAAGCTTCAGTTGGTTTCTGAAGGACTTCTGTGCAGGAGGACGTGTCACGTCCTTCCCTTTCCTGCAGTATTTAACTCTCTCTTGGTCCCTAGTTGCCCCCCCCCCCCCCCCCCCAGGTATGTGATTTGTTCTACTGGCTTTTGATCCCATCTCCATTTACATTGCCTTCCAGAATTTATATTCTTTCCCTTTTCGACTCTGACCTTCTCTGTGCAGTCTGTGAGCTGAGGATGGAGCCTGTCAGAGCCACTATCACAGAAACAGATTGGATGATGACTCTGGAATGACACTCGCACTGCCTGCTGCACGGCTCATTGCAGCTTCTGACAGTGGCATTGGGCTGCCGGGCTTGGCAGAGCAGGCACTGGTCGTAGCAGGACATGTGTTGGGGCAGGAGGTGCAACTGGTAGAGAGGGCAGGGAGGAAGCAGAGTGCAGGGATATGTGAGGAGTAAAATGTCTTCATCCAGACATGATCTGAAAAGAGTGGTCAGGACCAACAAGGAGTCTGCCTCTCTCTTAGATGAAAATCTTACTCAGCCAGGTCCCACATGGTCTCTGAGTCACACCTTTCCTGACTGTGATGTCCTCATGACCACCATCGCCAATACCTAGCACGACATGTATCGGTATTACTGGGAAAAGGATATGGGGAAATGGCTTCATATACACTTGGTTCCCAAGAATAAGATGAGGAGTCGAGGATCTCATCTGGCTTTTACTGGTGACCCTTTACTGCTCCAGGCCCAGAAGTAGCCTCCACAGAAGTGATAATTTTGTAGAGTGCTTGTGATGAATGGAAAACTTCACAGTTAATGACATGGGCTGTGGGGCTGTTTCCCCTTTACACTGTCTTTTCATTTCCTGGCTTATGCCACACCCATTCCCTCTTAGAGGCTTCTTCAGAGTTCTGGGATGGAGAGGCCCCAGGATTTCTGGGCTAGGGCTGAGTCAGTGGTGGCAAGGGACTTGGCTCAAGCACCAGATGGGTCCAGTACGGACAAGTGATGATGGCCTGGGGCACTGTGGTGGCGTTGTTATGAACTGTGGTAACAGGAAGGGGCCCAGCTGTTCCCAGCCCTGCAATCCTTGCCTGGTCACCTGAGGGCTTTCCTGCATGTGCATGTGGATGTGCCACGTCTTCCTCTTTCTCTCTCTCCCAACTTGCTCCAACAGTCCCTATGGGGTGGGCTTCCAGACAGGTGGGCTCCACTGTGGGGTTTCCAATCTCTTCCCATTAAAGCTGCCCTCTGGAGAAATGGGTTGACCTCCTTGGACTCCTCTCTCTGGGCAGCCCCCGTGCATCCCCACACTGTGCTGTCCTCTCCTCCAGAGCCTTGTCCTGCTCAGAGCACACAGTCGTGCCCTTCCAGAAAGGTCCCCAGCATCTCCTCTGTCAGCTGCCCTTGGCCTCTGCCTCTACCCCATCAGGAATATGTGCACATGTGTGTGGCAGAGCCCTTGTGAACCCATCAGTGGTACTGAGTGCACGCATGTACCTGATGTCTGCACATGCAGACTGGGCACACATGCATGGCCTCATGTTCCTGTGCACACAGTATTAGCATGTGCATTTGTCAGGACATCTATGGAACTGTGTGTGCATGCATGCACATGCATGTTTGCGTGTGTCCATGGATCTGTGTGTGTAATGTGTATGCATTCTTGGGATGTGCTAGTGTGCACATAATTCACCTGACCCTAGGCATATGTCCAGCTGGTCCCAGGGCCTATAGTGTCATCTTGGTGTCATGATACCAGGCCTACTAACTCCTGGTGGGGAACACCTTTCTCTGAGGAGGGGAAGGATTTTTGTCCTGGAGTAAGCAGGGCTGATTGATAGGGGTTTAAGCTAGATTTGAATGGGGAAAGGGATAAAAGCAGGCCCACCAGTGATAAGCTAGGGGACTACATGACAATTTTGATGAACTTCATACTAGTGAGGCCCCACAAGGTCTCCTAGTCTTCCCCACAAGGGGCTAAGTTGAATGAAATACATCTGAATTTTCCTAAACATACACATGAGTCATGAGAAGTAAGGAGATCAGGTCCCTGAAATGCTTGTATACTAATACACGTAGCATGGGAAATGTGAGGAATGTTTTAACAATTCGTGTCCATAAAGAACAATTCTGTTTGAATCCTGTCTGCCTCTGGGCCCTGCACTGGCAATTTAATTCTTGAACCACAGATGCAGTGTGTCCCAGTCTCCCCCTCACTCTAGTCAATTTATCACTTCTTAAATTTATGAACCTGTTTGCTTTTGTTATTCCGGACTTCTATTTCTAACACTGCTATAGATGTGTCTGTGAATGGCTGGGGAAGAATGTTTTAACTACTCGTGTGTCTGGGAGTTTCAGAACAACTGATAACAACTAGTGACTGTTATGGGATACTATGTGGATCTTTGGTATCTGGTTAGGGGGGGGCCGAGAGATAAAGAGGAAGGAGAAAGAAGCTGAAGGACGGCTGGAAGACAAGACTTGAAGAAGATGTTCCGTAAACTTGGGATGGTGCCCAGTAAGTACAAAGGGGGAGAGGAAGACTGCGAGCCTTCAGCATGGAAGACCCCTAGAGACCCCAGAAGAGACCCCAGAGGAGACTGCGCATGCTCCAGTAGGAGGGACTGCACCCCGGAAGCTAATTTTAATAATCTATTTTTTTAGAAGTAGTAATGAATATGTATTAGTCTAGGAGCATAAAAATCAGCTGCTTGATGTAACTGGTGTGCGTCCTGGTGGAGCGGAGACTCCCGGTGCACCCAGCGCTGTTTGCTTACCTCTATTCCTTTATATTCTTTCAATAAATCCTATCTTTTTATTTAATCCTAATTTGAATCCTGAGCCATTTATAACAGAAACAAGCAGGAGGAGCTGGAAGCCACAGTGCCATTAGAAAACTATGATCTAATTGTTATCACAGAGATGTGGTGGGATGAACCAGGGCAATCAGTGCAAAGTTGGGAGATTTAATTGGCTGTAAACAGGAACTAGCCCTCAGTCATCAAGGTCAGACACTTCGGAGCTGGCCCAGCTGCAGCAACTAATTACGATTTACAGGGAGATTTTGGGCCCTTGCTTCACCAGCGGTGACCCGGGACAGCGGCACAACCAGGCAGCACCACCATCTCTCTCTCTCGAGATTGACAGGGAGTGGACATTGCCAGGACAACGGTGACTGCTCCCACGCCCTCTGCCTAGAAAAAGCCTCCAGGAGGACAGGGACACCTCGCTGCCCACCATGAAGAGGGAGTGGCCATCAGCACATGCGCACTGGTGAGCAGCTGCTGTGACAAGGAGCAGGAGCTCTGCACCAACTATCAGCAGTGTGCAAGATTACAAACCTGCCATGGTGTCCACTAGGCAGAGAGCTCACTCCAAAAAGGCTGTGGCAACCCAGATGGAGGGCCTGCCTAGAGATGTGGCGGTTCAGGCCTCTGGTTTCAGGGAGTGCCTCAGCCTGCTGCTGCCAAGAGAGGGCAGTGGGGAAACCGCCTGTTCTCAGGAAGAAAGTCTTCTCACCATGGTGGCTGAGCTCAAGGAGGAGGTGGAGGGACTAAGAAATGTCAGGGAGTGTAAGCAGGAGATTGATTGGTGGAGTAACTCCCTGGTGTGCCAGAGAGAAGGACGCCAGGGGGATGCCACCCAGAGTGTGGTGGAGCCTCTGCCCTGTCACTATTGGTCAAAGGGAAGGGACCAAAAAGAAGAGGAGGGTTGGAAGCGAGTTCCAGTTTGGCTTTGTGGGCACTCCCCTTCCCTCCCTCCCTATCTTCCCCAGGTACCCCTCCATAATAGGTTTGATCGCCTGGATCTTGAAGGAGAGGTAGGCAAGGATGTGGTGGAAGGCCTGCCTATGAGATCACATAGAAAAAGGCAGTTGACACCATGCCTCAAGACTGACTCCAAAAAGAAAAAAAGAAGGGTAACTGTAGTAGGAGATTCCTTTCTGAGAGGAGCAGAGGGCCCAATATGCAGCATTGACCCTCATCATAGGGAAGTCTACAGTCTACCTGGAGCCCAGATATCACCAGGACACTCCCCAGCCTGGTGTAGTCAACAGACTAATACCTGCTTCTGATATTCCAGATAAGTAGGGAGAAAGCTGCATCCCATATTATGAGGGGAATGAAGAAAGACTTAGAGGCTTTGGGATGGTTGTTGAAGGAGTCTGGAGCACAAGCTGTTTTCTCCTCTCTCCTTCCATTCTTGGGTAATGACGTATAACATAATAGAAGGATCCAGTCCATAAATGCTTGGCTATGTGACTGGTGCTACAGGCAGGGCTTTGGGTTCTTTTACAATGGCTGGTTTTATAAAACACCAGGCCTGACAGTAATACACAAGAAAGGTTTATCTCAGAGACAAGAGAGTTCTGAGACAGGAATTAGCAGAGCTTATTTGGAGAGCTTTAAACTAGATTTGAAGGGGATGGGGCTGTATCTGGGCTTGCACCAGTGGGGCAGCATTATAGCATTGAGGAAGCACCGGGCAACCTCTCACCTTCCTTGGGTTAAATTGGCATGCTCAGCTCGCACCCTCAAATGCCTGTACACCAATGAACACAGCATGGAGAATAAGCAGGAGGAGTTAGAAATCCGTGTTTGGTCAGGAGATTATGATCCGGTGGGAATTACAGAGACATGGTGGGACAGCTCACATGACTGGAACGTGGTCATGGATGGTTATGTCCTTCTCAGGAAAGACAGACCAGAAAGGCGAGGTGTTGGAGCAGCTCTTTATGTGAGAGAGCAACTACAATAGATTGAGTACTGTCCAAGGGTGGATGAGGAGTGAGTTGAGAGTCTGTGGGTGAGAAATAAGGGACAGGCTGGCATGGCAGATACTGTTATCGGTGTCTATTACAGGCCACCAGATTAGTATGAAGAAGTTGACAAAGCCTTCTACAGGCAGCTGAGAGCAGCCTCTCAATTACAGGCCCTGGTTATCATGGGGGATTTCACCTACCCTGACATTTGCCGTAAGGCCTAGTCAGCCAGCCATCCACAGTTCCTCCAGTGCATTGATGATAACTTCCTGATGCAAATGGTGGATGTGCCAACTAGGAGAGGAGGGCTGCTGGATCTTGTCCTCACTAACAAAAAGGGGCTGGTTGAAGCGGTGAAGGTTGAGGGCAGGCTTGGTAGCAGCAACCATGAGATGGTGGAGTTCAAGATATCATATATCAGGAACAGAATACCCAACAGAATTGCAACCCTGGACTTCAGTAGAGCCAACTTTGGCCTTTCCAAGCAATTGCTAGAGGGAATCCCATGGGACAGGGTGCTTGAATTTAAAGGGGCCCAAGATAGTTGTTTAGAATTCAAGGACTGCTATTTCCAAGCTCAAGATCAGAGCATCCCAACAGGTTGGAAGTCAAGAAAGAGAGCCAGGATACCTGCATGGTTAAACAGGGAGCTGCTGGGCAAACTCAAGTTGAAGAGGAGAGTTTACAGATCATGGAAGGAGGGGCTGGCCACTTGGGAGGCATATAATGCTGTTGTCAGAGGATGTAGGGAGGCAACTAGGAAGGCTAAGGCTTCCTTAGAATTAAACCTTGCAAGAGGAGTCAAGGACAACAGAAAGGGCTTCTTCAAATATTTTGTTCTTCTGGGTACCCTGGAGGCCCATTCCGGAGTCGGAATGAAGGAGGAGTTTGCCTTGGTGATGAGGACTGGGTTAAGGACTGTTTAAGCAAGCTGGACATCCATAAATCCATGGGTCCTGATGGGATGCACCTGTGGGTGCTGAGAAAGCTGGTGGAAATCATTGCTAGGCCACTCTCCATCATCTTTGGTAAGTTGTGGGTAATGGGAGAGGTGCCTGAGGACTGGAGGAAAGCAAATGTCACTCCAGTCTTCAAAAAAGGTCTAGAAGGAGGACCCAGGTAACTATAGACTGGCCAGCCTCACCTCCACCCCTGAAAAGGTGGTGAAACAACTTATCTTTCATGTTATCTCTAGGCATATCAAGGACAAAAAGGGTCATTAAGGGCAGTCAACATGGCTTCAGCAAGGGGAATGCTGGACCAACCTGATAACTTTTATGAAGATATAACCAGGTGGATAGATGATGGTGAAGCAGTGGACATGGTCTGTCTTGATTGTAAAGCATTTGACAGTCTCCCACAGCATCTTCATGGCTAAACTAAGGAAGTGT
The DNA here is from genome assembly GCF_009819795.1 of Aythya fuligula. Lineage (NCBI taxonomy): Eukaryota > Metazoa > Chordata > Aves > Anseriformes > Anatidae > Aythya > Aythya fuligula. The sequence goes on along the minus strand of NC_045582.1, from coordinate 4,841,531 downwards.
GATCTGGATGATCAGGTAGTGAGGTTAGCTGTGAACAGGCTGAAGGGAAGAACCAGAGAGTTGTGGTCAATAGGACAGAGTCTAGTTGGAAGCCTATATCTAGTGGAGTCTCTCAGGGGTCAGTACTGGGACCAGTATTATTCAATATATTCATCAACAACTTGGATGAGGGAATAGAGTGCAGTGTCAGCAAGTTTGCTGATGACACTAAACTGGGAAGAGTGGCTGACATACTGGAAGGCTATGCTGCCATTCAGTGGGACCTAGACAAGCTGGAGAGTTGAGCGTGGAGAAATCTAGTGAAATATAACAAAGGCAAGTATAGAGTTCTGTATCTGGGCAAGAACAACTTCAGGCACCAGTATAAACTGGGAACTGACTTGCTGGAGAGCAGCATAAAGCAAAGGGACCTAGGGGTCCTGATGAACAGTGGGATGACCATGAGCCAGCACTGTGCCCTTGTGGCCAAGAAGGCCAATGGCATCCTGGGGCATATTAGAAGGGGTGTGGTTAGTAGGCTGAGAGAGGTTCTCCTCCCCATCTATTCTGCCTTGGTGAGACCACATCTGGAATATTGCATCCAGTTCTGGCCCCCTCAGGACAGGGAACTGCTTGGGAGAGTCCAGCACAGAGCCATGAGGATGATTAAGGGAGTGGAGCATCTCCCTTATGAGGAAAGGCTAAGGGAGCTGTGTCTCTACCTTGGAGGAGAGGAGACTGAGGGGTGACATTACTAATGTTTATAAATATGTAAAGGGTGAGTGTCCAGAGGATGGAGCCAGGCTCTTCTCAGTGACATCCAATGATAGGAGAAGGGGCAATGGGTGCAAGCTGGAACATAGGTGGGTCCACTTAAATACGAGAAGAAACTTCTTCATGGTGAGGTTGATTGAACACTGGAACAGGCTGCCCAGGGGGGTTGTGGAGTCTCCTTCTCTGGAGACATTCAAAACCCACCTGGACACATTCCTTTGTAATGTGATCTAGGTGTTTTTGCTCTGGCAGGGGAATTGAACTAAATGATCTTTCAAGGTCCCTTCCAATCCTTAACATTCTGTGATTCTGTGAATCACACAGCTGGAACATTGGAATGGAGGGCTACAAGGTTTACAGGAGAGACAGTCAGGTAAGGAAGGGTGGGGGTGTTGCCCTCTATGTTAGGAAATGTGAAGAGTATGTTAAGATAGTGAAGAGTTCCTCCTAAGAAAAAGCCAAGAGCAGGTTGAGAGCCTGTGAGTAAAAATTAAGGACTGGACCAACTAAGGGCATCTTGTGGTTGGGGTCTACTACAGGCTGTCTTATCAAGAAGAGTCTGTTGAAGAGCCCTTCTTGCCCCAGCTGCAGGAAACATCATGCTCACAGGCTCTCATCCTCCTGGGGGATTTCAACCACATGAATGTTTGCTGGGAAAGCCACGTGGCAGGCAGTAAGCAATCCAGGAGACACGTGGAATCTATTGCGGAAAACTCCCTCATCCACTGGACCTGGTGCTCACCAGTGTAGAAAAGCTCATAAAAGAGATTAAGATTGGAGGAAGCCTAGGTTGCAGTGACCACGCACAGGTTGAGTTTGTGATGTTGAGGGATACGGGCCTGGCAAAGAGCAAAGTCAGGACCCTGAACCTCTGAAGAAAAAACTTCCATCTGTTAAAAGACCTAGTGGATGATATCCCATGGGACACAGTCCTTAGGGACAGAAGATCTGATCAGAACTGGCAACTCTTTAAGGATATTTTCCTTGGAGCACAAGAGCTCTTTATTCCCATGTGTAATAAATCAAGCAAGAAGTTAGGAAACCAGTATGGTTGAATAAGGATGTGCTGGTCAAACAGGCAAAAGAAGGAAATGCACAGACAGTGGAAACAGGACCGTGTCCCCTGGGAAGGGTACACAAGCACTGTCCAGATGTGCAGGGATGGGATGAGGAAAGCCAAGACAGAACTAAACTTCACAGGGGATGCAAATAATAACAAGAAGAGGTTCTGCAGGTACATTGGACACAAAAGAAAGACTAAGGTAAGTAGTGCCTCTGACAAATGAAGACTGGTAATGACAGATGTGTAGAAGGCAGAGGTACTTAACTTTGCCTCAGTCTTCTGACTGGTGGTAAAATGGAATGCTTCTGCAGGCAATGTTAAGGAATATGCAGGACAAGGAGGTGATCCAGGATAGCCACCATGACTTCAGCAAGGGTAAATTTGTGCCTGACCAATTGGGTGGCCTTCTATGATGAAATAACTGCATCAGTCAACACGGGAAGACTGATGTCACATCCTTATATTTCTGTAAGGACTTTGACACAGTGCTACATGACATCCTAATCTCTAAATTGGAAAAATATGTATTTGAAGGGTAGACCATCTGATTGAGAAAAAGAATTGGCTTGGTGGTCACACCAAGAGGGTAGTAGTCAATGGTTCTATATTCAGATGGAGAATGGTGATGAGTGGTGTCCGTCAGGGCTCTGTCTTGTGGACAGTGCTTTTCAATATCTTCTTCAATGACATAGATGATGAAATTGAGTGCACTCCTGTATATAGTAGCACCACGAACTTGTGAGTCCCCTCAGCACTATGCATCTTGGCAACAGCTGGGCCATGCAGATTCTGTGCTGAAGGGTGATAGGGCTGCACAGGCAATTTGAATCTGCTATTCATGCCCAGGAATTCTGTTCATGATCAGGTGGTGGAAGAGAGGGAAAAGTGGAGTAGAGACAGAGGGCCATCCTCAAGACAATCACTCATTCCCAGTTTCAGCCATCCTTTCAGAACATCTTTGTCCAAGCCTTCATCCCCAGCAAAGCTCCACCCAAAGCAAGACGAACACTCTTCCCCAAGAGATGGCACCTCCAAGGTCAAGGGAACATGCCTAGGTAGAAATGTCACAACTGAAGGACTGGTGGCCATTGGGTGTGGAGGAAATAGGGATGTCTACCTCAGCTTCAAGAGACAGTGACTGAAAGATGACTTGTTGCAGTGTGCCCCGCCCTCCGATGCACAGAGGAGTAAGGCAGTGCCCACAGCTAATTCCCACCAAAGCAATGGCTTTCTCTCTTGGCCATCTCTATGCAGATGGAAAGACCAGCCCAGGACACACTTTGGGATGCTGCAAACATTTATTGAGTCTCAGGAGGGAAATGAGGTGACTGAGAAGGGAAATCAGGTGAGGAGGCCCTGAGAGCAGAGAGCAGAATGAACATACAAAAGTTTTTCAGCTTTTCCTACAGCACAGTTGCCACAAGGTATCCATCTTCCTGGCCCACAAATGGAGAGAGGCATGCAGGTCAATCCAGGCTGGTTTATGGGGCCTCAGAGAAAGCAGAGGGTAACAAGGGAAAAAGAGAAAAAGAGTGAGTAACTGGAAAACAGGAAAGGTAGGCATTGGCTGTGTTTTCAGAGAACCCAGGCTGGCCCTGTCCAGTCTGTCTTTGCAGGACAAGGCAAAGATGGTCAGCTTCTCTTAAAACAACAGCAAAAATTTGTTCTTCTGTACAGCAGCATGTTGTGAGTTCCTGGGGTCCTGGTCTAGGGAAGGGTCTGGCATCTTTAGCAGGGGCGGCAACAGTAGCGGCTGGCAATACAAGAGAGGTCACAGCACCCAGAGTTGATGGGGACTCCGTCACAGCTGAGGATGCTGCCAACAGCAGCGGAGGTGGAGGATCCCACAACGGTGTTCTGAGGGAAGGAGCTGAGGATGGGGCCGGGCAGGGTCACCACCACAGGAGAGGGCTCAATGACGACGGTGGAGTTCTGGCACTGCCTGACACAGGGCTCGTTGCAGCTGCTGGCCAGCGGGGTTGGGCCACAGGGCTGGCATGGCAGGCAGGGCTGGCACTGGTTGTAGCAGGACATGTCTTGGGGCAGGAGGTTCACCTGGGAGAGAAGGCAGGGAGGAAGCAGAACATGGGGATGCATGAGGAGCAGCCTGTCAGCACACCTGTCACTCCTTCCATAGCAAACCTTCTCCCCACTTCCCGCTCACAATACCAGCAACCCCAAGATTTGACATGGAACAGAGCTGATTGCAGCTAAGAGGTCCATGGAGCTGAGACTCCCTTGTGGAGAATGAGAGGGACAAGAAGGGGCTTCACACTCACCTGGGTCCTAAGGAGGAGAAGGCCAGAGAAGTGGATGAGGGAGCACAGGGCTGGGCTGGCTTTTATAGTGGACCTTAGCTGCTCCATGTCCAGAGGCATCCCTTGAAGCTGTGATTATTTTCTGACAAGCTCCTCTTGAATGCAAAACATCCCAGCTAATGATATGGGCTGTGTGTTTCCTTCCTGTGCTGCAGTTTTTCATTTCCTGCTTTATGCCCTTTCCTCAATTAAGGCAACTTTTGAGTGGCAGGTAGGGAGGCCCAAGTATTTCCGTGCAACACATTTCAGTGTGGGCAGAAGACTCAGCTCATGTGCTGGAAGGGTCCAGTAAAGGCAAGTGATGTCAGCCTGGGTGACTCCTTAGGGGCTCTTTGGGACCCTTTTGTCCAGAGGTGGCCCAGCTCCCAGGTTGTGACCCTATCCCACTAAATGCTGCTCTCAGGGTAAACCTTCTGACATGTTTTGCCTCCTCCTGTTCTCATACGGGAATACCCATTTTTGGGTAAAGTTTGTGCATGGCCCTTTACTGATCTGGAAACAAACAAACAAAAACAACAACAACAACAAAACCAAAACAAACAAACATACAAAAAAAAAAAACACACAAAACAATAAGCAAAACAAAACCAACCAACCAAACAACCAAAAAAAAAAGAACAAACAAACAAACAAAAAACAAAAACACAAGGACACACGGGTAATTTAGTGTCTGTTTTTGTAAGATAGAAAAATAAGAGGATCCTAATGTGAAAGAAGCTTATTTTTGTCACGACACTCAGCAGAACAGGTGGGCATGGGGCACTCCAGCAGTTTCTCTTATCACAACCAGTCTCTGAGGATAAGCAGAATGACTTTGACATGTTAGCACTATGCTAATTATGTAACCTATCAGAGGCTATGGGATTGTACAAACATGTAAATATACTGCAAAGGGATTGTATAAAGAGTGGCATGGAAAGGCCTTATACTTGCCAGCTTTTGAGGGAAACCACTGCATACCCAGACTTGTGCAACTCTGAAATAAACAATCCCTTGACTTAGTGTGTGGATTGGCTCACTGCATACCACATAATGAATCCAGTGTTTTTATTGGACAACAATATCTGCCAGCCATACACTTGTGAGTCTCTTTCCTTGATACCTGTGCCTTCTCTACTGCCTCCCCTTTTCTTTGCCTGCCTTGCCTGCACCTGCCTGCCAGCACTATGTTTGGGCTGTTCAGATATCCTCTTGGGAAGTCTGAAGGCTCTGACTCTCAGGGACGCCTGAAGGAACAACCCTGCAGGCCCTTCAGACTGCCACTCTTCCTGCCAAGCCTTCAAAGCTGTGTCAGGTTTCTGCTAACAGATGACCAAATACATCTCAAAGAGACAGGGACCTTGAAGCATATTGTTTTGCTTCTTTGTCACAATCACTGAGGGCTCATCTTACATACCAGAAGCCATTTCCACAGAAGCTCAACTACTGTGAGGAAAAAACAAAGTATCACCAACACCATGAAATGGCTCTCCTTCTTTCAGAATCCAAATCAGCTTCTTCAACTGCTCAGGAAATTTCTTTCCACTCCATGCGTGCCCCTTTCTTGTCCAGCGCTTCCCCCCTCCCCCCCCCCCCCCCCCCTCCCGCTACAGGGTGTCTCCCAAGTCCTATGCCTCTTCCTCTGTCACTCCTTCACCTGAGAGATTTCTGAGCAAAGGGGTTTCAGAGTGCAACCAGCAAAGTGATTTCCAGTTGCGCCAGAGGGATGCTCAGCCTAGTGGGTGCTTCATCCAAGCTCAGCTCCCTTCTGCAAACACAGAAGCAGCTCCCATCCACAGTTTTCTTCACTTGCCAAGGACATGTGCGCAGAACTTCACCCAAGGTTTATATACTGCTAACAGTCTCCTGGAGCTTTCAGAGTAGGCAATAAAGAGTAGGGCAATTAAGAAACCTATGTCCCCAGGAATTGCCAAGCAGTTAGAGTACTGCAACACAGGCCAGCCATTCCAGGGCAATGGGCCATCCCAACAAACCAGAAATGTTTGTCAGAGCTCTGCCTGGGTCTCTTTCTTGCGGTCTACCTCACACCTCAGCCCTGGCAGGGCCAGACCTTCACCTGGGCTAAACTGGTTACTTTCTCTTGTAGCTGTGACTGACTGCATTCTTCCGACACCAGGAAAGGCAAAGAGTTTACCCCAGAACACCTTTGGATACTCCCTCTTGCCTGCATAGTTGATTCCTTCTGGACATGACAAAACTGTACCAAGCAGGGCCGTGCGTGGATCCATAAGGAAACAGCACTGTAATTGAGCAAGGACATGACACCCTGTTGATGGAAGCTGTTACAGAGGTAACCTGCCTGTAATGGGAAAGTGCCAACATCAGGTGGCAGCTGAGCACTGACAGGAGAAATGTCTGCCAGCCTGAGAACTGAGCCTTGAAATCATGGGCATCCTTAAAGTGCATCTGGGCACCAGAGAACTGCAGACATCCTGAAGATACCCTCAACAAAGGCAAAAGGAGGAACACAGGATAAACTTCTTGCCCGAGAAGGAGGAAAAAAATAAATAAATAAAAGGGTCTGGGAAAGCAGAAATAAGTGTGAGGAGTTTCCTGTGAGTGCAGGTGTCACACTGTCATGGCCACGTCCCTAGGGGGAGAGGGTGATCAACTCTTGCACAGAGCTTCCCTGGAGCAGATGTGGTCCTGACACTGGAGGGGCCTCAGAGGTCCTGGGTCTGAGGAAAGCTTCTCCATTCTTGCAGGCAAGTGGGCACCCCAGAGCAGCATGGATGCATGGGCATTGCTTGCTGTCCTTGGGCTGCCCCTGCCCAAGGGGTTTTTGGGTCCTCAGAAACTGGATATTACCGTGTGTGGCCCAGTGTGCCTAATACCCATGCTGAGTTGTGAAGGGAGTTTGTCCTGCATGTATGCCAACACCTGGGCCCTGCCAAGTGCTGTTCTGGAGGCGGTTGGGCCATATGGTGTATATGTTGTGCTCCCTGTTTGCTGGACCGGTGTGGATAGCTGTGGGCAGAGATGCTGTAAGACAAGGGTGGATGTTCACTTGCCAGAGGCCAGTCTTCTTCAGCTCCAATGGCCAGTGCCCAAGAGAGGTCCATCTGCAGTGTGTTGCAACCACCTTTGGGCTCCCCTCCTTGGCAGAAATGGCACTCCCCTTTTGATTGCCCTGCACTGGCACTACACAGTCACCAACAGCTTCTTCTGGGGCCTGCTACCTGTCACACTGCTAGTCTCTGCTGAGAGCTTCTGCACAGCTGTGCTCCTTGATTACAACAGCACCATCAGTTTTCCAGCGCACTTCCTGTCCTCCTTCAGCTCCTGAGGGTGTTACTTGTTGCCTTCTAGAAGCAGACATGTCAGGAGACAGAAGATGCTCTCCACTCACTCTCATTTGACTGCGGTTATGTTGTGCCTGGGGCCTTCCTCCCTCCTCTGTACCAATGACATTGCTATTGTCTCCCTCAAAAAGGTGGCATCCATCTTCTCCAGTGGTGTGATGCCTCCCATCCCATCCCATCCCATCCCATCCCATCCCATCCCATCCCATCCCATCCCATCCCATCCCATCCCATCCCATCCCATCCCATCCCATCCCATCCCATCCCCTTCCTTCTCTCCTTCTCCTACCCCCCCCCCCCCCCCAATCTCCACTCTGCGATAGCCATGGATGTTTTCTTCCCCTCCAAGGGTCAGTGCCCAACACACTGCAGACCCTCTGCAGTGTGTTGCAACCTCACATTCTTCTGGGAGTGGGGAAGGGGCTCCATAAACACCCATCTTATACCCACCGAGGGCAAAGCCATTATCACAGAATCACAGAATTTCTAGGTTGCAAGAGACCTCAAGATCATTGAGTCCAACCTCTGACCTAACACTAACAGTCCTCCACTAAACCATATCCCTAAGCTCTACATCTAAACGTCTTTTAAAGACCTCCAGGGATGGTGACTCCACCGCTTCCCTGGGCAGCCTGTTCCAATGTCTGACAACCCTTTAGGTAAAGAAGTTCTTCCTAACATCCAACCTAAAACTCCCCTGCTGCAACTTTAGCCCATTCCCCCTTGTCCTGTCACCAGGCATGTGAGAGAACCTCCACCTCTCTGCAGCCTCCTTTAAGGTATCTGTAGAGAGCAATAAGGTCGCCCCTGAGCCTCCTTTTCTCCAGGCTGAACAAGCCCAGCTCCCTCAGCCGCTCCTGGTAGGACTTGTTCTCCAGATGCCTCACCAGCTTCGTCGCCCTTCTCTGGACTCGCTCAAGCACCTCCATGTCCTTCTTGTAGCGAGGAGCCCAAAACTGAACACAGTACTCGAGGTGCAGCCTCGTGGTGATTGTACAGGGGGACAATCACTTCCCTAGCCCTGCTGGCCACACTGCTTCTTATACAAGCCAGGATGCTGTTGGCCTTCTTGGCCACCTGAGCACACTGCATTCTCCCAGAACAGCTCAGGAGGGCATACACAGAGGGATGAAACATCTACAGCCAAGGCTGGGATGCAGAATTCTTTAATGAGTGTACAGAGCAAAAGCAGGTCACTCTGAGCTGAGACCCCTCTTCTGAGAAGAGCACAAAGAAAAGGGAGAGAAGGAGGTAGGTGAAGGGATGGAAGGAGAGGCATGAGCCATGTTTTCAGAAAGCGCAGGCTGGCCCTTTCCTGCCAGCATTTGCCAGAGGAGCTGATAAGGTCATTCTGAAAGCAATGGCCTGAAGATTCCTCCTTTTTGTAGCACTGTATATGAAGCTCCTGGGAGAAGAACCCCAGGGCCATGGCCACTGGCTTCTTTAGCAGGGCAGGCACCTTCTGCCACAGTAGCGGCTGGAAATGCCAGAGAGGTCACAGCACCCGGAGGTGATGGGGACTCCATCACAGCTGAGGATGCTGCCAACGGCAGCAGAGGTGGAGGATCCCACAACAGTGTTCTGCGGGAAGGAGCTGAGGATGGGGCCAGGCAGGGTCACCACCACGGGAGAGGGCTCAATGACGATGGTGGAGTTCTGGCACTGCCTGACGCAGGGCTCATTGCAGCTGCTGGCCAGCGGGGTTGGGCCACAGGGCCGGCATGGCAGGCACTGGTTGTAGCAGGACATGTCTTGGGGCAGGAGATGCACCTGGGAGAGAGGGCAGAGAGGAAGTAGAGCACATGGATAGGTGACTTACCAGCTCAGTTACCCCATCACAAAAGAGCCAAGGCAACTGCTGAGGGTGGAGGTGGAGGCTGTGCCAGGAAGCACATGGTGTTCATTGCTTTGTCCTGACAGGGCCCTTCAAAGAGCAGCCTGGCTCAGGAACACCCTCACATAGTACATAAACCAAAAGCTTCCTCAGACCCCTTTCCCAACCTCTCCCTATACAGAACTTCTCTATCCAGCCCTCTTCCATGGCAAGGAACTCCAAGGCACTGAACTCCATAGCTCTGAGCCACCATTGGATTTGATGTCTATTGATGTAAGATCCCTTCCACTTTGGAAGAGGAGGAGAGAGTGCTTCAGACTCACCTGGTTCCCAAGGAGGACAAGGCGAGAGAACTGGATGGGAGAGCAGGGAGCTGGACTGCTCTTTATACTGGTCCTTCATTGCTGTAGGCCATGAGACACCCTTAACAAAGCTAATAATTTTTTATCAAGCTCATCTTGAATGCAAACTATCCCAACTAATAATATGTATGGTCTGTGTTGGTTTCCTACACTGCTGCCTTTTCATTTCCAGATTTAGGTCTTGCCCATGCCCCATTTAAGGATTCTTTGGAGTGTTGGGATGAAAGGCCCAAGCATTTCTAGGGCAGGAATGCATTAGTGATGGCAGAAAACTCAAGTGATAGATGTGTCTTGAGCAGTGAGATGATGTCTGTCTGGGTCACTTTGTTGGGGCTGTTTGAAGTGTCATACTCAGGAGGAAGCTCCCACAAGCTTCAGTTGGTTTCTGAAGGACTTCTGTGCAGGAGGACGTGTCACGTCCTTCCCTTTCCTGCCGTATTTAACTCTCTCTTGGTCCCTAGTTGCCCCCCCCCCCCCCCCCCCCCCCCAGGTATGCGATTTGTTCTACTGGCTTTTGATCCCATCTCCATTTACATTGCCTTCCAGAATTTATATTCTTTCCCTTTTCGACTCTGACCTTCTCTGTGCCATCTGTGAGTTCACAAACAATGCCATAGAATCACAGAATGGCAGTATAATATAATGTCTTTGGTTGGAAGAGACCTTAGAGATCTTCAAGTTCAAATCCTCTGCCATGGGTATGGTTACTTTCCATTGGAATAGGCTTCCCAGATTCCCATCCAATGTGAACTTGAATATTTCCAGGGACGGGGCATCCACAAGTTCTCTGTACAGCCTGTTCCTCTGTATCACTATCCTCATAGTAAACAATTTCTTCCTAATGCCTAATATAAATATATACTGTTTTAGTTTATAACCATTATCCCTTAACATACTCCAGCTCTCTGATCATCTTCATGGCACTCCTCTGGACCCACTCTAACAGGTCTATGGCTTTATTATGCTGGGGGCCCCAGAGCTGAATGCAGCACTCCAGATGGGTCACATAGAAGCAATGAAGGGGACAAGCACCTCCCTCCACATGCTGGTCACACCTCTTTCAATGCAGCTGAGATTATGGTTAACTTTCTGGGCTGTAAGTACACTTTGATTGCTCATGTTGAATTTTTCATCAAATACCTCCACCAAGTCTTTCTCTTCAGGGCTTCTCTCAAGCCATTCTCAGTCCAGCCTGTGTGGTTGGGATTGCCCTTATCCATGCAAATGACCTTACATTGGCCTTGCTGGATGTCAGGAGACTCACATGGGCCAACTTCTCAAGCTTGTCTAGGTCCTTCTGGATGGCATTCCTTCCCTTCAATGTGTCATATGCATAGCTCTATGTCACCAAGAAAGATATTAACTAATACTGGTACCAGTACAGACCCTTGAGGGATACCACTCATCACTGATCTCATTTTGGACATTGAGACATTGACCACACTCTCTGATTGTGACCATCCAGCCAATTCCTTATCCACCGAGTGGTCCATCTGTCAAATCTTTGTCTCCCCAGTTTAGAGACAAGGATATAATGGGAAATAGTGTCAAATGCTTTGCACAAATCCAGGTAATGATGTCTGTTGCGCTTTCTGTATCCACCAGTTCTTTAGTCCCATCATAGAAGGCCATCCAGATTTGCTGGGCACAGTCTGCCCTTAGTGAAGCCATACAGGCTGTCACCAGTCATCTCCTAATGTGCTTCAGCATAGTTTCCAGGAGGATCTTCTCCATAGTCTTGCTGGGTACAGAGGTGAGGCTGACTGGCTGTACTTCTCCGAGTCTTTCGGTTTTCCCTTTTAAAAATGGGGAGTTATTTTTCCCCTCTTACAGTCAGTGGGAACTTCAGCATTCTGCCACAGCTTCTCAATTATGACAAATAGTGGCTTAGATACTTCATCAACCACTTCCCTCAGGACGTGCAGATGAATCTCATCAGGTCCCATATACTTGTGGACCTTCAGGTTCCTTAGCTGTTCTTGAATTTGATCATCTCCTAGAGCAGGCAGTTCTTCATTCTCCTGGTCCCTGCCTTTGCCTTCTGGGACTTGTGGGCTAAATGGCTAGAGCTCTTGCTGGTGAAGACTGAAGCAAAAAAGTCATAGAGTAACTCAGCCTTTAGCATATCTTTTATAACCAGGTATCCAGTTTCCTCCAGGAGAGGGCCCACAATTTCACTAGTCTTACTTTTATCACTGACATACCTATAGTATGCCACCCTCTAGATCAGGTTGGCCAATGTCCCATCCAGCCTGGCCTTGAACACCTTCAGGGATGGGGCATTCACAACTTCTCTTCAACCTGCTTCAGTTCCTCATTAACCTTACAGTGAAGAATTTCCTCCAAAAGTCTAATCTAAATCTCCCCTCTTTTAGTTTGAGACCTTTTCCCCTTGCCCTGTCATTATTTCCCTGAGTAAAGAGTCCCTCCCCATCTAAGGGCATAAGACCCCTTTAAGTATTGAAAAGCTGCAATGAAGTCTTCCCGAGCCTTCTCTTCTCCAGGATGAATACCCCAGCTCTCTCAGCCTTTCTTTGTAGGAGAAAGGCTCCACCCCTCTGGTAATTTTTGTAGCCCTCCTCTGGACTCACTCTTACAGGTCCTCATCCTTCTTGTGCTCAGGGCCCAAGACCTCGATGCAGTACTCCATGTGGGGCCTCACAAGGACAGAGTAGAGGGAGACTATCACTTCTCTCGAACTGCTGGCCACTCCTCTTCTGATAAAGCCCAAGATGCAGTTGCCATTCTGGGCTGCAAGTGTGAACTGCTGGTTCATGTTGAGTCTGTCATCCACAAGAACCCCCAAGTCCATCTCAGCAGGGCTGCTCTCAATGAGTTCTTCATCCATTCCGTGCCCATGCCTGGGATTGCCCCAAACCTGGTGCAACACCTTGCAGTTGGACTTGTTGAACCTCATGAGGTTCACATGGGCCAATTTCTCAAGCCTGTGCAGGTCCCTTTGGATGGCATCCTTTCCTTCTGCTGTAGCAACTACACCCCTCAGCTTGGTGTTATAAAAAGTCATGAAACAGAACCAGTCTGTAGGCAGACACCTGAAGGATACCAAAATTCCCACCAAAGCAATGGCTTTCTCCCTTGGCCATCTCTTTGCAGACGGAAAGAACAGACAGGGACACACTCGGGGATGCTGCAAAAGTTTATTGAATCTCAGGAGGGAAAAGAGGTGACTACAAGAAGAGGCCCTGAGAGTGCAGAGCAGCAGGAGCAGACAAAAATCTATTTAGCATTTGCAATAGCAGACTTGCCATAGGACATTCATCTACCTGGCCCACAAATGGAGAGAGGCATGCAGGTCAATCCAGGCTGGTTTATGGGAGCCTCAGAGAAAGCAGAGGGTAACAAGGGAAAAAGAGAAAAAGAGTGAGTAACTGGAAAACAGGAAAGGTAGGCATTGGCTGTGTTTTCAGAGAACCCAGGCTGGCCCCGTCCAGTCTGTCTTTACAGGACAAGGCAAAGATGGTCAGCTTCTCTTAAAACAACAGCAAAAAGTTTGTTCTTCTGTACAGCAGCATGTTGTGAGTTCCTGGGGTCCTGGTCTGGGACACTTTCTGGCATCTTTAGCAGGGGCGGCAACAGTAGCGGTTGGCAATACAAGAGAGGTCACAGCACCCGGAGTTGATGGGGACTCCATCACAGCTGAGGATGCTGCCAACAGCAGCGGAGGTGGAGGATCCCACAACGGTGTTCTGTGGGAAGGAGCTGAGGATGGGGCCGGGCAGGGTCACCACCACAGGAGAGGGCTCAATGACGATGGTGGAGTTCTGGCACTGCCTGACACAGGGCTCGTTGCAGCTGCTGGCCAGCGGGGTTGGGCCACAGGGCTGGCATGGCAGGCATGGCCGGCACTGGTCGTAGCAGGACATATCTGGGAGCAGAAGGTTCACCTGGGACAGAGGGCAGGGAGGAAGCAGAACATGGGGATGCATGAGGAGCAGCCTGTCACCACTCCCTGAGGAAACCAAGGCACAGGCCATGCTGGAAGCTGGAGACTGTGCAGGGATGTGACAGGGATTCTTGGCCTAATCCTGACAGGGCCTAAAAAGAGCTACCAGGGGCTATCTCGCTACAGCTGAGGTTCTAGCCAAGAAGCCATTGTAGTACACACCCAGACTCCCTCCATGGCAAACCTTCTCCCCACTTCCCTCTCCCACTACCAGCAGCCCCAAGATTTGACATGGAACAGAGCTGATTGCAGCTAAGAGGTCCATAGAGCTGAGACTCCCTTGTGGAGAATGAGAGGGACAAGAAGGGGCTTCACACTCACCTGGGTCCTAAGAAGGAGAAGGCCAGAGAAGTGGATGAGGGAGCACAGGGCTGGGCTGGCTTTTATAGTGGACCTTAGCTGCTCCATGTCCAGAGGCATCCCTTGAAGCTGTGATTATTTTCTGACAAGCTCCTCTTGAATGCAAAACATCCCAGCTAATGATATGGGCTGTGTGTTTCCTTCCTGTGCTGCAGTTTTTCATTTCCTGCTTTATGCCCTTTCCTCAATTAAGGCAACTTTTGAGTGGCAGGTAGGGAGGCCCAAGTATTTCCGTGCAACACATTTCAGTGTGGGCAGAAGACTCAGCTCATGTGCTGGAAGGGTCCAGTAAAGGCAAGTGATGTCAGCCTGGGTGACTCCTTAGGGGCTCTTTGGGACCCTTTTGTCCAGAGGCGGCCCAGCTCCCAGGTTGTGACCCTATCCCACTAAATGCTGCTCTCAGGGTAAACCTTCTGACATGTTTTACGTCCTTCTGCTCTGACCCAGGGATGTCTGTATGGGGGAAGAGGTTGTGCAGGACCTTTTCTGGCTGCTAAAAGAAAGGCTCAACAGGAAATTTTCTCTTTTATTTAGAAGGAATAGTAATAAGAATGTAGACCAAAAGTAAATCTTTCATGTGCAGGAACCCTGTGCATATCTGAAACACAGTGCAGATCCTGTTCATAGAGAATTCCTTCTTCACTTCCATATGTTGGTGCCAACCACAGAAGCGTTACTGGACCTGGTGTTCTCCAATGCAGAAGAGCTCATTAAAGTGATTAAGATCTGAGGCAGTGTGGGCTGCAGTGAACACACCCTGGTTGAGGTTGATCTCTAGGAACATGGGCCTGCTGGAGAGCAAATTCACGACTCTGAACCTCCTATGAGCAAACTTACAGCTGTTTAATGACCTACTGGATGAGATCCCCTGTAACACTGTCCTTAGGGTAACAGAGGTGTACAGACCTGGCAACTCTTTAAGGACACTTCTCTGAGAGCACAAGAGCTCTCCATCCCCTTTGTAAGAAAGTGAACAGGGAGGTCAGAAAACCAGCATGGATGAGCAAGGGCTTGCTGGTCAGACTGAGGCACAATAAGAAAATGCACAGGCAGTGGAATCAGGGACATGTGGCCTGGGAAGAGTACAGGGATGCTGTCTGGATGTGCAAGGTTAGGATCAGGAAAGCCAAGGCACAGCTGGAACTGAGCCTGGCAAGGGATGCAAATAATAACAAGATGGGATTCTACAGATGCATTGGCCAGAAAATAAAGGAAAGGAGAGTGCAATCCCAACAATAAATGAGAAGGGAAAACTGGTAAGGACAGACAAGGAGAAGGCTGAGGTACTCAACAACTTATTTGCCTTAGTCTTCTCTGCCACTCAGCTTCCCACATCTCTCAAACCCCAGAACCTTGAGGTGAGGGCTGGGGGAGCAATGTCCCTCCCACTTTAAGGGAAGAGCAGGCTTGAGATCACCGGACAAAACTGATCAGGTACAAATCTAT
Organism: Aythya fuligula; assembly: GCF_009819795.1. Taxonomy (NCBI): domain Eukaryota; kingdom Metazoa; phylum Chordata; class Aves; order Anseriformes; family Anatidae; genus Aythya; species Aythya fuligula. Next base: position 4,826,129 of record NC_045582.1, on the reverse strand, counting down.
GTTGCCCAATGCCATGCATCCCAGGGTCCTCAGGGAACTGGCTGATGTCAAGTCAAGCCTTGAAAGTCGAGCTTTTGAAGCCTAGAAAGTCAAGCCTTTCTCCATCCAATCTGAAAGGCCAAGGCAGTCAGGTGAATTCCCTGGTGAGTGGAAAAAGTGTCACTTCCATTTTTAGAAAGGGTTGAAAGGGGGTCCTGGAGAAATACAAACTGATGAGCCTCATCTATCTACCTGGGAACATCATGGAACAGATCCTTCTGGAAGCAATGTCAAAGACTGTGCAGGATAAGGAGGTGATCCATAACAGCCAGTATGGCTTCAACAAGCACAAGTCATGCCTGAACAATCTGGTAGCCTTCTATGAGTCACTTCTGTGGATTGAATGCATCAGTTGACAGGCAAAGACTGACAAATGTCTTCTGCCTGGACTTCTTTAATGCCTTTGACACAGTCTCACATGGCATCCTGAGCTCCAAATTGCAGAGAGAAGGATTTGAAGGGTGGAACATGCAGTGGATAAGGAACTGGCTTGAAGGCTAAACTGAGAGACTGGTGGTCAATGGCTCTATGCCTAGGTGGAGGCTGGTGACAAGTGGTGCCCCTCAGGGTTCTGTCTTGGGACTGGTACTCTTTCAGATCTTTATCAATGACATCGAGCATGGGATTGAGTGCAGCAAGTTTGCAGATAACACCAAACTGAGTGATGCAGTTGATAAAACAGAAGGAAGGGATGCCATCCTGGAGAAGCTTGAGACGTGGGTCCATGTGAATCACATGAGGTTCAAGTCCAACTGAAAGGTGCTGCAGCTGGATCAGGGCAATCCCTGGCATGGGTACAGACAGAGTGAAGAACTTATTAAGAACAGCTCTGTGGAGGAGGACTTGGGGGTTCTGGTGGACAAGAAGCACAACATGAGCCGGCAGTGGGTACTTGTAACCCAGAAGGGCAACTGCATCCTGGGCTGTATCAAGAGGAGTGGCCAGCAGGTCGATGGAGGTGATTGTCCCCCTCTGCTATGACCTTGTGTGGTCCCACTTGGAGTACCACAGCCAGGTGTGGGGTCCCCAGCATGAGAAGAATGTGGACCTGTTAGAGTAGGTCCTGAGGACAGTCACAAAATGATTGAATGGCTGGAGCACTTCTTCTACAAAGAAAGTCTGAGAGAGCTGTTCAGTCTGCAGAACAGAAGGCTCTGGGGAAACCTCATTGCAGCTTTTTAATACTTAAAGGGGGCTTATAAAAAAGATGGGGAGCAACTTTTTACTCGGTCAGGTAATGATAGGACTAGGGGGAATGGTTTTAAATTAAAAGAAGAGAGATTTAAATTAAATGTTAGGAGGCAACACAGAAGTTGTTGAGGCACTAGAACAGCATGCACAGAGAATGTGTGTATGCCCAATCCCTGGAGGTGTTCAAGACCAGATTGCCCTGGACAAGCTGATCTAGTGGGTGTGTCGCATTAAGGGGTGTATTAACTGTTATTGGCCGGGTCGGATTCAGGGTACTGAACCAGCACAATCACAGATTCACCAATAATGCATTAACTGTTAGGGGTCTGGTTGGATTCAAAGCACTGAACTATCATGGCTACGTATTCACCAATAACGTATAACCACTCTTACTCCAGTCACAGTTAATGAGAGCTATCACGACCAGGAACAATGCCATCAAGTGCGATTTATTACAGCAACAGGTACACAGGTTCTTTGGATTGCCAGCGATAGTGACTGTCTGCAAAAGCAAGCTAGCATGCATGAAATACACAGGTGACACAGGCGTTACAGGTGTTACAGGTGTGCAGCCTAGAAATTAATATGTTAAAAGGATCAATGACTCTAGAGAGATTTATAACCAAGTGTTCAAATCTCACCCAAAAGCCAATGGGGGGGGGGAAGAGAAGCTTAGCCCGTTGACTGGTCCCAGGAGTCAGGAGGTCCTCAGGATGTTGTATTCCCTCGGGATGGTATCCCCCCTGATGGTGGTATCTTCCCTAACAATCCCCTCTCTCTTAGGCCAATTTATATTATTTTCTATCTTTTAGGTGGAGCTTGAGTGACTCTAGTCAAGCATATCTTAGTTATGATTGGTGAAAAGTTCTCCCGTCTCTGTTTAAAGTAACAGGCTCTGAGAAATTCAGAGCACTTGCTCAGTGAGGGGTGGTTGCACCTTGGAGGCAGGTAACTTTTGGGATGGAGGTGTGTTTTGGTATTATAACGATATTATAATGAGTAAAAGTATACTAGGGTACAGCATTTGTAAAAACATGATGAGTCCTTAGATCAGGGTAGCAAAAAGTGCAGCTTATAGGTCTCGGTGTGCACAAGAACAATCGAGTCCCCCACCTGGTCACAGAGCCTAGCCATGGTGTCTCCACTTCACTCTACACACCATAATGCTCATTAGAGCTAGCACACCAAGTTCCCCCAGCACGATAGCATCTAAGCCTAGGGAACACTCAGGTAATGCAGTTATGCCCTACCCTGAAAGCCTCTTCAATGCTGTACATTTTGTTTAAAATGTGAATGTTAGTTTTATTTTCCTAGTTACTTCAGGCAATTGCACCACAGGGTGGCATCCCTGCCTATGGCAGGGGGGCTGGAACTCGATGATCTTTAAGGTTCCTTCAAACCCAAGCCATTGTATGGTTCTATAATTCTATCATCCTCTTCTCAGTCATCTACCTCTTTATCCAGACTGGGAATACACTTGTAATAGTGATGCCCCACCAGCACTTGAACTCTCATGTAGTTTGTCTTTGGCAACTTACCCTTTACTGACATGTGCCATGTCTTGGTCAGGATGCCTCTTATGCTTTTAGATGCCTTCTTTGCAGAGAGAATAATTTCATTCTCTAGCTGTGTGGTCTGGCTCCTTTTCCTCTACTAGTGGGCCTAAATGCTGGGATCTACTCTTCACAATCATGGCCTATGACCAATATGTGTCCATTTGCCACCCAATGAAGTACTCCAGTGCCATGAAAAGGAAGGTCTGTGCCTGTCTCGTGGGAGGCCTGTGGGCTCCCCTCCTTGGCAGAAGTGGCACTCTGCCTTTCATTGCCCTGCACTGGCACTACACAGTCACTGACAGCTTCTTCTGGGGCCTGCTACCCATCACACTACTACCCGTCATACTTGACTGCGATTATGTTGTGCCTGGGGCCATCCCATCCTCCTCCGTACCAATCACATTGCTAATGTCTCCCTCAAAAAAGTGGCATCCATCTTCTCCAGTGGTGTGATGCCTCCCATTCCATCCCATCCCCTTCCTTCTCTCCTTCTCCTCCCCACCCCCCCCCCCCCATCTCCACTCCCGTCCTCTCCCCTTCCTTCCTCCGTCTCTCCCAATCTGCAATAGCCATGGATGTTTTCTTCCCCTCCAAGGGTCAGTGCCCAACACACTGCAGACCCTCTGTAGTGTGTTGTAACCTCACATTCTTTTGGGAGTGGGGAAGGGGCTCCATAAACACCCATCTTATACCCACCGAGGGCAAAGCCATTGTCACAGAACAGCTCAGGAGGGCATACACGGAGGGATGAAACATCTACAGCCAAGACTGGGATGCAGAATTCTTTAATGAGTGTACAGAGCAAAAGCAGGTCACTCTGAGCTGAGACCCCTCTTCTGAGAAGAGCACAAAGAAAAGGGAGAGAAGGAGGTAGGTGAAGGGATGGAAGGAGAGGCATGAGCCATGTTTTCAGAAAGCGCAGGCTGGCCCTTTCCTGCCAGCATTTGCCAGAGGAGCTGATAAGGTCAGACATTCTGAAAGCAATGGCCTGAAGATTCCTCCTTTTTGTAGCACCGTATATGAAACTCCTGGGAGAAGAACCCCAGGGCCATGGCCACTGGCTTCTTTAGCAGGGCAGGCACCTTCTGCCACAGTAGCGGCTGGAAATGCCAGAGAGGTCACAGCACCCGGAGGTGATGGGGACTCCATCACAGCTGAGGATGCTGCCAACGGCAGCAGAGGTGGAGGATCCCACAACGGTGTTCTGCGGGAAGGAGCTGAGGATGGGGCCGGGCAGGGTCACCACCACGGGAGAGGGCTCAATGACGATGGTGGAGTTCTGGCACTGCCTGACGCAGGGCTCGTTGCAGCTGCTGGCCAGTGGAGTTGGGCCACAGGGCCGGCATGGCAGGCACTGGTTGTAGCAGGACATGTCTTGGGGCAGGAGATGCACCTGGGAGAGAGGGCAGAGAGGAAGTAGAGCACATGGATAGGTGACTTACCAGCTCAGTTACCCCATCACAAAAGAGCCAAGGCAACTGCTGAGGGTGGAGGTGGAGGCTGTGCCAGGAAGCACATGGTGTTCATCGCTTTGTCCTGACAGGGCCCTTTAAAGAGCAGCCTGGCCCAGGAACACCCTCACATAGTACATAAACTGAAAGCCGCCCCAGACCCATGTCCCAGTCACTGTCTACGCAGACTTTCTGTATCCACCCCTCTCCCATGGCAAGAAACTCTGAGGCCCAGCATAGCACTGAACCACGACCAGGTGAGATGTCTATTGATGCAAGATCCCTTCCACTTTGGAAGAGGAGGAGAGAGGGCTTCAGACTCACCTGGTTCCCAAGGAGGACAAGGCGAGAGAACTGGATGGGAGAGCAGGGAGCTGGACTGCTCTTTATACTGGTCCTTCATTGCCGTAGGCCATGAGACACCCTTAACAAAGCTAATAATTTTTTATCAAGCTCATCTTGAATGCAAACTATCCCAACTAATGATATGTATGGTCTGTGTTGGTTTCCTACACTGCTGCCTTTTCATTTCCAGATTTAGGCCATGACCATGCCCCAGTGATGGTTTCTTTAGAGTGCTGGTTTGAATGGCTCAAGCATTTCTAGGGCAAGAATGCATCTGTGATGGCAGAAGATTCATTTTAAGTGCTGGATGTGTCCTGAGTAGTCAGGTGGTATCTGTCTGGGTGACATTGTTGTGGATGTTTGAAGTAGTATTCTGAGGAAGAAGATCCCACAAGCTCAAGTTGGATTCTGAAGTACGCCTATGCATGAGGAAGTGCTACATCCTGCCCTTTTCTTTCCTCCTCAACTCACTCTGATGGTCATCTCTTGTCTCCTAAGGTGTGTGATTTGTTCTACTCACTTTTGACTTCATCCATATTAGCACTGCAGTCCATGAAAAAATATTCTTTCCCCTTTTGACTCCAATGTGTCTTGGTGCAGTCTGTGAGTTCACAAAAAATGCCATAGTGTCACAGAACAACGGAATTGTAGAATGGTTGGAAGGGATGCCTGGCAGTGTGGTTAGCATAACCAACAGTAAGGCAAATATCCATCATGTGGATGGGGGCTTTTAATGTGCACCCCTGCCTCCTTGTCTCTCCCTTTCACTGGCCCCAGTGTGTGGAGACAGCCATTGCTGTGGTGAGAAAGGGCATTGGTGTTATCAAGTCCCCAGTGCTGAGTCACCATGAGGGTGTGTGGAGCACCTACTGACAAGGTGATTAAGTCCATCAGGGTTATCAATACCCAGGTACTGGTTTGCCAGGAGATGGTGACACCAAGAAAACCTAAGATTGAAAAGGGAATTCTCATCCAGTGACACATACATTTTAACTTCTGCAGTACTCTTGTTCTACTAATTTAAGGACTTTTCATCTTCTCATACCAGGCTCCCACCAAGGAGGCTGAAGGTGCATAAAAAGCTGGGAGGGGGCACAAGCAGGTTAAAATTCCAGATCCATTATCTGGTGTTCAATGAGCCAATACACACAGAAGGTTTTAGAGATTGTTTATTTTGGAATTGTGCAAGTCAGGGTACCCAGTGACTTCCCACAAATCTGGCACCCCTTAGAAATTTCCTCACTGCTTTTATACAACCCCTTCTCAATACATTTATGTGCTTGTCTAATCCCATTGCCTCTGATTGCTTCCTTAATTAGCATAGTGTTGCCATGTCAGAATTGTTCTGCACATCCTCAGAGAGGAAGGGTCCCTCGTTAGGGCAGGGTCTCTCAGATTAGGGGTGTGATATTTACTCTTATAATGAGGATAGTATAGAGAGAGTTCACATTGGAATACTCCTGATCTTTTCTTTTCAGCCATCTATTCAGATTACATTGACTGATGATGTATTCAAGGACACACATCAGGATGTTTTCCCTCAAGAATGTCAACATAATGGCCTTCTTGATTAGCAATTCTTCAGTTAATCATCCTCTTGACACCTCCAAGGCCTGGGTTATCTTACCTTGTCCTCAAAGGACATATTTTATCTCTTTTAGGGAAAAAAGAGCTAATGATCGAGTGGTATCAAAGACAGCAGAGTCAAAATGGACAAAAGGATATCCCATGACATGTGATGTCCTGCTCATCCATGATGCCTTGGGGAGTTGGATGAGGGTGCTGCCACTGCTCAGGGAATGGCTGGGCATTGCTTGGCTTTTGGTGAGCAATAGCACTATGTGTCACTAGTTTGGTGGTTGTTTTCTTTTATTATTTTTATTTCTGCCTTTCCTTCTTATTGAACTGTCCTTATCTCAACCCATGAGCTCTTACACTTCTTTTTTTCCCGTTCTCTCCCCTCACCACAGCAGAGGGGCAGTGAGCATACGTCTCACAGTACTTAGCTGCCCATCAGTTAAACCACAACACTTAGTGACTTTAACATGATATGTGGAGGTGTATCTGTGCCATTTCTTAAGCATATTTCAAGACGGACTAGCTGGTGAATGAGAGGAAAGCTGTGTGTAAAGTCTGAGTCAGAGGTGGCTAAGGGAGCCCAGGACCCAGGCGTGGAAATTGGGCATGCTGAGAACCCATGGTAATCTTTGAGAGATCCCTGTGAGGGTGGAGATACTTGCAAGATCAATGGGTGATGGCATGCATCCCTTGGGAAAGCAAACATCAGATTGGCCTCACCAAAGGAAATGAGGGGGACCACATGCTGGGTAGGAGGAGTCAGGCTCCAGGCAGGATCATGAGATGGGCTGAGGGCCCGTGCTGCAACGTTTCCTACATTACTTCTCTCCAGATTTTGTGCATTCCCAGCTGCAAGGTCACTTGTGTGCATTTACAATCCTCCTTGCCAATCTGCCACTCTCATCCCATCCTCCTTGCCATTCATTTCCTTTTAATTCGTTCCTCCCAAGGGATGGAATGCATGAACATGGGTGTGATTGCACATCTAGTAGGTAAGGTTGTGTTTTCCAGCAGGGATCTTCAATCCTGACCAGACAGAGGAGAGGAATGGGGCTTGGCTTTCTGTAGGGAACATTTTGATGAGTACTGGTGGCGTTCTTTTGGGTGTTGTTAAAGGCAGTGACCTGCCTGTGGCTGCAGTCTGTATGAGCAGCTATATTAGTGTCCTGTGTGTGTCTCCATGTGTGTGCCTTCCTCGGATACACGCTCAGGTTTGCTACTGGCCCAGCCTGCAAAAGGGAAAGCAGAAGTCCCATCCATCAGCAAAGAACAGAGAGTTCTGAAAGTCTCTGGGTGCACTAAGCAGTCTAGAACCAGAGTCCCAATGCTCTGGTACCTGCCAGAGGCAGCAACTTCGCTAGCATCCCTCAACAGCCACCAAGATGGTCATGGGGTGCATAACATGCTGACAGTCTGGAGAGCAGTTTGGCAGAAAAAGCCCTGGGTGGACACCAAGCTGACCATGAACCAACACTGTGTCCTGTCTGCAAAAAGGGCTAATGGTGTCCTCGGATACATTAGCAGTGTTGCCAGCAGGTCAAGGGAGGAGATCATTCCCCTTTACTCAGCACTGGAGAGGCCACTCCAGGAGTAGAGTGTCTAAATGTTGGCTCTCATTTCTATATGGGTCTTGGCTCCCCAGGACAGGAAAGTCAAAGAAATACTGGAGAGAGACAAAGAAGAGTCACAGTGACAATTGAGAGACTGGAGCATCTCTCCTCTGAGGAAAGGCTGAGAGAGCTGGGACTGCTCAGCCTGAAGAAGAGAAGGCTCAGGTGGATCTCATTCATGTATAGGAATAACTGAAGGGACAGCACAAAGAAGATGGGATCAGACTCCTCTCTGTGGGGATGAGTGCCAGGACAAGAAGCAATGGCCACAAAATGAAACACAGAAGGCTCTTTCTGAGCATTAGGAAATACTTTTTCATTGCATGGTTGACCACGCCTTGGAGGAGATGGCCCCACCAGGCTGTAGAGTCTTCATCCTGGTAGATTTTCAAAAGCCTTCTGGACATAGCCAAGGACACCCTGCTGGCCCTGCATGATCAGGATGTTGAGTCAGGTGAACTGCAGAGGCTCCTTCCAGATGTGAAATCTGTGTTATTCATCAGTGTGAGCCATGATGAGTGGCAGAGAGAAACAGTGTTCTTCAGCCTTCAAAAGAAGGTTAAGGAAGAGCTTTTTGATGCTTCTGATACTTGACTGCAGGACAAAAAGACAGATGGAGCCAAACTATTCTGGAACACCACGAAAGAACACAAGACAATGTCTTGAACATGAAAAAATTCTAACTAAAAAATTATGAATTATGGTGCTTCTCTTTTTTTTTATTATTCGTGAGGATGGATCATGAATGTAGATGAAGGCCAGTAAGAGTGACCCTCCAATTCCAATTAAAATACCATTAGTTGGAGATAACACCAAAAGGAAAAGGGAATAGCCTAGGTCAAGTTATGCCCTTTCAGATGCCCTTTCAGACACTGGGAACCCACTGATCCAACATCCTTTTCCCTGCTGACTCACCACACCTCCCCCTATGGAATAGGTTGTCTTTGTTCCCCCTCTACCCCAGGCTTGTGGCATCCCACACCCCACTGGAGCCAGGTTCCTCTTGCAAATGCTAGGTTTTCCTAACAGAAATAGAAACAGCCACAGTCCCTGGGATGTTGCACAGCAGGGTTCCTGACTGAAATTTTTCAATGGTAGCTCCTGCTGGAATTGGGAGAAACCCCAGGGAGCATTTTGGGCACAGTCAGAACAGATCATTTCTCATTGCTGCATCTCCCCTTGTTCCCCCAGCAGAGTCATTTCCGGCAGCTCTGTTCTCTTGGGGCTGGGAGGTGCTTTTCTGACTCTCTCTCCTGCAGCAAACAGGAGGGTCGGTCTCAGCATGCAGCGTGGGTATCTCGTCCTCACTGCCTTCCTGGGGCAACTGCTGGGTAAGTGCATGCTTTTAATCAAGGTATAAATCTTCTTTCCCCAGGAAGCCCTCATCAACCTTACCACATTTAAGTGGGGAACAACTCCTGATTCAAAGGGAAATGTTGATAAATGTTGGCTCCCATTACTGGCTCTGCACCAAGAGAGACGTGAGGTCATTCTCCTAATTTTCCTGTTATTTCAGTCCAATTCTTTCTGCCTCTCTCTTCTAGTCCACCAGATGAGGTTTCAGTTGGAGAGACATTAAAGCTGGTTACAGAGACATTAAAGCTCTCCTCCCATGGACATTACCAGGGTGTCCAGTCTGTCTTCTGCCTGATGCATTCCTGCCTTGGCCTCCAATGTTCTCCTGCTTGTCAACTCAGCCAGGGCTCCCTCCTGACACCACTCACCTCAGCCTGTGTATACTGATTGGTGTCAGAATCCCCAGAGATGACAGGGATTAGGAAGCAGGTTGAACCTTTTCCCTGTAGCTGCATGGGCCCCTCAACCTACTGGAGGCTGCTGGACTCAGCACACAAAGCTAGGCATGAAAGGCTGTGTCCTGGTCCCCTGGGCAGAAGGAGAGCAGACAGGAGGAGCAGGCACACAGCACAGCTATTCTCAGGGTCCGCTCTTGCTTAAGGAGCTCTGCCCCCAAACCACCTTGCTGTGACTGGGCCTTGGGACCTTTCTGCCCAGCAAAGGACAGGGAGCCTTATCCCCCACAGCTTTGAATTCACTCCTGTTTGCTTGGAGACTTCCCTACAGAGCTGCTGACCTCTTTCTTCCAGAAATTATGGGGCAGGTGTCCGTCACCCAGCAAGAAGGACAAGTCACTGTGGAGCAGGGAAATGCATTTGAGACCACCTGCACATACGAGACCTCCTACTTTAGGGGCTTGCTCTGGTACGAGCAGAAGAAGAGCCAAGGCCCTCAGCTGATTTCAAATCAAGCAATAGCAGGCACCAAGCAGAGTGACCGTTTCACCACAGAGCTGAACGTCACGGAGAAATACAGCGTTCTGCAGCTGAAGGAAGTCGAGCTCTCTGACAGCGCCTTGTACCTCTGTGCTGTGAGTGACACCCTGGTGCAGGGAGCTACACTGGTTGAGCAATAACCCTGGGAAGGGAGTGCAAGGCAGAGCTTTGGGATGGCGTCCTCAGTTCTCCCCTGGCTGCTCTGCTTCCCCTGTGCACCCTGAGATCTGCCAGCCAGATGCCCTTTCCCAAAGGGGCTGGTGCCTGTGGCTGTGCAAAGAGTGCTGACCCTGACTGGCTGACCAGGACCACAGTGCTCTATTTTTCTTCCCTTCCTGGGCTACCTGAATAGGGTAGATCCTGCTGGGAACCAAGATTCCCCTGGGGGCTTGTTCTCAGCCCCTTGATCCCAGATTTAGTAAATTCCTGAAAACCCATGATAAAGCAACTTGCTTCAAATCATGGCCAGCTGAGCCCAGAGACTCCTAGAACAAGTTCTGACAGAGATTTGCTGTGTTCTTTTCTCTCTTCAATGAGTCAGTAAATAAAATGGATTTTTTTCTGAGCCATTTCATCATCTCCAGACTTGCAGCCAGTTCATGTCCAAAACCTGTGCCTGAGGGACAGAACAAAGCACATAGAATATCCCTGATTGCCAAATGCCCAAGAGATCTCCATGTTCATCACAATAAGCAAGCAAAGAAAGATATAAATGAAGACTTACAACCAGATGGGGTGGTTGTTGTCTCCTCAGGGGTGCCAGGGGTATGTGATCATCTGCAGCTCCTGCACAGAGAGCAGTTTTGTAGTGACCAGCTCCCACAGCAGTGGGGGATTGTATGTCTGGGAGAACCTAGGTGTCCTGCATGCAGCAAATGCTGAGACAAAGCAGGAGAAATGAGGATATGCTGATAAAGGTTCCTCCATCTCACAAACCATGCTGAATGTGGTGTTTTGATGTCCTCAGACTCAAGGAAGCTCTTCTGTCTGCTTGCAAGAGCAAGAAGCAAAGCAACCCAGAAAGAAGAGCTCAGTGCAGGCAGCTCCAGCAGGGGGCAACCACGGGCCCCCTTTTCCTCTGTGCTCTCAAGGAAGGCAGCACCAGCCTCAGCCTTGTCTCAGCAGGGGTCTGATTCAACCCCCCTGGGATCCTCTCCCTGTTATAAATGAAGTCTCAACTCAATCTGAGTTTTGTAATATTTATAAAACAAATATTTCTAAAAGGTATAAAAGCTATAAAAGGTATAAAAGGCAAGTAAACAGCGCTGGGTGTGCGGGTAGTCTACACTCCATTAACACGCACACACCAACATCAAACATTCTAAATATAAAGAACATTGCTTTTACGTACTAAACCCAAGTATGCCTATACATACGTACAATCAGAAAAGGTAACAAACAATCCTTTAAGTTCCATGACTTAACGGTCTCCATTTTCAATTCCTTTTCTTGACTGCAAACAAGTCTCCATTTTCCATTCCTTTTGAACTTTTTTGAACTGTCTTACTTTAAGTTGTCAAGCAACTCGGTCTTCGGGCCTTTTGTATCCCATTCTTCCCGAATCGAAGAAAAGCATATCCATCTCTTTTTCAAGGCCAATGAGGCCTGGGTCAAAAGGCACATCCAGGTCAGCAGGGGGCGTAACAGCAAAAGCCTTCGATGGCTGTAGCAGCAGAGGGGCCCATGGCGTAGCAGTCGGATCAGTAAAGGAGCCCGCAGCTCCCTCACTGTCTGGCAAGCCACACGTTTGTGATTGTGTCTCCACATGGCTCTTTAAGGCCTCAGAGGCTGCTCGCCAGGTGCTGAGCAATCCCACTGCAACCTTGTCATTTTTAGTTGCAGAGACCCACACCTTGACCTCAGTTTGGTTCCATGTTTCAGGATCATAAACTGTCTAATTGTTAAGAAGAAGAATAAGCTGTAAGGTTACCAGGACAGTCTTTGTTTCTAAGGACATACAATTCCCCATAATGCACAACTGCTTACCAGCAAGAGGCAGTTGTGTGCACAGGTCCGCTTCTCTCAGCTTGAGCTTCTTTCCAGCTCCAGTGCGCCTATTTCCAGCGACTTTCTCTACGAGCTTCTCTGAGCGGTTTGCTGAGTTTGGCTGAACCTATCTTCATGAGGCAATCAAAGTGCCTGTTCCCGTCCTGGTCTCCATTCTGCCAGCCTGTTCCTCTTCACTTCTTTTTCCTGCTTCTTTATTGATGATGTAACTTCATCACATCGTGTTGCCTTTTTTTTTTTTTTTATCTTGAGGGCAGGCTCCCCTCTTATACCCTTCTCTCCACAGCAGTTCTTTTCAAAACAACTTTTCATTGGCCAAACAACTTTAAATGTAACAACAACAGCAAACACCCAGAAACATCCATGCCTTAATGGCTGGAGAACAAGAAACCAGAGACTGCATGGAGTCTCCTGAATCACCCTTCTTTGTTCCCTCTAAACTCTTTTATATTTCTGATGGCATCATCGTTAAGAGTCTAATGTTATCTCAACCACGGGGCTTTCCAACCCCCATGGCCACATTCCCAAATCTCCCCCTTCTTTATTAATATCAACCATTTTCTCGACAAGAATTACCACTCCATATATAACATCCCTAAGGAGTCTCTAGGGACATTGAACACCTCTGCAGGAACAGTGCTTTCCTTCCTGTTCTTGCCTGGGATTATGGACTGGCACTCTTGGTACCACATTTTGTAACTGCTCAGTCACCCTGGAACCAGCCCTGCCTGGAGCTCTTCTCTCTTCCCCCAGGGGTATTTGTGTCCTTTCTTCCCTGAGTACAGAGGAGGCTTCCCAAGGGAAATGCCTCCATGAACAGCACCATCTGCAGAACACCCCACCACCACCCCTCCCCACCCTAGGCATAGGCACAGTCCCTCACTCTGGCAATCTGTGGGCTCTGCTCCATACTATGGGCAGGAAGCGATGGGACAGAGACTCACTGGAGTCTGGAAGTCCCATGCAAAAAAACTTCTTTGTCCTCTGACTTTTCCCCTGGGCTGGTAGCGTGGACCTTCCCTCAGTGGGCATTTAGAGAGGACATAACGGTGCTGGCACACAACTTCAGAAAGAACTGTATTCCTCCAGCCCCTGAGGAACAGGGGATCCCCGAGTGGGGAGGAGCACAGGAAAGGATCTGTGGTTCTCTTGTACATCCCTGTGATCCCTGTGAGTACACAAAATCTTTTGTGTTTTTTGGTTTTCTTGTACAAAAAAAAAAAAAATAATACCAAAATACCAAAAAAAAATATTGTTTTCTTGTACAAAATCACTGTGATTTTGTACACCACTGTAGCTCCAAGGGACAGTGCCTGAAGTGTCCCCACTACAGTGTGTCCCATATTCCACTGGGAGTCTGAACACACCCTCCTGTGCTCACCATATTCCCCTGCACACCAGTGACTTTCTTACCTTGCAATGTGAGGGTGGGATGCAGAAACATGTAATGATGCTGATGAGGGAAATGAGATCACTTTTAGAGGAGGCTATCAGAGGTGGCAAGTAGCACAAGGAAGTGCCAGAAGTCTGTGTGCATCACCAATGGTAGAGATCCCACAGGACATCCATTTGCCTGTCCCACAAAGGGAGAGGGACCAGCAGAACCCCCAGGCTGTGTATGGAGGTCTTAACAGCCTAGAAGAACGGAAGGGAGGGAATAGAGTAGAGAGAAAGAAGAAGACATGGAAGTTAGACTTTGGCCATGTTTTCAGAGAGCCCCAGCTGCACTCTTTTGGAAGAGGGACACAGGGTGCTCAGCCTCTCAAACATCATTGGCCAGAAGCTCTGTCTTCAGTCCAGCATCACCTTCTGGGTTCTCAGGGGTCCTTGTGTGGTGTGTCACCAGTGGCTTTAGCACTTTCTACCACAGCAGCAGATGGAAATGCACGAAAGGTCACAGCACCCAAAGTTGACAGGGACTCCATCGCAGCTGTGGATCCTGTAACTAGCAGTGAAGGTGGAGGATCCCACAGCAGTGTTCTGTGGGTAAGAGCTGAGGATGGGGTCTGGCAGAACCACCATCACAGGATGATGGTAGTTGAATTTTGGCCTTGCCTGATGCAGGGCTCGTTGCAGCTGCTGGCAGTGGCATTGGGCTGCAGGACTTGGCACAGCAGGTACTGGTTGTAGCAGGACATGTGTTGGGGCAGGAGGTGCAACTGGGAGAGAGGGCAGGGAGGAAGCAGAGTGCAGGGACATGTGAGGAGCAAAATATCTTGATCCAGACATGATCTGAAAAGAGTGGCCAGGACCCACAAGGATACTGCGTCTCTCTTAGATGACAATCCACCACAGACAGGTCCCACATAGTCTCTGAGTCACAACTTTCCCAATTCCTCTCTCATGACCACCATTACCACAACCCAGTACATGAGGAATCAGCCCAAAAGAGGGAGAAAAGCCAGCAGATCCCCCATGCTGGGGGATCTTATCAGGGCTTCAGATACACTGGGTTTCCAAGAAGAAGAAGAGGAGGGGGGTGAGGTGCTGGGCTGGCTTTTCTGGCGGCCTTGCACTGTCCCAGGCTCAGAGGTAGCCTTCAGAGAAGTGATAAATTTCTAGGGGGCTTGTGATGAATGGAAACCCTCCCAGCTAATGACATGGGTTGTAGGGCTGTTTCCCCCTCTACACTGTCTTTATGATTTCCTGGCTTATGCCACACCCATTCCCTTTTGGAGGCTTCTTCTGTGTGCAATTTCTGTGTGATTTCTGGGCAAGGACTGAGTCAGTGGTAGCAGAGGTCTTGGCTCAAGCACATGGTTGGTCCAGTGCAGACAAGTGATGCTGGCCTGGGGTACTGAAGTGGTGTTGTTTGTGACTGGTAACAGGAAGGGACCCAGCTGTTCCCAGCCCTGCAATCCTTGCCTGGTCATCTGAGGGCTTCCCTATGTGCAGATATGTCATCTCTTCTACTCTCCCTCCTTTCCTCCCTCCCTCCCTCCCTCCCTCCCTCCCTCCTTACCCTCCCTCCCAACTTACTCCAACAGCCCCATGGAGTTGGCTTCCAGATAGGTGGGCTGCACTGATGGGTTTCTTTTCGCTTCCTTATAAAGCTGCCTTCTGGAGAAATGGGTTGACCTCCTTGGACTCCTCTCTCTGGGCAGTCCCTGTGCATCCCCACACTGTGCTGTCCTGTCCTCTGGAGCCTTGTCCTGCTCAGAATGCCACAGGTATGCCCTGCCAGAAAGGTCCCCAGCATCTCCTCTGTCAGCTGCCCTTGGCCTCTGCCCCTGCCCCATTGGGAATGTGTGTGAACACGTGTGGGGCAGAGCCCTTGTGAACTCATCAGAGGCACTGAGTGCACACATGTACCTATGTCTGCATGTGTACACATGCATGGCCTCGTGTTCCTGTGTATGCAGTGTTTGCACCTGCATTTTTCAGAGCATCTATGGAACTGTGCATTTATGCATGCACATGCATGCTTGCATGTGTCCATCAATCTGTGTGTGTATTGCATATGCATTCTTAGTATGTGCTAGTGCACATGTGCACATAATTCACCTGACCCTAGGCATGTGTCCAGCTGGTCCCAGGGCATCTGGGACCCCTACATCTGCATCCTCTTTGCTGTTCTCTCTCTTCCCTTGTCTTTCACTCACCAAAAGGCATTCTGTGCTTGTGCCTCCAATCTCACCAGAGTTTCCATTCTCTGAGGACCTTTATGTCAATATTTGTACTTTGCTTGACAGTGTGCTGCAAGTGAGACTGGCATGGCTTGGGAACTGGAATAGATTCTCCAGGGAAGTGGTCACAGCATGAAGCCTGCTGGGGTTCAAGAAGCGTTTGAACATTCAGACGTGGTACAATTTGTAGGTAGTCCTCTGTGGAGCTAGAGGAGAGGGACTCAGTGATCTTTGTGGGTCTATTCTAACTCAGGATATCCTACAGTACTGTTATTACATGTTTTTCAGAGAAAATGAGATGCTATGTGGACAACATCTTTTTTAAATGTTGGTCTTGTTCTCCTTGATTAACTTATGCTGCAGGCAGGGAATAGGAAAGATGGCATCAACAATTTGACTTGTTCTCTAGAAGGTTTTTTCTATTTCCTAGAAAAAAGTTAATCTCAAATTGTGAGTATGCTACTACACCTCAGACATCAGTCTTAGACAGGACACATTTCTGGCTCAGGAGCACCTATTGATTATTGCTGTAAGCTGGGCAACAGATGTGTTATGTGCAGAAGTTGCACTGGCAACATGTAGAATCTGTGTGAAAGCAAAGTGCACAGCACTGTGTACACCCTGTGTACACCACAGGGCCCCAAGGTGTGCTACTGTGGGAACGCCCTGGCTTGGGTGTGGGGAGCAGTGGTGCTGCGTGGTGCACAAGGACCACTTCATCCTTGTGGCTCTGGGAATGACAGAGGAGCTTGATGCCTGGGAGAAGATCCCCCAGTGTGTGCCCTGTGGCTGGGCTGGTGCATGTCTTGTGCCATTCAGGGCCCATATACAGATTGTACTGAGTGTACAATCAGGTCCCATTCTCACTGCCATCTCTCAGTGGTCATTGGGATTTCTGCATTCACAGAATGTCTTATCTGGAGCATTGTGGGGTTGTGGCACCTATGGAACCTTCGAGTTCCTGGGTCTGTTGAACGTTGTTCCATGCCTGGGGAAGACAATCCAAGATGCAGTAGCCATGACTGTTTGGGCACCAGTCCCTGTCCTGGGCCTGCCTTCATGTAATAAGGAGTTGGGTTCACAGTGACTGGGTGTTCCAATGCGTCCTGCTGTAGCTGGTAGGAGTATGAACTTGTGGGAATAGCTGTGCCATGCCAGATGTTGTACTGAAGGGTGATAAGGCTGCTCAAGGAAGCTATATCTGCTCTTCAAACCCTGGCATGCTGCCTATGATCAGGTGCTCAAGGAGAGGGAAAAGTGGAGGCGAGACAAAGGGCCATCCCCAAGACAATTACCCATTCCCAGTTTCTGCAATCCTTTGGGAACATCATTGTCCAAGCCTCCACCCCCAGCACAGCTCCACGCAAAGCAAGATGCCCCAGAGCTGGGGCCTCCAATGTTAACAGAACTTATTTAGGCAGAGACTTACAAGTCAAGGACTGGTGGCCATTGGCTGTGGAAGAACTAGGGATGTCTTCCTCACCTTCAAGAGACAGTGCCTGAAAGGTGATTTGCTGCAATGTGCACCGCCGTCCAAAGCTTAGAGGATTGAGGCAGTGCCCACAGCCACAGCTAATTCCCACCAAAGCAATGACTTTCTCCCTGGCCATCTCTATGCAGATGGAAGGACGAGACCAGAACACATTCAGGGTTGCTGCAAATGTTTATTGAGTCTCAGGAGGAAAATTAGGTGACTCCAAAGGAGGCCCCGAGAGTGAAGCTCAGGAGGAGAAGAAAAAGAATCTGTTCAGCTTTTCCTATTGCAGAGTTGCTACATCTACCTGGCCCACAAGTGGAGAGAGGCTAGAGGGCACTCAAATCAAGCTGGTTCCCGGGGGCCTCACAGAGAGCTTGGAGGGGAGCAGAGGGCAACAAGAAATAGAGGGTAAAAAGTATGAGTGAGTGAGTAGAAAACAGAATAGGTAGATATGAGCTGTGTTGTCAGAGACCCCTTGTTGGCCCCTTCTTATCTGTCATTACAGGACAAGACAGAGATGGTCAGCTCAATTTAAAACAATATCATGAAGGTTCTTCTGTCCAGCAGCATGTTGTGAGTTCCTGGGGTCCTGGTCTGGGAAAGGGTCTGGCATCTTTAGCAGGGGCGGCAACAGTAGCGGCTGGCAATACAAGAGAGGTCACAGCACCCGGAGTTGATGGGGACTCCGTCACAGCTGAGGATGCTGCCAACAGCAGCAGAGGTGGAGGATCCCACAACGGTGTTCTGTGGGAAGGAGCTGAGGATGGGGCCGGGCAGGGTCACCACCACAGGAGAGGGCTCAATGACGATGGTGGAGTTCTGGCACTGCCTGACGCAGGGCTCGTTGCAGCTGCTGGCCAGCGGGGTCGGGCCGCAGGGCTGGCATGGTCGGCACTGGTCGTAGCAGGACATGTCTGGGGGCAGGAGGTTCACCTGGGAGAGAGGGCAGGGAGGAAGCTCAACATGGGGATGCAAGAGGAGCAGCCTGTCACCACTCCCTGAGGAAACCAATGCATAGGCCGTGCTGGGAGCTGGAGGCTGTGCAGGGATGTGTGAGGGATTCTTGACCTCATCCTGCTAGGGCCCCAAAGAAGCTATCAGGGCGTATCTGGCTGCAGCAAAGGTTCTATAGCCAAGAAGCCATTGTAGTACACACCCAGACTTCCTCCATGGCAAACCTTCTCCCCACTTCCCTCTCCCACTACCAGCAGCCCCAAGATTTGACATGGAACAGAGCTGACTGCAGCTAAGAGGTCCGCAGAGATTAGTTGTCCTGTTGAAGAGTGAGGGGGACAAGGAAGAACTTCGCACTCACCTGGTTCCCAAGGAGGAGAAGGCCAGAGAAGTGGATGAGGGAGCACAGGGCTGGGCTGGCTTTTATATGGACCTTAGCCACCCCATGCCCAGAGACATCCCTTGAAGCAGTGACTATTTTCTGACAAGCTCCTTTTGAATGCAAAACATCCCAGCTAATGATATGGGCTGTGTATTTCCTTCCTGTGATGTTTTTTATTTCCTGCTTTGTGCCATGCCTTTTCCCCAGTTAAGTCACCTTTTTATTGGCAGGTAGGGAGGCCCAAGTATTTCCAGGCAACACAGGTCATTGTGGGCAGAAGACTCAGCTCACATGCTGGAAGAGTCCAGTAATGGCAAATGACTTCAGCCTGGGTGTCTCCTTAGGGGCTCTTTGGGGCCCTTTTGGCCACAGGTTTCCCAGCTCCTACCTGTGACCATACCCCACCTAACACTGCCCTCGGGGAAAACCTTCTGACATGTTTTGCCTCCTTCTGCTCTGACCAAGGGATGTCTGTATGAGGGGAGAGGTTGTACAGAGCCCTTCCTGGATCTCTAAAGAAAGGCCCAACAGAAAACCAAGTGTCTGTTTTAGTGCTACAAAATATATAGCGGAATGTAGACAGAAAGTAAATCTTTCAGGTGCTGGGAAACTGCTGTTGTTGTAGCTTCAGACAGAAGCATGTGAATTTTCCCAAGACACACAGTGCAGATCCTGTCCATAGAAAATTCCTTCTTCACTCCCACAGCTTGAAGGTTTTCATTCTTCTTAAAAAAAATAAAATATAAAATGATATAAAATGAAATGAAATAAATAAAATAAAATAAAATAAAATAAAATAAAATAAAATAAAATAAAATAAAATAAAATAAAATAAAATAAAATAAAATAAAATAAAATAAAATAAAATAAAATAAAAGTACACCTTCTCCTTAAATGATGTAAGCTTATGCCTGCCTTGACACCCAGGAGTGCTCAGTAGGGGCACTCCAGCAGATTAATTTACCGCTACTACTCAGGCTAATAAATGAGATTCTCAACTGTTAAATGCAATGCCCAAGAGAGCTGACGTCTTGCCAAGAGCCCTGGCCCAAGTGCCTTGGCAGGGGGACTGGAATTCGGTGATCTTTAAGGTCCCTTCCAACCCAAGCCATTCTATGGTTCTGTCATACCGTTTTCTGTCATCTACCACTTGACCTGGAGTGGGAATACACTCATGGTGGTGAGGGTGGTGCCCAACCAGCACTTGAGCTGTCCCATGTAGTTTGTCTTTGGCAACTTCCCCTTCACTCACGTGTACTATGTCTTGCTCAGTACTTAAAGGGGGCTTATAAAAAAGATGGGGAGCAACTTTTTACTGGGTCAGGTAATGATAGGACTAGGGGGAATGGTTTTAAATTAAAAGAAGGGAGATTTAGATTAAATGTTAGGAGGAAACATAGAGGTTGTTGAAGCACTAGAATGGTATGAACAGACAACATGTATATGCCCATTCCCTGGAGGTGTTCAAGACCAGAGTGCCCCTGACAATCTGATCTAATGGGTGGCTTCTCTGTCCATGGCAGAGGGGCTGGAACTCAACAATCTTTTAGGTTCCTTCCAACCGAAGTCATTCTATGGTTCTATAATTCTATCATACCGTTCTAAGACATCTATCTCTTGATCTGGACTGGGAATTCACTAGTGATGATGGTACCCAAAGACCATCTTGCACTCTCCTATGTAGTTTATCTTTTGCAACTTCCCCTTCACTGATATGTACAATGGCTAGCTCATGATGCCTCTTATACTTTTAGATGCCTTCTGTGTAGTGAGGATAATTTTGTTCTCTAGCTGTGTGGTCTAGCTCCTCTTCCTCTAATAGTGGGCCTAAAATGGGATCTTCTCTTCACACTCAAGGACCAGGATAGATCTGTTGGCATCTACCATCCACTGCCATGGGAGAGAAGGTATGTGCCTGTTTGGTGGGAAGCCTGTGGACTGAGCTCCTGCACCCTTCCTTGGCACAAGTGGCACTCCTGCTTCGATAATCCTGTGCTGCCCCTACATAGTAACTGACGGCTTCTTCTGGGACTTGCTACCTGTCATGCAGCTGGCGTCTGCTGAGAGCTTCTGCACTGCTGTGCTCCTTGATTACAATAGCACCATCAGTTTTCCTGTCTTCCTTGAGCTCCTGTAGGGTGTTCCTTGTTGCCCTCTGGAAGTAGGCTTGTGAGGAGACACAAGATACCGTCTGCTCACTCTCACTTGGCTGCAGTTGTGTTGTGCCTGGGGCCATGCTCCTTCCTCTCTACCCACCCCATTGCGAACATCGCCCTGAACAGTGGTGTTCATCATCTCCAGGGCTGTGATGCCCCTGCTCCATGCACCAACCTAGAGCCTGAAGACCTATAAGGTGAAGGAAGCCATGGGAAAACTGAGAAACAAAGGGTGTTTGTTTCTTTGTTTGTTTTCTCTGACAGATGATGAGGGAGGCAGTGAGGAGACCAAATGGGGGGGAGGGGGCACACCACTTGTGGGGGGCTATGCGGGGCTGTGGCCGTGTTTATGCTAGCGCGATTATCAGATTGGGGATGTTTTCAGTTGGGACGCTAAGAAAAGGGAACACAATCAACAAGCATACAGAGACAGCGACCAGACCAAAGAAACATGAAGGCGATCACGACAGAAACCTCGCAATTCACACCAGTTGTTGGCCTATCAAGAAGCCACAGGTGCCACTGCCAGGAAGATCAGCCTGAGCCTTGCAACTGCAATGGTTGTGAAACATGGACGCCGGCAGGAATGGGTGTGGGATAGACCTATACAAACCCATGTGGGGACGTGCAGGGTAAGGGGAGCTGGGAGGAGCACACAAGGGCAGACGGAGCGGGGTGTCCTGTCCTCTTCTGGAATCTGTCCTTACCTGTGTGCACGTGTACTGCAAGGAGAAAATGCCAGCTCCTGGTAGAAAAATGAGAGCAGATTTGGTGCCAGCTGCCAGAGTCAGACTGGGGGCGAGGCTGCCCCCGGCCTATGCTGTCAGCTGCTGGAGCCAGGAGGTCCCTGTGCAGCTCCTGGAGCAGGGGGAGGAGGTCTCGGCCTCCAGGCAAATGCATCAGGAGCATTTTGGGCCCCCAAAAGCGGCTACTGCCAGTACCAGACTGGGTATATCTTCCCCAAACGGGGCATACACATCCCTGTCTGTGTGTCTCCTGGATATGTGCTCAGCTTCCATAACCGTGGAGCCTGCAAAGGGGAACGTGGGCAGCTGCACTCCTCAGCCTGGGCGGAGGCCATAAGAGGAGACACAAGACACTGTCTGCTCGCTCTTACTTGGCTACGGTTGTGTTTTGCCCTGGGACATGCTCCCTCCTCTATACACATCCCTTGCCAACATCTCCCTGAACAAAATAACATCCATATTATCCAGTGCTGTGATGATTCCCCTCCTCTTCCCTTCCCTCCCCTCCCCTGCCTTCCTCTCCTGTCCCCTCCTCTCCCTTCGCTTCCCCTCCTCTCTTCCTTCCCTTACCCTCCCTCTATCTCTCTGCAAAAGCCAGGGATGTCTTCTCCATCTCCAAGGGGCAGTGCCCAAGAGACAATCCTCTGCAGTGTGTCACAAATTGCCATTCTTCTGGGAGTGGGGAAGGGGTTCCATAAACACCCATCTTATACCCACCAAGGGCAAAGCCATCCTCCCCGGGCAGCTCAGATGGGCATACACGGAGGGAAGAAAAATCTACACACAAGGCTGGGATGCAGAAATCTTTAATGAGTGTAGAGAGGAAAAGGAGGTCACTCCAAGCAGAAGCCCCTCAGTGTGGGAATCACCAAGGCCAACATAGAGGTAGTGTCCCTTGCTCATGGTGGAGTTCATGCAGGGCATGTGTCTGCTGTTACCACAGTGGGAGGGCTGGCACTAAGGAGCCCCACAGACCAAGGGAGAAGAAGAGCACATGGAAAAGGAAGAGAAGGAGGTAGGTGGAGAGATGGAAGGAGAGGCATGAACCATGTTTTCAGAAAGCACAGGCTGGCCCCTTCCTGCCAGCATTTGCCACAGGAGCTGAGAAAGCAATGGCCTGAAGATTCCTCCTTTGTGTAGCACCATATACGAAGTTCCTGGGAGAAGAACCCCAGGGCCATGGCCACTGGCTTCTTTAGCAGGGCAGGCACCTTCTGCCACAGTAGCGGCTGGAAATGCCAGAGAGGTCACAGCACCCAGAGGTGATGGGGACTCCGTCACAGCTGAGGATGCTGCCAACGGCAGCGGAGGTGGAGGATCCCACAACGGTGTTCTGCGGGAAGGAGCTGAGGATGGGGCCGGGCAGGGTCACCACCACGGGAGAGGGCTCAATGACAACGGTGGAGTTCTGGCACTGCCTGACGCAGGGCTCGTTGCAGCTGCTGGCCAGTGGAGTCGGGCCACAGGGCCGGCATGGCAGGCACTGGTTGTAGCAGGACATGTCTTGGGCTGGAGATGCACCTGGGAAAGATGGTAGAGAGGAAGCAGAGCGCATGGGTAGGTGAGGATCAGCTCAGTTACCCCATCACAAAAGAGCCAAGGCAACTGCTGAAGGTGGATGTGGAGGCTGTGCCAGGAGGCACATGGTCTTCATCACGTTGTCCTGACAAGGCCCTTCAAAGAGCAGCCTGGCTCAGGAACACCCTCACATAGTACATAAACCAAAAGCTTCCTCAGACCCCTTTCCCAACCTCTCCCTATACAGAACTTCTCTATCCAGCCCTCTCCCATGGCAAGGAACTCCAAGGCACTGAACTCCATAGCTCTGAGCCACCATGGGATTTGATGTCTATTGATGCAAGATCCCTTCCACTTTGGAAGAGGAGGAGAGAGGGCTTCAGACTCACCTGGTTCCCAAGGAGGACAAGGCGAGAGAATTGGATGGGAGAGCAGGGAGCTGAGCTGCCTTTTATACTGGTCCTTCATTGCTGCTGGCCCAGAGTCTCCCTTGGCAGAGGTAACAATTTTCTGACAAGCTCATCTTGAATGCAAGCCATCCCAACAAATGATATGGGCTGTGCGTTGGTTTCCTGCACTGCTGCCTTTTCATTTCCAGATTTTAGGTCACGGCCATGCCCCAGCAATAGCTTCTTTAGAGTGCTGGGATGAAACGTCCAAGTATTTCTAGGGCAGGAATGCATCTGTGAGGGCGGAATACTCATCTCAAGTGCGGCATATGTCTTGAGTAGTCAGGTGATGTGTTTCTGGGTGACACTGTTGGGGATGTTTAAAGTGCCATTCTGAGGAAGAAGTTCCACGAAGTCTCAGAAAAATGCCCAAGGTCTCCTATGCATGAAGATGTTGAACATCCTTCCCATTCCTTTCCTCCTCAACTCACTCTGATGGTCTCTTGTTACATCCCCTAGTGTGTGATTTGTTGTACTGGCTTTTGATCGTATCCCCATTTACACTGCTCTCCAGGATTAACATTCTTTCCGCTTTTGACTCTGCCCTTCTCTGTGCAGTCTGTAAATTCATAAGCGATGCCGTAGAATCACAGAATGGCAGAATCATAGAATGTCTTTCATTGGAATGGACCTTAAAGATCATCTAGATCAACCTCCCTTGCCATGTGCATGAATACTTTCCACTGGAATAGACTACTCAGAATGCCATCCAATGTGGCTGAGGTGGTGTTACCCAGCTCTGCATCTGAATACCACCACAGCTGCTCTCTCACTCACCCTCCTCAAAGGGAAAGGGGAGAAAATATGATGAAATGAGCTCAAGGTTTGAGATAAGGACAGAGAAATCACTCAAAAATTGTTGTTATGGACAAAACAGTCTCAGCATTCTGAGATTAAGAAAACATATTGCCTATTACTAACTAGCTAGAGAAGTGAGAAACAAAGAAAACAAACTAAAACCACTTTCTCTTGGGCCAGAGGTGTATATGAACTTGGATAGCCACCAAAGTCATATCGCTTTGGTCAGCAGAAAGCCCTGGGAACGTGATGATTAGGAGGATATAGGGAACACCAAAAGGCTGTTTTTGTAGTATAAGCGCTAACATGAAGTTGCTTAACCTTGGACAGTGAGAAAATACCAAAGTGCTCATAGGCTGTATTCTGTCACTAGGAGGTTTCTATGGTATTGCGCTATCTCAGGACAGATACAGAAGAGCCAATAAAAAATTCTTTTCCTTTGCTTGCAACTTGCATTGGAGTCTGGGTATTCATTGCAACTTCTTCCCCACATCCACCCTCTTCCAGCTCCTCTGAAGAAAACCTTGCCATGTAAATCCACCTGAACAGGCCTTGAATATTTCTAGGGATGGGGCTTCCACAGGTTCTCTGGGGAACCTCTTCCTCTCTGTCATCACCCCCATAGTAAACAATTTCTTCCTAATAACTTATCTAAATCTACTCTTCTTTAGTTTAAAACCATTACCCCTTGACATACTCCAGCCCTCTGATCCTCTTTGTGGCCCTCCTTTGGACCCACTCTAACAGGTCTTTGTCTTTCTTGTGCTGGGAGCCCCAGAGCTGAATGCAGCACTCCAGTTGATGTCTTCCTGGAGCAACGTAGAGGGGGAGAATCACCTCCCACCACCTGCTGCTCACGCCTCTTTCAATGCAGCTTAGATTATGGTTGGCCTTTTGGGCTCTAAGTGCACTTTGCTTGCTCATGTTGAGTTTTTCATCAAACACCTACACCAAGTCCTTCTCTTCAGGGCTCCTCTCAACCTATTCACACAGCTCATACCTATTAACACAGCTTACAACCTATTAACCCAGCTCATAGTTGTGATTGGGATTGCCCTGATCCACACGAAGGACCTTGCACTTGGCCTTGTTGAACCTCATAAGACTTGCATGGGCCCACTTCTCAAGCCTGGCTAGGTCTCCATGAATGGAATCCCTTCCCTCTAATGTGTCAAATGCACCTC
The DNA here is from genome assembly GCF_009819795.1 of Aythya fuligula. Lineage (NCBI taxonomy): Eukaryota > Metazoa > Chordata > Aves > Anseriformes > Anatidae > Aythya > Aythya fuligula. Next base: position 4,800,771 of record NC_045582.1, on the reverse strand, counting down.
TTGGTATCATCAACAAACTTTCTGAGTGCCACTCAGTGGCACACACTACATGTCCCCAGGAAAGATATTAACTAATACCGGTCTCAGTACAGACCCTTGAGGGATACCAAGGGTCCATTAGCGGCATGGTCTGAGCGCGACCATGCAGCTAATTCTTTATCCACCGAGCATTCCATCTGTCAAATCCATGCCTCCCCAGCTCAGAGAGAAGGATGTTGTGCCGGATGGTGTCAAATACTTGGCACAAGTCCAGGCAGATGATGTCAATTGCTCTTTCCCTATCCACCTGTCGTGGTTCCGCTCGAGTGGGCAGCTGAGCTCCACCACAGCCGCTCTCTCACTCCCCCTCCTCAAAGAGGAATGGGGAGAAAATATGTGAAAAGGGCTCAAAGGTTGAGATAAGGATGAGAAAATCACGCAATAATTATTGTAACGGGCAAAACAGACTCAGCATAAGAAGATAGTAAGATTTATTGCTCATTACTAACAAGCTAGAGAAGTGAGAAACAAAGGAAAGAAACCAAAAGCACCTTCCCCCCCCATCCTCCCTCTTCCACCTCCTCCCCCCGAGCGGTGCAGGGGAATGGGGGAATGGGGGTTATGATCAGTCTACAGCACTTCTTCTCTGTCGCTCCTTCTTGGTCACTCTCATCCCCTGTGCTGTGGGTTCCCTCCCACAGGATGCGGTCCTTAATGAACTGATCCGGTGTGGGCTTCCCACAGGCAGCAGCTCTTCCAGAACTGCTCCAGATATGGCTCTGTACCACGGGGTCCATCCCTCAGGAGAAAACTGCTCCAACCTGGCTCCCCCACGGGCAGCAGCTCCTGCCAGGTAACCTGCTCCTGCTTTGTCTCCTCTCCACGGGCTACAGGTCCGTCCCGGAATCTGCTCCGGCAGGGGTCTTCCACAGGTGGCAGCCTCCGTCGGTGCAGGGCCACCTGCTCTACCGTGGTCTCCTCCACGGGCTGCAGCATGGAACCCTGCTCCACCGTGGTACTCCATGGGCTGCAGGAGGACATCCTTCTTCACCATGGTCCTCACCACAGGCCGCAGGGGACTTCTGCTCCGGCGCCTGGAGCACCTCTCCTCCTCCTTCTACACTGACCTTGGTGCCTGCAAGGCCATTCCTTACTCCCTTCACTTTCCCAGCTGCTGTGTTGCGCAGCGTTTTTTTCCCTGTCTTAAATATGCTCTCACAGAGGCACAAAACAACATCACTTATTGGCTCAGCTCTGGAAAACAATGGGGCCCTTCCCAAACATGGGGCAGCTTCTAGATCTTTCTCACAGAAACCACCCCTATGGCCCCCTGCTACCAAAACTTTGCCACGTAAACCCACTACACCACCATTGTAAAAGAACCACCAGATTTGTCAGGCACAATCTGCCCCTAGTGAAGCCATGTTTGTTTTCACCAATCATCTCCTTATTTTCTGTGTGTGCAAGCATAGTTTCCAGGAGGATCTGTTCCATGATCTTGCGGGTCACAGAGGTGAGGCTGGCTGGCATGTAGTTCCCTTTGTCTTCTCAATTAGGATGCACAGTAGTTTGGCAACATCACCCACCACTTCCCATAAGACCCACAGATGCATCTCATCTAATCCCATGGACTTGTGCACCTTCACGTTCCTTTGTTGGTCTTGAACCTGATCTTCCTGTACGACGAGTGGTTCTTCATTCTCCTAGACCCTGCTTTTGCCTTCTGAGACTTGGGCTAGGTGGCTAGAGCTCTTGCTGGTGAGGGCTGAAGCAAAAAAGTCATTGGCTAACTCAGACTTCACCATATCCTGAGTAACCAGGTTTTCCATTTCCTTCCGGAGAGGTCCACAATTTCCCTAGTCTTCCTTTTATCACAGATGTACCTAGAGAAGCCTTTCTTGTTGCCCTTGATGTCCCTGGCCAAATTAAATTCTAATGGGGCTTTTAGCTTTCCTAACCCAATCCCTGGATGTTCTGATGATTTTTCTGTGCTCCTCCCGGACTATCTGTCCTAGATTCCACCCTCTATAGGCCTCCTTTTTCTCATAGAGTTTACCAGTTGCTCCTTGTTCATCCATGCAGGCTTGCTGGCATTTTGCCTGACTCCTTTTTGTCGGGATGCATCTCTCCTGAGCTTTCTTAGGCCTGAGCTTTCTTAGGCCTCTCTTCCCTCCAGTGTTTTGTATCATGGTACACTACCAAGGAGATCCCTGAGGAGGACAAAGTCTGCTCTCCCAAAGTCCAGGGCAGCAAGCTTGCTGTCCTCCCTCCTTGCTGTGCTCAGGATGCTAAATTTCACCATTTCACAGTCAGGGCAGCCAAGGCTGCCCTTGAGATTCACATGCTATCTGCCCCAGTTGCTGTGAGAACGAGGTCCAGTATAGCACCTGTCCTCGTGAGCTCACCTTGTGCACTCACCTGAGTGTCTGGTTGCTTGTGTTCACACATCTGTTCTTGTCTTTTGACAATTGGGGGATGTCAAAGGGGGAATGGTTTTAAAGTAAAAGAAGGGAGATTTAGATTAGATGTTAGGAGGCAATACAAAGGTTGTTGAGGCACTAGAATAGGACAGAGAAGGCGTGTATGCCCAGTCACTGGAGATGTTCAAGACCAGATTGCCCTGGACAACCTGATCTAGTGGGTGGCATCACTTGCCCTTGTTATATTTCATTAAGTTTCTCCCTGCCCAACTCTCCAGCCTGTCTAGGTCCCACTGGATGGCAGCACAGCCTTTTAGAACGTCAGCCACTCCTCCCAGTTTAGTGTCATCAGCAAACTTGCTGACACTGCACTCTACTCCCTCATCACCGGTCCCAGTAACGACCCTTGAGGGGCTCCAGTAGATACAGGCTTCCAACTAGACTCTGTCCTATTGACCACAATTCTCTGGCTTCTTCCCTTCAGCCAGTTTACAGTTTATCTCACTACCTGATCATCCAGGCCACACCTCCTCAGTTTAGCAGCAAGGATGCTGTGGGAGATGATGTCAAAGGCATTACTAAAATCAAGATAGACCATGTACACTAATTTACCATCACCTATCCATCTGGTTATGTCTTCATAAAAGCCTATCGGGTTGGTCAAGCACGACTTCCCCGAGGTGAAGCTATGTTGACTGCCCCTAATGACCCTTTTCTCCTTGATAAGCCTAGAGACAACACCAAGGATAACTTGTTCCATCACCTTTTTAGGGATAGAGGTGAGGCTGTCCAGTCTATAGTTACCCTGGTCCTCCTTATTGCCCCTTTCAAGGGCACCGGAGTGACATTTGCTTTCCTCCAGTCCTCAAGCACCTCTCCCGTTACCCACAACTTACCAAAGATGATGGAGAGTGGCCTAGGAATGACTTCCGCCAACCTCCTCAGCACACGCAGGTGAATCCCATCAGGACCCGTGGTCCAGCTTACTTAATCAGTCCTTAATCCAGTCCTCATCAACGAAGGTAAACTCCTCCTTTATCCAGACTTCATCTGGGGCCTCAGGAATATGGGGCTCCTCAGGACAGCTTCTGGCATTATAGACAGAGACAAAGAAGGCATTCAGTAACTCTGACTTCTCTTTATCTTTTGTCACCAGGGCACCCATATCATTAATCAGTGGATATACATTGCCTCTGGTGTTTGTTTGATTTGCAATGTATTTGTAGAAGCCCTTTCTGTTCACCTTGACCCTTCTTGCAAAGTTTAATTCTAAAGAGATCCTTAGATTCCATGAGATCCTGAACTCCACCATCTCATGGTCACTGCAACCAAGGCTGCCCTCAACCTTCACCGCTTCAACCAGCCCCTCCTTTTTAGTGAGGACAAGATCCAGTAGCCCTCCTCTCCTAGTTGGAACATCCACCATTTGCATCAGTGCACTAGGGGAACCTCCTGGACTATGGATGGCTGGCTACCCTTACAGAAAATGTCAGGGTAAATGAAATCCCCCATGATAACCAGGGCCTGTAATTGTGAGGCTGCTCTCGGCTGCCTGTAGAAGGTCTTGTCAACTTCCTCATCCTGATCTGGTGGCCTGTAATAGACACCCACAGCAGTATCCGCCATGCCAGCCTGTCCCTTAATTCTCATCTACAGACTCTCAACTCGCATCTCATCCGCCCCTGAACAGTACTCAATACATTGTAGTCACTTCACTCTCTCATGTAAAAAGCAATTCTGCCACCTTGGATAGCTGGCCTGTCTCTCCTGACAGAAAAAAAAAAAAAAAAAAAAAAAAAAAAAAAGGTTTAGTTTTGTGCACAGTGCTTCTTGTCCTGGCACGTGTCCACACAGAGGGGAGCCTGGCTCTATCTTCTCTGTACCATCCCTTCAGTTATTGCTATACATGAATGAGATTCCCCCAGGTGTTCTCCTTTCCAGGCTGGGCAGTCACAGGTCTCTTGGCCTTTCCTCAGAGGAGTGATGCTCCAGTCTCTCAGTCATCACTGTGGCCCGTCATTGCCTCTCTCCAGGATGTCTTTGACTTTGCTGTCCTGGAGAGCTAAGACACAGACATGCTACTCCCAGAGTGGCCTCTCCAGTGCTGCGTAAAGGGGAATGATCACCTCCCTCGACCTGCTGGCAACACTGCTAATGCAGCCGAGGACTGCCTAGAGCTTTTGCTGGTGAAGTCTGAGGCAAAAAAAAATGATTGAATACTTCAGCCTTCACCAAATACTGGGTAACCAGGTTCCCTGTTTCCTTCTGGAGAGGACCTGAAATTTTCCTGGTCTTCCTTTTATCACAGATATACCTAGAGAAGCCTTTCTTGTTGTCCTTAATGTCCTTGGCCAAATTAAATTCTAATAGGGCTTTAGTTTTCCTAACCTGATCCCTGGCTGCTGATGATTCTTCTGTGTTCCTCCCAGGGTACCTGTCCTCGCTTCCATTTTCTGTAGGCCTCTTCTTTCTCATACAGTTTACCAGTTGCTCCTTGTCTATCCATTCATGCCTGTTGGCATGGAGGCCTTCAGTTGTGACCTGACTTTCAGGAGAGCAAGCTAAGGGCAAGATGTCAACCCATCACTTCTGGAGGAGGGAAATTGGAGTCCTGCCTCCCTGGAAGAACTGGAAGTGCTTTCTGTAGGGAGAGCAGGGGCTGCAGATGGGTACAGGAATCAGTCTGGGAGATGTCAGGAGCAACGAGTGTACAGGGATGAATAAGCATCTGCATGTTTCCTTTGCAGATGCCTAGCAATCTTATGTGTTCTTCATATGTATGTATGGTGAAAGAGAGGTTGCTGCTAGGGAACAGATCAGGATGGCAAATAGGAGCTTGTGCCCTCCTAGATGTTCTGGTCAAAATTCTGTCAGCGTATGTGGAGATGGATGTAATCCTTGGTAAACATGGAAAGAAGTCCATGCAAGAACAGAGATGCTACATGAGGACACAGCAAGGAAAAATAATCTTGTGTGAAGTATGGAGTAAATGTTGCAGTAAAAAATAATGACATGAGGTACGGAAGGAATGGCTCATCTCTTGTGCTGCAGAAAGAGAAACAAACTGTTAATAGAGCTGAGGGAGAAAGAGAGCAGATGGACTCAAAGCCAGGTGAGATACTGCTAGAAAGCAGGTAAGCTGACAGACTTGGGTATGGGAATAGCATCTGCAGAAAGAAGAGTGCATGTGTACTTAGCTCAGCATTTCACATCCCATGAAAAGGGAGATGGAGAGTGGAGACAGTGAGAAAGTTGGTGAAATGATAGACACAGGATAGAGGGAGAGAAGAGATACATCTTCTAGCAGTGCTGAGATGCTTTTCTGGCTTTGTAGGTCATTCACAAAAGGACTCCTTGTTACAGTCTGCATGCAGGACACACACAGAAGGACTCTGTGTTACAGTTTGCCCAAGAAACTGCCATCGAGGTGGGACAAAATGCAACTCTGCACTGCAATTTCTCCTCCAGCAGCTCTCTTCCCAACATCTTCTGGTACCAGCAACGCCTGACCCAGTCCCCTCAGTTCTTGCTGCAGGTGAGCAAGTTCAAGCCTCATGTGCATTCCGGGAGGATCTCCTCTGTGCTCTCCATGGAGAACTCCCAGGTGCTTCTCCACATGCAAGATGCCAAGCTCCAGGACAGCGCTGTCTACCTGTGTGCACTGAGCCCACTTTGGCACCTGCAGCATGCAGCTTTCTACAGGAAGGTGCAGGTGCTGTGAGGAACAACTCCTTCTCACCAGTGCTTGCATGGAACTCTGAGCTGAGCCTGCCCAGCAAGGACACCTGGGGCTTGCAGTTAGCCAGGTGAGTGGCAGCCCCTGCTCCTGATGCCTGGCAGTGTGGTTAGCATAACCAACAGTAAGGCAAATATCCATAATGTGGAAGGGGGCTGTTAATGTGCACCCCTGCCTCCTTGTCTCTCCCTTTCACTGGCCCCAGTGTGTGGAGACAGCCATTGCTGTGGTGAGAAAGGGCATTGGTGTTATCAAGTCCCCAGTGCTGAGTCACCATGAGGGTGTGTGGAGCACCTACTGACAAGGTGATTAAGCCCATCAGGGTTATCAATACCCAGGTACTGGTTTGCCAGGAGATGGTGACACCAAGAAAACCTAAGATTAAAAAGGGAATTCTCATCCAGTGACACATACATTTTAACTTCTGCAGTACTCTTGTTCTACTAATTTAAGGACTTTTCATCTTCTCATACCATACTCGGTGGATAAAGAATTAGCTGCATGGTCGCGCTCAGACCATGCCGCTAATGGACCCTTGGTATCCCTCAAGGGTCTGTACTGAGACCGGTATTAGTTAATATCTTTCCTGGGGACATGTAGTGTGTGCCACTGAGTGGCACTCAGAAAGTTTGTTGATGATACCAAGAGGTGCATTTGACACATTAGAGGGAAGGGATTCCATTCATGGAGACCTAGCCAGGCTTGAGAAGTGGGCCCATGCAAGTCTTATGAGGTTCAACAAGGCCAAGTGCAAGGTCCTTCGTGTGGATCAGGGCAATCCCAATCACAACTATGAGCTGGGTTAATAGGTTGTAAGCTGTGTTAATAGGTATGAGCTGTGTGAATAGGTTGAGAGGAGCCCTGAAGAGAAGGACTTGGTGTAGGTGTTTGATGAAAAACTCAACATGAGCAAGCAAAGTGCACTTAGAGCCCAAAAGGCCAACCATAATCTAAGCTGCATTGAAAGAGGCGTGAGCAGCAGGTGGTGGGAGGTGATTCTCCCCCTCTACGTTGCTCCAGGAAGACATCAACTGGAGTGCTGCATTCAGCTCTGGGGCTCCCAGCACAAGAAAGACAAAGACCTGTTAGAGTGGGTCCAAAGGAGGGCCACGAAGAGGATCAGAGGGCTGGAGTATGTCAAGGGGTAATGGTTTTAAACTAAAGAAGAGTAGATTTAGATAAGTTATTAGGAAGAAATTGTTTACTATGGGGGTGATGACAGAGAGGAAGAGGTTCCCCAGAGAACCTGTGGAAGCCCCATCCCTAGAAATATTCAAGGCCTGTTCAGGTGGATTTACATGGCAAGGTTTTCTTCAGAGGAGCTGGAAGAGGGTGGATGTGGGGAAGAAGTTGCAATGAATACCCAGACTCCAATGCAAGTTGCAAGCAAAGGAAAAGAATTTTTTATTGGCTCTTCTGTATCTGTCCTGAGATAGCGCAATACCATAGAAACCTCCTAGTGACAGAATACAGCCTATGAGCACTTTGGTATTTTCTCACTGTCCAAGGTTAAGCAACTTCATGTTAGCGCTTATACTACAAAAACAGCCTTTTGGTGTTCCCTATATCCTCCTAATCATCACGTTCCCAGGGCTTTCTGCTGACCAAAGCGATATGACTTTGGTGGCTATCCAAGTTCATATACACCTCTGGCCCAAGAGAAAGTGGTTTTAGTTTGTTTTCTTTGTTTCTCACTTCTCTAGCTAGTTAGTAATAGGCAATATGTTTTCTTAATCTCAGAATGCTGAGACTGTTTTGTCCATAACAACAATTTTTGAGTGATTTCTCTGTCCTTATCTCAAACCTTGAGCTCATTTCATCATATTTTCTCCCCTTTCCCTTTGAGGAGGGTGAGTGAGAGAGCAGCTGTGGTGGTATTCAGATGCAGAGCTGGGTAACACCACCTCAGCCACATTGGATGGCATTCTGAGTAGTCTATTCCAGTGGAAAGTATTCATGCACATGGCAAGGGAGGTTGATCTAGATGATCTTTAAGGTCCATTCCAATGAAAGACATTCTATGATTCTGCCATTCTGTGATTCTACGGCATCGCTTATGAATTTACAGACTGCACAGAGAAGGGCAGAGTCAAAAGCGGAAAGAATGTTAATCCTGGAGAGCAGTGTAAATGGGGATACGATCAAAAGCCAGTACAACAAATCACACACTAGGGGATGTAACAAGAGACCATCAGAGTGAGTTGAGGAGGAAAGGAATGGGAAGGATGTTCAACATCTTCATGCATAGGAGACCTTGGGCATTTTTCTGAGACTTCGTGGAACTTCTTCCTCAGAATGGCACTTTAAACATCCCCAACAGTGTCACCCAGAAACACATCACCTGACTACTCAAGACATATGCCGCACTTGAGATGAGTATTCCGCCCTCACAGATGCATTCCTGCCCTAGAAATACTTGGACGTTTCATCCCAGCACTCTAAAGAAGCTATTGCTGGGGCATGGCCGTGACCTAAAATCTGGAAATGAAAAGGCAGCAGTGCAGGAAACCAACGCACAGCCCATATCATTTGTTGGGATGGCTTGCATTCAAGATGAGCTTGTCAGAAAATTGTTACCTCTGCCAAGGGAGACTCTGGGCCAGCAGCAATGAAGGACCAGTATAAAAGGCAGCTCAGCTCCCTGCTCTCCCATCCAATTCTCTCGCCTTGTCCTCCTTGGGAACCAGGTGAGTCTGAAGCCCTCTCTCCTCCTCTTCCAAAGTGGAAGGGATCTTGCATCAATAGACATCAAATCCCATGGTGGCTCAGAGCTATGGAGTTCAGTGCCTTGGAGTTCCTTGCCATGGGAGAGGGCTGGATAGAGAAGTTCTGTATAGGGAGAGGTTGGGAAAGGGGTCTGAGGAAGCTTTTGGTTTATGTACTATGTGAGGGTGTTCCTGAGCCAGGCTGCTCTTTGAAGGGCCTTGTCAGGACAACGTGATGAAGACCATGTGCCTCCTGGCACAGCCTCCACATCCACCTTCAGCAGTTGCCTTGGCTCTTTTGTGATGGGGTAACTGAGCTGATCCTCACCTACCCATGCGCTCTGCTTCCTCTCTACCATCTTTCCCAGGTGCATCTCCAGCCCAAGACATGTCCTGCTACAACCAGTGCCTGCCATGCCGGCCCTGTGGCCCGACTCCACTGGCCAGCAGCTGCAACGAGCCCTGCGTCAGGCAGTGCCAGAACTCCACCGTTGTCATTGAGCCCTCTCCCGTGGTGGTGACCCTGCCCGGCCCCATCCTCAGCTCCTTCCCGCAGAACACCGTTGTGGGATCCTCCACCTCCGCTGCCGTTGGCAGCATCCTCAGCTGTGACGGAGTCCCCATCACCTCTGGGTGCTGTGACCTCTCTGGCATTTCCAGCCGCTACTGTGGCAGAAGGTGCCTGCCCTGCTAAAGAAGCCAGTGGCCATGGCCCTGGGGTTCTTCTCCCAGGAACTTCGTATATGGTGCTACACAAAGGAGGAATCTTCAGGCCATTGCTTTCTCAGCTCCTGTGGCAAATGCTGGCAGGAAGGGGCCAGCCTGTGCTTTCTGAAAACATGGTTCATGCCTCTCCTTCCATCTCTCCACCTACCTCCTTCTCTTCCTTTTCCATGTGCTCTTCTTCTCCCTTGGTCTGTGGGGCTCCTTAGTGCCAGCCCTCCCACTGTGGTAACAGCAGACACATGCCCTGCATGAACTCCACCATGAGCAAGGGACACTACCTCTATGTTGGCCTTGGTGATTCCCACACTGAGGGGCTTCTGCTTGGAGTGACCTCCTTTTCCTCTCTACACTCATTAAAGATTTCTGCATCCCAGCCTTGTGTGTAGATTTTTCTTCCCTCCGTGTATGCCCATCTGAGCTGCCCGGGGAGGATGGCTTTGCCCTTGGTGGGTATAAGATGGGTGTTTATGGAACCCCTTCCCCACTCCCAGAAGAATGGCAATTTGTGACACACTGCAGAGGATTGTCTCTTGGGCACTGCCCCTTGGAGATGGAGAAGACATCCCTGGCTTTTGCAGAGAGATAGAGGGAGGGTAAGGGAAGGAAGAGAGGAGGGGAAGCGAAGGGAGAGGAGGGGACAGGAGAGGAAGGCAGGGGAGGGGAGGGAAGGGAAGAGGAGGGGAATCATCACAGCACTGGATAATATGGATGTTATTTTGTTCAGGGAGATGTTGGCAAGGGATGTGTATAGAGGAGGGAGCATGTCCCAGGGCAAAACACAACCGTAGCCAAGTAAGAGCGAGCAGACAGTGTCTTGTGTCTCCTCTTATGGCCTCCGCCCAGGCTGAGGAGTGCAGCTGCCCACGTTCCCCTTTGCAGGCTCCACGGTTACGGAAGCTGAGCACATATCCAGGAGACACACAGACAGGGATGTGTATGCCCCGTTTGGGGAAGATATACCCAGTCTGGTACTGGCAGTAGCCGCTTTTGGGGGCCCAAAATGCTCCTGATGCATTTGCCTGGAGGCCGAGACCTCCTCCCCCTGCTCCAGGAGCTGCACAGGGACCTCCTGGCTCCAGCAGCTGACAGCATAGGCCGGGGGCAGCCTCGCCCCCAGTCTGACTCTGGCAGCTGGCACCAAATCTGCTCTCATTTTTCTACCAGGAGCTGGCATTTTCTCCTTGCAGTACACGTGCACACAGGTAAGGACAGATTCCAGAAGAGGACAGGACACCCCGCTCCGTCTGCCCTTGTGTGCTCCTCCCAGCTCCCCTTACCCTGCACGTCCCCACATGGGTTTGTATAGGTCTATCCCACACCCATTCCTGCCGGCGTCCATGTTTCACAACCATTGCAGTTGCAAGGCTCAGGCTGATCTTCCTGGCAGTGGCACCTGTGGCTTCTTGATAGGCCAACAACTGGTGTGAATTGCGAGGTTTCTGTCGTGATCGCCTTCATGTTTCTTTGGTCTGGTCGCTGTCTCTGTATGCTTGTTGATTGTGTTCCCTTTTCTTAGCGTCCCAACTGAAAACATCCCCAATCTGATAATCGCGCTAGCATAAACACGGCCACAGCCCCGCATAGCCCCCCACAAGTGGTGTGCCCCCTCCCCCCCATTTGGTCTCCTCACTGCCTCCCTCATCATCTGTCAGAGAAAACAAACAAAGAAACAAACACCCTTTGTTTCTCAGTTTTCCCATGGCTTCCTTCACCTTATAGGTCTTCAGGCTCTAGGTTGGTGCATGGAGCAGGGGCATCACAGCCCTGGAGATGATGAACACCACTGTTCAGGGCGATGTTCGCAATGGGGTGGGTAGAGAGGAAGGAGCATGGCCCCAGGCACAACACAACTGCAGCCAAGTGAGAGTGAGCAGACGGTGTCTTGTGTCTCCTCACAAGCCTACTTCCAGAGGGCAACAAGGAACACCCTACAGGAGCTCAAGGAAGACAGGAAAACTGATGGTGCTATTGTAATCAAGGAGCACAGCAGTGCAGAAGCTCTCAGCAGACGCCAGCTGCATGACAGGTAGCAAGTCCCAGAAGAAGCCGTCAGTTACTATGTAGGGGCAGCACAGGATTATCGAAGCAGGAGTGCCACTTGTGCCAAGGAAGGGTGCAGGAGCTCAGTCCACAGGCTTCCCACCAAACAGGCACATACCTTCTCTCCCATGGCAGTGGATGGTAGATGCCAACAGATCTATCCTGGTCCTTGAGTGTGAAGAGAAGATCCCATTTTAGGCCCACTATTAGAGGAAGAGGAGCTAGACCACACAGCTAGAGAACAAAATTATCCTCGCTACACAGAAGGCATCTAAAAGCATAAGAGGCATCCTGACCAAGACATGGCAGGGATGACACCCACTAGATCAGGTTGTCCAGGGCAATCTGGTCGTGAACACCTCCAGGGACTGGGCATACACACTTTCTCTGTGCATGCTGTTCTAGTGCCTCAACAACCTCTATGTTTCCTCCTAACATCTAATCTAAATCTCCCTTCCTTTACTTTAAAGCCATTCCCCCTAAATCCTATCATTACCTGATGTACTAGATGTTGCTCTCCATCTTTTTATAAGGCCCTTTTAAGTATTAAAGAGCTGCAATCAGGTCTCTCTGGAGCCTTCTCTTCTGCAGACTGAACATCCCCAGCTCTCTCAGACTTTCTTTGTAGGAGAAGTGCTCCAACTCTCCAATCATTTTGTGGCTGTCCTCAGGACCTACTCTAACAGGTCCACATTCTTCTCGTGCTGGGGACCCCAGACCTGGCTGCAGCACTCCAAGTGGGACCTCACAAGGTCATAGCAGAGGGGGACAATCACCTCCATTGACCTCTTGATACAGCCCAGGATGCAGTTGCCATTCTGGGTTACAAGTGCGTGCTGATGGCTCATGTTGCACTTCTTGTCCACCAGAACCCGCAAAAGTCCATCTCTGCAGGGCTGCTCTCAATGACTTCACCCATTCTGTGCCCATGCCTGGGATTGCCCCAAACCAGGTGCGGCACCTTGCAGTTGGACTTCTTGAACCTCATGAGGTTCACATGGGCCCACTTCTCAAGCTTCTCCAGGTCCCTTGGGATGGTATCCCTTCGTTCTGCTGTACCAACTGCATTGATCAGCTTCATGTCATAAAAAGACATGAAACAGAACCAGTCTGTAGGCAGACACCGGAAGGACACCAAAATTCCCACCAAAGCAATGGCTTTCTCCCTTGGCCATCTCTTTGCAGGTGGAAAGACCAGACAGGGACACACTCGGGGATGCTGCAAAAGTTTATTGAATCTCAGGAGGGAAAAGAGGTGACTACAAGAAGAGGCCCTGAGAGTGGAGATCAGCAAGAGCCACCAAAATCTGTTCAGATTTTGAATGGCAGACTTGCCGCAGGGTATCCATCTAACTGGACCCACAAGTGGAGAGAGGCTTGCATGTCACACCAGGTTGGTTTCTGGGGACTTCACAGAGAGCTTGGAGGGCAGCAGAAGGCAACAAGGAAAAGAGAGAAAAAGAGTGAGTGAGTGGAAAACAGGAAAGGTAAACATTGGCCATGTTGACAGAGAGACCAGGTTGGCCCCTTCCTGTCTGTCTTTACAGGACAAGACAGAGATGGTCAGCCCCTCTTAAAACAGGAGCGTGAAGGTCTGTTCTTCTGTCCAGCAGCATGTTGTGAGTTCCTGGGGTCCTGGTCTGGGACACTTTCTGGCATCTTTAGCAGGGGCGGCACCTGCTGCCACAGTAGCGACTGGCAATACAGGAGAGGTCACAGCACCCGGAGTTGATGGGGACTCCGTCACAGCTGAGGATGCTGCCAACGGCAGCAGAGGTGGAGGATCCCACAACGGTGTTCTGTGGGAAGGAGCTGAGGATGGGGCCGGGCAGGGTCACCACCACAGGAGAGGGCTGGATGACGATGGTGGAGTTCTGGCACTGCCTGACACAGGGCTCGTTGCAGCTGCTGGCCAGTGGAGTCGGGCCGCAGGGCTGGCACGGAAGGCAGGGCTGGCACTGGTCGTAGCAGGACATGTCTGGGGGCAGGAGGTTCACCTGGGAGAGAGGGCAGGGAGGAAGCAGAACATGGGGATGCATGACGAGCAGCCTGTCACCACACCCTAACAAAACCAAGGCACAGGCCATAGTGAGAGCTGGAGGCTGTGCAGGGATGTGTGAGGGCTTCTTGGCCTCATCCTGCCAGGGCCCAAAAGGAGACACCGGAGACTATCTGGCTACAGACTAGGCCCTAGTCCAGAAGCAATCTTAATGCACACCCAGCATCCCTCTGTGAGAAACCTGCTTCCCTCCTCCACAACCAGAAACCCCAAAATTTGGCATAGAACAGAGCTGATTGTAGCTGAGAAGTCCATGGAGATGAGACCTCGGATAATGAGGAGGACAAGAAGGGGCTTCACACTCACCTGGTTCCCAAGGAGGAGAAGGCCAGAGAAGTGGATGAGGGAGCATGGAGCTGGGCTGGCTTTTATAGTGGACCTTAGCTGCCCCATGTCCAGAGACATCCCTTGAAGCAGTGATTATTTCCTGACAAGCTCCTCTTGGATGCAAAACATCCCAGCTAATGATATGGGCTGTGTATTTCCTTCCTGTGATGATGTTTTTCATTTCCTGCTTATGCTGTTTCCCAGTTATGTTGCCTTTTGAGTGGCAGGTAGGAAGGCCCAAGCATTCCCAGGCAACACATGTCATTGTGGGCAGAAGACTCAGCTCACATGCTGGAAGAGTCCGGTAAAGGCAGATGGTGTCAGCCTGGGTGACTCCTTAGGGGCTCTTTAGAGCCCTTTTTGCGACAGGTGTCCCAACTCCTACTGTGACCCTAATCCACCTAACACTGTCCTCAGGGAAAACCTGCTGGCCTGCTTTGCCTCCTCCTGCTCTGACCCAGGGATGTCTGTATGGGGGGAGAGGTTGTTCAGGGCCCTTTCTGGATCACAAAAGAAAGGCCCAACAGGACATTGTCTGTTTTATTTATAAGGAATAAGAAGAGGAATGTAGACATAGAGTAAATCTTTCATGTGCAGGTGACCCGGCGTTTGTGCAGCATCAGACAGAACTACGTGGATTTTTTCCAAGACACGCAGTGCAGATCCTGTCCCTAAAGAATTCCTTCTTCACACCCATGCCTTGATGCCTTTCATTTTTGGTTTAAAAAAAAATAAATTAAAAAAACATACACCTTCTCCTTATATGATGGAAGCTTATTTCTGACATGACACTAACCAGCGCTCAGTAGGGGCACTCCATCGGATTCCCTTACCGCTGCTACTCAGGCTAACCAAACTGAGTGGTGCAGTGGATAAAACAGAAGGAAGGGATGTCAACCAAAGGGATCTAGAGAAGCTTTAGAAGTGGGCCCATGCGAACCAAGTGAGGTTCAATAAGTCCAAGTGCAACTCCACCATCGTCATCCAGCCCTCTCCTGTGGTGGTGACCCTGCCCAGCCCCATCCTCAGTTCCTTCCCACAGAACACCTCCTCCTGAACAACCACTATGCGTTTTGAGATCCTGCTTCCCAGGACGTGGCCGAATATTGCTCGTTGATGGGAAGTAGTGAATATTTTTTTTTCCTTCTCTCTATGCTTCCGCACATACTTATTGTTTCTTTTGTTTCTTTCTCTCCCCATTCTCTTTCCCTTTAATTAAAACTTTCTCATCTCAAACCTTGAGTTGTCTGTGTTGTATTTTCTCCCCCTTTCTCTTTGAGGAGAGGGGGAGTGAGAGAGTGGTTGTGATGGAGCTCGGCTGCCCACCTGAGTAAAACAGACATTTTCACGAGAGCCCACCCGTCCCCTCTTCTTCCTTTTTCCACCTTTTATTGCTGAGTTTGACATCAGGTGTTATGGAATATCCCTTTGACTGGTTTAGGTCAGCTGCCCTGGCAATGTCCCCTCCCCTTCACTAGCCCACCTCTAGCCTGCTGGCTCTTGGGGGCTTGGAAGGAGTCCTGATGCTGTGCCAGCACTATGCAGAAATAGACACAACACTGGAGTGGTATCAATGCTGTTCAAGCTACGAGTGCAGAGTACAGCACTGTGTGGGCTGCTGCAGGGCAAGGTGACTCCATCCCAGACAGACCCAACACAGTATTTGCCAGTGCATCTGTGTGCACATAATTCACCTGACCCTGGGCATATGTCCATCTGGTCCCAGGACCTGTGTCATGTCTGTGTAGTGCTGCCAGGTGCTGGTGCAGTGTTACCTCCTGGTAGTCTGTTGACATGGGTTCAGGGCTGGAGTGTCTGGGTCTCACTGTGGAGAGCCCCAAGCCTAGACCAAATCCTTCCCCAGTGCATCCCAACAGCTCTCTGGGGAACATCCGTTTGTGTGAGTCTGTCCTGGCTCCTGACCCAGGTGAAAAGACAATTCCTTGAGACTCAACAGGCTCTCAGCAGATGAAATAACCCTTATTTTCAGAGGGCCCTTTGTCAGGGTCTGCAGCTACTCGGGTAGGAGGGCATGCCTGGAGAGATGAGGATAAGGGAGGTGGTGACACTGGGTCTGGGGCAGATGGCTTCAACAAAACACCACTGACACTGTAAGAGTCCTGGAACATCTAGGGTGTGCAACACCATCCCAATCTGGCTGTAGCGCTATATCCCAAAATAAACCTCAGAGAGAGACCTCCCAGGAGCAGCCCTTCCTCACTATTCAGGTTTGGCTGAAATGCAGGAGACCTAGTTCCACAGCCCCACAGTATGTCAGAAAATGGGAATTCCATCATTGCTTTCCATCATATCTCTTTGAAACCTTGGCAATTAATTTCCTATCATATTTTCCAAATTTGTCGGACTGAGGATGCTGCCAAGGGCAGAATTTTTCTGCTTAGATAAATCGTTTAATTAATAATAATCTTTCCTTAGTAATAATTTTTTCATTTCATACTGCTGCCAGAGTAGCGACTGGCAATACAGGAGAGGTCACAGCACCCGGAGTTGATGGGGACTCCGTCACAGCTGAGGATGCTGCCAACGGCAGCAGAGGTGGAGGATCCCACAACGGTGTTCTGTGGGAAGGAACTGAGGATGGGGCTGGGCAGGGTCACCACCACAGGAGAGGGCTGGATGACGATGGTGGAGTTGCACTTGGACTTATTGAACCTCACTTGGTTCGCATGGGCCCACTTCTAAAGCTTCTCTAGATCCCTTTGGTTGACATCCCTTCCTTCTGTTTTATCCACTGCACCACTCAGTTTGGTTAGCCTGAGTAGCAGCGGTAAGGGAATCCGATGGAGTGCCCCTACTGAGCGCTGGTTAGTGTCATGTCAGAAATAAGCTTCCATCATATAAGGAGAAGGTGTATGTTTTTTTAATTTTATTTTTTTTTAAACCAAAAATGAAAGGCATCAAGGCATGGGTGTGAAGAAGGAATTCTTTAGGGACAGGATCTGCACTGCGTGTCTTGGAAAAAATCCACGTAGTTCTGTCTGATGCTGCACAAACGCCGGGTCACCTGCACATGAAAGATTTACTCTATGTCTACATTCCTCTTCTTATTCCTTATAAATAAAACAGACAATGTCCTGTTGGGCCTTTCTTTTGTGATCCAGAAAGGGCCCTGAACAACCTCTCCCCCCATACAGACATCCCTGGGTCAGAGCAGGAGGAGGCAAAGCAGGCCAGCAGGTTTTCCCTGAGGACAGTGTTAGGTGGATTAGGGTCACAGTAGGAGTTGGGACACCTGTCGCAAAAAGGGCTCTAAAGAGCCCCTAAGGAGTCACCCAGGCTGACACCATCTGCCTTTACCGGACTCTTCCAGCATGTGAGCTGAGTCTTCTGCCCACAATGACATGTGTTGCCTGGGAATGCTTGGGCCTTCCTACCTGCCACTCAAAAGGCAACATAACTGGGAAACAGCATAAGCAGGAAATGAAAAACATCATCACAGGAAGGAAATACACAGCCCATATCATTAGCTGGGATGTTTTGCATCCAAGAGGAGCTTGTCAGGAAATAATCACTGCTTCAAGGGATGTCTCTGGACATGGGGCAGCTAAGGTCCACTATAAAAGCCAGCCCAGCTCCATGCTCCCTCATCCACTTCTCTGGCCTTCTCCTCCTTGGGAACCAGGTGAGTGTGAAGCCCCTTCTTGTCCTCCTCATTATCCGAGGTCTCATCTCCATGGACTTCTCAGCTACAATCAGCTCTGTTCTATGCCAAATTTTGGGGTTTCTGGTTGTGGAGGAGGGAAGCAGGTTTCTCACAGAGGGATGCTGGGTGTGCATTAAGATTGCTTCTGGACTAGGGCCTAGTCTGTAGCCAGATAGTCTCCGGTGTCTCCTTTTGGGCCCTGGCAGGATGAGGCCAAGAAGCCCTCACACATCCCTGCACAGCCTCCAGCTCTCACTATGGCCTGTGCCTTGGTTTTGTTAGGGTGTGGTGACAGGCTGCTCGTCATGCATCCCCATGTTCTGCTTCCTCCCTGCCCTCTCTCCCAGGTGAACCTCCTGCCCCCAGACATGTCCTGCTACGACCAGTGCCAGCCCTGCCTTCCGTGCCAGCCCTGCGGCCCGACTCCACTGGCCAGCAGCTGCAACGAGCCCTGTGTCAGGCAGTGCCAGAACTCCACCATCGTCATCCAGCCCTCTCCTGTGGTGGTGACCCTGCCCGGCCCCATCCTCAGCTCCTTCCCACAGAACACCGTTGTGGGATCCTCCACCTCTGCTGCCGTTGGCAGCATCCTCAGCTGTGACGGAGTCCCCATCAACTCCGGGTGCTGTGACCTCTCCTGTATTGCCAGTCGCTACTGTGGCAGCAGGTGCCGCCCCTGCTAAAGATGCCAGAAAGTGTCCCAGACCAGGACCCCAGGAACTCACAACATGCTGCTGGACAGAAGAACAGACCTTCACGCTCCTGTTTTAAGAGGGGCTGACCATCTCTGTCTTGTCCTGTAAAGACAGACAGGAAGGGGCCAACCTGGTCTCTCTGTCAACATGGCCAATGTTTACCTTTCCTGTTTTCCACTCACTCACTCTTTTTCTCTCTTTTCCTTGTTGCCTTCTGCTGCCCTCCAAGCTCTCTGTGAAGTCCCCAGAAACCAACCTGGTGTGACATGCAAGCCTCTCTCCACTTGTGGGTCCAGTTAGATGGATACCCTGCGGCAAGTCTGCCATTCAAAATCTGAACAGATTTTGGTGGCTCTTGCTGATCTCCACTCTCAGGGCCTCTTCTTGTAGTCACCTCTTTTCCCTCCTGAGATTCAATAAACTTTTGCAGCATCCCCGAGTGTGTCCCTGTCTGGTCTTTCCACCTGCAAAGAGATGGCCAAGGGAGAAAGCCATTGCTTTGGTGGGAATTTTGGTGTCCTTCCGGTGTCTGCCTACAGACTGGTTCTGTTTCATGTCTTTTTATGACATGAAGCTGATCAATGCAGTTGGTACAGCAGAACGAAGGGATACCATCCCAAGGGACCTGGAGAAGCTTGAGAAGTGGGCCCATGTGAACCTCATGAGGTTCAAGAAGTCCAACTGCAAGGTGCCGCACCTGGTTTGGGGCAATCCCAGGCATGGGCACAGAATGGGTGAAGTCATTGAGAGCAGCCCTGCAGAGATGGACTTTTGCGGGTTCTGGTGGACAAGAAGTGCAACATGAGCCATCAGCACGCACTTGTAACCCAGAATGGCAACTGCATCCTGGGCTGTATCAAGAGGTCAATGGAGGTGATTGTCCCCCTCTGCTATGACCTTGTGAGGTCCCACTTGGAGTGCTGCAGCCAGGTCTGGGGTCCCCAGCACGAGAAGAATGTGGACCTGTTAGAGTAGGTCCTGAGGACAGCCACAAAATGATTGGAGAGTTGGAGCACTTCTCCTACAAAGAAAGTCTGAGAGAGCTGGGGATGTTCAGTCTGCAGAAGAGAAGGCTCCAGAGAGACCTGATTGCAGCTCTTTAATACTTAAAAGGGCCTTATAAAAAGATGGAGAGCAACATCTAGTACATCAGGTAATGATAGGATTTAGGGGGAATGGCTTTAAAGTAAAGGAAGGGAGATTTAGATTAGATGTTAGGAGGAAACATAGAGGTTGTTGAGGCACTAGAACAGCATGCACAGAGAAAGTGTGTATGCCCAGTCCCTGGAGGTGTTCACGACCAGATTGCCCTGGACAACCTGATCTAGTGGGTGTCATCCCTGCCATGTCTTGGTCAGGATGCCTCTTATGCTTTTAGATGCCTTCTGTGTAGCGAGGATAATTTTGTTCTCTAGCTGTGTGGTCTAGCTCCTCTTCCTCTAATAGTGGGCCTAAAATGGGATCTTCTCTTCACACTCAAGGACCAGGATAGATCTGTTGGCATCTACCATCCACTGCCATGGGAGAGAAGGTATGTGCCTGTTTGGTGGGAAGCCTGTGGACTGAGCTCCTGCACCCTTCCTTGGCACAAGTGGCACTCCTGCTTCGATAATCCTGTGCTGCCCCTACATAGTAACTGACGGCTTCTTCTGGGACTTGCTACCTGTCATGCAGCTGGCGTCTGCTGAGAGCTTCTGCACTGCTGTGCTCCTTGATTACAATAGCACCATCAGTTTTCCTGTCTTCCTTGAGCTCCTGTAGGGTGTTCCTTGTTGCCCTCTGGAAGTAGGCTTGTGAGGAGACACAAGACACCGTCTGCTCACTCTCACTTGGCTGCAGTTGTGTTGTGCCTGGGGCCATGCTCCTTCCTCTCTACCCACCCCATTGCGAACATCGCCCTGAACAGTGGTGTTCATCATCTCCAGGGCTGTGATGCCCCTGCTCCATGCACCAACCTAGAGCCTGAAGACCTATAAGGTGAAGGAAGCCATGGGAAAACTGAGAAACAAAGGGTGTTTGTTTCTTTGTTTGTTTTCTCTGACAGATGATGAGGGAGGCAGTGAGGAGACCAAATGGGGGGGAGGGGGCACACCACTTGTGGGGGGCTATGCGGGGCTGTGGCCGTGTTTATGCTAGCGCGATTATCAGATTGGGGATGTTTTCAGTTGGGACGCTAAGAAAAGGGAACACAATCAACAAGCATACAGAGACAGCGACCAGACCAAAGAAACATGAAGGCGATCACGACAGAAACCTCGCAATTCACACCAGTTGTTGGCCTATCAAGAAGCCACAGGTGCCACTGCCAGGAAGATCAGCCTGAGCCTTGCAACTGCAATGGTTGTGAAACATGGACGCCGGCAGGAATGGGTGTGGGATAGACCTATACAAACCCATGTGGGGACGTGCAGGGTAAGGGGAGCTGGGAGGAGCACACAAGGGCAGACGGAGCGGGGTGTCCTGTCCTCTTCTGGAATCTGTCCTTACCTGTGTGCACGTGTACTGCAAGGAGAAAATGCCAGCTCCTGGTAGAAAAATGAGAGCAGATTTGGTGCCAGCTGCCAGAGTCAGACTGGGGGCGAGGCTGCCCCCGGCCTATGCTGTCAGCTGCTGGAGCCAGGAGGTCCCTGTGCAGCTCCTGGAGCAGGGGGAGGAGGTCTCGGCCTCCAGGCAAATGCATCAGGAGCATTTTGGGCCCCCAAAAGCGGCTACTGCCAGTACCAGACTGGGTATATCTTCCCCAAACGGGGCATACACATCCCTGTCTGTGTGTCTCCTGGATATGTGCTCAGCTTCCGTAACCGTGGAGCCTGCAAAGGGGAACGTGGGCAGCTGCACTCCTCAGCCTGGGCAGAGGCCATAAGAGGAGACACAAGACACTGTCTGCTCGCTCTTACTTGGCTACGGTTGTGTTTTGCCCTGGGACATGCTCCCTCCTCTATACACATCCCTTGCCAACATCTCCCTGAACAAAATAACATCCATATTATCCAGTGCTGTGATGATTCCCCTCCTCTTCCCTTCCCTCCCCTCCCCTGCCTTCCTCTCCTGTCCCCTCCTCTCCCTTCGCTTCCCCTCCTCTCTTCCTTCCCTTACCCTCCCTCTATCTCTCTGCAAAAGCCAGGGATGTCTTCTCCATCTCCAAGGGGCAGTGCCCAAGAGACAATCCTCTGCAGTGTGTCACAAATTGCCATTCTTCTGGGAGTGGGGAAGGGGTTCCATAAACACCCATCTTATACCCACCAAGGGCAAAGCCATCCTCCCCGGGCAGCTCAGATGGGCATACATGGAGGGAAGAAAAATCTACACACAAGGCTGGGATGCAGAAATCTTTAATGAGTGTAGAGAGGAAAAGGAGGTCACTCCAAGCAGAAGCCCCTCAGTGTGGGAATCACCAAGGCCAACATAGAGGTAGTGTCCCTTGCTCATGGTGGAGTTCATGCAGGGCATGTGTCTGCTGTTACCACAGTGGGAGGGCTGGCACTAAGGAGCCCCACAGACCAAGGGAGAAGAAGAGCACATGGAAAAGGAAGAGAAGGAGGTAGGTGGAGAGATGGAAGGAGAGGCATGAACCATGTTTTCAGAAAGCACAGGCTGGCCCCTTCCTGCCAGCATTTGCCACAGGAGCTGAGAAAGCAATGGCCTGAAGATTCCTCCTTTGTGTAGCACCATATACGAAGTTCCTGGGAGAAGAACCCCAGGGCCATGGCCACTGGCTTCTTTAGCAGGGCAGGCACCTTCTGCCACAGTAGCGGCTGGAAATGCCAGAGAGGTCACAGCACCCAGAGGTGATGGGGACTCCGTCACAGCTGAGGATGCTGCCAACGGCAGCGGAGGTGGAGGATCCCACAACGGTGTTCTGCGGGAAGGAGCTGAGGATGGGGCCGGGCAGGGTCACCACCACGGGAGAGGGCTCAATGACAACGGTGGAGTTCTGGCACTGCCTGACGCAGGGCTCGTTGCAGCTGCTGGCCAGTGGAGTCGGGCCACAGGGCCGGCATGGCAGGCACTGGTTGTAGCAGGACATGTCTTGGGCTGGAGATGCACCTGGGAAAGATGGTAGAGAGGAAGCAGAGCGCATGGGTAGGTGAGGATCAGCTCAGTTACCCCATCACAAAAGAGCCAAGGCAACTGCTGAAGGTGGATGTGGAGGCTGTGCCAGGAGGCACATGGTCTTCATCACGTTGTCCTGACAAGGCCCTTCAAAGAGCAGCCTGGCTCAGGAACACCCTCACATAGTACATAAACCAAAAGCTTCCTCAGACCCCTTTCCCAACCTCTCCCTATACAGAACTTCTCTATCCAGCCCTCTCCCATGGCAAGGAACTTCAAGGCACTGAACTCCATAGCTCTGAGCCACCATGGGATTTGATGTCTATTGATGCAAGATCCCTTCCACTTTGGAAGAGGAGGAGAGAGGGCTTCAGACTCACCTGGTTCCCAAGGAGGACAAGGCGAGAGAATTGGATGGGAGAGCAGGGAGCTGAGCTGCCTTTTATACTGGTCCTTCATTGCTGCTGGCCCAGAGTCTCCCTTGGCAGAGGTAACAATTTTCTGACAAGCTCATCTTGAATGCAAGCCATCCCAACAAATGATATGGGCTGTGCGTTGGTTTCCTGCACTGCTGCCTTTTCATTTCCAGATTTTAGGTCACGGCCATGCCCCAGCAATAGCTTCTTTAGAGTGCTGGGATGAAACGTCCAAGTATTTCTAGGGCAGGAATGCATCTGTGAGGGCGGAATACTCATCTCAAGTGCGGCATATGTCTTGAGTAGTCAGGTGATGTGTTTCTGGGTGACACTGTTGGGGATGTTTAAAGTGCCATTCTGAGGAAGAAGTTCCACGAAGTCTCAGAAAAATGCCCAAGGTCTCCTATGCATGAAGATGTTGAACATCCTTCCCATTCCTTTCCTCCTCAACTCACTCTGATGGTCTCTTGTTACATCCCCTAGTGTGTGATTTGTTGTACTGGCTTTTGATCGTATCCCCATTTACACTGCTCTCCAGGATTAACATTCTTTCCGCTTTTGACTCTGCCCTTCTCTGTGCAGTCTGTAAATTCATAAGCGATGCCGTAGAATCACAGAATGGCAGAATCATAGAATGTCTTTCATTGGAATGGACCTTAAAGATCATCTAGATCAACCTCCCTTGCCATGTGCATGAATACTTTCCACTGGAATAGACTACTCAGAATGCCATCCAATGTGGCTGAGGTGGTGTTACCCAGCTCTGCATCTGAATACCACCACAGCTGCTCTCTCACTCACCCTCCTCAAAGGGAAAGGGGAGAAAATATGATGAAATGAGCTCAAGGTTTGAGATAAGGACAGAGAAATCACTCAAAAATTGTTGTTATGGAGATTAAGAAAACATATTGCCTATTACTAACTAGCTAGAGAAGTGAGAAACAAAGAAAACAAACTAAAACCACTTTCTCTTGGGCCAGAGGTGTATATGAACTTGGATAGCCACCAAAGTCATATCGCTTTGGTCAGCAGAAAGCCCTGGGAACGTGATGATTAGGAGGATATAGGGAACACCAAAAGGCTGTTTTTGTAGTATAAGCGCTAACATGAAGTTGCTTAACCTTGGACAGTGAGAAAATACCAAAGTGCTCATAGGCTGTATTCTGTCACTAGGAGGTTTCTATGGTATTGCGCTATCTCAGGACAGATACAGAAGAGCCAATAAAAAATTCTTTTCCTTTGCTTGCAACTTGCATTGGAGTCTGGGTATTCATTGCAACTTCTTCCCCACATCCACCCTCTTCCAGCTCCTCTGAAGAAAACCTTGCCATGTAAATCCACCTGAACAGGCCTTGAATATTTCTAGGGATGGGGCTTCCACAGGTTCTCTGGGGAACCTCTTCCTCTCTGTCATCACCCCCATAGTAAACAATTTCTTCCTAATAACTTATCTAAATCTACTCTTCTTTAGTTTAAAACCATTACCCCTTGACATACTCCAGCCCTCTGATCCTCTTTGTGGCCCTCCTTTGGACCCACTCTAACAGGTCTTTGTCTTTCTTGTGCTGGGAGCCCCAGAGCTGAATGCAGCACTCCAGTTGATGTCTTCCTGGAGCAACGTAGAGGGGGAGAATCACCTCCCACCACCTGCTGCTCACGCCTCTTTCAATGCAGCTTAGATTATGGTTGGCCTTTTGGGCTCTAAGTGCACTTTGCTTGCTCATGTTGAGTTTTTCATCAAACACCTACACCAAGTCCTTCTCTTCAGGGCTCCTCTCAACCTATTCACACAGCTCATACCTATTAACACAGCTTACAACCTATTAACCCAGCTCATAGTTGTGATTGGGATTGCCCTGATCCACACGAAGGACCTTGCACTTGGCCTTGTTGAACCTCATAAGACTTGCATGGGCCCACTTCTCAAGCCTGGCTAGGTCTCCATGAATGGAATCCCTTCCCTCTAATGTGTCAAATGCACCTCTTGGTATCATCAACAAACTTTCTGAGTGCCACTCAGTGGCACACACTACATGTCCCCAGGAAAGATATTAACTAATACCGGTCTCAGTACAGACCCTTGAGGGATACCAAGGGTCCATTAGCGGCATGGTCTGAGCGCGACCATGCAGCTAATTCTTTATCCACCGAGCATTCCATCTGTCAAATCCATGCCTCCCCAGCTCAGAGAGAAGGATGTTGTGCCGGATGGTGTCAAATACTTGGCACAAGTCCAGGCAGATGATGTCAATTGCTCTTTCCCTATCCACCTGTCGTGGTTCCGCTCGAGTGGGCAGCTGAGCTCCACCACAGCCGCTCTCTCACTCCCCCTCCTCAAAGAGGAATGGGGAGAAAATATGTGAAAAGGGCTCAAAGGTTGAGATAAGGATGAGAAAATCACGCAATAATTATTGTAACGGGCAAAACAGACTCAGCATAAGAAGATAGTAAGATTTATTGCTCATTACTAACAAGCTAGAGAAGTGAGAAACAAAGGAAAGAAACCAAAAGCACCTTCCCCCCCCATCCTCCCTCTTCCACCTCCTCCCCCCGAGCGGTGCAGGGGAATGGGGGAATGGGGGTTATGATCAGTCTACAGCACTTCTTCTCTGTCGCTCCTTCTTGGTCACTCTCATCCCCTGTGCTGTGGGTTCCCTCCCACAGGATGCGGTCCTTAATGAACTGATCCGGTGTGGGCTTCCCACAGGCAGCAGCTCTTCCAGAACTGCTCCAGATATGGCTCTGTACCACGGGGTCCATCCCTCAGGAGAAAACTGCTCCAACCTGGCTCCCCCACGGGCAGCAGCTCCTGCCAGGTAACCTGCTCCTGCTTTGTCTCCTCTCCACGGGCTACAGGTCCGTCCCGGAATCTGCTCCGGCAGGGGTCTTCCACAGGTGGCAGCCTCCGTCGGTGCAGGGCCACCTGCTCTACCGTGGTCTCCTCCACGGGCTGCAGCATGGAACCCTGCTCCACCGTGGTACTCCATGGGCTGCAGGAGGACATCCTTCTTCACCATGGTCCTCACCACAGGCCGCAGGGGACTTCTGCTCCGGCGCCTGGAGCACCTCTCCTCCTCCTTCTACACTGACCTTGGTGCCTGCAAGGCCATTCCTTACTCCCTTCACTTTCCCAGCTGCTGTGTTGCGCAGCGTTTTTTTCCCTGTCTTAAATATGCTCTCACAGAGGCACAAAACAACATCACTTATTGGCTCAGCTCTGGAAAACAATGGGGCCCTTCCCAAACATGGGGCAGCTTCTAGATCTTTCTCACAGAAACCACCCCTATGGCCCCCTGCTACCAAAACTTTGCCACGTAAACCCACTACACCACCATTGTAAAAGAACCACCAGATTTGTCAGGCACAATCTGCCCCTAGTGAAGCCATGTTTGTTTTCACCAATCATCTCCTTATTTTCTGTGTGTGCAAGCATAGTTTCCAGGAGGATCTGTTCCATGATCTTGCGGGTCACAGAGGTGAGGCTGGCTGGCATGTAGTTCCCTTTGTCTTCTCAATTAGGATGCACAGTAGTTTGGCAACATCACCCACCACTTCCCATAAGACCCACAGATGCATCTCATCTAATCCCATGGACTTGTGCACCTTCACGTTCCTTTGTTGGTCTTGAACCTGATCTTCCTGTACGACGAGTGGTTCTTCATTCTCCTAGACCCTGCTTTTGCCTTCTGAGACTTGGGCTAGGTGGCTAGAGCTCTTGCTGGTGAGGGCTGAAGCAAAAAAGTCATTGGCTAACTCAGACTTCACCATATCCTGAGTAACCAGGTTTTCCATTTCCTTCCGGAGAGGTCCACAATTTCCCTAGTCTTCCTTTTATCACAGATGTACCTAGAGAAGCCTTTCTTGTTGCCCTTGATGTCCCTGGCCAAATTAAATTCTAATGGGGCTTTTAGCTTTCCTAACCCAATCCCTGGATGTTCTGATGATTTTTCTGTGCTCCTCCCGGACTATCTGTCCTAGATTCCACCCTCTATAGGCCTCCTTTTTCTCATAGAGTTTACCAGTTGCTCCTTGTTCATCCATGCAGGCTTGCTGGCATTTTGCCTGACTCCTTTTTGTCGGGATGCATCTCTCCTGAGCTTTCTTAGGCCTGAGCTTTCTTAGGCCTCTCTTCCCTCCAGTGTTTTGTATCATGGTACACTACCAAGGAGATCCCTGAGGAGGACAAAGTCTGCTCTCCCAAAGTCCAGGGCAGCAAGCTTGCTGTCCTCCCTCCTTGCTGTGCTCAGGATGCTAAATTTCACCATTTCACAGTCAGGGCAGCCAAGGCTGCCCTTGAGATTCACATGCTATCTGCCCCAGTTGCTGTGAGAACGAGGTCCAGTATAGCACCTGTCCTCGTGAGCTCACCTTGTGCACTCACCTGAGTGTCTGGTTGCTTGTGTTCACACATCTGTTCTTGTCTTTTGACAACCTGTTTGCAGCGGGCTTTGTGTGAATGCATGTGGGTGCACAGATTTGTGCATGACTCTTTGCAGGTATAGATGAGCACATGTGTGTGTCCTTGTTTCCCCTTTATCATGAGGGAATGTGCACAGTGGCAGCACTGTCCCCTTCTCTGTGCATGAGCCCTGCAGTGGAGCTGGTTCCCAGGCTCAGAAGGAGCCTGAGTGCAGCTGGATGGAGAAGGCACCAGCCTGGCAGAGATCTGTCCAGGTGTTGTGATTTAACCCGGCCAGCAGCTAAGCACCACATAGCAGTTGTCTCACCCTCCCACCCCCCTCTGTGGGATGGGGGATGGAATTGAAAAAAAAAGTGAAAGCTTCTTGGTTGAGATAAAGACAGCTGATTAGGACAGAAAATAAAGGAAAATAATAATAATAATGATAATAGTATTACTACTACTAATGTGTACAAAACAAGTGATGCACAGTGCAATTGCTCACCACCTGATGACTGATATCCAGCATATCCCTGAACAGCGGTCTCTGCTCCCTGGCCAGCCACCACATATTAATTGCTCAGTGTGATGTCCTATGGTACAGAATATCCATTTGGCCAGTTAAGGTCAGCTGTCCTGGTGCTGTCCCCTCCCAGCTCCTGCTGTACCCCCAGCCTGCCCACTGACAGGACAGTGTAAGAAGCTGGAAAGTCCTTGGCTTAGTGTAAGCACTGCTCTGAAACAATTAAAACATCAGCATGGTAACCACATTATTCTTACCCTAAATCCCAAACACAGCGCACTACCAGCTACTAGGAGGAAAATTAACTCTATCCTAGCTGAAACCAGGACACAAGGGAAGAGGCACTGAAACTCAGCTCCTCTCTCCTGAGCACTACTTTTCCTCACATTGCAACGATCGCCCTCTGTTATTGTCAATGTCAGGCCCCAAAAAGGACTATATCAGGACAGTTTGGATCTTTGGTTTAATTCAGGGTAATAATATTTGGAGTGCCTCAGTGTGGCTTTCCACTGAGCACCATGTTCCTGTGAGCCCTTCCCATGGGCCCTGGGCCAGCAGCTTTGGTATGGAGGGCACCTTTTGCCTGAGTAGCAGCTGGCAATGCCAGAAAGCAGCTGGCAATGCCAGAGACATCCAGTCCTGTTCAATGCTTTCATTAAGGCCACAACCACTTGGAAGAGGGCACCCATGGCCAGTTAGTGCATGGCCCCCAACCAGGGCACACAGGTAGTAACAGCATAGGTCACAACTGGGCTTATAGAATCATAAAATATCCTGAGTTGGAAGGGAACCATAAGGATCATCAAGTCCAACTCCAGGCTTCACACAGGTCTACCCAAAACTTCAGACCATATGACTGAGAGAATAGTCCAAATGCTTCTTAAACTCTGACAGGCTTGGTGCTGTGACTACATCTCTGGGGAGCCTGTTCCAGTGCGTGAGTTCTAGTTCTCTCAGTGAAGAACCTCTTCCTGATATCCAACCTGTCACAGCTTGACTCCATTCCCTCAGGTCCTATTGCTGGTCACCAGAGAGAATAGATTGGCGCCTGCCTCTCCACTCCCCCTCATGAGGAAGCTGTAGGCTGCGATGAGGTCTCCCCTCAGCCTCCTCTTTTCCAGGCTGAATAGGCCAAGTGACCTCAGCCACTCCTTCTAAGTCTTCCCCTCTAGGTCCTTCACCATCCAAGTATCCCTTTTCTGGACACTCTCCAATAGTTTCATATACTTTTTGTACTGTGGTGCCCAGAACTGCACATAGTACTTGAGGTGAGGCCGCACCAGCGCAGAGTAGAGCTGGACAATCACGTCCCTCAACCAACTAGCAGTGCTGTGCTTGATGCAACCCAGGATACAGTTGGCCCTTCCGGCTGCCAGGGCACACTGATGGTTCATATTCAGCTTGCTATCAACAACAAAAACAACAACAACAAACAGATCCTTCTGTGCAGGGCTGGTCTCTGTGGGGCTGGTTCTTTGGCTTCAGAGAACATAGGCAGGCTAGAGAAAGGGGCTGACCAGAACTGCATGATGGTGCAAAGGAGCAAAGAAAAGGGTTTTCCTCTTGGGCAGGAAGCACCCCAGGAATAATGCAGGGTGGGGGCCGGCTGCCAAGGAAACAGACCTGCAGGAAAGGCTGTGGGGTGTTGGAGGCACTCAGCCGGACACGAGCCAGCAGCGCGCCCTTGCAGCAAAGGCAGCCAACGGCCTGCGGAGCTGGAGGCATCAGGGGGTGCCCCGCAGTGCATGGGGCCGGGCAGGTGGGGTGGGGGTGAGGCGGGGGCACAGCCACAGTCGGGCCGCGTGGGGTCGCTGCCGGTGCTTAGAAGTCCCCTTGCAGGGCCTGGAGTTAAACAGCACGGGCCCGAGCGAGCATCACAGCAGTCAGGTTTGGTTTCCTCCATCCTCTGTAGTTGTGTTTTAAGAGCTTGTTGCACAGGCTTTGTCCCAAGCCCAAATTCAGTACCTTTAGCGCTGAGATGACGTCCTGGCAATACAACAAGTATCTGCACTGGACACTGGACACTCTAATGACAGCTTTTAGAGTCCTGGATTTTGAAAAAAGGACTGAGTCGTTGAGGAGTTTGCTGCACTAGTCAGCGCTGTTGAAGGTCTGCCCTTGGTGCAGGATTCACTCCTGTCTGTGTGTGCTGACTGCTGAGCAGAGGGCCATGGTGGGGCATCCTTCTCTGCCAGCGTAAAAAAGTGTGTCTCTCCCTGGGGGAGGGGGCTTTGCAGCAGGCACTGTCAATGGAGATGTTTCCTTGCAGAGCCTTCCCCCTTGCCCAGGGAAGAGGTGAAGGATAACCAGACTGGCAGAGAAAGTAGGGCACCTGGGTCTAGGCACCTTTGCTTGTGCCTGGTCCTACCTCCATCCAGACAGCCCCTAGGGAAGAAGAGGACAAGGGCAGCAGAAGGAATCTCTTCTCCATTGACAGCAGAGGTGGATGCAGGCCTCTGTATCTGTCTGGGTTCTGGATGGCAGTGGGAGGCCACTGGGGACACTTGCCCCTTGCTGGGGCTGCCCCATTCAAAGAAGGGCAAAGAGAGGGAAGCACATAGTGGCCATGTTGGTGTCCTTTTGCCTTACCACTGACTGAGTGAAAAAAAATGGTCTTCAGAAGCCTTCAGCTGACTGTGCAAGTGTGAAACTCGCAGTGCTGAACAACCTGTGCCCAGCCATAGAGAACCTGGGGCACAGCAAAGATTGCCTGGATTCCTTTCTGACTGCTTTAACCACTAGTCCATCCCTCTCTTGAAAGCCTTGCTGGGGCAGAGGTGTGCCCCAAGGAGCAGCAGAGGGAGAGCTTTACTCCACCCTCTTTGCTGAGGTTCAGAGGCTGCTTTGAGCTGGCAGAGGAAGAACTGAATTCACAAGCTTGAGCTCCCTCTTTCCAGACACTACGTGGGCACGCTGTGAAGGCGACAGCGTGACATGGTCCTGCTTTTTCTGGCAGCCTTGATGGCACTGTCAGACTTTGGTGAGATGTGACATTCAGGAGGGCAAGCTGGGGGGAAGATGGCATCCCATCATTTCTGGAGGCGGGAAATTGGAGTCCTGCCTCCCTGGAAGAACTGGAAGCACTTTCTGTAGGGAGAGCAGAGGCTGAAGACCAGTACAGGAGACAGTCTGGGACATGTCAGAGGCAACGAGTATACAAGGATGAATGAGCTTCCGCATGTTTGCTTTGCACATGCCTAGCAATCTTATATGCATTGTTCATAGGTATGGATGGTGAAAGAGAGGTTGCTGCTAGGGAACAGATCAGGATGGCAAATAGGAGCTTGTGCCCTCCTAAATGTGCCTAGATGTGCCTGGATGTGCCATCAGCATGAATGTAATCCTTGGTAGACCTGGAAAGAAAGCTAAGTTCAGTCAAGAACTGAGATGCTACATGAGGACAAAGCAAGGACACATCACTTTGTGTGAAGTATGGAGTAAATGCTGTGGTAAGGAATGATGACATGAGGTACGGAAGGAATGGCTCATCTCTTGTGCTGCATGCAGGAAGAGAGACAAACTGTTAATAGAGCTGAGGGAGAAAGAGAGCAGATACACTCAAAGCCTGGTAAGATACTGCTAAAAAGCAGGTAAGCTGACAGACTTGGGTATGGGAATAGCATCTGCAGAAAGAAGAGTGCATGTGTACTTAGCTCAGCATTTCACATCCCATGAAAAGGGAGATGGAGAGTGGAGACAGTGAGAAAGTTGGTGAAATGATAGACACAGGATAGAGGGAGAGAAGACATACAT
This sequence comes from Aythya fuligula, assembly GCF_009819795.1. Taxonomy (NCBI): domain Eukaryota; kingdom Metazoa; phylum Chordata; class Aves; order Anseriformes; family Anatidae; genus Aythya; species Aythya fuligula. The sequence continues at coordinate 4,769,276 of NC_045582.1, read as the reverse complement.
CTTCAAGCAGTGCTGAGATGCTGTTCTGGCTTTGCAGGTCATGCACAGGACTCTGTGGTGCAGTTTGCCCAAGAAACTGCCATCGAGGTGGGACACAATGCTACTCTGCACTGCAATTTCTCCACCAGCAGCTCTCTTCCCAACATCTTCTGGTACCAGCAACGCCTGACCCAGTCCCCTCAGTTCTTGCTGCAGGTGAGCAAGTTCAAGCCTCATGTGCATTCCGGGAGGATCTCCTCTGTGCTCTCCATGGAGAACTCCCAGGTGCTTCTCCACATGCAAGATGCCAAGCTCCAGGACAGTGCTGTCTACCTGTGTGCACTGAGCCCACACTGGTGCCCTCAGCTTGCAGCTTTATACAGGAAAGTGCAGGTGCTGTGAGGTGCAGTTCCCTCTCATCACAGTGTTATAAATGGCTCAGGATTCAAATTAGGATTAAATAAAAAAATAGGATTTATTGAAAGAATATAAAGGAATAGAGGTAAGCAAACAGCGCTGGGTGCACCGGGAGTCTCTGCTCCACCAGGACGCACACCAGTTACATCAAGCAGCTGATTTTTATGCTCCTAGACTAATACATATTCATTACTACTTCTAAAAAAATAGATTATTAAAATTAGCTTCCGGGGTGCAGTCCCTCCTACTGGAGCATGCGCAGTCTCCTCTGGGGTCTCTTCTGGGGGTCTCTAGGGGTCTTTCATGCTGAAGGCTCGCAGTCTTCCTCTCTCCCTTTGTACTTACTGGGCACCATCCCAAGTTTACAGAACATCTTCTTCAAGTCTTGTCTCCCAGCCGCCCTTCAGCTTCTTTCTCCTTCCTCTTTATCTCTCGGCCCCCCCTAACCAGATACCAAAGATCCACATAGTATCCCATAACAGTCACTAGTTGTTATCAGTTGTTCTGAAACTCCCAGACACACGAGTAATTAAAACATTCTTCCCCAGCCATTCACAGACACATCTATAGCAGTGTTAGAAATAGAAATCCGGAATAACAAAAGAGAACAGGTTCATAAATTTAAGAAGTGATAAATTGACTAGAATGAGGGGGAGACTGGGACACACTGCATCTGTGGTTCAAGAATTAAATTGCCAGTGCAGGGCCCAGAGGCAGACAGGATTCAAACAGAATTGTTCTTTATGGACATGAATTGTTAAAACATTCCTCACAATAGTTTGCATGGAGCTCTGAGCTGAGCCTGCCCAGCAAGGACACCTGGGGCTTGTGGTGAGCCAGGTGTGAGTGGCAGCCCCTGCTCCTGATGCCTGGCAGTGTGGTTAGCATAACCAACAGTAAGGCAAATATCCATCATGTGGAAGGAGGCTGTTAATGTGCACCCCTGCCTCCTTGTCTCTCCTCTTCACTGGCCCCAGTGTGTGGAGACAGACATTGTTGAGGTGAGAAAGGGCATTGGTGTTATCAAGCCCTCCGTGCTGAGTCACCACAAGGGTGTGGGGAGCAGCTATTGACTGGGGGATTAAACCCATCAGTGTTATCAATACCCAGGTTCTGGGTTGGCAGGAGATGGTGACACCTGTTTGGGAGTAAGGAAGAATAACAACACAGCAAGCCCTGTCTATAAAATCAGGCAGCAGCAATTCCTAAGTGGGACTTAGTGCAGGACTGTTGTTGGAAGGCAAAGCCTGTGATCCCTGCTGGTCACGGATGTATCCACCATTGTCTTTTTCCTCTGAGGACTGAGTGAGCGACTAGTGTTCATTTATGTAAAGCCTGTTTCCAAGCTGTGAGTTTATCACATGGTGATAGGTGATCTGCAGAGGGTCTGTCCTGGTGACTAAATCTTATGTAACTGAGCCTCCTAAAAATGTAGTGCAACTCTACTCTGTGATAAACGCTAGAAACTGTAGAAAGAACCTGCCTGTGTTCTGTAGTGTTGGGTGACAGAATTGTGAGTAGTCAGCAGGATCATTGTATTAGAATAATGAATGCTTCCCTTGACAAATGGGCCACACTGTGGAAGCATTTTCTTGGAAATCACAGAATCACAGAATCACAGAATTTTCTAGGTTGGAAGAGACCTCAAGGTCATCGAGTCCAACCTCCAACCTAACGCTAACAGCCCTCCACTAAACCATATCCCTAAGCTCTACATCTAAACGTCTTTTGAAGACTTCCAGGGATGGTGACTCCACCACTTCCCTGGGCAGCCTGTTCCAGTGCCTCACAACCCTTTCAGTGAAGAAGTTCTTCCTAACATCTAGCCTAAAACTCCCCTGGCTCAACTTAAACCCATTCCCCCTCGTCCTGTCACCAGGCACGTGGGAGAACAGGCCAACCCCCACCTCGCTACAGCCTCCCTTGAGGTACCCATAGAGAGCGATAAGGTCGCCCCTGAGCCTCCTCTTCTCCAGGCTGAACAAGCCCAGCTCCCTCGTAGGACTTGTTCTCCAGGCCCCTCACCAGCTTCGTCGCCCTTCTCTGCACCCGCTCAAGCACCTCGATGTCCTTCTTGTAGCGAGGGGCCCAAAACTGAACACAGTACTCGAGGTGCAGCCTCACCAGAGCTGAGTACAGGGGGACGATGGATGGCATTATCCAAAGCAGGAAAGGCTAAGGTCAATAAGCCACCATCCAAATGCTGCAGGGAATTAACTAACTACATAGCAAGATTTGTAAGGTAAGGAAAGGGAAAAGGAAGGAAGGTGTTGGTTGTCAGCTGCAGTGTGGAAAATTAAGAAGGAATGGGCTGGAAGTTTAGAGGAAGAAAACAGAAGGTTGAAAAGGGAATTAGTTGCCAAAGATACAGATGTTTTAGCTTCTGCAGAGCAGTGCTTACATTCAGTCAAGGGCTTTTCAATTTCTCATGCCACCATCCCAACAACAAGACTGGAGGTGCAGAAGAAGTTGGGAGGGGACGCAACCAGGTAAAATGTCCAGATTTGTTACCCGGACTGCAATGAGCCAAACTACACAAAAGGTCAAGAGACTGTTTATTTCAGAGTTGCACAAGTCAGGGTACCCAGTGGTTTCCCACAAAGGCACACACTGCACATCCTGCTCATGCTGAGATTCATTGTCATTGTCATCTTCGGAGCTCTTCTGGGATTTTTCTTAGAAATGAACAACTCTATTCATAAATGCTGCTGTTGAGGCAAAGTCCATTTATATGACAACATCCTGCTTCGCTCCTACAGACTAGCCACAAGCTCCTTGCCACATTCCAAAGGATATGTATAGCACAGCTCTGTACAGCACAGCAGAGCTCTGTGCCTACTCAGGTGAGCTGCCATGCAGATCCCAAACTTCTCCATGAACAATCTTCTGTTTCGAGCCACAACAGGCAGGAAAGTTGATTCACTGCTCTGTGCAGTACATATTTTGGAGACAGAGAGAATGTTGACACTGCTTGGAGGGTTTGAAAGGAACAGTCAGGGTCTTCAGGGCTCAGCATGCAATTCCTTTGTATATTTGAGTCCTCCACTTTCACGATGTGCTGAGGGAGGTGTGGGGGAAGACAGCAAGATGGAGTTGGGTGCAGCCAAGCCAGACAAGGTTTTAGGGACGGTGATAGATGGGGCCACAGCATCAGGGAAGCAAAGACTGTCAGGGCTGTGGCCTTGGGTAGTGTAGGGGGGTTTGTGTGGCAAGGTTTTGGTAGCAGAGTGCTGCACGGATGGCTTCTGTTAGAAGAGTCCAGAAGCTGCCCCATGTTAGAGAAGGGCCAGGTTCAGCCTGCTCCAAAGTGACCAGCCACTGCCCAAAGCAAAGCCAAGCCAAGCCAATAAGTGATGGCTTGGCAGATGTAAAAAATAGAAGAAGAAAACAAACAAACAAACAAACAAACAAACAAAAAAACTTTAACACAACAGCAGCTGGGAGAGTGAGGAGTGTAAAATGGCCCTGCAGACACCAAAGTCAGTGAAGAAGGAGGGCAGTAGGTGCTCCATGTGCCAGAGCTGAATATCCCCTGCAGCCTGTGGGGAGGACCATGGTGGAGCATGTTGTTTGCCTGCAGCCCATGGTGCACCATGGTGGAGCAGGTTTCCACACTGTAGCCCAGGGAGGAGACCACAGTGGAGCAGGTGGATCTGACCTAAGGAGGCTGTGGCCTGTGGAGAACCCCCGCTGGAGTAGACTCCAGGCCGGACCTGTTGCCTGTGGAGAGGAGCTCAAACAGGAGAAGGTGATCTGGCAGGAGCTGCTGCTGATGTTGGTGCAGTGCGCTCCTGATGGATGGAACCTTGTGGTACAGACCCATATTGGAGAGGTTTTTGAAGAGCTGCTGCCTGTGGGAAGCCCATGCAGGATCAGTTCAGGAAGGACTGCATCATATTGGTGGGACCCCATTTTGGAGCAGAAGAATAGAGTGACCATGAAGGAGTGGCAGAGGTGAAAGTGTTATTGACTGACCACAGCCCCTATTTCCCCTTTCCCCTGCCTTGCTCAGGGGGAGGAGGTGGATGAGGGTGGATAGGGGGAAGGCATTTTTATTTGTTTTATTTGTTTCTCACGTCTCTAGCTTGTTAGCAATAGTCAATAAATTTCTATAATCCCCATATGCTGAGACTGTTTTGGCTGTCATGACAATTATTGAGTGATATCCCTGTCCTTATCTCAACCCTTGAGCCCTTTTCATTGTATTTTTCCCCCTTTCCCTTTGAAGAGCAGGAGTGAGAGAGTGGTTGTACTGGAGCTCATTTGCCCACCTGAGTAAAACCACCACAAGTGGGTGCCTCCTGTGGTACATCAGAATGTGTGGAGGTGACCCACTGATCACACATCCTTTTCCCTGCTGACTCCCCACCCCTTGCCCTATGGAAGAGGTTGTCCTTGTCCCTTCTGGGATTGTGGCATCCCACACCCTGCTGGAGCTGGGTTTCTCTTGCAAACGCTAGGTTATACCACCAGAACAGGACAAGGCCAGAGCCCCTGTACAGAGCTCCACTCTACAGAACAGCAGAGCTCTGTGACTACTCAGGCGAGCTACCATGCAGATCCCAAACTTATCCATGAACAATCTCCTTCTGTTTTGAGCCACAACAGGCAGGAAAGTGGATTCATTGCTCTATGCAGTACATCATTTTTTGGAGAAAGAATATTCACACTGCCTGGAGGGTTTGAAAGGAACAGTTGGGGTCTGCAGGGTTTGGAGTGTCATTCCTGTGGGTGTCTGAGTCCTCCACCTTCATGATATGCTGAGGTATGGGGGAAGACAGCGCAATGATCCCAATAGTTGCCAAGCCTGACAAGGTGTTAGTGGTGGTGATAGAGGGGGCCCAAGCATCAGGGAAACCAAGACTGCCACGGATGTAGCCCTGGGTGGGTGCCCCCTGTGGCCTATCAGTGTGAGTGCAGGAGACCCACTGATCCCATATCCTTTTCCCTGCTGACTGCCCACCCCTACAGAATTGGTTGTCCTTGTCCCCTCTGGGCTTTTAGTACCTCACACCCCATTAGAGCCAGGTTCCTCTTGCAAAAGCTAGGTTATCCTGCCAGAACAGGACACAGACAGAGACACTGGGCTGCTGCACAGCATGGTTCCTCCCTTCTTTATGGGGATGTGGGAGAGAACCTGGGGTGTCCTCTTGTCTCAGGGGAAATAGGAACATCCCCATGGCGCTGAGGATGCCAGAGATAGATGCCACAAGCTCAGTGGGGAAAACTCCCCTGACATCTGCCGTTGCCAAACAGGGCGTGTGCAGAAGAGAAGGCAGTTGTAGCTGGGGAGGTGAGGACCCCATTAGGAAAGGAGATGAGAACAGCCTCTTTCCTTGATGTGCCCCCCCCCGCTCCCAGGGCTACTCATTGTGAAAATCCTCAATGGTTGCTCCTGCTGGAATGGGGAGAAACCCCAAGGAGCATTTTGGGCACAGTCAGAACAAATCACTTCTCATTGCTGCATCTCCCCTTGTTCCCCCAGCAGAGTCATTTCCGGCAGCTCTGTTCTCTTGGGGCTGGGAGGTGCTTTTCTGACTCTCTCTCCCGCAGCAAACAGGAAGGTCGGTCTCAGCATGCAGCGTGGGTATCTCATCCTCACTGCTTTCCTGGGGCAACTGCTGGGTAAGTGCTGGCTTTTAATCAAGGCATAAATCTTCTTTCCCCAGGAAGCTCTCATCAGCATTACCTCATTTATGTGGGGAACATATCTTGATTCACAGGGAAATGCTGTTTTCCTCCCATTTTTGACTCTGCACCACTTCTCTCAAGATGCTGTTATTCTTGGAAATGAAAAGAAAAGACAGAGAGGAGAGTCCTGAATCCCATCTCCTGTTTTTCTCATCCTTTCAGTCCATTTCTCTCTGCCTTTCTCCTCTATTCCACCTACTGTAACCAGAGGAGATTGCAGCAGTCTCTGCAGTCCCACATTTCTTCCTTTCCTATGGAAAGAAGCAAGATCCTGTCCAAGTGGATACAGGGACAATTAAGCTCTTCTCTCTTGAACATTACCAGTGTGTCCAGTCTGTCTTCTGCCTGATGTGTTCCTGCCATGTCCTCCAATGTCCTCCCACTTGTCAGCACAGCCAAGGCTCCCTCCTGACACCACTCACCTCAGCTTTGTGTGTACTAATGGGCCTTGGAGCCCCCAAGGATGACTGGGATGAGGAAGCAGGTTGAACCTTTTCCAAGAAGCTGCATAGGCCCCTCAACCTGCTGGAGGGTGTTGTGTATGTGGGTGACAGACAGTGCCCTGGTCCTCTGGGCAGAAGGAGAGCAGGCAGGAGGAGCAGCTAAATAGCACAGCTCTCCTCAGGGTCCACTCTGTCCAGGGAGCTCTGCCCCCAAACCACCTTGCTGTGCCCAGGCCTTGGGATCTTTCTGCCCAGCAAAGGACAGGAGCTTTATCCCCCACAGGTCTGAATCAACTCCTGTTTGGTGGCCTGGAGGCTTCCCTGCAGAGCTATTGACCTTCTGTTTCTTCCAGAAACCATGGGACAGGTGTCTGTCACCCAGGAAGAAGGACAAGTCTCCGTGGAGCAGAGAAACACCTTCCAGACCAATTGCACGTACCAGAGCTCCAACTTTTATAGTTTGCTCTGGTACCAGCAGAAGAAGGGACAAGCCCCTCAGCTGATTTCAAATCAAGCAATAGCAGGCACCAAGCAGAACGGCCGTTTTACCATGGAGCTGAACACTTCACAGAAATCCAGTGTTCTGCGGCTGAAAGAAGTCGAGCTCTCTGACAGCGCCTTGTACCTCTGTGCTGTGAGTGACACCCTGGTGCAGGGAGCTGCCTTGGCTGAGCAACAACACCGTTGAGGGAGGGGATATGTCTGTGCAAGGCAGAGCTTTGGGATGGGGCCCTCAGTTCTCCCCTGTCAGCACTACTTCCCCTGTTCACCCCAAGATCAGCCAGCCAGATCCCTTTCCCAAAGTGGCTGGTGTCTGTGGCTGTGGAGAGAGGGCTGACCCTGACTGGATGACCTGGACCTCAGTTTTTCTCCCTTCCTGGGCTCCCAGAGTAAAGCAGTCTTCTGGCAACCAGGACTTACCCAGTGGTTGCTCTCAGCCTCTCAGCCCCAGGGTGAGTAAATTCCTGCCAGTCCATGACTAAGTAGCTTGCTTCAAGCCCTAGCTATCCCAGCCCAGAGACCCCTAGAAGAAGTTCTATTAGAGATTTGCATGGTTCTTCTCTCTCTTTAATGAATCAGTAAATGACCTGGTTTTGCGTCCCAGCCACCAAGTTATCTCCAGACCTTCAGCCAGCCCATGTGCAAGGCCTATGCCTGAGGGATTGAACAAAACACATAGAACATCCCTGATTGCCAAATGCTCAAGAGCTCTCCGTGTTCATCACAGTAAGCAATCATATTGAGATATAAATAAAGACCTACAACATGCTGGGGTCATTGCTGTCTCTTCAAGAGAGCTGGCAAAATCTATCATCCACATCTGCTGCACAGGGAGCAGTATCGTAGTGACCAGCTCCCATGGTAGTAGGGGATTGCATGTCTGAGACAAGCCAGGTGTCCTGCAGGCTGCAAATGCTGAGACCAGGCAGGAGAAACATGGCTGTGCTGATGAAGCCTCCTCTGTCTTACAAACCATACTTAATGTGGTGTTTTGATGTCCTCAGACTCAAGGAAGGTCTTCTGTCTGCTTGCAAGAGCAAGAAGCAAAGCAACCCAGAAAGAAAAGTTCAGCCCAGTGATCCCCCTTGTGCCAGACAGATGCTCAGCTTAGTGGGTGTTTCATTGAAGCTCAGCTCCCTGGTGCAAACACAGCAGCAGCACCCACCCACAGTTTTCTCTGCTTGCAAAGAATACTTTCCAAGATCTTCAGCTAATGGTTAAATTACCTCTAACAGTGTGGTTTGACTTTCAAAGCAAGCAACAAAGAGTAGGGCAATTAAGAAACCTATGTCCCCAGGAATTACCAGTCCTGTATTGAGTTGCAACACAGGACAGCCATTCCAGGGCAATGGGCCATCCCAACAAAACAGAAATGTTTGTCAGAGATCTGCCTGGAACTCTTTCCAATGGTCTACCTCACATCTCAGCCGTAGCAGGGCAAGACCTTCACCTGGGTTAAACTGGTTACTTTTTCTTGCAGCTGCAGCTGACTTCATTCCTCTTACACCAGGAAAGACAAATAGTTTACCCCAGCACACTTTGGATCCTCCCTCTTGCCTGTATAGTTGATTCCTTCTGGACATGACGAAGCTGTACCAAGCAGAGCCATACGTGGAATCCTAAGAAAACAGTGCTGTAATCAAGCAAGAACAAGGCACCCTGCTGATGGGAGCTGTTACAGATGTAACCTGTCTGTAATGAGAAAGTGCTGACATCAGATGGCAGTTAAGTACTGACAGGAAAAATGTCTGCCAGCTATGGAACTGGTCCTGAGCATCCTTGAAGTACAGCTGAGCACTGGAGAACTTGCAGACATACTGAAGTTACCCTCAACAAAGGCAAAAGAAGAAACACAGGCACAACGTCTTTCCTGAGAAGGAGCAAAACTGTGCAGAGAGGGCTGACCCTGACTGGCTGACCTGATCCACAGCAGGCATTTTTTTTCCTCTTCCAGGGCTGCCAGATCCTGCTTGGAATCAGGACTCCCTGCAGGGGCTTGCTCTCAGCAAATTCCTGCCAGCCCATGACTAAGCAGCTTGCTTCAAGCCTTCGTCAACAGTCTGGCCTAGAGACAGCTAGAAGTTCTAACAGGGATTTACAGGGTTCTTCTCTCTCTTTAATGAGTCAGTGAATGAACTGGATTTGCATCCCAGCCACCAGGTTATCTCCAGACCTTCAGCCAGCCCGTGTGCAAAGCCTATGCCTGAGGGAAAGAAAACACATAGAGCAACCCTGATTGCCAAAGGCCCAAAAGCACTCCATATTCATCACAATAAGCAAGCAGAGAAAGACATAAAGACTTACAACCCGGTGGGGTCATTGCTGTCTCTTCAGGGGAGCTGAGGAAATCATCCACATCTGCTGCACAGGGAGAAGTGTCATAGCGACCAGCTCCCACGGCAGTAGGGTATTGCATGTTTGGGTCAAGCCGGGCATCCTGCAGGCTGCAAAAGCTTAGACTGGGCAGAAGAAAAATGGCTGTGCTGATGAAGCTTCCTCCATCTCACAAACCATGCTGAATGTAGTGTTTTGGTGTCCTCAGACATCAAAAGAGCAAGAAGCAAAGCAACCCAGAGAAAGAAAAGCTCAGCCCAGGCAGCTACCAGCAGGGGGTAGCAATGGGCCCTCTTTCCTCTGTGCTCTAAGTGAAGTCAGGATGACCGTAAGGCTTGTCTCAGCAGGGGTCTAATCAACCCCCTGGAATCAAAGCCCCAGTGAGTCTCTGGGGACATTAGACACCTCTGTATTAACAGTGCCTTCCCTCCTGTTCTTGCCTGGGATTATAGACTGGCAGTCTTGGTACCATATGTCCTGTACCTGCTCAGTCCCCCTGGAACCGACGGTGCCTGTAGTGCTGCTCTCTTCTCCAAGGGCTTGTGTGTCCTTTCTTCCCTTAGCACAGAAGAGGCTCCTCAAGGGAAATGCCTCCATGAACAACTGCTGCAGAAACTCCCCTCACAGGGACAGGCATAGTGCCTCACTATAAAGTCAGTGGCTTAAGACAAAGGAGAAGGTGCAGAAAGAGCCTCTGCTCTGGAAATCTTCTCCCCATGCATCTCTGCACAAGGCAGCTTTTGCCATTTTCTGTTCAAAAAGCTCATGGTCCATTCAGATCTATGGGCTCTTCTCCATACCAAGGGCTGGAAGAAACAGGACAGAGACTCACCTGAGCCTGGAAGTTCCATGCAAAAAGCTTCTTTGTCCTCTGACTTCTCCCCAGAGCTCTGGTAGAAAGGACCTTCCCTCAGTGGGTATGTCAAGAGAACATAATGGTGCTGGCACACAACTTCAGCAAGATTCAGATTCCCCCTGCCCACAAGGAGCAGGGAATCCCTGAGTGGGGAGAAGCATAGGAGATAATCCGTTGTTTTCTTGTACTTTAAACAGTTCTCTGTGACTTTGTCCACAACTGTATCTCTAAGGGGCAGTGCCTGAAAGAGCCTCATTTTCATCTGCCTTACTGTCATATTACTCTGGGAAGGACGAAAGGCCCTAATCCATGCTCACCATATCCCCTGCCAATGGGGATATGAAGAAAGAAATGAAGAATATGAATAAGATAATAATAAGAATATGAAGAAAGGCAATGCCTTTCTTCCTTGGTAACATGAGACCACCATGAAAAGGCTCATGTGGAGGCAAAGGGTTGGATGCAGAAAATGTTAATGACTCTGACAAGGGAGATGGGGTCACTTCTAGAGTAGGCTGTCAGTGCAAACAGAACCAGGAGGTGCCAGAAATCTGTGCCCATCACCCATTGCAGAGATCCCACAGGACATCCATCTGCCTCCCTACAGAGGGAGAGGGACCAGCAGGTCCCCCAGAATGGGTATGGGTGGCATTATGGCCCAGAAGAACAGAAGAGTGGGAAGATAGTGGAAAGAGTAAAAGACATGGAAGATAGGCTTTGGCCATATTTTCAGAGACTTCCATCTCCCTTCCTTTTGAGAGGGGACACTGGATGCTCAGTCTCTCAGACATCATTGGCCAGAAGTTCTGTCCTCAGTCTGTCATCACCTTCTGGGTTCCCAGGGGTCCTCGTGTGGTGTGTCACCAGTACCTTTAGCGGGGGGGCACCTTCTGCCATAGTAGTGGTTGGAAATGCCAGAAAGGTCACAGCACCCAAAGGTGATGGGGACTCTGTCACAGCTGAGGATGCTTCAATCAGCAGTGGAGATGGAGGATCCCACAATGGTGTTCTGTGGGTAAGAACTGAGGATGGACCCAGGCAGAGCCACGATCAAAGGAGAGGGCTGGATGATGACAATGGAGTTCTGTCACTGCCTGACACAGGACTCATTGCAACTGCTGGCCAGTGGGATTGGGCTAGCATGGCAGGCACTGGTCGTAGCAGAACACGTCAGGGGGCAGGAGGTGCAGCTGGGAGAGAGGGCAGAGAGGAAGCAGAGCACAGCGACATGTGGGGAGCAAAATGTCTTCATCAAGACATGATCCGAAAAGAGTGGCCAGGACCAACAAGGCTCCTGCATCTCTCTTAGATGACAATCCATCTCATCCAGGTCCCACATGGTCTGAGTCACACCTTTCCCAGTCGCTCTCTCATGACCACCATCGCCAGGACCCATCATAACAGGCATTGGCATTAGTTGAAAAGTACATGTGAAAGGGCTTCAGACACACTAGGTTCCCAAGAAGAAGGAGATGAGGGGGTCAAGGAGCAGGATTGGCTTTTCTGGTGGCCTTGCACTGCCCCAGGACCAGAGGTAGCCTCCACAGAAGTGATACTTTTCTGGGTGTTTGTGATGAATGGAAAACCTCCCACATACATGTAATGATGTGGGCTGTGGAGCTGTTTCCTGGATTATGCCATACCCATTCCCTTTTAGAAGCTTCTGCTGAGTACTGGGATGGACAGGCTTTTTGAGCCAGGATTTTTGAGCCAGGACTGAGTCAGTGGTGGCAGAGGACTCAGCTCAAGTGCCAGATGGGTCCAGCACAGGCAAGTGGTGCTTGCCTGGGGCACTTTGGTGGAGTTGTATGTGGCTGCAGTAACAGGAAGGGGCCCAGCTGCTCCCAGACCTGCGATCCTTGCCTGGTCACCTGAGGGCTTCCCTGCATGTGGACGTGCCATGTCTTCCTGTCTTCCTCTTTCCCTCCCATCCAACTTCCTCCAACAGCCCTACAGGGCTGGTTTCCAGGCAGGTGGACTGCACTGTGGGGTTTCCCTTCTCTTCCTCCTAAAACTGCCCTCTGGAGAAATGGGTTGACCTCCTTGGACTCCTCTCTCTGGGCAGTCCCTGCACATCCCCCCACTGTGCTGTCCTCTCCTCTGGAGCCTTGTCCTGCTCAGAGTGCCACAGCCCTGCTCTGCCAGAAAGGTCCCCAGCATCTCCTCTGTCAGCTGCCTTTGGCCTCTGCCCCTACCCCATCGGGAATGTGTGCACACGCATGTGGAGCAGAGCCCTTGTGAACCCATCAGAGGCACTGAGTGTGCACATGTACCTGATGTCTGCATGTGTACACATGCATGGCCTCGTGTTCCTGTGTATGCGGTGTCTGCACCTGCATTTTTCAGGGCATCTATGGAACTGTGTGTGCATGCATGCACATGCATGTTTGCATGTGTCCATGGATCTGTGTGTGAAATGTGTATATATTCTTGGTATATGCTAGTGCAATGTGTATGTAATTCTCCTGATCCTAGGCATGTGTCCAGACTGTCCCAGTACCTATAGTGTCATGTCTGTGTGGTGGTGCCAGGTGCTGGTTCAGCCTCAGCCCCCGGTAATCTGAGGATATGTGTTCAGGACTGGAGTGCTTGGGTCTGCCTGTGGAGGGTCCCAAGCTTTGGCCAAGTGCCTCCCAGCACTCATCTGTCTCTGAGGCCATCCTGAAACAGGTAAAAACACAGTTCCATGAGTCTCAGCTGGCTCCCTGGGGATGAAATAGCCTTTATTTTCAGAGAGGCCTTTGTCTGATTCTGCAGCTACTGGGAGAGTAGGGCATGCCTGGAGAGATGAGGATAAGGGAGGTGGTGACACTTGGTCTGGGGAAAATGGCTTCAACAAAGCATCACTGACACTGTAAGAGTCCTGTGACATCTAGGACACCATCCCAATATGGCCTTGGCATCATATCCTGAAGGAAACATCACATGAGATACTTCTCAGCAGCAGCCCGTCCTCGTTATTCAGGCTTAGCTGAAGTGCAGTAGACCTTTCTCCACAGCCCCATAGTATACAGGAAATCAGGGGAATTCTATCATCACTTTCCATCAACTTAAAAATCTCTTTGAAACCTTGGCAATTAATTTCTATAAAATATTCCAAATTTTTCAGACCTACTTTGTAATTGGAAACTGCTTTGAGATAAGAAGGCAGAAACAGGGAAAAAAAATGAATCTGGACTTGACAGACTGTAATTTGTAGATGACTTCTGGAAGGGTCATGAAAAAAAGTGTGTAGATGTATACCTGGAGAAGGATGGATAGATGTTTGTATGGTTGTCTATATAGAAGGAGATTGTAAAGTAGAGAGGAAAGGTGGAGGGAGAATGAGAGTGGCAGTGATCAGGAGAGGCCGTGAGAAAAGCCACTTATGCTAGGAAAAGGCTTTTTTGTGGATGTTTACTACTGCTCTTATTGCAGCATAAAACTTCACTCTGACATCATCTCCTGAAATCTTAGAGCCATGGCAAAGGAGATCAGGACTTTTGGGACTGAATTCGTTCTCCTGGGCTCAACAGAAAATTGCAGCTGGAACATCACCCTTTTGGTCATTATATTCTCCACCTTTCTCCTAATCCTGATGGGAATGATCTCCTCTTTGTTGCTGGGGGGAGTGCCCAGCACTTGAGGATCCCAACGTACTTCTTCCTCAGCCTGCTCACCTTCTTGGAGAGCTGGTATACCATTACCATTTCTCCCAAAACACTGGAGACTTTCCATGTCTTCAGGAGAAAGAAACTTTTGTGTTTCCAGCTGCCTATTACAGTTATTTTTCCACTTCTTCTGGATATCACTAAATTTCTGATCTTCTCAATATTGAGCTCTGATTGCCACACACAAGGCATTGCATTACACCTCAGTCATGAGAAAGAAACTCTGCTTCCTCCTCTCCTTAGGAGCATGGATGCAGAGTGGATACCAGGAACACTATTGTCTGTTTCTGCTGTGGTGGTGGGCCTCTTCTGAGCCTGGCCTGGGGAGTACAATGCTGGGCGAGAACCTTGAATGTATCCTTTCTGCCCTCATCATCTGAAGCATGCTGCTTTTCATGGCAGACTCCTACATCTGCATCATCTTTGCCATTCTCCCTGTTCCATAGTCTTTCACTCACCACAAGGCATTCTCTTCTTCTGCCTCCCATCCCACCACAGTTCTGATTCTTTGAAGATCTTTCTGTCAATATTTATACTTTACTAAGCAGTCCATGGCAACTGACACTAGCATGGTTCAGGCACTGAAAAAGGCTCCACAGGGAAGTGGTTAAAAGCATCAAGCCTTTTGGGCTTCAAGAAGTGCTTGGAGCTTCTCATCAGCCAGCAACCCCAGGTCCTTCTACTCAGAGCTGCTCTCCACACAGCCTATAGATGTGCTTGGCATTGACTGACCAAGATGCAGGACCTTACACTTGGCCTTTGTTGAACCTCATAAGGTTCGCACAGCCCCACCTCTCAAGCCTGTCAAGGTCCCTCTGGATGACATCCCTGCCCTTCAGTGTGTTGTCCGCACCACACAGCTCGGTGTCATTGGGAAACTTGTTAAGATACACTCAATTTCACTGTCCATGTCACTGACAAATATATTTAAGAGTACCAGTCCCAATACTGACCCCTGAAAAACAACACTCATATCTGATCTCCCCCTGGACATTGAGCCATTTACTGCAATGTTTTGAGTGTGAACAATCAGCCAATTCCTTACCTACCACGTGGTCCATCTGTCAAATCCATGTCTCTCCATTTTAGAGACAAGAATATCATGGAAGACCAATCAAATTTTCTGACCAAGTAAAAAGTTGTTCTACATCTTTTTTATAACCCCCCTTTAAGTATTTAAAAGTTGCAGTGAGGTCTCTCAAGAGCCTTCCCATCTGTAGACTGAACAGCCCCAGCACTATCAGCCTTTCTTCATAGGGGAGGTGCTCTGATCATCTTTCCAGCCCTCCTCCAGACTCGCTCTAGCAGGTCCACATCCTTCTTGTTCTGAGGGCCCCAGACCTGGATGTAGCACTCCAAGTGGGGCCTCATGAGGATAGAGTAGAGGGGGCAATCACCTCCCTCAGCCTTATGGCCACTACTTCTTTGATACATCGAAGGAAGCAGTTGCCCTCCTGGACTGCAAGCACACACTGCTGGTTCTTGTTGAGCTTTTTGTCCACCAAAACCCCCAAGTCATTCTTTGCGGGGCTGGTCTCAATGAGTATTTCTCCTAGTCTGCAATCATGTCCAGTATTGCCTCAGACCAGGTGCAGCACCCTGCATTTAGACTTGTTGAACCTCATCAGGTTCATTTGGGCCCACTTCTAAAGCTTCCCCAGGTCCCTTTGGATGGCATCCCTTCTTTCAGTTGTATAGAATAGTCCATTCAGTTTGATGTCATCTTCAGACTTGCTGAGGGAGAACTTGATCCCAAAGTCTATGCTGTTAATAAGGACATGAAACAGTAACGTTCCAACAGCAGACCTGTGAGGGACATCAAAATTCCCACCAAAGCAACAACTTTCACCTTTGGCCATCTCTATGAAGATGGAAAGACCAGACAGAGACACCATCAGGATTCCTGCAAATGTTTATTGAGTCTCAGGAGGGAAATTAGGTGACTCCAAGAGGAGGCCCCGAGGGCGGAGAGCAGCAGGAGCAGACAAAAATCATTCTAAGGCAGAGCTGACACAGGGCATCCATCTAACTGGACGCACAAGTGGAGAGAGGATAGAAGGTCACTCCAGGCTAGTTTCTGGTGGCCTCACAGAGAGTTTGAAGGGGAGAAGAGGGCAACGAAGAAAAGAGAGAAAAAGAATAAGTGAGTGGAAAACAGGAAAAGTAGACATTGGTCATGTTGTCAGAGAAGCCAGGCTGGCCCCTTCCTATCTGTCTTTACAGGACAAGTCAGCTCCTCTTAAAACAACATAAAGTTTGTTCTTCTGTCCATTCTTGTCCAGCAGCATGTTCTGAGTTCCTGGGGTCCTGGTCTGGGGCACTGTCTGGCACCTTTAGCAGGGGCGGCACCTGCTGCCACAGTAGCGGCTGGTAATGCAGGAGAGGTCACAGCACCCAGAGTTGATGGGGACGCCGTCACAGCTGAGGATGCTGCCAACGGCAGCGGAGGTGGAGGATCCCACAGCCGTGTTCTGTGGGAAGGAGCTGAGGATGGGACCGGGCAGGGTCACCACCACGGGAGAGGGCTGGATGACGATGGTGGAGTTCTGGCACTGCCTGACACAGGGCTCGTTGCAACTGCTGGCCAGCGGGGTTGGGCCGCAGGGCTGGCATGGCTGGCACTGGTCATTGCAGGACATGTCTGAGGGCAGGAGGTGCACCTGGGAGAGAGGGCAAAGAGGAAGCTCAACATGGGCATGCGTGATGAGCAGCCTGTCACCACACTGAGAGGGAACCAAGGCACAGGCCATGCTGTGAGCTGGAGGGATTTGTGAAGGCTTCTTGGCCTCATCCTGCCAGGGCCCAAAAACAGCCACCAGGACCTATCTGGGTACAACCTAGACCACAGCCCAGAAGCCACCACAGTACAGATGGCCAAGCCTGCCTCCATGGCAAACCTTCTCCTCCCTTCCCTCTCCCACAAACAGCAGCCCCAGTCCTTTTGGAGAATGACCACGACAAGAAGGGGCTTCACACTCACCTGTTGAGTCTTCACAAGAAGAAGGCCAGAGAAGTGGATAAGGGAGCACGGAGATGGGCTGGTTTTTATAGTGGGCCTTAGCTGCCCCATGTCCAGAGGCATCCCTTGAAGCAGGGACTATTTTCTAACAAGCTGCTCTTGAATGCAAAACATCCCAGCTAATGATACAGGATGTGTGTTGCCTTCCTGTGATGCTGCTGTTTTTCATTTCCTGGTTTATGCTGTGCTTTTGCCTCAGAGAAGGCAACTTTTGAGTGGCAGCAACACATATCAATGTGGGCAGAAGACTCAACTCACATGCTGGAAGAGTCCAATAAAGGGAAATGATGTCCACCTGGGTGACTCCTTAGGGGCACTTTGGGACCCAGCTCCTGGCTGTGACCTACACCACTCTGGGTACCACATGAAATCATGGACTTCACCCAAAGTACAAATGCTGCCCAGAAACTCTGCTGGGGTTGCTCCCAGGTTGGCCTCAGTTGAATGCAGACTCTGTCACGTTCATGCACATGTTCCTCTCTTGTGGGCACTTGCCTGTACTGGGGCTGCCTGTGACAGACTCAGCATTCCCCACAGCAGCCCCTAGAGTGCTGTGCTCTGCACTTGGAGCTAGAACAGCATTGCCATCACAACCATGTTGGGGCTATGGTGGAGCAGTGCTGGCACAGCATCAACTCTCTCCAAGCCCCCCAAAGCCAGGAGGTGGGGGGTGGACAAGACTTGGGAAGGGGACATCACCAGGGCAGCTGACCTAAACTGACCAAAGGGCTATTACAAACTGGATGATGTCATACTCAGCAGTAAAAATGTGAAAGAGGAAGGAAAAGGGGGAGCTTTTATGTTCCACTCAAAAAACAGCTAGGCTTATTGAGGCTCTGCTTCCAAAGACATAGATGATCATTATTTGTTTATGGGAAGTAGAGAATAGTTGTTTTCTCTCAATTCGCTTTCAAATGGCTTTTGCTTGTTGGTTCTTCTTTTTTTTTTCTCTCTTCCTTTTATTTTCCTTTAATTAAACTACCCTATCTCAACTCATAAGCCCTGTAGTTTAAATATTTTCTCCTCACATCTTCCTTTGAGGTGGGGGAATGAGAAAGCCATGTGGTGCAGTTTAGTTGGCCATCCATTTGAAAACACCACAGCCTGTGTGCTGGATTTATGCAAGTGTCTGTGGGCAGTGATTTTTGCACGATTCCACACAAGCATGCATGAGCAGGTTCATGTTTGTGTGATCTGTATGTCCCCCCTCACAAGTGAATGTGCTGGTCACCTCAGGGCATTCTCCAGTGCTCAGTCCATGTGCTTCAGAGAGCAGCCAGAGCAAGAAGGAACCCGAGAACAGCTCAACAACTACAGAACAAACCCAGCCCAGAAGTGCCCACAGCACATTTCAGCACATGCTGAAATGCAGCCTTCTGTGACTGTTTCTACAGCCTTTCTTCTCCTTACCCTAGGAAGTTCACCCTCTACTACTTCCAATTTCAGTCCCCAACAAGGTCCACAGCAGTTTGGATCCATACTTTAATTCCAGAGTGCAGGGTTCAGAGTGTAAAAGCATGGTGGCAGTCACCCCTCCCTGCCTCTCCAGGCCAGGATATGGCTGCACTCCCCATGGCTAGAGAGTTCAAAAGGATGGCATTAGCTTTATGTACAGGGAGAAAGGCTGAGGAATCCTGCCCATTTCAAGAAGGCCCAGCCCTGTGTGGGTCTGCTGCTGGTGAGGTGTCAGTGGTGTGTGGGGTGGGACAGAGGTCCCCCATGGGGAAACCAATGCCACACATACGTTTGTGAATCATGGGCCTGGTGCTGAGTCATGCAGGGCCTGAAACCTTGGGCAGAAGTGGCACTGAACCAGAGAAACATGGGTCCTGGTGTTGCTGTGCTGTGGGAGGAAGGACAGATGCTGTGAGTGTCACGGAGAAAGCCAAACAGACATTTGCATTGTCTACTCCCACTTCACTGGAAGATGCAAAGGAGATGAAGCTGGACTCTAGAGATGAAGTGCACTTAGACTGGGGCCAATGGGTGAAAGTTCAAAAATGCTTTGTTCTACTTAGCTATATGGAAGAAATATATACCCTGAAGGTGGTCGAGTCCTGGAGCAGGTTACCAAGGATCTTCATCCTTGGAAGACTTCAGACTTTGCCTTGACTTGATCCTGAGCAACCTGATCTGATGAGACCTGCTCTGAACACATGGTTGGAATATGTGCATGCTGGAGGTGCAACCTATGAGCATCTGGAGGGTTTCTCAGATAACCTTTCTGGGACTGCTCTGGAATCATGGGGCAACATGCACAGTCACCACATCTCAGCCTTGGAGGGATGCCGCTGTCAGATCAATATTTCTGTTAAATCCCAGTGTGACCCTTGAACTCATACCAATATCACTCATGACATCAAAATCGGGTGGAGGGAACAGCACAAATGCACACTGCTGCTCATGTAAAAAGATGCAGTACTCATGGGTGCACTCATGGGCACTCTTAGATCACACACACACAGACAGGTGTACACACAAAGTGAAGAGACCAAAGGCTGCTCTCCTTAAGTCCAGGGTTCTGATCTTACTTTCTACTGTCTCTGAAGGAACATCCTGGCTTGCTGAGGCCCTGCTGTGTTGTTGCTCCAGAAGATATTGAATGGTGGACGACAATGAATCCTGAGCAGCAACTCCATCTCCTTCCTCCTGCCACCGCTGTCATCCCATATGGGTGGGGGAAGTTCTACAGAGTGTTTTCTTTTGTTGCTGCTGGGTTTGTCTGAGAGCTGAGAGCTTTTGCTCTTCATCCTGGTCTCAGGTATCTACCTCTTCATCCAGACTGGGAATACACTCGTGATGGTGATGGTGGTATCTAACCAGCACTTGCACTCGCTAATGTAGTTTGTCTTCGGGAGATGTGTTTGCAACCTGCCATTCACTGACATGTGACATGTCTTGGTCAGGATGCCACTTATGCTTCTAGATGCCTTCTCTGCAGAGAGGGCAATTTACTTCTCTAACTGTGTGCTCTGGCTAGTCATCATCTAGTAGTGGGCCTAAACTGGGATGTCCTCTTCACACTCATAACCTATGACCAATCTGTGGCCATCTGCTATCTACTGCAGTACTCCAGTGCCATGGAGGGGAAGGTCTGGGCCTGTCTCGTGGAAGGCCTTTGGGCTGAGCTCCTGCTCCCCTCCTTGGCACTAGTGGCACACTCCTTCATTTACCCTGCTCTGGCCCTACACAGTCACTGACAGCTTCTTCTGGGACAGGCTACCTGTCACGTAGCTGTCCTCATCTGAGAGCTTCTGGGCTTTTGTGCTCCTTGAATACAACAGCACCACCAGTTTGTCTGTCCTCCTTGATCTTCTGCAGGGTGCTTCTGGTGTCTCTCTGAATGTTGACATGTGAGGAAACAAAAGACACTGTCTGCTCACTCTCACTTGGCTGTGATTATGCATGCCACTGGCCACGTTCCCTCCTCTACACCCACCCTGTTTTCAATGTCTCCCTGAACATAACTGACGCCCAACTTCTCCCATGTTGTGATGCCCCTGCTCCATTACAGATGATGAGTGAGGCAGTGAGGAGACCAAACCGGGGGGGGGTGCACCATTTGGTGGAGGGTACATGGGGCTGTAGCCATGTATATGCCAGTGAGGTTCTAAGACCTTGTCAATTGGAATGCTAAGAAAAGGGAAGGCGATCAACAAGCATACAGAGACTGCGACCAGAGAAAGCAAATACAGAAGTGATAACAAGGGAAAAACCATAGCAATTGTTGGCCTGCCAAGGAAGCCACAGGTGCCACTGCCAGGAAGATCAGCCTGGGCCTTGCAACTACTACAGTTGTGAGCCAGGACATGGGCAGGGTGGGTGTGGGACAGACCTATACAAACATGTGAAGGGAGGTGCAGGGCAAGGGGAGCCGGGAGGAGTGAACAAGGGAATACAGAGTGGGGTGTAAAAGGGGACACTTTGTGTTTGTCTCATTGGACCACGCAGCTGAGCACTGCTGTCTGTCCTGTCCTCTCCTAGAATCTGTCCTTACCTCTGTGTAGTCTTGCTTCGTCCTGTGTGCACATCTGCTGAAAGGAGAAAGTGCCTGCTCCTTGTGGAGTGGCAGGAGTGGATTTGGTGCCAGCTGCTGGAGTCACACGGGGTTAGGCCACCCCTGGCCCGTGCTGCCAGCTGCTGGAGCCAGTGGGTTCCTGGTGCAGCTCTTGGAGCAGGGGAAGAGGGTCTCAGACTCTGCTTGCCCGTCTTGCTGGGCATACTTTGGGTGAGCAGCTGCTTTGCCTCTCCTCCTTTTCCCTAACCTCCCCTTTGCTTTCCCCTTCTTCTTCCCCTCTCTTCCCCTCTCCTCTCCCGTGCCGAAGGAGCTGCCTCAGCCTTTCCCCGCACGCCTCCACGCCTCCGTGTCCCGGGCTGGGCTGCAGGACGGGCAGAGCCCCGCGGGCAGCAGCCGAAGCCCTGCCCGCCCACAGGCGCCCAGCACTCGCAGCCCGGGACAGCCCCCGAGCGGCCCCGGGGCGGAGCTGGCGGCGCCGGGCGGCGGCGGCGGGGAGGAGGCGCCGCGGGCGGAGCAGAGCCGGGGCTGGCGGGGGCAGCGCGGCGCGGGCGGCGGAGCGGCGGGATGCGGCAGGGCCGGGCCGCAGGGCTGGCGGCGCTGGCCGCGGTGCTCCTGGGTGCGCGGGGCTGCCGGCGCCGGGGACGGGACGGGACGGGACGGGGCTGCCCTCGCTTCTGGCCCGCCGGCTTCTTACGGACCTCGCTCCCCTCTGGCCTCCCTCTGCAGCCATCCCGCCTGCCTCCAGCGAGCTCAGCCGGCCGTTGCCTCCCACCTTGCCTTGCTCCCTGCCTTCCTCCTCTCCTTTCGGCACACCCCCACTCATTCCTGCCTGCTTCCCTTCTCCTCCTGGCTTGGACCCTCCTTCCAAACAGCCGTGCTCTGATTTGGTCCCCAAATAACCATTCCCAGTGAAATGGATTTGTATAGAGGAAATGCTCCCATCAGCTGTCAGCCGTTTTCTTCTCCCCTCTCGCCCAGCGTGACATTTTCGGTGCAGCAAAGCCATTTGCTGAGTTGTTTTTTTTTTGTTCTTGGCAGTGGCTGCAGGCAGAGCCCAGGTGCAGCAGGAACCGTGGGCAGAGACCACCGACGGCACCGGCATCAACATCACCTGTTCACACCCCAACATCCAGTTAAACGAGTTCATCCAGTGGTACTCTCATCTCCCGGGCCAAGGGCCCGCATTCCTCTTGAGTGTTTTAAGTGGGTCCAAAGCACTGACGGACCTGCCGGGGAGGCTCGAGGTGGCAACAGACCGCCGGTCCAGCGCCCTGTGGCTCACCGAGCCCCGTCTTCGGGACGCGGCGGTGTATTACTGCGCCCTGAGAGCCACGGGGAGAGGAGCCGGGGCTGCGGCCGTGCAGGAACCATGGCAGGCGGGGCCGGGCGTGTGTGGCGGGGGTGAGGCAGGGGCACAGATCCCAGGGGGCGCTGCCGCTCCACCCGCCGGGGCCGTCTTGCTCTACACCTGGGAGTGTTCCCCCGGCAGCCAAGGTGGGCCCTGCTGAAGCCTTTCAGTTTTTCCAGGTCAGACGCTGGGGGCCCGATATGGGTCGGACCCAGCTTGGTGTGAGGTGACAGGACGGCACACCCAGCGATGTTGATGTCGGGCAAGGGAAAGGGGCGCACCTGACTGTATGAGCTGTGTGTAGCACTAGAGAAACCTCCACACAGTCCTGCTTCCACTGCTTTTTTCAAGTCTCCACCACGTTGCAGAGAGAGAGGCCTGTAAATCAACAGACTTTGAAATACAGCACAGGGATCAGAGTTCATCTTCAGGGCACTCCCAGACATGCAGTGCTTCCTTCCCTCTTCTGCCTTTTCCTTCTCCTCTCTGTGCTCCCTTTGCTGGAGAAAGTCCTCATCCTGACAGCCAGCTGTATGCTTGCAAGTCTCTTTCCTTGATACAGTTTCATGTCCTCTACCACCTAACCAGTTCCTTGCCTGCACCTGCCTGCTCCACTGTGTCTGGCCCAAGAGCCCTCTTGGGACACCTGAAAGCTCTGTCTCGCAGGGACGCCTGAAGGAACAATCCCGCAGGCCTTGCAGACTGCAACTGTCCCTGCCAAGCCTTCCAGCCTGTGTTAGGTTCCTGCCAGTAGATGACCAAATAGGCTTCAAGTATCCACTGACTGGAATGTTTTGCTTCTTTGCCTCATGATCCCTGAGGCTCATCTTCCATACCAGATGCCACTTTTGCAGAAGCTCCTCTTCTGTGAATACAAAACACATTAACACTACCACCACCAAACTGTTTGATCTCATTTACAGTGCAGAGTGGTAACTTTAGTAGGCAGGTATACCACTTGGTGTAACTTCAGTATCTCTTCTGCATGTTTAATTGATTTTCCTTGGGGTGGTAAGAGTTCTCTTTCCTTCCAAATTGCCCCATGTGCATGCACAACACCAAAGGCCTATATTGAATCCGTCCAAATGTTAATTCTTTTTCCTTTTGCCATCTCAAGAGTGATGATTTTTGCGTCTTGGGCTGATGTTCCAGGGGAAAGAGGCTTCACCTCAATTACCTTACTAAGAGTTGTTCCGCATATCCTGTGAGGCAAACTCTCTGGCGAATGAAGCTGCTGCCATCTATATGCCAATCTTTTGCATGTTCTAAGGATATATCCTTTAAGTCTGGTCATCTGGAGTATACCATTTCCATAGTCTCAATGCAATAGTGAATGGGTGATTTGGAAACTTAGTTACTGATGAAAGAGGCTGGGTTCCCAGTATTAGTGCCCAGAAAATTTGGTGAACCAATAGTCCATTTTACACATTCCTTTTCTTCTTCAGTAGCTATCAACAGGTCATCTACGTATTGCAACAGTGTCCCCTTTCCTGAAGGGGTTTTCCAAGCCTCAAGATCATGGGCTAGTTGTTTCCTGAATATGGTGGGGCTATTCTTGAACCCCTGTAGTAACACAGTCCAAGTAAGTTGATTTTTTTTGTCCTCTCCTGGGATTTTCCCATTCAAAGGCAAAGACTTTCTGGCTTTCAGTCACCACAGAAAAAAAAGCATCTTTTAAATCTAGTACTGTGAACCAAACGTGACTGTTTTCTAATTTTGTCAAAAGTTTATAGGGGTTGGCTACTACAGGGTATAAATCTTCTCTGATCCTGTTGAAGGCCCTTAAGTCCTGGACTATACGATAGGTTCCGTCTGCCTTTCTAACTGGGAGGATAGGAGTATTATATTCTGACCAGTTCTATTCTACTAATAGTCCATATTTAAGAAAGCTATTGATTATTAAACATCCTTTATCTTGTTCCCTGTCTCACTCCTGGGAGTAAATGCCAGATCCAGGCATATCTCCTCACACCTGTCTATAAAGGCGTGCCAGCATTGTCTAAGAAATGCATCAGAGAGGGGACTGATTCCCATCCCACCCATGTCAGGCTGGTTCTGTCTGCCAAGTGCTGTGCTGCGGGCAGGTGAGCCACATGGAGTACATGTTCCTGATGTACATGCCCATGTGTGCTGGCCATGGCCCTGGGGTGGGGCAAAAGAGGGGAGAAAGGTGCAGTAGAAGTGGTGGGGCGTCCTTGCACTTATTCCACCCATCCCGACATCTGCCACCCAACTTCTGTCCCCACATGCTTCCCCTGCACAGCAGTGCTCTGAGCAAGCCCTTTCCAAACCTCCACAGCCTCCCACAGACTCGTAGCTTTTCCCATGAGAACAGCAGAGGTTGTGCTCCCTGTTTGCAGGAGGTAGCTGTGGGCAGAGATGCTGCAAGGCAAGGGTAGATTGCCCCTTGCTCTGCAAAAGCCAAGGATGTCTTCTCCATCTCTAAGGGGCAGTGCCCAAGAGAGGACCCGCAGCAGTGTATCACAACCTGCCATTCTTCTGGGAGTGGAGAAGGGGCTCCTTAAACACTCATCTTATACCTACCAAGGGGAAAGACATTTTCCCTTGGCAGGTCAGAAAAGCATACAAGGAGAGAAAATGACATCTTCAGCCAAGTCTGGGATACAGAAATCTTTAATAAGTGTACAGAGGAAAAGGAGGTCACATAGTGACCTCCATACAGGAATCACCTGAGCCAACCATGGCAGAGATCATGCAGGGCATGTGTCTGCTGTTCCCTCAGTGGAAGGGCTGGCTCTGAGGAGCCACAGACCCGAAGGGAGAAGAAGAACACAAAGGAAAAGAAGAGAAGGAGGTAGGTGGTAGGATGAAAGGAGAGACATGGGACATATTTTGAGAAATCTCAAGGTAGCCCCTGGACTGGCTCCTGCCAATGTTTGCCAGAGGAGGTGAGGAAGGTCAGTCATTCTGAAAGCAATGGCCTGAAGCTTCGTCATTCTGATCATTCTGATGAATTCTGATGAATCATTCTGATCATTTTGAGGTCATTCTGATATCATCTCCTGAAATCTTAGAGCCATGGTAAAGGAGAACAGCTCCCGTTCTCACTGCTGTGTCTCAGTGGGGCCTAGGATTTCTGCAACCTCAGAGGGTCTTTTCTGGAGCAAGTGGATTTGTGGCACCTATGGGGTCTCTGAGTTCCCAGAGCTGAAGAAAACTGATCCATGCTTGGGGAAAATAAACCAAGACCAAGCAGCCCAGACGTGGTGCCTGTGAACAGGTGGTAGAGGAGAGGGAAATATGGAGTAGAGGCAGAGGGACATTTTCAAGACAATTAACCATTCCCAGTTTCTGCAATCCCTGGGGATCCTTTGGGATCATCTTTGTCTGAGCCTCTGTCCCCAGAACAGCTCCAACAAAAGCAAGAGCAACAGTATTCCCCAAGATCTGGGACCTCTAAGATCAAGGGACTGTGTCTAGGTGGAGATATCACAAGTCAAGGGCTGGTGTCCATTGGCTGTGGAGGAACTAGAGATGTCTTCCTCAGCTTCAAGAGACAGTGCCTGAAAGATGAATTGCTGCAGTACGTCCCACCCTCCAATGCCCAAAAGAGAGAGGTAGTGCCCCCAGATAAATCCCACCAGAAAAATAGCTTTCTCCCCTGTCCATTTCTGCAGATGGAAAGATCAGACTAAAACATACTCAGGGTTGCTGCAAATGTTTATTGAGTCTCAGGAGGAAATGAGGTGACTCCAAGATGAAGTCCCCACAACACAGCGCAGGATGAGCAGACAAAAATCTGTTCAACTTTTCCTTTGGCACAGATGCCCCATCTACCTGGCCCATGTATGGGGACAGGCTAGCAGGTCTCTCCAGGCTAGTTTCTGGGGGCCTCACAGAGAGCTTGAAGGGGAGCAGAGGGCAACAAAGAAAAGAGAGAAACAGAGTGAGTAGGAAACAAAAAAGGTAAACATTAGCCATGTTGTCAGAGAAGCCAGGCTGGCCCCTTCCTGTCTGACATTACAAGACAAGCCAGAGATGGTCAGGTCCTCTTAAAACAACAGCACAAAGTTTGTTCTTCCATCCATTTTTGTCCAGCAGTATGTTCTGAGTTCCTGGGGTCCTGGTCTGGGGCACTCTCTGGCATCTTTAGCAGGGGCGGCACCTGCTGCCACAGTAGCGGCTGGTTATGCAGGAGAGGTCACAGCACCCAGAGTTGATGGGGACACCGTCACAGCTGAGGATGCTGCCAACGGCAGCAGAGGTGGAGGATCCCACAGCTGTGTTCTGCGGGAAGGAGCTGAGGATGGGGCCGGGCAGGGTCACCACCACGGGAGAGGGCTGGATGACGATGGTGGAGTTCTGGCACTGCCTGACGCAGGGCTCGTTGCAGCTGCTGGCCAGCGGGGTCGGGCCGCACGGCTGGCATGGCCGACACTGGTCGTAGCAGGACATGTCTGGGGGCAGGAGGTTCACCTGGGAGAGAGGGCAAGGAGAAAGCTCAACATGGGCATGCGTGATGAGCAGCCTGTCACCACACCAAGAGGGAACTGCACAGGCAGGGCTTTGAGTTGGAGTCTGTGCAGGGATATGCCAATGCTTCTTGGCCTCATCCTGCCAGGGCCCAAAAAGAGCCACCAAAACTTATCTGTTACAGCCTAGACCCTAGCACTGGAGCCATCATAGTAAAGGTCCAGTCTTCATGACAAACCTTCTAACTGCTTCCCTCTACCACTACCAGCAGCCCCAAGATTTGGGATGCAACACAGATGATAGCAGCTGAGAGGTCCATAAATTTGAGACCTGCCTTTGGACTATGAGGGGGACAAGAAGGGGCTTCACACTCACCTGGTTCCCAACAAGAAGAAGGCCAGAGAAGTGGATGAGAGAGCACAGAGCTGGGCTGGCTTTTATAGTGGGCCTTAGCTGCTCCATGTCCAGAGGCATCCCTTGAAGCAGGGACTATTTTCTGACAAGCTGCTCTTGAATGCAAAACATCCCACCTAATGATATGTGTTGTGTATTTCCTTTCTGTGATGCTATTCTTAATTTCCTGCTTTATGCCCTTCCCCAGAGAAGGCAACTTTTGTGTGATGGGTAGGGAGGCCCAAGTATTTCCAGGCAACGCATTTCAGTGTGGGCAGAAGACTCAGCTCACGTGCTGGAAAAGTCCAGTAAAGGCAAATGATGTCAGTCTGAGTGACTCCCTAGGGACTGTCAGAGGCCCTTTTGGCTACAGGTGACCCAGCTCCTGCCTGTGACCCTACCCCTGCTGACACTGCCCTCAGGGAAAACCTGCTGGCCTGTTTTGCCTCCTCCTGCTCTGACCCAGGGATGTCTGTATGAGGGGGGCTTGCTTGTTCAGGGCCTTTCTGGATCTCAGAAGAAAGGCCCAACAGGAAATCGTGTGTTTTATTTAGAAAGAACAAGAATAGAAATGTAGAAAGCAACTAAATCTTTCCTGTGCAGGTGACCTTACTTTTTTGCAGCATCAGAGAGAGCAAGGTGGATTTTAACAAGACACAGAGTGCAGGTCCTGTCGGTAGAGACTTCTTTCTTCTCTCCCATACTTTCCATGTTTTTGTTTAAAAAAAAAAAAAAAAAAAAAAAACAGATAAATAAATCATAGAACTTCTACTTGTAAGATGAAAGCTTATGTCTCTCTTGACATCAACCAGTGCTCACCATGGTGTACTCTAGCACATTCCTTACTGCTGCTACTCAGACTTACAAATGGGTTTCTTAGCGCTTATTAGCAAAGCCCAAGAAAGCTGCCATTGTCTTGCCAAGAACTCTGTCTCCAGTGCCTTCTCCAAGGCTCCCAGTCCATCTCCCTTCTCTGTGCAGTCTCTCTGGGTACCTTTTCAAACCATGTACTTCGTCTAAATGCTGTTCAGAAACTGCCGGGCTTGTTTTCTGATGGGGTCTCAGCTGAGTGCACACTGCGTCATGTTCACACACACGTTCCTCTCTTGTGTGCAGTTGCCTGAACTGGGGCTGCCTGGGATGAAGTTAACGTTCCCCAGAGCAGCCCGTAGAGTGCTGTGCTCTACACTTGGAGCTAGAACAGCACTGCCATTGTATCAATATTTGAGCTACTGTGGAGCAGTGCTGGCACAGCATCAAGACTCTCTCCAAGCTCCAGATAGCACAGGTAGGCATCCAGATGGGCCTTGAATATCTCCAGAGAAGGAGACTCCACAACCTCCCTGGGCAGCCAGTGCTCTGTCACCCTCACTGTGAAGAAGTTCTTTCTCATGTTGGTGCGACACTCTCTCTGTTTTATCTTGTGGCCATTACCCCTTGTCCTGTCCCCACAAACCACTGAAAAGAGGTTGGCCAAGTCCCTCTGTCTCCCACACCTCAGGCATTTATACACATTGATGAGATCCCCTCTCAGTCTTCTTTTCTCTAGGCTGAACAAACCCAGGTATCTCAGCCTTTCCACATAGGGAAGATGCTCCAGACCCTGTATCATCTTTGTGGCCCTCCTCTGGACCCTTTCCAGGAGATCCTTGTCTTTTTTGTACCGGGGAGCCCAGAACTGGACATAGTACTCCAGGTGAGGCCTGACCAGGGCAGAGTAGAGGGGAGGATCACCTCCCTTGACCTGCTTCCCATGCTCCTTTTTATGCATGCCAAGACCCCATTGGCCTTCTTGGCCACAGGGGCACACTGCTGGCTCATAGTCAACCTGCTGTCCACTAGAACCCCCAGGTCCTTCTCCTCACAGCTCCTCTCCAGCAGATCATCCCCCAGACTGTACTGATACATACATTTTTTCCTTCCCAGTTGCAGGTCTCTACACTTGCTCTTTTTAAACTTCATTTGGTTTCTTCCTGCCCAGTTCTCCAGCCTGCCCATGTCTCACTGAATGGCAGCACAGCCTTCCAGTGTGTCGGCCACTCCTCCCAGCTTTGTATCATTGGCATACTTGCTGAGGGTGGACACTATTCTCTCATCAAGGTCGTTGATGTCATGCAGCTGGCCCCTGCTGAGAGCTTCTGGACTGCTGTGCTCCTTGGCTACAATACCACCAGCAGTTTTCTAGAGGACTTCCTGTCTTCCTTGAGCTCCTGCAGGGTGCTCTGTGGTCTCCCTCTGAATGTAGACCTTTGAGGAGACACAAGATACTGTCCACTCACTCTCACTTAGCTGTGGTTGTGTTGTGCCTGGGACCATACTCCCTCCTCTATACCCACCCCATTGCCAAGGTCTCCCTCAACAAAGTGGTGTCCATTTTCTCCAGGGCTGTGATACACCTGCTCCATACACCAACCTACAGCCTAAGGTCCCAGAGGCTGAAGGAAGCCATGGGAAAACTGAGAAACAGAGGTTTGTTTGTTTTGTATGCTGTGATTTATCTCTGCTTTCAGTACCACGGTGTTCCTCCATGCTCATCCACAATGGAGGACTGGGGGCAGCTGTCTCACTGCTTCTACAGCCCTGATTTCATTTCATACCTTCCAGCTTGCTTTTCTTCCTTCCTTCCTTCCTTCCTTCCTTCCTTCCTTCCTTCCTTCCTTCCTTCCTTCCTTCCTTCCTTCCTTCCTTCCTTTCTTTCTTTCTTTCTTTCTTTCTTTCTTATCCTCCTTCTTTCCTTCCCTAGAAGCAGCCCATCAGCATTTGGGAGGGGGATAGAGAGAAAGAACAGCAGGAAGCACAAAAGAACACACAGGGTCACAATCCTGACTGAGAGACGATGAGGGAGGCAGTGAGGAGACCAAATGTGGGCAGTTGCACCACTTGTGGTGGGTACATGAGGCTGTGACTGAGTTTATGCCAGTGAGGTTATCAGATTGGGGACCTTGTCAATTGGGATGCTAAGAAAAGACAAACCTCACCATTTACACCAGTTACTGGCCTATCACAAAGCCACAGGCACCACTGCCAGGAAGATCAACTTGGGCCTTGCAACTGTTACAGCTGTGGGCCAGTACACAGGCTGGAATGGGTGCAGGACAGACCTATACAAACCTATGAGGGGATGTGCAGGGCAAGGGGAACTGCGAGGAGCACACGAGGGCAGACAGAGCAGGGTGCAAAAGGGGCCACTCCATGTACTTGTGCAGCTGGACCTGTACCTGAACACCACCATCTGTCCTGTCCTCTTCTGGAATCTTTCCTTACCTCTGTGTAATCTCACTTTGTCCCATGCACACGTGCTACAAGAAGAAAGTGCCAGATCCTGGTGGAGCAGCAGGAGTACGTTTGGTGCCAGCTGCTGGAGTAAGGCTCTGCATGAGGACACCACTTGCCTGTGCTATCAGTGGCTGGAGCCAGGGGGTCCCCATGAAGCTCCTGGAGCAGGGAAACGGGGTCTCAGCCTCCAGGCAAATGTGTCAAGAGTGGTTTGGGCCCCCAAAAGCAGCTACTGTGAATATTGTTCTGGGTGTATATTCCTCAAATGGGGTGTGCATGTCCCTGTCTGTGTGTCTCACGGATATGTGCTCAGCTTCCATAACAGTGGAGCCTGTAATGGGGAAAGTGGCAGCCACAGCCCTCGGCCTGGACAGAGACTCTCTACCCGCGACGCAAGCTGGTGGGGCCCCAGGGTTCAGGTTGCTGGTTTCAGCACCGTGCACCAGCACACGAGCTGACCCGTTCCGACTTCTGGCTTTGCGCTGCTGCTGGAACTGCAGCCACAGATCGGTGACAGTCGCTTAGCAGTGCCACGTTGCCCTGATCAGGCCGGCCCCCTACCCTCTGCGTGCCCCTCCTGCTGGGGACGCTGCAGACGGGCAGCTGCTTTTTCACCACCCTCTCTTCGTCTCCTCTGCCCTCTCCATCTTCTCCTCACCCTATACTCCGCTACATCTCTGGACTTCTCCCACTCCTTCTCCTCTCCCCTCTCCTCTCCCGTGCCGAAGGAGCTGCCTCAGCCTTTCCCCGCACGCCTCCACGCCTCCGTGTCCCGGGCTGGGCTGCAGGACGGGCAGAGCCCCGCGGGCAGCAGCCGAAGCCCTGCCCGCCCACAGGCGCCCAGCACTCGCAGCCCGGGACAGCCCCCGAGCGGCCCCGGGGCGGAGCTGGCGGCGCCGGGCGGCGGCGGCGGGGAGGAGGCGCCGCGGGCGGAGCAGAGCCGGGGCTGGCGGGGGCAGCGCGGCGCGGGCGGCGGAGCAGCGGGATGCGGCAGGGCCGGGCCGCAGGGCTGGCGGCGCTGGCCGCGGTGCTCCTGGGTGCGCGGGGCTGCCGGCGCCGGCGCCGGCGCCGGGGACGGGACGGGACGGGGCTGCCCTCGCTTCTGGCCCGCCGGCTTCTTACGGACCTCTCTCCCCTCTGGCCTCCCTCTGCAGCCATCCCGCCTGCCTCCAGCGAGCTCAGTTGGCAGTTCCCTCCCACCTTGCTTTGCTCCCTGCCTCCCTCCTCTCCTTTCGGCACACCCCCACTCATTCCTGCCTGCTTCCCTTCTCCTCCTGGCTTGGACTCTCCTTTCAAACAGCCGTGCTCTGATTTGGTCCCCTAATAACCATTCCCAGTGAAATGGCTTTGTGTGCTTTCTATAGAGGAAATGCTCCCATCAGCTGTCAGCCGTTTTCTTCTCCCCTCTCGCCCAGCGTGACATTTTCGGTGCAGCAAAGCCATTTGCTGAGTTGTTTTTTTTTTTTTTTTGTTCTTGGCAGTGGCTGCAGGCAGAGCCCAGGTGCAGCAGGAGCCGTGGGCAGAGACCAGGGAGAACACCGGCATCAATATCACCTGCTCACACCCCAACATCCAGACTGGTGAAGTCATCCACTGGTACCGCCATCTCCCGGGCCGAGGACCCGCATTCCTCGTGCTTAGTATGAAAAGCTCCAAAGCACTGACGGACCTGCCGGGGAGGCTCGAGGTGGCAGCAGACCGCCGGTCCAGCGTCCTGTGGCTCACCGAGCCCCGTCTTCGGGACGCGGCGGTGTATTACTGCGCCCTGAGAGCCACGGGGAGAGGAGCCGGGGCTGCGGCCGTGCAGGAACCGTGGCGGGCGGGGCCGGGCGTGTGTGGCGGGGGCGAGGCAGGGGCACAGATCCCAGGGGGCGCTGCCGCTCTGCCGGCGGGGGCCGTCTTGTGCTACACCCGCGGAGGTTCCCCCGCCAGTCCAGCCCTGTCCCGGACCGGTCCTGCTGAGGCCCATTAGTTTTTCCGGGTAGGTCGCTGGGGGTCTGATGTGGGTCGGACCCAGCTAGGTGTGAGGGGGCAGTATGGCACACCCAGCGTTGTTGGGTGACTGGAGGGGCATACCTGACTGCATGAGCTGTGTGTAGCACCAGAGAGACCTCCACACAGTTCTGCTCCCACTGCTTCTTTCAAGTCACTAACATATTGCAGAGAGAGAGGCCTGTAAATCAACAGGTGTGGAAATTTGGCACAGGGCTCACAGTTCCTCTTCAGGGTGCTCCCAGACATGCAGAGATTCCTTCCCTCTTCTTCTGCTTTCCCCTTCTCCCCTCTGTACTTCCCTTGCTGGAGAAAGTCCTCAAACCCAACAGCCAGCCTTGCTGACCCATATACTCCAGATACATGCTTGCAATGCTCTTTCCTTGATATACTTGAGTCTCCCACCTCTCCTGTTCCTTACTTGCTTTGCCTACACCTGCCTGCTCCAGCGTGTCTGGCCCCAAAGCCCTCTCGGGAAACCCAAAGGCTTTGGCTCTCAGGGACTCCTGAAGGAAGAACCCTGCAAGCCCTGCAGACTGATGCTGTCCATGCCAAGCCTTCCAGCCTGTGTCAGGTTCCTGCCAACAGATAACCAAATAGACCTCAAGGAGCCACTGACTGGAATCTTCAGGCTTCTTTGCCTCACGATCCCTGAGGTCTTGTCTTCCATACCAGAAGCCACTTTTGCACAAGCTCTTCTTCAGTGAATACAAGCAACAAGTTAACTCCACTTCCAACAAACTGCTCTTCTTCCTTCAGACCCAATCTCAGCTCCTCCATGTCCACTTTGATCAGCCACCTTTAGCTATGTAAAATCTTTTTTCTCCATGGATGCCCCACTACTTCCCTGGCCTTTCCCCCACTGCTACATTCTCCCTGGACAGCTCAGGAGGGCATATGTGGAGGGGAGAAACATGTACAAACAAGGCTGGGATGCAGAAATCTTTAATGAGTGTAGAGAGGAAAGGAGGTCACTCTGAGCAGAGGCCCCTCAGTGCAGGGATCACCAGGGCCAACACAGAGGCAGTGTCCCTTGCCTATGGTGGAGTTCATACAGGGCATGTGTCTGCTGTTCCTGCAGTGGGAGGGCTATCTCTGAGAATCCCCACAGCCCAAGGGAGCAGGAGAACACAAAGAAAAGGGAGAGAAGGAGGTAGGTGGAGGGGTGGAAGGAGAGACATGGGCCATGTTTTCAGAAAACTCAGGATAGCCCCTGATCTGGCTTCTGCCAATGTTTGCCAGAGGAGGTAAGGAAGGTCAGTCATTCAGAAAGCAAGGGCCTGAAGATTCCTCCTTTGTCCAGCACCAGCTTCATAGTTCCTTGGAGAAAAACCCCAGGGCCATGGGCAGTGGCTTTAGCAGGGCAGGCACCTTCTGCCACAGTAGCGGCTGGAAATGCCAGAGAGGTCACAGCAGCCGGAGGTGATGGGGACTCCGTCACAGCTGAGGATGCTGCCAACGGCAGCGGAGGTGGAGGATCCCACAACGGTGTTCTGCGGGAAGGAGCTGAGGATGGGGCCAGGCAGGGTCACCACCACAGGAGAGGGCTCAATGACAACGGTGGAGTTCTGGCACTGCCTGACGCAGGGCTCGTTGCAGCTGCTGGCCAGTGGGGTCGGGCCACAAGGCCGGCATGGCAGGCACTGGTCATAGCAGGACATGTTTTGGGGCTGGAGATGCACCTGGGAAAGATGGTAGAGAGGAAGCAGAGCACATGGGTAGGTGAGGAGCAGCCTGGTTATCCCACCATAAAGGAGCGTGGGCAACTGCTGAGGGTGGATGTGGAGGCTGTGCCAGGAGTCTCATGGTCTTGAGGCTCATGGTCTCATCACTTTGTCCTGATAGGGCCTTTCAAAGAGCAGCCTGATACAATGCAACAGTCATGTAGCACATAATCCAAAAAGTGCCTCAGCACCATGTACCAGCCTCTCTCTACACAGAACATCTCTCTCCACTCCTCTCCCATGGGAAGGAACTCCAAGGCCCAGCATTGCACTGAAACACCACCAGATGAGATGTCTGTTGATGCAAGATCCCTTCCATTTTACAAGAGGAGAGAGGGTTTCAGACTCACCTGGTTCCCAAGGAGAATGAGGCGAGAGAATTGGATAAGAGAGCGGGGAGCTGGGCTGCCTTTTATACGGTTACTTCACTGCTGCAGGCCCAGAGGCACCCTTGGCAGAGGTAACAATTTTCTGACAAGCTCATCTTGAATGCAAACCATCCCAACAAATGATATGGGCTGTGAGCTGGTGTCCTGCACTGCTGCCTTTTCATTTTCAGATTTAGGCCATGGACGTTCCCCAGTGACGGTTTCTTTAGAGTGCTGGGATGAAATGTCCAAGGATTTCTAGGGCAGGAATGCATCAGTGAGGGCAGAAGACTCACCGGAAGTGCTGGACGGGTCCCAGGCAGTCAGATGATGTCTGTCTTGGTCACTCTATTGGGGTTGTTTGAAGTTCCATTCTGAGGAAGATGCTCCCATGAGCTTCAGTTGGATTCCAAACTGTGTCTATGAATGAGGACGTGCCATATCCTTCCCTTCCTTTCCTCCTCAACTCACTCTGATGGTCCCTTGTTGCCTCCCCAGGTGTGTGATTTGTTCTACTGGCTTTTGACCTCATCCACATTAGTAAAGATTTTCTTCCTAATATCTCATCTAAATTGTCTTGCTTTTAGTTTTAAACCATTATCCCCTGACATATTCCAGTCCTCTGATTATCTTCATGGCTCTCTTCTGGACCCATCCTAACAGGTCTATATCTTTCCTATGCTGAGGGCCCCAAGGCTGAGCACAATACTCCAGGTCGGGTCTCACTGAAGCGGAGCAGAGGCCGTGAATCACCTCCCTCCACCTTCTGGCCATGCTTCTGTCTAGGCAGCCAAGCATGGAAACAAAGCTTCTTTCCTTGGCTAAATATTCTCTTCAATTCAGCTCTCCTAACTTGCTCTTCAGACAATTTCTCTGTATTCTTTCCAGGTTGCATGAGGAGGCTCATAGTCTTCACCGCTTTGTCCTGACAAGGCCATTCAAAGAGCAGCCTGATGCAATGAGACAATCAGGTAGCGCATAATCCAAAAGGCTGCCTCAGCAGCATGTGCCAGCCTCTCTCTACACAGAACTTCTCTCTTCACCTCTCTCCCGTGGCAAGGAGCTACAAGTCCCAGCACAGCACTAAACCACCATCAGATGAGATGTCTATTATTGCAAGATCCCTTTTTCTTCAGAAGAGGAGGATATGGGGCTTCATTTCTGTCTTCCAATTCAATTCTGTCTTCCATTAAGCTCTCTTAACTTGATTCCTAACTTGCCCCATCAGACTATGTCTCTGTATTCTTTCCAGGTTACCCGTCTATGCTCCCACCCTCTATGGCCTTTTCTGTCATGTTTGAGTTCAGCCAATTGCTCCATGTTCATCCACGCAGGTATCTTGGCATTTTGCTTGACTCCCTCTATGTTGGGATGCATCGCTCCAGAGCATGGAGGAGGTGATCCTTGAATATTAACCAGCCTCCTTGGGACCATCTCCCCTTCAGGGCTTTGTATCATGGTACACTACCAAGCAGATAGGTGCCTGAGCAGCCCAAAGTCTGCTCTCCAGAAGTCCAGGGCAGCAAGTCTGTTGTGCTTCCTCCTTGCTGTGCTCAGGATCCTCAATTCCACCATTTCACAGTCACTGCAGCCCTGGCTACCCTTGAGTTTCACATTCCCACCAGCCCCAGTTGCTGTGAGAACAAAATCTAGAATAGCACCTCTCTTTGTAGGCTCACCTTGTGCACTCACCTGAGTGCCTGGTTGCTTGTGTTCACACATCTGCTCTTGTCTTGTGACAGCCACTGTGCAGCTGACATTGTGTGAATGCACATGCATGCACATATTTGTGCAGGACTCCATGCAGGTATAGATGAGAACATGGTTGTGTCCTTGTTTCCCCTTTATCACGAGGGAATGTGCACTTGGCAGCACTCTCCCCTGCTCTGTGCATGAGTTCTGCAGGGAAGCAGGTTCCCGGGCTCAGAAGGAGCTTGAGAGCAGCTGAATGGAGATGGCACCAGCCTGGCAGAGATGTGTGCAGGGAAGAGGCACTGAAACACAGCTCCTTTCTCCTGAGCCCTCCTTTTCCTCACGCTGCAACAATCACCCTCTGTTCCTGCAGAATTCAGGCCCCAACAAGGACCGTATCAGTTTGGATCCTTGGTACAGGAGAAGCAGACTGCTGTGAGGCTCCTGATGGTGCGTATCAGTCAGGGATTTCCACCCCCTGGCCACTGCTAGGTCCTCCTGGGAGTCAGTGCTGGAGCCAGGGCCATCTCCTCACACCTGTCTATAAAGGCCTGCCAGCATTGTTCTAGAATTGCATAGCAGAGGGGACAGATTCCCATCCAGCCCATGTCAGGCTGGTTCTCCTCAAGTCAAAGGGGCAGCTGTCGCTCCTATGCGTGTGGGATATCACAGCAAAGGGATCACACAGTGCCAAGAGTAAACTGATCCCCTCCTTGCACCAGATGAATGCTCAGCATTTGGAGTGGTTCACTATGGCTGCCCATCAAGCACAGTGTTCATAGTTCCTGGGAGCCCTTCCCACGCGCCCTGCCCAGCACCTTTGGCATGGAGGGCACCTTCTGCCCAAGTAGCAGCTGGCAATGCCAGAGACATCCAGTCCTGCAGAATGCTTTCATTAAGGCCACAAGCAGTCGGAAGGAAGGCACCCTTGGTCAGTTTGTGCATGGTCCCCAACCGGGGCACACAGGTGGTGACAGCGTAGGTCACAATTGGCTTCTGAGAACGTGGGAAGGCTGGAGGAAGGGGCTGACCAGAGTCTCATGATGGTGCAAAGGAGCAAAGAAAAGGATTTTCCTCTTGGGCTGGAACCACCCCCAGAGTAACACGGGGTGGGGGCTGGCTGCCAAGGAAGTAGACCTGCAGGAAAGGGTTTTGGGTGCAGGAGACACCCAGCCAGACAAGAGCCAGCAGCGCGCCCTTGCAGCAAAGGCAGCCAACGGCCTGCGGAGCTGGGGGCATCAGGGGGTGCCCTGCAGTGCGTGGGGCCAGGCAGGTGGGACGAGGGCGAGGCAGGTGCACAGCCACAGCCGGAGCCACGTGGGGTTGTTGCCGGTGCTTGGAAGTCCCCTTGCAGGGCCTGGAGTTAAACAGCATGGGCCCGAGGGAGCCTCAGAACAGCCACATTGGGTTTCCTCCGTTTTCTGCAGTGGTCTTGTTTCCAAGAGCTTGTTGTACAGGTTTCTTCCTAAGCCCAAGTCCAGGACCTCTGGCGCTGAGATGACGTCCCGGCAATACAACAAATATCTGTGCTGGACACTCACTCTAATGACACGTGTTGGAACCTTGGATCTTGCCAAAGGACTGAGTCATTGAGGAGTTTGCTGCACTAGCCAGCGCTGTTGAAGGTCTGTCCTTGGTGCAGGAATCACTACTGTCTGTGTGAGCAGAGGTGCTGACTGCTGAGCAGAGGGCACAGCATCAGGACTTCCTCAAAGCCCCCCAAAGCCAGGAAGCAGGAGGTGGGCAAGAGGTAGGGATGCGACATCACCAGGGTGGCTGACCCATACCAACCAAAGGGATATTCCATACCATGTGATGTCACACTCAGTAATAAAAGGTGGGAAAGGAGTAGGAAATGGGGGAGCTCTCATTATGAAGACATCTGTCCTCCCAAACAACTGCTATGAGTATTAAGGTCCTGCTTGCCAGGAGATGGCCAAGCATCACTTTTTGAGTGGAAGTAGAGAATAATTTTCTTTTCTCTCTGTGCTTCTGTGTGGCCCTTGCTTATTTTTCTCTCTTACTTTTCCCTTATATCGAATTTCACAGAATCACAGAATCACAGAATTTCAAGGTTGGAAGAGACCTCAGGATCATCAAGTCCAACCTCTACTTAATGCTAACAATCCCCACTAAACCATATCCCTAAGCTCTACATCTAAACATCTTTTAAAGACTTCCAGGGATGGTGACTCCACTATTTCCCTGGGCAGCCTGTTTCAGTGTCTAACAACCCTTTCAGTAAAGAAGTTCTTCCTAACATCTAACCTAAAACTCCCCTGGCGCAACTTAAGCCCATTCCCCCTCGTCCTGTCACCAGGCACATGGGAGAACAGGCCAACCCCCACCTCACTACAGCCTCCTTTAAGGTATCTGTAGAGAGCAATAAGGTCGCCCCTGAGCCTCCTTTTCTCCAGGCTGAACAAGCCCAGCTCCCTCAGCCACTCCTCGTAGGACTTGTTCTCCAGGCCCCTCACCAGCTTCGTCGCCCTTCGTTGAAGAATTTCTTTCTTCTCACCCTCTTCTGATGAGGGGGAGTGAGAGTGGTTGTGGTGGAGTTCACCAAAGGAACATAAGACAGACCACTTGTCAGGGCAAGGCACATGCTGCAGGTCCTGCTCATGCTGAGATTCACTGGCAAGTTATCTGGAGATTTTCTGGGATTTGTTGTGCTTTTTCTTAGAAATGGACAACTCTATTCATCAAACAACACGTTGATTCACTCCTACAGACTCATCACATGCTCACTGCCACATGCCAAAAGATATGGACAGCACAGCTCTGTACAGCACAGAAGAGCTCTGTGGCTACTCAGGTGAACTGCCATGCAGATCCCAAACTTCTCCACAAAAAATCTCCTTCTGTTTCGGGACACCACAGGCAGTGAAGTGGATTAACTGCTTCATACGGTAAATTTATTGGAGAGAGGGAGTGACTTGCGGAAAACAGACTCCAGAATCAATAAGATTGTAAAGTAGGTATGTTTATTCAGGGCAGTATGGGGGATAGTCCCACCAAAGTCATGTGCACCTGACGCGGCAACTTGTCTTGGTTATATGCAGTAAAGAGTTACATATACATGAAGTTTCACAATACGCCTATACATATTCATAACCTGTCCCTGCTTCATATTAAAATTAGATCCAAAGAATCATTTCCATAAAATCCTCCCATCTGCACTTGCACAGTGTGTCCTGGTGGTGGTCATTGGATGTCATGGGGATGAAGGTTGATTACTCTTTCTCGTCACCACTAGTTGACCTCTTGTCTTTGCGCAGACTCAGTTGCTCCTTGTCTCTTGTCCATCCGCAGGACCAGTTTCTGCCAGTTTCTTAAGATGCGCTTACATTCTTATTAAGAGACTGACCTTGGTAAGGGGCACAAGGCTTCTTGCTTTAGTTAATTTGCACAATGCAGCATAGTTAGCAAAGACACTACGTAGCATCTTAGTTTAATGCTGTCAGTGCTCTATCTCTACTTGAAAAGATTCTTCTAACTCCCTCTCTCAGGAGAAAGTTAACACTGCCTGGTGGGTATGAAAGGAACAGTAGGGGTCTGCAGGGCTTGGAGTGTCATTCCTTCGGGTGTCTGAGAATTCCACATTTGAGGTGTGCTGAGGGAGATATGGGGGAAGACAATGCAACTAGCCAGGTGCAGAAAAGCCAGACAAGGTGTTAGAGGTGGTGATAGAGGGGGCCCGAGCATCAGGGAAGCAGAAACTGCCAGGGATGTGGCCCTGGGTGGGTGCCCCCTGTGGCCCATCATTGTGAGTGCGCGTGACCCACTGAACCCACATCCATTTCTCTGCTGACTCCCCACCCTTTACCCTATGGAACAGCTGGTCCTTGTCCCTTCTGGGCTTGTGGCGTCCCACACCCCACTGGAGACATGTTCCTCTTGCAAATGCTATGTTATCCCACCAGACAGCACACGGCCAGAGCTCCTTAGCTGCTGCATAGCATGGTTCCTCCTTTCTTTCTGGGGATGACAAGAGCAGCC
Organism: Aythya fuligula; assembly: GCF_009819795.1. Lineage (NCBI taxonomy): Eukaryota > Metazoa > Chordata > Aves > Anseriformes > Anatidae > Aythya > Aythya fuligula. The sequence goes on along the minus strand of NC_045582.1, from coordinate 4,729,142 downwards.
CCTTCCCATGATGTGGCCTCCACAGCTTCCAGGACCCCTGACTGTGACAATCCTCAATGGTTGCTCCTGCTGAAGGAGGGAGAAGCCCCAGGGAGCACTCTGGGCACAGTCAGACCTCAACATTTCTTGTCACTGAATCTGCCCTTGTTCCCCCAGCAGAGTCATTTCCGGCAGCTCTGTTCTCTTGGGGCTCGGAGGTGCTTTTCTGACTCTCTCTCCCACAGCAAACAGGAGGGTCGGTCTCAGCATGCACCGTGGGTATCTGATCTTCACTGCTTTCCTGGGGCAACTGCTGGGTAAGTGCATGGTTTTAATCAAGGTATAAATCTTCTTTCCCCAGGAAGCCCTCGTCAGCCTTACCACATTTATGTGGGGAACAAATCTTGAATCACAGGGAAATGTCTCTGCAGCCCCTCATTTCTCCTTTTCCTATAGAAGAAGCCAGATTGTGTCCGAGTGGACTCAGGGACATTAAAGCTCTCCTCCCATGGACATTACCAGGGTGTCCACTCTGTCTTCTGCCTGATGTGTTCCTGCCATGGCCTCCAAAATCATTCCCTCCCTGCTCATCAGCACAGCCAGGGCTCCCTCCTGCCACCACTCACCTCAGCTTTGTGTGTACTGATGGGCCTTGGAGCCCCCAGGGATGACTGGGATGAGGAAGCAGGTTGAACCTTTTCTCCATAGCTGCGTGGGCCCCTCAACCTGCTGGAGGGTACTGGTCCCAGCACACAAAGCCAGGCATGACAGACTGAGCTCTGGTCCTCTGGGTAGAAGGAGAGCAGGCAGGAGGAGCAGGCACACAGCACAGCTCTCCTCAGGGTCTGCTCTGGCCAGGGAGTTCTGAGCTCTGTCCACAAACCACCTTGCTGTGCCCCAGCCTTGGGACCTTTCAACCCAGTAAAGGATAGGGAGACTTATCTCCCACAGGTCTGAATTCACTCGTGTTTGGCTGCCTCAAAGCTTCCTTTTAGAGCTGTTGACCTTCTCCTTCTTCCAGAAACCATGGGGCAGGTGTCTGTCACCCAGGAAGAAGGACAAGTCTCCGTGGAGCAGGGAAACACCTTCCAGACCAATTGCACATATGAAACCTCCAGATTTTATGGCTTGCTCTGGTATGAGCAGAAGAAGGGACAAGCCCCTCAGCTGATTACACATGAAGCAGGAAGAGGCACCAAGCAGAGTGACTGTTTCACCACGGAGCTGAACACTGAGGAGAAATCCAGTGTTCTGCGTCTGAAGGAAGTCAAGCTCTCTGACAGCGCCTTGTACCTCTGTGCTGTGAGTGACACCCTGCTGTACAGAGCTGCCCTGGCTGTGCAACAACACCGGTGAGGGAAAAGATGTGTCTGTTCAAGGCACAGGTCTTCAATGGGGCCCTCAGCTTTCCCCTTGCAGCACTGCTTCACGTGTTCACTCCACGATCTGCCAGCCAGATCCTCTTTCCCAGACAGGCTGGTGTATGTGGTTGTGCAGAGATGGCTGACCCTGGCTGGAAGACACGGACTACATGGACCTTTCCTCCCGTCACGGGCTGCCGGAATAGGACAGAGCCTGCTGGGAAACAGGACTCCCCTGGGGGATTGCTCTCAGCCCCTCATCCCCAGGGTGAGTAAATTCCTGCCAGCCAATGACTAAGTAGCTTGCTTCAAGCCCTAACTAGCTCAGCCCAGAGACCCCTAGAAGTAGTTCTGACAGAGATTTGCAGGTTTCTTCCCTCTCTTCAATGAGTCAGTCCTTACATTGGATTTGCGTCCCAGCCACCAAGTTATCTCCAGACCTTCAGCCAGTTCATGTCCAAAGCCTGTGCCTAAGGGAAAGAATAATTAATCACAGCAAGCAATCAGAGCAAGAGATAAATGAAGACCTATAGCCCACTGAGTTCGTTGACATCTCCTCAGGGGAGCTGCAGGCATGTGTGATCATCCTTAGCCCCTGCACAGGGAGCAGTGTCATAGTGACCAGCTCCTGCAGCAGTGGGGGATTGTGTGCCTGGGACAACCTGGTGTGTTTCTGGGACAAGCTGGGTGTCCTACAGGCTGCAAATGCCAAGGTCAGACAGGAGAAGTGAGGCTGTGCTGATGAAGCATCCTCTGTCTCAAAACCATGTTGAATATGGTATTTTGATGTCCTCAGACTTTAGGAAACTTGAGCAAAGCAACCTGGAGAAAGAAAAACTTGGCCCAGGCAGCTCCCAGCAAGGGGACAGCTATGGGCCCTCTTTCTTCTGTGCTCTTAGGGAAGGCAGAACCAGCCTCAGTCTTGTCTCAGCAGGGGTCTGATCTACCCCCGGGGTCATTGCCCTGAGGATTCTCTGGAGACATTGAACACCTCTGCAGGAACAATGCCTTCCCTCTGGTTCTTGTCTGGGAACATGACTGGAGCTGTTAAATTACAGTTTGAGAATTGGAATGCTGTAATTAATATTGGAGGAAAAAAAAAAAAAAAAAAGTTCCACCAAGGAAAATATTTAAAACGCTTTTTCTCATCATCTTCTTCAGAGCATTCCATGACCCTGTTCATAAAAAGCTGAACTGAGAAAAGCAGAGATTAAAAATATTTCCTTCTAACATTTCATTTTTTTCTTTGTTTATTTTGCAACATTCTGAAGCTTAATTTCTCTTCACATTGTTTGAAAAGCAAAACAAAACAAAACATAACAAAAAGCCTGGGTTAATGCTGATGTTCATGTATAACAGTATTTCTGTTGTCTGGCTGGAATTCTTATGAGTTGGGAGCTTCTTTTATGCTGAAAATTATTGTACGTGATACAGCACTGTGGGATACAAAAAACTTTCACAAGCAACACAAATAAAAAAAATAAAGAACTTAAGTATTTCTTTGAAACCTTAATAAATAATATATATCAAATACTCCAAATTTGCCTGATCTACTTGGTTTTTGGAAACTGACGCAAGAGAAAAAGTCAGGGACAAGAACAGAAAACAGAATCTGGACAGGAAAGACTGTAATTTGTATCTCAATTCAAGAAGGGTCATGAAGTGAAGAGTGGGTGGATGGATGCCTGGAGAAGGATGGACAGCTGTTTGTATGGCTCTCTATATGGAAGTAGAGTGTGAGGGAGAGAGGGCAGATAGAAGGAAAATGAGAGATCAAGAGAGGCCATGAGAGGCAAGGAAGAGGTTTTTGGTTGATGTTTACAGCTACTCTTAGTGCAGCATGGAACCTCAGTGTGACATCATCCCCTTCTGAAATCTTAGAGCCATGGCAAAGGAGAACAGGACCTTTGGGACTGAATTCATTCTTCTGAGCTTAACAGATCATCGTGGCTGGCACATCATCCTCTTTGTCATTATATTCTCCTCATCTCTGAAGGCGATGGGGAATGGCCTCCGTTTGTCACTGTGGGGAGTGACCACCACCCCCTGAGTATCCCAATGCACTTTTTACTCAGCACGCTCACCTTCTTGGAGAACTTGTACTCCACCACCATTGCTCCCCAAACACTGGAGACTTTCCATGTCATCAGGTGAACCATTTGTGTTTGCAGCTGCCTGGCATATATATTTTTTCCCCTTCTCCAGGGTATCACTGAGTTTCTCATTTTCACAATGTTGCTCTCTGATTGCCACACACGAGGCATTGCATTATACCTCAGTCATGAGAAAGAAACTCTGCTTCCTGCTCTCCTTCAGAGCATGGGTGCGGAGGGGGTACCAGGAACACCATTGCCTGTTTCTGCTCTGGTGCTGGGCCTCTTCTGAGCCTGGCCTGTGAGGCTATAATGCTGAGCAAGGTCCTTGACTGTATCCACACACTTTCCCTGTTCCCTTGTTTTTCACTCATCACAAGGCATTTCCTGCTTATGCCTCCCACCCCATCACAGATCCCACTCTCTAAGTACATATCTGTCAATATATATACTTTACTAAGCAGTGCATGGCAAGTGAGTTTGGGCACTGGAAAAGGCTCCCCATGGAAGTGATCACAGCAACAAGCCTGCTGGGGTTCAAGAAGCATTTGGACAACACTTGAGGACGTGGTTTCATTTGCAGGTAATCCTGCATGAAGTTAGAGATGGACTTGATGACCTTTGTTTGTCTGTTATAGGATACCTAGCGTTCTGTTATTCTGTGGTTTTCAGAGGCAATGAGATGCTATGTGGACAATGTGTTTTTACCAAGACAAGACAAAATTAGGCAAGGCCAGGCACAGGCACACATGCAGCAGAGTTGGGGCAGGGCTATGCTAGGCCTGAGCTTGTGCAGAGAACCTGGGCTAGGGGTCAGGCCAAAGCTGGGAGGTGTGGTTATCCTGGACTTTGGTGGGCTTGATTCTGATGCTTGTTGCCCTTGCACCACCACCTGAGCCAGCACTGCCTCCCAGAGAACCTGGCCTGTGGAGAGGTCCCCCCATCCTCACACCATAGAGCAATAGCCCCATCCCCCAGCCTGGACACAAGGCACTGGCAGCATGTACAGTCTGTATGAAACTAAATCACCCCCACACCACAGGGCCCTGAGGTGTACAGATGTGGGAAGGCTCTCGCCTGGGTGTGGGGAGCAGTGGTGCTGCATGGAGAGAAAGAGGGCTATCCCCTAGACAATTATCCATTCCCATTTTATGCAATCCTTTGGGATCGTCTTTGTCTGAGCCTCCATCCCCAGCACAGCTCCACCCAAAGCAAGACACTCTTCCCCAAGAGCCAGGGCCTCCAATTTCATCATAATTTGTCTAGGTAGAGACGTCAAAAGTGAAGGACTGGTGGCTATTGGTTGTGGAGGAACTAGGGATGTCTTCCTCACCTTCAAGAGACAGTGCTTGAAAGAGGAATTGCTGCAGTATGCCCCACCCTCCAGAGCCTAGAGGAATGAGGGAGTGCCCCCAGCCTTTTCCCACCAAGGAATGGTTTTCTCCCTTGGCCATCAGTATCCAGATGAAAAGACACACTCAGAGTTGATGCAAATGTTTATCAAGGCTCAGGGGGAAAAGGAGGTGACTCAAAGAGGAGGCCCTGAGATCGTAGCACAGCAGGAGCAGACAAAAATCTGTTCAGCTTTTCCAATGGCAGACTTGCAACAGGGCATCAATCTACCTGGCCCACATGGGGAGAGGGGCTAGCAGGTCTCTCCAGGCTGGTTTCTGGGGGCCTCATGCAAAGCAGAGGGCAAGAAAGCAAGGAAAGAAAAAGAGCATGTGGAAAACAGGTTAGGTAGACATTGGCCATGTTGTCATAGACTCCAGGCTGGACCCTTCCTATCTGTCTTTACAGGACAAGCCAGAGATGGTCAGGTCCTCTCAGAACAACATGAGATCTCTTCTTCCATCCATTTTTGTCCAGCAGCATGTTGTGAGTTCCTGGGGTCCTGGTCTGGGGCACTGTCTGGCACCTTTAGCAGGGGCGGCACCTGCTGCCACAGTAGCGGCTGGTAATGCAGGAGAGGTCACAGCACCCAGAGTTGATGGGGACGCCGTCACAGCTGAGGATGCTGCCAACGGCAGCAGAGGTGGAGGATCCCACAGCCGTGTTCTGCGGGAAGGAGCTGAGGATGGGGCCGGGCAGGGTCACCACCACGGGAGAGGGCTGGATGACGATGGTGGAGTTCTGGCACTGCCTGACGCAGGGCTCGTTGCAGCTGCTGGCCAGCGGGGTCGGGCCGCACGGCTGGCATGGCCGGCACTGGTCGTAGCAGGACATGTCTGAGGGCAGGAGGTTCACCTGGGAGAGAGGGCAGAGAGGAAGCAGAACATGGGCATTCATGAGGAGCAGCCTGTCACCACACCCTAACAGAACCAAGGCACAGGCAGTACTGTGAGCTGGAGGCTGTGCAGGGATGTGCGAGCAGTTCTTGGCTCCATCCTGCCAGGGCCCAAAAAGAGCCACCACAGCCAGGCTACACCCTAGGCTCCAGCACAGGAGCCATCATATCAAAGGCCCAATCTTCCTTCATGACAAACCTTCTACCTCTTGACTCTCCCACTACCAGCAGTCCCAAGATTTGGCAGGGCACACAGCTGATAGCAGCTGAAAGGTCCAAGGAACTGAGTCCTCCTGTGGGAGAATGAGGGGGACAAGAAGGGGCTTCACACTCACCTGGTTCCCAACAAGAAGAAGGCCAGAGAAGTGGATGAGAGAGCACGGAGCTGGGCTGGCTTTTATAGTGGGCCTTGGCTGCCCCATGTCCAGAGGCATCCCTTGAAGCAGGGACTATTTTCTGACAAGCTGCTCTTGAATGCAAAATATCCCACCTAATGATACGGGATGTGTGTTGCCTTCCTGTAATGCTGCTTTTCATTTCCTGCTTTATGCCCTTTCCCCAAAGAAGGCAACTTCTGAGTGGCAGGTAGGGAGGCCCAGGTATTTCCAGGCAACACATTTCAGTGTGGGCAGAAGACTCAGCTCACGTGCTGGAAAAGTCCTGTAAAGGCAAATTATGTCAGTCTGAATGAGTCTTGAGGGGCTCTTTGGGGCCCTTTTGGCTACAGGTGACCCAGCTCCTGACTGTGACCATACCCCTGCTGATACTGTCCTCAGGGAAATCCTGCTGGCCTGTTTTGCCTTCTCCTGCTCTGACCCATAGATGTATGTATAGGGGGAGAGATTGTGCAGGGCCCTTTCTGGATCACAAAAGAAAGGCCCAACAGGACAGTGTCTGATTTAGTTAGAAGGAATAACAAGATGAATGTAGACAGAAAGGAAGCCTTTCATGTGCAGGTGATCCTGCGTTCTACCAACATCGGATAGAGCCGGGTGGGTTTTCCCAAGACACACAATGCAGATCCTGTCCATAGGGAAATCCTTCTTCACTCCCATAACTTGATGCCTTTCACTTATAGATTTAAAAAACAAATAAAATCATATACCTTCTCCTTACATGATGCAAGCTTATTTAATTCATGACACCCACCAGTGATCAGTCGGGGCACTCCAGCACTTTCCTTACCACTGCTACTCAGGCTAATAAATGGGATTCTCAGGCCTTAAGTGCAAGGCCCAAGAAAGCTGACATTGTCTTGTCAAGAGCCCTGGCTCCAGTGCCTTCTAGAAGGCTCCCAGTCCACCTCCCCTCTCTACCACGTCAAACCATGTGCTTTGCTGAAATGCTGTCCAGAATCTTTGCTGCACACTGTGTCACGTTCATGCACATGTTCCTCCCTTGTGGGCACTTGCCTGTACTGGGGCTGCCTGGGACAGACTCAGCATTCCCCACAGCAGCCCCTAGAGTGCTGTGCTCTGCACTTGGAGATAGAACAGCATTGCCTTCACACCAACATTGGGGCTATAGTGGAGCAGTGCTGACACAGCATCAAGACTCTCTCCAAGTCCCCCAAAGCCAGCAGATATGCACGTGGGCGCGAGGCTGGGAGGGGACATCACCAGGGCAGCTGACCTAAACCAACCAAAGGGATATTCCGTACTGGATGATGTCACACTCAGCAGTGAAGATGTGAAAGGGGAAGGAAAACCAGGGGTGGTCATACTGAGTCAGTGCTTCCAAAGACTTCGACGAACATCACTTGCTGATGGGAAGTGGAGTATAATTTTCTCTCAATTTGTTTCCAAACACCCTTCACTCTTTAGTTTTATAATTTTTCTTTCTTTTTCATTTAATTATATTATACCTATCTCAATTTGTAAGCCCTTTAGCTTAAATCACATTCTCTCCCAACATCTTGCTTTCAGCAGGGGGTGTGAGAGAGCTCTGTGGAGGAGTTTAGTTGGCAAGAAGAGAGCAAGAAGGAACCTGAGAACAGCTGAACAATCACAGAACAAAAACAGCCCAGAAGCGCCCACAGCACACATGCTGAAATGTGTCCTTCTGTATCTGTAGACCACTGCCTCCCGAACCGAGGAAGTTCGCTACCAATTTCAGTCCCCAACAAGGATTGGCCCACAACAGTTTTGATCCTTTCTTTAATTCTGTACCACAGGATTCAGAGTGTAAGAGCATGGTGGCAGTCACCTCTCCCTGCCTCTCCAGGCCAGGACACATCTGCACTCCCCATGGCTAGAAAGTTCAAAAGGATGGCGTTAGCTTTATGTACAGGGAGAAAGGCTGAGGAATCCTGCCCTATCTGAGCATGCCCAGCCCTGCGTGGATCTGCTGCCGGTGCGGTGTCAGTGGTATGTGGGGTGGGACAGAGGTCCCCCATGGGGAAACCAGTGCCACATATATGTCTGCGAATCATGGGCCTGGTGCTGAATCATGCAGGGCCTGAAACCTTGGGCAGAAGTGGCACTGAACCAGAGGAACATGGGTCCTGGTGTTGCTGTCCTTTGGGAGGAAGGACAAACCCTGGGGGTGCCATACAAAAAGCCAAACAGACATTTGCATTGTCTACTCCCACTTCAAAGAAGGATGCAAAAGAAACAGAGCAGGACTCTGGAGATAAAGCATACTTAATCTGGGGCCAATAGGTGCAAGTTCAGAAATGAGTAGTTTTGGTTAGATACATGGAAGAAATATTTACCCTGAAGGTGATCAAGTCCTGGAGCCAAAAGAGATGCTACTGGTGCTCCATCCTCGGAAGAGTTCAGACTTTGTCTGGACTTGATCCTGAGCAAACTGATCTGATGAGACCCACTCTGAAAACAGGGTTGGACTACGTGTGCTGGAGGTGCAGCCTGTGATCCTTTGGAGGGTTTCTCAGATGACCTCTCATTAGGACTGCTCAGGAAGCATGGGGCAACATGCACAGTCACCACATATCAGCCTTGGAGGGATGCTGTTGACAGATCACTGTTTCTGTTACTTCTCAGGGTTAACCATTGGTCGCATACCAATATCATTCATGACATCAAAAGTGGGTGGAGGGAACAGCACTCATGCACACTGCTGCTCATGTCAAAAGACGCATGAATTCATGGGTGCACTCACAGACACTCCTGGATGCATACTGAAGTATATTTGGGAACACACACAAAGATAGTTGTGCACAGTGAAGAAAGCAAATGCTGCTCTCCTGAAATGCAGGGTTCTGAGTTTACATTCTACTCTCTCTGAAGGAACATCCTGGCTTGCTGAGGCCCTGCTGTGTTTTACCTCCAGAAGATATCGAGTGGTGGAAGGCAAGGAATCCTGAAGAGCAACTCTATCTCCTTCCCACAGGAGTGAGGCGAAGGTCTAGAGAGAGGTTTCTTTTGTTGCTGCTGGGTTTGTCTGAGAGCTGAGAGCTGCTGCTCTTCATCCTGGACTCAGATATCTACCTCTTGCTCCAGACTGGGAATACACTCGTGATGGCGGTGCCCAACACGCCCTTGCATCCTTCCGTGTAGTTTGTCTTTGGAAACCTCCCATTCACTGACATGTGCCATGTCTTGGTCAGGATGCCTCTTTATGGACAATTTACTTTTCCAGCTGTGTGGTCTGGCTCCTCTTCCTCCACTAATGGGCCTAAACTGGGATGTCCTCTTCACACTCATGGCCTATGACCAAGCTGCCACCCACTGCAGAACTCCAGTCTGGTGGGAGGCCTGTGGGCTGAGCTCCTGCTCCCCTCCTTGGCACAAGCGGCGCTCACCCTTTGTTTGCCATGCTCTGGCCCTACACAATCACAGCTCCTTCTGGGACTCGCTGTCAGTCATGCAGCTGCCTTCTGCAGAGAGCTCCTGGACTGCTGTGCTTCTTGAATACAACAGCACCACCAGTTTTCCTGTGCTCCTTGAGCTCCTGCAGGGTGTTCCTGGTCTCCCTCTGAATTTAGACATGTGAGGAGACACAACACACTGTCTGCTCACTCTCACTTCCCTGCACTTGTACCATGCCGGGGGCTACGTTCTCTCCTCTACACCCACCCCGTTGCCAACTTCTCCCACAACAAAGTGGTGTCCATCTTCTCCAGGGCTGTGATGCCCCTGCTCCATGCACCAACCTACAGCCTAAAGACCGAGAAAGTGAAGGGAGCCATGCGAAAACTGAGAAACAGAGGGAGGTTGTTTCTTCGTTTCCTCTGCTGTGTTCTCTGTCTCTGCTTTCAGGGCCATGCCATTCTCTCTACTCTCTTCTGCAATGGAGGTCTGGGGGAAGCTGCCATCACTGCTTCCACAGCAGCCCTCATTTTCTTTCTTACCTTTCAGCTCCTCCCTCCTTGTTTCCTACCCTAGAAGCAGCCCTTCAGCACTTGGGAGGGGGGCAGAGAGAAAGAACAGCAGGAAGCTGGAAACAACACATAGGGATACAAACCTGACTGACAGATGATGAGGGAGGCAGTGAGGAGACCAAATGTGGGCAGTCACATCACTTGAGGGGGTTACACGGGGCTGAGGCTCCTTCTCTGCTCTCCTCTATGCCTCCTCGTCTCCTACCCCGTTCACTGCCCTCCTCTCCCCTTCCCACTCCCAAAGGAGATGCCGTAGCAGACGGGCAGCTGCTGTCTCCGCTCCCTCGCCCTTTCGCTTTCGCTCCCACTCCCAGTCACACTCCCACTCCCTCTCCTATCCCGGGCTGGGCTGCAGGACGGGCAGAGCCCCGCGGGCAGCAGCCGAAGCCCTGCCCGCCCACAGGCGCCCAGCACTCGCAGCCCGGGACAGCCCCCGAGCGGCCCCGGGGCGGAGCTGGCGGCGCCGGGCGGCGGCGGCGGGGAGGAGGCGCCGCGGGCGAGCAGAGCCGGGGCTGGCGGGGGCAGCGCGGCGCGGGCGGCGGAGCGGCGGGATGCGGCAGGGCCGGGCCGCAGGGCTGGCGGCGCTGGCCGCGGTGCTCCTGGGTGCGCGGGGCTGCCGGCGCCGGGGACGGGACGGGACGGGACGGGGCTGCCCTCGCTTCTGGCCCGCCGGCTTCTTACGGACCTCGCTCCCCTCTGGCCTCCCTCTGCAGCCATCCCGCCTTCCTCCAGCGAGCTCAGCCGGCCGTTGCCTCCCACCTTGCCTTGCTCCCTGCCTTCCTCCTCTCCTTTCGGCACACCCCCACTCATTCCTGCCTGCTTCCCTTCTCCTCCTGGCTTGGACCCTCCTCCCAAACAGCCGTGCTCTGACTTGGTCCCCAAATAACCATTCCCAGTGAAATGCCTTTGTGTGCTTTTTTCTGAGAAAAAGCTCGCATCAGCTGTCAACTGTTTTCTTCTTCCCTTTCCCACTGTGTGACATTTTCGGTGCAGGAAAGACATTTTCTGTGTTTTCTCCTTCTTTTATTCTTGGCAGTGGCTGTGGGCAGAGCCCAGGTGCAGCAGGAACCATGGGCAGAGACCAGGGAGGGCACCGGCATCAACATCACCTGCTCACACCCCAACATGCAGTCATACGACTACATCCAGTGGTACCGTCAGCTCCCGGGCCAAGGACCTGCATTCCTAGTGTTCGGTACTACAGGCTCCAAAGCATTGACGGACCTGCCGGGGAGGCTCGTGGTGGCAGCAGACCGCCGGTCCAGCGTCCTGTGGCTCACCGAGCCCCGTCTTCGGGACGCGGCGGTGTATTACTGCGCCCTGAGAGCCACGGGGAGAGGAGCCGGGGCTGCGGCCGTGCAGGAACCGTGGCGGGCGGGGCCGGGCGTGTGTGGCGGGGGCGAGGCAGGGGCACAGCCCCCAGGGGGCGCTGCCGCTCCGCCCGCCAGGACCACCTCGTCCCGCAGCCGCGGGGGTTCCCCCGCCAGCCCGGCCCCTCCAAGGCACTTCGGTTCTGCTGAAAGGGTCTGGAGCCTGGGTGCAGCTGAACGGAGATGGCAGCAGCCTGGCAGAGGTGTGTGCAGGGAAGAGGCACTGAAACACAGCCCCTTTCTCCTGAGCCCTCCTTTTCCTCTCACTGCAACAATCTCCCTCAGTTTCTCCCAAATTCAGGCCCAAACAAGGACCGTATCAGGTAAGTTTGGATCCTTGGTTTAATTCAGGGTAACAATGTTTGGAGTGCCTCAGCGTGGCTGTCCATCGATGACCTTGGGATGTATAGGAGAAGCAGACTGTTGTGAGGCTCCTGATGGTGCCTGTCAGTCAGGGATTTCCACCCCTGGACACTGCCAGGTTCTTCTGGGAATCAGTGCTGGAGCCAGGCATATCTCCTCAAACCTGTCTATAAAGGCCTGCCAGCATTGTCTCAGAAATGCATCGCAGAGGGGACAGATTCCCATCCAGCCCATGTCTGGCTTGTTCTTCTGAAGGCAAAGGGGCAGCCTCACACGTCGTATTTTAGAGCAAAGGTGTTTGCTCACGGTAGCGTGTTTTTCAATGAAGCTAAGCTGCCTTGTGCAAACACAGAGGCAGATCCCAACCACAGTTTTGTCCATTTGCCAATGACATGAACCCAGAACTTCACCCAAGTATTATATACTGCTAACAGTGTCCTGGGGCATTCAAGGTAGGCAATAAACAGCAGAGCAATTAAGAAACCAATGTCTCCAGGAACTACCAGTCATGTTTTGGGTTGCAACATGGGCCAAGCCCTTCCAGGGCAATGGGCCATCCCAACAAAGCAGAAATGTTTGTCAGAGCTCTGCCTGGGTCTCTTTCCTGTGATCTACCCCACACCTTAGCCCTGGCAGTGCCATACCTTCACCTGGGCTAAATTGGTTGCATTCTCTTGCAGCTGTGGCTGATTCCATTCCTCTGACACCAGGAAAGACAAAGGGTTTTCCCCAGCACACCTTTGGCTCTTCTCTCTTGCCTGCATGGTTGATTCTTTCTGGACATGACGAGGCTGTAGCAAATACATGGATCTGTACAGAAACATCTCTGTAATCGAGCAGGGAAGGACAGGGTACCTTTCTGATGGGAGCTGTTCCAGAGGTAACCAGGCTCTAATGAGAAACTGCAGACATCAGAGGCTGCAAAGCACTGACAGAAAAAATGTCTGTCAAAAGTCGAACTGGGCCTGGAAACAATGGGAATCCTTGAAATTCAGCTGGGCACTAGAGAGCTGCAAACATCCTGAAGATGGAAATGAGCATGAGGAAGTCTCTGTAAGTGCAGCTCCTTAAACACCCATCTTATACCCACCAAGGGCAAGACAATTCTTGCTGGGCAGCTCAGGAGGGTATATGCAGAGGGAAGAAACATCTACAGCCAAGGCTGGGATGCAGAAATCTCTAATGAGTGTACAGAGGAAAAGGAGGTCACTCTGAGCAGATTCCCTTCAGTGCAGGGATCACCAGGGCCATCCGAGAGGCAGTGTCCCTTCCCCAAGGCAGAGCTCATGCAGGGCATGTGTCTGCTGTTACCACAGTGGCAGGGCTGGATCTGAGTAGCCCCATAACCCAAGGGAGCAGCAGAACACTATGAAAAGGGAGACAAGGAGGTAGGTGAAAGAATGGAAGAAGAGACATGGGCCGTGTTTTCAGAGATCTCAGACTAGCCCCTGGTCAGGCTCCTGCCATTGTTTGCCAGAGGAGGTGAAGAAGGTCAGTCATTCTGAAAGCAATGGCCTGAAGATTCCTCCTTGTATTGTCCAGCACCATGGCTGTGCTGGAACCCCAGGGCCATGCGCAGTGGCTTTAGCAGGGCAGGTACCTCATACCACAGTAGCGGCTGGAAATGCCCAAGAGGTTAATGGGGACACACAGAGTTGATGGGGACGCCGTCACAGCTGAGGATGCTGCCAATGGCAACAGAGGTAGAGGATCCCACAATGGTGTTCTGCAGGAAGGAGCTGAGGATGGAGCCAGGCAGGGTCACCACCACAGGAGAGGGCTCAATGACAATGGTGGTGTTCTGGCACTGCCTGACGCAGGGCTTGTTGCAGCTGCTGGCCAGTGGGGTCAGGCCACAGGGCCAGCATGGCAGGCACTGGTTGTAGCAGGATATGTCTTGGGGCTGGAGGTGCACCTGGGAGAGAGGGCAGAGAGGAAGGAAAGCGTAAGGGGAAGTGAGGATCAGCCCAGTTACCCCACCACAAAGGAGCTAAGGCAACTGCTGAGTGTGGATGTGAAGGCTGTGCTCATGGTATTCATCACTTTGACCTGACAGGGCCCTTCAAAGAGCAGGCTGAACCAATGAGACAATCACAGAGCGCATAATACAAAAGGCTGCCTCAGCACCGTGTCACAGCCTCTCTCTACACAGAAGAGGCCTCGTTCTCCACCCCTTTCCCATGTCAAGGAACTCCAAGGCCCAGCACAACACTGAACCAGAGAGAGGTCTATTGATGCAAGATCCCTTCTACGTTGCATGAGGAGGAGAGAGGACTTCAGACTCACCTGGTTCTTGAGGAAGATGAGGGAGAGCAGGGAGCTGGTCTGCCTTTTATACAGGTACTTCATTGCTGCAAGCCCAGAGGCACCCTTGGCAGAGGTAACAATTTTCTGACAAGTTCATCTTGAATGCAAGCCATCCCAAAAAAAATAATACGGGCTGTGCGCTGGTTTCCTGCACTGCTGCCTTTTCATTTTCAGATCTAGGCCATGGCCATTCCGCAGTGATGATTTCTTTAGAGTGCTGGGATGAAATGTCCAAGGACTTCTAGGGCAGGAATGTATCAGTGAGGTCAGAAGACTCACTGGAAGTGCTGGATGGGTCTCCTCTGATCATCTTCATGGCTCTGCTCTGGACCCACTCTAACAGGTCTATATCTTTCTCATGCTGGCAGCCCCAAAGCTGAGCAGAGCACTCCGGCTCGGGTCTCACTGAAGCAGAACAGAGGCCGTGAATCACTTCCCTCCACCTTCTGGACATGCTTCTGTCAAGGCAGACAAGGATGGAAACAAAGCTTCTTTCCTTGGCAAATTCAATTCTGGCTTCAATTTAGCTCTCCTAACTTGATTCCTATCTTGCCTCATCAGACTATGTATCTATATTCTTCCCAGTTCACCTGTCCTTGCTCCTACCCTCTATGGCCTTCTCTTTCATGTTTGAGTTTAGCCTGTTGCTCCATGTTCATCCATGCAGGTCTCCTGGCATTTTGCCTGACTCCCTCTTGGGATGAATCACTCCTGAGCTTGGAGGAGGTAATCCTTGAATATTGCTTGAATATTCCTTGAATATTAACCAGCCTTCTTGGGCCCATCTCCCCTTCAGGGCTTTGTATCATGGTACTCTACCAAGCAGATGCCTGAGCAGGCCAAAGTCTGCTCTCCAGAAGTCCAGGGCAGCAAGTCTATTGTGCTTCCTCCTTGCTGTTCTCAGGATCCTCAATTCCACCATTTCACAGTCACTGCAGCCAAGGCTGTCCTTGAGCTTCACAGTCCCACCAGCCCCAGGTACTATGAGAACGAGGTCCAGAATATAGCACCTGTCCTTGTAGGCTCACCTTGTGTACTCACCTGAGTGCCTGGTTGCTTTTGTTCACACATCTGCTCTTGTCTTGTGACAACCTCTGTGCAGCTGACTTTGTGTGAAGGCACGTGGGTGCACATATTTGTGCAGGACTCCATGCAGGTATAGATGAGCACGTGCGTGTGTCCTTGTTTCCCCTTTATCACGAGGGAATGTGCACTTGGCAGCACTCTCCCATGCTCTGTGCATGAGTCCTGCCAGGAAGCGAGTTCCCAGGGGTCAGAAGGAGCCTGAGAGCAGCTGAACGCAGATGGCACCAGCCTGGCAGAGATGTGTGCAGGGAAGAGGCACTGAAACACAGCTCCTTTCTCCTGAGCCCTCCTTTTCCTCTCACTGCAACAATCACCCTCAGTTTCTGCAAACTTCAGGCCCCAACAAGGAACTATGAGCCAGGCCTGGAGCCTGGCATGGAGCCAGACCTATCTCCTCACACCTGTCTATAACGGCCTGCCAGCATTGTCTCAGAAATATATCACAGAGGGGACAGATTCCCATCCAGCCCATGTGTGGCTGTTTCTCCTGAAGGCAAAGGGGCAGCTGTTGCTCCTCCGCTTCTGGGATATCACAGCAAAGGGATCACACAGTGCCAAGAGTAAACTGATGCCCCCCCTCATGCACCAGAGGAAGGCTCAGAGTTTGGAGTGCTTCTGCATGGCTGCCCATCAACCACTGTGTTCATAGCTCCTGGGAGCCCTTCCCACAGGCCCTGAACAGCAGCCTTGGCATGGAAGGCACCTTCTGCCTAAGTAGTAGCTGGTAGTGCCAGAGACATCCAGTCCTGCAGTATGCTTTCATTAAAGCCATGAGCAGTTGGAAGGAGGGCACCCTTGGCCAGTTTTTGCATGTCCATTAACCAGGACACATGGGTGGTGAAAATAGGTCACTAGGGGCCTTCGGAGATTGTGGACTGAGAGAATTGGCAGAGGAGCTGGCCAAGCCACTGTCCATCATTTATCAGCAGTCCTGGCTATTGGCGGAGGTCCCAGTTGACTGGCGGCTAGCAAATGTGACGCCCATCTACAAGAAGGGCCAGAAGGTAGACCCAGGGAACTATAGGCCTCAGTGCCAGGGAAGCTCATGGAGCAGATTATCTCGAGTGTCATCATGTGGCACTTGCAGGGCAACCAGGCGATCAGGCCCAGTCAGCATGGGTTTATGAAAGGCAGGTCCTGCTTGACGAACCTGATCTCCTTCTATGATAAAGTGACACGCCGGCTGGATGAGGGAAAGGCTGTGGATTTAGTCTACCTTGACATCAGTAAGGCCTTTGACACCATTCCCCGCAACGTTCTCCTCAAGAAACTGGCTGCTCACGGCTTGGACTGGCATACGCTTTGTTGGGTTAAAAACTGGCTGGATAGCTGGGCCCAGAGTTGTGGTGAATGGAATCAAATCCAGCTGGAGGCCAGTCACTAGTGGCGTCCCCCAGGGCTCAGTACTACAACCAGTTCTCTTTAATATCTTTATCGATGATCTGGAAAAGGGGATTGAGTGCACCGTCAGTAAGTTTGCAGATGACACCAAGTTAGGTGCGTGTGTCGATCTGCTCGAGGGTAGGAAGGCTCTGCAGGAGGATCTGGATAGGCTGCACCGATGGGCTGAGGCCAACCGTATGAAGTTCAACAAGGCCAAGTGCCAGGTCCTGCACCTGGGGCACAACAACCCCAAGCAGAGATACAGGCTGGGAGATGAGTGCTTGGAAAGCTGCCTGGCGGAGAAGGACCTGGGAATATTGGTTGATAGTTGGCTGAATATGAGCCAGCAGTGTGCTCAGGGGGCCAAGAAGGCCAACAGCATCCTGGCTTGCATAAGAAGCAGTGTGGCCAGCAGGTCTAGGGAAGTGATCGTCCCCCTGTACTCGGCTCTGGTGAGGCTGCACCTCGAGTACTTTGTTCAGTTTTGGGCCCCTTGCTACAAGAAGGACATGGAGGTGCTTGAGCGAGTCCAGAGAAGGGCAACGAAGCTGGTGAGGGGTCTGGAGAACAAGTCTTACGAGGAGCGGCTGAGGGAGCTGGGCTTGTTCAGCTTGGAGAAGAGGAGGCTCAGGGGTGACCTTATCACTCTCTACAGGTACCTTAAAGGAGGCTGTAGCGAGGTGGGGGTTAGTGTATTCTCTCATGTGCCTGGCGACAGATTGAGGGGGAATGGGATAAAGTTGCACCAGGGGTGTTTTATGTTGGATATTAGGAAGAACTTCTTTACCGAAAGGGTTGTTAGGCGTTGGATTGGGCTGCCCAGGGAAGTGGTTGAATCACCATCCCTGGAGGTCTTTAAAAGATGTTTAGATGTAGAGGTTAGTGATATGGTTTAGTGTAGGACTTGTTAGTGTTAGGTCAGAGGTTGGACTAGGTGATCTTGAGGTCTCTTCCAACCAAGACGATTCTATGTGTCCTGGTTTCAGTTAGGACAGAGTTAATTTTCTTCCTAGTAGCTGGCAGAATGCTATGTTTTGGCTTAGGATGAGAAGAGTGCTGATAAGACACCGATGTTTTAATTGTTGCAGAGCAGTGTTTACATCAAGCCAAGGACGTTTCAGCTTCTTGCTCTGTCCTCCCAACAGGCAGGCTGGGGCTGCAGCAAGAGCTGGGAGGGGACAGACACAGGACAGCTGACCCAAACTGGCCAAAGGGGTATTCCATACCATCTGACATCCTGCTAAACAATATATAGGGGTGGCTAGCCAGGGTGGGAGGGCCGGACTGCTTGGGGTTAGGCTGGACATCGGTCAGCAGGTGGTGAGCAATTACATTGTGCATCACTTCTTTTGTACACATTATTAGTAGTAGTACTATTATCATCATTATTGTTATTAATGTTATTGTTATTATTATTTTCCTGTCTTAATAAACTGTCTTTATCTCAACTCATGGGCTTCACTTTCCCATTTCTCTCCCCCATCCCAGAGAGGGAGGGAGGAGGGTGAGCAAACAGCTGTGTGGTGTTTAGCTGCCAGCCGGGTTAAACCACAAAATTATGATTCTGTGATCCTCAGAGAGGAAGGGTCCCTTGTTGGGCCGGGGTCTCCCAGCACACAGGCATGATTTTTACTCCTGTAATTAGGATAGTACACGGTGACTTCACATGTAAATACTCCTAATCTTTGTTTTTCAGCTGTTTTTCAGGTGGGAAAGGGGAAGGAAAGCGGGGAACTCTCATTATGAAGACATCTGTCCTCCCAAACAATCGCTATGAATACTGAGGCCCTGCTTGCCAGGAGATGGCCAAACATCACTTTTTGAAGGAAAGTAGAGAATAATTTTCTTTTTTCTCTGTGCTTCTGTGCAGCCTTTGCTTATTTTCCTCTCTTATTTTTCCCTTATACCAAATTTCTTTCTTTTCCGCTTCTTCTGATGAGGGGGAGTGAGGGAGTGGTTGTGGTGGAGCTCACCAAAGAACATAAGACAGACCACTTGTCAGGGCAAGGCACATGCTGCAGATCCTGCTCGTGCTAAGATTCACTGGCATTGTTATCTTTGGAGATTTTCAGGGATTTTTTGAGATTCTTCTTAGAAATGGAAAACTATTCATCAAACAACACATTGCTTCACTCCTACAGACTTGCCACATGCTCACTGCCATGTGCAGTGAGCACTTCTGGCGACCAGATCTGCGGAAGAGGTGTGGGGAGATGGTCTGGAGAGCTAATCTGTGACCTGGTCTAGGAATCAGTCCTGGGCACTAACTCTGAGGAGCAGCCCTGGGCACCCACTCTGACGACCAGGTCAGGAGACCAGCTCTCAGGAGTGCAGGTCTGGGGACCAGATCCGGGAACCATGTCTGGGCACCAGGAGCGGGGACCATGTCTGTGAACTAGCTCTGGAGACCAGATCTTGGGGGTAGAACTGGAGACCAGGTGTGCAGAGCAGGTCTGGATACCAGGTTTGGGAGAGCAGAACTGAAGAACAGATCTGGGGACCAGGTCTGCAGACCACTTCTGGGAACCAGCTCTGGGAACCACCTCTGGGAAACCGGTCTGGGGAGCAGTTCTCAAGACCAGATAGGTGGAACAGGTGTGCAGAGCAGGTCATATTAGCAGGTCTGGGGAGCCAGCTCTGGGGAGCAGCTCTAGCAAGCATGTCTAGGGACCAGATCTGTGGAACAGGTGTGAGGAGAAGGTGTAGGGAGTAGGTCCTGGTGGAGCACGTCTTGGGACCAGGTCTGCCAGCTGCAGCGGGCCTCGGGGAGCTGCAGCGCACCCTCGCCGGTGAGCTGCTGTGGTCTCCCGAGTGCGGCAGCGGAACCCTGCCAATGACCCACAGTGGACTCAGAGCATGGCGGCAGACCACCACCAATGATCAGAGGTGGTTTCCAGGGCGCAGCAGCAGACCCGTACCAAAAAGCCTCGCCAGTCTCTCTGGAAGCTGCATGTGGGGACAAGAGCTGGCATCCAGATCTGAGGATCAGGTCTGGGCACCAGGTCTCGGGGAGCAGATCTGCGGACCAGGTGTTCAGGCCTGTGTCATGGGAACCCAATTTGGGAACCCTGTATAGGGAACATCTCTGGGGGTAACATCTCTGGGGAGCAGGTGTGGAGAGCAGATCTGGGTACAAGGTGTGAAGAACAGATATGGGGACAAGATCTTGGGCTCTGGATGTGGACAGCACAGCTCTGTACAGCACAGCAGAGCTCTGTGCCTACTCAGGTGAGCTGCCATGCAGATCCCAAATTTCTCCACGAAAAATCTCCATCTGTTTCAGGAAACCACAAGCAATGAGGAGGATTCGCTGCTTTGTGCAGTAAACTTTTTTGGAGAGAGGGAGAACGTTCACGCTGCCTGGAGGATATAAAAAGAACAGTTAGGGTCTGCAGGGCTTGGAGTGTCATTCCTTTGGGTGTTTGAGATCGCCAAGTCTGAGGTGTACTGAGGGAGATATGGGGGAAGACAACGCAACTAGCCAGGCGCAGCTAAGCCGGACAAAGATACAGAGGGGGCCCAAACATCAGGGAAGCAGAAAAGGCCAGGGATATGGCCCTGGGTGGGTGCCCCCTGTGGCCCATCAGTGTGAGTGCACTTGACCCACTGAACCCACATCCTTTTCCTTGCTGACTCCCCAACCCTGCCCTATGGAACAGATTGTCCTGCTCCCCTCTGGGCTTGTGCCATCCAACACCCCAATGGAGCCCCGTTCTTCTTGCAAATGCTAGGTTATCCCACCAGAACAGGACACAGTCAGAAAACCTGGGCTGCTGCGTAGCATGGTTCCTCCCTTCTTTCTGGAAATGTGGAAGAGAAATCAAAGTGTTTCTCCTCCCACAGGAAATAGGAACATCTCTATGGAGCAGAGGACCCCAGGGTAGAAAGAACAAGCTCAGTGGACAAGACTGCCCTGACATCAGCCATGGCCAAGCAGTGCGTGTGCAGAAGAGAAGGCAGATGTAGCTGGGGAGGTGAGGACCCCACTGGGAGAGGAGATGAGAGCAGCCCCTGCACATGATGTGCCTCCCAGAATTCCCAGGACCCCTGACTGTGGCAATCCTCAGTGGTTGCTGCAGCTGGAGGAGGGAGAAACCCCAGGGAGCATTTGGGGCACAGTCACACCAGAACATATCTTGTCACTGAATCTGCACTTGTTCCCCCAGCAGAGTCATTTCCGGCAGCTCTGTTGTCTTGGGGCTGGGAGGTGCTTTTCTGACTCTCTCTCCCGCAGCAAACAGGAGGGTCGGTCTCAACATGCACCGTGGGTATCTCATCCTCGTTGCCTTCCTGGGGCAACTGCCGGGTAAGTGCTGGCTATTAATCAAGACATAAATCTTCTTTTCCTTGGAAGCCCTCGTCAGCATTACCACATTTATGTGGGGAACAGCTTTTGAATCACAGGGAAAATGTTGGTAAATGTTTTCTCCCGTTTCTGGTGCTTGGAACAGTTCTCTCATGATGCTGTTACTCTTCAAACTTTGCAAATGGAGGTGCAAAAGAGACGTCTCCTGTTTCTCTTCTTTTCAGTTCATGTCTTTTCTGCCTCTCTCTTCTGGTCCACCTACTGTCACCAAAGTTTTCACCAGTCTCTGCAGTCCCTCATTTCTCCCTTTCCTATAGAAAAAGCCAGATTGTGTCCAAGTGGATACAGGGATATTAAAGCTCTCCTCCCATGGACATTACCAGGGTGTCCAGTCTGTCTTCTGCCTGTCTTTCTGCTGTGGCCTCCAGTGTCCTCCTGCTTGTCAGCACAGCCATGGCTCCCTCTGAGGAAAATTATGTCCCACATGTCTAAATCCACTCCTCTTTGGCTGCCTGGAGACTTGCCTACAGAGCTGCTGACCTTCTCTTTCTTCCAGAAACCATGGGGCAGGTGTCTCTCACTCAGCCAGAAGGACAAGTCACCGTGGAGCAGGGAAACACCTTCCAGACCAATTGCACATATGAAACCTCCAGATTTAATGGCTTGCTCTGGTACCAGCAGAAGAGGGGACAAGCCCCTCAGCTGATTTCAAATCAAGCAATAGCAGGCACCAAGCAGAACGGCCGTTTTACCATGGAGCTGAACACTTCACAGAAATCCAGTGTTCTGCGGCTGAAAGAAGTCGAGCTTTCTGACAGCGCCTTGTACCTCTGTGCTGTGAGTGACACCCTGGTGCAGGAAGCTGCCCTGGCTGAGCAACAACTCTGGATGTGGAGGTGATGTGTCTGTGCAAGGCAGAGCTCTGGGATGGGGCCCTCAGCACTCTCCCCTGGCTGTGCTGTTTCCCCTGCTCACTCCTAGAACTGCCAGCCCAATCCTCTTTCCCAAACAGCCTGATGTCTTTGGCTGTGCAGAGAGGGCTGACCTTGACTGGTTGACATGGACCACAGTGCTCTACTTTCCTCCCTTTTTGGGCTGCCAGACTAGGGCAGAGCCTGCTGGGAAACAGGACTCCCCTGGGGGATTGCTCTCAGCCCCTCATCCCCAGGGTGAGTAAATTCCTGCCAGCCCATGATAAGGCAGCTTGCTTCAAGCTCTGGCCAGCCCAGAGACCCCTAGAAGTAACTCTGACAGAGATTTGCAGGTTCTTCCCTCTCTTCAATGAGTCAGTCCTTACACTGGATTTGCATCCAAGCCACCAGGTTAGCTCCAGACCTTCAGCCAGTTCATGTCCAAAACCTGTGCCTGAAGGACAGAACAAATAGAGCAGCCCCTAGTGCCAAAGGCCCAAGAGCTCTCCATGTTCATCACAGTAAGCAATCAGAGCAAAAGATAAATGAAGGCCTACAGCCCATTGAGTTCGTTGACGTCTCCTCAGGGGAACTGGAGGCATGTGTGATCATCCTCAGCCCCTGAACAGGGAGAAGTGTCATAATGACCATCTGTCATGGCAGTGCAGTATTGCACTTTCTGTTTGCAGGACAGGGGGGAGCTGAGGGCATAGACGCTGCAAGGCAAGGGTACATAGCCCCTACCTCTGTTAAAGGCAGGGATGTCTTCTTCAGCCCCAAGGGGCAGTGCCTGAAAGAGGAATTGCTGCAGTATGCCCCACCCTCCAGTGCCTAGAGGAATGAGGCAGTGCCCCAAGCCTATTCCCACTAAGGAATGGTTTTCTCCCTTGGCCATCAGTATCCAGATGAAAAGAACACACAGGGACACACTCAGGGTTGCTGCAAATGTTTATCAAGGCTCAGGAGGGAAAGAAGGTGACTCCCAGAGGAGGCCTCGAGATTGTAGCACAGCAGGAGCAGACAAAAATCTGTTCAGCTTTTCCAATGGCAGACTTGCAACAGGGCATCAATCTACCTGGCCCACATGGGGAGAGGGGCTAGCAGGTCTCTCCAGGCTGGTTTCTGGGGGCCTCATGCAAAGCAGAGGGCAAGAAAGAAAAGAAAGAAAAAGATCATGTGAAAAACAGGTTAGGTAGACATTGGCCATGTTGTCATAGACTCCAGGCTGGCCCTTTCCTGTCTGTCCTTACAGGACAAGCCAGAGATGGTCAGGTCCTCTTAAAACAACAGCACAATGTTTGCTCTTCCATCCAATCTTATCCAGCAGCATGTTGTGAGTTCCTGGGGTCCTGGTCTGGGGCACTGTCTGGCATCTTTAGCAGGGGCGGCACCTGCTGCCACAGTAGCGGCTGGTAATGCAGGAGAGGTCACAGCACCCAGAGTTGATGGGGACGCCGTCACAGCTGAGGATGCTGCCAACGGCAGCAGAGGTGGAGGATCCCACAGCCGTGTTCTGCGGGAAGGAGCTGAGGATGGGGCCGGGCAGGGTCACCACCACGGGAGAGGGCTGGATGACGATGGTGGAGTTCTGGCACTGCCTGACGCAGGGCTCGTTGCAGCTGCTGGCCAGCGGGGTCGGGCCGCACGGCTGGCATGGCCGGCACTGGTCGTAGCAGGACATGTCTGGGGGCAGGAGGTTCACCTGGGAGAGAGGGCAGAGAGGAAGCAGAACATGGGCATTCATGAGGAGCAGCCAGTCACAACATCCTAACAGATCCAAGGCACAGGCAGTACTGTGAGCTGGAGGCTGTGCAGGGATGTGCGAGCAGTTCTTGGCTGCATCCTGACAGGGCCCAAAAAGAGCCACCACAGCCAGGCTACACCCTAGGCTCCAGCACAGGAGCCATCATACCAAAGGCTCAGTCTTCCTCCATGACAAACCTTCTATAACTTGACTCTCCCACAACCAGCAGTCCCAAGATATGGCAGGGCACACAGCTGATAGCAGCTGAAAGGTCCAAGGAACTGAGTCCTCCTGTGGAAGAATGAGGGGGACAAGAAGGGGCTTCACACTCACCTGGTTCCCAACAAGAAGAAGGTCAGAGAAGTGGATGAGAGAGCACAGAGCTGGGCTGGCTTTTATAGTGGGCCTTAGCTGCCCCATGTCCAGAGGCATCCCTTGAAGCAGGGACTATTTTCTGACAAGCTACTCATGCATGAAAAACATCCCACCTAATGATACGGGATGTGTGTTGCCTTCCTGTGATGCTGCTTTTCATTTCCTGCTTTATGCCCTTTCCCCAAAGAAGGCAACTTCTGAGTGGCAGGCAGGGAGTCCCAAGTATTTCCAGGCAACACATGTCAGTGTGGGCAGAAGACTCAGCTCACGTGCTGGAAGAGTCCAGTAAAAGCATATGTTGTCAGTCTGGGTGACTTCCTAGGGACTCTCTGGGGCCCTTTTGGCTACAGGTGACCCAGCTCCTGACTGTGACCATACCCCTGCTGACACTGCCCTCAGGGAAAACCTGCTGGCCTGTTTTGCCTCCTCCTGCTCTGACTCAGGGGTGTCTGTAAAGGGGGAGAGGTTGTGCAGGGCCCTTTCTGGATCACAAAAGAAAGGCCCAACAGGACAGTGTCTGATTTAGTTAGAAGGAATAAGATGATGAATGTAGACAGAAAGGAAGCCTTTCATGTGCAGGTGATCCTGCGTTCTACCAACATCGGATAGAGCCGGGTGGGTTTTCCCAAGACACACAATGCAGATCCTGTCCATAGGGAAATCCTTCTTCACTCCCATAACTTGATGCCTTTCACTTATAGATTTAAAAAACAAATAAAATCATATACCTTCTCCTTACATGATGCAAGCTTATTTAATTCATGACACCCACCAGTGATCAGTCGGGGCACTCCAGCACTTTCCTTACCACTGCTACTCAGGCTAATAAATGGGATTCTCAGGCCTTAAGTGCAAGGCCCAAGAAAGCTGACATTGTCTTGTCAAGAGCCCTGGTTCCAGTGCCTTCTAGAAGGCTCCCAGTCCACCTCCCCTCTCTACCACGTCAAACCATGTGCTTTGCTGAAATGCTGTCCAGAACCTTTGCCGCACACTGTGTCACGTTCATGCACATGTTCCTCCCTTGTGGGCACTTGCCTATACTGGGGCTGCCTGGGACAGACTCAGCATTCCCCGCAGCAGCCCCTAGAGTGCTGTGCTCTGCACTTGGAGATAGAACAGCATTGCCTTCACACCAACATTGGGGCTATAGTGGAGCAGTGGTGACACAGCATCAAGACTCTCTCCAAGCCCCCCAAAGCCAGCAGGTATGCACGTGGGCACGAGGTTGGGAGGGGACATCACCAGGACAGCTGACCTAAACCAACCAAAGGGATATTCCATACTGGATGATGTCCCACTGAGCAATGAAGATGTGAAAGGAGAAGGAAAACCAGGGGTGGTCATACTGAGTCAGTGCTTCCAAAGACATCGACAATCATTAGTTGCTGATGGGAATTGGAGAATAATTTTCTCTGAATTTGTTTCCAAACATCCTTCTCTCTTTAGTTTTTGATTTCTTCTTCCTTTTTCATTTAATTATATTATCCCTATCTACACTTGTAAGCCCTTTAGCTTAAATCACATTCTCTCCTCACATCTGCCGGTGCGGTGTCAGTAGTGTATCAGGTGGGACAGAGGTCCCCCATGGGGAAACCAATGGCACACATATGTCTGGGAATCAAGGGCCTGGTGCTGAATCATGCAGGGCCTGAAACCTTGGGCAGAAGTGGCACTGAACCAGAGGAACATGGGTCCTTGTGCTGTGGGAGGAAGGACGAACCCTTTGGGCGCTACACGGAAAGCCAAATAGACATTTGCATTGTCTACTCCCACTTCAAAGAAGGATGCAAAACAAACAGAGCAGGACTCTGGAGATAAAGCATACTTAGCCTGGGGCCAATAGGTGCAAGTTCAGAAATGGGTTGTTTTGGTTAGATACATGGAAGAAATATTTACCCTGAAGGTGATCAAGTCCTGGAGCAGATTGCCAAAGAGATGCTATTGGAGCTCCATCCTCAGAAGAGTTCAGACTTTGCCTGGACTTGATCCTTAGCAACCTGATCTGATGAGATCCACTCTGAAAACAGGGTTGGACTATGTGCGTGCTGGAGGTGCAGCCTGTGATCCTCTGGAGGGTTTCTCATTAGGACTGCTCAGGAAGCATGGGGCAACATGCACAGTCACCACATATCAGCCTTGGAGGGATGCTGTTGACAGATCGGTGTTTCTGTTAATTCCCAGGGTGACCGTTGATCACAGTATCATTCATGACAAGAAAAGAGGGTAGAGGGAATACCACTCATGCACACTGCTGCTCATGTCAAAAGATGCGTGAATTCATGGGTGCACTCGCAGACACTCCTGGATGCATACTGAAGTATATTTGCGCACACATGCACAAAGACAGGTGTCCACACAGTGAGGAAAGCAAATGATGCTCTCCTGAAATGCAGGGTTCTGAGTTTACTTTCTACACTCTCTGAAGGAACATCCTGGCTTGCTGAGGCCCTGCTGTGTTTTACCTCCAGAAGATATCGAGTGGTGGAAGGCAAGGAATCCTGAGCAGCAACTCTATCTCCTTCCCACAGGAGTGAGGGGAACGTCTAGAGAGAGGTTTCTTTTGTTGCTGCTGGGTTTGTCTGAGAGCTGAGAGCTGCTGCTCTTCATCCTGGACTCAGATATCTACCTCTTGCTCCAGACTGGGAATACACTCGTGACGGCGGTGCCCAACACGCCCTTGCATCCTTCCGTGTCGTTTGTCTTTGGAAACCTCCCATTCAATGACATGTGCCATGTCTTGGTCAGGATGCCTCTTTTGCTTTTAGATGTTTTCTCATCAGATAGGACAATATACTTTTCCAGCTGTGTGGTCTGGTGATAAAAGAGCCAAATGGGTGTCCCTTGGCCCATCATTGTGAGTGCATGTGACCCACTGAACCCACATCCTTTTTCCTGCTGACTCCTCACTCCTTGCCCTATGGAACAGATTGTCCTGCTCCCCACTGGGCTTGTGCCATCCAACACCCCAATGGAGCCCCGTTCTTCTTGCAAATGCTAGGTTATCCCACCAGAACAGGACACAGTCAGAAAACCTGGGCTGCTGCGTAGCATGGTTCCTCCCTTCTTTCTGGAAATGTGGAAGAGAAATCAAAGTGTTTCTCCTCCCACAGGAAATAGGAACATCTCTATGGAGCAGAGGACCCCAGGGTAGAAAGAACAAGCTCAGTGGACAAGACTGCCCTGACATCAGCCATGGCCAAGCAGTGCGTGTGCAGAAGAGAAGGCAGATGTAGCTGGGGAGGTGAGGACCCCACTGGGAGAGGAGATGAGAGCAGCCCCTGCACATGATGTGCCTCCCAGAATCCCCAGGACCCCTGACTGTGGCAATCCTCAGTGGTTGCTGCAGCTGGAGGAGGGAGAAACCCCAGGGAGCATTTGGGGCACAGTCACACCAGAACATATCTTGTCACTGAATCTGCACTTGTTCCCCCAGCAGAGTCATTTCCGGCAGCTCTGTTGTCTTGGGGCTGGGAGGTGCTTTTCTGACTCTCTCTCCTGCTGAAAACAGGAAAGTTGGTGTGAGCATGCACCGTGGGTATCTTGTCCACACTGCCTTCCTGGGGCAACTGCTGGGTAAGTGCTGGCTTTTAATCAAGGTATAAATCTTCTTTCCCTAGGAAGCCCTCGTCAGCCTTAATGCATTTATGTGAGGAGCAACTCTTGAATCACAAAGAAAATGTTGCTAAATGTTGTCTCCCGTTTATGGTTGCTAAATGATGTCTCCCATTTCTGGTTTGTGATCTGGTTCTCTCAAGATGCTGTTTTTCTTTGAAATTTGGAAAGAGGAGATGGAGAAGAGACCTCTCCTGCTACTATAGTTCTTTCAGTCCATCTCTTTTCTGCATCTCTCTTCTCCTCCACCTATTGTCACCAGAGAAGTTTTCACCAGTCTCTGCAGTCACTCATTTCTCCCTTTCCTATAGAAAAAGCCAGATTGTGTCCCAGTGGATACAGGGACATTAAAGCTCTCCTCCCATGGACATTACCAGGGTGTCCAGTCTGTCTTCTAACTGATGTCTTCCTGCTGTGGCCTCCAGTGTCCTCCTGCTTGTCAGCACAGCCATGGCTCACTCCTGCCACCACTCACCTCAGCTTTGTTTGTACTGATGGGACTTGGAGGCCCCTGAGATGACAGGATCGAGGAAGCAGGTTGAACCTTTTCTCTATAGCTGTGTGGGCCGCTCAAGCTGCTGGTCCCAGCACACAAAGCCAGGCATGACAGACTGAGCTCTGGTCCTCTGGGCAGAAGGAGAGCAGGCAGGAGGAGCAGGCACACAGCACAGTTCTCCTCAGGGTCCACTCTGGCCAAGGAGCTCTGAGCTCTGCCCCCAAACCACCTTGCTGTGCCCCAGCCCTGGGGCCCTTTCAGCCCAGTAAAGGACAGAGAGAAAGGACGGGTCTGAATCCACTCCTGTTTGGTTGCCTGTACATTTCGACACAGAACTGCTGACCTTCTCTATCTTCCAGAAACCATGGGGCAGGTGTCTCTCACTCAGCCAGAAGGACAAGTCACCGTGGAGCAGGGAAACACCTTCCAGACCAATTGCACATACGAAACCTCCAGCTTTAATGGCTTGCTCTGGTACAAGCAAAAGAAGGGACAAGCCCCTCAGCTGATTACACATCAAGCAGTAGCAGGCACCAAGCAGAGTGACCATTTCACCACGGAGCTGAACACTAAGGGGAAATCCAGTGTTCTGCGGCTGAAAGAAGTCGAGCTTTCTGACAGTGCCTTGTACCTCTGTGCTGTGAGTGACACCCTGGTGCAGGAAGCTGCCCTGGCTGAGCAACAACGCTGGAGGAGGAGGGGACTTGTTCTCCAGAAGGATTCTGTCATTTCCAAGACAAAAGTGAATGAATCTCCAAATTGTGAATGTGCTCCTCCATCTCAGACTTCAGTGTTAGCCAGGAGATAGTTGTGGCTCAGGAGCACCTATTGATTATTGCTCTAACCCAGGAAATAGATATGTTATGTGTAGAAAGTCTTGGTCCCAGCGTGAGAGCTGTGCTGGGGCTACTACCTGATAGGCCAGACTCCAGAGAGGCCTGGATGAAGGCTTCATCCAGTGATGGCCATGTACCACCTAGGAGTCTGGCCAGGCCAGGCTGACAATATTTGGCCAGGCAGGCACAGGCACACATGCAGCAGAGCTGGGGCAGGGCTATGCTAGGCCTGAGCTTGAGCAGAGACTGTGGGCTAGGGGCCAAGAGTCTTTGTGAAAGTAAAGCCCCCCCACACCACAGGGCCCCAAGGTGTGCAGATGTGGGAAGGCCCTCACCTGGGTGTGCAGAGCAGTGGGGCTACATGGAGCACAAGGGCCACTTCATCCTCATGGCTCTGGGAATGACAGAGGAGCTTAGTGCCTGGGAGAACATCCCCCAGCGTGTGCCCTGTGGTTGGGCTGGTGCATGCCCTGTGCCATTCACGGCCCATACACAGACCTTGCTGAGTGCACAATCAGGTCTTATTCTCACTGTTATGTCACAGTGGACACATCTTCCCCCACATGATCTCTTTTCTGGAGCATGGTGCAATTGTGCCACGTATGCGGCCTCAGTTGCGGAGCCTGACAAAAGCTGATCCATGCTTGGGGAAAAGACAGCAAGACCGAGCAGCTGTGAGTGTTTGGGTATCAGTGCCTGTCCTGGGCCTGAGTTCATGAAAAAGGAGTTGAGTTCACAGGGACTGGGGGCTCCAGTGTGTGACCTGATGGGACTGGTATCAGTACGAACCTGTGGATCCCCTCAGCCCTATGCATCTTGGCAACAGCTGGGCCATGCCAGACACTGTGCTGAAATCTGATAGGGATGCAAAGGGAAGCTGTACCTGCTCTCCATGCCCAGACATGATGCCCATGATCAGGTGGTGCCGGAAAGGTGAACGTGGAGGCGAGACAGAGGACCATCCCCCAGATAATTTCCCATTCCCAGTTTCTGAAATCCTTTGGGATTATCTTTGTCTGAACCTCCATCCCTAGCACAGCTCCACCCAAAGCAAGACGAACACTCTTCCCCAAGAGCTGGGGCCTCCAATGTCAACAGCGCTTGTCTAGGCAGAGACATCAAAAGTCAAGGACTGGTGGCCATTGGCTGTGGAGGAACTAGGGATGTCTTCCTCACCTTCAAGAGACAGTGCCTGAAAGAGGAATTGCTGCAGTATGCCCCACCCTCCAGCCTATTCCCACTAAGGAATGGTTTTCTCCCTTGGCCATCAGTATCCAGATGAAAAGACCACACAGGGACACACGCATGGTTGCTGCAAAGGTTTATCAAGGCTCAGGAGGGAAAGGAGGTGACTCCCAGAGGAGGCCCCGAGATCGTAGCACAGCAGGAGCAGACAAAAATCTGTTCAGCTTTTCCAATGGCAGACTTGCAACAGGGCATCAATCTACCTGGCCCACATGGGGTGAGGGTCTACAAGGTCTCTCCAGGCTGGTTTCCGGGGCCTCATGCAAAGCAGAGGGCAAGAAAGAAAAGAAAGAAAATGAGCGTGTGGAAAACAGGATAGGTAGATATTGGCCATGTTGTCATAGACTCCAGGCTGGCCCCTTCCTGTCTGTCTTTACAGGACAAGCCAGAGATGGTCAGGTCCTCTTAGAACAACAACATGAGGTCTCTTCTTCAATCCATTTTGGTCAGCAGCATGTTGTGAGTTCCTGGGGTCCTGGTCTGGGGCACTGTCTGGCATCTTTAGCAGGGGCGGCACCTGCTGCCACAGTAGCGGCAGGTAATGCAGGAGAGGTCACAGCACCCAGAGTTGATGGGGACGCCGTCACAGCTGAGGATGCTGCCATGAGAGAACAGACTAACCCCCACCTCGCTAGTACCTCCCTTGAGGTACCTATGGAGAGCGATAAGGTCGCCCCTGAGCCTCCTCTTCTCCAGGCTGAACAAGCCCAGCTCCCTCAGCCGCTCCTCGTAGAACTTGTTCTCCAGGCCCCTCACCAGCTTTGTCGCCCTTCTCTGGACCCGCTCAAGCACCTTGATGTCCTTCCTGTAGCGAGGAGCCCAAAACTGAACACAGTACTCGAGGTGCAGCCTCAGCAGAGCTGAGTACAGGGGGACGATCACCTCCCTAGCCCTGCTGGTCACACAGTTTCTGATACAAGCCAGGATGCCGTTGGCCTTCGTGGCTACCTGAGCACACTGCTGGCTCATATTCAGCTGACTATCCACCTTCACTCCCAGGTCCTTCTCTGCCTGGCAGCTCTCCAACCATTCCTCTCCCAGCCTGTAGCTCTGCCTGGGGTTATTGCACCCCAGGTGCAGGACCCGGCACTTGGCCTTGTTGAACTTCATGCAGTTGACCTCAGCCCATCGGTGCTGCCTATCCAGATCCTCCTGCAGAGCTTTCCTACCCTCGAGCAGACTGACACATGCACCTAACTTAGTGTCATCTGCAAACTTACTGAGGGTGCACTCGATGCCCTCGTCCAGATCATCGATGAAGATATTAAAGAGGACCGGCCCCAGCACCGAGCCCTGGGGGACGCCACTAGTGACTGGCCTCCAACTGGACTTGACTCCATTCACCACGACTCTTTGGGCCCGGCTATCCAGCCAGTCTCTAACCCAACAAAGCGTGCACCAGTCCAAGCCAAGAGCAGCCAGTTTCTTGAGGAGAATGCTATGGGAGACGGTGTCAAAAGCCTTGCTGAAGTCAAGGTAGACCACATCCACAGCCTTTCCCTCGTCCACCCAGCGCGTCACTTTGTCTTAGAAGGAGATCAGTCCTTACGCTTGCACGAAGCCTCAAAAGAATTGTGGGCCAGGGTCTTCAGGACACGGCAGTGGTCTTTGGGAGGAAGACCGTGGTCTTCCTCAAGATGTACTTTTCACCTTTTGCTAAAGAATGCCAAGTTGGCTGAATCAGTTGTTTTTCAAGCCACAGGAATGCCGAGTTGGCTCATGTTAGCTGAAGTTTCAGCATACCTGAAGGTCAACAGATAGCGGGATTTTTCAATTAACAAGATGCTTCAACATAACAGAAGGTCAACAGATAACAAGATGTCGTATATTTTGTTCTCATTACATTTTTAACTACAAGACTTATTCTATCCTAAAGTGAGTTTATGAAATATCAAAGTATCAATACTTCAGTTACTAAACACCAAGTCGTCATTACATTTGACCTCAGTACCAAGGAAGCTCATGGAGCAGATCCTCTTAAGAGTCATCACGCAGCACTTGCAGGGCAAGCAGGCGATTAGGCCCAGTCAGCATGGGTTTATGAAAGGCAGATCCTGCTTGACGAACCTGATCTCCTTCTATGACAAAGTGACGCGCTGGGTGGATGAGGGAAAGGCTGTGCATTCTTACTGCCATGTCTCAGCAGAGACAGTGGGATATCTGCCCCCACATGATCTCTTTTCTGGAGCATGATGGGGTTGTACTGCCTATGGGACTCTGAGTTCCAGGGCCTGATGAAAGATGATCCATGCTTGGGAAAAAGAAAGCAAGACAGAGCAGCCATGACTGTTTGCGCATCAGTGCCTGTCCTGGGCCTGAGTTCTTGAAAAAGGAGTTGAGTTCACAGGGACTGGGGACTCCAGTGTGTGGCCTGATGGGACTGGCACCAGTACAAACCTGTGGATCCCCTCAGCCCTATGCATCTTGGCAACACCTGGGTCATGCCAGACACTGTGCTGAAATCTGATAGGGATGCAAAGGGAAGCTGTACCTGCTCTCCATGCCCAGACATGATGCCCATGATAAGGTGGTGGAGGAAAGGTGAATGTGGAGACGAGACAGAGGGCCATCGTAAAGACAATTACCCATTCCCAGTTTCTGCAGTCCTTTGAGACCATCTTTGTCTGAACCTCCATCCCTAGCACAGCTCCACCCAAAGCAAGATGAACACTCTTCCCAAAGAGCTGGGGCCTCCAATGTCACCAGTGCTTGTCTAGGCAGAGACGTCACAAGTCAAGGACTGGTGGCCATTGGCTGTGGAGGAACTAGGGATGTCTTCCTCACCTTCAAGAGACAGTGCCTGAAAGAGGAATTGCTGCAGTATGCCCCACCCTCCAGTGCCTAGAGGAATGAGGCAGTGCCCCAAGCCTATTCCCACTAAGGAATGGTTTTCTCCCTTGGCCATCAGTATCCAGATGAAAAGACCACACAGGGACACACTCAGGGTTGCTGCAAATGTTTATCAAGGCTCAGGAGGGAAAGGAGGTGACTCCCAGAGGAGGCCCCGAGATCGTAGCACAGCAGGAGCAGACAAAAATCTGTTCAGCTTTTCCAATGGCAGACTTGCAACAGGGCATCAATCTACCTGGCCCACATGGGGAGAGGGGCTAGCAGGTCTCTCCAGGCTGGTTTCTGGGGGCCTCATGCAAAGCAGAGGGCAAGAGAAAGAAAAGAAAGAAAATGAGTGTGTGGAAAACAGGATAGGTAGATATTGGCCAAGTTGTCATAGACTCCAGGCTGGCCCCTTCCTGTCTGTCCTTACAGGACAAGCCAGAGATGGTCAGGTCCTCTTAGAACAACATGAGGTCTCTTCTTCCTTCCATTTTGGCCAGCAGCATGTTGTGAGTTCCTGGGGTCCTGGTCTGGGGCACTGTCTGGCATCTTTAGCAGGGGCGGCACCTGCTGCCACAGTAGCGGCTGGTAATGCAGGAGAGGTCACAGCACCCAGAGTTGATGGGGACGCCGTCACAGCTGAGGATGCTGCCAACGGCAGCAGAGGTGGAGGATCCCACAGCCGTGTTCTGCGGGAAGGAGCTGAGGATGGGGCCGGGCAGGGTCACCACCACGGGAGAGGGCTGGATGACGATGGTGGAGTTCTGGCACTGCCTGACGCAGGGCTCGTTGCAGCTGCTGGCCAGCGGGGTCGGGCCGCACGGCTGGCATGGCCGGCACTGGTCGTAGCAGGACATGTCTGGGGGCAGGAGGTTCACCTGGGACAGAGGGCAGGGAGGAAGCTTAAAATGGGGATGCACGAGGAGTAGCCTGTCACCACACCCTAACAGATCCAAGGCACAGGCAGTACTGTGAGCTGGAGGCTGTGCAGGGATGTGCGAGCAGTTCTTGGCTGCATCCTGACAGGGCCCAAAAGAGCAACCAGAGCCAGGCTACACCCTATGCACAAGAGCCATCATATCAAAGGCCCAATCTTCCTCCATGACAACCCTTCTATAACTTGACTCTCCCACAACCAGCAGTCCCAAGATATGGCAGGGCACACAGCTAATAGCAGCTGAAAGGTCCAAGGAACTGAGTCCTCCTGTGGGAGAATGAGGGGGACAAGAAGGGGCTTCACACTCACCTGGTTCCCAACAAGAAGAAGGTCAGAGAAGTGGATGAGAGAGCACAGAGCTGGGCTGGCTTTTATAGTGGGCCTTGGCTGCCCCATGTCCAGAGGCATCCCTTGAAGCAGGGACTATTTTCTGACAAGCTACTCATGCATGAAAAACATCCCACCTAATGATACGGGATGTGTGTTGCCTTCCTGTGATGCTGCTTTTCATTTCCTGCTTTATGCCCTTTCCCCAAAGAAGGCAACTTCTGAGTGGCAGGCAGGGAGTCCCAAGTATTTCCAGGCAACACATGTCAGTGTGGGCAGAAGACAGCTCACGTGCTAGAAGAGTCCAGTAAAAGCATATGTTGTCAGTCTGGGTGACTTCCTAGGGACTCTCTGGGGCCCTTTTGGCTACAGGTGACCCAGCTCCTGACTGTGACCCTACCCCTGCTGACACTGCCCTCAGGGAAAACCTGCTGGACTGTTTTGCCTCCTCCTGCTCTGACCCAGGGATGTCTGTACAGGGGGAGAGGTTGTGCAGGGCCCTTTCTCGATCACAAAAGAAAGGCCCAACAGGTCAGTGGCTGTTTTAGTTAGAAGGAATAACAAGATGAATGTAGACAGAAAGGAAGCCTTTCATGTGCAGGTGATCCTGCCTTCTACCAGCATCGGACAGAGCCGGGTGGGTTTTCCCAAGACACACAGTGCAGATCCTGTCCATAGAGAATTCCTTCTTCACTCCCATAACTTGATGCCTTTCATTTTTTGCTTTAAAAAACAAACAAAATCATACACCATCTCCTTACATGATGCAAGCTTATTTCTTTCATGACACCCACCAGTGATCAGTTGGGGCACTCCAGCACTTTCCTTACCACTGCTACTCAGGCTAATAAATGGGATTCTCAGGCCTTAAGTGCAAGGCTCAAGAAAGCTGACATTGTCTTGTCAAGAGCCCTGGCTCCAGTGCCTTCTGGAAGGCTCCCAGTCCACCTCCCCTCTCTACCACATCAAACCATGTGCTTTGCTCAAATGCTGTCCAGAATCTTTGCCGTACACTGTGTCACGTTCATGCACATGTTCCTCCCTTGTGGGCACTTGCCTATACTGGGGCTGCCTGGGACAGACTCAGCATTCCCCGCAGCAGCCCCTAGAGTGCTGTGCTCTGCACTTGGAGATAGAACAGCATTGCCTTCACACCAACATTGGGGCTATAGTGGAGCAGTGGTGACACAGCATCAAGACTCTCTCCAAGCCCCCCAAAGCCAGCAGGTATGCAGGTGGGCACAAGGTTGGGAGGGGACATCACCAGGGCAGGTGACCTAAGCCAACCAAAGGGATATTCCATACTGGGTGATGTCCCACTGAGCAGTGAAGATGTGAAAGGGGAAGGAAAATCAGGGGTGGGCATACTGAGTCAGTGCTTCCAAAGACATCGACAATCATTAGTTGCTGATGGGAATCGGAGAATAATTTTCTTTCATTTTGTTTCCAAACATCCTTCTCTCTTTAGTTTTTGATTTCTTCTTCCTTTTTCATTTAATTATATTATATTATATTATCCCTATTATATTATATTATATTATATTATATTATATTATATTATATTATATTATATTATATTATATTATATTATATTATCCCTATCTACACTTTTTACATTCTACTCTCTCTGAAGGAACATCCTGGCTTGCTGAGGCCCTGCTGTGTTTTACCTCCAGAAGATATCGAGTGGTGGAAGGCAAGGAATCCTGAAGAGCAACTCTATCTCCTTTCCACAGGAGTGAGGGGAAGGTCTAGAGAGAGGTTTCTTTGGTACATACTGAGTCTTTCTGAGAGCTGCTGCTCTTCATTCTGGAATTCTCAGCCATCTACCTCTTGATCCAGACTGGGCACCACACTCGTGTTTGGACACCACACTCGTGTGTGGTGCCCAAACAGCCCATGTATCCTTCCGTGTAGTTTGTCTTTGGAAACCTCCCATTCACTGACATGTGCCATGTCTTGGTCAGGATGCCTCTTTATGGACCATTTACTTTTCCAGCGGTGTGGTCTGGCTCCCCTTCCTCCACTAGTGGGCCTAAACTGGGATGTCCTCTTCACACTCATCGCCTATGACCAAGCTGCGTGCATCTGCCACCCACTGCAGAACTTCAGTCTGGTGGGAGGCCTGTGGGCTGAGCTCCTGCTCCCCTCCTTGGCACAAGCGGCGCTCACCCTTCGTTTGCCCTGCTCTGGCCATACACAATTGCAGCTTCTTCTGGGACTCGCTGTCAGTCATGCAGCTGCCTTCTGTAGAGAGGTTCTGGACTGCTGTGCTTCTTGAATACAACAGGACCACCAGTTTTCCTGTGCTCCTCGAGCTCCTGCAGGGTGCTCATGGTCTCCCTCTGAATGTAGACATGTGAGGAGACACAACACACTGTCTGCTCACTCTCACTTCCCTGCACTTGTACCATGCCGGGGGCTACGTTCCCTCCTCTACACCCACCCCGTTGCCAACTTCTCCCACAACAAAGTGGTGTCCATCTTCTCCAGGGCTGTGATGCCCCTGCTCCATGCACCAACCTACAGCCTAAAGACCGAGAAAGTGAAGGGAGCCATGTGAAAACTGAGAAACAGAGGGAGGTTGTTTCTTTGTTTCCTCTGCTGTGTTCTCTGTCTCCGCTTTCAGGGCCATGCCGTTTTCTCTACTCTCTTCTGCAATGGAGGTCTTGGGGAAGCTGCCATCACTGCTTCCACAGCAGCCCTCATTTTCTTTCTTACCTTTCAGCTCCTCCCTCCTTGTTTCCTACCCTAGAAGCAGCCCTTCAACACTTGGGAGGGGGGCAGAGAGAAAGAACAGCAAGAAGCTGGAAACAACACATAGGGATACAAACCTGACTGACAGATGATGAGGGAGGCAGTGAGGAGACCAAATGTGGGCAGTCACATCACTTGAGGGGGTTACACGGGGCTGAGGCTCCTTCTCTGCTCTCCTCTATGCCTCCTCGTCTCCTACCCCGTTCACTGCCCTCCTCTCCCCTTCCCACTCCCAAAGGAGATGCCGTAGCAGACGGGCAGCTGCTGTCTCCGCTCCCTCGCCCTTTCGCTTTCGCTCCCACTCCCAGTCACACTCCCACTCCCTCTCCTATCCCGGGCTGGGCTGCAGGACGGGCAGAGCCCCGCGGGCAGCAGCCGAAGCCCTGCCCGCCCACAGGCGCCCAGCACTCGCAGCCCGGGACAGCCCCCGAGCGGCCCCGGGGCGGAGCTGGCGGCGCCGGGCGGCGGCGGCGGGGAGGAGGTGCCGCGGGCGGAGCAGAGCCGGGGCTGGCGGGGGCAGCGCGGCGCGGGCGGCGGAGCGGCGGGATGCGGCAGGGCCGGGCCGCAGGGCTGGCGGCGCTGGCCGCGGTGCTCCTGGGTGCGCGGGGCTGCCGGCGCCGGGGACGGGACGGGACGGGACGGGGCTGCCCTCGCTTCTGGCCCGCCGGCTTCTTACGGACCTCGCTCCCCTCTGGCCTCCCTCTGCAGCCATCCCGCCTGCCTCCAGCGAGCTCAGCCGGCCGTTGCCTCCCACCTTGCCTTGCTCCCTGCCTCCCTCCTCTCCTTTCGGCACACCCCCACTCATTCCTGCCTGCTTCCCTTCTCCTCCTGGCTCGGACTCTCCTTCCAAACAGCCGTGCTCTGACTTGGTCCCCAAATAACCATTCCCAGTGAAATGCCTTTGTGTGCTTTTTTCTGAGAAAAAGCTCGCATCAGCTGTCAACTGTTTTCTTCTTCCCTTTCCCACTGTGTGACATTTTCGGTGCAGGAAAGACGTTTTCTGAGTTTTCTGCTTCTTTTATTCTTGGCAGTGGCTGTGGGCAGAGCCCAGGTGTAGCAAGAGCCATGGGCAGAGACCAGGGAGGGCACCGGCATCAACATCACCTGTTCACACCCCAGCATCCAGATTGACGAAGTCATCCACTGGTACCGTCATCTCCCGGGCCGAGGACCCGCATTCCTCATGAGCATTCGTAAAGACTCCAGAGCACTGACGGACCTGCCGGGGTGGCTCGTGGTGGCAGCAGACCGCCGGTCCAGCGTCCTGTGGCTCACCGAGCCCCGTCTTCGGGACGCGGCGGTGTATTACTGCGCCCTGAGAGCCACGGGGAGAGGAGCCGGGGCTGCGGCCGTGCAGGAACCGTGGCGGGCGGGGCCGGGCGTGTGTGGCGGGGGCGAGGCAGGGGCACAGCCCCCAGGGGGCGCTGCCGCTCCGCCCGCCAGGACCACCTCGTCCCGCAGCCGCGGGGGTTCCCCGGCAGCCCTGCCCCTCCAAGGCACTTCGGTTCTGCTGAAAGGGTCTGGAGCCTGGGTGCAGCTGAACGGAGATGGCAGCAGCCTGGCAGAGGTGTGTGCAGGGAAGAGGCACTGAAACACAGCCCCTTTCTCCTGAGCCCTCCTTTTCCTCACACTGCAACAATCACCCTTTGTTCCTGCAGAATTCAGGCCCAAACAAGGACCGAATCAGGACAGTTTGGATCCTTGGTTTAATTCAGGGTAACAATGTTTGGAGTGCCTCAGCGTGGCTGTCCATCGATGACCTTGGGATGTATAGGAGAAGCAGACTGTTGTGAGGCTCCTGATGGTGCCTGTCAGTCAGGGATTTCCACCCCTGGACACTGCCAGGGTCTTCTGGGAGTCAGTGCTGGAGACAGGCCTATCTCCTCACAACTGGCTATAAAGGCCGGCCAGCATTGTCTCAGAAATGCATCGCAGAGGGGACAGGTTCCCATCCAACCCATGTCTGGCTGTTTTTCCTGAAGGCAAAGGGGCAGCCTCACATGTCGTATTTTAGAGCAAAGTTTTTTGCTCATGGTAGCATGTTTTTCAACCAAGCTAAGCTGCCTTGTGCAAACGTAGAAGCATATCCCAACCACAGTTTTGTCCATTTGCCAATGACATGCACCTAGAACTACACACAAGCATTATATACTGCTAACAGTGTCCTGGGGCATTCAAGGTAGGCAATAAACAGCAGAGCAATTAAGAAACCAATGTCTCCAGGAACTACCAGTCATGTTTTGGGTTGCAACATGGGCCAAGCCCTTCCAGGGCAATGGGCCATCCCAACAAAGCAGAAATGTTTGTCAGAGCTCTGCCTGGGTCTCTTTCCTGTGATCTACCCCACACCTTAGCCCTGGCAGTGCCATACCTTCACCTGGGCTAAATTGGTTGCATTCTCTTGCAGCTGTGGCTGATTCCATTCCTCTGACACCAGGAAAGACAAAGGGTTTTCCCCAGCACACCTTTGGCTCTTCTCTCTTGCCTGCATGGTTGATTCCTTCTGGACATGACAAGGCTGTACCAAGCAGGGACATACGTGCATCCATAAGGAAAGAGCTCTGTAATCAAGCAGGGAAAGACAGGGAGGAAGGACAGCTCCCTTCTGATGGGAGCTGTTACAGAGTTTACTAGGCTCTAATTAGATACTGGTGAGGAACATCATGGGGGTGAAAAGCACTGACAGGAAAAATATCTGCCAGCAGTCGAACAGGACCTGGAAACAATGGGCATTCTTGAAGTGCAACTGGGTAACAGAGAGCTGCACATATCCTGAACATAGCCTCTACATAACCAAAAGAAGAAACAGAGAAACAACTTGCCTGAGCAGGAGCAAAGCAAATGGTCAGGAAAAGTGGAAATGAGCATGAGGAAGTCCCTGTGAGTGCAGGTCCTGGGCCTGAGTAAAGCTGCTGCATGCTTGGGGGCAAGTGGGCACCCTAGAGCAGCGTGGGGGCATGCAAACTGCTTGCTGTCTCTGCACTGACCCAGCCCATATGGGTTCAGGGTCCTCAGGGACTGGAGATTGCCATGTATGGTCTATTACGGCGAACACCAATGCTGACTTGTGGAAGGGGATCAGCCCTGCATGTGTGCCATCACCCGGGCCCTGCCAAGTGCTCTGCTGGGGGCGGTTGGGCCTCATGGGACACATGTTCCTGCCACACATGCCCATGTGTGCTGGTCATAGCCCTGAGGTAGGGCGAAAGAGGGAAGATGAAGGTGGAGTAGAAGCGGTGGATCATTCCAGCGCTTATTCCACCCATTCCCCACATCTGCCATCCATCTTCTGTCCCCACCTGCTTCCCCAGCACAGCACTGTCCTGAGCAAGAAGAAGCCCGTTCCTAAGAGCCTACAGGGTGCCAAGCCTCCACAGCCTCCCACAGACTCGTAGCTTTTCCCGTGAGGACAGCAGAGGTTGTGCTCTCTGTTTGCAGGACAGGGGGGAGCTGTGGGCATAGACGCTGCAAGGCAAGGGTACATAGCCCCTACCTCTGTTAAAGGCAGGGATGTCTTCTTCAGTCCCAAGGGGCAGTGTCCAAGAGAGGACTCTCTGCAGTGTGTCGCAACCTCCCATTGTTCTAGGAGTGGGGAAGAGGCTCCTTAAACACCCATCTTATACCCACCAAGGGCAAAACCATTCTCGGTGGGCAGTTGAGGAGGGTATATGCAGAGGGAAGAAACGTACAACCAAGGCTGGTGATGCAGAAAACTTTAATTAGTGTAGAGAGGAAAAGGAGGTCATTCTGAGCAGAGGCCCTTCAGTGCAGAGATCACCAGGGCCAACCTAGAGGCAGCGTCCTTTGCCCATGGAGGAGTTCATGCAGGGCATTTGTCTGCTGTTACCACAGTGGCAGGGCTGGAACTGAGGATCCCCACAGCGTAAGGGAGGAGAACAGTACGAAAAGGGGGGCAAGGTGGTAGGTGGAGGAATGGAAGAAGAGACATGGGCCATGTTTTCAGAGATCTCAGGCTAGCCCCTGGTCAGGCTCCTGCCAATGTTTGCCAGAGGAGGTGAGGAAGGTCAGTCATTCTGAAAGCAATGGCCTGAAGATTCCTCCTTGTATTGTCCAGCACCATGGTTGTGCTGGAACCCCAGGGCCATGGGCAGTGGCTTTAGCAGGGCAGGCACCTTCTGCCACAGTAGCGGCTGGTAATGCAGGAGAGGTCACAGCACCCGGAGGTGATGGGGACTCCGTCACAGCTGAGGATGCTGCCAACGGCAGCAGAGGTGGAGGATCCCACAACGGTGTTCTGTGGGAAGGAGCTGAGGATGGGGCCGGGCAGGGTCACCACCACGGGAGAGGGCTCAATGACGACGGTGGAGTTCTGGCACTGCCTAACGCAGGGCTCATTGCAGCTGCTGGCCAGTGGAGTCGGGCCACAGGGCCGGCATGGCCGGCACTGGTCGTAGCAGGACATGTCTGGGGGCTGGATTTGAACCTGGGAGAGAGGGCAGAGAGGAAGATCCAATGACACCATCACAGAGCGCATAATCCAAAAGGCTGCCTCTGCACCATGTCACAGTCTCTCTTTACACAGAACTTCTCTCTCCACCATTCTCCCATGTCAAGGAACTCCAAGGCCCAGCATAGCTCTGAACCACCACCAGATGAGATGTCTATTGATGCAAGATCCCTTCTACTTCAGAAGAGGAGGAGAGAGGACTTCAGACTCACCTGGTTCCCAAGGAGGATGAGGCTACAGAACTGGATGAGAGAGCAAGGAGCTGGTCTGCCTTTTATACTGGTACTTCATTGCCACAGGCCCAGAGGCACCCGTGGCAGAGGTAACAATTTTCTGACAAGTTCATCTTGAATGCAAACCATCCCAACAAATGATATGGGCTGTGCGTTGGTTTCCTGCACTGCTGCCTTTTCATTTCCAGATCTAGGCCATGGCCATTCCACAGTGATGATTTCTTTAGAGTGCTGGGATGAAATGTCCAAGGACTTCTAGGGCAGGAATGTATCAGTGAGGTCAGAAGACTCACTGGAAGTGCTGGATGGGTCCCCTCTGATCATCTTCATGGCTCTGCTCTGAACCCACTCTAACAGGTCTATATCTTTCTCATGCTGGGGGCCCCAAAGCAGAGCACAGCACTCCAGGTGGGGTCTCACTGAAACAGAGATACTGAATGTTTTCTTTGCTACAGTCTTTGCTTCAAGGACTTCCCCACAGGACTCCTGAACTGTGGAGGAGGAGAAAGGGTCTGGGAAGTGGAGATCTCCCCCCTTGTTGAGAAGGGAGTGGTTCGGTAGCATCTGAATGGGATCAGCGCTCACAAATCCATGGGTCCTGATATGATGCATCCACGTATGCTAAGAGGGTTGGCAGAGGTGATCACCAAACCGTTCTCTATCATCTTTGAAAGGTCCTGGAGAACAGGAGAGGTGCCTGAAGATTGGAGGATAGCCATTGTCACTCCGGTCTTCAAGAAGGGCAAGAAGGAGTATCCGGGAAACTACAGGCCAGTCAGTCTCAGCTCTGTCCCTGGAAAGGTCTTGGAACAGCTTGTTCTGGATGCCATCTCCAAGCAATTGGAAGAGAAGAAGGTTATGAGAAATCACAGAATCACAGAATTGTCTAGGTTGGAAGAGACCTCAAGATCACCTAGTCCAACCTCTGACCTAACACTAACAAGTCCTCCACTAAACCATATCACTAACCTCTACATCTAAATGTCTTTTAAAGACCTCCAGGGATGGTGACACCACCACTTCCCTGGGCAGCCCATTCCAATGCCTAACAACCCTTTCGGTAAAGAAGTTCTTCCTAATATCCAACATAAAACACCCCTGGTGCAACTTTATCCCATTCCCCTTCAATCTGTCGCCAGGCACATGAGAGAATAGACCAACCCCCACCTCGCTACAGCCTCCTTTAAGGTACCTGTAGAGAGTGATAAGGTCACCCCTGAGCCTCCTCTTCTCCAAGCTGAACAATCCCAGCTCCCTCAGCCGCTCCTTGTAAGACTTGTTCTCCAGACCCCTCACCAGCTTCGTTGCCCTTCTCTGGACTCGCTCAAGCACCTCCATGTCCTTCTTGTAGCAAGGGGCCCAAAACTGAACAAAGTACTCGAGGTGCAGCCTCACCAGAGCCGAGTACAGGGGGACGATCACTTCCCTAGACCTGCTGGCCACACTGCTTCTTATGCAAGCCAGGATGCTGTTGGCCTTCTTGGCCACCTGAGCACACTGCTGGCTCATATTCAGCCAACTATCAACCAATACTCCCAGGTCCTTCTCCGCCAGGCAGCTTTCCAAGCACACATCTCCCAGCCTGTATCTCTGCTTGGGGTTGTTGTACCCCAGGTGCAGGACCCGGCACTTGGCCTTGTTGAACTTCATACGGTTGGCCTCAGCCCATCGGTGCAGCCTATCCAGATCCTCCTGCAGAGCCTTCCTACCCTTGAGCAGATCGACACACGCACCTAACTTGGTGTCATCTGCAAACTTACTGACGGTGCACTCAATCCCCTCATCCAGATCATCAATAAAGATATTAAAGAGGACTGGCCCCAGTACCAAACCCTGGGGAACGCCACTAGTGACTGGAATAGTCAGTGTGGATTCACCAAGGGGAAGTCCTCAGGGGAGCTGGAGGCATGTGTGATCATCCTTAGCCCCTGAACAGGGAGAAGTGTCATAACGACCAGCTGCCGCGGCAGTGCAGTATTGCATGTCTGGGACAAGCTGGGTCTCCTGCAGGCTGCAAATGCTGAGACCAGGCAGGAGAAACAAGGCTGCACTGATGAAGCTTCTCTGTTTCACAAACCATGTTGAATATGGTGTTTTTACATCCTCAGGCTTGAGGAAGCTCTTCTGTCTGCTTGCAAGAGCAAGAAGGAAAGCAACCTGGAGAAAGAAAAGCTTGGCCCAGGCAGCTCCCAGCAGGGGACAGCTATGGGCCCTCTTTCTTCTGTGCTCTTAGGGAAGGCAGCACCAGCCTCAGTCTTGTCTCAGCAGGGGTCTGATCTGCCCCTGGGATCATTGCCCCAAGGATTCTCTGGAGACATTGAACACCTCTGCAGGAATAATGCCTTCCCTCCGGTTCTTGCCTGGGAACATGCCTGGAGCTGACCAAACAGCTGCTAAATTTTAGTTTGAGAATCAGAATGCTGCACTCGATATTGGGGAAAAAAAAAAAAAAAAGTTCCATCAAGGAAAACATTTAAAACTCATCATCTCTTGAGCATTCCGCAACCCTGTTCAGAAAAAGCTGAACTGATAAAAGTAGAGACTAAAAATACTTGGGGCAACAAATGTGGTGAAGGGCCTAGAGGGGATGACATATGAGGAGCGGCTGAGATCACTTGGCCTGTTCAGCCTGGGGAAGAGGAGGCTGAGGGGAGACTCATCGAAGTCTACAACTTCCTCATGAGGAGGAGTGGAGAGGCAGGTGCTGACCTATTCTCCATAATCACCAGTGATAGGACCTGTGGGAACAGTGTCAAGCTGAGACCAGAGAGGTTTATGCTGGACATCAGGAAGAGGTTCTTCACCGAGAAGTTGGTCGCACACTGGAACAGGCTCCCCAGTGAAGTGCTCACTGCACCAAGCCTGTCTAAATTTAAGAAATGATTGGTCTGTGCACTTAGTCACAATGCCTAAAATTTTGGGCAGACCTGTATGGTGCCAGGAGTTGGACTTGATGATCCTTAATGGGTCCCTTCCAACTCGGGATATTCTATGTTTCTATGATTCTGTGACTTGCTTCTAACATTTCATTTATATCTTTGATTCTTTTGCAACATTCTGAAGCATAATATCTGTTCACTTTGGTTGAAAAAAAAACCACTGGGTTGATGCTGATGATCTTGTATAGCAGTATTTCTGTTGCTGGCTGGAATTCTTATGAGTTGGGAGCTTCTTTTATGCAGAAAATTACTGTACGTCTTACAGCACCGTGGGACACGAAGAAATCTAGCAATGCAAAATATATATATATAATATTATTAACATTTATATTATTTATATATAATATAAACATATAAATACA
The DNA here is from genome assembly GCF_009819795.1 of Aythya fuligula. NCBI lineage: Eukaryota > Metazoa > Chordata > Aves > Anseriformes > Anatidae > Aythya > Aythya fuligula. The sequence continues at coordinate 4,684,191 of NC_045582.1, read as the reverse complement.
ATATAAATTTTTTTATAATATTATAACATTAACATTTCTTTGAAACCTGAATAAATAATTTCTGTCAAATACTCCAGATTTGTATGACCTACTTGGTTTTTGGAAACTGACACAAGAGAAAAAGTCAGGGACAAGAACAGAAAACAGAATCTGGACTGGAAAGACTGTAATTTGTAGCTCACTTCAAGAAGGGTCATGTAGTGAAGAGTGGGTGGATGGATGCCTGGAGAAGGATGGACAGCTGTTTGTATGGCTCTCTATATGGAAGTAGAGTGTGAGGGAGAGAGGGCAGATGGAGGGAAAATGAGAGATCAAGAGAGGCCATGAGAGGCAAGGAAGAGGCTTTTCGTTGATGTTTACAGCTGCTCTTAGTGCAGCATGAAACCTCAGTGTGACATCATCCCCTTCTGAAATCTTAGAGCCATGGCAAAGGAGAACAGGACCTTTGGGACTGAATACATTCTTCTGAGCTTAACAGACCATCGTGGCTGGCACATCATCCTCTTTGTCATCATCTTCTCCTCATCTCTCTGAAGGCTATGGGGAATGGCCTCCCCTTTGTCACTATGGGGAGTGACCACCTGTCTGCTGGGGTTCAAGAAGCATTCAGACAACACTCTCAGACCAGTGGTTTCATTTGCAGATAATTCTGCATGAAGCTAGAGGAGATGGACTTGATGATCCTTGTTTGTCTGTTCTAACTTAGCATACACTAGAGTTCTGTTATTCTATGGTTTTCAGAGACAATGAGATGCTATGTGGACAATGTCTTCTTAAAATGTTGGTCTTGTTCTCCTCAGTTAACTTATGCTGCAGGCTGGGAAAGATGGAATCAACAATTTGACTTGATCTCTAGATGGATTTTTCATTTCCAAGGCAAAGGTGAATCTCCAAATTGTGAGTGTGCTTCTCCAACTCAGACTTCAGCGTTAGCCAGGAGGTAATTCTGGATCAGGAGCACCTATTGATTATTGCTCTAACCCAGGCAATAGATGTGTTATGCATAGAAGGTCTGGGTCCCAGGGTGAGAGCTGGGTCTGGGGCACAGACTAAGGCCAGACCCCAGAGAGGCCTGGCTAAAGGCTCCATCCAGTGATGGCGCTGCACCACCCAGATGGCTGGCCAGGCCAGACTGGCAAAATTAGGTAGGCCAGGCACAGGCACACACTCAACAAAGCTGGGGCAGGGCTATGCTAGGTCTGAGCTTGTGCAGAGACCCTGGGCTAGGGGTCAGGCCAGAGCTGTAAGATGTTGTTGTCCTGGACTTTGGTGGGCTTGGTTCTGATGCTTGTTGCCCTTGCACCACCACCTGAGCCAGCACTGCCTCCCAGAGAACCTGGCCTGTGGAGAGGTCCCCCCATCCTCACACCATGGAGCAATAGCCCCATCCCCCATCCTGGTCCCGTGGCACTGGCAGCATGTACAGTCTGTGTGAAACTAAATCACCCTCACACCACAGGGCCCCAAAGTGTGCTGCAAAAAGGAGTTGAGTTCACAGGGCCTGGGGTCTCCAGTGTGTGGCCTGATGGGACTGGTATCAGTACGAACCTGTGGATCCCCTCAGCCCTATGTATCCTGGCAACAGCTGGGCCATGCCAGACACTGTGCTGTAGTGTGATGGGGGTGCACAGGGAAAGTGTTCCTGCTCTCCATGCCCAGACATGATGCCCATGATCAGGTGGTGCCGGAAAGGTGAAAGTCGATGAGAGACAGAGGGCTATCCCCTAGACAATTTCCCATTCCCAGTTTATGCAATCCTTTGGGATTATCTTTTTCTGAACCTCCATCCCCAGCACAGCTCCACCCATAGCAAGATGAACACTCTTCCCAAAGAGCTGGGGCCTCCAATGTCACCAGTGCTTGTCTAGGCAGAGACGTCACAAGTCAAGGACTGGTGGCCATTGGCTGTGGAGGAACTAGGGATGTCTTCCTCACCTTCAAGAGACAGTGCCTGAAAGAGGAACTGCTGCAGTATGCCCCACCCTCCAGTGCCTAGAGGAATGAGGCAGTGCCCCAAGCCTATTCCCACTAAGGAATGGTTTTCTCCCTTGGCCATCAGTATCCAGATGAAAAGACCACACAGGGACACACGCATGGTTGCTGCAAAGGTTTATCAAGGCTCAGGAGGGAAAGGAGGTGACTCCCAGAGGAGGCCCCGAGATCGTAGCACAGCAGGAGCAGACAAAAATCTGTTCAGCTTTTCCAATGGCAGACTTGCAACAGGGCATCAATCTACCTGGCCCACATGGGGAGAGGGGCTAGCAGGTCTCTCCAGGCTGGTTTCTGGGGGCCTCATGCAAAGCAGAGGGCAAGAAAGCAAGGAAAGAAAAAGATCATGTGAAAAACAGGTTAGGTAGACATTGGCCATGTTGTCATAGACTCCAGGCTGGCCCCTTCCTGTCTGTCTTTACAGGACAAGCCAGAGATGGTCAGGTCCTCTTAAAACAACAACACAATGTTTGCTCTTCCATCCAATCTTATCCAGCAGCATGTTGTGAGTTCCTGGGGTCCTGGTCTGGGGCACTGTCTGGCATCTTTAGCAGGGGCGGCACCTGCTGCCACAGTAGCGGCTGGTAATGCAGGAGAGGTCACAGCACCCAGAGTTGATGGGGACGCCGTCACAGCTGAGGATGCTGCCAACGGCAGCAGAGGTGGAGGATCCCACAGCCGTGTTCTGCGGGAAGGAGCTGAGGATGGGGCCGGGCAGGGTCACCACCACGGGAGAGGGCTGGATGACGATGGTGGAGTTCTGGCACTGCCTGACGCAGGGCTCGTTGCAGCTGCTGGCCAGCGGGGTCGGGCCGCACGGCTGGCATGGCCGGCACTGGTCGTAGCAGGACATGTCTGGGGGCAGGAGGTTCACCTGGGAGAGAGGGCAGAGAGGAAGCAGAACATGGGCATTCATGAGGAGCAGCCAGTCACAACATCCTAACAGATCCAAGGCACAGGCAGTACTGTGAGCTGGAGGCTGTGCAGGGATGTGCGAGCAGTTCTTGGCTGCATCCTGACAGGGCCCAAAAAGAGCCACCACAGCCAGGCTACACCCTAGGCTCCAGCACAGGAGCCATCATACCAAAGGCTCAGTCTTCCTCCATGACAAACCTTCTACCCCTTGACTCTCCCACAACCAGCAGTCCCAAGATTTGGCAGGACACGCAGCTGATAGCAGCTGAAAGGTCCAAGGAACTGAGTCCTCCTATGGGAGAATGAGGGGGACAAGAAGGGGCTTCACACTCACCTGGTTCCCAACAAGAAGAAGGCCAGAGAAGTGGATGAGAGAGCACGGAGCTGGGCTGGCTTTTATAGTGGGCTTTGGCTGCCCCATGTCCAGAGGCATCCCTTGAAGCAGGGACTATTTTCTGACAAGCTGCTCTTGAATGCAAAACATCCCACCTAATGATACGGGATGTGTGTTGCCTTCCTGTGATGCTGCTTTTCATTTCCTGCTTTATGCCTTTTCCCAAAGAAGGCAACTTCTGAGTGGCAGGTAGGGAGGCCCAAGTATTTCCAGGCAACACACGTTCAACATTCCCCACAGCAGCCCCTAGAGTGCTGTGCTCTGCACTTGGAGATAGAACAGCATTGCCTTCACACCAACATTGGGGCTATAGTGGAGCAGTGCTGACACAGCATCAAGACTCTCTCCAAGTCCCCCAAAGCCAGCAGATATGCACGTGGGCGCGAGGCTGGGAGGGGACATCACCAGGGCAGCTGACCTAAACCAACCAAAGGGATATTCCGTACTGGATGATGTCACACTCAGTAGTAAAGTTGTGAAAGGGGAAAGAAAACCAGGGGTGGGCATACTAAGTCAGTGCTTCCAAAGACATCAGCGAACATTACTTGCTGATGGGAAGTGGAGAATAATTTTCTCTCAATTTGTTTCCAAACACCCTTTTCTCTTTAGTTTTATAATTTTTCTTTCTTTTTCACTTAATTATATTATACCTATCTCAACTTGTAAGTCCTTTAGCTTAAATCACATTCTCTGCGCACATCTTGCTTTCAGCAGGGGGTGTGAGAGAGCTGTGTGGTGGATGTTTAGTTGGCAAGAAGAGAGCAAGAAGGAACCTGAGAACAGCTGAACAATCACAGAACAAAAACAGCCCAGAAGTGCCCACTGCACATATGCTGAAATGCAGCCTTCTGTATCTGAAGCCCTCTTTCTCCTTACCCTAAGAAGTTCATTGCCAATTTCAGTCCCCAACAAGTATGGATCCACAACAGTTTGGATCCTTTCTTTAATTCTGTACCACAGGATTCAGAGCATGGTGGCAGTCACCTCTCCCTGCCTCTACAGGACACAGCTGCACTCCCCATGGAGGTGTTAGAAACCTCCCCATGGAGGATGATTTCTAGGACAGGAATGCATCAGTGAGGGCAGAAGACTCACCGGAAGTGCTGGACAGGTCCCAGGCAGTCAGATGATGTCTGTCCTGGTCACTCTATTGGGGTTGTTTGAAGTTCTGAGGAAGAAGCTCCCATGAGTTTCAGGTGGATTCCAAACTGTGTCTGTGAATGAGGACGTGCCATATCCTTCCCTTCCTTTCCTCCTCAACTCACTCTGATGGTCCCTTGTTGCCTCCCCAGGTGTGTGATTTGTTCTACTGGCTTTTGACCTCATCTATGTTAGTAAAGAATTTCTTTTAATATCTCATCTAAATTGTCTTGCTTTTAGTTTTAAACCATTATCCCCTGACATATTCCAGTCCTCTGATTATCTTCATGGCTCTCTTCTGGACCCGTCCTAACAGGTCTATATCTTTCCTATGCTGAGGGCCCCAAGGCTGAGCACAATACTCCAGGTCGGGTCTCACTGAAGCAGAGCAGAGGCCGTGAATCACCTCCCTCCACCTTCTGGCCATGCTTCTGTCAAGGCAGACAAGCATGGAAACAAAGCGTCTTTCCTTGGCTAAATACTGTCTTTGATTCAGCTCTGCTAACTTGCTCTTCAGACAATTTCGCTGTATTCTTTCCAGGTGACCTGTCCTTGCTCCTACCCTCTATGGCCTTTTCTGTCATGTTTGAGTTTAGCCAGTTGCTCCATGTTCATCCATGCAGGTCTCCTGGCATTATGCCTGACTCCCTCTTTGGTGGGACGCATTGCTCCTGACCTTGGAGGAGGTGATCCTTGAATACTAACCAGCTTTCTTGGGCCCATCTCCCCTTCAGGGCTTTGTATCATGGTACTCTACCAAGCAGATGCCTGAGCAGGCCAAAGTCTGCTCTCCAGAAGTCCAGGGCAGCAAGTCTATTGTGCTTCCTCCTTGCTGTTCTCAGGATCCTCAATTCCACCATTTCACAGTCACTGCAGCCAAGGCTGTCCTTGAGCTTCACAGTCCCACCAGCCCCAGGTACTATGAGAACAAGGCCCAGAATACAGAACCTTTCCTTGTAGGCTCACCTTGTGCACTCACCTGAGTGCCTGGTTGCTTGTGTTCACACATCTGCTCTTGTCTTGTGACAGCCACTGTGCAGCTGACATTGTGTGAATGCACATGCATGCACATATTTGTGCAGGACTCCATGCAGGTATAGATGAGAACATGGTTGTGTCCTTGTTTCCCCTTTATCACGAGGGAATGTGCACTTGGCAGCACTCTCCCCTGCTCTGTGCATGAGTTCTGCAGGGAAGCAGGTTCCCGGGCTCAGAAGGAGCTTGAGAGCAGCTGAATGGAGATGGCACCAGCCTGGCAGAGATGTGTGCAGGGAAGAGGCACTGAAACACAGCTCCTTTCTCCTGAGCCCTCCTTTTCCTCACGCTGCAACAATCACCCTCTGTTCCTGCAGAATTCAGGCCCCAACAAGGACCGTATCAGTTTGGATCCTTGGTACAGGAGAAGCAGACTGCTGTGAGGCTCCTGATGGTGCATATCAGTCAGGGATTTCCACCCCCTGGCCACTGCTAGGTCCTCCTGGGAGTCAGTGCTGGAGCCAGGGCCATCTCCTCACACCTGTCTATAAAGGCCTGCCAGCATTGTTCTAGAATTGCATAGCAGAGGGGACAGATTCCCATCCAGCCCATGTCAGGCTGGTTCTCCTGAAGGCAAAGGGGCAGCTGTCGCTCCTATGCGTGTGGGATATAACAGCAAAGGGATCACACAGTGCCAAGAGTAAACTGATCCCCTCCTTGCACCAGATGAATGCTCAGCATTTGGAGTGGTTCACTATGGCTGCCCATCAAGCACAGTGTTCATAGTTCCTGGGAGCCCTTCCCACGCGCCCTGCCCAGCACCTTTGGCATGGAGGGCACCTTCTGCCCGAGTAGCAGCTGGCAATGCCAGAGACATCCAGTCCTGCAGAATGCTTTCATTAAGGCCACAAGCAGTCGGAAGGAAGGCACCCTTGGTCAGTTTGTGCATGGTCCCCAACCGGGGCACACAGGTGGTGACAGCGTAGGTCACAATTGGCTTCTGAGAACGTGGGAAGGCTGGAGGAAGGGGCTGACCAGAATCTCATGATGGTGCAAAGGAGCAAAGAAAAGGATTTTCCTCTTGGGCTGGAACCACCCCCAGAATAACACGGGGTGGGGGCTGGCTGCCAAGGAAGTAGACCTGCAGGAAAGGGTTTTGGGTGCAGGAGACACCCAGCCAGACAAGAGCCAGCAGCGCGCCCTTGCAGCAAAGGCAGCCAACGGCCTGCGGAGCTGGGGGCATCAGGGGGTGCCCTGCAGTGCGTGGGGCCGGGCAGGTGGGATGAGGGCGAGGCAGGTGCACAGCCACAGCTGGAGCCACGTGGGGTTGTTGCCGGTGCTTGGAAGTCCCCTTGCAGGGCCTGGAGTTAAACAGCACGGGCCCGAGGGAGCCTCAGAACAGCCACATTGGGTTTCCTCCGTTTTCTGCAGCAGTAATGTTTCAAGAGCTTGCTGTACAAGCTTTGTCCCAAGCCCAAATCCAGCACCTTTGGCACTGATATGAAGTCCTGGCAATACAACAAATATCTGTGCTTGACACTCACTCTAGTGACACCTTGTGGAACCTTGGATCTTGCCAAAGGACTGAGTCATTGAGGAGTTTGCTGCACTAGCCAGTGCTGTTGAAGGTCTGTCCTTGGTGCAGGAATCACTACTGTCTGTGTGAGCAGAGATGCTGACTGCTGAGCAGAGGGCACAGCATCAGGACTTCCTCAAAGCCCCCCAAAGCCAGGAAGCAGGAGGTGGGCAAGAGGTAGGGATGCGACATCACCAGGGTGGCTGACCCATACCAACCAAAGGGATATACCATACCATGTGATGTCACACTCAGTAATAAAAGGTGGGAAAGGGGTAGGAAATGGGGGAGCTCTCATTATGAAGACATCTGTCCTCCCAAACAACCGCTATGAGTATTAAGGCCCTGCTTGCCAGGAGATGGCCAAACATCACTTTTTGAGGGGAAGTAGAGAATAATTTTCTTTTCTCTCTGTGCTTCTGTGTGGCCCTTGCTTATTTTTCTCTCTTACTTTTCCCTTATATCAAATTTATTTCTTCTCACCCTCTTCTGATGAGGGGAACTGAGAGCGGTTGCGGTGGAGCTCACCAAAGAACATAAGACAGACCACTTGTCAGGGCAAGGCACATGCTGCAGATCCTGCTCGTGCTGAGATTCACTGGCAAGTTATCTGGAGATTTTCTGGGATTTGTTGTGCTTTTTCTTAGAAATGGACAACTCTATTCATCAAACAACACGTTGATTCACTCCTACAGACTCATCACATGCTCACTGCCACATGCCAAAAGATATGGACAGCACAGCTCTGTACAGCACAGAAGAGCTCTGTGGCTACTCAGGTGAACTGCCATGCAGATCCCAAACTTCTCCACAAAAAATCTCCTTCTGTTTCGGGACACCACAGGCAGTGAAGTGGATTAACTGCTTCATACGGTATTTATTGGAGAGAGGGAGTGACTTGCAGAAAACGGACTCCAGAATCAATAAGATTGTAAAGTAGGTATGTTTATTCAGTGCTGGGCAGTATTGGGGATAGTCCCACCAAAGACATGCGCACCTGACGCGGCAACTTGCCTTGGTTATATGCAGTAAAGAGTTACATATACATGAAGTTTCACAATACGCCTATACATATTCATAACCTGTCCCCACTTCATATTAAAATTAGATCCAAAGAATAATTTCCATAAAATCCTCCCATCTGCACTTGCACAGTGTGTCCTGGTGGTGGTCATTGGAGGTCATGGGGATGAAGGTTGATTACTCTTCCTCGTCACCACTAGTTGACTTCTTGTCTTTGCACAGACTCAGTTGCTCCTTGGCTCTTGTCCATCCGCAGGACCAGTTTCTGCCAGTTTCTTAAGATACGCTTACACTCTTATTAAGAGACTGACCTTGGTAAGGGGCACAAGGCTTCTTGCTTTAGTTAATTTGCACAATGCAGCATAGTTAGCAAAGACACTACGTAGCATCTTAGTTTAATGCTGTCAGTGCTCTATCTCTACTTGAAAAGATTCTTCTAACTCCCTCTCTCAGGAGAAAGTTAACACTGCCTGGTGGATATGAAAGGAACAGTAGGGGTCTGCAGGGCTTGGAGTGTCATTCCTTCGGGTGTCTGAGAATTCCACATTTGAGGTGTGCTGAGGGAGATATGGGGGAAGACAATGCAACTAGCCAGGTGCAGAAAAGCCAGACAAGGTGTTAGAGGTGGTGATAGAGGGGGCCCGAGCATCAGGGAAGCAGAAACTGCCAGGGATGTGGCCCTGGGTGGGTGCCCCCTGTGGCCCATCATTGTGAGTGCACTTGACCCACTGAACCCACATCCTTTCCTCTGCTGACTCCCCACACCTTACCCTATGGAAAAGCTGGTCCTTGTCCCTTCTGGGCTTGTGGCATCCCACACCCCAAGTGGAGTCAGTATCCTCTTGCAAATGCTACATTATCCCACCAGACAGCACACGGCCAGAGCTCCTTAGCTGCTGCATAGCATGGTTCCTCCCTTCTTTCTGGGGATGTGGGAGAGAAATCAAAGTGTCTTCTGCTCCCAGAGGAAATAGGAACATCCCAACGGAGCTGAGGTGAAGGTGCACAAGTTTGGTGGGGAAGAAAAGTCAGTTGGAGCTGAGGAGGTGAGGATCCCACTGGGAGAGGAGACAAGAGCAGCCCCTTCCCATGATGTGGCCTCCACAACTTCCAGGACCCCTGACTGTGACAATCCTCAATGGTTGCTCCTGCTGAAGGAGAGAGAAGCCCCAGGGAGCATTCTGGGCACAGTCAGACCTCAACATTTCTTGTCACTGAATCTCCCCAGCTGTCACATCCGGCAGCTCTGTTGTCTTGGGGCTGGGAGGTGGTTTTCTGACTCTCTCTCCCGCAGCAAACAAGAGGGTCGGTCTCAGCATGCACCGTGGGTATCTCATCCTCACTGCCTTTCTGGGGCAACTGCTGGGTAAGTGCTGGCTTTTAATCAAGACATAAATCTTCTTTCCCCAGGAAGCCCTCGTCAGCCTTACCACCTTCATGTGGGGAACAAATCTTGAATCACAGGGAAATGTCTCTGCAGCCCCTCATTTTTCCTTTTCCTATAGAATAAGCCAGACTGTGTCCAAGTGGACTCATTACCAGGGTGTCCACTCTGTCTTCTGCCTGATGTGTTCCTGCCATGGCCTCCAAAATCATTCCCTCCCTGCTCATCAGCACAGCCAGGGCTCCCTCCTGCCACCACTCACCTCAGCTTTGTGTGTACTGATGGGCCTTGGAGCCCCCAGGGATGACTGGGATGAGGAAGCAGGTTGAACCTTTTCTCCATAGCTGCGTGGGCCCCTCAACCTGCTGGAGGGTACTGGTCCCAGCACACAAAGCCAGGCGTGACAGGCCGTGCCCTGGTCCTCTGAGCAGAAGGAGAGCAGGCAGGAGGAGCAGGCACACAGCACAGCTCTCCTCAGGGTCCGCTCTGGCCAGGGAGTTCTGAGCTCTGCCCCGAAACCACCTTGCACTGCTCCAGCCTTGTGACATTTCAGCCCAGTAAAGAACAGGCAGACTTATCTCCCATAGGTCTGAATTCACTCCTGTTTGGCTGCCTCAAGGCTTCCTTTTAGAGCTGCTGACCTTCTCTTTCTTCCAGAAACCATGGGGCAGGTGTCTGTCACCCAGGAAGAAGGACATGTCTCCGTGGAGCAGGGAAACACCTTCCAGACCAATTGCACATATGAAACCTCCAGATTTTATGGCTTGCTCTGGTATGAGCAGAAGAAGGGACAAGCCCCTCAGCTGATTTCTTATCAAGCAGGAAGAGGCACCAAGCAGAGTGGCCGTTTCACCACGGAGCTGAACACTGAGGAGAAATCCAGTGTTCTGCATCTTAAGGAAGTCAAGCTCTCTGACAGCGCCTTGTACTTCTGTGCTGTGAGTGACACCCTGCTGTACAGAGCTGCCCTGGCTGTGCAACAACACCGGTGAGGGAAAAGATGTGTCTGTTCAAGGCACAGGTCTTCAATGGGGCCCTCAGCTTTCCCCTTGCAGCACTGCTTCACGTGTTCACTCCACGATCTGCCAGCCAGATCCTCTTTCCCAGACAGGCTGGTGTACGTGGCTGTGTGGAGATGGCTGATCCTGACTGGGTGACATGGACTACATGGTCCTTTCCTCCCTTCGCAGGCTGCCGGAATAGGACAGAGCCTGCTGGGAAACAGAACTTCCCTGGGGGATTGCTCTCAGTCCCTCAGCCCCAGGGTGAGTAAATTCCTGCCAGCCCATGATAAAGCAGCTTGCTTCAAGCCCTGTCCAGCCCAGCCCAGAGACCCCTAGAAGTAACTCTGACAGAGATTTGCAGGGTTCTTCCCTCTCTTCAATGAGTCAGTCAGTAAAGTGCATTTGCACCCCAGCCACCAGGTTATCTCCAGACCTTCAGCCAGTTCATGTCCAAAGCCTGGACCAAAGGTCCAAGAACAGGACCTCTGGGACTGAATACATTCTTCTGAGCTTAACAGACCATTGTGGCTGGCACATCATCCTCTTTGTCAGTATCTTCTCCTCATCTCTCTGAAGGCGATGGGGAATGGCCTCCGTTTGTCACTGTGGGGAGTGACCACCACCCCCTGAGTATCCCAATGCACTTTTTACTCAGCACGCTCACCTTCTTGGAGAACTTGTACTCCACCACCATTGCTCCCCAAACACTGGAGACTTTCCATGTCATCAGGTGAACCATTTGTGTTTGCAGCTGCCTGGCATATATATTTTTTCCCCTTCTCCAGGGTATCACTGAGTTTCTCATTTTCACAATGTTGCTCTCTGATTGCCACACACGAGGCATTGCATTATACCTCAGTCATGAGAAAGAAACTCTGCTTCCTGCTCTCCTTCAGAGCATGGGTGCGGAGGGGGTACCAGGAACACCATTGCCTGTTTCTGCTCTGGTGCTGGGCCTCTTCTGAGCCTGGCCTGTGAGGCTATAATGCTGAGCAAGGTCCTTGACTGTATCCACACACTTGCCCTGTTCCCTTGTTTTTCACTCACCACAAGGCATTTCCTGCTTATGCCTCCCACCCCATCACGGTTCCCATTCTCTGAGTACTTTTCTGTCTATATATGTAGTTTACTAAGCAGTGCATGGCAAGTGAGTTTGGGCACTGGAAAAGGCTCCCCATGGAAGTGGTCACAGCAACAAGCCTGCTGGGGTTCAAGAAGCATTCGGACTGTCGTGTTAAGGGGTGTAGCTGATTAACCATTATGGGCCCAGTCAGATTCAGGGTACTGAACTATCACAATCACAAATTTCACCAATAACACATCAACCATTAGGGGTCCAGTCGGATATTCACTAATAGCGTATTAACTGTTAGGGGTCTGGTTGGATTCAGAACACTGAACTATCACGGTCACATATTCACCAATAACGTATAACCACCCTTACACTAGTCGCACTTAATGAGAGCTATAACAATGCAATCAAGTACGATTTATTACAGCAAAAGGTACACGGGTTCTTTGGATTGCCGGCGATACTGTCTGCAAAAGCAAGCTAGCATGCATGAAATACACAGGTGACACAGGCGTTACAGGTGTTACAGATGTTACAGGTGTTACAGGTGCGCAGCCTAGATATTAACGCATTAGAAGGATCAAAGACTCCAGAGAGATTTATAACCAAGTGTTCAAATCTCACCCAAAGGTGTCCCAATGGGGGGGAAGAGAGGCTCAGCCCATTGACTGGTCCCAGGAGTCAGGAGGTCCTGAGGATGTTGTATTCCCTTGGGATGGTATCTCCCCTGATGGTGGTATCTTCCCTAACATCCCCTCTCTCTTAGGCCAATTTATATTATTTTCTGTCTTTTAGGTGGAACTTGAGTGACTCTAGTCACGCATATCTTAGTTATCACAGAATCACAGAATTTCTAGGTTGGAAGAGACCTCAAGATCATCGAGTCCAACCTCTGACCTAATGCTAACAGTCCCCACTAAACCATATCCCTAAGCTCTACATCTAAACGTCTTTTAAAGACTTCCAGGGATGGTGACTCCACCACCTCCCTGGGCAGCCTGTTCCAGTGTCTAACAACCCTTTCAGTAAAGAAGTTCTTCCTAACATCTAACCTAAAACTCCCCTGGCGCAACTTTAGCCCATTCCCCCTCGTCCTGTCACCAGGCACATGGGAGAACAGGCCAACCTCCATCTCTCTACAGCCTCCTTTAAGGTATCTGTAAAGAGCAATAAGGTCGTCCCTGAGCCTCCTCTTCTCCAGGCTGAACAAGCCCAGCTCCTTCAGCCGCTCCTCGTAGGACTTGTTCTCCAGGCCCCTCACCAGCTTTGTCGCCCTTCTCTGGACCCACTCAAGCACCTCGATGTCCTTCTTGTAGCGAGGGGCCCAAAACTGAACACAGTACTCGAGGTGCAGCCTCAGCAGAGCTGAGTACAGGGGGACGATCACCTCCCTAGCCCTGCTGGTCACACTGTTTCTGATACAAGCCAGGATGCTGTTGGCCTTCTTGGCCACCTGAGCACACTGCTGGCTCATATTCAGCCGACTGTCCACCATCACTCCCAGGTCCTTCTCTGCCTGGCAGCTCTCCAACCACGTCTCTGTGATGGCAACCAATCATGGTTATGATTAACTTTTCACCAATCATGTTTATGATTGGTGAAAAGTTCTCCCGTCTCTGTTTAGAGTAATAGGCTCCGAGAAATTCAGAGCGCATACTCAGTGTGGGGTGGTCACACCTTGGAGGCAGGTAGCTTTTGGGATGGAGGTGTGTTTTGGTATTATAATGATATTATAATGAGCAACAGTACACTAGGGTACAGCGTTTGTCAAAACATGACAGGTCCTTGGATCAGGGTAGCAAAAAGTACAGCTTATAATGCAGCTACACCCCACCCTGAAAGCCTCTTCAATGCTGTACATTTTCTTTGAAATGTGAATGTTAGTTTTATTTTCCTAGTTACTTCAGGAAATTGCACCACACGGACAACAGTCTCATACCTGTAGTTTGCAGGTGAATCTAGAGGAGATGGACTTGATGACCCTTGTTTGTCTGTGCTAACTTAGTATATCCTAGCATTCTGTTTTTCTATGGTTTTCAGAGACAATGAGATGCTACGTGGACAATGCCTTTTTACCAAGACAAGACAAGATTAGGCAAGGCCAGGCAAAGGCACACATGCAGCAGAGCTGGGGCAGGGCTATGCTAGGCCTGAGCTTATGCAGAGACCCTGGGCTAGGGGTCAGGCCAGAGCTGTAAGATGTTGTTGTCCTGGACTTTGGTGGGCTTGGTTCTGATGCTTGTTGCCCTTGCACCACCACCTGAGCCAGCACTGCCTGCCAGAGAACCTGGCCTGTGGAGAGGTCCCCCCATCCTCACACCATGGAGCAATAGCCCCATCCCCCATCCTGGTCCCGTGGCACTGGCAGAATGTACAGCCTGTGTGAAACTAAATCAACCCCACACCACAGGGCCCCAAGGTGTGCTACTGTGGGAAGGCCCTCACCTAGTTGTGGAGAGCAGTGGTGCTGCATGAAGCACAAGGACCACTTCATCCTCATGGCTCTGGAATTGACAGAGGAGCTTGGTGCCTGTGAGAAGATCCCCCAGCGTGTGCCCTGTGGTTGGACTGGTGCATACCCTGTGACATTCAGCACCCACATACAGACCTTGCTGGGTGCACAATCAGGACCCATTCTCACTGCCATGTCTCAGCAGAGACAGTGGGATATCTGCCCCCACATTATCTCTTTTCTGGAGCATGATGGGGTTGTACTGCCTATGGGACTCTGAGTTCCAGGGCCTGATGAAAGATGATCCATGCTTGGGAAAAAGAAAGCAAGACAGAGCAGCCATGACTGTTTGTGCATCGGTGCCTGTCGTGGGACTTCCTTCATAAAAAAGGAGTTGAGTTCACAGGGCCTGGGGTCTCCAGTGTGTGGCCTGATTGGACTGGTACCAGTACGAACCTGTGGATCCCCTCACCCTATGCATCCTGGCAACAGCTGGGCCATGCCAGACACCGCGCTGTAGTATGATGGGAATGCACAGGGAAGCTGTTTCTGCTCTCCATGCCCAGACACGATACCCATGATCAGGTGGTGGAAGAAAGGCGAATGTGGAAGTGAGACAGAGGGCCATCACCAAGACACTTACCCATTCCCAGTTTCTGAAAACCTTTGGGATTATCTTTGTCTGAACCTCCATCCCTAGCACAGCTCCACCCAAAGCAAGACGAACACTCTTCCCAAAGAGCTGGGGCCTCCAATGTCAACAGCGCTTGTCTAGGCAGAGACGTCACAAGTCAAGGACTGGTGGCCATTGGCTGTGGAGGAACTAGGGATGTCTTCCTCACCTTCAAGAGACAGTGCTTGAAAGAGGAATTGCTGCAGTATGCCCCACCCTCCAGTGCCTAGAGGAATGAGGCAGTGCCCCAAGCCTATTCCCACTAAGGAATGGTTTTCTCCCTTGGCCATCAGTATCCAGATGAAAAGACCACACAGGGACACACTCAGGGTTGCTGCAAATGTTTATCAAGGCTCAGGAGGGAAAGGAGGTGACTCCAAGAGGAGGCCCCGAGATCGTAGCACAGCAGAAGCAGACAAAAATCTGTTCAGCTTTTCCAATGGCAGACTTGCAACAGGGCATCAATCTACCTGGCCCACATGGGGAGAGGGGCTAGCAGGTCTCTCCAGGCTGGTTTCTGGGGGCCTCATGCAAAGCAGAGGGCAAGAAAGAAAAGAAAGAAAATGAGCGTGTAGAAAACAGGATAGGTAGACATTGGCCATGTTGTCATAGACTCCAGGCTGGCCCCTTCCTGTCTGTCTTTACAGGACAAGCCAGAGATGGTCAGGTCCTCTTAAAACAACAACACAATGTTTGCTCTTCCATCCAATCTTATCCAGCAGCATGTTGTGAGTTCCTGGGGTCCTGGTCTGGGGCACTGTCTGGCATCTTTAGCAGGGGCGGCACCTGCTGCCACAGTAGCGGCTGGTAATGCAGGAGAGGTCACAGCACCCAGAGTTGATGGGGACGCCGTCACAGCTGAGGATGCTGCCAACGGCAGCAGAGGTGGAGGATCCCACAGCCGTGTTCTGCGGGAAGGAGCTGAGGATGGGGCCGGGCAGGGTCACCACCACGGGAGAGGGCTGGATGACGATGGTGGAGTTCTGGCACTGCCTGACGCAGGGCTCGTTGCAGCTGCTGGCCAGCGGGGTCGGGCCGCACGGCTGGCATGGCCGGCACTGGTCGTAGCAGGACATGTCTGGGGGCAGGAGGTTCACCTGGGAGAGAGGGCAGAGAGGAAGCAGAACATGGGCATTCATGAGGAGCAGCCAGTCACAACATCCTAACAGATCCAAGGCACAGGCAGTACTGTGAGCTGGAGGCTGTGCAGGGATGTGCGAGCAGTTCTTGGCTGCATCCTGACAGGGCCCAAAAGAGCCACCACAGCCAGGCTACACCCTAGGCTCCAGCACAGGAGCCATCATACCAAAGGCTCAGTCTTCCTCCATGACAAACCTTCTATAACTTGACTCTCCCACAACCAGCAGTCCCAAGATATGGCAGGGCACACAGCTGATAGCAGCTGAAAGGTCCAAGGAACTGAGTCCTCCTGTGGAAGAATGAGGGGGACAAGAAGGGGCTTCACACTCACCTGGTTCCCAACAAGAAGAAGGTCAGAGAAGTGGATGAGAGAGCACAGAGCTGGGCTGGCTTTTATAGTGGGCCTTAGCTGCCCCATGTCCAGAGGCATCCCTTGAAGCAGGGACTATTTTCTGACAAGCTACTCATGCATGAAAAACATCCCACCTAATGATACGGGATGTGTGTTGCCTTCCTGTGATGCTGCTTTTCATTTCCTGCTTTATGCCCTTTCCCCAAAGAAGGCAACTTCTGAGTGGCAGGCAGGGAGTCCCAAGTATTTCCAGGCAACACATGTCAGTGTGGGCAGAAGACTCAGCTCACGTGCTGGAAGAGTCCAGTAAAAGCATATGTTGTCAGTCTGGGTGACTTCCTAGGGACTCTCTGGGGCCCTTTTGGCTACAGGTGACCCAGCTCCTGACTGTGACCCTACCCCTGCTGACACTGCCCTCAGGGAAAACCTGCTGGACTGTTTTGCCTCCTCCTGCTCTGACCCAGGGATGTCTGTACAGGGGGAGAGGTTGTGCAGGGCCCTTTCTCGATCACAAAAGAAAGGCCCAACAGGTCAGTGGCTGTTTTAGTTAGAAGGAATAACAAGATGAATATACACAGAAAGGAAACCTTTCATGTGCAGGTGATCCTGCCTTCTACCAACATCGGACAGAGCCGGATGGGTTTTCCCAAGACACACAGTGCAGATCCTGCCCACAGGGAATTCCTTCTTCACTCCTATAACTTGATGCCTTTCATTTTTTGCTTTAAAAAATGAATAAAATCATACACCATCTCCTTACATGATGCAAGCTTATTTCATTCATGACACCCACCAGTGATCAGTCGGGGCACTCCAGCACTTTCCTTACCACTGCTACTCAGGCTAACAAATGGGATTCTCAGGCCTTAAGTGCAAGGCCCAAGAAAGCTGACATTGTCTTGTCAAGAGCCCTGGCTCCAGTGTCTTCTGGAAGGCTTCCAGTCCACCTCCCCTGTCTATCACATCAAATATGTTCTTGGACCAAATGCTGTCCAGAATCTCTGCTGCACACTGTGTCATGTTCATACACATGTTCCTCTCTTATGGGCACTTGCCTATACTGGGGCTGCCTGGGAGAGAGTTAACATTCCCCACAGTAGCCCCTTGAGTGCTGTGCTCTGCACTTGGAGCGAGAACAGCATTGCCATCACACCAACGTTGGGGCTGTAGTGGAGCAGTGCTGACACAGCATCAAGACTCTCTCCAAGCCCCCCAAAGCCAGCAGGTATGCAGGTGGGCAGAGGTTGGGAGGGGACATCACCAGGGCAGCTGACCTAAGCCAACCAAAGGGATATTCTGTAATCGAACACTCAGCAGTAAAGATGTGAAAGGGGAAGGAAAATCAGGGTGAATAGACAGGTATACCTAGTCCAGGCTTCCAAAGACGTGGAAAAACACTACTTTATGATGCAAAGTGAAGAATTTGTTTCTTCAGTTACCCTCAATTTGTTTCCAAACAGCCTTTGCTCTTTTTTATTTGTTTTTTATTTTTTTAATCCTTTAATTATGTTATCCCTGTGTCAACTTGTAAACCCCTTACCTTAAATCACATTCTTTTTCCACATCTTGCTTTCAGCAGGGGGTGTGAGAGAGCTGTGTGGCGGAATTTAGCTGGCTATCAGTGTGAAACTAGGACAGCCTGTGTGCTGGATTTGTGCAAGTGTCTGTGCGTGGAGTTTTGCATGATTCCACGCAGGTGTGCATGAGCAGGTATGTGTCTGTGAGACCTGTGTGGCCCCTCCTCATAAGAAAATGGGCTGGTCAGCACAGGGCATTCTCCACTGCTCTGTCCATGAGAACAGTTGTACAATCACAGAACAAAAACAGCCCAGAAGTGCCCACAGCACACATGCTGATATGTGGACTTCTGTATCTGAAGCCCTCTTTCTCCTGACCCTAAGATGTTCATTGCCAATTTCAGTCCCCAAAAGGATGGGCCCACAAGAGTTTGGATCCTTTCTTTAATTCTGTAGCACAGGATTCAGAGTGTAAGAGCATGGTTTGCCATGCAAGATTGCATGGTTTGCCAAGAGCAGATTGCCAAAGAGATGCTATTGGAGCTCCATCATCAGAAGAGTTCAGACTTTGCCTGGACTTGATCCTTAGCAACCTGATCTGATGAGACCCACTCTGAAAACAGGGTTGGACTACGTGTGTGCTGGAGGTGCAGCCTGTGATTCTTTGGAGGGTTTCTCAGATGACCTCTCATTAGGACTGCTCAGGAAGCATGGGGCAACATGCACAGTCACCACATATCAGCCTTGGAGGGATGCTGTTGACAGATCACTGTTTCTGTTAATTCCCACGGTCACCCTTGATCACATACTGATATGATTCATGACATCAAAAGTGGGTAGAGGGAATACCACTCATGCACACTGCTGCTCATGTCAAAAGATGCATGAATTCATGGGTGCACTCACAGACACTCCTGGATACATACTGAAGTATATTTGGGCACACACGCACAAAGACAGGTGTCCACACAGTGAAGATAGCAAATGCTGCTCTCCTGAACTCTAGGGTTCTGATTTTACTTTCTACTCTCTCTGAAGGAACATCCTGGCTTGCTGAGGCCCTGCTGTGTTTTACCTCCAGAAGATATCGAGTGGTGGAAGGCAAGGAATCCTGAGCAGCAACTCTATCTCCTTCCCACAGGAGTGAGGGGAACGTCTAGAGAGAGGTTTCTTTGGTACATACTGGGTCTTTCTGAGAGCTGCTGCTCTTTATTCTGGAATTCTCAGCCATCTGCCTCTTGATCCAGGCTGAGAATACACTCGTGTGTGGTGCCCAAACAGCCCATGTATCCTTCCGTGTAGTTTGTCTTTGGAAACCTCCCATTCACTGACATGTGCCATGTCTTGGTCAGGATGCCTCTTTATGGACAATTTACTTTTCCAGCGGTGTGGTCTGGCTCCCCTTCCTCCACTAGTGGGCCTAAACTGGGATGTCCTCTTCACACTCATGGCCTATGACCAAGCTGTGTGCATCTGCCACCCACTGCAGAACTCCAGTCTGGTGGGAGGCCTGTGGGCTGAGCTCCTGCTCCCCTCTTTGGCACAAGCGGCGCTCACCCTTTGTTTGCCCTGCTCTGGCCCTACACAATCACAGCTCCTTCTGGGACTCGCTGTCAGTCATGCAGCTGCCTTCTGCAGAGAGCTTCTGGACTGCTGTGCTCCTTGAATACAACAGCACCACCAGTTTTCCTGTGCTCCTTGAGCTCCTGCAGGGTGCTCCTGGTCTCCTTCTGAATGTAGACATGTGAGGAGACACAAGACACAGTATGCTCACTCACACTTCCCTGCACTTGTATCGTGCCGGGGGCTACGTTCCCTCCTCTATACCCACCCCATTGTCAACTTCTCCCGCAACAAAGTGGTATCCATCTTCTCCAGGGCTGTGATGCCCCTGCTCCATGCACCAATCTGCAGCCTAAAGACCGAGAAAGTGAAGGAAGCCATGCGAAACCTGAGAAACAGAGGGAGGTTGTTTCTTTGTTTCCTCTGCTGTGTTCGCTGTCTCTGCTTTCAGGGCCATGCCATTTTCTCTACTCTCTTCTGCAATGGAGGTCTTGGGGAAGCTGCCATCACTGCTTCCACAGCAGCCCTTATTTTCTTTCTTACTTTTCAGCTCCTCCCTCCTTGTTTCCTACCCTAGAAGCAGCCCTTCAGCACTTGGGGCGGGGCCGAGAGAAAGAACAGCAGGAAGCTGGAAGCAACACACAGGGATACAAACCTGACTGAGGGAGGCAGTGAGGAGACCAAATGTGGGCAGTCACATCACTTGCGTGGGGTACATGGGGCTGAGGCTCCTTCTCTACCCTCCTCTATGCCTCCTCATCTCCTACCATGTTCACTGCCCTCCTCTCCCCTTCCCACTCCCAAAGGAGATGCCGTAGCAGACGGGCAGCTGCTGTCTCCGCTCCCTCTCCCTTTCGCTCCCGCTCCCTCTCCCACTCCCACTCCCTCTCCTATCCCGGGCTGGGCTGCAGGACGGGCAGAGCCCCGCGGGCAGCAGCCGAAGCCCTGCCCGCCCACAGGCGCCCAGCACTCGCAGCCCGGGACAGCCCCCGAGCGGCCCCGGGGCGGAGCTGGCGGCGCCGGGCGGCGGCGGCGGGGAGGAGGCGCCGCGGGCGGAGCAGAGCCGGGGCTGGCGGGGGCAGCGCGGCGCGGGCGGCGGAGCGGCGGGATGCGGCAGGGCCGGGCCGCAGGGCTGGCGGCGCTGGCCGCGGTGCTCCTGGGTGCGCGGGGCTGCCGGCGCCGGGGACGGGACGGGACGGGGCTGCCCTCGCTTCTGGCCCGCCGGCTTCTTACGGACCTCGCTCCCCTCTGGCCTCCCTCTGCAGCCATCCCGCCTGCCTCCAGCGAGCTCAGCCGGCCGTTGCCTCCCACCTTGCCTTGCTCCCTGCCTTCCTCCTCTCCTTTCGGCACACCCCCACTCATTCCTGCCTGCTTCCCTTCTCCTCCTGGCTCGGACCCTCCTTCCAAACAGCCGTGCTCTGACTTGGTCCCCAGATAACCATTCCCAGTGAAATGCCTTTGTATGCTTTTTTCTGAGAAAAAGCTCGCATCAGCTGTCAACTGTTTTCTTCTCCCCTCTCCCCCTGCGTGACATTTTCGGTGCAGGAAAGACATTTTCTGAGTTTTCTCCTGCTTTCTTTCTCGGCAGTGGCTGTGGGCAGAGCCCAGGTGCAGCAGGAGCCATGGGCACAGACCACCGAGGGCACCGGCATCAACATCACCTGCTCACACCCCAACATCCAAACTGGTGAAGTCATCTACTGGTACCGCCATCTCCCGGGCCAAGGACCCGCATCCCTAGTGTTCGGTACTACAGGCTCCAGAGCACTGACGGACCTGCCGGGGAGGCTCGAGGTGGCAGCAGACCGCCGGTCCAGCGCCCTGTGGCTCACCGAGCCCCGTCTTCGGGACGCGGCGGTGTATTACTGCGCCCTGAGAGCCACGGGGAGAGGAGCCGGGGCTGCGGCCGTGCAGGAACCGTGGCGGGCGGGGCCGGGCGTGTGTGGCGGGGGCGAGGCAGGGGCACAGCCCCCAGGGGGCGCTGCCGCTCCGCCCGCCAGGACCTCCTCGTCCCGCAGCCGCGGGGGTTCCCCCGCCAGCCCGGCCCCTCCAAGGCACTTCGGTTCTGCTGAAAGGGTCTGGAGCCTGGGTGCAGCTGAACGGAGATGGCAGCAGCCTGGCAGAGGTGTGTGCAGGGAAGAGGCACTGAAACACAGCCCCTTTCTCCTGAGCCCTCCTTTTCCTCCCTCAGTTTCTCCCAAATTCAGGCCCAAACAAGGACCGAATCAGGACAGTTTGGATCCTTGGCTTAATTCAGGGTAACAATGTTTGGAGTGCCTCAGAGTGGCTGTCCATCGATGACCTTGGGATGTATAGGAGAAGCAGACTGCTGTGAGGTTCCTGAGAGTGCCTATCAGTCAGGGTTTTTCCGCCCCTGGACACTGCCAGGTTCTTCTGGGAGTCAGTGCTGGAGACAGGCCTATCTCCTCACAACTGTCTATAAAGGCCTGCCAGCATTGTCTCAGAAATGCATCGCAGAGGGGACAGATTCCCATCCAACCCATGTCTGGCTGGTTCTCCTGAAGGCAAAGGGGCAGCTTCACACGTCGTATTTCAGAGCAAATGTGTTTTCTCAGCGTAGTGGGTGTCTCATCCAAGCTAATCTGCCTTGTTCAAACACAGAGGCAGATCCCAACCACACTTTTATCTGTTTGCTAATGACATGCACCCAGAACTTCACCCAAACATTATATACTGCTAACAGTGTCCTGGGGCATTCAAGGTAGGCAATAAACAGCAGAGTAATTCAGAAACCAATGTCTCCAGGAACTACCAGTCATGTTTTGGGTTGCAACATGGGCCAAGCCCTTCCAGGGCAATGGGCCATCCCAACAAAGCAGAAATGTTTGTCAGAGCTCTGCCTGGGTCTCTTTCCTGTGGTCTACCCCACACCTTAGCCCTGGCAGTGCCACAGCTTCACCTGGGTTAAATTGGTTGCATTCTCTTGCAGCTGTGGCTGATTCCATTCCTCTGACACCAGGAAAGACAAAGGGTTTACCCCAGCGCACCTTTGGCTCTTCTCTCTTGCCTGCATGGCTGATTCCTTCTGGACATGACAAGGCTGTACCAAGCAGGGCCATACATGAATCCATAAGGAAACATCTTTGTAACTGAGCAGGGACCGGGTGCCCTTCTGATGGGACCTGTTATAGATGTAACCAGGCTCTAATGAGATACTGATGAGAGATATCACAGGGCTGCAAAGCACTGACAGGAAAAATGTCTGCCAGCAGTCAAGCAGGGCCTGGAAACAATGGGCAACCTTGAAGTGCAACTGGGTAACAGAGAGCTGCACACAGCCTGAACATAGCCTCTACATAACCAAAAGAAGAAACAGAGAAACAACTTGCCTGAGCAGGAGCAAAGCAAATGGTCAGGAAAAGTGGAAATGAGCGTGAGGAAGTCCCTGTGAGTGCACGTCCTGCACCTGAGGAAATCTGTTGCATGCTTGGGGGCAAGTGGGCACCTTAGAGCAGCGTGGGGGCATGCAAACTGCCTGCTGTCTTTGCACTGACCCAGCCCATATGGGTTCAGGGTCCTCAGGGACTGGAGATTGCCATGTATGGTCCATTACGGTGAACACCAATGCTGATTTGTGAAGGGGATCAGCCCTGCATGTGTGCCATCACCTGGGTCCTGCCAAGTGCAGTGCTGGGGTGGTTGGGCTTCATGGGACACGTTCCATTTGCACAGGCCATGTGTGCTGGCCATAGCCCTGAGGTGAGTTCAACTAGGGAAGATGAGGGTGGAGTAGAAGCAGTCAGGCATCCCTGCACTTATTCCACCCATTCCCCACATCTGCCTGTAAGTCAGGGATTTCCACCCCTGGACACTCCACCCTCCTTACACCAGTCGAATGCTCAGCATTTGTAGTGGTTCACTATGCCTGCCCATCAAGCACAGTGTTCATAGTTCCTGGGAGCCCTTCCCACAGGCCCTGGCCAGCAGCTTTGGCATGGAGGGCACCTTCTGCCTGAATAGCAGCTGGCAATGCCAGAGACAACCAGTCCTGCAGAATGCTTTCATTAAGGCCACAACCAGTCGGAAGGAGGACACCCTTGGCCAGTTTGTGCATGGCCCCTAACGTGGACACACAGACAGTGACAGCGTAGGTCACAAGGGGACTGTGGAGCACGCAGGCAGACTGGAAAAAAGGATTTTCCTCTTGGGCTAGAAGCATCCCCAGAGTAATGTGGGATGCGGGCTGGCTGCCAAGGAATCAGACCCTCAGGAAAGGGTTTTGGGTGCAGGAGGCACCCAGCCAAACACGAGCCAGCAGCGTGTCCTTGCAGCAAAGGCAGCCAACGGCCTGCGGAGCTAGGGGCATCAGGGGGTGCCCCGCAGTGCGTGGGGCTGGGCGTGTGGGGCGGGGGCAGGGTGGGGACGAGACAGGGGCACAGTCATAGCCGAAACCACGTGGGGGCGCTGCCAGTGCTTGGTCACTCACTCTAATGACACGTTTTGGACCATCTAAAAACATGTCAGTCAGAACCAGTAAATAACAATACCCCCCTTTTCTAGGGAGTCCTGAAAAATAAATTTGCCACTCTTGCCCCGGATACTTTCCTTTACCGATTATTCCAAATTTTATTCTATTCTTGGTTTTGGGGTTATTGTATAAACAAATGCTACATTGTTGAGTTACTTGTTTTATCGTTGTATATAAATTTTGTCCCACTAATGTCTGACTCAGGCTCTTATGCAATGTGTCAGCTCCCCAGTGTGTTTTATTGTGTTCCATAAGAACTATGGGCCATGTCAAATTAGAGGGTATTATTATGCGGTTATCTTTTAAATATACCCATCCATCTGGTTTCATTTTACCTTTCAAATCTTCAATTAATTTTAGGTCTTCTTTTGCATAATTTGGCTTTTGGTTCATGTATGTAGTTTGGATTTTACCGTCTGGTATCAAAGACAATGCCTTCACTTCAGTTACTCAGCTGCCCGCTTAGCCTCCTGATCTGCCAATCATTTTCCAATTTCAAAATCTGCATTCCCCTTTTGATATCCCCAACAATCCATGATAGCTATCTTTTCTGGTTGCTTAACAGCCTCTTACAATTTTTAAAATTTCTTCAGCATGTTTTATCTGTTTTCCCTGAGTGGTCAGCAATCCACATTCTTTCCAAATCGCTCCATGAGCATGCACCACGCTGAATGCATATTTAGAATCTGTCCAAATATTTATTTTCCTTCCTGCTGCTAGTTCCAGTGCTCACGTAAGACAAATTATCTCTGCTTTCTGGGCGGATGTCCCAGGGGGTAATGGTTTGGACTCGATTACCTGTTGAGTGGTTGTAACGGCGTACCCTGCTTTACGTTGTCCTTGTTTCACAAAGGTGCTTCCATCAGTATACCAAGATTCATCAGCATCTTCTAAAGGTTCTTCCTTAAGATTAGGTCGACTAGAATACAGTCTCCATTGTTTCTACACAATCATGGGTTATGAGTTCATCCAGAGTTCCGCTAAGGAAAGAAGCTGGATTTATGACATTAGTGACCACAATTTCCACATCATTTTGTTCTACTAATATTGCTTGATATTTTAAAAATCTCTGTGGTGAAAGACAATGGTTTCCTTTTTGTTCCTGTGATAAATTAGTAGTTTCATTAACTAATGAAACCCTAAATGTGATGGGGGTAGAAGGGACTGGGATAACAGTGACATTTTTGGGGAATACTAAGCTGAGACCAGGGGATAAAATGATCACTGGGCAATTATTGTATGTATCCAAGGCGGAAACTAACTTGTTGGGAAGGGATTTGATGATTAAATTTGGCATTCAAATAGTAAATTGTTAGACTGGAATAACAGTGTTATTAATGGAGTGCTCTCAGGCCTTGAGAGCAAACGTATATTCACCTCTGACTGGAAAGACTCTGAAATGGGGGTGGAAGCAACAATATAGGTGGACAATTTTACCTCAGGGGTTTACAGGGCCACCTATCTATTTGGGTAAATTCTAAAAAAGATTTTGGAGCAATTACAACCTCCCAAGGAGGTATTAATGTTACAAATATGTGGATCATTTTAAGGAAAATCGATATTCCCTGATGGGAGAGAAATGCTGAATAAAGTGATAATGAGGCAAATATTAACTGTTTTACATCAGAAGAGTCATTGGGAGGTGCAAGCAATGTGTGATGTTGTTCTAAGAAAGCATGTCTGTGTAGAAATATATACTTTAGGGAAGCACAGATGCAGAGGATGTACTATATGTCAAAGGGTAAATAAAAAGGTCTTCTCTAACCTATCTAGAGGGGGACGGGAGCCAGGGCTTTGACCTTTCCAAAGTATACAGGTAGACTTTACTGAGTTACTTGTTTGTCCTAATTGACCACGTGACTGAATGGGTGTAAAGCTTTACTACAAGGATTAAAGCAGGCCTTAGAGATTGAGTGGGATTTTCACAGCCCCTGGCACCCCTCCTCTTCTGGAAAGGTAGAGCGAATGAATGGTGAAATTAAGAAACAACTAACAAACCTTATGATGGAAACAAAGGCTTCTTGGGTAAAATGCTCACCCCTTGCACTGTTAAACATATGGACGCAGCCCTGAACTGATGTAGGAATTTCTCCTTTTGAAATGCTATATGGTATGCCCTAAGACTTGGAATTGCCACTTGATCACCCTCAATTCTAATTAAGACTTGGAAAGAGACTTTTTTTTAACACCGCGATGGGGAAGGCCCCTATGTTGTTTTGCTTACTACAGAAACAGTCGTCCGGACTGCGGAGAAAGGATGGACACATGCCAGCCGTGTTAAAGGACCCATCTGTGACGAGAAGTGGGAGATCGCTCCAGGAAACAAAGACCTGAAGCTCACATTGCGATGAACTCGATAGGTACTGTGGGTTAAGGTAGAGGCTCTCCCCTGAAGAACACTACTGCTGCCGAGAAGAACTAAAACCTCGTAGTTGGCTGCAACCCAACTGACGAGTGAGGCAGAGGAGTGAATAAGTGGGGAAAGAAATGGGCCTCAGCCATTCCTATCGATATTTGGGGGTTCTCACAGTGATTTCATCCTGCATAGCGACTCAACACCACCCCCACCAACCTTTTAAATGGACTTTAAGTCGATTCGAAGATCAACAGGTTATTGCAACCCAGATAACATCGGGGGGGGGCAAGCTTTACTTCTACACTATGTCAGCTGATCTCAAGGCCCCGATGCTGGGAATATATGGGATTTTACTTCTGCCCAAGTTCTAACCTGGGAAAGAGGTACTGTAAATGCCTGAACGTGTATTATTGTGCATACTGGGGGTGTGAAACCATTGCTACAGACTGGACACTCGGGGCTGGTCAGGATAAATTCTTACAAGTGGAAAATGGGCTGCAAGGTTGTAACCGACAATTGGATCCTTGTTATAGGTGGCGAGGGCATGGTATAGGGTATACAGGAACCTTCCATGGAAATAAAGAAATTTGCAAGGTTCTATATATAAATATAACAAACTTGGACGATACTAGCTGGGTACTAGGAAACATGTCAGATTTTACGAACACGGAACAGATAGGGGAGGACTCATACTAATAAAGAAGGAAAAACCCGAGACTTCCAAGGTAGTCGGGCCTAATAAAGAGTTACTAGGGGAAGGTTTGGTTGTCCAGACTGTAAATATACCTGGGACTGCCCAACCTACTACAGTGTTTTCTAGTAAGTCGACAGAGTTATCCTTTCCCACACTGCTTCCAAACATTGTGGAAAAAAAAAAAAAAAAAAAAAAAAAAAAAAAAAAAAAAAAGAAAGGGGTTGTACCCGAGAGTAGTATGTGGAAAGTTATAAATGCTAGTTTCCAGGTACTAAATCAAACTAATCCTGAGATAACTGAAGGGTGCTGGCTATGTGTAAGTGTTAAGCCCCCATATTATGAAGCTATAGGAGATATGGGGAGGTCTGAATATTCAAATGAGTTAAATCCTTCCAAATGCAGTTGGGGTCAGGAAATCGGGATAATTTTGACTCAAGTTACGGGAAAAGGTAGATGTATCGGCACAGTTCCAAGAGATAAAAATGATCTGTGCCATGTCACTGAAAAAATAGACCAAACACACAAATGGTTAGTTCCTGCAAATAACACTAGGTGGGTATGTTCATCATTAGGAGTCACTCCTTGCATATCTTTAAAATTGTTTAGCACATCTCATGATTTTTGTGTACAGGTGGTCATTATACCAAGGATTCTATACCACACTGAAGAGTATATGTATACCCATCACACAGTGGCTGAATACCATCTGGTAAAGAGGGAGCCTATTACGGCCGTCACCTTAGCCACTTTAATGGCTCTCGGGGCTGCAGGTGCAGGAACTGGAATTGCTTCCCTGATAAAACAAAGCCAGGAATTTACTTCTCTACGCATTGCCATAGATGAGGATCTGGCCCGTAGAGAGCAGTCAATAACAGCTCTGGAAAAATTGGTTAGGTCATTATCCGAAGTGGTACTCCAAAACCGTACAGGGTTGGATTTGATTTTCTTACAACGAGGAGGACTGTGTGCAGCCCTACATGAAGAATGTTGTGTATATGCAGATCATACTGGGGTGGTAAGAGATACAATGACTAAATTGCGGGAAGGATTAGAAAAACGCAAAAGGGAAAATGAGGCTCGTCAGAATTGGTATGAATCCTGGTTTAATTACTCACCTTGGCTTACTACCCTGCTATCAACCATAGCAGGGCTCTTGTTGTTACTTACATTAGCACTGACTTTTGGACCATGTATATTCAATCGAGTAATCACAATTGTGAAAAGCCAATTAGAGGCAGCTCATCTTATGCTTGTGCGTGCTAAGTATGAATCTCTTGAGCAGGAGGAGGACAACGCAGAAACTTTGATGCTCAGCAAGCAGATATTGCAAAAATTCAATGAACAAAATATGTTAGAAAAAGAAAAAGGAGGGATTGTGATAAATTAGTAGGGGTTTGTTCATTGTCCTTGAGAATTTAAAGAATCTACTGAGGAGATAAGGTTTCACAACTCACGGCATTGTAACATGGGGACAAAGCAAGACATCCTGTTTTGCCCCCACCTGAACACAAGCACAACGCATGATCACTGGAGGAAGAATAACGACCCCCAACAACAGACTGCGCAGTCTCAGGACAGGTCTCGACAAGTCTCGACAAGCCGGAACTTCAATGCTATAAAACAGCAACACTGGAAAGGGGAAGTTGTGTGCCATGGTGGAGTGGAGACTCCCCAGCCGCCCAGCGCTGTTTTGCTTGTGTCTGCTTACTTGATTAATAAAATAATTTCAATAGACCAGTAAATTGTGTGGTCTAACTTATAACAACTTGGTGCCGTGACTCGGATGAAGGCAATCTGATTGAAAGACCTTCGAAGGGGGCGCCCCGCTGATTTCAGCGGCCTTCGCTAGGACTACTTTCATTCAAATCCTTCACCGACGAACCCAAAATTAGACACAAGCAAATAAAACCGGTAAACCCTAGGCAACCTTTGTGCACGAAGCCCGAACGAAGACCCACAGGGTGGGTAAGTATAGGCTGGTGTTCCGTTCGGTTGGGGTTGGGTATCCCGGAACACAACAAACGAGACGTCCAATTGCGGACGAAGCGAGTGTGGACCCCTCGGTAGTGCAGTTCCCACATCCCGCGAGGGACTGCGCCACAAAAAGGGGGAAGCGATTCGTGTGTGTTTGTGTGAAGGTGTTCCGGAAGATGGGACAGAAGAAGAGTAAGCCTTCTGGTCCCATGGGCGGGGTAACGTCTGATGTTAGGTTACCCCGGGATTAATGATTAAAAATTGGCAGTATTCCCCTTTTAGGCGGGGAAGGAATAAAGTAAAAATGATACATTATTGTGTTGAAGTTTGGGGTGGTAAACAGATTCGAGGAGACCACCTTTACTGGCCTGTATTTGGGTCTTTTGAAGATTGGGTTTGTCAGGCCTAAATATTTATGTAAACTCAAAGGAACCCTTTAGTCTGGAAGAAAGTGAGTATGCGCACCTCTGGATAAATTCAGATACGAGGACGCATCTATATCCTCTAAAAGGAAAAGGAGGGCGGGATAAAAAGAGAAAGGACTTAGAAGTCCCGACACCGCCCCCGCCCTATATTCCACCGCCCGCACCAACGGCTCCTGTCCTTAATGGACTCCCCGAATTAGCTAATCCAGGAGAATCGGAATCGGATCATGAAACACAGGGGTTGGTAACCTGAAGCAGGGCAAGAAATCAGAAATCTGCTTTAAGGGAGGGATTATATCCCCTACGAGAAATAGCGATGGGGGGACCCCAGCCAGGAATGGAATATGTGGCCATCCCCATTAACTCCGGGGATGTCCGAGATTTTAAGAAAAGGACAGGAGGAGGGTAAGCGAGCTTTAATGGCAACTGGCATAGTGTTTGCAGCTGCTGAGGAATAATTCTAACTGGAATAATAACTGTACATTGTATATTGTATATATAAAAGCCCGGGCATTTTTATTAAAGTATTCTTTTATACATATGTTAATATGTAAATATAAGAACTGCCATTGAGATGTATGTCTAAGGGAACAAAATTTGTACAGGCATATCATCAGCTCATCATGTTTAAATGTCCTCAGTGTAATTGTCAACAGGCAGTTAATTTACAGTGGTTTGATTTTATTTGTGTATCTATGTATTGCGAATTTTGGAGGGATTGGGATTGACTAGTAAAGAGCTTCTAGGAAAACAGTGGCATATTAACCACTGTAGATTACAATAGGAAATGTTCAAAGCAAAGAAACCTCGAGGAAAAGCCCCCTAGGGTGTATACTAACACATTGGAAGGATATAGTGGGGTGAGAGGGTACAGAAAGTAAAAGAACTCTTATCAAATATTGTAATCAGTGGTGGCCACTTTATAAACTAGAGGATGGAGCAGAGTGGCCCCTAAATGGAACTATTAATTACAACACCATATTACAGTTAATGTTGTTTTTGTGGAAAGAAGGAAAATGGGATGAAATATGGTATATTGATTGATATGTTGTTTCAGTATCTTGGAGGGAAAAGGTATGGAATTAAGTTGGACTCAGAATGAGCCTTTGGTGCTGGTATTAGAAAAGTACGGGCTGGAGAAAGATAAAGGAAGTGTTAAAAGGGTTGCTGAAGGTGTTAAAGGTGTGGCATGTAATATTTAACAGAGCTGTTTGAAATTGAATGAGCAGGGAAAGGAGATGTAGGCATTATCTAAGTAACAGTCTAGAAGTTTTGGTATATTTGCATATTTGCTGTGGTGTTTGTTCAGTTTCTCAAGCATCGGGGAGGGGGGAACAGCCTGCTCCACCAGGGGCCTCTCCAGCGGCTGCAGGGGGGCTTTGGCTCCAGCACCTGGAGCGCCTCCTCCCCCTCCTTCTGCACTGACTTTGGTGTCTGCGGGGGGGTTTCTCGCTCTCCCAACTGCTGTTGAGCAGCAGGTTTTTGTTTGTTTCTTTGTTTGTTTGTTTTCGTGGATGTGCTCTCACAGAGGCACGGACTGTATTGCTCATGGCTTGGCTCTGGGCAGCAGTGGGCCCCTTTGGGGCCAGATTAAATTGTCCCTTATCTACCATGGGGAGGTTTCTGGGTTTTTCTCACGGGGGCTGCCACTGCAGTTTCCCACTCCCACACCCCTCACACCCCCCGAACCTTGCCATCAAACCCAATACACTGGGGAACAGCTAAGTCATTACTGACTTGTAAAGCATCAGGAGGAAGAATAACGACCCCCAACAACAGACTGCGCAGTCTCAGGACAGGTCTCGACAAGTCTTGACAAGCCGGAACTTCAATGCTATAAAACAGCAACACTGGAAAGGGAAAGTTGTGTGCCATGGTGGAGCGGAGACTCCCCAGCCACCCAGCGCTGTTTTGCTTGTGTCTGCTTACCTGATTAATAAAATAATTTCAATAGACCAGTAAATTGTGTGGTCTAACTTATAACAGTTCCAAAACTGCTGAGTCCATATGGGAGACTAACACTGTCATTTTCTGTCCCATTGTAAACTTCAGAGCTTCTTTTATATTGATAACAACAGCTGCAACAGCCCGAAGGCATCTGGGCCATCCTTTACTTACTTCATCTAATTGTTTAGAGAAGTAAGCTACTGCCCGTTTATAGGGACCCACTCTTTGTGCTAGTTCTCCCAAAGCTATCCCTTGTCTCTCATGAGAGAACAACCAAAAGGGTTCTGAGAGATCCGGTAATCCCAAAGTCGGAGCGTGCATCAATTCTCATTTAAGTTGTTTAAAGGCTTTTCGTGCTTCTCCAGTCCAGACTAACTTTGACTGATTACTCTTTATCAATTCATATAGAGGCTTTACCATTAGTCCATAATTATAAATCCAAAGGCGACACCAACCTGTCATTCCTGAAAAGGTTCATAGCTCCTTTACTGTTTGGGGTTCTGGAGTCTGGCAAATGACTTCCTTACGTTCAGTTCCTAGTTCTCGTTGTCCTCCCAAACTTTCAAATCCCAAATAGGTCATGCTTTATTGAACCAGCTGGGGTTTCTGTTGAGAGATTCGATATCCATTTAAACACAGAAAATTAAGGAGACTTATAGTCCGGTGAATACAACTCTCTTTAGTCTCGGTAGCTATTAAGAGATCATCTACATAGTGTAACAAAGACCCTTCAGTGTCTGGAGGTATCCAAGTGTTATATATGGAGTGGTAATTCGAGTCAAGAAAATGGTTGATATTAATAAAGAAGGGGAAGATGTGGGAATGTGGCCATGGAGGCTGGAAAGCCCCGTGGTTGAGATAACATTAGACTCTTAATGATGATGCCGTCAGGAATATAAAAGAGTTTAGAGGGAACAAAGAAGGGTGATTCAGGAGACTCCATGCAGTCTCCAGTACTTGTTCTCCAGCCATTAAGGCATGGAAGTTTCTGGGTGTTTGCTGTTGTTGTTACATTCAAAGTTGTTTGACCAATGAAAAGTTGTTTTGAAAAGAACTGCTGTGGAGAGAAGGGTATAAGAGGGGAGCCTGCCCTCAAGATAAAAAAAAAAAAGGCAACAGGATGAAGTTACATCATCAATAAAGAAGCAGGAAAAAGAAGTGAAGAGGAACAGGCTGGCAGAACGGAGACCAGGATGGGAACAGGCACTTTGATCGCCTCATGAAGATAGGTTCAGCCAAACTCAGCAAACCGCTCAGAGAAGCTCGTACTGAAAGTTGCTGCAAATGGGTGCACCGGAGCTGGAAAGAAGCTCAAGCTGAGAGAAGCGGACCTGTGCACACAACTGCCCCTCGCTGGTAAACAGTTGCACATTAAGGGGAATAATACCTCCTTAGAAACAAAGACTGTCCTGGTAACCCTACAGCTTATTCTCCTTATAAATAATCGGACAGTTTATGATCCTGAAACATGGAACCAAATTGATGTCAAGATGTGGGACTCTGCAACTAAAAACGACAAGGTTACAGTGGGATTGCTTGGCACCTGGCGAGCAGTCTCTGAGGCCTTAAAGAGCCCTGTGGGACCACAGCCAGACGCGTGTGGTTTGCCAGACAGTGAGGGAGCTGCGGGCTCCTTTACTGATCCGACTGCTACGCCATGGGCCCCTCTGCTGCTACAGCCATCGAAAGCTTTTGCTGTTTCGCCCTCTGGTGACCTGGACGTGCCTTTTGACCCAGGCCCTATGGGCCTTGAAAACGAGATGGATGTGCTTTTCTTCGATTCGGGAAGAACGGGATACATAAGGCCCAAAGACCGAGTTGCTTGACAACTTAAAGTAAGACATATTGTTCAAAAGGAATGGAAAATGGAGACTTGTTTGTAATCAAGAAAAGGAATGGAAAATGGAGACTGTTAAGTCACAGAACTTAAAGGATTGTTTGTTACCTTTTCTGATTGTACGTATGAATAGGCGTACTCGGGTTTAGTATGTAAAGCAATGTTCTGTATATTTAGAATGTTTGATGTTCATGTGTGCGTGTTGGTGGAGAGTAGACTCCCCGCACACCCAGCGCTGTTTAACTGCCTTTTATACCTTTTATAAATATTTCTTTTATAAATATTACTAAATTCAGATTGAGGTGAGACTTCATTTATAACACAAGTCTCGAGTTCCCTTGCTAATTGGTTTCCAAAAATAATGGGGCTATTCTTGAATCCTTGAGGTAGAACCATCCACGTAAGCTGCATCTTTCTGCCTGAGTTGAGGTTTTCCCATTCAAAGGCAAATAGGTTTTGGCTTTCTGTGGCTAAGGTTAGGCAGAAGAAGGCGTCTTTTAAATCCAGTACGGTAAACCAGACTTGACTATTCTTTAATTTAGTCAGCAAAGTATAAGGGTTTGCCACTACTGGATGCATATCCTCAGTGATTTTATTTATGGCCCTCAAATCCTGAACTAGCCTATAGCTTTTTCCATCTGCCTTTTTAATTGGCAATATTGGTGTATTGTATTCTGATTTGCATTCAATCAATAATCCATACTGTAGAAATTTATCAATTATCTCTTTAATTCCTTTCCTATCTTCTATCCTCAAAAGATATTGCTTAACCTTATTGGGTTTCTCTCCTGGCTTTAATTTAATAATTATTGGGGTCACATTTTTAGCTCTTCCAGGGACTTCGGTGGCCCAAACTCCTGTATATACTTGATCTGTGATCTCTAAGGGTATTTCACTTTTAGGGTCAGTTTCTATTAGTGCCAAGCTCAACACATTTATTAGTTGTTCTTCTCCTATCCTTTATTCCATTTTCCCTTTTTCAAAGACAATTTCTGCTTCTAATTGTTCTAACAAATCTTGACCTAATAGAGATTTTGGAGATCCAGGTAGATATAAAAATCTATGTATCCCCATTTGTTTTCCCAATTTATATTTCAATGGCTTTAAGAAAAACTTTTTCTTGTTGGCCAGTGGCTCCCATCACAGTCACAAAGTCTTTATCTTCTGGTATTAGTTTCTGGTTCAGCACTGAATAAGAAGCTCCTGTTACTATTTCAATTTGTACTTGTGTCCGAGCAGTTTTAATTACTAGTCGTTTTTTCTGTCTCGGATAACTCAGCCAGCATTATATCTATACCTTTCCAATCTGGATCTAAGTTCTTCACAATTAGCTCAAATCTTATAGCAACTGCCTCCAGATCATGTCCGTGCCCTTGTACTGCTTCCTTCCAGGAATCTAAATCATTTGTTGTAAAGGGCACCTTTATTCTGGCAGGCCCATTAGTTCCCATGGCTTGCCACAAAGGGGCTTGAATTACTAGCCCTACTTTACTCCTTGTACGAGCAGTTATCAGAGTAAATTCCTTTTGATCTAAATCATCTCTCGTTCCTTCAGCTCCTGTTGAAATCAGGGGCCGATGATTACCCTAGGAAAAGGCTACTCAATTTGTCCTCCAAAGCCAGGTCCAAATCAAATCTTTTTATTTATTTATTTATTTTATTTTATTTTTTATTATTTTTCCTTACGTTTCAGAGTTGGTCCAAAAATTCCATAGGGGTTTCTTTTGGACCTTGTTGGAAGCATATTCTCAATTCCGAATTCATCCAGATATTAGTATTTACTTAACCATTCATAATTTTCGGGATGATTAGGGTCTTAGTGGGGAT
This sequence comes from Aythya fuligula, assembly GCF_009819795.1. Lineage (NCBI taxonomy): Eukaryota > Metazoa > Chordata > Aves > Anseriformes > Anatidae > Aythya > Aythya fuligula. Next base: position 4,649,473 of record NC_045582.1, on the reverse strand, counting down.
CGGTCAAGGGAATGCAATTGTCCACAGTTCCCTGAGCAGTCCCATCTGCAATCTGAGCTCGCACATGAACTCAGGTTGTTTTAAGAGTTAACTGCTTTTCTGTTTCCATGACAACTCTCTTGGACCCATCACCATCCCTTTGCCCCAGCGGGCTAACACCTGTGATTTTAAGATCTCATCCTCGGACTGAGATCTAATGAGATCTAATAGTTCTGCCTATTAACATTCCTACATCCTCTTTCCCTGCTCATTCAACTTCAAACACCTTTAACACTTTCAACAACCTTTTTAACACTTCCTTTATCTATCTCCAGCCTGTACTTTTCTAATGCCAACATCAAAGGCTCAGTCAGGGGCCAACTTAATTCCATACCTTTTCCCACCAAGGTGCTGAAACAACATCAGTATACAACATTTCATCCTGTTCTCCTTCTCAAAAACAACATTGACCGTAGCAAAGTATTATAGTTTAAAGTTCCATTAAAAGGCCACTTTTCTCCACATTCCAGCTTATAAAGTGGCCACCATTGATTACAATATTTTATCAATGTTTTCCTGTTCACACTTCCACCGGCAGATACTCCAATATCCTTCCAATAACTCAAAACACATCCTAAATGGCTTTTCTTTAAAATCCCACCAGTTTGCCTTCCTCCCATTTTCCCAGTTCACACTTTCAGAACACACTTATCACTTACAAAATGCAGCACACAGGTATCTTTCTATAGAGACACCAAGAACTTACTATTATCACCAATAATATAGCCAAAATCACAATAACAATAATCAGAGTCAAATTCCACATGCAATAAGTCAGAGAAACGAAATAAGTAGCACTGTAACAATATCTTTCTATAGCAACACCACGAACCTACTATTGTTACCAAGAATATAGCCAAAATCACAATAACAATAACCAGAGTCAAATTCCATATGCAATAAGTCAGAAAACCAAAATAAGTAACATTGTAACAAATGAACCTTACTAGCAAACTTGCCAGGTTCCAAAGGGCAATTGAATGCCAACAAAACCAAACAAATGAACCTTAAAGCAAACTTGCCAGCTTCCAAATGGCAATTAAATGTTAACAAAATCAAACATATACTTAAGGTGCTAGCTACAAAAGTATACACCACCCGACAGAACTTTTATATTCCTACTTATGGGCAGTTTCAAATGACCGGTCTACCAAACAAACAAACCAAAACCAAAATAAAGAATACTGTCACTTACAGAGATGGGATCCTTGTCTGCCTCCACAGGGATCCATTGAGTCAAGGAGTCCCTCCGAGAAATCCCGGGGGTACCACAGGGAGTCCTATTCCCAGCAGGTCCTGCAGTCCGGCAGACAGGCTGTCCTATCTGGGGTGCAAGATTGATTCAAAGATCGAAGCCGAAATTTCTAAGTGACGAAGTATCCATTATTGTCAGCGCTGGATGCATGGGGGATCCTTCCACCGAACGTGCATGTTCGAAGTAACAAACTATCTCATATTTATACAGCAAAACAATGAATATTCTATTAACACCTATACATATTCATTACCTAAACCCGCCTACTCTCATGTCGTATGCTAGTTAGCTTATCAGTCACAGAATCACAGAAACACAGAATTTCTAGGTTGGAAGAGACCTCAAGATCATCGAGTCCAACCTCTGACGTAACGCTAGCAGTCCCCACTAAACCATATCCCTAAACTCTACATCTAAACGTCTTTTAAAGACTTCCAGGGATGGTGACTCCACCACTTCCCAGGGCAGCCTGTTCCAATGCCAAACAACCCTTTCAGTAAAGAAGTTCTTCCTAACATCTAACCTAAAACTCCCCTGGCGCAACTTTAGCCCATTCCCCCTCGTCCTGTCACCAGGCACGTGGGAGATCAGACCAACCCCCACCTCTCTACAGCCTCCCTTGAGGTACCTATAGAGAGCGATAAGGTCACCCCTGAGCCTCCTCTTCTCCAGGCTGAACAAGCCCAGCTCCCTCAGCCGCTCCTCGTAGAACTTGTTCTCCAGGCCCCTCACCAGCTTCGTCGCCCTTCTCTGGACCCGCTCAAGCACCTTGATGTCCTTCTTGTAGTGAGGGGCCCAAAATAGAACACAGTACTCGAGGTGCAGCCTCAGCAGAGCCGAGTACAGGGGGACGATCACCTCCCTAGCCCTGCTGGTCACACTGTTTCTGATACAAGCCAGGATGCCGTTGGCCTTCTTGGCCACCTGAGCACACTGCTGGCTCATATTCAGCTGACTATCCACCTTCACTCCCAGGTCCTTCTCTGCCTGGCAGCTCTCCAACCATTCCTCTCCCAGCCTGTAGCTCTGCCTGGGGTTATTGCACCCCAGGTGCAGGACCCGGCACTTGGCCTTGTTGAACTTCATGCAGTTGACCTCAGCCCATCGGTGCAGCCTATCCAGATCCTCCTGCAGAGCTTTCCTACCCTCAAGCAGATCGACACATGCACCTAACTTGGTGTCATCTGCAAACTTACTGAGGGTGCACTCGATGCCCTTGTCCAGATCATCGATGAAGATATTAAAGAGGACCGGCCCCAGCACCGAGCCCTGGGGGACGCCACTAGTGACTGGCCTCCAACTGGACTTGACTCCATTCACCACGACTCTTTGGGCCCGGCTATCCAGCCAGTCTCTAACCCAACGAAGCGTGCACCAGTCCAAGCCAAGCGCAGCCAGTTTCTTGAGGAGAATGCTATGGGAGACGGTGTCAAAAGCCTTGCTGAAGTCAAGGTAGACCACATCCACAGCCTTTCCCTCGTCCACCCAGCGCGTCACTTTGTCTTAGAAGGAGATCAGTCCTTACGCTTGCACGAAGCCTCAAAAGAATTGTGGGCCGGGGTCTTCAGGACACGGCAGTGGTCTTTGGGAGGAAGACCGTGGTCTTCCTCAAGATGTACTTTTCACCTTTTGCTAAAGAATGCCAAGTTGGCTGAATCAGTTGTTTTTCAAGCCACAGGAATGCCGAGTTGGCTCATGTTAGCTGAAGTTTCAGCATACCTGAAGGTCAACAGATAGCGGGATTTTTCAATTAACAAGATGCTTCAACATAACAGAAGGTCGACAGATAACAAGATGTCGTATATTTTGTTCTCATTACATTTTTAACTACAAGACTTATTCTATCCTAAAGTGAGTTTATGAAATATCAAAGTATCAATACTTCAGTTACTAAACACCAAGTCGTCATTACATTTGACCTCAGTACCAAGGAAGCTCATGGAGCAGATCCTCTTGAGAGTCATCACGCAGCACTTGCAGGGCAAGCAGGCGATTAGGCCCAGTCAGCATGGGTTTATGAAAGGCAGATCCTGCTTGACGAACCTGATCTCCTTCTATGACAAAGTGACGCGCTGGGTGGATGAGGGAAAGGCTGTGCATTCTTACTGCCATGTCTCAGCAGAGACAGTGGGATATCTGCCCCCACATGATCTCTTTTCTGGAGCATGATGGGGTTGTACTGCCTATGGGACTCTGAGTTCCAGGGCCTGATGAAAGATGATCCATGCTTGGGAAAAAGAAAGCAAGACAGAGCAGCCATGACTGTTTGCGCATCAGTGCCTGTCCTGGGCCTGAGTTCTTGAAAAAGGAGTTGAGTTCACAGGGACTGGGGACTCCAGTGTGTGGCCTGATGGGACTGGCACCAGTACAAACCTGTGGATCCCCTCAGCCCTATGCATCTTGGCAACACCTGGGTCATGCCAGACACTGTGCTGAAATCTGATAGGGATGCAAAGGGAAGCTGTACCTGCTCTCCATGCCCAGACATGATGCCCATGATAAGGTGGTGGAGGAAAGGTGAATGTGGAGGCGAGACAGAGGGCCATCGTAAAGACAATTACCCATTCCCAGTTTCTGCAGTCCTTTGAGACCATCTTTGTCTGAACCTCCATCCCTAGCACAGCTCCACCCAAAGCAAGACGAACACTCTTCCCCAAGAGCTGGGGCCTCCAATGTCAACAGCGCTTGTCTAGGCAGAGACGTCACAAGTCAAGGACTGGTGGCCATTGGCTGTGGAGGAACTAGGGATGTCTTCCTCACCTTCAAGAGACAGTGCCTGAAAGAGGAATTGCTGCAGTGTGCCCCACCCTCCAGTGCCTAGAGGAATGAGGCAGTGCCCCAAGCCTATTCCCACTAAGGAATGGTTTTCTCCCTTGGCCATCAGTATCCAGATGAAAAGACCACACAGGGACACACTCAGGGTTGCTGCAAATATTTATCAAGGCTCAGGAGGGAAAGGAGGTGACTCCCAGAGGAGGCCCCGAGATCGTAGCACAGCAGGAGCAGACAAAAATCTGTTCAGCTTTTCCAATGGCAGACTTGCAACAGGGCATCAATCTACCTGGCCCCCATGGGGAGAGGGGCTAGCAGGTCTCTCCAGGCTGGTTTCTGGGGCCTCATGCAAAGCAGAGGGCAAGAGAAAGAAAAGAAAGAAAATGAGTGTGTGGAAAACAGGATAGGTAGATATTGGCCAAGTTGTCATAGACTCCAGGCTGGCCCCTTCCTGTCTGTCTTTACAGGACAAGCCAGAGATGGTCAGGTCCTCTTAGAACAACAACATGAGGTCTCTTCTTCCTTCCATTTTGGCCAGCAGCATGTTGTGAGTTCCTGGGGTCCTGGTCTGGGGCACTGTCTGGCATCTTTAGCAGGGGCGGCACCTGCTGCCACAGTAGCGGCTGGTAATGCAGGAGAGGTCACAGCACCCAGAGTTGATGGGGACGCCGTCACAGCTGAGGATGCTGCCAACGGCAGCAGAGGTGGAGGATCCCACAGCCGTGTTCTGCGGGAAGGAGCTGAGGATGGGGCCGGGCAGGGTCACCACCACGGGAGAGGGCTGGATGACGATGGTGGAGTTCTGGCACTGCCTGACGCAGGGCTCGTTGCAGCTGCTGGCCAGCGGGGTCGGGCCGCACGGCTGGCATGGCCGGCACTGGTCGTAGCAGGACATGTCTGGGGGCAGGAGGTTCACCTGGGACAGAGGGCAGGGAGGAAGCTTAAAATGGGGATGCACGAGGAGTAGCCTGTCACCACACCCTAACAGATCCAAGGCACAGGCAGTACTGTGAGCTGGAGGCTGTGCAGGGATGTGCAAGCAGTTCTTGGCTGCATCCTGACAGGGCCCAAAAGAGCAACCAGAGCCAGGCTACACCCTATGCACAAGAGCCATCATAACAAAGGCCCAGTTTTCCTCCATGACAAACCTTCTACCCCTTGACTCTCCCACAACCAGCAGTCCCAAGATATGGCAGGGCACACAGCTGATAGCAGCTGAAAGGTCCAAGGAACTGAGTCCTCCTGTGGGAGAATGAGGGGGACAAGAAGGGACTTCACACTCACCTGGTTCCCAACAAGAAGAAGGCCAGAGAAGTGGATGAGAGAGCACAGAGCTGGGCTGGCTTTTATAGTGGGCCTTGGCTGCCCCATGTCCAGAGGCATCCCTTGAAGCAGGGACTATTTTCTGACAAGCTACTCATGCATGAAAAACATCCCACCTAATGATACGGGATGTGTGTTGCCTTCCTGTGATGCTGCTTTTCATTTCCTGCTTTATGCCCTTTCCCCAAAGAAGGCAACTTCTGAGTGGCAGGTAGGGAGGCCCAAGTATTTCCAGGCAACACATGTCAGTGTGGGCAGAAGACAGCTCACGTGCTGGAAGAGTCCAGTAAAAGCATATGTTGTCAGTCTGGGTGACTTCCTAGGGACTCTCTGGGGCCCTTTTGGCTACAGGTGACCCAGCTCCTGACTGTGACCCTACCCCTGCTGACACTGCCCTCAGGGAAAACCTGCTGGACTGTTTTGCCTCCTCCTGCTCTGACCCAGGGATGTCTGTAAAGGGGGAGAGGTTGTGCAGGGCCCTTTCTCGATCACAAAAGAAAGGCCCAACAGGTCAGTGGCTGTTTTAGTTAGAAGGAATAACAAGATGAATGTAGACAGAAAGGAAGCCTTTCATGTGCAGGTGATCCTGCCTTCTACCAGCATCGGACAGAGTAGGGTGGGTTTTCCCAAGACACACAGTGCAGATCCTGTCCATAGAGAATTCCTTCTTCACTCCCATAACTTGATGCCTTTCATTTTTTGCTTTAAAAAACAAACAAAATCATACACCATCTCCTTACATGATGCAAGCTTATTTCTTTCATGACACCCACCAGTGATCAGTTGGGGCACTCCAGCACTTTCCTTACCACTGCTACTCAGGCTAATAAATGGGATTCTCAGGCCTTAAGTGCAAGGCTCAAGAAAGCTGACATTGTCTTGTCAAGAGCCCTGGCTCCAGTGCCTTCTGGAAGGCTCCCAGTCCACCTCCCCTCTCTACCACGTCAAACCATGTGCTTTGCTGAAATGCTGTCCAGAATCTTTGCCGTACACTGTGTCACGTTCATGCACATGTTCCTCCCTTGTGGGCACTTGCCTATACTGGGGCTGCCTGGGACAGACTCAGCATTCCCCGCAGCAGCCCCTAGAGTGCTGTGCTCTGCACTTGGAGATAGAACAGCATTGCCTTCACACCAACATTGGGGCTATAGTGGAGCAGTGGTGACACAGCATCAAGACTCTCTCCAAGCCCCCCAAAGCCAGGAGGTATGCAGGTGGGCACAAGGTTGGGAGGGGACATCACCAGGGCAGGTGACCTAAGCCAACCAAAGGGATATTCCATACTGGGTGATGTCCCACTGAGCAGTGAAGATGTGAAAGGGGAAGGAAAATCAGGGGTGGGCATACTGAGTCAGTGCTTCCAAAGACATCGACAATCATTAGTTGCTGATGGGAATCGGAGAATAATTTTCTTTCATTTTGTTTCCAAACATCCTTCTCTCTTTAGTTTTTGATTTCTTCTTCCTTTTTCATTTAATTATATTATCCCTATCTACACTTGTAAGCCCTTTAGCTTAAATCACATTCTCTCCGCACATCTGACGGTGCGGTGTCAGTAGTGTATCAGGTGGGACAGAGGTCCCCCATGGGGAAACCAATGCCACACATATGTCTGGGAATCAAGGGCCTGGTGCTGAATCATGCAGGGCCTGAAACCTTGGGCAGAAGTGGCATTGAACCAGAGGAACATGGGTCCTTGTGCTGTGGGAGGAAGGACGAACCCTTTGGGCGCTACACGGAAAGCGAAATAGACATATGCCTTTTTTACTCCCTCTTTGAAGAAGGATGCAAAGGAAACAGAGCTGGACTCTGGAGATGAAGCATACTTAGTCTGGGGCCAATAGGTGCAAGTTCAGAAATGGGTAGTTTTGGTTAGATACATGGAAGAAATATTTACCCTGAAGGTGATCAAGTCCTGGAGCAGATTGCCAAAGAGATGCTATTGGAGCTCCATCCTCAGAAGAGTTCAGACTTTGCCTGGACTTGATCCTTAGCAACCTGATCTGATGAGATCCACTCTGAAAACAGGGTTGGACTATGTGCGTGCTGGAGGTGCAGCCTGTGATCCTCTGGAGGGTTTCTCATTAGGACTGCTCAGGAAGCATGGGGCAACATGCACAGTCACCACATATCAGCCTTGGAGGGATGCTGTTGACAGATCGGTGTTTCTGTTAATTCCCAGGGTGACCGTTGATCACAGTATCATTCATGACAAGAAAAGAGGGTAGAGGGAATACCACTCATGCACACTGCTGCTCATGTCAAAAGATGCATGAATTCATGGGTGCACTCGCAGACACTCCTGGATGCATACTGAAGTATATTTGCGCACACATGCACAAAGACAGGTGTCCACACAGTGAGGAAAGCAAATGCTGCTCTCCTGAACTCTAGGGTTCTGATTTTACTTTCTACACTCTCTGAAGGAACATCCTGGCTTGCTGAGGCCCTGCTGTGTTTTACCTCCAGAAGATATCGAGTGGTGGAAGGCAAGGAATCCTGAGCAGCAACTCTATCTCCTTCCCACAGGAGTGAGGGGAACGTCTAGAGAGAGGTTTCTTTTGTTGCTGCTGGGTTTGTCTGAGAGCTGAGAGCTGCTGCTCTTCATCCTGGACTCAGATATCTACCTCTTGCTCCAGACTGGGAATACACTCGTGACGGCGGTGCCCAACACGCCCTTGCATCCTTCCGTGTCGTTTGTCTTTGGAAACCTCCCATTCAATGACATGTGCCATGTCTTGGTCAGGATGCCTCTTTTGCTTTTAGATGCTTTCTCATCAGATAGGACAATATACTTTTCCAGCTGTGTGGTCTGGTGATAAAAGAGCCAAATGGGTGTCCCTTGGCCCATCATTGTGAGTGCATGTGACCCACTGAACCCACATCCTTTTTCCTGCTGACTCCTCACTCCTTGCCCTATGGAACAGATTGTCCTGCTCCCCACTGGGCTTGTGCCATCCAACACCCCAATGGAGCCCCGTTCTTCTTGCAAATGCTAGGTTATCCCACCAGAACAGGACACAGTCAGAAAACCTGGGCTGCTGCGTAGCATGGTTCCTCCCTTCTTTCTGGAAATGTGGAAGAGAAATCAAAGTGTTTCTCCTCCCACAGGAAATAGGAACATCTCTATGGAGCAGAGGACCCCAGGGTAGAAAGAACAAGCTCAGTGGACAAGACTGCCCTGACATCAGCCATGGCCAAGCAGTGCGTGTGCAGAAGAGAAGGCAGATGTAGCTGGGGAGGTGAGGACCCCACTGGGAGAGGAGATGAGAGCAGCCCCTGCACATGATGTGCCTCCCAGAATCCCCAGGACCCCTGACTGTGGCAATCCTCAGTGGTTGCTGCAGCTGGAGGAGGGAGAAACCCCAGGGAGCATTTGGGGCACAGTCACACCAGAACATATCTTGTCACTGAATCTGCACTTGTTCCCCCAGCAGAGTCATTTCCGGCAGCTCTGTTGTCTTGGGGCTGGGAGGTGCTTTTCTGACTCTCTCTCCTGCTGAAAACAGGAAAGTTGGTGTGAGCATGCACCGTGGGTATCTTGTCCACACTGCCTTCCTGGGGCAACTGCTGGGTAAGTGCTGGCTTTTAATCAAGGTATAAATCTTCTTTCCCTAGGAAGCCCTCGTCAGCCTTAATGCATTTATGTGAGGAGCAACTCTTGAATCACAAAGAAAATGTTGCTAAATGTTGTCTCCCGTTTATGGTTGCTAAATGATGTCTCCCATTTCTGGTTTGTGATCTGGTTCTCTCAAGATGCTGTTTTTCTTTGAAATTTGGAAAGAGGAGATGGAGAAGAGACCTCTCCTGCTACTATAGTTCTTTCAGTCCATCTCTTTTCTGCATCTCTCTTCTCCTCCACCTATTGTCACCAGAGAAGTTTTCACCAGTCTCTGCAGTCACTCATTTCTCCCTTTCCTATAGAAAAAGCCAGATTGTGTCCCAGTGGATACAGGGACATTAAAGCTCTCCTCCCATGGACATTACCAGGGTGTCCAGTCTGTCTTCTAACTGATGTCTTCCTGCTGTGGCCTCCAGTGTCCTCCTGCTTGTCAGCACAGCCATGGCTCACTCCTGCCACCACTCACCTCAGCTTTGTTTGTACTGATGGGACTTGGAGGCCCCTGAGATGACAGGATCGAGGAAGCAGGTTGAACCTTTTCTCTATAGCTGTGTGGGCCGCTCAAGCTGCTGGTCCCAGCACACAAAGCCAGGCATGACAGACTGAGCTCTGGTCCTCTGGGCAGAAGGAGAGCAGGCAGGAGGAGCAGGCACACAGCACAGTTCTCCTCAGGGTCCACTCTGGCCAAGGAGCTCTGAGCTCTGCCCCCAAACCACCTTGCTGTGCCCCAGCCCTGGGGCCCTTTCAGCCCAGTAAAGGACAGAGAGAAAGGACGGGTCTGAATCCACTCCTGTTTGGTTGCCTGTACATTTCGACACAGAACTGCTGACCTTCTCTATCTTCCAGAAACCATGGGGCAGGTGTCTCTCACTCAGCCAGAAGGACAAGTCACCGTGGAGCAGGGAAACACCTTCCAGACCAATTGCACATATGAAACCTCCAGCTTTAATGGCTTGCTCTGGTACAAGCAAAAGAAGGGACAAGCCCCTCAGCTGATTACACATCAAGCAGTAGCAGGCACCAAGCAGAGTGACCATTTCACCACGGAGCTGAACACTAAGGGGAAATCCAGTGTTCTGCGGCTGAAAGAAGTCGAGCTTTCTGACAGTGCCTTGTACCTCTGTGCTGTGAGTGACACCCTGGTGCAGGAAGCTGCCCTGGCTGAGCAACAACGCTGGAGGAGGAGGGGACTTGTTCTCCAGAAGGATTCTGTCATTTCCAAGACAAAAGTGAATGAATCTCCAAATTGTGAATGTGCTCCTCCATCTCAGACTTCAGTGTTAGCCAGGAGATAGTTGTGGCTCAGGAGCACCTATTGATTATTGCTCTAACCCAGGAAATAGATATGTTATGTGTAGAAAGTCTTGGTCCCAGCGTGAGAGCTGTGCTGGGGCTACTACCTGATAGGCCAGACTCCAGAGAGGCCTGGATGAAGGCTTCATCCAGTGATGGCCATGTACCACCTAGGAGTCTGGCCAGGCCAGGCTGACAAGATTTGGCCAGGCAGGCACAGGCACACATGCAGCAGAGCTGGGGCAGGGCTATGCTAGGCCTGAGCTTGAGCAAAGACTGTGGGCTAGGGGCCAAGAGTCTTTGTGAAAGTAAAGCCCCCCCACACCACAGGGCCCCAAGGTGTGCAGATGTGGGAAGGCCCTCACCTGGGTGTGCAGAGCAGTGGGGCTACATGGAGCACAAGGGCCACTTCATCCTCATGGCTCTGGGAATGACAGAGGAGCTTAGTGCCTGGGAGAACACCCCCCAGCGTGTGCCCTGTGGTTGGGCTGGTGCATGCCCTGTGCCATTCACGGCCCATACACAGACCTTGCTGAGTGCACAATCAGGTCTTATTCTCACTGTTATGTCACAGTGGACACATCTTCCCCCACATGATCTCTTTTCTGGAGCATGGTGCAATTGTGCCACGTATGCGGCCTCAGTTGCGGAGCCTGACAAAAGCTGATCCATGCTTGGGGAAAAGAAAGCAAGACCGAGCAGCTGTGAGTGTTTGGGTATCAGTGCCTGTCCTGGGCCTGAGTTCTTGAAAAAGGAGTTGAGTTCACAGGGACTGGGGGCTCCAGTGTGTGACCTGATGGGACTGGTATCAGTACGAACCTGTGGATCCCCTCAGCCCTATGCATCTTGGCAACAGCTGGGCCATGCCAGACACTGTGCTGAAATCTGATAGGGATGCAAAGGGAAGCTGTACCTGCTCTCCATGCCCAGACATGATGCCCATGATCAGGTGGTGCCGGAAAGGTGAACGTGGAGGCGAGACAGAGGACCATCCCCCAGATAATTTCCCATTCCCAGTTTCTGAAATCCTTTGGGATTATCTTTGTCTGAACCTCCATCCCTAGCACAGCTCCACCCAAAGCAAGACGAACACTCTTCCCCAAGAGCTGGGGCCTCCAATGTCAACAGCGCTTGTCTAGGCAGAGACATCAAAAGTAAAGGACTGGTGGCCATTGGCTGTGGAGGAACTAGGGATGTCTTCCTCACCTTCAAGAGACAGTGCCTGAAAGAGGAATTGCTGCAGTATGCCCCACCCTCCAGCCTATTCCCACTAAGGAATGGTTTTCTCCCTTGGCCATCAGTATCCAGATGAAAAGACCACACAGGGACACACGCATGGTTGCTGCAAAGGTTTATCAAGGCTCAGGAGGGAAAGGAGGTGACTCCCAGAGGAGGCCCCGAGATCGTAGCACAGCAGGAGCAGACAAAAATCTGTTCAGCTTTTCCAATGGCAGACTTGCAACAGGGCATCAATCTACCTGGCCCACATGGGGTGAGGGTCTACAAGGTCTCTCCAGGCTGGTTTCCGGGGCCTCATGCAAAGCAGAGGGCAAGAAAGAAAAGAAAGAAAATGAGCGTGTGGAAAACAGGATAGGTAGATATTGGCCATGTTGTCATAGACTCCAGGCTGGCCCCTTCCTGTCTGTCTTTACAGGACAAGCCAGAGATGGTCAGGTCCTCTTAGAACAACAACATGAGGTCTCTTCTTCCTTCCATTTTGGCCAGCAGCATGTTGTGAGTTCCTGGGGTCCTGGTCTGGGGCACTGTCTGGCATCTTTAGCAGGGGCGGCACCTGCTGCCACAGTAGCGGCTGGTAATGCAGGAGAGGTCACAGCACCCAGAGTTGATGGGGACGCCGTCACAGCTGAGGATGCTGCCATGAGAGAACAGACTAACCCCCACCTCGCTAGTACCTCCCTTGAGGTACCTATGGAGAGCGATAAGGTCGCCCCTGAGCCTCCTCTTCTCCAGGCTGAACAAGCCCAGCTCCCTCAGCCGCTCCTCGTAGAACTTGTTCTCCAGGTCCCTCACCAGCTTTGTCGCCCTTCTCTGGACCCGCTCAAGCACCTTGATGTCCTTGGTGTAGCAAGGGGCCCAAAACTGAACACAGTACTCGAGGTGCAGCCTCAGCAGAGCTGAGTACAGGGGGACGATCACTTCCCTAGCCCTGCTGGTCACACTGTTTCTGATACAAGCCAGGATGCCGTTGGCCTTCGTGGCCACCTGAGCACACTGCTGGCTCATATTCAGCTGACTATCCACCTTCACTCCCAGGTCCTTCTCTGCCTGGCAGCTCTCCAACCATTCCTCTCCCAGCCTGTAGCTCTGCCTGGGGTTATTGCACCCCAGGTGCAGGACCCGGCACTTGGCCTTGTTGAACTTCATGCAGTTGACCTCAGCCCATCGGTGCAGCCTATCCAGATCCTCCTGCAGAGCTTTCCTACCCTCGAGCAGACTGACACATGCACCTAACTTAGTGTCATCTGCAAACTTACTGAGGGTGCACTCGATGCCCTCGTCCAGATCATCGATGAAGATATTAAAGAGGACCGGCCCCAGCACCGAGCCCTGGGGGACACCACTAGTGACTGGCCTCCAACTGGACTTGACTCCATTCACCACGACTCTTTGGGCCCGGCTATCCAGCCAGTCTCTAACCCAACGAAGCGTGCGCCAGTCCAAGTCAAGAGCAGCCAGTTTCTTGAGGAGAATGCTATGGGAGACGGTGTCAAAAGCCTTGCTGAAGTCAAGGTAGACCACATCCACAGCCTTTCCCTCGTCCACCCAGCGCGTCACTTTGTCTTAGAAGGAGATCAGTCCTTACGCTTGCACGAAGCCTCAAAAGAATTGTGGGCCGGGGTCTTCAGGACACGGCAGTGGTCTTTGGGAGGAAGACCGTGGTCTTCCTCAAGATGTACTTTTCACCTTTTGCTAAAGAATGCCAAGTTGGCTGAATCAGTTGTTTTTCAAGCCACAGGAATGCCGAGTTGGCTCATGTTAGCTGAAGTTTCAGCATACCTGAAGGTCAACAGATAGCGGGATTTTTCAATTAACAAGATGCTTCAACATAACAGAAGGTCGACAGATAACAAGATGTCGTATATTTTGTTCTCATTACATTTTTAACTACAAGACTTATTCTATCCTAAAGTGAGTTTATGAAATATCAAAGTATCAATACTTCAGTTACTAAACACCAAGTCGTCATTACATTTGACCTCAGTACCAGGGAAGCTCATGGAGCAGATCCTCTTGAGAGTCATCACGCAGCACTTGCAGGGCAAGCAGGCGATTAGGCCCAGTCAGCATGGGTTTATGAAAGGCAGATCCTGCTTGACGAACCTGATCTCCTTCTATGACAAAGTGACGCGCTGGGTGGATGAGGGAAAGGCTGTGCATTCTTACTGCCATGTCTCAGCAGAGACAGTGGGATATCTGCCCCCACATGATCTCTTTTCTGGAGCATGATGGGGTTGTACTGCCTATGGGACTCTGAGTTCCAGGGCCTGATGAAAGATGATCCATGCTTGGGAAAAAGAAAGCAAGACAGAGCAGCCATGACTGTTTGCGCATCAGTGCCTGTCCTGGGCCTGAGTTCTTGAAAAAGGAGTTGAGTTCACAGGGACTGGGGACTCCAGTGTGTGGCCTGATGGGACTGGCACCAGTACAAACCTGTGGATCCCCTCAGCCCTACGCATCTTGGCAACACCTGGGTCATGCCAGACACTGTGCTGAAATCTGATAGGGATGCAAAGGGAAGCTGTACCTGCTCTCCATGCCCAGACATGATGCCCATGATAAGGTGGTGGAGGAAAGGTGAATGTGGAGGCGAGACAGAGGGCCATCGTAAAGACAATTACCCATTCCCAGTTTCTGCAGTCCTTTGAGACCATCTTTGTCTGAACCTCCATCCCTAGCACAGCTCCACCCAAAGCAAGACGAACACTCTTCCCCAAGAGCTGGGGCCTCCAATGTCAACAGCGCTTGTCTAGGCAGAGACGTCACAAGTCAAGGACTGGTGGCCATTGGCTGTGGAGGAACTAGGGATGTCTTCCTCACCTTCAAGAGACAGTGCCTGAAAGAGGAATTGCTGCAGTATGCCCCACCCTCCAGTGCCTAGAGGAATGAGGCAGTGCCCCAAGCCTATTCCCACTAAGGAATGGTTTTCTCCCTTGGCCATCAGTATCCAGATGAAAAGACCACACAGGGACACACTCAGGGTTGCTGCAAATCTTTATCATGGCTCAGGAGGGAAAGGAGGTGACTCCCAGAGGAGGCCCCGAGATCGTAGCACAGCAGGAGCAGACAAAAATCTGTTCAGCTTTTCCAATGGCAGACTTGCAACAGGGCATCAATCTACCTGGCCCCCATGGGGAGAGGGGCTAGCAGGTCTCTCCAGGCTGGTTTCTGGGGCCTCATGCAAAGCAGAGGGCAAGAGAAAGAAAAGAAAGAAAATGAGTGTGTGGAAAACAGGATAGGTAGATATTGGCCAAGTTGTCATAGACTCCAGGCTGGCCCCTTCCTGTCTGTCTTTACAGGACAAGCCAGAGATGGTCAGGTCCTCTTAGAACAACAACATGAGGTCTCTTCTTCCTTCCATTTTGGCCAGCAGCATGTTGTGAGTTCCTGGGGTCCTGGTCTGGGGCACTGTCTGGCATCTTTAGCAGGGGCGGCACCTGCTGCCACAGTAGCGGCTGGTAATGCAGGAGAGGTCACAGCACCCAGAGTTGATGGGGACGCCGTCACAGCTGAGGATGCTGCCAACGGCAGCAGAGGTGGAGGATCCCACAGCCGTGTTCTGCGGGAAGGAGCTGAGGATGGGGCCGGGCAGGGTCACCACCACGGGAGAGGGCTGGATGACGATGGTGGAGTTCTGGCACTGCCTGACGCAGGGCTCGTTGCAGCTGCTGGCCAGCGGGGTCGGGCCGCACGGCTGGCATGGCCGGCACTGGTCGTAGCAGGACATGTCTGGGGGCAGGAGGTTCACCTGGGACAGAGGGCAGGGAGGAAGCTTAAAATGGGGATGCACGAGGAGTAGCCTGTCACCACACCCTAACAGATCCAAGGCACAGGCAGTACTGTGAGCTGGAGGCTGTGCAGGGATGTGCGAGCAGTTCTTGACTGCATCCTGACAGGGCCCAAAAGAGCAACCAGAGCCAGGCTACACCCTATGCACAAGAGCCATCATAACAAAGGCCCAGTTTTCCTCCATGACAAACCTTCTACCCCTTGACTCTCCCACAACCAGCAGTCCCAAGATATGGCAGGGCACACAGCTGATAGCAGCTGAAAGGTCCAAGGAACTGAGTCCTCCTGTGGGAGAATGAGGGGGACAAGAAGGGGCTTCACACTCACCTGGTTCCCAACAAGAAGAAGGTCAGAGAAGTGGATGAGAGAGCACAGAGCTGGGCTGGCTTTTATAGTGGGCCTTGGCTGCCCCATGTCCAGAGGCATCCCTTGAAGCAGGGACTATTTTCTGACAAGCTACTCATGCATGAAAAACATCCCACCTAATGATACGGGATGTGTGTTGCCTTCCTGTGATGCTGCTTTTCATTTCCTGCTTTATGCCCTTTCCCCAAAGAAGGCAACTCCTGAGTGGCAGGCAGGAAGGCCCAAGTATTTCTAGGCAACACACCTCACTGTGGGCAGAAAACTCAGCTCACGTGCTGGAAGAGTCCAGTAAAAGCAAATGTTGTCAGTCTGGGTGACTCCCTAGGGACTCTCTGGGGCCCTTTTGGCTACAGGTGACCCAGCTCCTGACTGTGACCCTACCCCTGCTGACACTGCCCTCAGGGAAAACCTGCTGGACTGTTTTGCCTCCTCCTGCTCTGACCCAGGGATGTCTGTAAAGGGGGAGAGGTTGTGCAGGGCCCTTTCTCGATCACAAAAGAAAGGCCCAACAGGTCAGTGGCTGTTTTAGTTAGAAGGAATAACAAGATGAATGTAGACAGAAAGGAAGCCTTTCATGTGCAGGTGATCCTGCCTTCTACCAGCATCGGACAGAGCCGGGTGGGTTTTCCCAAGACACGCAGTGCAGATCCTGTCCATAGGGAATTCCTTCTTCACTCCCATAACTTGATGCCTTTCATTTTTTGCTTTAAAAAATGAATAAAATCATACACCATCTCCTTACGTGACGCAAGCTTATTTCTGTCATGACACCCACCAGTGATCAGTAGCAGCACTCCAGTACTTTCCTTACCACTGCTACTCAGGCTAACAAATGGGATTCTCAGGCCTTAAGTGCAAGGCCCAAGAAAGCTGACATTGTCTTGTCAAGAGCCCTGGCTCCGGTGCCTTCTGCAAGGCTCCCAGTCCACCTCCCCTCTCTACCACGTCAAACCATGTGCTTTGCTCAAATGCTGTCCAGAATCTTTGCCGTACACTGTGTCACGTTCATGCACATGTTCCTCCCTTGTGGGCACTTGCCTATACTGGGGCTGCCTGGGACAGACTCAGCATTCCCCGCAGCAGCCCCTAGAGTGCTG
The DNA here is from genome assembly GCF_009819795.1 of Aythya fuligula. Classification (NCBI taxonomy): domain Eukaryota; kingdom Metazoa; phylum Chordata; class Aves; order Anseriformes; family Anatidae; genus Aythya; species Aythya fuligula. The sequence continues at coordinate 4,632,678 of NC_045582.1, read as the reverse complement.
TGCTCTGCACTTGGAGATAGAACAGCATTGCCTTCACACCAACATTGGGGCTACAGTGGAGCAGTGGTGACACAGCATCAAGACTCTCTCCAAGCCCCCCAAAGCCAGGAGGTATGCAGGTGGGCACAAGGTTGGGAGGGGACATCACCAGGGCAGGTGACCTAAGCCAACCAAAGGGATATTCCATACTGGGTGATGTCCCACTGAGCAGTGAAGATGTGAAAGGGGAAGGAAAATCAGGGGTGGGCATACTGAGTCAGTGCTTCCAAAGACATCGACAATCATTAGTTGCTGATGGGAATCGGAGAATAATTTTCTTTCATTTTGTTTCCAAACATCCTTCTCTCTTTAGTTTTTGATTTCTTCTTCCTTTTTCATTTAATTATATTATATTATATTATCCCTATTATATTATATTATTTTATATTATATTATATTATCCCTATCTACACTTTTTACTTTCTACTCTCTCTGAAGGAACATCCTGGCTTGCTGAGGCCCTGCTGTGTTTTACCTCCAGAAGATATCGAGTGGTGGAAGGCAAGGAATCCTGAAGAGCAACTCTATCTCCTTTCCACAGGAGTGAGGGGAAGGTCTAGAGAGAGGTTTCTTTGGTACATACTGAGTCTTTCTGAGAGCTGCTGCTCTTCATTCTGGAATTCTCAGCCATCTACCTCTTGATCCAGACTGGGAATACACTCGTGTGTGGTGCCCAAACAGCCCATGTATCCTTCCGTGTAGTTTGTCTTTGGAAACCTCCCATTCACTGACATGTGCCATGTCTTGGTCAGGACGCCTCTTTATGGACCATTTACTTTTCCAGCGGTGTGGTCTGGCTCCCCTTCCTCCACTAGTGGGCCTAAACTGGGATGTCCTCTTCACACTCATGGCCTATGACCAAGCTGCGTGCATCTGCCACCCACTGCAGAACTCCAGTCTGGTGGGAGGCCTGTGGGCTGAGCTCCTGCTCCCCTCCTTGGCACAAGCGGTGCTCACCCTTTTTTTGCCCTGCTCTGGCCCTACACAATTGCGACTCCTTCTGGGACTTGCTGTCAGTCATGCAGCTGCCTTCTGCAGAGAGCTTGTGGACTGCTGTGCTCCTTAAATACAACAGCTCCACCAGTTTTCCTGTCCTCCTTGAGCTCCTGCAGGGTGCTCCTCCCTCTGAATGTAGACATGTGAGGAGACACAAGACACTGTCTGCTCACTCTCACTTCCCTGCACTTGTATCATGCCGGGGGCTATGTTCCTTGTCTATTCCCAGCCCATTGCCAACTTGTCCCGCAACAAAGTGGTGTCCATCTTCTCCAGGGCTGTGATGCCCCTGCTCCATGCACCAATCTGCAGCCTAGGGACCGAGAAAATGAAGGAAGCCATGCAAAACCGAGGGAGGTTTTTTCTTTGTTTGTTTCCCCTGCTGTGTTCTCTGTCTCTGCTTTCAGGGCCATGCCGTTTTCTATACTCTCTTCTGCAATAGAGGTCTTGGGGAAGCTGCCATCACTGCTTCCACAGCAGCCCTCATTTTCTTTCTTACCTTTCAGCTCCTCCCTCCTGAAGGGCTGCTTCTAGGGGAAGAACCTGGGGCGGAGCCGAGAGAAAGAACAGCAGGAAGCTGGAAGCAACACACAGGGATACAAACCTGACTGAGGGAGGCAGTGAGGAGACCAAATGTGGGCAGTCACATCACTTGCGTGGGGTACATGGGGCTGAGGCTCCTTCTCTGCTCTCCTCTATGCCTCCTCGTCTCCTACCCCGTTCACTGCCCTCCTCTCCCCTTCCCACTCCCAAAGGAGATGCCGTAGCAGACGGGCAGCTGCTGTCTCCGCTCCCTCTCCCTTTCGCTTTCGCTCCCTCTCCCACTCCCTCTCCCTCTGCCTCTCCTATCCCGGGCTGGGCTGCAGGACGGGCAGAGCCCCGCGGGCAGCAGCCGAAGCCCTGCCCGCCCACAGGCGCCCAGCACTCGCAGCCCGGGACAGCCCCCGAGCGGCCCCGGGGCGGAGCTGGCGGCGCCGGGCGGCGGCGGCGGGGAGGAGGCGCCGCGGGCGGAGCAGAGCCGGGGCTGGCGGGGGCAGCGCGGCGCGGGCGGCGGAGCGGCGGGATGCGGCAGGGCCGGGCCGCGCCGCAGGGCTGGCGGCGCTGGCCGCGGTGCTCCTGGGTGCGCGGGGCTGCCGGCGCCGGGGACGGGACGGGACGGGACGGGGCTGCCCTCGCTTCTGGCCCGCCGGCTTCTTACGGACCTCGCTCCCGTCTGGCCTCCCTCTGCAGCCATCCCGCCTGCCTCCAGAAGGCTCAGCCGGCCGTTGCCTCCCACCTTGCCTTGCTCCCTTCCTCCCTCCTCTCCTTTCGGCACACCCCCACTCATCCTGCTTCCCTTCTCCTCCTGGCTCGGACTCTTCTCCCAAACAGTCCTGCTCCGACTTGGTCCCCTAATAACCATTCCCAGTGAAATGCCTTTGTGTGCTTTTTTCTGAGAAAAAGCTCGCATCAGCTGTCAACTGTTTTCTTCTCCCCTCTCCCCCTGCGTGACATTTTCGGTGCAGGAAAGACATTTTCTGAGTTTTCTCCTGCTTTCTTTCTCGGCAGTGGCTGTGGGCAGAGCCCAGGTGCAGCAGGAGCCATGGGCACAGACCACCGAGGGCACCGGCATCAACATCACCTGCTCACACCTCAACATCCAAACTGGTGAAGTCATCTACTGGTACCGCCATCTCCCGGGCCAAGGACCCGCATCCCTAGTGTTCGGTACTAGAGGCTCCAGAGCACTGACGGACCTGCCGGGGAGGCTCGAGGTGGCAGCAGACCGCCGGTCCAGCGTCCTGTGGCTCACCGAGCCCCGTCTTCGGGACGCGGCGGTGTATTACTGCGCCCTGAGAGCCACGGGGAGAGGAGCCGGGGCTGCGGCCGTGCAGGAACCGTGGCGGGCGGGGCCGGGCGTGTGTGGCGGGGGCGAGGCAGGGGCACAGCCCCCAGGGGGCGCTGCCGCTCCGCCCGCCAGGACCACCTCGTCCCGCAGCCGCGGGGGTTCCCCCGCCAGCCCGGCCCCTCCAAGGCACTTCGGTTCTGCTGAAAGGGTCTGGAGCCTGGGTGCAGCTGAGCGGAGATGGCAGCAGCCTGGCAGAGGTGTGTGCAGGGAAGAGGCACTGAAACACAGCCCCTTTCTCCTGAGCCTTCCTTTTCTTCACGCTGCAACAATCTCCCTTAGTTTCTCCCAAATTCAGGCCCAAACAAGGACCGAATCAGGACAGTTTGGATCCTTGGTTTAATTCAGGGTAACAATGTTTGGAGTGCCTCAGCGTGGCTGTCCATCGATGACCTTGGGATGTATAGGAGAAGCAGACTGCTGTGAGGTTCCTGAGAGTGCCTATCAGTCAGGGTTTTTCCGCCCCTGGACACTGCCAGGTTCTTCTGGGAGTCAGTGCTGGAGACAGGCCTATCTCCTCAAACCTGTCTATAAAGGCCTGCCAGCATTGTCTCAGAAATGCATCGCAGAGGGGACAGATTCCCATCCAACCCATGTCTGGCTGGTTCTCCTGAAGGCAAAGGGGCAGCTTCACACGTCGTATTTCAGAGCAAATGTGTTTTCTCAGCGTAGTGGGTGTCTCATCCAAGCTAATCTGCCTTGTTCAAACACAGAGGCAGATCCCAACCACACTTTTATCTGTTTGCTAATGACATGCACCCAGAACTTCACCCAAACATTATATATTGCTAACAGTGTCCTGGGGCATTTAAGGTAGGCAATAAACAGCAGAGCAATTAAGAAACCAATGTCTCCAGGAACTACCAGTCATGTTTTGGGTTGCAACATGGGCCAAGCCCTTCCAGGGCAATGGGCCATCCCAACAAAGCAGAAATGTTTGTCAGAGCTCTGCCTGGGTCTCTTTCCTGTGGTCTACCCCACATCTTAGCCCTGGCAGTGCCACAGCTTCACCTGGGTTAAATTGGTTGCATTCTCTTGCAGCTGTGGCTGATTCCATTCCTCTGACACCAGGAAAGACAAAGGGTTTACCCCAGCGCACCTTTGGCTCATCTCTCTTGCCTGCATTGCTGATTCCTTCTGGACATGACAAGGCTGTACCAAGCAGGGCCATACATGAATCCATAAGGAAACATCTTTGTAACTGAGCAGGGACCGGGTGCCCTTCTGATGGGACCTGTTATAGATGTAACCAGGCTCTAATGAGATACTGATGAGAGATATCACGGGGCTGCAAAGCACTGACAGGAAAAATGTCTGCCAGCAGTCAAGCAGGGCCTGGAAACAATGGGCAACCTTGAAGTGCAACTGGGTAACAGAGAGCTGCACATATCCTGAACATAGCCTCTACATAACCAAAAGAAGAAACAGAGAAACAACTTGCCTGAGCAGGAGCAAAGCAAATGGTCAGGAAAAGTGGAAATGAGCATGAGGAAGTCCCTGTGAGTGCACGTCCTGCACCTGAGGAAAGCTGTTGCATGCTTGGGGGCAAGTGGGCACCCTAGAGCAGCGAGGGGGCATGCAAACTGCCTGCTGTCTTTGCACTGACCCAACCCATATGGGTTCAGGGTCCTCAGGGACTAGAGATTTACGTGTATGGTCCATGACGGGGAACACCAATGCTGATTTGTGAAGGGGATCAGCCCTGCATGTGTGCCATCACCTGGGCCCTGCCAAGTGCTGTGCTGGGGGCAGTTGGGCCTCATGGGACACATGTTCCTGCCGCACATGCCCATTTGTGCTGGCCATAGCCCTGAGGTAGGGCAAACGAGGGAAGATGAGGGTGGAGTAGAAGCAGTCAGGCATCCCTGCACTTATTCCACCCATTCCCCACATCTGCCATCCATCTTCTGTCCCCACCTGCTTCCCCAGCACAGCACTGTCCTGAGCAAGAAGAAGCCCGTTCCTAAGAGCCTACAGGGTGCCAAGCCTCCACAGCCTCCCACAGACTCGTAGCTTCTTCTGTGAGGACAGCAGAGGTTGTGCTCTCTGTTTGCAGGACAGGGGGGAGCTGTGGGCAGAGATGCTGCAAGGCAAGGGTAGATTGCCCCTTGCTCTGTGAAAGTGAGGAATGTCTTCTTCAGCTCCAATGGGCATTGTCCAAGAGAAAACCCTCTGCAGCATGTCGCAACCTCCCATTGTTCTGGGAGTGGGGAAAAGGCTCCTTAAACACCCATCTTATACACACCAAGGGCAAGACAATTCTCGCTGGGTGGCTCAGGAGGGCATACGCAGAGGGAAGAAACATCCACAGCCAAGGCTGGGTTGCCGGAAACTTTAATTAGTGTAGAGAGGAAAAGGAGGTCACTCTGAGCAGAGGCCCTTCAGTGCAGGGATCACCAGGGCCAACCAAGAGGCAGCATCCTTTGCCCATGGAGGAGTTCATGCAGGGCATTTGTCTGCTGTTACCACAGTGGCAGGGCTGGATCTGAGGATCCCCACAGCACAGGGGAGGAGAAGAACACTACGAAAATTGAGACAGGGGGGTAGGTGTTAGAATGGAAGGAGAGACATGGACTGTGTTTTCAGAGATCTCAGACTAGCCCCTGGTCAGGCTCCTGCCAATGTTTGCCAGAGGAGGTGAGGAAGGTCAGTCATTCTGAAAGCAATGGCCTGAAGACTCCTCCTTCTGTTGTCCAGCACCATGGTCGTGCTGGAACCCCAGGGCCATGGGCAGTGCCTTTAGCAGGGCAGGCATCTTCTGCCACAGTAGCGGCTGGAAATGCCTGAGAGATCACAGCACCCGGAGGTGATGGGGACTCCGTCACAGCTGAGGATGCTGCCAACAGCAGCAGAGGTGGAGGATCCCACAGCTGTGTTCTGCGGGAAGGAGCTGAGGATGGGGCCGGGCAGGGTCACCACTACGGGAGAGGGCTCAATGACGACGGTGGAGTTCTGGCACTGCCTGACGCAGGGCTCGTTGCAGCTGCTGGCCAGCGGGGTCGGGCCACAGGGCCGGCATGGCAGGCACTGGTTATAGCAAGACATGTCTTGGGCTGGAGTTGAACCTTTGAGAGAGAGGGCAGAGAGGAAGCAGAGCATATGGTGAGGAGCAGCCCCATTATCCCACCACAAAGGAGCTAAGGCAACTGGTGAGGGTGGATGTGGAGGCTGTGCCAGGAGGTTCATGGTCTTCATCGCTTTGTACTGACAGGGCCCTTCAAAGTGCAGGCTGATCCAATGAGACAATCACGTTGCACATAACCCAAAAGGCTACCTCTGCACCATGTCACAGCCTCTCTCTACACAGAACGTCTCTCTCCACCCCTCTCCCATGGGAAGGAACTCCAAGGCCCAGCATAGCTCTGAACCACCCCCAGATGAGATGTCTATTGCTGCAAGATCCCTTCTACTTGAGAAGAGGAGGAGAGAGGGCTTCAGACTCACCTGGTTACCAAGGAGGATGAGGCAACAGAATTGGATGAGAGAGCAGAGAACTGGGCTGCCTTTTATACTGGTACTTCATTGCCGCAGGCCCAGAGGCACCCTTGGCAGAGGTAACAATTTTCTGACAAGCTCATCTTGAATGCAAACCATCCCAACAAATGATATGGGCTGTGCACTGGTTTCCTGCACTGCTGCCTTTTCATTTCCAGATCTAGGCCATGGCCATTCTGCAGTGATGGTTTCTTTAGAGTGCTGGCATGAAATGTCCAAGGATTTCTAGGGCAGGAATGCATCAGTGAGGGCAGAAGACTCACTGGAAGTGCTGGATGGGTCCCCTCTGATCATCTTCATGGCTCTGCTCTGAACCCACTTGAACAGCTCTATATCTTTCTCATGCTGGGGGCCCCAAAGCTGAACACAGCACTCCAGGTTGGGTCTCACTGAAGCGGAGCACAGGCCGTGAATCACCTCCCTCCATGTTCTGGACTTGCTTCTGTCAAGACAGACAAGCATGGAAACAAAGATTCTTTCCTTGGCCAAATTCAATTCTGGCTTCGATTTAGCTCTCCTAACTTGATTCCTATCTTGCCTCATCAGACTATGTATCTATATTCTTTCCAGTCTACCTGTCCTTGCTCCCACCCTCTATGGCCTTCTCTGTCATGTTTGAGTTCAGCTAGTTGCTCCATGTTCATCCATGCAGGTCTCCTGGCATTTTGCCTGACTCTCTCTTGGGATGCATCACTCCTGAGCTTGGAGGAGGTAATCCTTGAATATTGCTTGAATATTCCTTGAATATTAACCAGCCTTCTTGGGCCCATCTCCCCTTCAGGGCTTTGTATCATGGTACTCTACCAAGCAGATGCCTGAGCAGACCAAAGTCTGCTCTCCAGAAGTCCAGGGCAGCAAGTTTCTTGTGCTTCCTCCTCACTGTGCTCAGGAACCTAACTTCCACCATTTCACAGTCACTGCAACCAAGGCTGCCCTTGAGCTTCACAGTCCCACCAACCCCGGGTACTATGAGAACGAGGGCCAGAATATAGCACTTCTCCTTTTAAGCTCACCTTTTGCACTCACCTGAGTTCCCGGTTGCTTTTGTTCACACATCTGCTCTTGTCTTGTGACAACCACTGTGCAGCTGGCTTTGTGTGAAGGCACGTGGGTGCAGAGATTTGTGCAGGACTCCATGCAGGTATAGATGAGCACGTGCGTGTGTCCTTGTTTCCCCTTTATCACGAGGGTATAAGCACTTGGCAGCACTCTCCCCTGCTCTGTGCATGAGTCCTGCAGGGGAGCGGGTTCCCAGGGTCAGAAGGAGCCTGAGAGCAGCTGAATGCAGATGGCACCAGCCTCTCAGAGATGTGTGCAGGGAAGAGGCACTGGAAAATACAGCTCCTTTCTCCTGAGCCCTCCTTTTCCTCCCGCTGCAACAATCACCCCCTGTTCCTGCCAACTTCAGGCCCAAACAAGGACCGTATCCGGACAGTTTGGATCCTTGGTTTAATTCAGGATAGCAACGTTTGGAGTGCCTCTGAGTGGCTGTCCATCGTTGACCTTGGGATGTACAGGAGAAGCAGACTGCTGTAAGGCTCCTGATAGTGCCTGTCAGTCAGAGATTTCCAACCCTGGACACTGCCAGGTCCTCCTGGGAGTCAGTGCTGAAGCCAGGCCTATCTCCTCACAGTTGTCTATAAAGGCCTGCCAGCATTGTCTCAGAAATGCATCGCAGAGGGGACAGATTCCCATGGCTGGTTCTGCCTGGACTGGCTGGTTCGCCTGAGGGTAAAGGAGCAGCTGTCACTCCTCCATGTGTAGAATATCACAGCAAAGGGATCACACAATAGCAAGAGTAATTTGTGTGTCCCCCCCTCACTCCCCCTTGTGCCAAATGAATTCTCAGCATTTGGAGTGCTTCAGCATGGCTGACCGTCTGGCACAGTGTTCATAGTTCATCGGAGCCCTTCCCGCAGGCCTAAGCCTGCAGCTTTGGCATGGAGGGCACCTTCTGCTTGAGTAGCAGCTGGCAGTGCCAGACACCCTGTCCTGCTGAATGCTTTCATTAGGGCCACAAGCAGTCGGAAGGAGGGCACCCTCGATTGTGCATGGTCCCCAACAAGGGAACACAGGTCATGACAGCATAGGTCACAAATGTGCTGTGGAGAACACAGGCTGGCTGGAGAAAGGGGCTGACCAGAACCTCATTTTGACGCAAAGGAGCAAAGAAAAGGATTTTCCTCTTGGGCAGGAAGCACCCCCAGAGTAATTCAGGATGGGGGCTGGCTGCCAAGGAAGCAAACCCTCAGGAAAGGCTTTTGGGTGCAGGAGGCACCCAGCCACACACGAGCCAGCAGCGCGCCCTTGAAGCAAAGGTAGCCAACGGCCTGTGGAGCTGTAGGCATCAGGGGGTGCCCCGCAGTGCGTGGGGCCGGGCAGGTGGGGCGTGGGCGAGGCGGGGGCACAGCCACAGTCGGGCCGCGTGGGGTCGCTGCCGGTGCTTGGAAGTCCCCTTGCAGGGCCTGGAGTTAAACAGCACGGGCCCGAGGGAGCCTCAGAACGGCCACATTGGGTTTCCTCCGTTTTCTGCAGTGGTCTTGTTTCCAAGAGCTTGTTGTACAGGTTTCTTCCTAAGCCCAAATCCAGGACCTCTGGCGCTGAGATGACGTCCTGGCAATACAACAAATATCTGTGCTGGACACTCACTCTAATACATGTGTTGGAACCTGGGATCTTGAGAGATCAAAGAACTCAAAGAACTCAAAGAACTGAGTCATTGAGGGGTTTGCTGCACTAGCCAGCACTGTTGTAGGTCTGCCCTTGGTGCAGTATTCACTCCTGTGTGTGCAGAGCTGCTGACTGCTGAGCAGAGGGCTGTGGTGGGGCGTCCTTCCCTGCCAGATAATGTGTGGCTCTCCCGGGGGATTGGGTGGAAAGGGGGTGGGGGAAGCAATCCCATCTTCATTGACAGCAGAGGTGGGTGCAGGCCTCTGTGTCTGGCTGGGTTCTGGATGGGAGGGGGAGGCCACTGGGGACACTTGCCCCTTGCTGGGGCTGCCCACCTGCCAGAAGGGGCAAAAAGAGGGAAGCACACAGCAGCCATGTTGGTGTCCTTTTGCCTTTATGCTGACCAAGTGAAATGTCCTAGGCTTCACAGGCTTTCAGCTGTGAGCTAACTGCACAAGTGTGACACTCCCAGTGCTGGAACACTTCTGGCTGGCCAAGGGGTCCTGGAGCACAGCAAAGACTGGCTGGATTCCTTTCTGACTGCTTTAGCCACTAGTCCATCCCTCTCTTGTGAGCCTTGCTGGGGCAGGGGTGAGCCCCAAGGAGCAGCAGGGGGAGAGCTTTGCTCCACCCTCTGTGCTGAGGTTTAGAGGCTGCTTTGAGCTGGCAGAGGGGGAAGTGAACTTGCAAGCTTGAGCTCCCTCTTTCCAGGCACTACGTGGGCACCCTGTGAAGGCGAGAGCGTGACATGGTCCTGCTTTTCCTGGCAGCCTTGTTGGCACTGTCAGACTTAGGTGAGATGTGACTTTGAGGCAGGGCAAGCTAGGGTCAAGGTGGCATCCCATCATTTCTGGAGGGGGGAAATAGGACTCCTTCCTCCTGGAAGAACTAGAAGTGTTATCTGTAGGGAGAGCAGGGGCTGCAGACCAGTACGGGAGACAGTCTGGGAGATGTCATGAGCAACGAGTGTACAGGGATGAATAAGCATCTGCACTTTTCCTTTGCAGATGCCTAGCGTTCATACTTGCATTGTTCATAGGTACGTAAGGACTCAAATCCTGGTAAGATACTGCTAAAAAGTAGGTAAGCTGACAGACTTGGGTATGGGAATTGAATAACACCTGCAGAAAGAAGAGTGCATGTGTACTTAGCTCAGCATTTTATAGCCCATGAAAAGGGAGATGGAGAGGGGGGACAGTGAACAAGTTGGTGAGCTGATAGACACAGGAGAGAGAGGGGGAGAACAGATACATCTTCAAGCAGTGCTGAGATGCTGTTCTGGCTTTGCAGGTCATGCACAGAAGGACTCTGTGGTGCAGTTTGCACAAGAAACTGCCATCCAGGTGGGACACAACGCTACTCTGCACTGCAATTTCTCCACCAGCACCTCTTCTCCATACATCTTCTGGTACCAGCAGCACCTGACCCAGTCCCCTCAGTTCTTGCTGCAGGTGAGCAAGTTCAAGCCTCATGTGCATTCCGGGAGGATCTCCTCTGTGCTCTCCATGGAGAACTCCCAGGTGCTTCTCCACGTGCAAGATGCCAAGCTCCAGGACAGCGCTGTCTACCTGTGTGCACTGAGCCCACACTGGTGCCTTCAGCTTGCAGCTTTATACAGGAAGGTGCAGGTGCTGTGAGGTGCAGTTTACTCTCATCACAGTTTGCATGGAGCTCTGAGCTGAGCCTGCCCAGCAAGGACACCTGGGGCTTGTGGTGAGCCAGCTGTCCCACTCCTGATGCCTGGCAGTGTGGTTAGCATAACCAACAGCAAGGCAAATATCCATCATGTGGAAGGGGCTGTTAATGTGCACCCCTGCCTCCTTGTCTCTCCCTCTCACTGGCCGCAGCATGTGGAGACACCCACCATTGTGGTGAGAAAGGGCATTGGTGTTATCAATCTAATAATCAAACTAGCAATTTATTTGTAGTAAGCTTTAGGATTTTGTAGTAATTTTTAGTATTTCTAGTAATTTATTATGTAATAATACATTCCTAATTACAACCACAACCTGTGGCCAGTCCTCATTCTGCCAAGGATCCGTAGAGAACCTGCCAGTGCTCTGTAGTGTTGGGAGACAGAGCTGGGTGTAGTCAGCAGGAGCCTTGTGTTAGAATAATGAATAAATGGGCCACATTGTGAAAGGGTTTTCTTGGAAATGGAAGGCAAGATGCAAAGCAGCAATGGCTAAGCTCAATACACCACAATCCAAATGCCTCAGGGAATTAACTTAATAAATGGAAAGATGCATGTACGGTAAGGAAAGAGAAAAGGAAGGAAGGAGTGTTAGCTGGTCCTTAGCTGCAATGTGGAAAATTGAGAAGGAGTGGTCTGGAAATTTAGAGGAAGAAAACAGAAGGTTGAAAAGGGAATTATCAGCCAAAGATACAGATGTTTTGGCTGTTGCAGAACAGTGCTTAGACGATGTTGAGGACTTTTCAGCTTCTTACACTACCCTCCACCAAGGACGCTGGAGGTGCAGATGAAGGTGGAAGGAGACACAACCAGGTAAAAAGTCCAGATATGTTACCCAGTGTACTACGAGTCAATCCACAGACAAGGACTAGACATTGTTTATTTCAGAATAGTGCAAGTCTGGGTAGCTGGTGGTTTCTAGCAAGGCTGGCACCCCTTAAGACTTTTCGTTCCACTTTCATAAAACCCCTTCTCAATACATTTACATGTTTGTACAATCCCCACTCCTCTGAATGGTTACATACTACCATAGTGCTGCCATGACAGAATCATTCTTGCAGATCTTTGGAAAAGAGGGCGGGCCACTTTGGAGGACTATAAAGACGTTGCGAGGCTGTGCATGGACAAAATTAAAAAGGCCAAAGCTCATCTGGAGCTCAAAGTGGCTACTGACGTTAAAGATAACAACAATTGTTTTGAGAAATACATCAACACAAAAAGGAGGACTAAGGAGAATCTCCATCCTTTACTGGATGCAGGGCGAAACTTAGTTACAAGTAACTTAGTTACAAGAAAAGGCTGAGGTGCTTAATGCCTTTTTGCCTCAGTCTTTAGCAGCAAGTGCAGTTGTTCTTGGGATACCCAGCATCCTGAGCTGGTGAAAGGGGATGGGGAACAGAAAGTATGCCTCATAATCAACCTGGAAATGGTTGGCGACCTGCTACAGCACTTGGATGTACGCAAGTTGATGGGGCTGGATGGGATCCACCCGAGGGTAATGAGAGAACTGGCGGAGGAGCTGGCCAAGCTGCTTTCCATCATTTATCAGCAGTCCTGGCTATTGGCGGAGGTCCCAGTCGACTGGTGGCTAGCAAACGTGATGCCCATCTACAAGAAGGGCCGGAAGGTAGACCCAGGGAACTATCGGCCTGTTAGTTTGACTTCAGTGCCAGGGAAGCTCATGGAGCAGATTATCTCGAGTGTCATCATGCGGCACTTGCAGGGCAAGCAGGCGATCAGGCCCAGTCAGCATGGGTTTATGAAAGGCAGGTCCTGCTTGACGAACCTGATCTCCTATGATAAAGTGACATGCTGGCTGGATGAGGGAAAGGCTGTGAATGTGGTCTACATTGACGTCAGTAAGGTCTTTGACACCGTTCCCCACAATGTTCTCCTCAAGAAACTGGCTGCTCATGGCTTGGACTGGCATACGCTTTGCTGGGTTAAAAACTGGCTGGATAGCCAGGCCCAAAGAGTTGTGATGAATGGAGTCAAATCCAGCTGGAGGCTAGTCACTAGTGGCATCCCCCAGGGCTCAGTACTAGGGCCAGTTCTCTTTAATATCTTTATTGATGATGTGGAAGAGAGGATCGAGTGCACCCTCAGTAAGTTTGCAGATGACACCAAGTTAGGTGTGTGTGTCGATCTGCTCAAGGGTAGGAAGGCTCTGCACAAGGATCTGGGTAGGCTGGACCGATGCGCTGAGGCCAACCGTATGTAGTTCAACAAGGCCAAGTGCCAGGTCCTGCACCTGGGGCACAACAGCTCCAAGCAGAGCTACAGGCTGGGAGATGAGTGCTTGGAAAGCTGCCTGGCAGAGAAGGACCTGGGAGTATTGGTTGATAGTCGGCTGAATATGAGCCAGCAGTGTGCTCAGGTGGCCAAGAAGGCCAACAGCATCCTGGCTTGCATAAGCAGTGTGGCCAGCAGGTCTAGGGAAGTGATCGTCCCCCTGTACTCGGCTCTGGTGAGGCCGCACCTCTAGTACTGTGTTCAGTTTTGGTCCCCTCACTACAAGAAGGACATGGAGGTGCTCGAGCGAGTCCAGAGAAGGGCAACGAAGCTGATGAGGGGTCTGGAGAACAAGTCTTACGAGGAGCAGCTGAGGGAGCTGGGCTTGTTCAGCCTGGAGAAGAGGAGGCTCAGGGGTGACCTTATCACTCTCTACAGGTACCATAAAGAAGGCTGTAGCAAGGTGGGGGTTGGTCTGTTCTGCCACGTGTCTGGTGACAGGTCAAGGGGGAATGGGCTAAAGTTGCGCGAGGGGGGTTTTAGGTTGGGTATTAGCAAGAACTTCTTTACCGAGAGGGTTGTTAGGCATTGGAATAGGCTGCCCAGGGAAGTGGTTGAGTCACCATCCCTGGAGGTCTTTAAAAGACATTTAGATGTAGTGCTTAGTGATATGGTTTAGTGGAGGACTGGTTAGTGTTAGGTCAGAGGTTGGACTAGGTGATCTTGAAGGTCTCTTACATTCTGTGATTCTGTGATCCTCAGAGAGGAAGGGTCCCTTGTTGGGCCAGGGTCTCCCAGCACACAGGCGTGATTTTTACTCCTGCAATTAGGATAGTACATGGTGACTTCACATGTAAATACTCCTAATCTTTGTTTTTTAGCTGTCTATTCATATTGCATTGCTAGGTGATATATTCAAAAGCCAAATGAAGCCACACTCTTCTTGAATGAGCGAAAGAACACAAGGCAATGCGCACAGTCTGGAACATGAAAAATTCCTGCTAGAAATTGGGACTTTTGTTGCTTTTCTTGAGGGTGGATTGTGAATATAGATGGATGCCAGCAGGAGTGGCCTTCTAGTACCGAATAAAACACTGTAAGTTGGAGGTAACACAAGAAAGAAAAAGGGAATAGCATAGGTAAGTTGTTTTTTGTTTTTTGTTTTTTGTTTTTTTCTGATGCTGGGAACCCTGATTTATGGAGCTTTACTGGGACTGTCTGGGACAGAATTAACATTCCCCACAGTAGTCCCTAGAGTGCTGTGCTCTGCACTTAGAGCTAGAACTCCACTGCCATCGCAACAATGTTTGGGCAATTATGGACCAGCGCTGGCACAACATCAAGATTCTTTCTCCAACACCTCCAAAGCCAGGAAGTGGAGGGTGGGCAAAAGGAGGGAGGGGACATCACCATGGCAGCTGACCCATATCATCCAAAGGGATATTCCATACCATGTGATGTCACACTCAGCAATAAAAGGTGGGAAAGGGGAAGGAAAGCGGGGAGCTCTCTTTGTGAAGACATCTGTCCTCCCAAACAATCGCTATGAGTATTGAGGCCCTGTTTGCCAGGTGATGGCCAAACATCACTTTTTGAGGGGAAGTAGAGAATAATTTTCTTTTCTCTCTGTGCTTCTGTGCAGCCCTTGCTTATTTCTCTCTCTTACTTTTCCCTTATATTAAATTTTTTTCTTCTCACCCTCTTCTGATGAGGGGGAGTAAGAGAGTGGATGTGGTGGAGCTCACCAAGGAACAGAAGACAGACCACTTGTCAGGGCAAGGTACATGCTGCAGATCCTGCTCCTGCTGAGATTCACTGGCATTGTTTTCTTTGGAGATTTTCTGGGATTTTGTGTAATTCTTCTTTGAAATGGAGAACTCTATTCATCAAACAACAACACATTGCTTCATTCCTACAGATTTGCCACATGCACACTACCACGTGCCAAAGGATGTGGACAGCACAGCTCTGTCCAGCACAGCAGAGCTCTGTGCCTATTCAGGCGAGCTGCCATGCAGATCCCAAACTTCTCCACGAAAAATCTCCTTCTGTTTTGGGACACCACAGGCAGTGGAGAGGATTCACTGCTTCATGCGGTAAATATTTTTGGACAGAGGGAGAACGTTCACGCTGCCTGGGGGCTATGAAAGGAACAGTTGGGGTCTGCAGAGCTTGGAGTGTCATTCCTTTGGATGTCTGAGAAGTACACATTTGAGGCATTGACAAGGCAACTAGCCAGGCGCAACCTAGCCAGACAAGGTGTTAGGGGTGGTGATAGAGGGGGCCCAAGCATCAGGGAAGCAGAAACTGCTGGGGATGTGGCCCTGGGTGGGTGCCCCCTGTGGCCCATCATTGTGAGTGCACGTGACCCACTGAACCCACATCCTTTTCCCTGCTGACTCCTCACCCGTTGCCTGATGGAACAGCTTGTCCTTGTCCCCTCTAGGCTCGTGCCATCCAACATCCCAATGGAGCCCTGTTCCTCTTGCAAATGCTAGGTTATCCCACCAGAACAGGACACAGCCAGAAACCCTGGATGGTGCGTAGCATGGTTCCTCCCATCTTTCTGGGGATGTGAAAGGTATCTACTCCTCACACAGGAAATAGGAACATTTCTATGGAGCAGAGGACCCCAAGGTAGAAAGAACAAGCTCAGTGGGGAAGACTGCCCTGACATCAGCCATGGCCAAACAGTGCCTGTGCAGAAGTTAGAAGAGAAGGCAGATGTAGCTGGGGAAGTGAGGACCCCACTAGGAGAGGAGACGAGAGCAGTCCTTTCCCATAATGTGGCTCCCAAAGTTCCCCTGACTGTGACAATCCTCAGTGGCTGCTGCAGCTGGAGGAGGGAGAAACCCCAGGGAGCATTTGGGGCACAGTCAGACCAGAACATATCTTGTTACTGAATCTGCCCTTGTTCCCCCAGCAGAGTCATTTCCTGAGCTCTGTTCTCTTGGGGCTGGGAGGTGCTTTTCTGACTCTCTCTCCCACAGCAAACAGGAGGATCAGTCTCAGCATGCACCGTGGGTATCTCATCCTCACTGCCTTCCTGGGGCAACTGCTGGGTAAGTGCTGGCTTTTAATCAAGACATAAATCTTCTTTTCCCAGGAAGCCCTCGTCAGCCTTACCACATTTATGTGACAAAGACATTATGAATCACAGGGAAAATGTTGGTAAATGTTGTCCCCTGTTTCTGGTTCTTGGACTGGTTATCTCACAATGCTGTTATTCTTCGAAATTTGGAATGAGGAGATGGAGAAGAGACCTCTCCTGCTTCTCTCGTCCTTTCAGTCCATCCTTTTTCTGCCTCTCTCTTCTGGTCCACCTACTGTAACCAGAGAAGATTTCATCAGTCTCTGCAGTCCCTCATTTCTCCCTTTCCTATAGAAACAGCCAGATTGTGTCCAAGTGGATACAGGGACATGAAAGCTCTCCTCCCATGGACATTACCAGCGTGTCCAGTCTGTCTTCTGCCTGATGTGTGAGGCAGGAGGAGCAGGCACACAGCACAGCTCTCCTCAAGGTCCACTCTTGCCAGGGAGCTCTGAGCTCTGCCCCCAAACCACCTTGCTGTGCCCCAGCCCTGGGGACCTTTCAGCCCAGTAAAGGACAGGGGGCCTTATCTCCCACAGGTCTGAATTCACTCCTGTTTGGCTGTCTGGAGATTTCCCCACAGAACTGCTGAACTTCTCTTTCTTCCAGAAACCACGGGGCAGGTGTCCATCACCCAGCAAGAAGGACAAGTCACCGTGGAGCAGGGAAACACCTTCCAGACCAATTGCACATACCAGAGCTCTACACCTGATGCCTGGCTCTGGTACCAGCAGAAGAAGGGACAAGCCCCTCAGCTGATTTTCTATCAAGCAGGAGCAGGCACCAAGCAGAGTGACCGTTTCACCACGGAGCTGAACACTGAGAGGAAATCCAGTGTTCTGCGGCTGAAGGAAGTCGAGCTTTCTGACAGCGCCTTGTACTTCTGTGCTGTGAGTGACACCCTGGTGCAGGAAGGTGCCCTGGCTGTGCAACAACTCTGGATGTGGAGGGCACTTGTTCTCCAGAAGGATTCTGTCATTTCCAAGACAATTGTGAATCTCCAAATTGTGAATATGCTCCTCCATCTCAGACTTCAGTGTTAGCCAGGAGATAATTCTGGCTCAGAAGCACCTATTGATTATTGCTCTATCCCAAGCAATAGATGTGTTATGCGTAGAAAGTCTCGGTCCCAGCGTGAGAGCTGGGCCGGGGCTACTACCTGATAGGCCAGACTCCAGAGAGGCCTGGATGAAGGCTCCATCCAGTGATGGCCCTGCACCGCCTAAGAGGCTGGCTAGGCCAGGCTGACAAGATTTGGCCAGGCCAGGCACAGGCACACAGGCAGCAGAGCTGGGGCAATGCCATGCTAGGCCTGAGCTTGAGCAGAGTCTTTGGGCTAGGGGCCAAGAGTCCTTGTGAAAGTAAAGCACCCCCACACCACAGGGCCCCGAGGTGTGCTACTGTGGGAAGGCCCTCACCTGGGTGTGGAGAGCAGTGGGGCTACATGGAGCACAAGGGCCACTTCATCCTCATGGCTCTGGGAATGACAGAGGAGCTTGGTGCCTGGGAGAAGATCACGCAGCGTGTGCCCTGTGGTTGGGGTGGTGCATGCCCTGTGCCATTCAGGGTGTTATAAATAAAACCAGAGATGCACTTGGATTAATTGCAAAGCAAAATACCAAGATGAGAACTGCTTTGTATCAAAATCGCCTAGCTTTGGATTATTTACTAACACAAGAAGGAGAAGTCTGTGGAAAATGTAACTTTAGTAATTGCTGTTTAAAGATTGATGATAAGGGTGTTTCTTCCTAGTAGCTGGTAGAACGTTATGTTCTGGTTTAGGATGAGAAGAATGCTAATAATATGCTGATGTTTTAATTGTTACAGAGCAGTGCTTACACCAAGCCAAGGACGTTTCAGCTTCTCACTCTGTCCTGCCAGCGGACAGGCTGGGGATGCAAGAGCTGGGAGGAGGGCTGGACTGCTCAGGGTTAGGCTGGGCATCGGACAGCAGGTGGTGAGCAATTGCATTGTGCATCACTTGTTTCGTACACATTATTACTAGTAGTACTATTATCATCATTATTGTCATTATTATTGTTATTATTTTGTCTTTATCTCAACTCACAGGCTTCACTTTCCCATTTCTCTCTCCCATCCCAGAGAAGGATGCGGGGAGGTGAGCGAGCAGCTGTGTGTTGTTTAGCTGCCTGCTGGGTTAAACCACAACGAAAATAAAAGCTGTAAATGAACTTGTAAAGGAAATGAAGAAAATTGCACATGTCCCAGTTCAAATTTGGAATGGAATCGATCTAAGATGATTATGGAAGGGGACTTTATGGGTGGTGATTGGTTTGCTAAAATAAGGATGGTTGTATTGGGGATATGTGGAGGATTGTTAATAATTCCATGTTTAATATTACCAGATTAATACACTCGGTTATACAAGGAATGCAAATATCTGCGATACCTGTTGACCCAGAACCAGGGAAAGAAAAAACCCATTCTCTGATGATAATAAAAACAAATAAAGATCCAGAATTGGTATCAATTGGCATCAATTCGGCAAGTATTAACTTGATTAGAAAGGAAAACACGAATCAATGCCATGAAAAAGGAGATGGGGGATTGTGATATATGTTCATCTGATTCGTGTCAGTATGGAACAGTGCTAGGGCCGCATGGTATGATGAATGTGACCTTCTGTCTTACATACTCTTGTATAACCACAAGTCTAAGAGAAACAGAATGGTTAATGTATATAGTTCTTGTACCTTGACTTTGGTTTCTTCCCTTTCCTCCCAGTGTCCCAGTCTCCTCCTCATTATAGTCAATTTATCAAATCTTCAGAAATATTCCTCAAATCCATGAGCCTATTTGCTTTTGTTATTCCAGACTCTTGTTCTTAACAGTTACAGCCTTTTTGCCTTCTTTGTGGTTGATTTAGCACTGCTATAGATGTGACTGGAGTGTCCCTGTGAATGGCCTGTGACGCATGTTTTAACTACTCGTGAAGCGTCAATAAGAGAGGTATTTGTGTTTGTATGTTCTTTCTTTGAAGTCTCTGATGTCTGGGGGTTTCAGAACAACTGCTAACAACTAGTAACTGTTATAGCTTCTGAGTGGGACACTATGCAAGCCCCTCATATCTGGCCAGGTGGCCAGGAGATTAAGGAGAAGAAAAAAGAAGCTGAAGGACAGCTAGGAGACAAAACTTGCAGGGGACGCTGTGTAAGCTTTTGACATACTGCCAAGGAGTACAAAGGGGAAGGACAAGAAAAAAACCTGAGAGGAAGACTATGAGCCTTCAGCATGAAAGACCCCCAGAAACCCCCAGGGAGCCACCAGAGACTGATGCGCATGCTCCAGTAGGAGGGACTGGATCCCAGAAGCTAATTATAATAACCCATTTTTTTTTAGAAGTAGTAATGAATATGTATTAGTCTAGGAGCATAAAAATCAGCTATTTGATGTAACTGGTGTGCGTCCTGGTGGAGGGGAGACTCCCGGCGCACCCAGCGGTGTTTGCTTACCTTCCTTTAATAAATTGTAAACTTTGATTATAATCCTATTTTGAAGACTGAAGCCATTTATAACAAGGGCCCATACACAGACCTTGCTGAGTGCACAATCAGGTCCCATTCTCACTGCTATGTCTCAGCAGAGACTGTGGGATACCTGCCCCCACAGAATGTCTTTTCTGGAGCATGGTGCAATTGTGCCACCTATGAGGTCTCTGAGTTCCAGGGCCTGATGAAAGATGATCCATGCTTGGGGAAAAGAAAGCAAGACTGAGCAGCCATGAGTGTTTGGGCATTGGTCCCTGCCCTGGGCCTGCCTTCATGAAAAAGGCATTGAGTTCACAGGGCCTGGGGACTCCAGTGTGTGGCCTGATGGGACTGGTACCAGTACGAACCTGTGGATCCCCTCAGCCCTATGCATCCTGGCAACAGCTGGGTCATGCCAGACGCTGTGCTGAAGTGTGATGGGGATGCACAGAGAAGCTGTTCCTGCTCTCCATGCCCAGACATGATGCCCATGATTAGGTGGTGGAGGAAAGGTGAAAGTTGATGAGAGACAGAGGGCCATTGCCAAGACAATTACCCATTCCCAGTTTCTGCAGTCCTTTGGGATCATATTGGTCTCAGCCTCCATCCCCAGCACAGCTTCACCCAAAGCAAGACGAACACTCTTCCCCAAGAGCTGGGGCCTCCAATGTCAACAGCGCTTGTCTAGGCGGAGATGCCACAAGTCAAGGACTGGTGGCTATTGGCTGTGATGGAACTAGGGATGTCTTCCTCACCTTCAAGAGACAGTGCCTGAAAGAGGAATTGCTGCAGTATGTCCCACCCTCCAGTGCCTAGGGGAATGAGGCAGTGCCCCCAGCCTATTCCCACTAAGGAATGGTTTTCTCCCTTGGCCATCAGTATCCAGATGAAAAGACCACACAGGGACACACTCAGGGTTGCTGCAAATGTTTATCAAGGCTCAGGAGGGAAAGGAGGTGACTCCAAGAGGAGGCCCCGAGATCATAGCACAGCAGGAGCAGACAAAAATCTGTTAGCTTTTCCAATGGCAGACTTGCAACAGGGCATCAATCTACCTGGCCCACATGGGGAGGAGGGCTAGCAGGTCTCTCCAGGCTGGTTCTTGGGGCCTCATGCAAAGCAGAGGGCAAGAAAGGAAAGAAAGAAAAAGAGCGTGTAGAAAACAGGATAGGAAGACATTGGTCATGTTGTCATAGACTCAAGACTGGCCCCTTCCTATCTGTCTTTACAGGACAAGACAGAGATGGTCAGGTCCTCTTACAACAACAACATGAGGTCTCTTCGTCCATCCATTCTTGTCCAGCAGCATGTTCTGAGTTCCTGGGGTCCTGGTCTGGGGCACTGTCTGGCATCTTTAGCAGGGGCGGCACCTGCTGCCACAGTAGCGGCTGGTAATGCAGGAGAGATCACAGCACCCAGAGTTGATGGGGACGCCGTCACAGCTGAGGATGCTGCCAACGGCAGCAGAGGTGGAGGATCCCACAGCTGTGTTCTGCGGGAAGGAGCTGAGGATGGGGCCGGGCAGGGTCACCACCACGGGAGAGGGCTGGATGACGATGGTGGAGTTCTGGCACTGCCTGACGCAGGGCTCGTTGCAGCTGCTGGCCAGCGGGGTCGGGCCGCACGGCTGGCATGGCCGGCACTGGTCGTAGCAGGACATGTCTGGGGGCAGGAGGTTCACCTGGGACAGAGGGCAGGGAGGAAGCAGAACATGGGCATTCATGAGGAGCAGCCAGTCACAACAGCCTAACAGATCCAAGGCACAGGCAGTACTGTGAGCTGGAGGCTGTGCAGGGATGTGCGAGGCATTCTTGGCTGCATCCTGACAGGGCCCAAAAAGAGCCACCACAGCCAGGATACACCCTAGGCTTCAGCATAAGAGCCATCATACCAAAGGCCCAATCTTCCTCCATGACAAACCTACAACTTGACTCTCCCACAACCAGCAGTCCCAAGATATGGCAGGGCACACAGCTGATAGCAGCTGAAAGGTCCAAGGAACTGAGTCCTCCTGTGGGAGAATGAGGGGGACAAGAAGGGGCTTCACACTCACCTGGTTCCCAACAAGAAGAAGGCCAGAGAAGTGGATGAGAGAGCACGGAGCTGGGCTGGCTTTTATAGTGGGCCTTGGCTGCCCCATGTCCAGAGGCATCCCTTGAAGCAGGGACTATTTTCTGACAAGCTGCTCTTGAATGTAAAACATCCCACCTAATGATACGGGATGTGTGTTGCCTTCCTGTGATGCTGCTTTTCATTTCCTGCTTTATGCCCTTTCCCCAAAGAAGGCAACTTCTGAGTGGCAGGCAGGGAGGCCCAAGTATTTCCAGGCAATACATGTCAGTGTGGGCAGAAGACTCAGCTCACGTGCTGGAAGAGTCCAGTAAAAGCAAATGTTGTCAGTCTGGGTGACTCCCTAGGGACTCTCTGGGGCCCTTTTGGCTACAGGTGACCCAGCTCCTGACTGTGACCCTACCCCTGCTGACACTGCCCTCAGGGAATACCTGCTGGCCTGTTTTGCCTCCTCCTGCTCTGACCCAGGGGTGTCTGTAAAGGGGGAGAGGTTGTGCAGGGCCCTTTCTGGATCACAAAAGAAAGGCCCAACAGGTCAGTGGCTGTTTTAGTTAGAAGGAATAACAAGATGCATGTACACAGAAAGGAAACCTTTCACATGCAGGTGATCCTGCCTTCTACCAGCATCGGACAGAGCCGGGTGGGTTTTCCCAAGACACGCAATGCAGATCCTGTCCATAGGGAATTCCTTCTTCACTCCCATAACTTGATGCCTTTCATTTTTTGCTTCAAAAAAAAAAAAAAAGAATAAAATCATACACCATCTCCTTACATGATGCAAGCTTATTTAATTCATGACACCCACCAGTGATCAGTCGGGGCACTCCAGCACTTTCCTTACCACTGCTACACAGGATAACAAATGGGATTCTCAGGCCTTAAGTTCAAGGCCCAAGAAAGCTGACATTGTCTTGTCAAGAGCCCTGGCTCCGGTGCCTTCTGCAAGGCTCCCAGTCCACCTCACCTCTCTATCACGTCAAACCATGTGCTTTGCTCAAATGCTGTCTTTGCTGCACATTGTGTCACATTCATGCACATGTTCCTCCCTTGTGGGCACTTGCCTGTACTGGGGCTATGTGGGACAGACTCAGCATTCCCCACAGCAGCCCCTAGAGTGCTGTGCTCTGCTCTTGGAGCTAGAACAGCATTGCCATCACATCAACGTTGGGGCTATGGTGGAGCAGTGCTGACACAGCATCAAGACTCTCTCCAAGACCCCAAAGCCAGCAGGTATGCAGGTGGGCACGAGGTTGGGAGGGGACATCACCAGGGCAGCTGACCTGAACCAACCAAAGGGATATTCCGTACTGCATGATGTCACACTCAGCAGTGAAGATGTGAAAGGGGAAGGAAAAACAGGGGTGGGCATACTAAGTCAGTGCTTCCAAACACTTCGACGAACATCACTTGCTGATGGGAAGTGGAGTATAATTTTCTCTCAGTTTGTTTCCAAACACCCTTCGCTCTTTAGTTTTATAATTTTTCTTCCTTTTTCATTTAATTATATTATCCCTATCTACACTTGTAAGCCCTTTAGCTTAAATCACATTCTCTGCGCACATCTTGCTTTCAGCAGGGGGTGTGAGAGAGCTGTGTGGTGGATGTTTAGTTGGCAAGAAGAGAGCAAGAAGGAACCTGAGAACAGCTGAGCAATCACAGAACAAAAACAGCCCAGAAGTGCCCACAGCACATATGCTGAAATGCTGCCTTCTGTATCTGAAGCCCTCTTTCTCCTGAGCCTAAGAAGTTCATTGCCAATTTCAGTCCCCAACAAGGATGGGCCCACAACAGTTTGGATCCTTTCTTTAATTCTGTACCACAGGATTTAGAGTGTAAGAGCATGGTGGCAGTCACCCCTCCCTGTCTCTCCAGGCCAGGGCACAGCTGCACTCCCCATGGCTAGAGAGTTCAAAAGGATGGCGTTAGCTTTATGTACAAGGAGAAAGGCTGAGAAATCCTGCCATCTTTGTGCAGGCCCAGCCCTGCGTGGATCTACTGCCGGTGCAGTGTCAGTGGTGTGTGGGGTGGGACAGAGGTCCCCCATGGGGAAACCAATGCCACACATACATCTGTGACTCATGGGCCTGGTGCTGAGTTATGCAGGGCCTGAAATCTTGGGCAGAAGTGGCATCGAACGAGAGGAACATGGGTCCTGGTGTTGCTGTGCTGTGGGAGGAAGGACAGACCCTGTGGGTGCCACACAGAAAGCCAAACAGACGTGTATTGTCTACTCCCACCTCACAGGGGGATTCAAAGGAAACAGAACTCTGGAGATGAAGCATACTTAGTCCGGGGCTAATGCGTGCAAGTTCAGAAATGGGTAGATTTGGTTATATGGATGAAATATACATGGAAGAAGTATTTACCCTGAAGGCGATCAAGTCCTGGAGCAGATTGCCAAAGAGATGCTAATGGAGCTCCATCCTCAGAAGAGTTCAGACTTTGCCTGGACTTGATCCTGAGCAACCTGATCTGATGAGACCCACTCTGAAAACAGGGTTGGACTATGTGCGTGCTGGAGGTGCAGCCTCTGATCCTCTGGAGGAGGATCATGCACAGTCACCACATATCAGCCTTGGAGGGATGCCGTTGACAGATCAGTGTTTCTGTTAATTCCCAGGGTGACCCTTGATCACGTACTGATATCATTCATGATATCAAAAGCGGGTGGAGGGATCAGCACTCATGCACACTGCTGCTCATGTCAAAAGATGCATGAATTCATGGGTGCACTCACAGACATTCCTGGATGCATACTGAAGTATATTTGGGCACACACAGAGATAGTTGTGCACACAGTGAAGAAAACAAATACTGCTCTCCTGAACTCCAGGGTTCTGATTTGACTTTCTACTCTCTCTGAAGGAACATCCTGGCTTGCTGAGGCCCTGCTGTGTTTTACCTCCAGAAGATATCGAGTGGTGGAAGGCAAGGAATTCTGAGCAGAAACTCTATCTCCTTCCCACAGGAGTGAGGGGAAGGTCTAGAGAGAGGTTTCTTTTGTTGCTGCTGGGTTTGTCTGAGAGCTGAGAGCTGCTGCTCTTTATTCTGGACTCAGCCATCTACCTCTTGATCCAGGCTGGGAATACACTCATGTGTGGTGCCCAAACAGCCCATGCATCCTTCTGTGTAGTTTGTCTTTGGAAACCTCTCATTCACTGACATGTGCCATGTCTTGGTCAGGATGCCTCTTTATGGACAATTTACTTTTCCAGCTGTGTGGTCTGGCTCCTCTTCCTCCACTAGTGGGCCTAAACTGGGATGTCCTCTTCACACTCATGGCCTATGACCAAGCTGTGTGCATCTGCCACCCACTGCAGAACTCCAGTCTGGTGGGAGGCCTGTGGGCTGAGCTCCTGCTCCCCTCCTTGGCACAAGCGGTGCTCACCCTTCGTTTGCCCTGCTCTGGCCCTACACAATCACAGCTCCTTCTGGGACTCGCTGTCAGTCATGCAGCTGCCTTCTGCAGAGAGCTTCTAGACTGCTGTACTCCTTAAATACAACAGCACCACCAGTTTTCCTGTGCTCCTTGAGCTCCTGCAGGGTGCTCCTGGTCTCCCTCTGAATGTAGACATGTGAGGAGATACAAGACACTGTCTGCTCACTCTCACTTGGCTGCACTTGTATCATGCCGGGGGCTACGTTACCTCCTCTATACCCACCCCATTGCCAACTTCTCCCACAACAAAATGGTGTCCATCTTCTCCAGGGCTGTGATTCCCTCTGCTCCATGCACCAACCTACAGCGTAAAGACCGAGAAGGTGAAAGAAGCCATGCGAAACCTGAGAAACAGAGGTTATTTCTTTGTTTCCTCTGCTGTGTTCTCTGTCTCTGCTTTCAGGGCCATGCCGTTTTCTCTACTCTCTTCTGCAATGGAGGTCTTGGGGAAGCTGCCATCACTGCTTCCACAGCAGCCCTTATTTTCTTTCTTACCTTTCAGCTCCTCCCTCCTTGCTTCCTACCCTAGAAGCAGCCCTTCAGCACTTGGGAGGGGGACAGAGAGAAAGAACTGCAGGAAGCTGGAAACAACACACACGGATACAAACCCGACTGATAGATGATGAGGGAGGAAGAGAAGAGATCAAATGTGGGCAGTCACAACACTAGTTGGTGGCCTATCAAGAAGCCACAGGGAGATCAGCTTGGGCCTTGCACTTCCTACAGCTGTGGGCTAGGACACATGCTGGGATGGGCGCAGGACAGACCTATACAACCCCATGAGGGGACGTGCAGGGAAATGGGAGCCGGGAGGAGCACACTAGAGCAGACAGAACAGGGTGTAAAAGGGGCTGCAGCCTGTACTTGCGTGACTGGGCCCTGCACATGAGCACCGCTGTCTGTCCTGTCCTCTTCTGGAATATTTCCTTACGTCTCCATAATCTCGCTCTGTCCCATGCACACATGTGCTGCAAGGAGAACGTAGCAATTCCTCATGGAGTGGCAGAAGTGGATTTGATGCTAGCCACTGGAGTCAGACTCAGCGCGAGGACATCCCTGCCCTGTGCTGTCAGCTGCTGGAGCCAGGGGTCCCCCGAGCAGGGAAAGGGGGTCTCAGCCTCCAGGAAAATGTGGCAAGTCCATTTGGGGGCTCCAAAAGCAGCTACTGGGGGTACTGGCCTGGGTGTGTCTTCCCCAAATGGGCATGCTTGTCCCTGCCTGTGTGTCTCCCAGGTACGTGCTCAGCTACTATTGCCGTGAAGCCTGTAAATGGGAAAGTGGCAACTGTGCCCCTCAATCTGGGCAGAGACGCTCGACCGATGATGACAGCTCAATGGGCCAGACAGCAGGGCCCCGTACAGTTTGGGGTGCTGTCGGGGCACTGTGTCCCCGGACCCATTCCTGCTGCTGGCTTTCCACACCTGCAGCAGTGCCGGCCACAGCTGTGATACCAGCGCACCACAGCACCAAGCTCCCAGGCCCAGCCCGGCCTGACCCGTTGCCCTCCACTGGGGTCGCTTCAGGCAGGCAGCTGCTTTCTCCTCTCCCGCTTCTCTCCTCTCTCCCTACTCATCTCCTACCACGTTCACTGCCCTCCTCTCCCCTTCCCACTCCCAAAGGAGATGCCGTAGCAGACGGGCAGCTGCTGTCTCCGCTCCCTCTCCCTTTCGCTCCCGCTCCCACTCCCACTCCCACTCCCACTCCCTCTCCTATCCCGGGCTGGGCTGCAGGACGGGCAGAGCCCCGCGGGCAGCAGCCGAAGCCCTGCCCGCCCACAGGCGCCCAGCACTCGCAGCCCGGGCCAGCCCCCGAGCGGCCCCGGGGCGGAGCTGGCGGCGCCGGGCGGCGGCGGCGGGGAGGAGGCGCCGCGGGCGGAGCAGAGCCGGGGCTGGCGGGGGCAGCGCGGCGCGGGCGGCGGAGCGGCGGGATGCGGCAGGGCCGGGCCGCAGGGCTGGCGGCGCTGGCCGCGGTGCTCCTGGGTGCGCGGGGCTGCCGGCGCCGGGGACGGGACGGGACGGGACGGGACGGGACGGGGCTGCTCTCGCTTCTGGCCCGCCGGCTTCTTACGGACCTCGCTCCCCTCTGGCCTCCCTCTGCAGCCATCCCGCCTGCCTCCAGCGAGCTCAGCCGGCCGTTGCCTCCCACCTTGCCTTGCTCCCTGCCTCCCTCCTCTCCTTTCAGCACACCCTCACTCATTCCTGCCTGCTTCCCTTCTCCTCCTGGCTTGGACTCTCCTTTCAAACAGCCGTGCTCGGATTTGGTCCCCAAATAACCATTCCCAGTGAAATGGCTTTGTATGCTTTTTTCTATTGAGGGAATGCTCCCATCAGCTGTCAGCCGTTTTCTTCCCTTTCCCTCTGCATAACATTTTCGGTGCAGCAAAGCCATTTGCTGAGTTTTCTCCTTCGTTTTGTTCTTGGCAGTGGCTGCAGGCAGAGCCCAGGTGCAGCAGGAGCCGTGGGCAGAGACCAGGGAGGGCACCGGCATCAACATCACCTGCTCACACCCCAACATGCAGACTAGTGACTACATCTACTGGTACCGTCAGCTCCCGGGCCAAGGACCCGCATTCCTCGTGAGCGCTTTCAGTGGGTCCAACGCACTGACGGACCTGCCGGGGAGGCTCTCGGTGGCAGCAGACCGCCGGTCCAGCGCCCTGTGGCTCACCGAGCCCCGGCTTCGGGACGCGGCGGTGTATTACTGCGCCCTGAGAGCCACGGGGAGAGGAGCCGGGGCTGCGGCCGTGCAGGAACCGTGGCGGGCGGGGCCGGGCGTGTGTGGCGGGGGCGAGGCAGGGGCACAGCCCCCAGGGGGCGCTGCCGCTCCGCCCGCCAGGACCACCTCGTCCCGCAGCCCGCGGGGTTTCCCCCGCCAGCCCGGCCCCTCCAAGGCACTTCGGTTCTGCTGAAAGGGTCTGGAGCCTGGGTGCAGCTGAACGGAGATGGCAGCAGCCTGGCAGAGGTGTGTGCAGGGAAGAGGCACTGAAACACAGCCCCTCTCTCCTGAGCCCCCCTTTTCCTCACGCTGCAACAATCACCCTCTATTTATGCCAACCTCAGGCTCCAAAAGTCAGGAAAAGTGGAAATGAACATGAGGAAGTCCCTGCGAGTGCAGGTCCTGGGCCTGAGGAAAGCTGCTGCAGGTTTGGGGGCAAGTGGGCACCCTAGAGCAGTGTGGGGGCATGCAAACTGCCTGCTGTCTTTGCACTGACTCAGCCCATGGGAGTGCAGAGTCCTCAGGGACTGGAGATTGCTGTGTATGGTCCATTACGGCGAACACCAATGCTGACTTGTGTAAGGTGATCAGCCCTGCATGTGTGCCATCACCATGGCCCTGCCAAGTGCTGTGCTGGGGGCAGTTGGGCCTCATGGGACACGTGTGAAGCAGTGGGGCATCCCTGCACTTATTCCACCCATTCCCCACATCTGCCATCCATTTTCTGTCCCCACCTGCTTCCCCAGCACAGCACTGTTCTGAGCAAGAAGAAGCCCGTTCCTAAGAGCCTACAGGGTGTCAAGCCTCCACAGCCTCCCACAGACTTGTAGCTTCTTCTGTGAGGACAGCAGAGGTTGTGCTCTCTGTTTGCAGGACAGGGGGGAGCTGTGGGCAGAGATGCTGCAAGGCAAGGGTAGATTGCCCCTTGCTCTGTGAAAGTGAGGAATGTCTTCTTCAGCTCCAACAGGCATTGTCCAAGAGAAGACCCTCTGCAGCACGTTGCAACCTCCCATTGTTCTGGGAGTGGGGAAAAGGCTCCTTAAACACCCATCTTATACCCACCAAGGGCAAGACAATTCTTGCTGGGCGGCTCAGGAGGGCATACGCACTACAGCCAAACATCTACAGCCAAGGCTGGATTGCCAGAAACTTTAACGAGTATACAGAGGAAAAGGAGGTCACTCTGAGCAGAGGCCCTTCAGTGCAGAGATCTCCAGGGCCTACTGAGAGACATGGGCCGAGTTTTCAGAAATCTCAGGGTAGCCCCTGGTCAGGCTCCTGCCCATGTTTGCCAGAGGAGGTGAGGAAGGTCCGTCATTCTGAAAGCAATTGCATGAAGACTTTAAACATCCATCTTATACCCACCAAGGGCAAAGCCATTCTCACTGAGCAGCTCAGGAGGGCATATGCAGAGGGAAGAAACACGTACAACTAAGGCTGGGATGCAGAAATCTTTAATAAATGTAGAGAGGAAAAGGAGGTCACTCTGAGCAGAGGCCCTTCAGTGCAGGGATCACCAGGGCCAACCAAGAGGCAGCATCCTTTGCCCATGGAGGATTTCATGCAGGGCATTTGTCTGCTGTTACCACAGTGGCAGGGCTGGATCTGAGGATCCCCACAGCACAGGGGAGGAGAAGAACACTATGAAAATTGAGACAGGGGGGTAGGTGTTAGAATGGAAGGAGAGACATGGACTGTGTTTTCAGAGATCTCAGAGTAGCCCCTGGTCAGGCTCCTGCCAATGTTTGCCAGAGGAGGTGAGGAAGGTCAGTCATTCTGAAAGCAATGGCCTGAAGACACCTCCTTCTGTTGTCCAGCACCATGGTCGTGCTGGAACCCCAGGGCCATGGGCAGTGCCTTTAGCAGGGCAGGCATCTTCTGCCACAGTAGCGGCTGGAAATGCCCGAGAGATCACAGCACCCAGAGGTGATGGGGACTCCGTCACAGCTGAGGATGCTGCCAACAGCAGCAGAGGTAGAGGATCCCACAACGGTGTTCTGTGGGAAGGAGCTGAGGATGGGGCCGGGCAGGGTCACCACTACGGGAGAGGGCTCAATGACGACGGTGGAGTTCTGGCACTGCCTGACGCAGGGCTCGTTGCAGCTGCTGGCCAGCGGGGTCAGGCCACAGGGCCGGCATGGCAGGCACTGGCTATAGCAAGACATGTCTTGGGCTGGAGATGCACCTGGGAGAGAGGGCAGAGAGGAAGCAGAGCATATGGTGAGGAGCAGCCCCATTATCCCACCACAAAGGAGCTAAGGCAACTGGTGAGGGTGGATGTGGAGGCTGTGCCAGGAGGTTCATGGTCTTCATTGCTTTGTACTGACAGGGCCCTTCAAAGCGCAGGCTGATCCAATGAGACAATCACATTGCACATAACCCAAAAGGCTACCTCTGCACCGTGTCCCAGCCTCTCTCTACACAGAACGTCTCTCTCCACCCCTCTCCCATGGGAAGGAACTCCAAGGCCCAGCATAGCTCTGAACCACCAACAGATGAGATGTCTATTAATGCAAGATCCCCTCTACTTGAGAAGAGGAGGAGAGAGGGCTTCAGACTCACCTGGCTACCAAGGAGGATGAGGCAACAGAATTGGATGAGAGAGCAGAGAGCTGGGCTGCCTTTTATACTGGTACTTCATTGCCGCAGGCCCAGAGGCACCCTTGGCAGAGGTAACAATTTTCTGACAAGCTCTTCTTGAATGCAAACCATCCCAACAAATGATATGGGCTGTGCGCTGGTTTCCTGGTTTCTTGCTGGGATGAAATGTCCAAGGATTTCCAGGGCAGGAATGCATCAGTGGAGGGCAGAAGACTCACTGGACGTGCTGGATGGGTCCCCTCTGATCATCTCCATGACTCTGCTCTGAACCCACTTGAACAGGTCTATATCTTTCTCGTGCTGGGGGCCCCAAAGCTCGTGGTTCCGCTCGAGTGGGCAGCCAAGCTCCACCACAGCAGCTCTCTCACTCCCCCTCCTCAAAGAGGAATGGGGAGAAAAATTGTGAAAAGGACTCAAGAATTGAGATAAGGACAAGAAAATCACGCAATAATTATTGTAACTGGCAAAACAGTCTCAGCAAAAGAAGATAGTAAGATTTATTGCTCATTACTAACAAGCTAGAGAAGTGAGAAACAAAGAAAAGAAACCAAAAGCACCTTCCCCCCCCCATCCTCCCTCTTCCACCTCCTCCCCCCGAGCGGTGCAGGGGAATGGGGGAATGGGGGTTATGGTCAGTCTACAGCACTTCTTCTCTGCCGCTCCTTCTCGGTCACTCTTGTCCCTTGTGCTGTGGGGTCCCACCCACGGGATGCAGTCCTTGATGAACTGATCCGGCATGGGCTTCCCACAGGCAGCAGCTCTTCCAGAACTGCTCCAGATATGGGTCCATAGCACGGGGTCAATCCCTCAGGAGAAAACTCCTCCAACCTGGCTCCACTACGGGCAGCAGCTCCTGCCAGGTCACCTGCTCCTGCGTGGTCTCCTCTCCACGGGCTACACGTCCGGCCCGGAATCTGCTCCGGCAGGGGTCTTCCACAGGCAGCAGCCTCCGTCGGTGCAGGGCCACCTGCTCCACCGTGGTCTCCTCCACGGGCTGCAGCATGGAACCCTGTTCCACCGTGGTACTCCATGGGCTGTAAGGGGACATCCTGCTTCACCATGGTCCTCACCACAGGCCGCAGGGGACTTCTGCTCCGGCGCCTGGAGCACCTCTCCCCCTCCTTTTTCACTGACCTTGGCACCTGCAAGGCTGTTACTTACTCCCTTGACTCTCTCGGCTGCTGTGTGGCGCAGCGTTTTTTTTCCCTGTCTTAAATATGCTCTCACAGAGGCACAAAACACCATCGCTTATTGGCTCAGCTCTGGAAAACAATGGGGCCCTGTCATGTTTGAGTTCAGCCAGTTGCTCCATGTTCATCCATGCAGGTCTCCTGGCATTTTGCCTGACTCCCTCTTGGGATGCATCACTCCTGAGCTTGGAGGAGGTAATCCTTGAATATTGCTTGAATATTCCTTGAATATTAACCAGCCTTCTTGGGCCCATCTCCCCTTCAGGGCTTTGTATCATGGTACTCGACCAAGCAGATGCCTGAGCAGACCAAAGTCTGCTCTCCAGAAGTCCAGGGCAGCAAGTTTCTTGTGCTTCCTCCTCACTGTGCTCAGGAACCTAACTTCCACCATTTCACAGTCACTGCAGCCAAGGCTGCCCTTGAGCTTCACAGTCCCACCAACCCCAGGTACTATGAGAACGAGGTCCAGAATATAGCACTTCTCCTTTTAAGCTCACCTTTTGCACTCACCTGAGTGCCCGGTTGCTTTTGTTCACACATCTGCTTTTGTCTTGTGACAACCACTGTGCAGCTAGCTTTGAACAGGCCAAAGTCTGCTCTCCAGAAGTCCAGGGCAGCAAGTTTCTTGTGCTTCCTTCCTCCAGCCCCTTCAGTTCTGTGATTCTGTAGCAGAGGCCGTGAATCACCTCCCTCCACCTTCTGGTCATGCTTCTGTCAAGGCAGCCAAGCATGGAAACAAAGCTGCATTCCATGGCCAAATTCAATTCTGTCTTCCATTAAGCTCTCCTAACTTGATTCCTAACTTGTCACCTTGTGCACTCACCTGAGTGCCCGGTTGCTTTTGTTCACACATCTGCTCTTGTCTTGTGACAACCACTGTGCAGCTAGCTTTGTGTGAAGGCACGTGGATGCAGAGATTTGTCCAGGACTCCATGCAGGTATAGATGAGCACGTGCGTGTGTCCTTGTTTCCCCTTTATCACGAGGGTATGTGCACTTGGCAGCACTCTCCCGTGCTCTGTGCATGAGTCCTGCAGGGGAGCAGGTTCCCAGGGTTAGAAGGAGCCTGAGAGCAGCTGAACGCAGATGGCACCTGTCCTGGTTTCAGTTAGAACAGAATTAATTTTCTTCCTAGTAGCTGGTGGAATGCTGTGTGTAAGCACTGCTCTGCAACAATTAAAACATCGGGGTGTTATCAGCACTCTTCTCATCCTAAGCCAAAACACAGCATTCCACCAGCTACTAGGAAGAAAATTAATTCTGTTCTAACTGAAACCAGGACAGCACCAGCCTCTCAGAGGTGTGTGCAGGGAAGAGGCACTGAAAAATACAGCTCCTTTCTCCTGAGCCCTCCTTTTCCTCTCGCTGCAACAATCACCCTCTGTTCCTGCCAACTTCAGGCCCAAACAAGGACCATATCAGGACAGTTTGGATCCTTGGTTTAATTCAGGATAGCAACGTTTGGAGTGCCTCTGAGTGACTGTCCATCGTTGACCTTGGGATGTACAGGAGAAGCAGACTGCTGTAAGGCTCCTGATAATGTCTGTCAGTCAGAGATTTCCACCCGTAGACACTGCCAGGTCCTCCTGGGAGTCAGTGCTGAAGCCAGGCCTATCTCCTCACAGTTGTCTATAAAGGCCTGCCAGCATTGTCTCAGAAATACATCGGAAAGCAGGCAGATTCTCATGCACCCCATGTTAGACTGGTTCTCCTGAAGGCAAAAGGACAGCTGTCACTCCTCCACGTTTGCAATTTCACAGCAAAGGTATCACATAGTGGCAAGAGTAAATTGATCCACCCCTTGCACCAGAGGAATGCTCAGCGTTTGGAGTGCTTCAGCATGGCTGCCCATCAAGCACAGTTTTCATAGTTCCTGGGAGCCCTTCCTGCAGGCCTGAGCCTGCAGCTTTGGCATGGAGGGCACCTTCTGCCTGAGTAGCAGCTGGCAGTGCCAGACACCCAGTCCTGCTGAATGCTTTCATTAGGGCCACAAGCAGTCGGAAGGAGGGCACCCTCGGTCAGTTTGTGCATGGTCCCCAACCAGGGCACACAGGTCATGACAGCATAGGTCACAAATGTGCTGTGGAGAACACAGGCTGGCTGGAGAAAGGGGCTGACCAGAACCTCATTTTGGTGCAAAGGAGCAAAGAAAAGGATTTTCATCTTGGGCAGGAAGCACTCCCAGAGTAATTCAGGATGGGGGCTGGCTGCCAAGGAAGCAGACCCTCAGGAAAGGCTTTTGGGTGCAGGAGGCACCCAGCCACACACGAGCCAGCAGCGCGCCCTTGCAGCAAAGGCAGCCAATGACCTGCGGAGCTGGGGGGACCAGGGGGTGCCCCGCAGTGCGTGAGGCCGGGCAGGTGGGGCGTGGGCGAGGCGGGGGCACAGCCACAGCCAGGCCGCGTGGGGTCGCTGCCGGTGCTTGGAAGTCCCCTTGCAGGGCCTGGAGTTAAACAGCACGGGCCCGAGGGAGCCTCAGAACAGCCACACTGGGTTTCTTCCATTCTCTTTAGTGGTCTCTTTTTAAGAGCTTGTTGTACAGGTTTCTTCCTAAGCCCAAGTCCAGCACTTCTGGCGCTGAGATGACGTACTGGCAATACAACAAATATCTGTGCTGGACACTCACTCTAATGACACATATTGGAACCTTGGATCTTGCCAAAGGACTGAGTTGTAGAGGAGTTTGCTACACTAGCCAGCGCTGCTGAAGGTCTGCCCTTGGTGCAGGATTCACTCCCGTCTGTGTGTGCAGAGGTGCTGACTGCTGAGCAGAGGGCTGTGGTGGGGCATCCTTCCCTGCCAACTTGAGAGAACGTGGCTTCTCCGAGGGGGTTGTGGGGAAGGGGTGGGGGAAGCAATCCCATCTTCATTGACAGCAGAGGTGGGTGCAGACCTCTGTGTCTGGGGCTGGGTTCTGGATTGGAGGGGGAGGCCACTGGGGATTCTTGCCCCTTGCTGGTGTTATATATGGAGTGGTAATTCGAGTCGAGAAAATGGTTGATATTAATAAAGAAGGGGGAGATGTGGGAGTGTGGCCATGGGGGTTGGCAAGCCCCATGATTAATGATGACATTAGACTCTTAACGATGAGCCCATCAGGAATGTAAAAGAATTTAGAGGGAACAAAGAAGGGTGATTCAGGAGACTCCATGCAGTCTCTAGTACTTGTTCTCCAGCCCTTAAGGCATGGAAATTTCTGGGTGTTTGCTGTTGTTGTTATATTCAAAGTTGTTTGACCAATGAAAAGTTGTTTTGAGAAGAACTGCTGTAGAGAGAAGGGTGTAAGAGGGGAGCCTGCCCTCAAGATAAAAAAAAAAAAAAAAAAAAAAAGATTAAAAAAAAAGAAGGCAACACGAAGAAGTTATGTCATCAGTAAAGGAGCAGAAAGAAGGAATGAAAAGGAACAGGCTAGCAGAACGGAGACCAAGACTGGAACAGGCACACTGATCTCCTCATGAAGATAGGTTCGGCCAATCTCAGAAAACTGCTCAAAGAAGCTCGTACAGAAAGTTGCTGGAAATAGGCGCACCAGAGCTGGAAAGAAGATAAAGCTGAGAGAAGCGGACCCGCGCACACAACTGCCCCTTGCCGGTAAGCAGTTGCACATTGTGGGGAATCATACGTCCTTTGGAACAAAGACAGTCCTGGTAACCTTACAGTTTATTCTCCTTATTAACAATCAGACGGTTTATGATCCTGAAATATGGGACCAAATTGAGGTCAAGGTGTGGGACTCTGCTACTAAAAACGACAAGGTTGCAGTGGGATTGCTTGGCACCTGGCAAGCAGTCTCTGAGGCTTTAAAGAGCCACGTGGGGCCACAATCTATGCCACTGGCCCCGCTGCTGCTACAGCTGTGGAAGGCTTTTGCTGTTACGCCCCCTGGTGACCTGGACGAGCCTTTTGACCAAGGCCTATTGGCCTTGAATGGAGTCAAATCCAGCTGGAGGCTAGTCACTAGTGGCGTCCCCCAGGGCTCAGTACTAGGGCCAGTTCTCTTTAATACATTTATCGATGATCTGGAAGAGAGGATCGAGTGCACCCTCAGTAAGTTTGCAGATGACACCAAGTTAGGTGCATGTGTCAATCTGCTCAAGGGTAGGAAGGCTCTGCAGGAGGATCTGGATAGGCTGGACCGATGCGCTGAGGCCAACCATATGAAGTTCAACAAGGCCAAGTGCCAGGTCCTGCACCTGGGGCACAACAACTCCAAGCAGAGCTACAGGCTGGGAGATGAGTGCTTGGAAAGCTGCCTGGCAGAGAAGGACCTGGGAGTATTGGTTGATAGTCGGCTGAATATGAGCCAGCAGTGTGCTCAGGTGGCCAAGAAGGCCAACAGCATCCTGGCTTGCATAAGCAGTGTGGCCAGCAGGTCTAGGGAAGTGATCGTCCCCCTGTACTCGGCTCTGGTGAGGCCGCACCTCTAGTACTGTGTTCAGTTTTGGTCCCCTCACTACAAGAAGGACATGGAGGTGCTTGAGTGAGACCAGAGAAGGGCAACGAAGCTGATGAGGGGTCTAGAGAACAAGTTTTACGAGGAGCAGCTGAGGGAGCTGGGCTTGTTCAGCCTGGAGAAGAGGAGGCTCAGGGGTGACCTCATCACTCTCTACAGGTACCATAAAGGAGGCTGTAGCAAGGTGGGGGTTGGTCTGTTCTGCCACGTGTCTGGTGACAGGTCAAGGGGGAATGGGCTAAAGTTGCGCGAGGGGGGTTTTAGGTTGGATATTAGCAAGAACTTCTTTACCGAGAGGGTTGTTAGGCATTAGAATAGGCTGCCCAGGGAAGTGGTTGAGTCACCATCCCTGGAGGTCTTTAAAAGACATTTAGATGTAGTGCTTAGTGATATGGTTTAGTGGAGGACTGGTTAGTGTTAGGTCAGAGGTTGGACTAGGTGATCTTGAAGGTCTCTTACATTCTGTGATTCTGTGATCCTCAGAGAGGAAGGGTCCCTTGTTGGGCCGGGGTCTCCCAGCACACAGGCGTGATTTTTACTCCTGCAATTAGGATAGTACATGGTGACTTCACATGTAAATACTCCTAATCTTTGGTTTTTAGCTGTCTATTCATATTGCATTGCTAGGTGATATATTCAAAAGCCAAATGAAGCCACATTCTTCTTGAATGAGCGAAAGAACACAAGGCAATGCGCACAGTCTGGAACATGAAAAATTCCTGCTAGAAATTGGGACTTTTGTTGCTTTTCTTGAGGGTGGATTGTGAATATAGATGGATGCCAGCAGGAGTGGCCTTCTAGTACCGAATAAAACACCATAATTTGGAGGTAACACAAGAAAGAAAAAGGGAATAGCATGGGCAAATTTTTTTTCTGATGCTGGGAGCCCTGATTTATGGAGCTGTACTGGGACTGTCTGGGACAGAATTAACATTCCCCACAGTAGTCCCTAGAGTGCTGTGCTCTGCACTTGGAGCTAGAACTCCAGTGTTGTCACAGCATCAAGATTCTCTCCAACACCTCCAAAGCCAGGAAGTGGAGGGTGGGAAAGAGGCAGGAAGGGACATCGCCAGGGCAACTGACCCATACCATCCAAAGGGATATTCCATACCATGTGATGTCACACTCAGCAATAAAAGGTGGGAAAGGGGAAGGAAAGCGGGGAGCTCTCATTATGAAGACATCTGTCCTCCCAAACAATCGCTATGAGTATTGAGGCCCTGCTTGCCAGGAGACGGCCAAACATCACTTTTTGAGGGGAAGTAGAGGATAATTTTCTTTTCTCTCTGTGCTTCCATGCAGCCTTTGCTTATTTTCATAGAATCATAGAATATCCTGAGTTGGAAGGGACCCTTAAGGATCATCAAGTCCAACTCTTGACACCGCACAGGTCTACCCAAAAGTTCAGACCATGTGCCTAAGTTCACAGTCCAATCTCTTCTTAAATTCAGACAGGCTCGGTGCAGTGACCACTTCCCTGGGGAGCCTGTTCCAGTGTGCAACCACCCTCTCTGTGAAGAACCCCCTCCTGACGTCCAGCCTAAATTTCCCCTGCCTCAGCTTAACCCCGTTCCCGCGGGTCCTGTCACTAGTGTTAATGGAGAAAAGGTCTCCTGCCTCTCGACACCCCCTTACGAGGAAGTTGTAGACTGTGATGAGGTCTCCCCTCAGCCTCCTCTTCTCCAGGCTGAACAGGCCCAGTGACCTCAGCCGTTCCTCGTACGTCTTCCCCTCCAGGCCTTTCACCATCTTCGTAGCCCTCCTCTGGACACTCTCCAACAGTTTCATGTCCTTTTTATACTGTGGTGCCCAGAACTGCACACAGTACTCGAGGTGAGGCCGCACCAGCGCAGAGTAGAGCGGGACAATCACCTCCCTTGACCTACTAGCGATGCCGTGCTTGATGCACCCCAGGACACGATTGGCCCTCCTGGCTGCCAGGGCACACTGCTGGCTCATATTCAACTTGCTGTCTACCACGACCCCCAGATCCCTCTCTTCTAGGCTGCTCTCCAGCGTCTCATCGC
Source organism: Aythya fuligula (assembly GCF_009819795.1). Classification (NCBI taxonomy): domain Eukaryota; kingdom Metazoa; phylum Chordata; class Aves; order Anseriformes; family Anatidae; genus Aythya; species Aythya fuligula. Next base: position 4,594,595 of record NC_045582.1, on the reverse strand, counting down.
CCAGTCTGTACGTGCAGCCAGGGTTTCCCCGTCCCAGGTGCAGGACCCGGCACTTGCTCTTATTGAACTTCATGCGGTTGGTGATCGCCCAGCTCTCCAACCTGTCCAGATTCTTCTGTAAGGCCTTTACGCCCTCATTTGAGTCCACAACTCCTCCAAGTTTGGTGTCATCAGCAAACTTGCTCAAAATACCCTCTATTCCTACATCCAGATCGTTTATAAAAATATTGAAAAGTACCGGCCCTAAAATGGAGCCTTGAGGGACCCCACTGGTGACCGCCCGCCAGCCTGACGCAGCCCCATTTACCATAACCCTTTGGGCCCTGCCCGTTAGCCAATTGCTCACCCATCGTATGATGTTTTTATTTAGCTGTATGGTGGACATTTTGTCCAGTAGGATCCTATGGGAAACCGTGTCAAAAGCCTTGCTGAAGTCCAAAAAAATCACATCAGCTGGTTTCCCTTGGTCCACCATACGGGTGATCTTATCATAAAAGGAAATCAGGTTAGTTAGGCAGGACCTACCCTTCACAAACCCATGCTGGCTGGGACCAATGACTGCTTTGTCTCCCAGGTGCGCCTCAATAAGTCCGAGAACCAACTTCTCCATGATTTTACCAGGCACTGACGTGAGACTGACAGGCCTGTAATTGCTAGGGTCTTCTTTCTGACCCTTCTTGAAAATTGGCACAACATTTGCCAGCTTCCAGTCTACAGGGACCTCTCCAAATTCCCAGGATCGTTGAAAAATAATTGATAGAGGTTCCGCGATGACATCCGCCAGCTCTTTCAGCACCCGGGGATGAATCCCATCCGGACCCATGGACTTGTAGGGATCCAGGTGGAGTAGCAAATCCCGCACACGTTCAGGGTTAGTTGGGAGTTTGTCATCCCCACCGTCCCGGCCCTCCAGCTCAGGGCACCCTGGGTCCCGAAGCCCATCATCGGCATTGAAGACAGAGGCAAAGAAGGCGTTAAGCGTCTCTGCTTTGCCTACGTCATCGTCTGTGAGGAGACCTTCCCTATCAAGGAGCGGCCCTATGTATTCTTTAGTTCTCCTTTTTCCATTTACATATCTAAAAAAACCCTTTTTATTTTCTCTCACAGACACAGCCAGCTTCAACTCTAGCTGTGCTTTGGCCACTCGAACTTTCTCCCTACAAACACGAACAGCATCCCTGTATTCTTTCCATGACGCCTGGCCCTCCTTCCAGTAGCGAAACACTCTCTGTTTCCGCCTAATCTCCATTAGAACATTCCTGGTCAGCCACGCCGGCCTCCTGCCCCGCCTGCCTGACTTGCGATATTTTGGAATTGCCTGATCTTGTGCTTCTAGGAGGCATCGCTTAAAGAGTGACCAGCACTGGTGGACATCGAGGCCTTCAAGAGCAGTTTCCCAGGGGACCTTGCTGACTAGTTCCCTGAGCAGCCTGAAGTCCGCTTTCCCCATATCTAGGGATGAGGTTTTGGTGGCACTTTTCCTTCTGTCACCATAAATTTTGAACTCAACCACTTCATGGTCGCTATGACCGAGGCGGCCACCAATCACCACATCTCCCACCAGACCCTCTCTGTTTTCTAGCAACAGGTCTAGGAGGGCACCTTTCCTAATTGGCTCCGTTAGCACCTGCACCAAGAAGTTATCATCTAGGTGCTTCATGAACCTCCTGGACTTGCTCGTGTCAGCCGTGTGGCACTCCCAGTTAACGTCCGGCAAGTTGAAGTCCCCCATAAGGACAAGGGGAGTTAATCTCAAGGCCTCTCTTAGTTCTGTAAAGAATAATTTATCGGCGCTATCGTCCTGGCCAGGTGGTCTGTAATAGACTCCCACAACGACATCCCCTGTATTCGTTCGTCCCTTGATCCTTACCCAGAGGCTCTCAACTTTGCCATCGCCGACCTGAAGTTCCACACAGTCCAGCCCCTGCTTCACATACATCGCCACCCCACCACCTCGCCTACCCTGCCTGTCCCTCCTGAAGAGCCTGTAACCATCTATCGCAACACCCCAGTCACAGAACTCATCCCACCAGGTTTCGCTTATGCCGATGATGTCGTAGTTGCGGGACTGGGCCAGGACTTCTAGCTCATCTATTTTACTCCTCATACTGCATGCGTTTGTGTAAAAGCATTTCAAGTGCGTCTCCTTACACTCAGCACCTTGTGGATCTGACCAAAGGACCTCACTGGCACACAGCCCCTCTGATTCTAGCGTACCATCCCTTAGGTCTTCACCGGCGCGCCTGGTTTTAGCCCCTTCCCCCTTCGACTCTAGTTTAAAGCCCTATCTATCAGCCCTGCCAACTCCTGACCAACGATCCTTACCCCTCTCCGAGAGAGGCGCATCCCATCCGGTGCCATCAGGCCCGGTGTAGCGTAGACCTTCCCATGATCAAAGAAACCGAAATTCTGCCGGTCACACCAGTCTCGAAGCCACGAGTTTATGTGAACAGTACGTCTTTCAGCTTCGATTCCCCCTATCGGAAGGACAGAGGCAAATACCACCTGCGCCCCTGATCCTCTAAGTAGTCGCCCCAAATCCCTAAAGTCTCTTTTGATCACCTTCGGACTTCTCGTTGCTACTTCATCGCTACCAGCCTGAAAGACCAGTAGCGGGTAGTAGTCAGTGGGCCGTACCAGGCGCTTGACTTTCTTGGCAAAGTCTCTCACCCGAGCCCCAGGGAGGCAACAGACTTCTCTGCGGGTTGGGTCCGGTCGGCATATCGGTCCCTCTGTCCCTTTCAGGAGGGAGCCCCCCATAACAATAGCCCTTCTTTCTTTTTTGAAGGATGATGTGGCAATGCGACGTGTAGGTCGCATTGTTTTAGGCGCCCCCTCCAACTGGGACGGGTGTTTGTCTACTTTGTCATTTAGATTGTCTTGCTCTAGTCCTTCATATCGATTATTTAAGGGTAGATGAGAAGGTGAGGTGGGCAGAGAGAGGGCTCGCCTACCACCCCGAATAGGCACCTGCCTCCATTCCCCCCCTTGATCTAGGTCTCCTCCCGCTGCCTGGCCGGAGGAGGGAACCTCCGTCTTCTGCGTAACAGGAGACGCCTGTGCCGTGGCAGTCTCATGAGCCTGCTTCAGAGAGGGTAGAGCGCACCTCCACCAGTCAATTTCCCTCTCTGATTCCCTGATGCTCCTGAGCCTGTTCACCTCCTCCCGGAGCTCCGCTACCTGGCTGAGCAGTTCTTCAATCTGGGCACACCTCCCACAGGCATACCCACCACTGCTGTCGGAAACCGACAGAAGGCTGGGGCACACTCTGCAGCCCAGGACCTGGACGGCTGCGTGTTTCCCCGAGCCCTCCGTCTGAGTAGCCACACTGGTGACCGTGGCTGGAGATGCCGCACGAGATGCGGAGGCCACGGTTTTCTGCCTGGTCGATACCATGGTCAGGTTCTACGCAAGCAGGTTACAAGCACCGAAGGGAAAGGCAGCTGCAAAAGAGTGACGATGGGCCCCCCGCTCGCCCTGCCCGCACGAACTGCCGCGCAAACTGCCACGCCCTTCGACGTGCCACGCCCTGTTTGCCCGTCCTGTTCGCCGCGCTCCTGGTCACTCGTGCTCCCTAGGGGCAACATTTAAACAGCCTGGGAGGGGGCGCTGCTGGCTCCGCCCTCGCCTCGTCAGCCTCCCTCGCGAGGACAGCCGGCTCCTGGAGGCTCCCCCGAGTGGCCTCGATGCCGGACAAAAAGCCCTGCCCGCCTCGGTCCCCTGCTCCGCTGCAGAACACGTCTGCCCCGGAGCCGATCGCCTCAGCAAAATTTTCTTCTCTTACTTTTGCCTTATACCAAATTTCTTTCTTTTCCTCTTCTTCTTCTGAGGGGGAGTGAGGGAGTGGTTGTGGTGGAGCTCACCAAAGAACATAAGACAGACCACTTGTCAGGGCAAGGCACATGCTGCAGATCCTGCTCCTGCTAAGATTCACTGCCATTGTTATCTTTGGAGATTTTCAGGGATTTTTTGCGATTCTTCTTAGAAATGGAAACTATTCATCAAACAACACATTGCTTCACTCCTACAGACTCACCACATGCTCACTGCCATGTGCAGTGAGCACTTCTGGGGACCAGATCTGCGGAAGACGTGTGGGGAGAAGGTCTGGAGAGCTGATCTGGGAACCTGGTCTAGGAATCAGTCCTGGGCACTAACTCTGAGGAGCAGCCCTGGGCACCCACTCTGACGACCAGGTCAGGAGACCAGCTCTCAGGAGTGCAGGTCTGGGGACCAGATCCGGAAACCATGTCTGGGCACCAGGAGTGGGGACCACGTCTGTGAACTAGCTCTGGAGACCAGATCTTGGGGGTAGAACTGGAGACCAGGTGTGCAGAGCAGGTCTGGATACCAGGTTTGTGAGAGCAGAACTGAAGAACAGATCTGGGGACCAGGTCTGCAGACCACTTCTGGGAACCAGCTCTGGGGACCACCTCTGGGAAACCGGTCTGGGGAGCAGTTTTCAAGACCAGATATGTGGAACAGGTGTGCAGAGCAGGTCATATTAGCAGGTCTGGAGAGCCAGCTCTGGGGAGCAGCTCTAGCGAGCATGTCTAGGGACCAGATCTGTGGAACAGGTGTGAGGAGAAGGTGTAGGGAGCAGGTCCTGGTGGAGCACGTCTTGGGACCAGGTCTGCCAGCTGCAGCGGGCCTCCAGGAGCTGCAGCGCAACCTCGCTGGTGAGCTGCTATGGTCTCCCGGGTGTGGCAGCGGAACCCTGCCAATGACCTGCGTCGGACTGAGGGCGTGGCAGCAGACCCCCGCTAATGATCAGCAGTGGTTTCCCAAGTGCCACAGCAGACTCGCACCGAAGAGCCATGCCTGGCTCTCCAGGAGCTACAGCGGACCCTTGCCGGCAAGCTGCTGGAATCTCCCGAGTGCGGTGGTGGACCCCCACCAGCCAGCCATGGCTGGCCTCCGGAACCTACAGTGCCCCTCACTGGCAAGCTGTTGCAATCTACTGGGCTATATGGGGACAAAAGCTGTGATCCAGATCTGAGGATCAGGTATGGGCAGCAGGTCTGGGGGAGCAGATCTGCAGACCAGGTGTTCATGCCCGGGTCATGGGAACCCGATCTGGGAACTCTGTACTGGGAAGAGCTCTGTGGGATCCAGCTCTAGGGAGCAGGTGTGGGGAGCAGATCTGGGTACAAGGTATGAAGAACAGATATGGGGACAAGATCTTGGGCTCAGGATGTGGACAGCACAGCTCTGTACAGCACAGCAGAGCTCTGTGCCTACTCAGGTGAGCTGCCATGCAGATCCCAAACTGCTCCACGAAAAATCTCCATCTGTTTCAGGAAAACACAAGCAATGAGGAGGATTCACTGCTTTGTGCAGTAAACTTTTTTGGAGAGAGGGAGAACGTTCACGCTGCCTGGGGGATATAAAAGGAACAGTTGGGGGCTGCAGGACTTGGAGTGTCATTCCTTTGGGTGTCTGAGAATTCTGCATTTGAGGTGTACTGAGGGAGGTATGGGGGAAGACAACGCAACTAGCCAGGTGCAGACTAAGCCAGACAAGGTGTTAGGGGTGGTGATAGAGGGAGCCCAAGCATCAGGGAAGCAGAAACTGCCAGGAATGTGGCCCTGGGTGGGTGCTCCCTGTGGCCCATCATTGTGAGTGCATGTGACCCACTGAACCCACATTCTTTTCCCTGCTGACTCCTCACCCCTTGCCCTATGGAACAGCTTGTCCTTGTCCCCTCTGGGCTTGTGCCATCCAACACCCCAATGGAGCCCCATTCCTCTTGCAAATGCTAGGTTATCCCACCAGAACAGGACACAGCCAGAAACCCTGGCTGCTGCATAGCATGATTCCTCCCTTCTTTCTGGGGATGTGAAAGAGAAATCAAAGTGTCTTGTCCTCCCACGGGAAACAGGAACATCCCCATGGAGCTGAGGACCCCAGGTGAAGGTGCACAAGCTCAGTGGAGAAGACTGCCCTGACATCAGCCATGGCCAAGCAGTGTGTGTGAAGAAGAGAAGGCGGATGTAGCTGGGGAGGTGAGGACCCCACTGGGAGAGGAGACAAGAGCAGCCCCTGCACATGATGCGGCTCCCAGAGTTCCCAGGATCCCTGACTGTGACAATCCTCAGAGGTTGCTCCTGCTGGAGGAGGGAGAAACCCCAGGGAGCATTTGGGGCACAGTCAGAACAGACAATTTATCTTTGCTGAATCTCCTCCTGTTCCCCCAGCAGAGTCATTTCCTGAGCTCTGTTCTCTTGGGGCTGGGAGGTGCTTTTCTGACTCTCCCTCCCGCAGTAAACAGGAGGGTCAGTCTCAGCATGCACCGTGGGTATCTCATCCTCACTGCCTTCCTGGGGCAACTGCTGGGTAAGTGCTGGCTTTTAATCAAGGTATAAATCTGCTTTCCCCAGGAAGCCTTACCACATTTATATGGGGAATAGCTTTTGAATCACAAGGAAAATGTTGGTAAATGTTGTCTCCTGTTTCTGGTTCTTGGCCGGTTTCTATCATGATACTGTTATTCTTCAAAATTTGGAAATGGAGATGAAGAACAGGCCTCTCCTGCTTCTCTCGTCCTTTCAGTCCATCTCTTTTCTGCCTCTCTCTTCTGGTCCACCTACTGTCACCAGAGAAGGTTTCATCAGTCTCTGCAGTCCCTCATTTCTCCCTTTCCTATAGAAACAGCCAGATTGTGTCCAAGTGGATACAGGGACATGAAAGCTCTCCTCCCATGGACATTACCAGCGTGTCCAGTCTGTCTTCTGCCTGATGTGTTCCTCCAAAGTCCTCTTCCTTGTGTGCACAGGCTGGGCTCACTCCTGGGAAACTTATCTCCCACGTGTCTAAATCCACTCCTGTTTGGCTGCCTGGAGACTTCTCTACAGAGCTGCTGACCTTCTCTTTCTTCCAGAAACCATGGGGCAGGTGTCTCTCACCCAGCAAGAAGGACATGTCACTGTGGAGCAGGGAAACACCTTCCAGACCAATTGCACATATGAAACCTCCAACTTTAATGGCTTGCTCTGGTACAAGCAAAAGAAGGGACAAGCCCCTCAGCTGATTACACATCAAGCAGTAGCAGGCACCAAGCAGAGTGACCGTTTCACCACGGAGCTGAACTCCAGTGGGAGGAAATCCAGTGTTCTGCGTCTGAAGGAAGTCAAGCTTTCTGACAGTGCCTTGTACCTCTGTGCTGTGCGTGACACCCTGGTGCACAGAGCTGCCCTGGCTGAGCAACAACTCTGGATGTGGAGGGGATGTGTCTGTGCAAGGCAGAGCTCTGGGATGGGGCACTCAACTCTCCCCTGGTGGTGCTGTTTCCCCTGTTCACTCCAAGATCTACCAGCCCAGTCCTCTTTCCCAAACAGCCTCTGTCTCAAAACCATGTTGAATATGGTGTTTTGATGTCCCCAGGCTTCAGGAAGCTCTTCTGTCTGTTTGCAAGAGCAAGAAGCAACGCAACCTGGAGAAAGAAAAGCTTGGCCCAGGCAGCTCCCAGCAGGGGACAGCCATGGGCCCTCTTTTCTCTGTGATCTCAGGGAAGGCAGCACCAGCCTCAGCCTTGTCTCAGAAAGGGTCTGATCTATCCCCGGGATCACTGCCCCAAGGATTCTCTGTGGACATTGAACACCTCTGCAGGAACAATGCTTTCCCTCTGGTTCTTGCCTGGGAACATGCCTGGGGCTGACCAAACAGCTGTTAAATACCAGTTTGAGAATCCGAATGAGAAAAAAAAAGCTTCTAAAATTTTGTTTATTTTTTGTTTCTTTTGCAACATTTTGAAGCTTAATTTCTCTTCACTTTGATTGGAAAAAAAAAAATCGATGGGTTGATACTGATGGTTGTGTATAAGAGTATTTCTGTTGTCTGGCTGGAATTCTTATGAGTTGGGAATTTCTTTTACGCAGAAAATTATTGTATGTAATACAGCACTGTGGGACACAAAGAAATATTTCACTAGAAATGCAAATAAAAAACAAATAGAATTACTATTTCTTTGAAACCTGAATAAAAAATTTCTATCGAATGCTCCAGATTTGTCTGACCTATTTGGTTTTTGGAAACTGACACAAGAGAAGAGGTAAGGGACAAGAATAGAGAAAAGAATCTGGACTTGATAGACTAATTTGTATCTCACTTCCAGGAAGGTCATGAAGTGAAGAGTGGGTGGATGGATGCCTGGAGAAGGATGGACAGCTGTTTGTATTGCTGTCTGTAATGAAGTAGAGTGTGAGGGAGAAAGGACAGATGGAGGGAAAATGAGAGATCAAGAGAGGCCATGAGAGGAAATGGAAGACGCTTTTTGTTGATGTTTTCTGCTGCTCATATTGCAGCACGAAAGCTCAGGAATAGGAAAGATGGAATCAAAAATTTCACTTGTTCTCCAGATGGATTTTGTCGTTTCCAAGACAAAGGTGAATCTCCAAATTGTGAATATGCTCCTCCATCTCAGACTTCAGTGTTAGCCAGGAGATAGTTCTGGCTCAGGAGCACCTATTGATTATTGCTCTAACCCAGGCAATAGATGTGTTATGCGTAGAAAGTCTCAGTCCCAGCATGAGAGCTGGGCGGGGGCTAATACTGTTATAAGTTGCCCCCTTAATTAATTTTCAGAGAGCATTGCATTAATAATAGAAAGGAATTTATTGAGTAAGCAACAGCAGGCAAAACAGCACTGGGCGGCCGGGGAGTCTCGGCTCCGTCAACGGCGCGCACCTCACCCCCACCAGGGTCCCTTTTTATATCTTGGTAATTCTGGGATTACGCAGCACATCCTGGTATATTCTGCGACTGCGTGCACTGTTGCTAGGGGGTCGTCTCTGTCCCTCTGGTGGTCGTGAAGATGAAGGCCGTAGTCTTCCTTGGCGTTGTGGTTCAACTTCTTTTTTTTAATTGGTCATGTTGGCCCAGTGTGAGACAGGAAGGCAGGATGTTGATACACTAGTTTAGCAACTTATCAGGAGATGGTTACATGAGCTTTGCAGCAGTGTCTTTGAACAAAAGAGGCAACTGAGATGCAGAAGGAGAGAAGGGGAGGGGGTTCTCTTTTTTGTTACATTAAGCAAAGGAATTTTCATAGTGTCTAGCCAAGCATTATACATCTCCTTACTTCAGCAGGAAGCTTTTGCAACTCCTGCTCCTCAAACAGAACTCCTTGTTTTTCTAATACAAAAGACAATGAACAAACATTTATTGTGTATTACAATACCAGATAGGCCAGACTCCAGAGAGGCCTGGATGAAGGCTCCATCCAGTGATGGCCCTGCACCACCTAAGAGGCTGGCCAGGCCAGGCTGACAAGATTTGGCCAGGCAGGCATAGGCACACAGGCAGAAGAGCTGGGGCAGGGCTATGCTAGGTCTGAGCTTGTGCAGAGACCCTGGGCTAAAGGTCAGGCCAGAGCTGGGCTGTGGTGGGCTTGGTTCTGATGCGTGTTGCCCTTGCACCGCCACCTGAGCCAGCACTGCCTCCCAGAGAACCTGGCCTGGGGAGAGGTCCCCCCATCCTCACACCATGGAGCAATAACCCCATCCTCTGTCCTGGTCCCATTACACTGGCATACAGTCTGTGTGAAACTAAATCAGCCCCACACCACAGGGCCCCGAGGTGTGCAGAGTTCAGAAGGCCCTTGCCTGGGTATAGAGAGCAGCGGTGCTGCATGGAGCGCAAGGGCCACTTCATCCTCATGACTCTGGAAAATACAGAGGAGCTTGGTGCCTGGAAGAAGATCCTCCAGCGTGTGCCCTATAGTTGGAGCATGGTGCGATTGTGCCACCTATGGGGTCTCTGAGTTCCATGGCCTGATGAAAGCTGATCCATGCTTGTGGCCTTGCTGGCCAGTGGCGTCAGGCAACAGGGCTGACATGGCTGGCACTGCTCATAGCAGGACATGTCTGGGGGCAGGAGGTGCACCTGGGAGAGAGGGCAGAGAGGAAGCAGAACATGGGCTTGCATGAGGAGCAGGCTGTCACCCCACCCTAACAGATCCAAGGCACAGGCAGTACTGTGACCACGGAGGTCTTCCTCCATGACAAACCTTCTACCCCTTGACTCTCCCACAACCAGCAGTCCCAAGATATGGCAGGGCACACAGCTGATAGCAGCTGAAAGGTCCAAGGAACTGAGTCCTCCTGTGGAAGAATGAGGGGCACAAGAAGGGGCTTCACACCCGCATACTTCCCAACAAGACGAAGGCCAGAGAAATGGATGATTGAGCACGGAGCTGGGCTGGCTTTTATAGTGGGCCTTAGCTGCCCCATGTCCAGAGGCATCCCTTGAAGCAGGTACTATTTTCTGACAAGCTATCATGCATGAAAAACATCCCACCTAATGATATGGGATGTGTGTTGCCTTCCTGTGATACTGCTTTTCATTTCCTGCTTTATGCCATTTCCCCAAAGAAGGCAACTCCTGAGTGGCAGGCAGGAAGGCCCAAGTATTTCCAGGCAACACATGTCAGTGTGGGCAGAAGACTCAGCTCACGTGCTGGAAGAGTCCAGTAAAAGCAAATGTTGTCAGTCTGGGTGACTCCCTAGGGACTCTCTGGGGCCCTTTTGGCTACAGGTGACCCAGCTCCTGACTGTGACCCTACCCCTGCTGACACTGCCCTCAGGGAAAACCTGTTTTGCCTCCTCCTGCTCTGACCCAGGGATGTCTGTACAGGGGGAGAGGTTGTGCAGGGCCCTTTCTGGATCACAAAAGAAAGGCCCAACAGGTCAGTGGCTGTTTTAGTTAGAAGGAATAACAAGATGCATGTACACAGAAAGGAAACCTTTCATGTGCAGGTGATCCTGCCTTCTACCAGCATCGGACAGAGCCGGGTGGGTTTTCCCAAGACACACAATGCAGATCCTGCCCATAGGGAATTCCTTCTTCACTCCCATAATTTGATGACTTTCATTTATTGTTTTAAAAAATAAATAAAATCATACACCTTCTACTTACATGATGCAAGCTTATTTCTGTCATGACACCCACTAGTGATCAGTTGGGGCACTCCAGCACTTTCCTTGCCACTGCTACTCAGGCTAACAAATGGGATTCTCAGGCCTTAAGTGCAAGGTGCTGAGTCATGCAATGCC